>NC_059162.1:17654939-18854939 GCF_019923935.1 Bubalus bubalis | reverse complement strand
ACCACAGTGAAGAAAGTAGCTTCTGGCTGTCAAGGGAGGAATACATCACTTGGAAGAGACGATTAAATAGAAACCGGACAGGAATCTGTGGGGGCAGGGCTGATGAAGATATTTCAGATGAATTATGAATTCATTCCTGCCCTAATGCCTGGCATCACCTTTTGCAATTTGATGAAACACGCTGGAGGCAAAGATCACTGACAGGGTGTTTCTGTGGGCCTGGCCTCACCTGAAGGGCAGGATATAAGTCCAGTGCTGCAGGTTGAAACTCATGCTGTAGGGGAAAAAGAATCTGCAGTAACTGCAAACCTCTCAATGAGAAGCGCTACCTCCCAAATAAAGCTGAGGCAGCCTGCCAGTGGGCATCCAGGTGGATAACGCAGCAGCTGAAACGCCATGACCCTACCAATCTAACCTGTCCTCAACCACAGTTCAGTCAAGAAACCTCTCCTTCAGATGGCCGGCCTGTCCGGGTGTGACTCATTTCCTCTTGGAAAATGCCCTCTAAAATGGCACAGTTCCCCTTTTCCTTCAGGGAGTGTTCTGTCTGAACCATCTGCAGAGAGAGTCTGGAACCATCCAGGCCACACCCACATGGTCTCACAACTGAGTCACAGGCTTCCACTAGGAGAATCCGGAGCCCTTTGTGCTAACCACGCCCTGCAGAAACCTCAAGGGAGGAAAGCGGGTGGGCTTAACGTATTCCAGAGCCTGGCCCAGGGCCCCGTGGTGCCTGGCACAGGGCTAGCTGCTCTGCCGGCCCCTCCACCCCCGCCCAACAAGGCAGATTCTGGGTTTCAGTTAGGTGGAGACCGCCGGAGGCTGGAAAGTGCGGTATTCAGGTCTGGGGCGAAGCACCAGTCCTTTGCCAGGCTCAAATTGTGTCCAGGTACCAACAGCTCATTGTACTGGGCCAGGTTAATCTGGGGTGTTAGATCCTTCATTAAACTTGCTCTTCCTCTATCTCTGTATAGTTCCACTTGTTTAACTAAAATAGCAAGAAGGAAACCGTTTCAGTACAAAACCCACTTCAGTGGTGGCTGAAGGTGGTGGCTCCCCACTACCCCCTCAGCAAAACTGTGTTATAAGGAAAACAAATAGGACCTTCTTCCCTCTGCTGGTAGAGAGAAACTTCTCGTCTAGCAGACAAATAACAGGAAACCCAACCTTGAAGCTTC
Source organism: Bubalus bubalis (assembly GCF_019923935.1). Lineage (NCBI taxonomy): Eukaryota > Metazoa > Chordata > Mammalia > Artiodactyla > Bovidae > Bubalus > Bubalus bubalis. The sequence goes on along the minus strand of NC_059162.1, from coordinate 18,853,761 downwards.
GAGGAGAGGGACAGAGGGGTGTCCTTTAGGCAGAGAACCCGCCAGCCCTCTCCGAGTCTGCACGGGCCCTCCAGCTAGAAGACTACGAACATTTGCACAGACCTGCAGCCGGAGCCCACAAAGAAACAAGCCGGCCAGGACAGGGGGCCAGAAACAGGGATTCGGGTAATTGGGGAGACTAGTCGAAAAGCAGGAAGGGGTGTAAATAAAGATATACCAAAAGGTAGGAGAGAGCAGACCCCGGGGCACCAACACCGAAATACTAGTAAAGGCCAAGTGCTCCCTCCTCTGGGGGTCTGGGGGGTCGCGCCGGGGAGGGACAGGGGAGGTGCTCGCCCAGCTGGGGTGTGGCCCAGAGCTCGAGGAGAGGATACCCCCGCATGCCCAGCCGACGCCCGACCACCACCATCGTCCTACTTCCACACCTGGGACGCCCGGCGAAGACCGCCTGGCGAGCGGGAGCCGCCGATGTGGGGATTTACCCGGGCGCGGGATGTGGGGCCGGGGACCGCCCGGGACCGGCGGGCAGGACTCACCTTGGCGGGAGGCGCAGCGGGGACGCTCGGCTGGCGGGGACGCGCGGCCAGTGAGCACAGCGCCGCGGGCAGGGCGCCTTAGTACGTGGGGGAGGGGGGGCGGGGGGAGGCAGGAGGAGCCTGGGCGGGTGTCAGGGCCTCGGCTCACCCCACCTCTTCCCCTCCCTCCTCTTCCTGCCCTCCTCCCTCTCCCCCCGCCACACTCACACCCCGGGCGCAGCGCACACACCCTTCTCTGGCTATGCGGAGTAGCCTCGCTCCAGGCCTCCACCCGCCCCCTGAGAGAACGATATTGTAAACTCTTCCTACTCAAATGCTCTCGAATATTTTCGTGCCCTTTCTCTCGGGTTTGCTTTTAGTGAGTGTGGAAATCAAAGAATCCAGTCGTCCTGCGGGTGGGGCGCGCTGGCCCAGAACCAGATTGTAGGCTCCTCGTCTGTAAACTACAGGTCTAGGAATTATTTTCTAGATGATATTGTAGGGAGGGGCACCTGGAGTCCTTAAAACCGCAAAAGCGTCAGTCTTGGTTTCAGATTAGACTCTAAGAGGTAAATTGGGAGGGTTCCAAGGCCTGCAGCGGGTCTCCCCCTCACTCACCGCCCGGCCTACGGGCTGTTTTCTGAGAAGCCGAGTTCACTCCCTGCCGCAGTGAAGAGGGTGGTGGTGCTGTTGGGCTTTTTAGCTCCAGGGAATTACAAACCCTTGGTTGAACTGGAAATTGACCCCTCTTAACGTGCTTGGCAGTTGGTCAGTTTCGGCTGTAGCTGACATTATTAAAACCTGTTTAAGAATCTCCTTTTTTTCCTTTTTTTGTCCTGAAATTGGCCTGTTTGGTCCTCAAAGCACTTCAGAAGGAACTTAGAGAAAACCTAAGGGTTTCCTAGCTGGTGCTATCCACTCCCCCCAACCCCCGACATTTATTTTAATTGTGGTTCAGGGTTAAATGCAAACTACTAGCAGCTGTTGGTGGAAAAGGGCCCAGTCCCAAGTCTTGGGTTTTCCTTTGTTCCCACGGGAGGTCCTGGGAGGAGTGAGTGATCCCTGAGGAATGAGCAGTCTTGGGGAATCCTCCAAATGCCTCCATGTGACTAATCTGAGCTCTTGCCAGGAAAACTCAGATTTCAGTTCTCACTCCACTGAGTTCCTCAACCTTGGTGCTGAACGTTCAACGGGGCAGTTCTGCGGTCTTCCCATAGGCTTCCTAAGCTCTTCCTAGGCTGTTGGCTACAGTCAAGAGTGGAGAAAATGCTTGATCCCTTTAGCTCCGGGAAAGATGCAACTAGATTTAGAATGAGAACACCTGAGTTCCTATACTATGCACTCCGTGATTCCTTCATTTGATTTGCAATGTTTAGGAATGCTTAGTGTATGTACTAGGGCCTGGGGATTCGGAAATCAAAGAATCAGTCTGTCCCTCAACTTCAAGCCTTGTTGGAAGATAGATTAGCAAACAAAATCCACTGAGTTCAGTGAATGGTAGAGGATGCTATCGGACACTGTGAGCATTGAGGAGGCACCTCTAAGTCCCCATGGAATGATCACAAAACAATTCCTGGAGCAGGAACATTTGATAGATGTTTTAAAGATAATATTTACCGTGACTTTGAAATTTGATTGTAAAAAAGGTGCATTCTTCTTGTAGAAGGTTTGGAAAATATACCAATGTAGAAGGAGAAAAAATCACTTGTAAATGCATGGATCAAAGATAAACATTTTTATGTATTTCCTTTTTTTTTTTCATATTTATGTGGTTGCATTGAGTCTTTGTTGGGCCCAGTAGTAGCCCCATAACATGTGGGATCTTTCTGGACCAGAGTTCAAATCCACGTCCCCTTCATTGGCAGGCAGATTCTCAACCACTGGACCACCTGGGAAGTCTTGGGTTGTAGTTATTTAATGAAGGGCTGCTGCTGCTAAGTCGCTTCAGTCATGTCTGACTCTGTGCGACCCCAAGACTGCAGCCCACCAAGCTCCTCTGTCCCTGGGATTCTCCAGGCAAGAACACTGGAGTGGGTTGCCATTTCCTTCTCCAATGCATGAAAGTGAAAAGTGAAAGTGAAGTCGCTCAGTCGTGTCCAACTCTTAGTGACCCCATGGACTGCAGCCCACCAGGCTCTTCTGCCCATGGCCTATTCCAGGCAAGAGTTCTAGAGTGGGGTGCCATTGCCTTCTCCGAGTGAAGAGCTAGGAAGTGCTAAAATTTGTTAAAAAAATAAACAAATTCATTCTTTTTGCATTTGATATGGAATTCCTAAATTGTGACCACATTGATTATAAAATTACGTATTCTATTTTTGCTCCATAACTTATCTTTACTATTTATATGTCATCAAGAGCATGATTGTTCATTTACTCATTCCTTTTTTTTCATTCAACAAGTTACTGCAGTTGACTCTTTATATCTGAGAGTTCTTCATCCTCAGATTCAACCAACCATGGATCAAAAATATCCAGAGAAGTAATTTCATAAATGTCCAAAAAGCAAACTTGAATTTGCAACAATTTGCATAGCATTTACATAGTCTTTACAATTATTTGCATTCTGTTAGGTATTAAAATGAACTTGTAAAACAGAAAGATACAGACTTATAAAACTTATGGCTGGGGCCAAGGAAGGGATAGTTAGGGAGTTTGGGATGGTCATGTACACCCTGCTGTATTTAAAATGGATAACCAACAAGGACCTACTGTATAGCACAGGGAACTCTGCACAATGCTATGTGGCAGCCTGGATAGGAGGGGAGTTTGTGGGGGAGAATGTATATGATGACTGAATCCCTTCCCTGTTCATCTGAAATTATCACAACATTGTTAATTGCCTATACCCCAATACAAAATAAAAAGTTTAAAAAAAAAGTAATCTAGAGGTGATTTAAAGTACACCAGAGGCTGTGTGTAGGTTATATGTGATACTGTATCATATAAGGGACTTGAGCATCTGTGGATTTTGGTATATGGGGAAGTTTCTGGAACCAATACCTACAAGGATTCCAAGAAACCACTGTATTTGATTACACCGTAGCTCCTTTACTCTCTTCTCTGGCCTACCAGCCAGACTCTCAGGGCTCCCAAGTCTTAGTGGCTACAGCTTCACAAGACAGATGGAACCTGGGTTTCCAAAGCACTGTGCTGAGTGCTGAAAGTATAGTGGTAGAAATGGTTGCAGGATGGACTTCCCTGGTGGTCTAGGGGTAAAAAGTCCACCTGCCCATGCAGGGGACATGGATAGGTCCCTGGTCTAGGAAGACTCCACACACCACGGAGCAACTAAGCCTGTGTGCCACAACCACTGATGCTGCACGCCCTAGAGCCTGTGCCCCGCAACAAGTGAAGCCACCTCAACGGGAAGCCCGCAGAGAGCAACAAGAGTAAGCCTGTGTGCAGCAACGAAGACCCAGTGCAGCCAAAAGTAAACAAAGCATTTGAAAAATGGTTGGACACTATCTGTGCCCTCTTGTGACATTTTTTTTTTTTTTACTCTAGGTACTGGTAGATCCATAAAGTTCTAAGTACCTGCCATGCCTTTCATCTCTCTCTAGGAGAGGTGGTCCCAGGCAGTTCTTTCTCCAGAAGGTGGTTATCCTTTATAAACCACAGGTTAACAGAGCCAGCTCTGTCTCCCGAGTGACAGCTGATCAGACCAGGGACTGGTGCTTGAGGCAGAGCTGCCCACCAAGGATGGTAAGGTGGTAGGGGGTGGGGTGGGGGAGATGCGGGGAGAGGAGCAGACTGAATGGCCACCAGAAGAATGGGAACAGATTGGAGACAATGTGGTTCCTAGAACAAAGAGGAGGTGGTATTCATGTTCTCCACCAGGCCCATCGCACATTCCAGTGTAGAAAATACTGGGAGTAGGGGGTGTTGTTCTACTAATGAGGCAGTATTGGGTGTTTTTCCCAGTTCTCCATGTCACATAGCAATGAAACCCACTTCCCAGTGGTTCTCAACTCTTGCATTTGTGGTTGCAGCAAAGAGGGCATGATGTCCACCAGAAATGTGTTCTTCCTATCACAGTGTAGAGGTGTTGCTGAGAAGAGGCTGCTGAGCCAGAGATTATATTCCTAGCACCTCTTGCACTTCATGTGACTCAGTGACTAATCATCAGCAGAATGGGGCTGGAAGTGATGGGTGTCACCTGCAGGCCAAAGGGGTTAAGAGATGACTTTCCACGTTCTTTTTCTCTATCTTCTGAATTCTGAAATTCTAGGGGTAGAGAAGCCACAGCTGGAAGGAGCCCGAGTCCCAGAATCACTGAATGGAGGAAAACCAGCAGCTAACCAGGAACATTTTCATCTGACTAGTTTTGTGGAAGAGAAAGAACCTCATAATTTGGGTATGTATTTGTTACAGCAGAACAGGGTGGCATTTTTTTGAACACTGAGCGACTGATCTGATCTGATCTGATCTGATTTTGGCAGCATACTCAAAAAGATTAAGTGGCATGTATAGGAATCACACTATTAAACTGGTCACATTTCAGCATCATGGTGGCACTGTTTAGGTAGACCCTTTTAGCGCCCTGATCACTCTCAGATACTCAGGAGACAAAGTTCTGGCAAGTCTGGCAAATGCATAGTTTCTTTGTTTCTTCATATGCATCAAGTTGCGCCCGGCACCACACAGAAACTATAGGCAGCAAAGCTCAACATTCTGTCTGCTCCAAACATGGTATTAACGGTTGGAATGATAGTTGTAACAAAAGGAAACTTTATTCCTCAATTATGGAGCCCTAGGAAGGAATCACAACAGTTCTCTACAGCAGTTCAGTTGAGAACTATCAATTTACAGTTGCCTGGTCAAGACTTTTTGCTAGCAACCCCCCAAACAAACAAAACAACAGGAACTTTCCTGGTGGTCCAGTGGATAAGACTCTGCACTTCCAGTGCAGGAAGGGGTCACATGTCTGATCCCTGGTCAGGGAACTAAGATCCCACATGCTGAGCAGCTGGGAAAAAAATAAAAAATAAAACAACAGACCTCCCCCCACCTCTGCTGTGTGTAAAAGTGAAAGTCGGTCAGTCGTGTCCAACTCTTTATAGTCCATGGAATTCTCCAGGCCAGAATACTGGAGTGGGTAGCCTTTCCCTTCTCCAGGGGGTCTTCCCAACCCAGGAATTGAACCCAGGTCTCCTGCATTGCAAGCGGATTCTTTATCAGCTGAGCCACAAGGGAAGCCCAAGAATAGAGGAGTGGGTAGCCTATCCCTTCTCCAGAGGATCTTCCCTACCCAGGAATCAAACTGGGGTCTCCTGCATTGCAGGTGGATTCTTTACCAGCTGAGCTATGAGGGAACCCCATGGCTTTAGTAGTATACCCCAAATAGGGGAATATAATTTATTAAAAATTTCCCATATTTTTTGGCATTTAGGTTGTTAGTAGTGCTTTACTGTTATAAGTAATAATTAAATATAAAAGGTCTGCTTTTGAATAAATAACTTTGCCCACATGTTTATTTTCTTAGGAAAGATTCCTATCAGAGACTGTCCTTTTTCTTTCTTTACATGGATCTTAAAGGACAAGTAGGGTCTAGCCACATTCTGCGGGGGCAGATAGGAGGGGGAAGCATGTCCCAGGACATGGAGTTGTGAGGTATCCTGTTTGTTCTAGGAATTGCCCCTGCACAGGGAGAATGCAAAGTCCCCGAGGGCCTTGGAGGGGAGATGAGTCCCAAGAGGAGGTGCGTTTTGGGGGGCACCTGGTTTGCTTTGCTTGTTACTGAACAAGACTTGCGTCTGTTTTTGCCCATGGGTAGTAATGTCAATCGGCTGACCCCAGGTTGTAGCAGAGAAAAGTGCAGCATTTATGGTAGAGTTTCAAACAAGGAATCCAGGGCAGCTAATACTCAAAAAGCCTGAACCCTACCATGGGTTTCAGGGAAGCATTTTTTTTTAAATCTACTTTTAGTTGGAGTATAATTGCTTTACGATGTTGTGTTCGTTTTTGCTGTACAACAACGTGAATTGGCTATATGTATACATATATCCCCTCCCTCTTGAGCCTCCCTCCCCCATCCCCCATCCACCCCTCTAGGTCATCACAGAGCACCAAGTTGAGCTCCCTGTGCTACACAGCAGTCAGGGAAGCATGTTTAAAGACAAGGTGAGGGAGGGGAGTCACAGGGTGTGTGATCTGCTTGTGCACAATTCTTTGTTTGATGGTGAGGTAATAGGGCCATGTCACAGGGGTTAACATTATCAGTCCTCTGAGGGCTACGGTTCTCATGGTCATCAAGCAGCTAATGCCTTTCATTGCTGGGTCGGGGGAGCGGGGGCGGCGGGTTTCAGCATCTGTAAAACAGTTCAGGAAATGTGCATCAGATACTGTTATCAAGGTACTTCACAGAGGAACTAAAGATTCTGCGAGTGTCATATGGCTGGCTTACTGTTTAACTTCTTATCTGTTCTCCTGCCCCAACCACTGTTTTTGCCAGTACATGTTCACGTCCTTTCAATCCTCAATTCTTGAGCTTTTGTGACTTTTGTGGCTTTTGTGACTCAGAGGAGGCCTGGGAGACGACAGCTATTCTACAAACACGAGGCAGAGGACATGAGGGGAAGGGGGTCTGTCCCAGGAAAGCCCTGTAGGGTCCTGCTTGGTTATTGCTAAAGAATTTGGAGCTCATTTCTAAAGGTAACAAGGAGCCACCAAAGAATGGCTTACCAGTCGTGTGGCTCTGGGGAAATCACCTCATCTCTGGGGAAGTCATTCACTATTCAGAACCTGACAGTTAAAACAGGAATAGACACTCATCTTCTGGGGTGATGACAAAGAATGAAGGCATCTGTTTGGCCCTGGGATGCCGCAGTTTTCAGACAGCAGATCAGCTTCCGTGTGATCCCTCCCGGCAGAGAAGAAGCTTTAAGGTAGCCAAGCAGGGCTGTTTTGTGGCCCGAGGTCTCTCATGTGGGATCTGTGCGCAGACATCTTTGAGACTTCCTTCTGGGACACTGGGAGGACTCCACCAAGGCTGTGCTTCCTGTACTACCATATCTCGTGGAGCAGCAGAAGCTGAAGTTCTGTATTATTATTTTGTTTCTGTAAATTTATTTATTTGACATGTACACACTGCTTTATTTATTATTTTTGGTTGAGCTGGGTCTTGGTTGCTGCATGCGGGCTTTTTCTCTAGTTGTGGGGACCAGGGGCTACCCTCTAGCTGCAGAGCATGGGCTTCTCATTGTGGTGGCTTCTCTTGTGGCAGAGCACAGGCTCTAGGTGCATGAACTTCAGGAGTTGCAGCACAGGCGCTCATCTGTGGCTCGTGGGACCTGAGCATGCAGGCTCAGTAGTCGTGGCACATGGGCTCAGTTGTGCCGAGGCCTGTGGGATCTTCCTGGACCAGGGATTGAACCTGTGTTCCCTGCCTTAACAAGCAGATTCTTACCAATGCCCCACCAAGGGAGTCCCTCATTATTATTTACTATTCTTTAAAAATAATTGTATTTATTTTTGTCTGTGCTGGGTCTTCATTGCTGCATGGGCTTTTCTCTAGTTGTGGAGAGCAGGGGCTACTCTTTGTTGCAGAGTGAGGGCTTCTCATTTTGGTGCTTTCTCTTGCTGGGGAGCACCGGCTTTAGGGCACGTGGGCTTCAGTGGTTGCGGTTCCTGGGCTCTAGAGCACAGGCTCTATAGTTGTGACATTTGTGCTTAGTTGCTCTGCTGTGTGTAGGATCTTCCAGGACCAGGGATCAAACCTATGTCCCCTGCATTGGCAATTGGATTCTTATCCACTGCCCCACCAGGGAAGGACATTATTATTATTTTTAACACAAGAGAACTCTTAGCTTGGGGTTGGAAACTGTTAGGTAGGTAGAATAGGGAAAAGGAGTCCAAAATGGCAGTGGCTAAAAGACAAGGAAGGTCAAAGGAAGGTCTGAGGACCAGAGTGAAGACTTCAGGCAGAACAAACAGCACTCCTGGCTAAGCCCAATTTGCATAGGGCAGGCCCAGGTGGAGGAAAAATCATATAAAAGGAGGAGCCAAAGCGCTTTCTCACGGACTCTCTCTCCCGTGTGCGTGCGCTCTTTTCTTTCTCTCTCTCTCTCTCACACTCTCCTGCTATCTTCTAAATAAAATAGAGCTGTAACACTGACTTGCCTAAGAGCTGTAGCACGGTTTGTCCAAGACCCGAGAGCTGTGACGAGCCTAGGGCTTTAATGTCCGTTGCTCCAAATCTTTGTTGTGATGAGACAAAGAACTGAGGAACATACACTTGAGTGACAAAACCATCTGCTTTCTTCTATAGGTTAACTGCAAATTCTAATGATTATAATCTATTAAATATTTACAAAGCACCTATTAATATCTGGAATGTTCCTGACTCAGGAACAAGATAGACAAATTTCTGCCCTCATGGGCCTTTCATTCTAGTGGGAAAGGCAAATAAAATACAGGTAAAATGAAACTAACATAAAATTTTGGTAAGTTGCGAGGTGAAGTTGAACCTGAATGATTGAACTGACTAACCGAATGAGTGTCTTGTTGGGAAAAACAAGGGGCCTAGTGAGAGAAGAATTGAAGTAGAAAGTCAGGGAAGACTTCACTGAGGGGGGACATTTGAACTCAGAAGAAAAGGAACTATGATTGCAAATAGGGGAGGGACTAGGACGAAGCTTTCTGGGTGGAGGAAAAACATCTAAAGGCTGGAACACGGGGAGGAGTTTGGTCTGAGATGGGAATTGAAAACCACTACTGTGCCTGCTGCCGTCTATGGGGTCGCCCAGAGTCCGACATGACTGAAGCGACTTAGCAGCAGCAGCAGCAGCAGCAGCAGTGTGCCTGCAGCGAGAGGAGCGTGGGGGAGGGGAACTGGACCTTGAGAGTTTGGCTCCATAACACAGGGGTTAAGATCGCAGGCTTGGGGAGTGAATCATATTTTCTCTGCCGCTCATTAGCTTTGTGATCTTGCACATGTCAGCAACCTTTCTAAACCTCAGTTCTCATCTGGAAAATAGACTCAAAAGAAATCCCAGCCTCCTAGGAATATTGTGGCTAGAAATGAGTAAATACTTAGCAGAGTGCCTGGCACATTGTGAATGCCCCACTCCTGTTAACTATAATTATGATTAAGTGGAGGATGGGCTAGAACCAGACAGACTTGTGTTGATATCTGGCTGTGCTGCATGATTGCTTTGGGCCATGGGCAAGTAAGTCTCCGTGCTTTCTGTTTCCTCACCCATAAAATAGACTTCAAATTCCTTCCCTGAGGGGTGGGTTAATATGATACGAAGTGATTTATGTGCAGCCATCCTGAAGGTAGGAGCCAACCTCTCAAGATCTTTTAATTATTTTAAATTGTTTTCCTGAATATATCTAGTCTCTTTTAATTTTTTCATATATACATAAAGTTTATTATAACTTATTAGCACAAGCTCAGAAGAGAATGACTATCTCAGTTCAGTTCAGTTCAGTTCAGTAGCTCAGTCATGTCTGACTCTTTGTGACTCCATGGATTGCAGCATGCCAGGCATCCCTGTCCATCACCAACTCCTTGCTCAAATTCATATCCATCGAGTTGGTGATACCATCCAAACATCTCATCCTCTGTCTGCCCCTTCTCCTCCTGCCTTCAATCTTTCCCAGCATCAAGGTCTTTTCCAATGAGTCAGTTCTTTGCATCAGGTGGCCAAAGTATTGGAGCTTCAGCTTCAGCATCAGTCCTTCCAATGAATATTCAGGACCGATTTCCTTTAGGATTGACTAGTTTGATCTCCTTGCAGTCCAGTGACTACCTAACAACTTACAAAAGGAACTCCTCACACTAGAAAGTCCAGGGCCAGAGAATGATGAAATGACTCAGAAATGATGGTCTTTGGTGATGGAAGAATGAGAGAATCATAAGGCAATGTAAGAAGTGAGGTTATGTAAGTTTCAAAGGAAGCCCTGGAGATTCCAGATCTACATGTCTCTGAACGCAGGACCCCTTGAAACTTTCTTCAAATCCAGGTCCGCTGAGCTCCTCAGCAGGATATTATTCATGTATGGTATCACACTAGAAACCCTGGAAAGCAGGGAAATTTCATAAGCAACATCAATTCTTCTGTAAGTACAAAACCTGAAATGCACCAGGATGGTTGACAAGCAGAAGCCAGTCAGCTGTAGCACTGTTGTCTCTGAGCTAACAAGGTGACAGTTTTCAGAGGACTTGCGCTCCAGCAAAGAGGTCTTTCCTCCTAAGGAAATCAGTCCTGAGTATTCATTGGAAGGACTGATGCTGAAGCTGAAACTCCAATACTTTGGCCACCTGATGCAAAGAACTGACTCATTGGAAAAGACCCTGATGCTGGGAAAGATTGAAGGCAGGAGGAAAAGGAGATGGTTGGATGGCATCACCAACTCGATGGACATGAGTTCGAGCAAGCTCCGAGTTGGTGATGGACAGGAAAGCCTGGCATGCTGCAGTCCATGGGGTTGCAAAGAGTTGGACATGACTGAGCGACTGAACTGAACTGAGTGAATGCCCTCCAGCAGGAGTGGCCTGATGTTAGGGAAATTAAAAAGATAGTCTTGTTCAGGCTTCAGAGACAAAGCAGAGCAGTCCTCTGACCTTGCTTCTAACCTACCTGGACACTGCCCTGACTGTGAGTGCCCTGACTGCCTGCTGTTAGTGCAAGCTTTGCGGCACCATAGATAAGAATAAAGATAGGGGATGAATCTTGATACTGTTGAGCTCCCTGGGCTTCACAACATTGAAAAGTGAAAGTCGCTCAGTCCTGACTGGCTTTTTGTGACCGCCATGAACTGTGGCCCACTAGGCTCTTCTGTCCATGGAATTTCCCAGGCAAGATCAGAGTGGGCTGCCATTTCCTTCTCCAGGGATCCAACCGGGTCTTCTGCCTCGGAGACAGATTCTTTACTGTCTGAGCCACCGGGGAAGACCAGATAAGGTAAAGATAGAGGACTGAGACTGTTGAGCCCTTGGAGGGGGTCTGGCCAACCATGCCCCGGACTTAACAACATTCCAAGTTTTACACGACAAAACAAACAGCGTTAATATGAAACCAGAGCTGCAATTTGCTCACAGATTGATGATGATATCAGTCTATGTCTTGGCATTATAAGCGGGAACCCTGAACTCCAGTCTTTGAAGTCTTACCTACAGAATGGACAAGCTGCCTGGGACCTTCTCCTAATTGGGACTCCAGATGTGCTGTGTCAGGGGACTTCCCAGCACTGTTTGAGTCTGGATGTTGGTTAAAACCCAATTTGGTGATGTATCCTGTGCTGTTTCTATTTCTCTTTTCTTTTAGTATATTGAAAGTAAGGTAGATAATTCTCTCGTAAATACTGACATTAGTGACTAGCGAAGTCGCTCAGTCATGTCCTACTCTTTGCGACCCCATGGACTGTAGCCTACCAAGCTTCTCTGTCCATGGGATTTTCCAGGCAATAGTACTGGAGTGGATTGCCATTTCCTTCTCCAGGGGATCTTCCTGACCCAGGGGTCGAACCCAGGTCTCCCGCATTGTAGACAGACGCTTTACCATCTGAGCCACCAGGGAAGTCCAAATACTGACATTATTTATTTGTATATAGTGAGTGGCTTATTTTGTTAACAGATCCTGAGACCTGAGTGAAAACTTTCTGCAAAACATCTGACTGTACACTCAGCTTGGGTAAAGCTGAAGTCCAGGCTCTTTTTAAACACTCAAAATAGAGAGACCTTAATAAAACCTTAATAAAAATAAGTCACACACTTGTGGGTCTGCCTATGTTGTGTACTGGGGCAGCCAGTAGAAAAAAACCCTGGGAATTATAGCCTTTCTCGTCCATTTTCTAGTCATGAGGGGTTTGATTTTCCAGATCTTTTCAAAGGAAGAAGAAAAAAGGATGCTATACTTTGAGTTAAGTAACCAGGCCAGAACAGAACACCAGCTTGTCCGGATCCCAAGAATGCTTGGAGCTGGGGGGGAGCTCTGCAAGGTGGACTGACGTGCACCAGTCTCACGGGCAGTTACCTTTTCTTTATTGAAACTTACGAGGAAGTGGTGTTCCAGACGGAAATTCTGGGGGCCCTATGGAAGGGGAAGTTATTTAAGCCCCAGATACTCTCTGCTCATAGAGGATACTGAAATGTGACTTGGAGGTCTCAGGCCCACAGAAGTGTGACTCTGTGGGGCCCTGGTGACACAAACCCCTTGTGAGAAGCTGGCTACTTCGTATGAACTGACGCCTCAACAATATTAGCGAGCAAGTAGCTCTGGGGTTTCCAGCCAATCCTGTTTCGGGGCTGGAAGCAGCTAGGGGAAGCTGCTGTGAGGCACTGGGGAGATCCAAGCTTGGTGGAGATTTGTACTTGGAGAGGGTGTGTCCTTGCTTCCTAGCCGATGCTGTGGGACCCTCTGGTGGTTGTACAGTGAGTAGCTCTGCAGCGGGTTTGCTTTCTTCTAAGTGGACCTGGAAGGATAAGGAGCAGGAAGCCGTGTCTAGAAACCCAAGGATTGCAGATGGTGCTGGGAAATGTATGGAGCTGGCTTGAGGTGGAGGCTGTGATTTAGATGGGGACTCTGCCCCAGTCTCTCATGCCTTTGGTAGCATTTCTCAAGGCTTGAAAAGTAGGAACAGTAAAGCTCTGTGTCCATTATGCAAACAAACAAACGAACAACAACATAAAAAACCAACAACATAAAAATAGAGGTATTAGGTTGAACTAGTGTTTGGTGCTATTTGGATAAAAGTCTGAATTATGACATAGAATTCAACCAGTTTTATTGGTTGGCTTTTAAGTGAATTCATTCTAACAGTTTTGAGCACAGATATTCTGAAAGCCTAGATATTGGCGCATATACTTCCTGGTAATCAGTGGGGTTATCTTTGGGGTCTATGTTGGTCATATCATATAAAAAGAAAAATGTAATCCAGGTCATGCTTATTAAAAATTAGCTTAATAATTTTATAGTCTACAAAGCTCTGTCTCAGGGTTTAATTGTTCCTTAAAATCACCCCAAGAAGTATTTTAGATCAATTAGGATTATAGTAATTTATTTTTTCTTTTTTATGTATATTTATTTTTTATTTTGGGCTTCCCTGGGCAGCTCAGCTGGTAAAGAATCTGCTTGCAATGCAGGAGACCCTGGTTTGATTCCTGGTCAGGAAGATCTGCTGGAGAAGGGATAGGCTACCAACTACTGTATTCTTGGGCTTCCCTGGTGGCTCAGTTGGTAAAGAATCCGCCTACAATGTGGGAGACCTGGGTTTGATCCCTGGGTTGGGAAAATCCCCTGGAGAAGGGAAAGGCTACCCACTCCAGTATTCTGGCCTGGAGAATTCCATGGAGCGTATAGTTCACAGGGTTGCAAAGAGTCAGACACTACAGAGCAACTTTCACTTTTTAAAAATTTATTTATTTGGCTGCACTGGGTCTTAGCTGCAGCATGTGGAATCTAGTTCCCTGACCAGGGATTGGACCACAGCCCCCTGCATTAGGAGCATGGAGTCTTAGCCACTGGACCACTACAGAAGTCCTTATATTTATTTTTAATATGAGGATAATTACTTTACAATGTTGTGTTGGCTTCTACCATACAACAGTGTGAATCAGTCACAAGTACGCATATGTCCCCTCCCTTCTGAGCCTCCCCTGCTACACCCACCCCATCCCACCCCTCTAGGTTGTCAGGAAACACTGAGTTGAGCTCTCTGTATTATACTGCAGTTTCCCACTGGCTGTTTACACACGTGGTAGTATGTGTATATCAGTGCTACTCTCTCGATTTGTTCCAACTTCTTCTCCTGACGTACTCTATGATTATAGTAATTTAATGTGGTTTTCAGTTCAGTTCAGTTCAGCTGCTCAGTCGTGTCTGACTCTTTGCGACCCCATGAATCGCAGCACGCCAGGCCTCCCTGTCCATCACCAACTCCCGGAGTTCACTCAGACTCATGTCTATCGAGTCAGTGATGCCGTCCAGCCGTCTCATCCTCTGTCGTCCCCTTCTCCTCCTACCCTCAATCTTTCCCAGTATCAGGGTCTTTTCAAATGAGTCAGCTCTTTGCATCAGGTGGCCAAAGTATTGGAGTTTCAGCTTCAACATCAGTCCTTCCAATGAACACCCAGGACTGATCTCCTTTAGGATGGACTGGTTGGATCTCCTTGCAGTCCAAGGGACTCTCAAGAGTCTTCTCCAACACCACAGTTCAAAATCATCAATTCATTGGCACTCAGCTTTCTTCATAGTCCAACTCTCACATCCATACATGACCACTGGAAAAACCATAGCCTTGACTAGACGTACGTTTGTTGACAAAGTAATGTCTCTGCTTTTTAATATGCTGTCTAGGTTGGTCATAACTTTCCTTCCAAGGATTAAGCGTCTTTTAATTTCATGGTTGCAATCATCATCTGCAGTGATTTTGGAGACGCCCCCCAAAAATAAAGTCTGACACTGTTTCCACTGTTTCCCCATCTATTTCCCATGAAGTGATGGGACCAGATGTCATGATCTTAGTTTTCTGAATGTTGAGCTTTGAGCCAACTTTTTCACTCTCCTCTTTCACTTTCATCAAGAGGCTTTTTAGTTCTTCTTCACTTTCTGCCATAAGGGTGGTGTCATTTGCATATCTGAGGTTATTGATGTTTCTCCTGGCAATCTTGATTCCAGCTTGTGCTTCCTCTAGCCCAGCGTTTCTTATGATGTACTCTGCATATAAGTTAAGTAAGCAGGGTGACAATATATAGCCTTGGCGTACTCCTTTTCCTACTTGGAACCAGTCTGTTGTTCCAAGTCCAGTTCTAACTGTTGCTTCCTAACCTGCATACAGGTTTCTCAAGAGGCAGGTCAGGTGGTCTGATATTCCCATCTCTTTCAGAATTTTCCACAGTTTATTGTGATCCACACAGTCCAAGGCTTTGGCATAGTCAATAAAGCAGAAATAGATGTTTTTCTGGGACTCTCTTGCTTTTTTGCTTTACATATATTATTTCTAAGTCTCACAAAATCCCTGTAAAATAGATGCTAAGTCTGTTTTCAGATGAGGAAAGGAAGGTCAGAGAGGTTAGATAATAAATTCCCTAAGGGCATATGTATGGCCCTATAAGAATCCTGATAAGCCTAATGTCAAAGCCTCCCTTTTGCCACTACCGATCCCTGCTTTTCTTTGGGTAGAGCAGCATCAAGGACAGCTGCTTAGAACAGAACCATAATCTAGCCAGGAACAAAGGGAATGTTCCCAAATAGCTCTGAGAGGACGTAGTATGTGGGGCCAGTGTTGCATGGGGTATGGACAGTAAGACCAGCAAGAATTTGGAAAAGCAGTCTCCCTATGCTAGGATCCTTAAGAATAACTTCATGGAAGATAGCATTTGACAACAGTCTTGAACATTGGGTCTCTATCCCATTTGCTGGGTATCAATGGGGCATGTGGAACAGGTACTGGCAATCCAAAGAGAGGAATAACATGAATAAAAATACAGAGAGGCGAATGTGCAGGACACATCTGAAGAAGCAACAACTAGAAAAAGGGTTAAGGTGAGGGATAAGGGCTAGATTATTGATGCTTTTGAGTTCCAGACTACAGATTTAAATTGTAAATACAACTGTACTACAGGAAGCAGAACCACTGACCACTGGGGGTTGGGAAGAATGGGGCCCAGAAGATGACAGGTGAGGCTGCTGATGATACAGGCCTGCACTGGACTGGTGGTGGTAAGAGTAGGCAGGAAAGTACAGATTTGAGAAAAGTCTGCAGAAAGAGTCCTCAGGGCGGCCGCTACTGAGCTGCAGGACGTGAGGAAGAGGAACAATCACGACCACCCGGAATTGTCCAGCCTGAGCACCTGGAGTATCGTGGTGCCTGCCCAGTGCAGAGAGGAAACACTGGCTTGGGAAGGAAGTGATGAACAAACTACCAGTGGGATTTCTGAGCGGGAGTGACGTGCTTTGTGAGAGTGAGGAGACACAGGCTGTTTCAGTTGTCTGCCTCCCTGGGCATGGCCCTTTGGCTCCTTGGGCATGTTTCATGGCTAGGCCAGGGTTTGGCAGGATGTGATAATGATATTTGGTAAGCTGGGTGCAGCTGCTTGGCTGGCTGCTTTAGGGAATGCATGGATGAAGGTGACACGTTCCCTGTGCTTGAGGAATTCACACCCCTTCGAGGAGATGGAGAGTATAGAAGAGAGCAAAGAGGGGGCAGAAGGTACATGTACTGACTGGTTACAGAACCAGCACCCTCAAGGTTCTGGTCATATATCATCTTCATTGTAAAGCCTCCCTGAATTCCCCTGCCCACCTTCCACCCCCACAACTGGGCCCTCCCTTAGCACCTCATGGCACTCATTACAGCATCTAAAAATTGTGCACTTGTTTGTCTCCCTCAGCACCTATGGGATCCTTGGGGACAGAGGTTTGTCTCGGTGTGTTCTGTATTCTGAACAGAATACAGTGAATGTTGACCCTCGGTGGATGTTGGCAGGAAGTGTAAATAGTGGGTCAACATGGGCTGCTGAAGGAATTCCCTGGTGGCCTAGTGGTTAGGATCCTGGGCTTTCCCTACTGTGGCCCAGGTTGGATCCCTGCCCAGGTAACTGAGGTCCCACAAGGCACACAGTGCAAACAACAAAACCTTGAATTGCTGAGAGGAGTGGTCCTGGCTCAGAATGGCATGCCCTAGGGTTAGGAAGGGCTTTCCTGGTGGCTCAGCGGTAAAGAGCCTGCCTGCCCATGCAGAAGCCTTCATTCAGCCTACATGAGCTTCCCTGAGTTCCAATGTGCAGATTCAAGCAGTTGTTAGTTAGGAAAGGGAGGGTATGCAGAGAAATAAACCATCAAGAGCAGCCTGGGGGCAAGGTCCTGCTTCCCCATCAATGGATACACACAATATCTTCAAGCTATTTTTCAGATACTGAAACCTCTTCCAGGTGGGAGAAGTTAATGATTAAGGATGGTAGGCTGGTCACAGGCATGTAGACCCCAGACCAGTTGACCTGAAGGCTGACGATGCTGACTCCTACTTAGCTCACCACCAACCCATCAAAACAATGCCCACAAGCTGATCATGCCCTCTTTGAACACTTACTATAAAACTTGTCGCTATCTTCCCCAAGTTGAGACACATTGTTTTGAGCCCACAGTGTTCCCCTTTGCCTGGCAAAGCAATAAAGCTATCTTCTTCTACTTCACCCAAAACCCTGTCTTGGAGATTTGATTGGACATCCATGTATAGAGAAGCTGAGCTTTTGGCATCACTCTTATGAAACAACTCTCCATCTACTTGATCCAACATAGGGTGATGTACTTTTTTCTGGTTCGTATTTAATGAAAGTAGTTGAGGTAAAGTAGAAAGAGGATTAGAAAATTGGGGTTTGAATTCTGGTTCTCCCGTTTGGTCTAGGACCTGGCCCCACACGCCAGGGGGCAGGCACCATCCCCAACGTCCCCTGGACCCCAACCCCATTCACCAGCCGGCAGACACCAGCCCCAGAGCCACTGCAGACCTGCAGTCTGCCATGGCAGGACACAGCCAACTCATCAGCAGGCCAGAACAGGCCCTGGGAGCTCTCTGAGCCCTGGCCCTCTCTACCAGCTGGCCAACACGGCCAGTGGGACCCTCAACCAGTGGTCCTGGGATCTGGCTCCACTGGATATCAGCAGGCTGATGCCAGTTTCAGGACCCCCAGGGCCCTGTAACCCGAGACCCCTGGGCCTTGGCCCCACCCACCAGCAGGCCAACACTGGCGCTGAGATACCTTGAACTCTTCAGCCAGCCGCCCCATGATCCAGCCCTACTCACCAGCGCGCCAGCACTACCCCAGGGGCCGCCCCCTGCCCCAGCCTGGGGTTCAGCAGCTGGCTGCCTTGTGACCCAGCCCATCAACCAGCAGTCAGCAGCCTCCACACAAGGCTGGGCCTGGCAGCCCACTGGACCAGGGTCCAGCTGTGCCTGCCGGATTGTCCACAGTAGTCTGCCACTACAATAGAAGGATCCACGCAGCCCACATAGAAGGCACCCCTAGAGCATGAAGCTCTGGTGCCCAGAAGGGAATGTGCTGCTGGAACTCACAGGACATTTCCTACAAAAGGCGACATCTCCAAGGTTGAGAAATATAACCAACCTACCAGATACATAGAAATATAAACAACAAATTAGGCAAATGCGGCACCAGAGAAACATGTTCCAAACAAAGGAATAAGACAAAACTCCAGGAAAGCTAAGTGAAGTGGAGATAAGTAGTCTATTCAATGAAGAGTTCAAAGTAATGATCATAAAGTGATCAAAAAACCTGGGAGAAGAATGGATGAACACAGTGAAAAGTTAGAAGTTTTAAATAAAGAGTGAAAAAATATAAATAAGAACTAACAGAGATGAAGAATACAATAACCATAGTAAAAAAGAATACCCTAGAAAAAATCAATAGTTATATTAAATAATACAGAAGAATGAATCAGTGAGATAACAGATAGCAGTGGAAATCACAGAAGCTGAATAGAGAAAAGGAAAAAAGAATAAAAAGAGATGACAGGGTGTGTGTTAGTCACTCAGTTGTGGCCAACTCTTTGCTGCCCCGTGTACTGTAGCCCACCAGGCTCCTCTGTCCATGGAATTCTCCAGGCAAGAATACTGGAGTGGGTTGCTATTGCCTTCTCCAGGGGATCTTCCCAACCTGGGGATTGAACCCAGGTTTGCAGGAAGATTCTTTATCATCTGAGCCACCAGGGAATCCCCAAAAGAGATGAGGACAGTTTAAGGGACCTTTTGAGACACTCAAGTGTACTAACAGGGGTTCTTGAAGGAGAGGAGAGAGAGTAAGGGGCAAAGAATGCATTTGAAGCCATAAGAGCTGAAAACTTACCTAACCTGAGAAAGGAAACAGACATCCAGGTCCAGGAAGCACAGAGAGTTCCAAACAGGATGATCCAAAGAGGACCACACCAAGACACAGTGTAATTAAGATGGCAAAAATTAAAGATGAAGAGAGACTCTTAAAAGCAACAAGGGAAAAACAACAAGCTCTGTACAACAGGAACTCCCATAAGGCCATCAGTTGACTTTTCAGCAGAAACTCTGCAGGCCAGAAAGGAGTGGCATAATATAATTAAGGTGATGAAAGGAAAACACCTACAACCAAGAATACTTTACCCAGCCAGCCTCTCATTCAGATTTGATGGAAAGATCAGACGTTTTATAGACAAGCAAAGACTAAAAGAGTCAAGCACCACCAAACCAGCTTTACAAGAAATGTGAAAGGAATTTCTCTAAGCAAAAAAGAAAAGGTACAACTAAAACATAAAAATTATGAAAGAAAAAAAAACTCATTGGTAAATGCAGATACATAGTAAAGGTAAAGCTAGTAGAAAGGTTAAAAGACAGAAGTAGTAAAATCATCTATATCCGCAATAAATAGTTGAAGGATACATAAAGCAAAAAGATATAAAATAAGATGTCAAAAACAATAATCATGGTGGTAGGGGAGTAAAAATGTAGGGTTATTAAAATGCATTTGAAATTAAGAGATCATATAGATATAGAGAGAGATCATATATAAGATGCATAAGTAAATCTCGTGGTAACCAGCTTCTCCCATTAATTAGCTTTGAGACTTAGGACAAGTCACCTAATGGTCTGAATTTGTTTTTTCATCCTCAAAGTAAGGATAATAAGAACAATATTTGGGAAGCCCACAGCATTTTAAATTTTATTTATTTTGGGCCTTGCTGGGTCTTTGTTTTGCGCTAGTTGTGGCAGGTGGGAGCTACTCTTGGTTATGGTCCGTGGGCTTCTCATCGCAGCGGCTTTTCTTGTTGTGCAGCGCAGGCTTCAGGCTTCAGTCATTGTGGCTCATGGGCTCTAGAGTGCAGGCTCAGTAGTTGTGGGGTGTGGGCTTGGTTGCTTCGTGGAATGGAGAATCTTCCTGAACCAGAGATTGAAACTATCTCCCCCTGCATTGGCAAGTGGATTCTTATCCACTGTGCCTCCAGGGAAGTCCACATGTAGCATTATGCAAGTCATTTTTGTATATCCATTCAGAAACTTACTGAGTGCCAGCTACATGCCTGGCACTATCTAAATGCTGAAAATATAGAAATAGTCTTTGCTTGGGGAACCCCAGTCTAGCAGGGAAGGTGGGCAAAACAACATGTGAGGTGAGAAGTATTGCGGCCAGCATGTCTCTGGTTGTTTCGCAGAGCAGAGAGCAGAGATGGCAGAGTTGGGAGAGGCTTCCTGAAGGAGGCAGCCACTGAGGCTAACTTGAAGGATTGTTAAGAGGAATAATTGTTAAGATATAATGTATGTAAAGTCCCAGGTGGCACCGTGGTAAAGAATCTGCCTGCCAGTGCAGGAAATACAAAAAACTTGGGTTAGATCCTTGAGTTGAGAAGATTCCCCTGGAGGAGTAAATGGCAACCCACTCCAGTATTCTTGCCTGGAAAATCCCATGGACAGAGGATCATGATGGGCTACAGTCCATGGGGTTGCAAAGAGTCAGACATGACTGAGCGACTGATGCATGCAAAGCTCTTAGATACATGGTAAGTACTTAATAAAAGTTAATAGCTATTAGAATTATTACCATCAATGCCAGCAATAAGCATATGACATTTAGGACATGGAAGACACTCAAAAAATTTGAATTGAATCATGTCAAATTGAATTCCATGGGAAGGAGGAAATAGCAGAGGTGCAGAGGTAGTGGAAGGCCTGACGAACCAGGTTGAACAGCTTATTCTTGTTAAGAATGCAGAAATATAGACCAACATGGAGTGAGTTGAAGTGTGACCGATTATGACTTTCACTGATGGGAGAAACTATAGGGACGTAAAAAGAGAAGGTCAAAGACTGAGTCTGAGTCTTTTTTTTTTTTTTTATTCATTTATTTGGCTGTGCCGGGTCTTAGTTGCAACACACTGGATCTTAGCTGTGGCATTGTGGGATCTAGTTTTATGACCCGGGATGGAACCTGAGCCCCCTACTTTGGGAGTATGAAGTCTTAGCCCCTGAACCATCAAGATAGTCCCTGAGTTTGAGTTGCTGCTACTGCTGCTAAGTCCTTTCAGTCATGCCCGACTCTGTGCGACCCCATAGACGGCAGCCCACCAGGCTCCCCCGTCCCTGGGATTCTCCAGGCAAGAACACTGGAGTGGGTTGCCATTTCCTTCTCCAATGCATGAAAGTGAAAAGTGAAAGTGAAGACGCTCAGTCATATCCGACTTTGAGCGACCCCATAGACTGCAGCCTACCAGGCTCCTCCGTCCATGAGATTCTCCAGGCAAAAGTACTGGAGTGGGGTGCCATTGCCTTCTCCGGAGTTTGGGTTAAGGTACAAGAAAAAGAGTTGGCAAAGGAAACAAAAAGGATGAGAGGTTGCTAAAAGGAAGAAGGGATCCTTGAAAAAAGGTCTGGTGCAAGAAATGTACTAGATGAGCTAGGAACATTTTATACTAGGAAGAAGGAAGTTATCAAAGACTATTTGGGCCATGTCATAGGGACTTAGGACCCAACTCAAAGGACTCCCACTAGCCAAACATGAGACAATATGAGCACTGATAAGGAGAATAATGGAAACATACGTAATAAGCTTAAATCCAAGAGTTAATAAATGATACTAAATAGCTACAACAAAACAATCCCACTGGTCACTTTTAGAAGATGCTAGGTAATGATTCTGACACCAGCTACTACGTGTGGGTTTTTCCCCCCATGCTGCTGCTGCTAAGTTGCTTCAGTCGTGTCCAACTCTGTGCGACCCCATAGACGGCAGCCCACCAGGCTCCCCAGTCCCTGGGATTCTCCAGGCAAGAACACTGGAGTGGGTTGCCATTTCCTTCTCCAGTGCATGAAAGTGAAAAGTGAAAGGGAAGTTGCTCAGTCATGTCCGACTCTTAGCGACCCCATAGACGGCAGCCCACCAGGCTCCCCCGTCCCTGGGATTCTCCAGGCAAGAACACTGGAGTGGGTTGCCATTTCCTTCTCCAGTGCATAAAAGTGAAAAGTGAAAGGGAAGTTGCTCAGTCATGTCCGACTCTTAGTGACCCCATGGATTGCAGCCTACCAGGCTCCTCCGTCCAAGGGATTTTCCAGGTAAGAACACTGGAGTGGGGTGCCATTGCCTTCACCAAGCAATTCTCTGGCACGCTGGGTGTCCTATGATTTAACTCCATTCTGACACTGTCTCCCTGGAGACTGGGTCAGACCCTATAGGTTAAGGGCTCAGTCCTACAAGACTGCTTCCCTCCCCTCATTTCATAGCCAATTGAAAGTCCAGGTTGTGGCCTGTGCTTCTGACCAACTGGCTATAATTTGGAGGTTTCCAGGACCTCCTCCTTGGGTGCCATCACTTTGATATAGTGGCTCACAGAACTCAGAGAAACCCTGTATTTATTAGATTACTGGTTTATTATAAAAGAATATAGCAACCCACTCCAGTATTCTTGCCTGGAAAATTCCATGGACAGAGGAGCCTGGCCATGGGGTCCCATAGAGTCGGACATGACTGAGCAACTAACACACACATAACTTAGGAACAGCCAGGTGAAAGAGATAAATAGGGCAAGGTTTTAAGTAAAGAGCCCAGAGTTTCTGTGTCCTCTCTGAGCCCTCCCCTCTCTCCTTGTGTTCACCAGCCCAGAGGTTCTCCAAACCCTGTCCTTTGGGTTTTTAGGAAGAGTTCATTACATAGGCACGATTGATTAAATCATCAGCCATTGGTGATTGAACCTAATATCTAGTTCCTCTCTCCTCCTCAGAGGTCAGTACAGAGAGACCAAAAGTTCCAGCCATCCATTCAGGAGGTTTAATGGTGATGAAGTGAGGAGAGGGTCACTTGGGTTTATGAAGCAACCTCTGCCGTGGACTTGATGTTAATGTACACCTTCTGTAACTTTCCCCTTTGGTTTTCTTCCTCTGTCAGAAGTGAACCTCTTTGTGGACTGGACTTGCAATGTTCCTGAAGTCATCTTTGTTTGGCATTCCTACCACAAGTTCTGGCAACTCCATACATCACGTTTAAAGATAACGTTGACACTAAGCCGCTGTGAGGATGAAATATGAATCTGGTAAGAGCAACATTTCTTTCTGCGTGGGTTGCATTCTCAGCTGAGAGAGATGGGGCGAAGACCCAGAATTACCGTTGCTCCTCTCTGCCCTCGCTGCCTTCTAGGCAGGGTGCTTTCTGCACTGAGAGTCAGTTCCCAGCCAGTACAGACTTGCCTTCCTCTCTGAGTCTTCTTTCTTGACTGTGGCCATCCAGGAATGCTTTCACTGGTGACTGAGGGAGATTTAGGAGATTAGGGAGAGCCGAGAAACAAAGCATGAGTTATTGCTCTTGCTGTACAGGTGTGGTCCTCCCCGACTCTGCTCAAATTCCCAAAACCTCTGTCACCAGGTTTTCGGAGAATACAATAGGGTTGTTGTGAGGTGGGTGGGTGCAGTGAATCAGCAAGGTCTCCGTGAGGTGTAGCCCGTGGGGACAGATCCTCCCATTTGTCACCCCAGCAGGGCCAGGAACTGGTGCAACGTTCAACTTCATGATCCTTTATATAGTTGCATGACTATATATTTCACTTATAGAATCTGCATTTGCTTCTTTTTCCCCCCCTTCTTCATGTACCCCTATTCTTGTTTATATATCTTACTTCCTGCCTTTATTTATTTGAATATTTTAAACATTCTCATGTTCAAGTCAGTTCCACATTGCTCTCTTTTTACTTGGGTGCAAAGTTTCTTATCTGTTACATATATTGATAGTCCTGTGTGTGCAGTATAATATTTGTGAGCTCATTTTAGTGGGATTTATCTTCTGTGGAAATCCCGCCAATGGCTGGAGTTGTTTCCATGAGGTAGTTTGCATTTCCCTGGGCTTCTGTATTGTGTTTACTGCTCTGGAGCACTTTTTAACCTGGACATTCTGTACAAGGGAGCAGTGTGTATTTGAGTCCCATGCCTCCAGGAAGCACAAGTGTGGCATTTTGTCCTCTCTCAGATGACTTTGTTCCCCCTATGGCTCATTCTGTTTTTTCTGGGGTGGTGAGCTGAGGTTTTCAGTCTTCATCACTGTTACGGCATCTCTTCAGTGGCTTATCTCCTTTAGCTAAGAGCTTGGTTCCTGTTCTGCAGTTCGAGTTCACATGACCTCAGTTCTGGCACAGTTACAGTTATGCATTCCCATTTTGCTTTGGGGATCTAGATGTTCTTCTTTCTGATTTTTCAACTAAGTATTTAAACTATTTTTTGGAGGGGGTTCCATTTTATCTAGCATTATTTTCAGTAGGAAGGGGCTTGCTGTATCTGCTCTATCCCCATCTTGACAAAAGTCCTAACATCATGACCCAAATCTTCCTAAAAAGGAATGGATCTTTGCTTGATTTTTTTTTCTTTTCTTTTTTTAAAATTCTTCATTCGATTTGGCAGTGATTTTTTGGATATGATATGAGGAACACAGGCAATAAAAGAAAAATAGATACATTCAAAATTAAAATTACAGTTTCAGCAAGATTAAAAACCTTTGTGTGTCAAAGGACACTATCAATAGAGTGAAAATGCAACCTACAGAATGGGAGAAAATATTTGCAAATCATGTATCTGATAAGGGATTAATATACAGAATATATAAAGAACTCCTACAACTCAGTATAAAAAATATCACACAACCCAATTAAAAAATGAAGAAAGCCATCAAATTGTATACGTTAATGATGTGCAGTTTTTTGTATATTGATTATATCTCAGTAAAGTTGGGAAGAATGGGCAAAGGACTCAAATAAATACTTTTCTAATGAAGATATTTAAGTGACTAGAAAGTACATGAAAAGATACTCAATATCACTAATTATTAGGGAAATGCAAATAAAAACAATGAGATACCATTTCATGCCCATTAGGTTAACTATTAAACAAAAATCACGAAATAACAAGTGTTGGTAGGATGTGAAGAAATTGGACATTGCTTGTCCATTGCTGATGGGAATGTAAAATGGTGCAGCTCCTGGGGAAAATGGTGTGGTGGCTCTTAAAAAATAAAACATAGAACTTCCATTCCTTTTCTTTTCCTTGTGTGCATGCTCAGATGTGCCCGGCTCTTTTGGATTGTACGGACCCCATGGACTGTAACCCACCAGGCTACTCTTGGTGGGATTTTCCGGGCAAGAATAGTGGAGTGGATTGCCATGCCATTCTCCAGGGGATCTTCCTGACCCCAGGATAGAACCTGTGTCTCTTATGTCTTCTGCATTGGCAGGCAGATTCTGTACCACTGGTGCCACCTGAGAACCACACCTGGGTGTATAACCCAAAAGAGTTGAATGCAGGCACTCTAACATATATTTGTACTCCCGTGTTTACAGTAGCATTATTTTCAATAACCAAAAGGTGAAAGCAACCCAAGTGTCCATTGCTGGGTGAGTGGATGAACAATGTAATATATATATATATATATATATGGGCTTCCTTGGTGGCTCAGTGGTAAAGAACCTGCCTGATGTGGCTTTGATCCCTGGGTTGGGAAGATCCACAGGGGAAGGAAATGGCAACCCACTGCCTTATACTTGCCTGGGAAATTCCACGGACAGAGGAGCTGGGTGGGCTACAGTCCATGGGATTGAAAAAGAGTTGGACATGACTTAATAACTAAACAACAAGCATACAATGGAATATTATTCAGCCTTAAAAAGGAAGGGAATCCTGACATGTGCCACACATGACATGGATGACCCTTGAGGATGTTATGCTAAGTGAAGTAAGCCAGTTACCAAAAAAAAAAAAAAGTGGTGTGATTCCACTTATATGAGGTATCTGCAGTAATAAAATTCACAGAGACAGAGAGTAGAATGTTGGCGGCCAGGGATGGGAGGAGAGGGGAGTGGGAGTTATTGTCCCGTGAGTATAGGATTTCAGTTGTGGAAGATGGAAATGTTCTGGAGATGAATAGTGATGGTTGTACAACAGTGTGAATGTACTTAATGCTTCTGAACTGTATACTTAAAAATGGTTAAAATGTCAAATTTCATGTTGGGTAAATTTAACCACAATAAAAAATTTCAATATAAAATAAAAATATATATTAAAAAATATCTATCTGCGTTAGTGTTGGCACTTTATCCTCAACTTCTCTCACAGCAGTAACTGTGTAGTACAGAAATACTGATCTTACCTTTCTACGATGTGATGGATAGTCTTTTTGCCCCTCCAGATTCACTTTCTGTATTTTTCTGCCCTGCGCAACCTTCCAGTTGGGTTGTCCCATTGGAGGCACTGCTGAAGATCAGAAGGTGAGAAGAGAGAGATATTGGTATGTATCCCCCTGGTTCCCACCTTCCTCCTACGGTCTGACAGTAACTGTATTTCTGTAACAAAGGCCACAGCATCTGTGGGGACCCTCTCCCTTGCCATGGCTCTTGTAGCTTCCAGGAACTGTTCCCTGCCTTGCCCAGTCAGACCTACGGTGGTAACAGCTTCCAGATTTTGCTAGTCCCTGGTGCTTTGCCATCGCTTGTGTTTCTCCTATCCCTGAACACACCTTGCTAATAGTCTCCTCATTAAACTGTCTTCAGTGACCCTGGTGAACATGCATGTTACCCGTGGGTAACTCTGACCGACACATGGTGTCCCATGTCAGATTTTATAGCATTGTCTACCTTTTCAGACCCACTATGTGCCGGGCACCACACTAGGTATTAGTGATGTGTCGTTGTTGTGCTCAGTCAGTTTCTTGACTTTTTGCGACCCCCTAACGGTGGCCTGCCAGGCTCCTCTGTGCATTTAACTAGGTCTCTGTTGTTGAGTTCAAAGTCAAGTCTGGGAAGACAGACAAGCAAAAGCACTATTACAATTCAGAGTGGTAAGTGCTGTGACAGAGGTGAGAATAAAGTGCCATGGACACATAGAGTAAGAGCATCAAAACCAGCTGTGGGTGGGGGAGGCTGTAGGGAAGGCCTCTTGGGGGAGATGACACTCTAGAGATGCTGCTCCGTAGAAGGAGGAGAAAAAGGTGAGAGGGCTTTCAGGGCAGCAAGAAGAGATTACGAAGGGACAGAGGCACAGCCCTAGTTATCAGTTCAGGAGTGTCTGGCAAGGCTAGAGAGCAGCAGAAATGAGGGTGGAGAAGGGGGTAGGGACACACCATGAAGGCCCTTGGGTACCCCAAGATGACTGTGGATTTCATCTTGCATGTTAAGAGGAATTAATGCTTGGTTTTAACCAAGGGAGTGACACCATCAAGTTTGCCTTTAAAAACTGTGGGTAGAGAAAGGACGGAGAAGGCAATGGCACCCCACTCCAGTACTCTTGCCTGGAAAATCCCATGGATGGAGGAGCCTGGTAGGCTGCAGTCCATGGGGTCGCTAAGAGTCGGACACGACTGGGCGACTTCACTTTCACTTTTCACTTTCATGCATTGGAGGAGGAAATGGCAACCCACTCCAGTGTTCTGGCCTGGAGAATCCCAGGGACGGTGGGGCCTGGGGGCCTGCCGTCTATATGGGGTCGCACAGAGTCGGATACGACTGAAGCGACTTAGCAGCAGCAGCAGCAGCAGAGAAAGGAGTGGAAGAGATCAAACAGGCAAGGAGAAGAAAAAGTTTATTGGGAAATGGTAGAGGCTGTCTTTTCTGAAGGGTAGAGTAGTAGTTGGCTGGTTTACTAAACAAAAAAAAAAAATAGTTAAAATGATTATTCATAAAAATATTTTAAATATTTAAACTTATATACCAGTATTCTGCTATACTACCTTTCTTGCATAAATCCCACTCAATAAATTTCGGTTCCTTAAAAAATTTATTTTAGGCTTTCTGGGTCTTTGCTGCTGCACAGGCTTTTCTCCACTTTCAGGGAGAGGGGGCTGTTCTCTAGCTGCGGTTCGCAGGTTCCTCACTGTGGCGCTTCTCTTGTTGTGGAGCACAGGCTCTAGTGTGTGTGGGCTTCAGTAGCTGTGGCTTCCAGGTTCACTAACTGTGGTACACAGGATTAGTTGGTCTGTGGCATGTGGGATCTTCCTGGACCAGTAATCAAACCCATGTCTCCTGCATTAGCAGGCATATTCTTTACCCCTGAGCCACCATGGAAGCCCTAGTTCCTTTTTTTAAGCGGAGGAATTGAAAGATTCTTGTGAGGCAGTCTGAAGAAATGAGGCTTTTAGATTTTTGCGGTTTTTCACATTTGTTTACAGTTGTCTCAGCTACACTTACATCAACCACAGTGATCTCCAGTGAATTTCCCTAATCAAGTTTTTGAAAAGAATTTGGCTTTCAGAAAGACAACTTTTTTTGGTACTCTCATAGCCCTTTGTTTATCCATTTATTGTTTCCCTCAACTAACAGTAACCCCTGTAAAGGCAGGACCTTATCTGTCTTGCTGACTGTAACCTTGGAGTGTGCCTGTAGTAGGGTTGGACAGACATTTAATGAGTAAATAGTGACAAGTGACATCTATCAGGCTGAGTAATTTAGAGATGATTCTGTTGGTATCATTAATCATGATTATGGATACACCAAAGATACATTTTTACTATTTACTATGCAACTTCTAGTAACTGTTCCCATCAATCTAATTTATATTCCTCCCAGTCTTCCCGGACTCTTGCACAAATTTACCGACTCCAGTGTGTGTTTTAAAAAACAATATTGTTTTATTACTAACAGGAGTGGCCTGCCTGGGTAGGTGGGTGTGGCGGGCTCAGGGTATGTGGGGGCTGTGAAGAGCAGATAACTGAGAGGCTGGAAAGAAAGGGAGTGGGCCTGGAGGCCAGGCCCAAAGGCTCCTCCAATTTACTTCTGGGAAGAGGCAGACTTAATAAAGGATTCATGGCAAGCAATGGCCAGGCCACCAATAAGATTAAGAAATTCTTGAAAATCTAGCTGCCCATCGGAGTTGAGGTCTAATTTCTTCATCATGCGGTCAAGGACACCAGGGTCCTTCTGGTTCTGCAAAGATAATAATAATGACATAATGACATTAGTACCTTTATATTGTTCTTTCTAAAATGTTTTTAAAAATGTCACATTTTATTCTCACAAGAGTGTGAGGCACAGGGTAGGGGTCACTAATTTTCCCACTTGTCAGACACAGAGACAGACTCAAACAGATGAAGTGACCGGCCTAAGCAGAAGACCTAGGACTCAAATCAGCTTTTTTTTTCTTTCTAATTTAACCATTTACTTAAAAAAATTTTTTTTTTTTTGGCCGTGCCTCATAGTCTTTGGAATCTTAGTTCCCCAACCAGGGACTGAAGCCGGGCCCTCGGCAGTGAGAGCCTGGAGTCCGAACCACTGTCCAGGGTTCTTTCTGTTACATTTGGGGATTACTCAGTTTTGTAAAATCAGTGGAAAACTTTTCCTAAGTGTCACATACAACTCCAATATACAAACTACATACAAGTGGAGGGATCTGAGGTAGCAAGAGGACAGCAGCTGATGCAGGGCCTGCTTAATCAGCCTCTCCCTCCACGCATCCTAAACCCCAACCCCTACACACATTTACAGCCACTGGTTACACACAGCTACTTAATTAACTTAGAAATCAGTCTGTTAATTGCTATTGGCTGCCATATCAAGTGGTGCACATATAGAATATTTAGAATATTATTTCCATCACTACAGAAAGTTCTTCTGAACAGGGCTGCCCTAGTGGCTTTGGGGTGGAGGAATAACATTTGAAAACTCTCTTACTCCATTTACTATTTTGTAAACCACCTCCTTAAATGAAAAAAACAAAAAAAAACAAAA
Organism: Bubalus bubalis; assembly: GCF_019923935.1. NCBI lineage: Eukaryota > Metazoa > Chordata > Mammalia > Artiodactyla > Bovidae > Bubalus > Bubalus bubalis. The sequence continues at coordinate 18,823,577 of NC_059162.1, read as the reverse complement.
AACCACTGTTCCCTATGTCATATAAAGTTTGATAACTCTGATCTTTAGATCACATGTTATTGAAAAGAAGGAGAAGAAAAGATACTTAATAGCCATTCAGAGCTCACTCAGCCCTGGGGGCTCAGCTGCTGTCATTCATTCTGAGCCAGCCTTCGGTCCTGGTCTTGCAGTCTGGGGTTGGGGGCTGGGACCACTACCTTTGTGAAGGCACCCAGCTCTGAATTCATGAAGATCATAAACTCAGCCTTGGAGAGTTTGCTGTTGTTACCATCCCTTCCAGCATGCTTTTGGAAAACAGCAATCAGAGACTCGATGCATCGTTCAGTCTCCGTAGGGCTGGATACTTTTGCCTTTGAGGGGGAAAGAACAATTCAGGATTCAGATAAGGGGAGGATATCAAGAGCTCGGTGCTGAAGAACACTCCAGAGGATTTCGTCTCTTCATTTTGGGTCAAAGCAGTTTCCTAAAAGATGGGTCATTGTTTGGGGGCTAAGGGGTTAAGACAACCACAGAAAGTCATATTCTGTGAGCTTCTTCCCCATATCGCCTCCTGTTTATTCCAGGTGAAAATGCTGGTATACTTGAAAGCAGTAGACAGACTAGATGAGCATGAGGTGACAGGGTTTACTGATACTTTTAGAACATGTGGGTAAATATATGGATATTATATACTCACAAATATGCAACCCACCAAGCATTGTGTATTAGATTAAAAAATTCCCTATTTTCCAAAAGTATATATAGAGGTTACTGTGATTAGTTAAAGGACATTTCTTTTTAAAGGAATACTGAATTCTCAGGACTCATACGTTTTCTAGAAAAAAACTAAAAGTATCGTTACCCTGAGGGGTGAGAAGGGAATTGACCTGGCAGAGCTACTTCTAGAATCTCAGCCTCCAGGTTGCTTCCTGCACCCTTGGCCTTTGCTCCTTCTATTCCCAGATGCCACTAATTCCCACAGGAAAAGCTCGTGGAACTTCTCTGGTCACTTCAAACCAGAAGGTTGATATGGGGGCTCTGATCACAGTTGCCACTCACACAGCTCCTATGGCATTTATGGAGCTGAACCACAGGTGTGGTCGCACCAGAAGAAGCAGGAGATTCATATCCTATTCTGTGCTCTGCTTTCCTTACAAGGGAAGTCTTCAAGGAAATTCTGTCATACTTGGCCCTTCATTCCAGCCAGCTCCTGGGGCCCCAGACGCGAGGAACTCGTGGGCTCCCCCTGGTGGATAAGAGCAGGAACTGAAGACTTTCTGGAAAACTTGAAGGCCACACCCTTCCTTCAAAGCTTTATCTCGCTCTGGAGGTTAACAATGATGGTGACTTATGTAGCACTTATCCCCTTAATTTGTTCATAGGATGGACTCCCTGGAGCCCAGAGCTGGAGGCTTTCAGGACACATAATTTACATGCTAAGAAGCACTGACGTGCCTAGCTGCCGTTCTCCTTCCCTCCTTCAGTCTCTCCAGGTGTTTTAACCGCCTATCCTGGTGCTCACTGCATCCTGGAACATCTATAAAGCCCTTTCTGGAGGTGGGTTCTAGAGAACTCTATAGGAGACGGATTATTCCCCAACAGTCACGTTGTCAGGACTTTTTCTTTAAGAAAGACAAGTGTTGGCAGCCTCAGAGTTTTGGTGAGAAACAAAATACCACAGCCTAGAAACAGATGTGTTTGCACAACAGCTTTTCTTATCAGGAGTGCAATCTCACAGTAACATCAGATTACAGGAACAAGGTTGACTGGGAGGGCACACCAGATAGGGTAGAACGTTCCAGGCTGAGGAGCCAGGGCTTTGTGATCTTTTTCTAGACCTACAGAAATATCCTCTGACCCTTTTCTTTGTAGAATTCAGGCTGCTTTCATTTTCCAGTTTCAATGGCTTTCTGCTTTTCTTTTTTTCTCTCCTTAACATCAACCTTGACTGAATTTTTTTTTCTCCTTGAAATCTGTTGCTAGCAGCTACATGGAGAAAATCAAAACCCCTGCATGTCTTCCCAGAGGTAATTTTCCAGAACAAAACCACAAATACCAAATTACCTAAGTGGAATTACAAAATTTGTAGTGCTGGAGTGGACTTTGGAGAGGGTTCCTCGGCAGAGAGGCCCAGAGACAGGAAAGTTTTGCCCAAGTTGGAGCAGTGGCTGAAGGAGAAGAGAAAGCGATCTCCTGCCTGGATGGAGGCCAGTGCTCCCCATCACTGCTCCCCATAGTTCTATTTGATGGGAACGGTGAGAGGAAGGAGAAAACAGCATGATAAATGGATGCTGTAAAAGAGCTTATTAGTAAAAACTGCCTGCTAAACACTCATTTGAGAAAGTTAAAGAAAAAAAGTAACACTTGAAAAAACTATTGTAGTTCTCATTCTTAATTCATGCTCCCTTTCCTTCCAAGGAGCCCCGGTGGCATTCTTTCTTCCGGGGCAGTCATTCCAGGCCTTCGCCACTTGGTGGTTCTGGGTCTGCCTTTTCTAGGTTCCTTGAGATTTTGGTCCCCCACTTTAGCGTGGAAAGAAGAAAGAGCAGTCGAGGATATAGACTGGCACACTAAAGCAGGGGTTAGCACACGTGTTTTGTAGGTGCCAGACGGGATATATATTAGGCCAACGTGGTCCACTTGGTCTCCATCACTCTGCTTTTGTAGCAGGGCAGGAACCACACAGAGAACTCGAATGGGTGTGGCCGTGTGCCAATAAAACTTTTTACTTACGGACGGTGAAGTTTTGATTTTTCATATAATTCTCAAAGTATTAGTCTTCCTTTGCTTTTCTTTCAACTATTTACGTAAAATCCACTCGGAGCTCGTGGGAGCAGAGAACCCCACTTGGCCCGCGGGCGGAAGTTCGCTGACTCCGTGAAAGAGAGGCCAAGGAAGACGCAGATTTTGGGGGGTGGATTAATGCAGGTAGAAAGAGTTCAGAGTGGGGCTGGCAGGAGTTGAGAGAAGAAAAACAGGCGACGGAGGAGCGCCTAAAAAGACTGTGGGTTAAAGGGAAGAGGGAAGGAGGAGGGGGCTTCCCGGAGCCGGGTCCCTCCCACATTCCTGGCCGGGCTCCATGGGCTGGGACCGGCTTCAGTTTCAGTCTCCGCGTCTAGGCCGCTTGCCCGTCGTTTACTGAAACTCCGATTTCCCCTCTAGGGCTCAGACCTCTAGCTCTATAACTATATGTAACTGGAGCCACCACGCAGAATTCAACCCCCCCCCCAGTCGTTAGGTCGTACCCCGGGCTCCGCGGGCCCCGGCGCCGAAGGGCTTTCCGCACTGGCCGGACCCCCTCGCCCCGTTTCCCGCCGAGCTAGGGGCTCCGCGCCGGGCGTGGCTCGCAGGGCACTTCCTCTATCCTAGCCCCAGACCTCTGCGGAAAAACAAGAGCCTCCCGATGCTACCCCGAGGCTGTGATTCCAGGTATAATTTAGGGCTTCTTCCTGCCATCTGCTCTTCTCTGATTCCCTCCGGTAGATTTATTTGTCCTGCTGTTTCCTGCCACGACCACTTCAAAAATCAAAGATCAAGCCTGGTGAAAAGTATGCCGTGGCTGTAATGTTCATGTAAGAGGAATTTACATAAAAGAAGTTTTTATGTAAAAGGAAGACAAGTAAAAAGCGCGGCTTACCATGTCGGAGAGGAGCGAGGCGCGCGGATGCGAGCGGGGAGCTGGGCGGCGGGCACTGGGCAGCGGGCCGGGTCTGCGGCCTCCCGGGCTGGCCCCACCCGGCTCCGCCCCGCGCGGTTCCCTCCTGACTCACGCGCCCCCTCCTCCGCCCCGCCCGCCCGGTGGATCCGGGCTCGTCGCTGTGGCCTTTGTTTGCCAAACTTGCAGTTTCACCTTAAAACTCACACAAAACCCCATTGTCCTCACGGAGCCTTAAACAATCTCTCTCTCCCTGTCTTGTGAACTGTGAAGATGTTGGTCTTTTCTGAATTTAAACTTTGGCGTAACGGTCTTTGGGAAGTCTGTTCAAGTCCACGGGTCTTCCATGTACGAACTCACCAGCTATTTCTGCTCCTTCCTAAAGGCGGCTATGCTAAGTCACTTCAGTCGTGTCCGACTCTGTGCGACCCCGTAGACGGCAGCCCACTAGGCTCCCCCGTCCCTGGGATTCTCCAGGCAAGAACACTGGAGTGGGCTGCCATTTCCTTCTCCAATGCATGAAAGTGAAAAGTGAAAGTGAAGTCGCTCAGTTGTGTCCGACTCTTAGCGACCCCATGGATTGCAGCCTAACAGGCTCCTCCGTCCATGGGATTTTCCAAGCAAGAGTCCTGGAGTGGGGTGCCATTGCCCTTTCCGCCTAAAGGCGGAGCGATCCCTTTAAAAGACTAGCAACTCGGAATGTTGGCTATAATTGCAGAGTACATGTTTCCTAGAAACCAGGGCTGTCTGTTTTCTCACACTGGATGTAATTAACGGACTAAACAGTGATGATTTGTGCAAACTGGAGCATCATTGTCTCAAATGTCTCTATAAACCGATTAAGAGTTAAAGCAAGACCCTACACCCCAAAGTACTGCAACGGTGCAGTATGACCACAAATTACTGACCCGTGCAAGTAGGGGTCTTACCTCTGTGCAGTTGGCAACGGAGTTGTATGAAGAATCAGAAGCTCTGGATTCTGATCCTGGATCTGTAATTGTTTAGTCGCTAAGTCGTGTCTGAACCTTTTGCGACCCCATGGACTGTAGCTCGCCAGGCTCCTCTGTCCATGGCATTTCCCAGGCAAGAATACTGGAGTGTGTTGCCATTACCTTCTCCAGGGCATCTTCTCCAGGGTCTCCTGTCTGTTCAGGAGACGCAGGATGGAACGTCTCCTGTGTAGATAGGCTGATTCTTTACCACCCAGTCACCAGGGAAGCAGGTATCTGTAATTACTTCAAGGCAACAGTTTTGGCAAAACCCCTCAGTCCTCTGAGCCTCCATTTCCTTACCTGCAAAAGTAGGTGCCCTTTCCTTTCCTACTGCACAAGATTGTTATGACTATCAGATAAAATGATGGTTTTGAGAGGGCTTCAAAAACTGAAACAGATGAGAAGGAAAGATAAAGGGTTGCAGGGCATTGTGTAAACTGCTTCCTGACATCTCTTTTCTTGCAGCCTCAGCTGGTCACTTCTGAAGAGATCTTCATCTCTTCTCACCTACACCAGACCACAGTTTTAGTTATTCTTGAATCCACTTGAAAGTCTCACCTGAGCCTCAAACTCAATTAAAGAGATACTTGTTTTCCCTGAGTCTGTTTCTCTCCTGTCTTCCTTATCTCTGCTAATGATACTGTTATTCTTATGTTCTCCTGACTGGAGAGTTTTGGAGCCAGGTTTGGACTCTAAATACCTTTCTTACCCCCCAAATCTTATCAAGTGCTAGGTACCATCAGTTTTATTTTCTCTCTTGGATCTGGTTATATTCTACCTCCAGGGTTCTAGTTTAGGTTTTCATTCCCTCTTTCCTCCAGTTTTCTAATTGGTCTCTTGCCCTCCAATTGTTCTACTGACTGTTAAAAACACATTTCTCTACAGTACAGCTCTGGTTAGTTGCTTGCTTAAAAATGAAACACAATAAAAGAACCAAACAAGATGGCTCTCCAATGCCCTTTATATCAAATCCAAATTTAGCTTCTATCTGCCTTTGAAAAACCTTAATCAATGAATGAATTCAATTTATTTATTAAAAAATTTTTTTGGAAGACTGTTTTGTGTCAAGCTCAGTGCTAGGCACAAGAGATACAAATACAAATGTGATATTAGTGCCTGCCTTTGAGGTGGTCTATGGATAGACTGTCGGAGAAGGCGATGGCACCCCACTCCAGTACTTTTGCCTGGAAAATCCCATGGACGGAGGAGCCTGGTGGGCTGCAGTCCATGGGGTTGCTAGAGTTGGACACGACTGAGCGACTTCACTTTCACTTTTCACTTTTCACTTTCATGCATTGGAGAAGGAAATGGCAACCCACTCCAGTGTTCTTGCCTGGAGAATCCCAAGGACAGGGGAGCCTGGTAGGCTGCTGTCTATGGGGTCGCACAGAGTCGGACACAACTGAAGCAACTTAGCAGCAGCAGCAGCAGCAGCATGGATAGACTGTGGGGTTTCCCCAGTGACTTAGCAGTAAAGAATCTGCCTGCAATGCAGGAGTTGCAGGAGACACGGGTTTCATATCAGGGTCAGGAAGATCTCCTGGAGGAGGGCAAGACAACCCACTCCAGTATTCTTTGCATGCCATCTTTCCTTCATGTCTGGAGAATCCCATGGACAGAGGAGCCTGGCAGGCTACAGTCCATAGGGTGGCAAAGAGTTGGACACGACTGAAGCGACTGTACATGCTTGCACATGGATAGACTTTAGACCTACAGTATTTTGAGGGACGTTCCATGGATGGATGCTGGGATCCACATACACCTCAAAGGTATGTGTAAAATTTTCTGCCTAAGAGAACTTCTTCTTGGGGAGGATTCATAACTTTCATCTGATTCTCAGAAAAATCTATGATCAAAAATGTTAAAGAATCATTAGTCTAAATTATTCCATACCTGAATCATGGGACTTCCCATATCACACTCCTCTTTAAGGGAAAACACCTTAAACACGTTTATCCCCCTCTGCTGAAAGTCCAGCCAAGTTGGTACATTTTTGCATGATTTGACCCTGTGCCCACTGTCATAGCTGACTGGATTGAGTTTAACTCTTGGCTCAAGGACTGCCATTCCACAGAATGGACGGTATTGGATGTTTCATGACATAATATGAAATAGTGAGCTGGGACCATTCAGCTTTTTGGAAAACTGAAATTAGAAACACATACAAATTAGGCAGTTAGAAGAGCTGAAGCTGAACATTTGTATGGAGAGAATCATAAGGTCATGACAAATAAAAATTATGAAGAAGCAGACACCATAAATAAGTAGATGCTATGACATTTGGAAAGAATGTGCAGAATAGTGTTCTTATTCTTCCTGAACCTGGTTGTCTAGCTTTCCTGATTTCAGGTAAGGCCTCAATTCTTTCAGTAACTCCCCTGCCCCATGAAGCAGCTTGAGTGAAACCAAAGAAAACAGCTGAATCAAATAAATATGAATTGTCCAGAACCATGTTGGTGGATCAGCTCTGCCCAGTGAGGGCTGCCTGTGGTAGCAACTCCCCTGCATCATGATGAAAGAGATTTTCTGTCAAAAGAGGGAGCGTTCAGGAAAGATGGAACTCGAAGTAGATTTGGCAATATTGGTAAACAGTGTGTCCAAGTGAAGGGCTAAATGCAAGCAAGGAGCTGAGGATGAGTAAGGGCTGGTAAGTTGATACCAAGAGACAAAAATGAGGTAGAGATTAGTCAGTTTATTCAGGAAATAAATGTGGGGACTTCCAAGGTGCAGGGTAATTCTTATGTGCAACCTGAGCTCTGTGCAGGGCTTGGGCCGGTTCCTAAATAGACACATTGCTGCTACTGCTAAGTCGCTTCAGTCGTGTCTGACTCTGTGCGACCCCAGAGATGGCAGCCCACCAGGCTCCCCCATCCCTGGGATTCTCCAGGCAAGAACACTGGAGTGGGTTGCCATTTCCTTCTCCAGTGCATGAAAGTGAAAAGTGAAAGTGAAGTCGCTCAGTCGTGTCTGACTCTTCTCGACCCCATGGACTGCAGCCCACCAGGCTCCTCCATCCACGGGATTTTCCAGGCAAAAGTACTGGAGCGGGGTGCCATTGCCTTCTCCGAAATAGACACATTAGACAAACATAATTGCGGGGTGTGACCAAGGCACAGTGGTACTGCGGGGAAGGAAGTGAGTGGTTAACTCCCAAGGAGCAGAGAAAGTGTTGTGGAGACAGTGATGCTTGAGTTGGGTAGTGAAGGATGAATAAGAATTCACCAGGTGTAAAATAAATAAATAAATAATTCATCAGGTAGATGGGCACAGTTGAAGTCAGTACAGCATGATATGTACAACATCTTATCTGTATGAGCTCTAGCAAGTCATTTAGCTGCTCTGTACCTCGGTTTCCTCATCTATAAAGTGGAGATAATAGAGGTGCTTACTTCTACTACGTACTAAAGATGAAGATGGAATCATGTAAAATGCTTAGAACATAGAGCAGTGTCTTCAGAGGAAGGCTTTCATAATGGCTTGTGCAAAAGTAATCAGGTGTGGGACTTCCCTGGTGGTCTAGTAGCTAAGACTGCGTGCTACCAATGCAGGGGGCCCAGGTTCAATCCATGGTCAGGGAACTAGATTCCATGTGCCACAACTGAAAGATTTTTCATGCTGCAACTAGAGATCCCCCACACTGCAATGAAGATAGAAGATCCTGCATGCCCCAACTAAGACCTGGTGCAGCCAAATAAATAAATGAATAAAATAATCTTTTTTTTTAAAAGTAGCAGGGGTGAAGCATATGCGTATTCTCAGTACCTGCAGGTGGGTTGGTAGTCCTGGGCTTTGTATATACTTAGCTGTTCAGTTATGTCCAACTCTTTACGACCCTATAGATTGTAGCCCACCAGGCACCTCTGTCCATGGGATTCTCCAGGTAAGAATACTGGAGTGGATGTCATGCCCTCCAGGGGATCTTCCCAAACCAGGGATCGAACCTAGGTCTCCTGCATTGCAGGCAGATTCTTTACCAGCTGAGCCACCAGGCAAGCCCAAGAATACTGGAGTGGGTAGCCTATCCCTTCTCCAGGGAATCTTCCAGACCCAGGAATTGAACTGGGGTCTCCTGCACTGCAGGTGAATTCTTTACCAGCTGAGCTACCAGGGAAGCTCTAGGTATCTGCTGCTGCTGCTGCTGCTAAGTCACTTCAGTCGTGTCCGACTCTGTGCGACCCCATAGACAGCAGCCCACCAGGCTCCCCCATCCCTGGGATTCTCCAGGCAAGAACACTGGAGTGGGTTGCCATTTCCTTCTCCAATGCATGAAAGTAAAAAGTGAAAGTGAAGTTGCTCAGTCATGTCTGACTCTTAGCGACCCCATGGACTGCAGCCCACCAGGCTCCTCCATCCATGGGATTTTCCAGGCAAGAGTACTGGAGTGGGGTTCAAAGAGATAAAGTAGAATGACAGCTGACAAAGGCTGGAGAGAGGGAAGAAAGGAGTTGCCATTTAATGAATATAGAGTTTCTGTTTTGCCAAGATGAAAAGAGTTCTGGAGACTGGTTGCACAACAATATGAATTACAAAAGATCACCTAACGATGAGGATTTCAACTGTGCAGATCCACCTATATGTGGGACTTTTTCAGTAGTAAACACTTCAATACTACATGATCTGTGGTTGGCTGGATCCTTGAATGTAGAGCCATGGATATAGGAGAAAGTGCAGATACAGGGGACCAATAAGTTATATTCAGATTTTCAACTGATAGAGGGTTGAAACCTAACCTCCACATTGTTTGAGGGTCACCTGTGCTTACTGCTATAGAGCCATGTACTAAAAAATAGTTAAGATGGTAAATTTTGAGTTATATATATTCAACCACAATAAAAAATGCAATCATGATCAAACCAGCAATGCATATGCAGGAACTAATGTCTGAGTTACACCATTTGGATCATGTGTATGGGGCAATGGTAAATGTGAGGCCAGAGCTGTGGGATTGAGCCTGGAGAGAGAAGGGTCAGATCACTAAGGGCTATGCTTGGAAATTTGGATTGTATCCTGAAGTTTATATATCAAGAACCACTGACGATGTTAAAGCAGGATAGTGACTTGATCCACTTCATCTTTTGGGAAGTATAGAAAACGTACTGAGAGGAGAGAGACTAGAGGCAAGAAACATAAGGATATAGATGCAGTAATCAAGGCGAGATGGCCATGGAGATGGGCAGGGAATTGCCAGGTACTGGGAAGGCAAAGGCAATCGAACTTGGCCTCTGCCTGGATGTGGGGGGTTTGGAAAAAGGGTGAAATCACTGTAGGAGAGAACAGGATTGGGAACAGTCACATTTACTTACAGCTTTTCAAATCTCTCTGTCTCACCTCAGGAACTTTGCACATCTATCTGTCTGCAATAGTCTTTTTTTTTAACTTTAGTTGGCTTGTTGACAACAAACTACCACAGACTGAGTGGCTTAAACAGAAATTTATTTTCTCACAGTTCTGGAGGCTGGAAGTCCCAGATCAAGGTACTAGTTGACTCAGTTCCTGGTCAACTCGTTTCCTGGCTTGCAGATGGCTGCTTTCTCACTGAGCCTTCACATGGTGGAGAGAGTTCGTTCTCTCTTCATTTTCTTATAAGGCCACAGTCCTACTGAATTAGGGCTCCCCTCTTATGACATTTAAGCATTTAATCATTTGACTGTAATTACCTGCTAAAGACCCTGTCTCTAAATACAGTCAAATTAGGGGTTAGGGCTTTAACATATGGAATTTGTTTGTGTGTATGGGGACAGACACAATTAAGTCCATAGCATTATCTATCCTTCATACAACTTAGAAATCATCTTCCCTTAAGCATTCCTCTTTCTCTAACAGAGTGCTAGGTATCTATGGGAAAAAGAAAGAAAGAAAGAGAAAGCTAACAAAAAAGCCTAAGACTGCTGTCCTTGGAAAGGCCTTTCTTTCAAGGCTGGATTTTGGCTGGCGTCTTGGAGCTTGGATTTCTGGAGGGTTTCCATCTGTTCCGTCATTATGCCTAAACTATTGGTACAAACAATGTAGTTTATGCCAAGCACCTGCTTTCCTTCTGGGAGTGTGGAGTTCTTTGGTACATGCTAGTGAGAGCAGGAGATGTGGGTTCAATACCTGGGTCAGGAAGGTCCTCTGGAGTAGGAAATGGCAATCCACTCCAGTATGGTTGCCTGAAAAATTCCATGGACAAAGGAGCTTGGCGGGCTACAGTCCATGGGGTCACAAAGAGCTGGACACGACTGAATGACTGAGCACACGCCCATGGACAGAGTATGCCTGTGTGCCCAGCCTCCTGTAAACCTCTTGGGTGCTGAGTTTCTAATGAGATTCTCTCGTAGACACAACTTCACATGTGTTGTCACAATTCAAAGCTGGAGGAATTCAAGATGTCCTGTGTCCATTATACATTCTCCCTTAGCTCCTTGTGTCATAATGCTTCCCATACTCTGCTGCCATTTTCTGTTCACTTATGTTCCTCACTAGACAGCAAGCTACTTGAGGGCAGAGCCAGTATCCTACTTACTACAGTGTTCCTGGCATTCAGTACCTGCATCAGGCAGTTATGTAAGGAGGGTCTCCCCTTACAGTGTGCAGGGCTGTCCTGAGCACTGCCGCTACAGTGCTGAACAAGGCGGGTGAAGTCTCTGTTCTGATGGTGCTCAACCGAGCTTTTGTGATTTAACCAATACTTACAGAATAAGGGGGAAGATGATCCACCATAGGACAGAAAAGAGAAATGACTGGGGAGGCGACTCAGAGCCTTCTCTGGTGTCATCAAGTCCGTGGAAGAGAGACTTTCAAGATGGAGAGGGTGGTCAGCAAGGTGAAAGTCTTCAGAGAGACAGAGTACGATGAAGGTTGAGATGTGTCTAGTGGATTTGGCATTTATATCCTTGGAGACCTTTGCCAGAGCAATTTTAGGGTAGGGGGAGGGGAAACGCAAGTGCTGTGGACTGAATGAGAGATGAAGAGTGGGGACAGGGAGTATGGATTACTTACTTGAGAAGGTTGACTATGAAGGGAGGAGAAGTGGAGTGTGGTCAAAAGGGATCTCAAACCAAGGGAGGATTTGAAAGCATAAACACCTTGAGTGAGTTCACAGGCTGTGCGGAAGGAGTTGCCAGAGTGAGAAGGCAGATGTACAAGGTTGAGAGGATACGAATGATAGAGCAAGGGCTCAGAGGAGCTATGGCAGATGAATTACTCCACAGAGTGGAAAAGCGGGCAAATGAGGAGTGAGGCTATAGGAGGGCCATAACTTTAGGAGGGCTGCAGAGGGATATCTTTCCGGATAACCTTGTTGGCACATGAAGTGGGGGATAAGGACATCCTTGACAGTGGCCATAGGACATCTTTGAGTAGGTTCTTGAGTAGGAGACTTGAGGAGGTTCTCAATGGTCTCAGAGGGAAATGGTAACAGGAGCTGACTCAGATGGTAGAGTGGGACAAAAGCTTAGGAAGTTATAATTTTGCAGTGACTGTAATCTCCAGGGTTGTGATTATGTGGCTGTATGGCTTTCTCCTGGTGTGTTTAGAACTCTAGTCATCGGATCCAAGAGAGGGTTGTGAAATGGATTTAGGGTTAAAATTTTACAGAATGGGTGTAACAAAAGGATAAGGCAGTGAAGGAGTTGAGGGTATGCGTGAGAAAACAATCCACTTGATTGGGCATTGAGTACAGGAAGAAAAAGAAGGGAACAAGGACATGGAAGGTCAGTGGGCACAAAAAATTTCTCCGTAAAATCAAAGGACAAGTTACATGGAAAAGAGGGATGGAGAGAGCTGGGGATGTAAGAAGTTATTGGGTGCGTGCTCAGTTGTGTCCAGCTCTTTGTGACCCTATGGACTGTAGCCAGTGAGGCTTCTCTGTCCACAGGCTTCTCCAGGCAAGAATACTGGAGTGGGTTGCCATGCCCTCCTCCAGGGGATCTTACCAACCAAGGGATCCAAGCAGTGTCTCCTGAGTCTGCTGCATTGCAGGTGGATTCTTTACCTACTGAGCCATCTGGGAAGCCCATAAGAAGTTATTGGTATAAAATTACCTTCCGATGAGTCTAGTAATTTGTGGGTAGAGCTCTTATGATAGCAAAATCCAAGCATGGCTTAGGGCCTTATACTGACTGCAGTGTATTTGGAGTGAGCAGGAAGGAAGGAGGTCAAGAAGCTGGGAGGGCAGGGGGCTGGGAGGATGAGCCCTGTCAGTGCTGAGCTCATCCAGGATGGTGAGAGGAGCTACAGTGAAGCTGTGAAGCTGGTTATGATGTTTGACGTGAAACAGGTATAGGACACTGATAGACTGTAGAGAAGGGTCTCAAAGTGTCACCTACCACTTTCCTTTATACGCTCTATGCTTTAGCAAGTGGAACCACAGTTTACCACCCAAAGGCCCTCTTCTTTGGCTGTTGCTCAAGCTTTCTCTGCTTTTGAAACATCCTTACTTTCAGTTCTCTCTGATGAAATCCTAGGCTCCTTCAATGAAGCTCCTCCTTCATGAAGATTTTCTGACTTCAACCCCTCACTTTTATCCTCCCATAATATTTTGTAATTTATTTTTTTGTGTGTGGGGGAATTTAATATTCTGCTGTATGTTAAAGGGTTTTATGTTAATAGATTTTTTTTCCTGATAGCATGTGTGTTCCTTGCAATTAGGGATGTATTGTGTTCATCCTTGTGTCATTCATAGCCATTTGCATGTGGTATCAACTGGTGAGTGTTCATGGGATTGAATGAATAGTATGATTTCAGAGTAGGGGCTGCGTTTGGTTTCAGTTCAGTTCAGTTCAGTTGCTCAGTCGTGTCCAGCTCTTTGCGACCCCATGAATCGCAGCATGCCAGGCCTCCCTGTCCATCACCAACTCCCGGAGTTCACTCAGACTCACGTCCATCGAGTCAGTGATGCCATCCAGCCATCTCATCCTCTGTTGTCCCCTTCTCCTCCTGCCCCCAATCCCTCCCAGCATCAGAGTCTTTTCCAATGAGTCAACTCTTCTCATGAGGTGGCCAACTCTGTGTAATTTAACATTCAGGACAATGGTAATTAATTGTTCCAAGACTTACTAACTCTTTGTTTTGTTTTTCCTTCTGGGGAAGGATCTCTAGATATTTTTGTTAAGGGTCTTAAATTTATATAAATCTTAAAATTATATAAATTTATATAAATTATATAAATTATTGAATACCAGGCCCTCTGCTAGGGTCTGAGGATAGGAAGATAAAAAGAATCATGGCTTCTGCCTTTGAGGATCCTCATATTGAATTTGATTAATAAAACAGGAGTGGGATCCTTCTAAAAACTGAGCCATCTGCATCAGAATGTGTGCACTCAGTCTCTTGGATGAGGCTCTTCCAATTTAAGTCCTAGGCTAGAAGATTTACCTCTTGAAGGTAAGAACTGTCAGGGGAGATCCGTTGCTTTCTCCCATAATCAACAGCTCCTGCCCAGAGCACTGAGGCCACATTTACAATATTAAGGAATGACCCCACAATCTCTGAGGCCACTGTGGTGTATATGGAAATGCTGGACAAAGAATCTAAAGGCCTGAGTTTGAGTTTTAGCCCTCTCCCTAGATAAACTTTTTGTTTGCTTGTTTCTGAGCTTCAGTTTTCTCATATGTAAAATGCGGATAGTAATTATGGAGATAATAAATATAAAAGGGCTCTTCAAATGGTGTTGTGTTATACCAGTGTTAATTGCTACGTGGAGTAAATGCAAGTGTGCTTCTAGGCTCTGCTTTGCAGATCTTGGGTGTTACTATTGTTATCACTCAAGCCCTTCCCTCTTCTCACTTCCTGTTGCCTCTGATTGCTGGCCCTCGGTAACTCCCTCACTTGCACTGCTGTAATGGCATCATCAGAGCAGACATGGAGTTCTGTGCAAGCTGCTGGAAGTTCACTGCCTTCCTCCATTGTCTGCACACATCTACGCTTTCCTCCACATTCTTCTAGAATGGTGGCTGGAAACCACTGAAGTCCTCCACAGAGTTGCTTTTAGTCTCCAACTGTTAGGGGAAGCACACTGATTGAAACCACCCATCCTGGCCAGGCACCATAGTAACTATTTGCATGAGTTGTTTTACAACAGGAGGTCCTGGTAAGGAACATGGAACTAATACGCCACCACCAACCGGAAGAGTTCGGGAAAGGTCAAAAGAAGACACCACATGTCTGACCACCTCCCAGAATCCTTCTCTCTGGCATCCATCTTGGCTGAACAAGGCATGCACCATCAGGAAGGACTCTGAGTCAGAATGATTGGCTAAAGACAACCCGGAAACTAAGCCCATCACCATAAAACCCGAGACTGTGAGCCATGTGGCAGAGCTGTTCTCCTTGGTTCCCTTACCCTGCTGTTCTCCACCCGGGTGCCCTTTCCCAATAAAATCTCTTGCTTTGTCAGCACATATGTCTCCTCGGACAATTCATTTCCGAGTGTTAGACAAGAGCCCAGTTTCGGGCCCTGGAAGGGGCCCCCCTTCCTGCAACATAACTGCTGTTAGCAGACGTGAGAGATTTTCTCTTTCACAATGTCCCACAGCAAGTTGTTGCATGTATGTGACATTTCTACTCCTAGGAGGCCACACCATATCAGATCCATGTCTGATCCATTGTGATCTGAATGTGTCATCAAAATAGTCTCAGTGAATCGGTATCGTTCAGTTTTTTGTCCAAACTTTTCATCTTTGAATTCAAGATGAAATTCTAATTCCAGCTGTTTTTTTTCATTATTTCCTTTCATTCACTGCAAACTCTGGTCAAGTGGCAACTTTCACTGTTGTCTGTAGGCAGGGTTGATTCTCTAATCATTTCTCACTGGTTCATTCACACTAGTTGTTAAAATATTGGTGTTCGTCTCTACTAGTTGCTGAATGTCCTCTCTTCTTGCCTGAATGCCTGAGTGCCATTCTCTTGAAGCCCCAGCCACTTGTCCCTCTCCTGGGCCACATGATTCCCATAATCAAGTAACTTAAGAATTAATAGATGGAGTAGTGAGGGTCTCTGGGACTCACTCCATCCTGGTAGCCTAGCCACTGTCCTGATTGGTCAGTGTTCGGTCACAGTGTGAATATCTTCCAGTCTATAGAAGCCCCACAATTTCCCACTTAATGATTTTTTTTCTTGTGTTCTCTCCTTTAGTCTGGAATGTTTTCCTCTGTCTTATGTCCAAATACCTGTATGAAGACTTAACTCATGAAGAACCTTCTCCAGGAAGCCTTTTACTTTTACCTTCCAACTAAAAAGTATCTGTCTCTTCATTGATCTACCACAGCCCTTTATCTGCACTTTTCTGTGGGTGTGTTACAGCCTATCTTGAATTATAGCTATTTAAGTATATGCCACTTTTTTTTCCCTGTTGCACTGTCGACTTCTTGAGGACCAGGTCTACTATAATTCCATTGTGGGGGGGGCACAACCCGCTCACCCTAAATGGCAGTGAGTCCTTCCCCTACTAGTACTCTGGGTCTAGGACATGGTGTGATGGGTTAGTAGTAGGCAGCGGGACTTTTATGTGACAAATGAAGAATTTACAGTTCTTGTGGTCTGCATTCAATGGTTTGACATTTTTGTATAGTGAGACTTCCTTCTGTTTTATCTTTCCCTGAATCCCATACCCCTACCCTCCGGCTCTTGGAAAGCCTAAGAGTGGGCAGGTTAGTTCAGCTCTGTTCCCAGGCTTTAGAGAGAAAATATATGAGTTAGGGTGCTTTAGGGGTGAAGATAACAGGAAGTTGACTTAAGACAGTTTAAAGAACCATGAAATTATTTTTTGTCTTGATAACAGGAGGTCCTGGAGCAGAAGAGGCTGCAGGGCTGACTGATTCAACAGCTTAGTGATGTAAGACGGGATGAGATTCTTCTATTTTTTTACCCCATGATCCACCTTATTATTATTGTAATCCTAGGTGAAACATACAGGATATGCATTTCCTTGTTCACACCTTAGGAAGAAACTTGTTTCTCTTTTCCAGAAACTCTGGACAGGGCTCTCTTAAATCTCATTGCCCCAAATGGGTTAGGCCTGTCAATCCCTGTACAAATAGATGGCCAAAGGGATGGAATTACCTCACTTAGCTGAGACAAATTGTTTAGGGATGGAATGGGTTTTGTGTGGCTGTGTTGGGAGATGGTATTTTCCAAAAATGGCCATAACACTATCTGCCCGCCCACAAGCTCCTCTTACAATGTGACTCACAGTCCTCCCATCAAGAGGTAGGATCTTTTCCTTTTTCTCTGTAGTTCCCCTGGCATTCTGTGATGACCTAGGAATGGGGTGGGGAGGGAAGCTCAAGAGAAAGGAGATATAATTGTGGCTGATTTTTGTTGTTATATGGAAGAAACCAACACAACATTGTAAAGCAATTTTCCTTCAATTAAAAAATAAATTAAAAAAAAAGTGGTAGAATCTATATTTTCTGTCCTTGAACCTGGGAGAGTGTGTGGTGACTACTTTGGAAGTGACACTATAGATTTCTGAGTTTTGTTGTTCAGTAGCTAAGTCGTGTCCAATTCTTTGCAACCCCATGAACTGCAGCACACTAGGCTTCCCTGTCCTTTGCTGTCTCCCTAAGTTTGCTCAAACACATGTCCATTGAGTCAGTGATGCCATCCAGCCATCTCATCCTCTGCCACCCTTTCTTCTTTTTGCCTTCAATCTTTCCCAGCATCAGGGTCTTTCCCAATGATTCAGCTCTTCTCGCCAGGTGGCCAAAGTATTGGAGCTTCAGCTTCAGTCCTTCCAAAGAATAGTCAGGGTTGGTTTCCTTCAGGAATGCTTGGTTTGAGCTCCTTGCTGTCCAAGGGACTCTCAAGAGTCTTCTCCAGCACCACAGTTTGAAAGCATTGTTTCTTTGGTGCTTGAGCTTCTTTGACTTCTGAGACTTGATGTTAAAAGGTGACATGGTGTTCACCTGCTTCTGTTTCGGGATGCTCACTGGAGAAACCCAGCCACCATACTGCGAAGAAGCCCAGGATGCCTCCTGGGCAGATCCATGTGCAGAGGACCCACCAGCCAGCACTAAGTAGCCAGCGTGTGAGTGATTTATCTTGGAAATGGATCCTCTCGCCTCAGTCAGACTGCCTCGCTAACACCGTGTGAAGCTGAGGAGGGCTGTTTTATAAGCCTCTAAGTTTTGGAGTTGTTTGTTATCAGCAATAGCAGGAACTGGGGTGCACTGTAGAAATAATAGTATTTCCTTAGTGCTTTCTCTGGTGTCTCACTCTTTTTGTTGATGAATTGGTTAGATATCAAGGACAAGGCTTAAAGTGAGGAAAGATTTAAAGCCTGAAAGGAAATTTATTGTTTAGCTCAACTTATTCACTCTCTGGGATTTCTATATGGGATTTGGGGGTTCATGCTTTATGACAGGGACTTTGCCCATCTCCCTCAAGAAATTGCAGTGGAAGATGGCTGATTGTAATTGGGATGTTCAGGATCCAAGGAAAATCATCGTGATGAATATCTATTCCCAAAAAAGATCTTGCTGCATTTATAATAGATAGATGGCTATCTATTATCTTTATTTAAAATGTGGCCCATTCTGGAAGGAGTAAGCCTTACTAAGGAATCTTCTTACCTGTTTTTCTTGTTCAAGGAACCAGGGTCTTAAGTTGCTGTCAGAAGGGTGCACTCAACTCAAGTAAATATTCCCCACAGGAACTTACTTATTTGCTTTAACTGAAGATGAGAATGACTGAACTCACACTTTAGAAAACTCTATATTCAGTTTTTTAAAGTTAATTTTTATTGGAGTATATTTGCTTTACAATGTTGTGTTAGTCTACTGTACAGCAGAATGAATCAGCCATTCATACACATATATCCCCCTCTTTTGGACTTCCTTTCCACTCAGGTCACCAGAGTGCATTAAGTAGAGTTCCCTGTGCTATACAGTATATGTTCTCCTTAATTCTCTAAATAAGTTATACATAGTATCAATAGTGTATATGTGTCAATCCCAATCTACCACTTCCTCTCACCTGCCCTTTCCCCTTTGGTGTCTGTATATTTGCTCTTTACATCTGTGTCTCTATTTCTGCTTTGTAAATAAGACCATCTATACCATCTTTCTAGATTCCCCTTATATGTGTTAATATATGATATTTGTTTTTCTCTTTCTTTTTTTTTTTCTCTAACTTACTTCTCTCTGTATGATACTCTCTACGTCCATCCATATCTGTACAAATGACCCAATTTTGTCCCTTTTTATAGTTGAGTAATATTTCATTGTGTGTATATACCACATCTTCTTTATCCATTCCTCTGTCGATGGCCATTAAGTTACCTCCATGTCCTGGCTATTGTAAATAGTGCTGCTGTGAACATTGGAGTGCATGTATCTTTTTGAATTATGGTTTTCTCTGAGGATATGCCCAGTACTGAGATAGCCGGGTCATGTGGTAGTTCTATATTTAGTTTTTTAAGGAACGTCCATACTGTTTTCCATAGTGGCTGTATTAATTTACACTCCCACCGACAGTACATGAGGGGTTCCCTTTTCTCCATACCCTCTTAAGCATTTATTGCTTGTAGGTTTTTTTGATAATGGCCATTCTGACTCGTGTGAGGTGATATTTCATTGTAATTTTGATTTGCGTTTAATAATTAGTGCTATTGATCATCTTTTCATATGTTTATTGGCTATCTGTATGTCTTTGGAGAAATGTTTATTTAGGTCTTCCACCCATTTTTTGTGAGTTGTTTGTTTTTTTGATATTGAGCTGGTTGAGCTGCTTCTATGTTTTGGAGATTAATACTTTGTCAGTTGCTTAATTTGCAAATATTTTCATTATGAGAGTTATCTTTTCATCTTGTTTCTGATTTCCTTTGCTGTGCAAAGCTTTTAAGTTTAATTAGGTCTCATTTGTTTATTTTTATTTTTATTTTCATTGCTCTAGGAGGTGGGTCAAAAAAGATCTTGCTGCAATTTATGTCAAAGAGTATTCTGTCTATATTTTCCTTTACATATACAGTTTTTGTAATGTTAACTCAATCATAAATATATAAGTAAAAGAGTAATATGGTGATTTTGATGGTAACAAATTCTCTCTCTCTTAGGAATCTGACTAAACTTAAGTAGATGTGGTTAAAGGAATACTTGCTGTCTTGATCTTCTACTTTGTAATCTTGAGTTTGCTTATTTCCCTGAACTTTTATGTACCTGCTCTTTGCCTTACTGCCCCCATCACGTGATCCACATCGATCCCTCCCTGATAGTCAAAGCTCTTACTGTGAAATCTTAGAATGTGTTGACAATTTCTTAAAGTTCAGACTTCAAGCACTATCTTCACCAACTAATTTGCCGTTGCAGACTTGAACATTGCTGAAACACAGGAGGTATAGCCTCTCTGTTGAGTATATTTTGCAGTGTCTACTAAAGTGGCTTGTTCTTGGAACTGGCTTTCCTTTCTCTGCACCTCCTTTGCCCTGCCACCTGGCAACAGTTGAACTTAGGCAGAACATCTGAGCCTTGGGCAGAAAGAGAACAACTTCTAGATTCCAGAGGAGAGAATTTCTCCTCCACTGATCAAATGTGGAGATAACTTCGGCTGCTGCCTGAATTATAAGATGGGACATCCCTATGACTTTGGTCCCTCTGGGTTCTTATTATTTAAAAGGTTTCTGTTATTTGAACCATATTCAGTAAGTATTTGTTGGGTGAATGAATGATTTTCTCTGGGTTAGAATCTCGGAGCTGTTTCCATTAGAGCTGAAGACCATGAAGCTCAGAGGGGTTGCAGGGACTGGTGAGGAGAGAGGCAGGCTTAGAAATAGGTCTTCTGGCTTTACTGAAAATACTTGCTCATCTTAGGACTCAACAGAGCAGCCCTTTCTTTCTGAAGGTACTCCTGCTGGTTTCTCCCGCCTCTCCGCATCCAGGAGAGCTGACCACTGCCTCCACAGTACCCTGATGTCCTTGATGGTTGCAGGCAGTTATTTATCTACGTGTACATCTCTTCCTGTTGAGATTATAAGCTCTTTGAAGAGGAGGCCATATCTTAATTGTTGCTGTTTTTTTTTTTTAAATTAACATTTAGTTCAGTTTTGGCTTTGAATATGTAAATGAGCAGATGAGTGCATATAGTGTCTGCATATCTTATATTTTTCTTGTGTGATAGTGAATCCAGCCCTCTATAAACTTGTCAGATTAAGTGCTTCAACACTTTATGATATTTTCCTTATACATTGTGTATATGTCTATATATGTGCATCTTAATCTTTTCTCTTAAAACTCATTGTTATTATTAGAAAAAGAAATACAGGCTTATTACTAAAAATTGCAATAATGCTTTGGAGTGAAAAGCAAAAGCTGGTTATTCCTTCTACACCCAGTATCCTCTGTAATTTGTTTCTTGAGGTTTTTTCCATTAATTATTTTGTTTGATTTACATATAAGGTGTCACACTATATATGATCATTCACTACTTACTTTGTTTTCACTTAATGGTCTATTTTGGACATCTTTTCATATCAGTGCATATATTTCCATCTTATTCTTCTTAATGATTGCATAGCATTCTATAATACAGATATAATATCAAATGTCTAGTAGTGGACTTTTACTCAAAGATGGTTTGTGCATGTGGTTAGTCGCTCAGTTGTGTCCAACTCTTTGCGACCCCATGGACTGTAGCCCCCCAGGCTCCTCTGCCCATGGAGATTCTCTAGGCAAGAATACTGGAATGGGTTGCCATGGCCTCCTCCAGGGGATCTTCCCAAGCTAGGGATCGAACCCAGGTCTCTCACATTGCAGGTGGATTCTTTACCATCTGAACCACCAGGGAAGCCCGAAAGACAGTTAGCTGGTTTCATTTTTTCCTTAAATGTCCAGAAATCCTGTACACATACAGGCATAACTGAGGAGAAATTCTTGGACGTAGTATCAGTGATTTCCTGGATAGGAGCATTTACATTTTTGACAGATGTTGCAAAACTGTCCTTTTTGGGTTAGTAGTTTTTGATAGAGAAAGCAAGTCACTTCTTAGGTCTGGGGATCAGCGAGTCAGTTGAGACATAAAACATGAAATGGAACCAAAGGGGTTAACTGCAGGGGTGCATTCTTGTGTTTCCTTCTAGATGTAAGGAGCCCGCTGGTAATGTTGCTTTGGTTCTGGCTGACTTCCTTCAGCCACCCTTTCCTCATTTCCAGTCCAGCCTAGAGAACTCCCTTTGCTCCACAGTGAGCGAATTGGCTCTTGGCAAAATACCCCTCTGTTGCTTAGTCAGCCCTTGATCAGAAGCCAAGGCAAAAATATCAGTCAGCCTCAGGAACAGGAATTACCAGTTTCTTAGTCAAGTCCCTGCTGCTAGAAAGATCTGTGATTTCCCAGCTATGATCCAGAGTGTGGCCCTTCCTTGTGGTTTGGTGGGTGCCCTTTAGAGGAAGAAAGAAAAGCATATATGTTCTTTTAGAGCAAGGCAGCATGCATTTTTCAGTGGCAAACTTAAAACAGGAAAGAAACTCTGTTAAACAGGCTCAGATTGTGGGGATGGAAAGATTGTTTAGTCAGTAAATATTTATTGAGCCTATACCCTGTGCTAGGTACTTGCAGCAAAGAACAGAGTAGGCGTGGGGTGGGGAAGGGGCGGGAGGAAGCGAGGGGGGTTGGGCAAAGCAGGGCCGAGCGCCTGCGAGCGCCTCCTGTTCTGGTCCCATAAATCAGGAGCTGAGAGGAGCACTCTAAGTGTCTGCTGATTTTATTCTCTACGGAGGAGACCTGCTGCTGTGTCTCTCCCTTTGAAGCCAAGCTGATCAGTAAGAGGTCTAGCCGTGAACCGGAAACTGTGGTGGTTTTGATGGTCCGAGTGGAAAAAATTACGTTTGCTCATGCAGGATTTGCGGCCTGGGGCAGGAGAGAGGCTCAGAGCCGCTACCCAGGAAGTGACTCAGGAGCATGTAATGTCTGAGTTGCAGTTTTCTTTATCTCTCTGGAGAGCTTGTGGGTGGATGGGGGTTGGGGAGGGTGGGGGGGTTGGTGGCCCTGAGTGGGGCACCTATGGGCTCAGTGGTCCCAGCCGTTGGGGTGTTGGGCTCTGTCAGGCTCCACTTGATTTCCTGACTTGGGACACCTTGGTAGCCAGAACGCTAATAATTTAGAGATGTGAGCACCACCTGTTGTCACAAATACTTGAAGGCTATAAAAATGCCAGGAAGTCCTGCCCCAGACGTTGCCAGAAAGAAATGCTGGTGTGGTACCTCATGCTCTCCATCCGCCTTCATTGTTCACAGTCTCAGAAGGTGGCAGCCCTGTGAGTGCAGGGCCGGACGCCGGGGCTGGAGTTACCCTGGGTTGCAGAGCTAGTGATGGGAGGGTGGGGCAGACATACCTAATTTATTTCATGGACACACCTAATTCATTACAGGTTTCAACTAGAAGCTGTCTATATCGGAATCACATGAGGCCTTAAACCCTTAGTATACCAGGAGAAATAATTATCACCATTTACCATCTGGGTCCAGAGTGGTCTATCTGTCTATCTTTTGAATCATTTTATAATTTATAGAAGAATAAGGAAATAGTAAAAATAACTGTTAGATATAGCTAACTCATTTATTCCCTATTTTCCTGGATTTCAAGATAAACATACATATTTGTATGTGTATGTTTGATGTGTGTATACATTTGCACACACATACGTAGGCACATATATATATCATCTTTATTCCATAATTGCAAAATATTTTCATTTTTATATTTATAAATACCGAATGATCAATCCAATGAATGTTTTTTATTCCAGTATCAACTATTTCTTTCCAGTTGCCTTGGTATATGCACCTGCCTTCAGCATCAATATGGAAAATATATCAAGTAAATTTTAGTGCATAAATATGAGGTGAAAGGGTAATGTCACATGTCTTTTTAGCAAAATGGTTGAGTAAGGTTCATGCATAATATTGTGTGACACAGTTCTTCCTGTTGAGTAACTAGCTGGATGAAAATACTATATTTCTCTTCGCTCTTAGAAACGTTCTTCACTTACTGATTCCTGCAAGCTTATTTGGAGAAAGGATGGCTACTTGTATTCCTTTTATGAAATAATGGTCTTTACTCTCAGGGAATGCCATCTTCCACTACCCAGCATTCAGCTTTGGGAGAGGCAGACACCAAGGTGTGAGGAGGGCAGGCAGCACCCCGCTATCCAGCCAGAGCAGCAGAATAAATCCTGGTAACCAGTGAAGTAACAATATCTCAATAAGACCATATCTTGCTCTCCCAGGCATTGATCCCTGAGCTTGAGTAAATTCATGGGGAATATTGTCATCTGAAGATGCAAAGTCTGAGATTATGATCAATTACAGTAAAAAATTGATTGTGATCAGTTTATATGATCAATTTATGCAATCACTTATACGATCAATTTTGCTGTGGTCATTAGAGAGTTTGCTGTGGGTGTCTTCACATTTATTTTTTAATTCATGTGATAGTTGTGAGACTTGTTCTTTGGCCAGTTTTCTCCTCTTTGCCACTAGGTGAACAAAATGAAAAATTCTCACTTTTCAGCTGTGCTCAAGAAAAGCTAAAAACAAATCAACAGCATACATAGAAACTTTCAAAAATAACTTTTTGGGAGATGATGCAATGCTTTGGGTACTGCCTGTGAAAACTGAAGTTTGTTACAGATGCTGTCACAATGATTTGTTTCACCCTTGTGGTATTTTCTTAGTGTTCCTGTCATTCCTGTTTTCTCATATCTTGAGATGTTTCATGATAGAGAAAAAATGTGATCACTAAGACCTCAAAATGTAGCTTATGCGTGTGTCCTCAGTCATGTCCAACCAGACTGTAGCCTGCCAGGCCCCTCTGTCCATGGGATTTTCCTAGCAAGAATACTGGAGTGGGTTGCCATTTCCTCCTCCAGGGGATCTTCCTAACCCAGGAATCGAACCTGTGTCTCCTGTGTCTCCAGAATTGGCAAGTGCATTCTTTACCTCTGAACCACCTGGGAATCCAAAATATAGCTTAATTTCTAAAATAGTCCAATGGGCCCATATGGTAATTAGAAGACACAATGAGTTTTATTAAAAAAAAAGTCATTCAGTCTTCCCTTTGTTCTTTAGAAGAACTCTAGGAAAGAATAAGAGATCTTTGCAAATAGAGCTGCTGAAAAAGGAAAGTCAAAATGTAAAGTGTACGTTTCTTTAGAGTTTACAACAAAACCCAGTATTTGTCTGACATAATTTCCTTTTATTCTCCCAGTATCTGGAGGTTTTGTTGGGGAAGAAATCAACCATGTCTGTAGAGGAGAAATGGTCCTCTTTCCAGGGTGGCAAGTGTCATTACTTCAGATGCCAACACCGTGGTCTTACGAGAGCTGAGATGGGCCTCACCTCCTTATCTGCTTTCGTCTCACGGAGTCCCTGACCCTCTCACCTCTCTGTCTGTCAAATGCATTTAGGCCTCTTTACCTGACCTCCCAGGCCAACTCCATGGACTACCTGAGCAATTCTGTCAACGCCAGTCTCGTTTCCATTCAGTCATGTCTTTGTTTTGTTTTTTGCTTTAATATGTATTTATTTGGCTGCACTGGGTCTTAGCTGCAGCAAGCGGGATCTTTAGCTGTGACATGCAGACTCTCAATAGTGGCTTGTGTGATCTAGTTCCCCGACCAAGGATTGAACCCAGGATCCCTGCATTGGGAATGCAGAGTCTTAGCCCCTGGACCACCAGGGAAGTCTCAGCTTCAGTTGTGTCTTGAAGTGGTTGTCTGTCCAACAGCACCCTCATGGCCTTCATCGTATCCTCGTTGCACCCCCTCAGCCGTGGCTGGGCACCGTGAGGAAGGGCAAGGAGTCATGGATCCTGTTCTTCCCACCTCAGCCTGTATTCTTATCAATCGCTTTACTTGTCTTTGATTAGTAAATTTCCTCAGTATCCTCAGGGACCTCTCCACATTTGATGATGCTTCTCTCTTCTCATCCTCCCACCCCTGCAGAGGGGTTTTCCTCCTAATTCTGGGAGAAAAAAAAGGCTCTTAGGCACAGTTTCCTCCACTTCTGCCATCCACAAACATATATTCCTCCACACCCTTCCTCACCTCTTTACCCCTCTTCACTTCTAGGCTAGCACCCCTCCTGCCCTTGATTGACCCTGCCTCCTTAGTATACTCTCTGACTTTGGCCATAGTTTTCTCCTCTTTTCTGTTTCTTTGAGCCCTCTCCCCAGGGGCTCCTTTATCATAGTCTATACATATACTCTAGCTTTGTCAATATGTATTACAAAACCATCATCTCCTATGTATCAGGCAGCAGGTAAAAATACACCAGCTACTATTTTTTTTTTTTAAATTGAAGTGCAGTTGATTTATAATGTTGTGGTAATTTCAGGTATACAGCAGATTTTTTTTCCATTATAGGTTATTATAAGATTTGAATATAGTTCTTGGTGCTATATAGTAGGTCCTTGTTGTATTATCTGTCAATCCCAAACTCCTAATTTATCAAACCCCCTTCTTCTTTGGTAACCATATATTTGTGAGTCTGTTCTGTTTTGCAAAAAAGTTCACTTGTGTTATTTTTAAAGATTCTACACACAAGTGATATCATATGATATTTGTCTTTCTCTGTCTGACTTACTTCACTTAGTGTGATAATTTCTAGGTCCATCCATATTGCCGCATTATTTCATTCTTTGTATGACTAAGTAGTATCCCATTGTGTATTTGTACCACATCTTCTTTATCCATTCATTTGTCAGGGAATTCTTAGGTTGTTTCTTTGTCTTGGCCATTGTAAATAGTGCTACTGTGAACACTGGGGGGCACGTATCTTTTTGAATTAGAGTTTTCATCTTTTCTGGATATATATCCAAGAATGGGATTGCTGGGTCATATGGTAACTCTATTTTTAGCTTTTTAAGGAACTCCCCTACTGTTCCCCATAGTGGCTGCACCATTTACATTCCCACCAACAGTGTGGGAGGGTTCCCTGTTCTCCATAACCTCTCCAGCACTTATTATTTGTTGACTTTTTGATGGTGGCCGTTCTGACTGGTATGAGGTGATACATTGTAGTTTTGATCAGCATTTCTCTAATAATTGATGATGTTGAGCATCTTTTTATGTGTTATTGGCCATCTGTATGTCTTCTTTGGAAAAATGTTTATTTAGTTCTGCTCATTTTTTGATTGGATTGTTTATTACATATCAGTTATTTTAACAGAAAGAATTCAACAGAGAGACTCATTAACTAGGTAACTTAAAGGGTAAAGAGAACTCTAGGGTATATGAGAGTAGCAGTTTCAGGAACCAGCAACTAGTTACCCCCACAAGCTAACTTCCAAGGGGAGAGGTTGAAAATATCAGAAGGTTGGAGGAGGGGCTCTGAGACTTAAGCCTCTGAGAAGGGGTGCTTCTTTCTGGTTCTGTGAGGTTGGAAAAACTGCACACTGGATTCAGCTGCCTTTGGGGAACAACACCCAAGCTAGTTCATATTCCTTCTGCAGGGCTTCTCAGTTGCGAATATGGAGTTCCTTTGTGGGGAAACCATCCTGCCAGGTGAAGAAATGAAGCTGGCATAATGCTATGGGGACCCGGAAACCACGGATAGAAGTAAGTTCCTCTCCTCCTCTGGTCTCCTTCTAAGATCTCCATTGGCAGAGGTAACTGGGATTCAGCTGCAAAGTAGAGTCCCAGGCCTGACTCCCCAAAGTGTGCAGAATAGTTTCGATGTCAACAGACACTAACTTAATAACTGGCGTCCCTACTCTCCTCTCTTTATTTCTTAATTATATGTCCGTATGTGAGTAGTTTTCATGCAATATCTGCTCGCTCTCAGCTCCATTCATTTTCTCAAATTTATGAAATTTGGCTTTGTTATCATCATGCTACTGTACTTTTTGAAAAAGGCCTTCCAATGACCAAATCCCGCAGGCCTGTTTCTGTGCTTGTTTCTCGTGGCCTGGCCAGTGAGGCCTGTGGCATTGTGGATCTGTTCTGTTAAATGACAAATGCTATTCACACTACTTCATAAATGGAACATGTGTTCATTCAAAGTGTCAACTACAAATATGTAAGCAACATCACTGTTTAATTGTGAATTCACCCAGCACACAGCAAACACCCTCAGACAAAGCCATTTATTTATAGTATAGTAACCTGGTATCGGAGGGATTGGGGGCAGGAGGAGAAAGGGACGACAGAGGATGAGATGGCTGGATGGCATCACCGACTCGATGGACATGAGTTTGAGTGAACTCCGGGAGATGGTGATGGACAGGGAGGCCTGGTGTGCTGCAATTCATAGGGTCGCAAAGAGTTGGACATGACTGAGCGACTGAACTGACTGAACTGAACTTGGTATCAGAAATCATATCTGTATTCAAGGTTGATTAAGTTAGGTCATATTTGGAATTTCTTTAAGAGTTAATTTCTCTTTATTACTTATTTATTCAGCATGTACATATCAAGGACCTTCCCATGCCAGAGTCTTTTCTAGGGCACAAAGATTTACAGGGAACAAAACAAAGTTCCTGTTCTCACAGAGATCTCATTATGCATATGTACTTTGGTACCTGTTGCAAAAATATCGAAATTACAGATAGCAAAAAAAAGAAAGAAAGAGGGAGTGAAGGAGTGAGTGAGAGAGGAAACACATACAATTCTATCATCCAGGTTAATTTTTCAGTGTGTATTCTTCTCAACTTATGTTCTATGCATAACATGTAAACATTGGTATTTCACACAGATGTGGGACAACACTTGATTGTTTTAATGTGACTATGCATTGTAAATACAGTCCTTGGGGTTCTCTAGGCAAGAATACTGGAACGGGTTGGCATTTCCTCCTCCAGTGGACCATGTTTGTCAGAACTCTTCTCTATGACCCATCTGTCTTGAGTGGCCCTGCATGGCATGGCTCACAGCTTGAGTTACACAAACCCCTTTGCCATGACAAGGCTGTGATCCATGAAGGGGATCCATGGACAGTATGAAAAGGCAAAAAGATATGACATTGGAAGATGAGTCCCCGAGGTCAGAAGGTGTCCAGTATGATACTGGAGAAGAGTGAAGGGCAATTACTAATAGCTCCAGAAAGAATGAAGTGGCTAGGCAGAAGTGGAAATGACACTCAGTTGTGGATGTGTCTGGTGGTAAAAGTAAAGTCTGATGCTGTGAAGAACAATAGTGCATAGGAATCTGGAATGTTAATTCTGTGAATCAAGGTAAATGCAGGAGATGGCAAGATTGAACACTGACATCTTAAGAATCAGTGAAAGGGAAGTAAAAAGGACAGGACATGGGTGAATTTAATTCAGATGACCATGATATCTACTATGGGGGGCAAGAATCCCTTGAAAGAAATGGAGTAGCCCTCATAGTCAACAAAAGAGTTCAAAATGCAGTATTTGAGTGCAACCTTAAAAATGACAGGGTGATCTTGGTTCGTTTCCAAGGCAAACCGTTCAACATCACAGTAATTGAAGTCTGTGCCTCAACCACTGATGCTGAAGAAGCTGAAGTTAACCTGTCTTACGAAGGTCTACAACACCATCTAGTTCCGTTCAGTCACTCAGTTGTGTCTGACTATTTGTGACCCCATGGACTGCAGCATGCCAGGCTTCCCTGTCCATCACCAACTCCCAGAGCTTGCTCATATGCATCGAGTCGGTGATGCCATCCAACCATCCCATCCTCTGTTGTCCCCTTCTCCTCCCGCCTTCAATCTTTCCCAACATTAGGGTCTTTTCCAATGAGTCAGTTCTTCGCATCAGGTGGCCAAAGTATTGGAGCTTCAGCTTCAACATCAGTCCTTCCAATGAACATTCAGGATTGATTTCCTTTAGGATCGAGTGGTTTGATCTCCTTGCAGTCCAAGGGACTCTCAAAAGTCTTCTCCAACACCACAGTGCCGAAGCATCAATTCTTCAGTGCTCAGCTTTCTTTATAGTCCAACTCTCGCATCCATACATGACCACTGGAAAAGCCATAGCTTTGACTCATCAGACCTTTGTCAGCAAAATAATATCTCTATTTTTTAATATGCTGTCTATGTTGTTCATAGCTTTTCTTCTAAGGAGCAAGCATCTTTTAATTTCATGGCTACAGTCACCATCTGCACATCAAAAAAAAGTTGTCCTTTTCATCATAGGGGATTGGAATGCAAAAATAGGAAGTCAAAAGATACCCAGAATAACAGACAAGTTTGGCCTTGGAGTACAACATGAAGCAGGGCAAAGGATAATAGAGTTTTGTCAAGAGAACATTCTGATCATAGCAAACAGCCTTTTCCAGCAACACAAGAGATGGCTCTACACAGGGACATCACCAGATGGTCACCACTGAAATCAGATTATGTTCTTAGCAGCCAAAGATGGAGAAGCTCTATATAGTCGGTAAAGATAAGACTTGGAGCTGACTGGCTCAGATCATGAGCTCCTTATTGAAAAATTTAGGTTTAAATTGAGGAAAGAAGGGAAAATCACTAGGTCATTCAGGTTATGACCTAAATCAAATCCCTTATAATTATACAGTGGAGGTGATGAATAGATTCAAGGGATTAGATCTGGTAGACAGAGCGCCTGAAGAACTATGGATGGAGTTTTGTAACATTATATAAGAGGCAGTGACGAAACCATCCCCAAGAAAAAGAAATGCAAGAATGCAAAGTGGTTGTTTGAGGAAGCTTTACAAATTGCTGAGAAATAAGAGAAGTGAAAGGCAAGGGAGAAAGGGAAAGATAAACCCAACTGAATGCAGAGTTCCAAAGATAGCAAGCAGAGATAAGAAGGCAAAGAAATAGAACAATGCAAAGAAATAGAGGAAAGCAATAGAATGAGAAAGACTAGAGATCTTTTCAAGAAAATTGGAGATTAGGAGACCATATCATGCAAGAATGGGCACCTTAAAGGGCAGAAATGGTAAGGACCTAACAGAAGCAGAAGATATTAAGAAGAGGTAGCAAGAATACACAGAACAACTATACAGAAAAGGTCTTAATGACCTGGATAACCACTATTGTGTGATCACTCACCTAGAGCCAGACATCCTGAGTATAAAGTCAAGTGGACTTAAGAAGCATTACTACCAACAAAGGTAGTAGAGGTGATGGAATTCCAGTTGAGCTACTTAAAGATCCTAAAAGATGATGCTGTTAAAGTGCTGCGCTCAATATGTCAGCAAATTTGGAAAACTCAGCAGTGGCCACAGGACTGGAAAAGGTTTTTTCATTCCAATCCCAAAGAAAGGGAGTGTCAACGAATGTTCAAACTACTGTATAACTGTGCTCATTTCATATGCTAACAAAGTTATGCTTAAAATCCTTCAGGCTGGGCTTCAGTAGTATGTGAACTGAGAATTTCTAGATGTACAGCCTGGATTTTGAAGTGTCAAAGGAACCAGAGATCAAATTGCCAGCATTCGTTGGCTCATAAAGAAAGCAAGAGAGCTCCAGAAAAACATTTACCTCTGCTTCATTGACTACGCTAAAGCCCGTGACTGTGTGGATCACAACAAACTGTGGAAAATTCTTAGAAATGGGAGGGCCAGACCACCTTACCTGTCTCCTGAGAAATCTGTATGCAGGTCAAGAAGCTACAGTTAGAACCAGACATGGAACAACGGACTGGTTCCAAATTGGGAAAGGAGTATGACAAGGCTGTATATTGTCTCCCTGCTTATTTAACTTATATGTAGAGTGTTATTGTTGTTCAGTCACTAAGTTGTGTCCAATTCTTTGCAACCCCATAGACTGCAGCCTGCCAGGCTCCTCTGTCCATGGGATTCTCCAGCAAGAATATTGAAGTGGGTTGCCATTTCCTTCTCCAGGGGATCTTCCTGACACAGGAATTGAACCTGTGTCTTCTACAGTGGCAGGCAGATTCTTTACCACTGAGCCACTAAGGAAGCCCTATATACAGAGTATATCATGTGAAATGGCCAGGCTGGATGGATCACAAGCTGGCATCAAGATTGCTGGGAAAAATATCAATAACCTCAGATATGCAGATGATACCACTCTAATGGCAGAAAGTGAAAAGCAACAAAAGAGCCTCTTGATGAACGTGAAAGAGGAGAGTGACAAAGCTGGCTTGATGCTCAACATACAGAAAACTAAGATCATGGCATCTATCCCATCACTTCTTGGCAGATAGAAGGGGAAAAAGTGGAAGCAGTGACATTTATTTTCTTGAGCTCCAAAATCACTGTGGATGGTGACTGTAGCCATGTACTTCAAAGATGCTTGCTCCTTGAAAAGAAAGCTATGACAAACCTAGATAGAGTATTAAAAAGCAGAGACATCACTTTGCTGACAGAAGTCTGTATAGTCAAAGCTCTGGTTTTTCCAATAGTCATTTACGGATACGAGAGTTGGATCATAAAGAAAGCTGAGCACTGAACAATTGATGCTTTTGAATTGTGATGCTGGAGATGACTCTTGAGAGTCCCTTGGACTGCAAGGAGATCAAGCCAGTGAATCCTAAAGGAAATCAACCCTGAATATTCATTGGAAGGTCTGATGCTGAAGCTGAAGCTCTAATACTTTGGAGACCTAATGTGAAGAGTCTACTCACTGGAAAAGACCTTGATGCTAGGAAAGATGGAAGGCAAAAGGAAAGGGGCACGGCAGAGGAAGAGATGATTAGATAGCATCACCAACTCAATGGACATGAATCTGAGCAAACTTGGGGAGATAATGAAGGACGGGGGAGCCTGGCATGCTATAGTCCATGAGGTCACAAAGAGTCAGACTTGACTTGGCGACTGAACAGCAGCAATGACATTGTAAATACCTTTTCATATCACTGAATAATCTGCCTCCTTATTTCTAATGGCTGCATGGTGTAACTGGAGTCTATTTGATTGGAGTGTCTAGCTAGCCAAGAGCATTCATAACTCTGACAGTGTCTCCACTTAAGTATATAACATTTGTTTGGGAGGGTGGTTCTCAGACTTCAGTGTACATAAGACTTACCTTTGGAGCTTGCTGATGATTCAGATGCTTGGGCTGCACATTCAGAGATTCTAATTCAGGAGGTCATGAGTCTGCATCTTAAGCATCTTAAGAAGTCTCACTTATCAGTTAGGGGCTTAGGATGTAGGTGGTCCCAGATCCCACATGAGAATCTTTGGTGTGACTTACTGGAATAACATGTGCAGTCATAACTCCCTTCTCCACTTCATGGGGCTCTTGGGAGTTAGATTTCCCTCAAGGTAAAGTGGTTTAAGCTACACTAGATGTGAATCAGCTATACTAGAGAATGAATCAGAAGGTTGAATTTGGGTTGGTAGGAGTCATAGCTGAGAAATATACTACACCGAGACTAAGCGACAGGGGCAGGTTTGAAATTAGGACATGAAGCTGAAGTGCAACAGACATGGGTTCCTGGATCAGAATGGAAGCAGTGAGGGGGTTCTGTGTGTGCATGCTATGTCGCTTCAGTCGTGTCCAACTCTTTGCGACCCTGTGAACTGTAGCCCACCAGACTCCTCTGTCTATGGGATTCTCCAGGCAAGAATACTGGAGTGGGTTGCCATGTCCCCCTCTGGGGGATCTTCCTGACCCAGGAATTGAACCCACATCTCTTACATTTCGTGCATTGGCAGGTGGGTTGTTTACCACTAGCGTCAACCTGTGAAGCCTGAGGGGGTTCTAGCCATGCCTATTAATTAATTTCAGGGGTGCTGTTCTGTGTTTTCTTGGTGCTGTTGGTGACTAGGTCAATGGGAAGGTCAGCTTGGCTTAAAGATACAGAGTCGAGGACAGAGAAGGTTTGCAGAAGCCCTTGACTTGTATTGCCCATAGGTCAGCTAGAAATGGTCTGACTCTCAGGGCTGAATGAAATTAACTAGAACCATCCCCACACTAAACTTTGGCCAGCAGAAATTCCAGGTCTTCTGGGTGACCTCTGTGTATCCCCACGGCTTGTATTCTCATGGCTGCCTCCTACCTTTATTGGCTTTCTGCTTATTTGACACAGATAATTC
This sequence comes from Bubalus bubalis, assembly GCF_019923935.1. NCBI lineage: Eukaryota > Metazoa > Chordata > Mammalia > Artiodactyla > Bovidae > Bubalus > Bubalus bubalis. The sequence goes on along the minus strand of NC_059162.1, from coordinate 18,790,051 downwards.
AACCTGTCTTTACATTTGCACCAAAAAACCATCCACACCAGCATCTGTGATTTTGTTTAGATTTGGGGGTCCTGAAAAAGGATGTATCACACCTCACACCTGTGGGCTCCTCCATCTTTTCTGCTTCCCTCTTGGAAAAAACCCAGATTTCTCTTTTCATGACCATCAGTTTATCAGTCATCTTTTATCACTTAGGTGGACCCTCTAGAACTCGCCTTCCATCCTGAACTCACGTCAAGACATTTTTTCTCAGCAACTCTATTTCAAAGAGATATTTTGCTATTATAGTAACACTCCCTCCCTTTTAACTCACATTCCTGAGCCTGTACCCACCCAGAAGGTGGGATGGGGTGGGGTGTTCATTTCTAGCTCTAAACTTACCTGCTTAACAAGTTGCAGGGCTCAGCAAGTTGCAGGATGGGAGTTGGTAAGGCAGTTCTCAGTCTGCAGCTGTGGTCCTTAACAGATGAGTAACTGTCAGTTAACACTGCACAACTCCACTGGCAGAAGTCATTTTTGTAGTTCTGTCTTGGTCTGTCCTTCCATATAGTTTTCTTCATTTTTCAACAGATGGCTGACAGGGGGACTCCTCTGGGTAGTGATTTTTGAAACACTTGCCCTCCAGAGCTGGCTGTGATCATGAACAGAATCCTAGATGCTGAAATGAACACAAAGCCTGTAGTGGACACCACTCTTCCTGTCAAGAGATATTGTAGATGTCTGCCACATTTTACATTTATTCATATGTTACAATATCGCTGACATTCACGTGTTTTAGAATTGAAATGCACATTTAATATAATGCTCCCCCTAACCCCCAACAAAAATGCTGCTTTTAAACCAGTGGTGCCTCTTAGAACCCACAATATCTTAGAATAAAGGAATGTAGTAGGAATACTTATCCTTAAAGGATCTGGGTTTAAGAACCATGAAGCACTGTCTGGCCTACAACCTCAGTTACAGGTGAATGGAAAGTGAGAATCTTTTGTCTGTTTGCAATTCCAATAAGGGACACACGATGTCATCACTCCCTGCCAGCCCAGGGCCAGGGCGGTGAAGCGAGAGGTCCTTTCTGCATTTCCTATTGACTGATGATGATACTCGCAACATTGCAGTCAGTCACCACTGGGTGGCGCACAAGCCCCAGGCTTGAAAATTTGAGGCCCACACGCCTCCCAGATGGGGTCCTTTCTAGAAGGTTTTTAAGGAGCTGCTGCTGCTGCTAAGTCGCTTCAGTCGTGTCCGACTCTAAGCGACCCCATGGACTGCAGCCTACCAGGCTCCTCCGTCCATGGGATTTTCCAGGCAAGAGTACTGGAGTGGGTTGCCATTGCCTTCTCCGTTTAAGGAGCTGCTGCTGAGCTGCTGACTAGCAATATATCATGGGTGAGCAGGTTGAGCTGGGTGAAGGCAAAGACCCCATGGAGCAGCTGCAGGAGGGTTTGGGCAGCAGGAATAGGGAGAGAAGTTAGAGTTCATTCATTAGAGTAATGATACTGAGTGAGTGCCTGTAATTGCCTAGGTGGGTATGGGTAAAGAATAAGATAGGGACAGTCCTCACCCCTGTGGAAGCTCTGGTCTAGTTATTGTTAACTTGCTCGGTCGTGTCTGACTCTTTGTGACCCCATGGACTGCAGCACACCAAGCTTCCCTGTCCTTCACTGTCTCCCTCAGTTTGCTCAAACTCATGTCCCTTGAACTGGTGATGTCATCCAACCATCTCATCCTCTTTCATCCCCTTCTTCTCCTGCTCTCAATCTTTTCCAGCATCAGGGTCTTTTCCAGTGAGGCGGCTCTTCGTGTCAGGTGGCCCAAGTATTGGAGCTTCAGCGGCATTCCTTCCAATGAATATTCAGTGTTAAACTCCTTTCAGATTCACTGGTTTGATTTGCCTCTATATTTCCTGACAAATATTAACTCACTTTTAAATAGTTCTAAAAGTATATTATATTATTTTTGTACAGTTCCTTTTCAAGGTATAAACTTATAAGGGGATAATTGGCATCTTTTAACAATGAGGCCTCCCATCCAAGAACAAAACAAGTCTTCATGTATTGGAGTTTATCTGCTTTAGGACAGTTTTATATCACAGACACATTTCATATGATTTACCCCTAAGGGTATCATGTTATTGTTATTATAAAGTTGATGGGGTTTTTTTGGTGTGTTTACTCTGTAATGTGTTACTAAACTTTAGATCTAATGGTTTTTCAGTCCATTCTCTTAAATTTCCTAGATAGAAACCTTAACATATGTATATTAAGGTATATGTTAATATTAATATATATAATATCCCATCACATATGTGCCTTTCTGAAGTGAATTTTACCTGACGGCGTGTATTATTCTTTCATGGCATCCAAGTGCAAAGGAAAACTGCTCTTGGCTAGAATTTTATTCAGGAATTTTTGTATTTATAAATTTGTAGTTTTCAGGGGGCTTTGGGGTTTTGTTTTTGGGGTTATGCTACCTTTGAAAAAAATTATAAAGTGCCCTTCATGTTTGTATTCTCTGATATGGTTTAAATCATGTGGGAATTATTATTCCATGATTGTTTGAAAATATTCACCTGAAAAACAGTTTTGCCTGGAGCTTCTGAGAGTGTGATTATTTGACAATCTTCTAAATTTTTTCTATGGTTATACCTCTTTGGGAATCAGTTTTCCCAGAGAAATCATCCACCCCCCCCACCCCCACCCAGGCTTTCTTTCCCTTTCTTCTCTCTCTCTCCTTTCTTTTCTTATTCTATCTTTTTAAGAATAAAGTTGTTACAACTCATCTCTCTTCTTCTATATTTGTACCAATGTTTTTGATTTCGTCAAATGTATATTATCTTTTTTCTTTCTTAATTATTTTAATGATCTTCCAAATATCTTGGATTCTTTCAGTTACTAATTAATTGGCTATTCTGTCTTCTAGTCATGGGTTTCTACTTATTTCTTTGTATTTTCCTTCTTCCTGCTTTTTTTGTTTGTCTTGTGTCTTAATTTTTTAGTTTATTGAATTAAATGGTTAGTTTATTCATTTTTTATTGTTAAGTAAATAAAGTGCTTAAGGCTGTAGCTATAGATTTTAATATTTGTTGTCTTTTTATTGTTATTTTTAAATGTAATCTCAATTGTAGTTACATGTTTTTTTCTTAAACGGAGTTATTTTGAGTGCTTAAAAAATCCCAAATATCTTTGATATAATCATCTATTATCAATTTCTAGCTCTATAGCATTATCATCAAAGATGTGTCTATTATAGTTTTAATTATCTTTGGTTAGCTTATATAAATCTTTTGTAGGTGCTTAAAATATGTGTATTTTCCAAAGTGTGTAGAGTTCACATATACCTATTAGATCAAAAATAGTAAAAAAAAAAAAAAATTATTGCTCACATCTATCAAGCACTTTCTATATGTCAGGCAATGTATGAAGCATTTAAGTACATTTAACACATAATATTATTTTTTAAAATATAAATTTATTTATTTTAATTGGAGGTTAATTACTTTACAATATTGTATTGGTTTTGCCATACATCAACATGAATCCGCCATGGGTATACACGTGTTCCCCATCCTGAACCCCCCCTCCCACCTCCCTTCCTGTACCATCCCTCTGGGTTGTCCCAGTGCACCAGCCCCAAGCATCCAGTATCATGCATTGAACCTGGACTGGCGATTTGTTTCATATATGATATTATACATGTTTTAATGTCATTCTCCCAAATCATCCCACCCTCTCCCTCTCCCACAGAGTCCAAAAGACTGTTCTTTACATCTGTGTCTCTTTTGCTGTTTCACATGCAAGGTTATCATTACCATCTTTCTAAATTCCACAGGCTTCAGCAATATGTGAACCATGAACTTCCTGATGTTCAAGCTGGTTTTAGAAAAGGCAGAGGAACCAGAGATCAAATTGCCAACATCCGCTGGATCATGGAAAAAGCAAGAGAGTTCCAGAAAAACATCTAGTTCTGCTTTATTGACTATGCCAAAGCCTTTGACTGTGTGGATCACAATAAACTGTGGAAAACTCTGAAAGAGATGGGAATACCAGACCACTTGACCTGCCTCTTGAGAAACCTATATGCAGGTCAGGAAGCAACAGTTAGAACTGGACATGGAACAACAGACTGGTTCCAAATAGGAAAAGGAGTACGTCAAGGCTATATATTGTCACCCTGCTTATTTAACTTCTATGCAGAGTACATCATGAGAAACGCTGGACTGGAAGAAGCACAAGCTGGAATCAAGATTGCCGGGAGAAATATCAATAACCTCAGATATGCAGATGACACCACCCTTATGGCAGAAAGTGAAGAGGAACTAAAAAGCCTCTTGATGAAAGTGAAAGTGGAGAGTGAAAAAGTTGGCTTAAAGCTCAACATTCAGAAAACGAAGATCATGGCATCTGGTCCCATCACTTCATGGGAAATAGATGGGGAAACAGTGGAAACAGTGTCAGACTTTATTTTGAGGGGCTCCAAAATCACTGCAGATGGTGACTGCAGCCATGAAATTAAAAGATGCTTGCTCCTTGGAAGGAAAGTTATGACCCACCTAGATAGCATATTCAAAAGCAGAGACATTACTTTGCCAACAAAGGTTCGTCTAGTCAAGGCTATGGTTTTTCCTGTGGTCATGTATGTATGGGAGAGTTGGACTGTGAAGAAGGCTGAGTGCCAAAGAATTGATGCTTTTGAACTGTGGTGTTGGAGAAGACTCTTGAGAGTCCCTTGGACTGCAAGGAGATCCAACCAGTCCATTCTGAAGGAGATCAGCCCTGGGATTTCTTTGGAAGGAATGATGCTAAAGCTGTAACTCCAGTACTTTGGCCACCTCATGCGAAGAGTGGACTCATTGGAAAAGACTCTGATGCTGGGAGGGATTGGGAGCAAGAGGAGAAGGGGATGACAGAGGATGAGATGGCTGGATGGCATCACTGACTCGATGGACGTGAGTCTGGGTGAACTCCTGGAGTTGGTGATGGACAGGGAGGCCTGGCGTGCTGCCAGGGGTCGCAAAGAGTCGGACACGACTGAGCGACTGATCTGATCTGATCTGATCTGATACTGTATTGGTGTTTTTCTTTTTGGCTTACTTCACTGTGTATAATAGGCTCCAGTTTCATCCACCTCATTAGAACTGATTCAAATGTATTCTTTTAATGGCTGAGTAATACTCCATTGTGTATATGTACCACAGCTTTCTTATGCATTCGTCTGCTGATGGACATCTAGGTTGCTTCCATGTCCTGGCTATTATAAACAGTGCTGTGATGAACATTGGGGTACACATGTCTCTTTCGATTCTGGTTTCCTCAGTGTGTATGCCCAGCAGTGGGATTGCTGGGCCATAAGGCAGTTCTATTTCCAGTTTTTTAAGGAATCTCCACACTGTTCTCCATAGTGGCTGTTCAGTTCAGTTCAGTTCAGTTGCTCATTCGTGTCCGACTCTTTGCGACCCCATGAATCGCAGCACGCCAGGCCTCGCTGTCCATCACCAAATCCTGGAGTTCACCCAGACTCACGTCCATCGAGTCGGTGATGCCATCCAGCCATCTCATCCTCTGTCATCCCCTTCTCCTCTTGCTCCCAATCCCTCCCAGCATCAGAGTCTTTTCCAATGAGTCCACTCTTCGCATGAGGTGGCCAAAGTACTGGAGTTTCAGCTTTAGCATCATTCCTTCCAAAGAAATCCCAGGGCTGATCTCCTTCAGAATGGACTGGTTGGATCTCCTTGCAGTCCAAGGGACTCTCAAGAGTCTTCTCCAACACCACAGTTCAAAAGCATCAATTCTTTGGCACTCAGCCTTCTTCACAGTCCAACTCTCCCATACATACATGACCACAGGAAAAACCATAGCCTTGACTAGACGAACCTTTGTTGGCAAAGTAATGTCTCTGCTTTTGAATATGCTATCTAGGTGGGTCATAACTTTCCTTCCAAGGAGCAAGCATCTTTTAATTTCATGGCTGCAGTCACCATCTGCAGTGATTTTGGAGCCCCTCAAAATAAAGTCTGACACTGTTTCCACTGTTTCCCCATCTATTTCCCATGAAGTGATGGGACCAGATGCCATGATCTTCGTTTTCTGAATGTTGAGCTTTAAGCCAACTTTTTCACTCTCCACTTTCACTTTCATCAAGAGGCTTTTTAGTTCCTCTTCACTTTCTGCCATAAGGGTGGTGTCATCTGCATATCTGAGGTTATTGATATTTCTCCCGGCAATCTTGATTCCAGCTTGTGCTTCTTCCAGTCCAGCGTTTCTCATGATGTACTCTGCATAGAAGTTAAATAAGCAGGGTGACAATATACAGCCTTGACGTACTCCTTTTCCTATTTGGAACCAGTCTGTTGTTCCATGTCCAGCTCTAACTGTTGCTTCCTGACCTGCATACAGATTTCTCAAGAGGCAGGTCAGGTGGTCTGGTATTCCCATCTCTTTCAGAATTTTCCATAGTTTATTGTGATCCACACAGTCAAAGGCTTTGGCATAGTCAATAAAGCAGAACTAGATGTTTTTCTGGAACTCTCTTGCTTTTTCCATGATCCAGCGGATGTTGGCAATTTGATCTCTGGTTCCTCTGCCTTTTCTAAAACCAGCTTGAACATCAGGAAGTTCACGGTTCACATATTGCTGAAGCCTGGCTTGGAGAATTTTGAGCATTACTTTACTAGTGTGTGAGATGAGTGCAATTGTGCGGTAGTTTGAGCATTCTTTGGCATTGTCTTTCTTTGGGATTGGAATGAAAACAGACCTTTTCCAGTCTTGTGGCCACTGCTGAGTTTTCTAAATGTGCTGGCATATTGAGTGCAGCACTTTCACAGCATCATCTTTCAGGATTTGAAGTAGCTCAACTGGAATTCCATCACCTCCACTAGCTTTGTTCTTAGTGATGCTTTCTAAGGCCCACTTGACTTCACCTTCCAGGATGTCTGGCTCTAGGTCAGTGATCACACCATCGTGATTATCTGGGTCGTGAAGATCTTTTTTGTACAGTCCTTCTGTGTATTCTTGCCATCTCTTCTTAATATCTTCTGCTTCTGTTAGGTCCAAACCATTTCTGTCCTTTATCGAGCCCATCTTTGCATGGAATGTTCCCTTGGTATCTCTAATTTTCTTGAAGAGATCTCTAGTGTTTCCCATTATGTTGTTTTCCTCTATTTCTTTGCATTGACCCCTGAAGAAGGCTTTCTTATCTCTTCTTGCTATTCTTTGGAACTCTGCATTCAGATGCTTGTATCTTTCCTTTTCTCCTTTGCTTTTCGCTTCTCTTCTGTTCACAGCTACTTGTAAGGCCTCCCCAGACAGCCATTTTGCTTTTTTGCATTTCTTTTCCATGGGGATGGTCTTGATCCCTGTCTCCTGTACAATGTCATGAACCTCATGCCATAGTTCATCAGGCACTCTATCAGATCTAGGCCCTTAAATCTATTTGTCACTTCCACTGTATAATCATAAGGGATTTGATTTAGGTCATACCTGAATGGTCTAGTGGTTTTTCCTACTTTATTCAATTTAAGTCTGAATTTGGCAATAAGGAGTTCATGATCTGAGCCACAGTCAGCTCCTGGTCTTGTTTTTGCTGACTGTATAGAGCTTCTCCATCTTTGGCTGCAAAGAATATAATCAGTCTGATTTTGGTGTTGACCATCTGGTGATGTCCATGTATAGAGTCTTCTCTTGTGTTGTTGGAAGAGGGTGTTTGTTATGACCAGTGCATTTTCTTGGCAAAACTCTATTAGTCTTTGCCCTGCTTCATTCCGTATTCCAAGGCCAAATTTGCCTGTTACTCCAGGTGTTTCTTGACTTCCTGCTTTTGCATTCCAGTCCCTATAGTGGCTGTACTAGTTTGCATTCCCACCAACAGTGTAAGAGGGTTCCCCTTTCTCCCACCACCCTCCCATCACCCTCCCACCACCCACCCACCATCCGCCCACCACCCGCCCACCATCCACCCAGCACCCTCCCAGCACCCGCCCACCACCCTTGCAGTCCCCTCTCAGTACCCTCCCAGCCCCTTCCCACCACCCTCCCACCACCCGCCCACCACCCTCCTAGCACCCACCCAGCACCCGCCCAGCACCCTCCCAGCCCCCTCCCACCACCCGCCCTGCACCCTCCCACCACCCGCCCTGCACCCTCCCAGCACCCGCCCAGCACCCTCCCAGCACCCTCCCACCACCCGCCCTGCACCCGCCCTGCACCCTCCCAGCACCCGCCCAGCACCCTCCCAGCCCCCTCCCACCACCCGCCCTGCACCCTCCCAGCACCCTCCCAGCACCCTCCCAGCCCCCTCCCACCACCCGCCCTGCACCCTCCCAGCCCCTTCCCACCACCCTCCCACCACCCTCCCAGCCACCTCCCAGCACCTCCCACCACCCGCCCACCATCCTCCCAGCACTCTCCCACCACCCGCCCACCACCCTCCCACCATCCACCCAGCACTCGCTCAGCACCCTCCCAGCCCCCGCCCACCACCCGCCCAGCACCCTCCCAGCACCCGCCCTCCACCCTCCCACCACCCTCCCAGCACCCGCCCACCACCCTCCCAGCAACCTCCCAGCGCCCTCCCACCTCTCCACACTGTTCTCCATAGTGGCTGTACTAGTTTGCATTCCCACCAACAGTGTAAGAGGGTTCCCTTTTCTCCACACCCTCTCCAGCATTTATTGCTTGTAGACTTTTGGATAGCAGCCATTCTGACCTGCATGAGATGGTACCTCATTGTGGTGTGAAATGGTACCTCATAGTGGTTTTGATTTGCATTTCTCTGATAATGAGTGATGTTGAGCATCTTTTCATTTGTTTGTTAGCCATCTGTATGTCTTCTTTGGAGAAATGTCTATTTATTTCTTTGGCCCATTTTTTGATTGGGTCGTTTATTTTTCTGGAATTGAGCTGTAGGAGTTGCTTGTATATTTTTGAGATTAGTTGTTTGTCAGTTGCTTCATTTGCTATTATTTTCTCCCATTCTGAAGGCTGTCTTTTCACCTTGCTTATAGTTTCCTTTGTTGTGCAGAAGCTTTTAATTTTAATTAGGTCCCATTTGTTTATGTTTGCTTTTATTTCCAATATTCTGGGAGGTGGGTCATAGAGGATCCTGCTGTGATGTATGTCGGAGAGTGTTTTGCCTATGTTCTCCTCTAGGAGTTTTATAGTTTCTGGTCTTAAGTTTAGATCTTTAATCCATTTTGAGTTTATTTTTGTGTATGGTGTTAGAAAGTGTTCTAGTTTCATTCTTTTACAAGTGGTTGACCAGTTTTCCCAGCACCACTTGTTAAAGAGGTTGTCTTTAATCCATTGTATATTCTTGCCTCCTTTGTCAAAGACAAGGTGTCCATAGGTGTGTGGATTTATCTCTGGGCTTTCTATTTTGTTCCATTGATCTATATTTCTGTCTTTGTGCCAGTACCATACTGTCTTGATGACTGTGGCTTTGTAGTAGAGCCTGAAGTCAGGCAGGTTGATTCCTCCAGTCCCATTCTTCTTTCTTAAGATTGCTTTGGCTATTCGAGGTTTTTTGTATTTCCATACAAATTGTGAAATTATTTGTTCTAGCTCTGTGAAAAATACCGTTGGTAGCTTGATAGGGATTGCATTGAATGTATAGATTGCTTTGGGTAGTATACTCATTTTCACTATATTGAGTCTTCCAATCCATGAACATGGTATATTTCTCCATCTATTAGTGTCTTCTTTGATTACTTTCACCAGTGTTTTATAGTTTTCTATATATAGGTCTTTAGATTCTTTAGGTAGATATATTCCTAAGTATTTTATTCTTTTCGTTGCAATGGTGAATGGAATTGTTTCCTTAATTTCTCTATTTTCTCATTATTAGTGTATAGGAATGCAAGGGATTTCTGTGTGTTGATTTTATATCCTGCAACTTTACTATATTCATTGATGAGCTCTAGTAATTTTCTGGTGGAGTCTTTAGGGTTTTCTATGTAGAGGTTCATGTCATCTGCAAACAGTGAGAGTTTTACTTCTTCTTTTCCAACTTGGATTCCTTTTATTTCTTTTTCTGCTTTGATTGCTGTGGCCAAAACTTCCAAAACTATGTTGAATAGTAATGGTGAAAGTGGGCACCCTTGTCTTGTTCCTGACTTTAGGGGAAATGCTTTCAATTTTTCACCATTGAGGATAATGTTTGCTGTGGGTTTGTCATATATAGCTTTTATTATGTTGAGGTATGTTCCTTCTACTCCTGCTTTCTGGAGGATTTTTATCATAAGTAGATGTTGAATTTTGTCAAAGGCTTTCGCTACATCTATTGAGATAATCATATGGCTTTTATTTTTCAATTTGTTAATGTGGTGTATTACACTGAGTGATTTGTGGATATTGAAGAATCCTTGCATCCCTGGGATGAAGCCCACTTGGTCATGGTGTATGATCTTTTTAATGTGTTGTTGGATTCTGATTGCTAGAATTTTGTTAAGGATTTTTGCATCTATGTTAATCAGTGATATTGGCCTGTAGTTTTCTTTTTTTGTGGGATCTTTGTCAGGTTTTGGTATTAGGGTGATGGTGGCCTCATAGAATGAGTTTGGAAGTTTACCTTCATCTGCAATTTTCTGGAAGAGTTTGAGTAGGATAGGTGTTAGCTCCTCTCTAAATTTTTGGTAGAATTCAGCTGTGAAGCCGTCTGGACCTGGGCTTTTGTTTGCTGGAAGATTTTTGATTACAGTTTCAATTTCCATGCTTGTGATGGGTCTGTTAAGATTTTCTGTTTCTTCCTGGTTCAGTTTTGGAAAGCTGTACTTTTCTAAGAATTTGTCCATTTCTTCCACGTTGTTCATTTTCTTGGCATATAATTGCTGATAGTAGTCTCTTATGATCCTTTGTATTTCTGTGTTGTCTGTTGTGATCTCTCCATTTTCATTTCTAATTTTATTGATTTGATTTTTCTCCCTTTGTTTCTTGGTGAGTCTGGCTAATGGTTTGTCAATTTTATTAATCCTTTCAAAGAACCAGCTTTTGGCTTTGTTGATTTTTGCTATGGTCTCTTTTGTTTCTTTTGCATTTATTTCTGCCCTAATTTTTAAGATTTCTTTCCTTCTACTAACCCTGGTGTTCTTCATTTCTTCCTTTTCTAGTTGCTTTAGGTGTAGAGTTAGATTATTTATTTGACTTTTTTCTTGTTTCTTGAGGTATGCCTGTATTGCTATGAACTTTCCCCTTAGCACTGCTTTTACAGTGTCCCACAGGTTTTGGGTTGTTGTGTTTTCATTTTCATTCGTTTCTATGCATATTTTGATTTCTTCTGTGATTTGTTGGTTATTCAGCAGTGTGTTGTTCAGCCTCCATATGTTTGAATTTTTAATAGTTTTTCTCCTATAATTGAGATCTAATCTTACTGCATTGTGGTCAGAAAAGATGCTTGGAATGATTTCAGTTTTTTTGAATTTACCAAGGCTAGATTTATGGCCCAGGATGTGATCTATCCTGGAGAAGGTTCCGTGTGCGCTTGAGAGAAAGGTGAAATTCATTGTTTTGGGGTGAAATGTCCTCTAGATATCAGTTAGGTCTAACAGATCTATTGTATCATTTAAAGTTTGCATTTCCTTGTTAATTTTCTGATTAGTTGATCTATCTATAGGTGTGAGTGGGGTATTGAAGTCTCCCACTATTATTGTGTTATTGTTAATTTCCCCTTTCATACTTGTTAGCATTTGTCTTACATATTGCGGTACTCCTATGTTGGTGCATATATATTTATGATTGTTATATCTTCTTCTTGGATTGATCCTTTGATCATTATGTAGTGTCCTTCTTTGTCTCTTTTCACAGCCTTTGTTTTAAAGTCTATTTTGCCTGATATGAGTATTGCTACTCCTGCTTTCTTTTGGTCTCTATTTGCTTGGAATATCTTTTTCCAGCCCTTCACTTTCAGTCTGTATGTGTCCCCTGTTTTGAGGTGGGTCTCTTGTAGACAACATATATAGGGGTCTTGTTTTTGTATCCATTCAGCCAGTCTTTGTTTTTTGGTTGGGGCATTCAACCCATTTACGTTTAAGGTAATTATTGATAAGTATGATCACATTGCCATTTACTTTATTGTTTTGGGTTCGAGTTTATACACCCTTTTTGTGTTTCCTGTATAATATTATTTTTATGAAATTGGTTTTACAGATGAGGAAACTAAGACTTAAAGAGGTTTCATTGTCCAGCATTATAAAGCTAGTATGATGGAGTCAGAAATTAAGCCCAGATTGGCTTATCTACAGAGTTTATGCTCTTCACTACTACTTCAAACAAATTTTCTATGAACTTTTTATTTTCTATTTTCCTGCTAAAGATGAAGAAAGATATGTCTGTACTCCTATTGTTTTTCTGTCTGTTCTGCCTTATATTTCCAGCTTCTTTTTATTTTTATTTGAATGTCATGTTATTTGACACATTTGACACAAGATTTCCCTCACTAGAATGTTAGCTCCATGACTAGAGGTTTTTTCTTATTTTCAGTTATCTTGGGGCTTCCCTGGTGGCTCAAATGATAAAGAATCTTCCTGCAATGTGGTGGACCCGGGTTTGATCCCTGGGTTGGGAAGATCCCCTGGAGAGGGGAATGGCTAGCCATTCCAATCTTCTTGCCTAGAGAATTCCATGGACAGAGGAGCCTGGTGGGCTACAGTCCATGAGGTCGCACAGAGTGGACATGACTGAGCAACTAACACTTTCAACTTTTCAGCTTATCTTTAATACCAGGATAGTACCTGACACATAGTAGTTTCTCAATAAAATAGCTGTCGATTGAATGATAATCACATTTTCATGGTAGATTGTACCCTTCAACAATAAAAATGGATTCATCTATCACTTTTAAAAATAATTAAACAAATTACTTAATTAGTTTGCTTTAGGCCGTGCTGGGTCTTTGTTGCTTCATGGGTTTTTCTCTATTTGCAGTGAGTAGGGACTGTTACTTAGCTGTGGTGTGCTGGGCTTCTCATTGCGGTGGCTTCTCTTGTTGCGGAGCACAGGCTCTAAGGTGCACAGGCTTCAGTAGTTGTGGCACATGGGCTTAGTTGCTCCATGGCATGTTGTATCTTCCTAGCCTAGGGATTGAACTCGTGGCTCCTGCCTTGGTAGGTGGATTCTTTACCACTGAGCCACCCAGGAAGCCCCCGTATGTTGCTTTTCATGTTAAATTGTATTGATCTGACTTTAATACTGTGACCTTTGCTTCATTTGTTCTCATTTACACAATCTATTTTGTTCCTCCTTTAACATTTAGACTGAGTGTTTGGAGTGTTTAGTTTGTTTTAGAGGTTTCTTTCATAGAAGCATAGAGCAGGACTTGTTTTTGCTTTTTTAGGGGCTCTAGTAGGTGAGTCGGAGAAGGCAATGGCACTCCACTCAGTACTCTTGCCTGGAAAATCCCATGGATGGAGGAGCCTGGTGGGCTGCAGTCCATGGGGTTGCTAAGAGTCGGACACGACTGAGCGACTTCACTTTCACTTTTCACTTTCATGCACTGGAGAAGGAAATGGCAACCCACTCCAGTGTTCTTGTCTGGAGAATCCCAGGGACGGGGGAGCCTGGTGGGCTGCTGTCTATGGGGTCACACAGAGTCGGAAACGACTGAAGTGACTTAGCAGCAGCAGCAGTAGGTGAGTATGAATATTATAATAGATATTACTGAATGAATTGAAGAAAGAACACATGTTTTCTGAGTGAAAAATAAATCCTGTTCTAGAGGCTGTGACTATCATCCTTCATCTCAGTTTCAACCTGAGAGTGACGAATTTCCAAAAACATAGAAGAAACCCAAGGAGAAATGAATGCTTGCTAATTATTTATTGTTAATTTTTACAAGGTTTATAATTTGAATAGGCAGTCCCTTCGGATTAGCTTTGAGAGTTATGATTCATTACAGTTAAAATCATTAAGAGTTATTGGAAGATATTGTAAAACATTTAATTCTTCTTTCCACTATAAGCAATTCCTTAAAGATGTTAGAGTCCCAGAAACCAAAAGTTGAGCAATTCCACCAATACACATTACAGCTAGATGTCTGGGATACGTGGAGAAAGAAAAAGCCAAGAATCCTAAATCAACCAGCTCAATCAACTGGAAAGGGAGAATTTCTTGGCACATCTGGAAGCGACTTCAAGATGAATCTTCAGAGGAGCTAGCCTCACTTGAGACCTTGGAGCTCTTCTCAGACTTGTGACTGCCAGATTTGTTCTGCTGGTCATCATCACTATTGTCCCGTCTTTCTTCCTTGTTTTGGTACAACTGTTCTTCTGGATCCCAGGTTGGGGAGTTGACATAGCTTCCTCCACTCCTGTGATCCTTAAACATCCCCAAATCTGGATAAGTGAACCTCTTTCCTGCATTGCCTATTCCTGATGGATCATGCAAACAGTAACATAACCAGTTACCTTGCTGTTTGGAAAAAAAGTATACCTCACAGGTAATCGGCCCAATTTTTCTGGTGAATGCAGACTCCTGAAGATCTAGATCTTCAACATCAGCTTTTTCCTGCTTGGGGAAATGCTTTTGATCTTGTACTTTCCCTAATTTCTCTTCTGTCTCATAGTTGGATTCCCTAACAGAGAGCCTTCTTCCAGAGCTGCTCTCATTGTTGCCTCTGAGATGACTCTCACCCCTTCTTGAAGGTGGCCTTTGCTCTCTAACCTCTTCTCTACCACCATTCCTGGGTTCTGGTCTTACTTCCTGTCTTCCATCATTACTGGGTTCTGGGCTCAGGCTTCTCTCTTGATGTCTTCCATCATCCATTGATGTGGGGATATTGTCTCTTTGTTGCCGACTTTCATACAGTCTTGCAGGTGGATTCTGCTCCACATCTTGGCTTCTTCCATCATTCCCAGAATCTGGTCTCACATCTCTCACTTGGAGTCTCCTATCATCCCTTAGTGCTGGGGCTTGGTCTCTCACTCCAAGTCTCTCATCTTCTGTTGAAGTCAATCTTTGCTCCCTAAGGTGATGTTCTTCATTACTCTTGCGTTCTGGACTAAGGCCTATCATTTGACTTCTCACATCATCCTTTGATAAACGGATCTGGTCTCTGCGTTGGAACCTTTCATCAGGTCTTGGAGCTGGTCTCTGCTTCCTGTCTTGGCTTTTCTCATCATTTCCAAGTTCAGGTCTCACATCTCTTACTTGGAGTCTCCTCTCATCCCTTCGTGTTAGGGTTCGGTCTCTCACTCCAGGTCTCTCAGCTTCTATTGCAGTTGGTCTCTGGTCCCTCATTTGTCTTCTGTCATCACCCCTGGGTTTTGGTCTTTGCTCCCTAAGGTGGTGTCTCTCATCAATCTGGGGTTCAGGACTCAGCTCTCTCACTGGGTTTCTCTCCTCATCCCTTGATAAGGGGATCTGGTCTCTACGTTGGATCCGTTCTTCCTGTCTTGGATCTGGTCTCTGCTCCCTGTCTTGGCTTCTCTCATCATTTCCAAGTTCAGGTCTCACATCTCTTACTTGGAGTCTCCTCTCATCCCTTCGTGTTAGGGTTTGGTCTCTCACTCCAAGTCTCTCATCTTCTATTGCAGGTGGTCTCTGGTCCCTCATTTGTCTTCTGTCATCACCCCTGGGTTCCGGTCTTTGCTCCCTAAGGCAGTGTCTCTCATCAATCTGGGGTTCAGGACTCAGCTCTCTCACTGGGTTTCTCTCCTCATCTCTTGATAAGGGGATCTGGTCTCTACGTTGGATCCGTTCTTCCTGTCTTGGATCTGGTCTCTGCTCCCTGTCTTGGCTTCTCTCATCATCTGCAATTTCTGGTCTCACATCTCTTACTTGGAGTCTCCTCTCATCCCTTCGTGTTAGGGTTTGGTCTCTCACTCCAAGTCTCTCATCTTCTGTTGAAGTTGGTCTCTGGTCCCTCATTTGTCTTCTGTCATCACCCCTGGGTTCCGGTCTTTGCTCCCTAAGGTGGTGTCTCTCATCAATCTGGGGTTCAGGGCTCAGCTCTCTCACTGGGTTTCTCTCCTCATCCCTTGATAAGGGGATCTGGTCTCTACGTTGGATCCGTTCTTCCTGTCTTGGATCTGGTCTCTGCTCCCTGTCTTGGCTTCTCTCATCATCTCCAAGTTCAGGTCTCACATCTCTTACTTGGAGTCTCCTCTCATCCCTTCGTGTTAGGGTTTGGTCTCTCACTCCAAGTCTCTCATCTTCTGTTGAAGTTGGTCTCTGGTCCCTCATTTGTCTTTTGTCATCACCCCTGGGTTCCGGTCTTTGCTCCCGAAGGCAGTGTCTCTCATCAATCTGGGGTTCAGGACTCAGCTCTCTCACTGGGTTTCTCTCCTCATCTCTTGATAAGGGGATCTGGTCTCTACGTTGGATCCGTTCTTCCTGTCTTGGATCTGGTCTCTGCTCCCTGTCTTGGCTTCTCTCATCATCTCCAATTTCTGGTCTCACATCTCTTACTTGGAGTCTCCTCTCATCCCTTCGTGTTAGGGTTTGGTCTCTCACTCCAAGTCTCTCATCTTCTGTTGAAGTTGGTCTCTGGTCCCTCATTTGTCTTCTGTCATCACCCCTGGGTTCCGGTCTTTGCTCCCTAAGGCGGTGTCTCTCATCAATCTGGGGTTCAGGGCTCAGCTCTCTCACTGGGTTTCTCTCCTCATCCCTTGATAAGGGGATCTGGTCTCTACGTTGGATCCGTTCTTCCTGTCTTGGATCTGGTCTCTGCTCCCTGTCTTGGCTTCTCTCATCATCTCCAAGTTCAGGTCTCACATCTCTTACTTGGAGTCTCCTCTCATCCCTTCGTGTTAGGGTTTGGTCTCTCACTCCAAGTCTCTCATCTTCTGTTGAAGTTGGTCTCTGGTCCCTCATTTGTCTTCTGTCATCACCCCTGGGTTCCGGTCTTTGCTCCCTAAGGTGGTGTCTCTCATCAATCTGGGGTTCAGGACTCAGCTCTCTCACTGGGTTTCTCTCCTCATCCCTTGATAAGGGGATCTGGTCTCTACGTTGGATCCGTTCTTCCTGTCTTGGATCTGGTCTCTGCTCCCTGTCTTGGCTTCTCTCATCATCTCCAAGTTCAGGTCTCACATCTCTTACTTGGAGTCTCCTCTCATCCCTTCGTGTTAGGGTTTGGTCTCTCACTCCAAGTCTCTCATCTTCTGTTGAAGTTGGTCTCTGGTCCCTCATTTGTCTTTTGTCATCACCCCTGGGTTCCGGTCTTTGCTCCCGAAGGCAGTGTCTCTCATCAATCTGGGGTTCAGGACTCAGCTCTCTCACTGGGTTTCTCTCCTCATCCCTTGATAAGGGGATCTGGTCTCTACGTTGGATCCGTTCTTCCTGTCTTGGATCTGGTCTCTGCTCCCTGTCTTGGCTTCTCTCATCATCTCCAAGTTCAGGTCTCACATCTCTTACTTGGAGTCTCCTCTCATCCCTTCGTGTTAGGGTTTGGTCTCTCACTCCAAGTCTCTCATCTTCTGTTGAAGTTGGTCTCTGGTCCCTCATTTGTCTTTTGTCATCACCCCTGGGTTCCGGTCTTTGCTCCCGAAGGCAGTGTCTCTCATCAATCTGGGGTTCAGGACTCAGCTCTCTCACTGGGTTTCTCTCCTCATCCCTTGATAAGGGGATCTGGTCTCTACGTTGGATCCGTTCTTCCTGTCTTGGATCTGGTCTCTGCTCCCTGTCTTGGCTTCTCTCATCATCTCCAATTTCTGGTCTCACATCTCTTACTTGGAGTCTCCTCTCATCCCTTCGTGTTAGGGTTTGGTCTCTCACTCCAAGTCTCTCATCTTCTGTTGAAGTTGGTCTCTGGTCCCTCATTTGTCTTCTGTCATCACCCCTGGGTTCCGGTCTTTGCTCCCTAAGGCGGTGTCTCTCATCAATCTGGGGTTCAGGACTCAGCTCTCTCACTGGGTTTCTCTCCTCATCCCTTGATAAGGGGATCTGGTCTCTACGTTGGATCCGTTCTTCCTGTCTTGGATCTGGTCTCTGCTCCCTGTCTTGGCTTCTCTCATCATCTGCAATTTCTGGTCTCACATCTCTTACTTGGAGTCTCCTCTCATCCCTTCGTGTTAGGGTTTGGTCTCTCACTCCAAGTCTCTCATCTTCTGTTGAAGTTGGTCTCTGGTCCCTCATTTGTCTTCTGTCATCACCCCTGGGTTCCGGTCTTTGCTCCCTAAGGCGGTGTCTCTCATCAATCTGGGGTTCAGGACTCAGCTCTCTCACTGGGTTTCTCTCCTCATCCCTTGATAAGGGGATCTGGTCTCTACGTTGGATCCGTTCTTCCTGTCTTGGATCTGGTCTCTGCTCCCTGTCTTGGCTTCTCTCATCATCTCCAAGTTCAGGTCTCACATCTCTTACTTGGAGTCTCCTCTCATTCCTTCGTGTTAGGGTTTGGTCTCTCACTCCAGGTCTCTCAGCTTCTATTGCAGTTGGTCTCTGGTCCCTCATTTGTCTTCTGTCATCACCCCTGGGTTGTCTTTGCTCCCTAAGGCAGTGTCTCTCATCAATCTGGGGTTCAGGACTCAGCTCTCTCACTGGGTTTCTCTCCTCATCCCTTGATAAGGGGATCTGGTCTCTACGTTGGATCCGTTCTTTGTATTTTCTTGAAGCTGATTTCTGCTGTCTAAGTTCAGTTCTCCCATTTTCTGGACTGAGGTCTCTTACTGGTTGTTTATCATCACTTCTAGGTTCTGAGCTCTGGTTCCTAACATGATGTGTCTCCGTTATCCTGGGCTCTGGATTCAGGTCTCTCACTTGGTGTTTCTCATCATTGTGTGTCACTGGGATCTGAATTCTCACTTTGTATTTCCCATTTTCCTGTGCTATTGAAGTTTCGTCACTAACTCTCAGAACCTCATCTTCTCTCAGAGGTGGTCTCTGTTCTCTAATTTGCTGCCTTCCACTATTTTGAATATCTGAGCTCCACCCTGTCCCTGAATGTCTCTCTTCATCTGTTGGTGCTGAGATCTTAGCACTCCTCTGTTGTCTCCCATCTTCTTTCATATCTGGTCTTAGTTCTCCACTTTGTTGTACTTTATTGCCTCTGGCTTGTGGACTTAGTTCTCCCTGCGTGTGTCTTCTCTCATCATTTCTTGGTGCTGAGGTCTGATCACTAACTTCTTGTGTCTCATCCCTTCTGGGTGAAGATTTATGTTCTCCAATCTGTGTCCCACTGTTGCTTCGTTCTGGGTTCTGATTCCTAACTTGATGGTGCCCTCCAGCTTTTGGTGTTGGTGTCCACTCCCTACTTTTTTGTCTTGCATTATACTGGAAATCTGGGCTGTGTTGTCTCACTTGATCCCTTCCAACATCCTTTGGTTCTGGAATCTGGTCTCTCTCTTGGTGTCTTCCAATATCCTGTGATTCTAGGCGTTGGTCTCTCACTCTATGACTCTTTTCATCACTGGGCATTGGTCTCTGGTCTCTCACTTTATGTCTCTCCACATCCTGGGACTCTTCACCCTGATCACTCTCTTGGAATTTTTCTTTTTGCAGTTGCTTGCCTTCTAGTTCTGTTGCTTGTTTTTCTTGAATTACAGATCTTCTGTCCCTTTTTTTTAATTTGGGATAGAGAAGAGGTTTTATGTGGGCATAGTAGGCTGCTGTCACTGCAAACATGAGCAAAATTAATTCACTGAAATCAATTGTTTGGTCACCATCTTGATCCAGCTGCTGGAGGATTTTTTCTGTTGTCTCAGAATTATTTGATTCCTAAGAGCGGAAAAAACAACAACAAGAAAACAAGAAAAAGAAAAGAAGGAAAAACAAGAAAAGAGGTAGTATGTTCATCATTTGTTATTATTTTTTTTCTTATTCCTTCTTTGTTACCTAGAAAATTTCTTAAGGGACACATAAACATTCTGTTTTCTATTTTTTTGTTCTTTTTATTAGTTACCTCATTTAATAATATTTTCCATGACAGTATTATGTATAGTTTCATAATTTGGAATCACAGTGAATAAAGTATTTATTCCTAATATGTATTACAAAATAAGATTTAAATATGTATTTTTTATTATGTATTTATATATTTATTATATATTTATCACTAATGCCTCTCTCTTTCTCAAGCTCTTACTGAAGACTCTTTCATATTCAAAAGTAGGTACAAGTCACCAAAGTAGAACTCTCTCATCATTTTCCTAAGACAATAGAGGAAGTTCACCTGTTTCAGTCAAAGACAAATCCATCTATGTGTGCTCTGGAGTTAATTCCCTTTATTTTCTAGAAGTCTGAATTGCTTCTCATAGTCCCTCTTTCTCTTGACTTTTAAATTTTTAGTCTTCACTGGTTATCATACTATAACAGTATGCTTTATTAGCTGCCATATTAAAAAATCTTCTTATATACCACATTTCACATCTCTTTCTGTCTACCATCCATTATCTTTTCTTATCATTTATCTCCAAGCTTCATGAAAGTTATCTGCAAATATCTCCACTTCTTTGCCCTTCATTCATCCTTTAATCCATGTCATTCTTGCATCCAGATTTACCACCACACCAAGTATCTTCCTTCATGCCAAACACAATGGACACTTTTCAACCCACATTTTATTTGACCCCTCAGCTTCAATTAGCACAAATAATTAATTTTTCCTTTAAAAACATTCTCTTCTCTTGGATTCCATGACCATCCTACTCTCCTGGTTTTCCTCCTATATCTCTAATCTCCCTTTCCATTTCCTATTTTCATTTCTCCTGTTCTACTTCATCTCTAAGTATTAGAGTTGCTCAGAATTTAAGTTGTGGACATTGTTCTTACCCTGTTTTTAACATTATCATGCATTCCTGTGGTTTCATACCATCAATCAGAAACTGAGAATCAGATTTTTGTCCTTGGACCAGATCCCTCTTCTGAACTCCATACTTATACATCCAACTGCTTTGGTGACATCTCTGTGATATATTGCAGGTAGAAGAAATTGCCTGGTTTGACCAGGATCAAATCTTGAGTTTTGCAAAGGTTGAATTTAAATGCTTATGCAATATCCAAGGGAGATGCTCAATGTATCTGAAGCTCAGGAGAGAGATCTGAACTGATGAAGTGACTGAAATCTTCAATATACAGACAGTGGTTGAAACAAAGAGTGTTAGTGAAATTACTGAGGGGAATGCATGAAGTGAGAAGAGAATCCCAGAGAATATTAAGCCTTAAGTAATGGACAGAGGAAGAGGAACTTGAAATAATCCTTAGAGGAAATAGCTGGACCAGTAGGAGAAAAACCAAGAGAGGGTAATGCCATTGGATCCAATAAAACAGTCTAAAGTAACAGTGTAGATGGTCCTTACCTCCAGAGCATTTCCAAACTCTTCTTGGAGAAGTTTCTTAAGTTCTGTCTTGTTCAGGCTCTGACAGTCTCCATCACTCTTTGCATTAGAGAGGAAAGCATCAATGGTACTGATGATGCTTCTCAGAAGACGGTGAGTCATCTTGTTTAGCCAACTGGAGTGCACCTGGAATAGGACAAAGAATTCCCAACTTGTTTCATATTCTTGAATTGCTATAATCTCTTCTTCCTCCATATCTTGGAAGCAGATTACAATGTAAAGATCTGACCTATTTGTAATTTCAGATGTATAGCTGGCTTTGGGAATTTGTGAAATTTGGCATTTTTAGTTTGTATTGGTTTGGTCAAAAAGTTCATTTGGATTATTCCATAGGATGTTACAGAAAAACCCGAACAAACTTTTTTGCCAACCCAATATTTCACTTGCAATGATAATGTTTTTACTATGATCCCTAAACAGAAGAGGACAGAAACTGAACAGGATCCCTTGGCTCTGTAGCCAAACTGCATAGAAGTCACCTGGAATGAAGATATACAACTTCTGCTTCCATCCCCTGTGGATAGTGCTAATGGGAAGGGCTGTCAACACTGTACTGCCTGACCCAGGAAGTAAAAAGCAGATCAAGAGAATCGTCTGCATTAAATTATCTATTTCTTTGTATTTAATCCTATTATGATACATATCACATTGTATATTAATTTCTGTTTCTTATCTCACTCCTGTAGAAATTGGGGTCTGTGAGGACCAGGACCATATCATATCTACTTTATATTTATCTTAGTGCCTTAGATGCCCTTCATGCATCACAGCCTTGTCATAGTGAAGAGGCTTGTGTAACTCAGTGAAGCTATTAGCCAGGCCACCCAAGATGGACACATTATTTGTTCTGACAAAACGTGGTCCATTGGAGGAGGGAATGGAAAACCATTCCAGTATTCTTGCCGCAAGAACCCCATGAACGGTATGAAAAAGCAAAAAGATATGGAAGATGAGCCCCCAGGTCAGAAGGTGTTTAATATGCTTCTGGGGAAGAGTGGAAGACAGTCACTAAAAGCTCCAGAAAGAATGAATCGACTGGGCCAAAGTGGAAATGATGCTCAGTTGTGGATGTGTCTGGTGGTGAAAGTAAAGTCTGATGCTGTAAAGAACAATAGTGCATAGGAAGAATCTCTTAGAAAATATGGAGTAGCCCTCAGAGTTAGCAAGAGTTTGAAATGCAGTACTTGAGTGCAATCTCAAAAACAAATTGAGAGTGATCTCAATTTGTTTCCAAGGCAAACCATTCAACATCACAATAATCCAAATCTGTGCCCCAACCACTGATGCTGAAGAAGCTGAAGGTGAATGGCTCTTTGAAGACTTACAAGACCTTCTAGACCTTCTAGAGCTAACACAAAAAAATGATGTTCTTTTCATCATAGGGGATTGGAATACAAGAAGTAGGAAGTCAAGTGATACCTGGAATAAAAGGCAAGTTTGGCCTTGGAGTGCAAAATGAAGCAGGGCACAGGCTAACAGAGTTTTGCCAAGAGAACACACTGGTGATAGCAAACATCCTTTTCCAACAACACGAGTGATGGCTGTACACATGGACATCACCAGATGGTCAACACCAAAATCACATTGATTATATTCTTTGTAGCTAAAGATGAAGAAGCTCTATAGAGTCAGCAAAAACAAGACTTGGAGCTGATTGTGGCTCAGATCATGAGTTCCTTATTGCAAAATTCAGGCTTAATTGAAGAAAGTAGGGAAAACCATCGGATCATTCAGGTATGACCTACATCAAATCCCTTATGATTTTACAGTGGAAGTGACAAATAGATTCAAGGGATTAGATCTGGTAGACAGATTGCCTGAAGAAGTATGGACAGAGGTTTATAACATTGTACAGGAGGTGGTGACCAAAACCATCCTCGAGAAAAAGAAATTGAGGAGGCTTCATAAATAGCTGAGGAAAGAAGAGAAGTGAAAGGTAAGGGAGAAAGGGAAAAATATGTCCACTCACCTAGAGCCAGACATCCTGGAATGTGAAGTCTAGTGGGCCTTAGAAAGTGTTCCTACAAACAAAGCTAGTGGAGGTGATGGAATTCCAGTTTCAAATCCTAAGAGATGATGCTGTTGAAGTGCTGTACTCAATATGCCAGCAAATTTGGAAAATTCAGCAGTGGCCACAGGACTGGAAAAGGTCAGTTTTCATTCCAATCCCAAAGAAGGGCAATGCCAAAGAATTTCAAACTGTGGTACAATTGGGCTCATTTCATATGCTAGCAAGGTAATGCTCAAAATCCTTCAAGCTAGGCTTCAGCAATGCATGGACCAAGAACTTCCAGGTGTACAAGCTGGGTTTCGAAGAGTCAGAAGAACCAGAGATCAAATTGCCAACATTTGTTGGCTCATGGAGAAAGCAAGGGAGTTTCAGAAAAACATCCACTTTGGCTTCATTGACTACACTAAAGCCTTTGACTGTGTGGATCACAACAAACTGGAAAATTCTTAAAAAGATGGGAATACCAGACTACCTTACCTGTCTTCTGAGAAACCTGTATGCCAGTCAAGAAGTAACAGAACCAGACTTGGAACAAATGACTGGTTCAAAATTGGAAAGGAGTACAAAGCAATATACTGTCACTCTGCTTATTTAACTTATATGTGGAGTATATCATGCAAAATGCCAGGCTGGATGGATCACAAGCTGGAATCAAGATTGCTGGGAGAAATATGAACAAACTCAAATATGCACATCATATCAGTCTAATGTCAGAAAGTGAAGAGGAACTAAAGAGCCTCTTGATGAGGGTTAAAGAAGAGAGGCTTAAAACTCAACATTCAAAAAACTAAGATCATGGCGTCCAGGCCCATCACTTCATGGCAGATAGAAGGGGAAAAAGTGGAGGCAGTGACAGTTATTTCCTTGGGCTCCAAAAGTTGTAGGCTTCCCTGATGGCTCAGATGGTAAAGAATCTGCCTGCAATGCAGGAGACCTAGGTTTGATACCTGGGTCAGGAAGATTCCCCGGAGAAGGGAATGGCAACCCACCCCAGTATTCTTGCCTGGAGAATTCTACAGACAGAGGAAACTGGTGGGCTACAGTCCATGGGGTGGTAAAGAGTTGGACATTACTGATCGACTAACACTTTCACTTACAAAATCACTGCAGATGGTGACTGCAGCCATGAAATTAGAAGATGCTTGCTCCTTGGCAGAAAAGCTATGACAAACATAGAGTATTAAAAAGCAGAGGCATCACTTTGCGAACAGAGGTCTATATAGTCAAAGCTATGGTTTTTCCAGTAGTCATGTATGGATGTGAGAGTTGGACCGCAAATAAGGCTGAGTGCTAAAGATTTGATGCCTTTAAATTGTGGTGCTAGAGAAGAGTCTTGAAAGTCCCTTGGACAGCAAGGAGATTTAACCACTCAATCCTAAAGGAAATCAGTCCTGAATATTCACTGGACAGACTTATGCTGAAGCTGAAGCTCCAATATTTTGGCCACCTGATGTGAAAAGCTGACTCACTGGGAAAGACCCTGATACTGGGAAAGATTGAAGGCAAAAGGAGAATTGAGCAGCAGAAGATGAGATGGTTAGATAGCATCACTGACTCAATGGACATGAATCTAGGAATATCCTAGGAGATAGTGAAGGACAGGAGAGCTTG
Organism: Bubalus bubalis; assembly: GCF_019923935.1. NCBI lineage: Eukaryota > Metazoa > Chordata > Mammalia > Artiodactyla > Bovidae > Bubalus > Bubalus bubalis. Next base: position 18,765,176 of record NC_059162.1, on the reverse strand, counting down.
GTGTGCTGCAGTCCTTGGGGTTGTAAAGAGTCAGATATGACTTAGCAACTGAACAACAACCACAGAATATAGTAGAAGTTCAATAAGTGTTCTATGAATGAATATATAAACAGATGAATAATTCCTAGTTTAAGGCATTTGTTGGACTAGGTCTGTGGTTCCTACACTTTGCTGTACTTTAAATTCACCAATAGGAGGGACTCTCCTGCTGGTCCAGTGGCTATGACTCCAAACTCCCAGTGCAGGGAACTGGGGTTGGATCCCTGGTCAGGGAACTAGATCCCATAGCTAAGACCCGACCCAGTCAAATTTAAAAGAAACCATCACCAGTGGGGACCTTTAGAGACATAAAGACTCCAGGTCTTCCCTCCAAAAATAGTGGGACCGTGGAGTCTATGTTAAACTGTTCCTAGCTGACTCTGATGCAACTTCAAGAGTCAATGACTACCTGAGCTCTGAGGTCCTTTGGCAGCCAGAAGATTTTATGATAGCGATAGTGATGAATTAACCATTTCAACAAGCATTTGTTAACTATTTCTTTTGTGCCACTGCTGTGGTGTGTTCTAGAAATGTGAGATTAATAAGAAACAGTTTCTTTTCTCAAGGGATGCAGTGGCTAGAAGAGGAGATACAGGGTTGTCACATTCAAGCCCAATAGTGGGCACCAAGCAATGATTGGAGACCAAGATAGGTACTGTCCATCGGATGTCACCCTTGAAGACAATAGAGGAATATTCTCAAAATATTAGCTTTTTAGCAGAGTACACTAAGATTTTGTCCCTCTCATTCTAATAAGAACATGTCTTTGTTGGCAGTGTCATAGAATTCTCCAGAAAGGCAAAACTACCACAGCACAGTTTGTCTATGTGAGAGTACAAAGAAAAGGAAACTCTTAGAAAAACAGAAATAGATTATTTTCTTGAAGGACTTACCTGAGTTGCCAAGAGAAATGGAGGGCTCAGGCTTAGAGCTTGTGATACTGGGTTTAGGGATCCCAGTGCTTATATAGGGGTTTTTAATCGCACCTTTTAGCTAGACGTCTTTTGCAGACAACGCCCCAGGTGTATAATGGACTGATTCATGGTCAACCAAACCCCATTCCACCTGTTTCTTCTCCAGCAGGCCTTTTATCTCAGCATTTCCTTGAACACCACTCCTGTTTTGCATTCTCTCTCTGTATAGCCTGGCCCCTGAAGGACAGCTCCATTTCACACCCACTGTGTGAGCATAGTCTCATCAGAATGTGCTGTCAATGTGCTGAACTGGTCTCCAGAAAAATCCTGTGAGTCAACAGTGGCTTCATCTCCTGATGAAATAAAATACATGCATTCTTAATCTGAACCATTTCAATCCCAAACAAGGCCTCTTGCACAGTTTGCAACAGTACATTTGATTTGGCTTTGTTGAGACTGAAGTGTCGGATTACATTCGATGCTTGCTGCCATGTGGTAATAAACACAAATACTGTCTGTCTTAACTCCCACCTGGCCTGTTCCCTATGCTGCGGACTCTGCTCCTCACGACCCCTCTCTCTGTGTCCATCTGCCAGCAAAGCATAAGGTGGACTGAAGGGAATACACTTATTTTTGATGATCATAGCAGCATAATGTTGGGCCCAGGAGAGAATCTGTGAGCTACAGTGTTGGTGGTCTGTTGTGCTTTCACTGCTTTTATGGAATTTTGCAAACCTGGGACCCTTTTCTTTAGGTTCTATTCACTTTAACTTGGAGAAGCAAATGGCAACCCACTCCAGTATTCTTGCCCGGAAAATCCCATGAGCAGAGGAGTCTGGCGGGCTACAGTCCATGGGGTCTCAAAGAGCTGGATACTACTGAGCACACAACACTCACTCATTTACTTTAACGATCATAAGCTGGAAGGAAGGATTTTTTTTCATTATTATTAAAAACTATTTTCAATTTCACCAGCTTACAAATTGCTCCTTAGTTTCTAAATAAATTATGTGTAGGTGGATGTCCTCTCATAGAATCTTTTATGACAATAAAAAGAATTTCTGCTTATCTTTATTGCAGAAATTGTGTAGACTTCTCTTAGAAACAGCTAGTCCTCATTAGTCTTAACAGCTACAGGGTGTGTGTGTGTGTGTGTGTGTGTGTGTGTGTGTGCTCAGTCACTCCCAACTCTTTGTGACCCCATGGACTGCAGCCCACCAGGCTCCTCTGTCCAAGGGATTATCCTGGCAAGAATACTGGAGTGGGTTGCCATTTTCTCCTCCAGAGGATCTTCCCAACCAAGGGACCGAATCTGCATCTCCTGCGACTCCTGCATTGGAAGATGGATTCTTTACTACTCAGCCACCTGGGAAGCCCAACAACCACAAGGTAAACTGCATTAAAGAAACCTCCATCTTGTGGATATGACAGGCTGATAAGAACTATAAAATCAGTTAAAGTAAGTACAGGTGAATTTATTTTCTGGGGAACATAATAGTTCCCTTTTTGCTAGCTACACTGATGCTGAGAGTAGCTCCAAGAGCAGACACTTTCATCTCCGTTTCACAGAAGGACATACAGAGAACACGAGGTTGTGTGTTGTTTTCCACAGTAACATAATGAATCACAGGCCTAGACCCCAAATTGTCTTACCTCCAATTTGGTTTGTTTAAATCCCTTACGTGACTGCCTGTGTTGTGTGTAATAAAGACATTTTGAGTTTTTTCACAAAGTCTGTAGCAAAAACATGAAATGTCAATTCTACTCAGCTTCTCCCTTGAATATACCTGTTCAATTTAGATCAGTTGCTCAGTTATGTTCGACTCTTTGTGACCCCATGGACTGCAGCACGCCAGGCTTCCCTGTCCAGCACCACCTCCTGGACCTTGCTCAAACTCATGTCCGTTGAGTCGGTCATGGCATCCAACCATCTCATCCTCCTGCCTTCAATCTTTCCCAGCATCAGGCATCAGGGTCTTTTCCAATGAGTCGGTGGCCAAGGTACTGGAGCTTCAGCTTCAGCATCAGTCCTTCCAATGAATATTCAGCACTGATTTCCTTTAGGATTGACTAGTTTGATCTCCTTGCAGGTGAATATGCCTGCAGCCCTGGGCAATTTGGGGGCTTCCCTGGTGGCTCAGGGACTTCCCAGGTGGCGTTAGTGGTAAAGAACCCACCTGCCAATGCAGGAGACATGAAGAGATGTGGATTTGATCTCTGGATTAAGAAGATCCCCTGCAGAAGGGCAGGGCAATCCACTCCAGTATTCTTGCCTGGAGAATCCATGGGCAGAGGAGCCTGGCAGGCTATAGTCCATAGGGCTGCAAAGAGTCGGACTTGACTGAGTGACTAAGCGTGCACACACGGGGCAATTTATTTCTGGGAATGCTGACAGTATACTTTTTTATTAAAGCAAAATAAAGCAAACAAAAAAGGTTTTTGTAAAGAGGCATTCCAGATACTTGACTCAATAATATTTCATTATTTTTGAATGTGTGTAGAAAACTAAGTTATGCCCATATTCAGAGGGCTCCCAGGTATGGGCTAGGTGTTTCCTGGCTACTGAAGGTGGATGAGGGGGTGGCTGGACCCCCCAGTCTCACATGGGCCATGTTCCCCACATGACTGTGGAGAAGCCGCTGACCCTGTGTGTGTAAAGGGCAGGGATCTGCTGAGCGTGCTTCCCGTGGCCGCGAGTTACCATTGTTGAGGTGATTAATAACAGTAATACAAATAATTCTTGTGCTTGAAGGAACTTCTTTGTGTAAATGTCTTCCCACCCTCTTGGCAAGTCAGCCTTCGGCAGCCAGGCTCTGGGTTTTTTGTGTGGTCTTGGGGCTGCTGTTCCGCTGCACGTGCTCTAACTGCCTTTGCTTCTGAGTTTGGGTTATCTTATGCCTGGGGTTGTCTCTCTCTCTTTTTTTTAATGGAAATTCTGGGAAGTGGATTCATTCATTTATTGGCTGTGCCCTGACCAGGGATCGAAACCCTGTTCCATGCATTGGAAGACAGGTTTTAATTTATTTATTTAAAAAAAAAATTTGTTTTTTTAAATGGTGGAAAATTGCTTTACAAGTTCACAATGGTTTCTGTCCTACAACAATGACAAAATCAGTGGTAATTATATATATACACTCTTCCCTCCTGAACCTCTTTTCCCTTCCTCTATCCTCCCCCTTTAGGTCATCACAGAGTGCCGGGCTGGGGTCCCTATGTTATTGAGCAACTTCCCACTATTTTACGCATGGTAGTGTATATATGTCAATGCCACTTTCTCAATTTGTTCCACCCTCATCTTCCCCTGCTGTGTCCACAAATCTGTTCTCTACTAGTTTCATTAGTACCATTTTTCTAGATTCCATATGTATGTGTTAATATACTATATTTGTTTTTTTTCTTTCTGACTTGTTTCACTCTAAGAGGCTCTATTTTCATCCATCTCACTACAACTGGCTCAAACTAGTTCCTTTTTATGGCTGAGTAATATTCCATTGTATATATATATCACAACTTCTTTATCCATTCATCTGTCGATGGACATCTAAGTTGCTTCCATGCCCTGGCTATTGTAAATATTGCTGCAATGAACAATAGTATACGTGTGTCTTTTAGAATTGTGGTTTCCTCTGGGCTTCCCTGGTGGCTCAGATGGTAAAGAATCTGCCTGCCATGTGGGAAGATCCAGTTTTAGTCTCTGTGTCAGGAAGATCCTTTAGAGAAGGAAATGACTACCCACTCCAATATTCTTGCTGGAGAATTCCATGGACAGAGAAGCCTGGCTGGCTACAGTCCATGGGATCACAAAGAGTCGGACATGACTGAGTGACTAACACTTTTCAGGGTATATGCTCAGTAGTGGGATTGCTGAGTCATATGGTAGATTTATTCCTAGTTTTTAAAGGAATCTCCATACTGTTTTCAATAAGGGCTGTATCAGTTTACATTCCCACCAACAGTGTAAGAAGGTTCCCTCTTTTCTCCACATCCTCTCCAGCACTTATTGTTTGTAGATTTTTTGATGTTGGCCGTTCTGACCAATGTGAGGTGATACCTCATTGTAGTTTTGATTTGCATTTCTCTAATAATGAGCGATGTTGAGCATCTTTTCATGTGTTTATTTACCATCTGTATGTTTTCTTTAGAGAAATGTCTGTTTAGGCCTTCTGCCAATTTTTTGATTAGATTGTTTGTTTTTCTGATATTGAGATGTATGAACTGCTTATATATTTTGGAGAGTAACCGTTTGCCAGTTGCTTCACTTGCAATTATTTTCTCCCATTCTGAGGGTTGTCTTTTCATTTTGTTTATAGTTTGCTGTGCTAAAGCTTTTAAGTTTTATTACGTCCCTGTTGTTTATTTTTGTTTTTATTTCTGTTAATCTAGGAACTATGGGGTTGCACAGAGTTGGACACGACTGAAGCGACTTAGCAGCAGCAGCAGCAGGAAGTGGGTCAGAGAGAATCTTGCTGTGATTTATGTCAAAGAGTGTACTGTGGGTGGCAGATTCTTAATCACTGGGCCTTCAAGGAAGTCCCTGCCTGGAGTCTTCTTGCTTTCCTTCTTTCTCCATCTTTCTCATACTTTGATGGTCTCTTTTCTGTCTTCCTTTTGGCTTCCCCTCCTTTCAACCTTTCAATCTTTTTCTGTTTTTTTTTTTGTTGTTGTTTCTCCTTTCCTTTTTTATCTTCTGTCTCTTCCACCTCCCCATTCCCACCCTATTCATTCCAGAATATTTGAAATCTCCATTCATGTTGGTCTTCTCTTTCATCCTCTTGATAAAAAATTTATTATTTTCTATCAGGGAAAATAAAAGCAAAGCACATTGTTAACTGACCTGTCTGGTTCTTGCTATCAGAAGGGACAGTGACGTTTACTGAGTGCCCACTCTGCCAGCCTCAGGGGGAGACAGCCCGTCACACAGCAGGGATGCTGGTCTTCAGCCCAGGACTGCTTCCTGCCAGGGTCCGTGCTCCTTCCATTCTACCCCACCCTGCCTCTATGGAGACAACATTTTTTGACCCAGAGTCCGTGGTCCAATGTTGTAAGCATAGCTCTTCCTGTGACAACCTTATGGTGATATGGTCATGCCCCCTGGCACTGAGGTCTCTAAATGCCTCCTGGGACCCTAGGTCCCATTCTAACCTTGCCTGCTATGCTACGTCCGACAACTTAGGAAATCTCTCTGAAGCTCAGCAGCAAGATCAAGTGGTCATCACTTCCTGGGTGTGTCCCTAGGGCACCTTGCAGCTCAAGGGAATGCTGTACTGTGGTGTGGTCTAAGCTCCTCTGAGGAAAAGCTCATACAAATCCCAGCTAGTATGTTAAATACGGGGTTTGGCATGATGAAATGTCAAGCTTTTGTTCCATCTAAATGAGGCTCCTTTAAATACACTTGGGCCAGTAATTACAGAATTTCAGACTTCCTCAAACATGTTCACAATTAGGAATGAACTGGGAGAAGGAGGGGGGTGCCGAGATTCCTGATGTGCCCTTGCTCAGCTAAGTCAAACTTTTCTTGATCAGAAAATGGAAAAGCCAGAGAATCCTTATCCTTGGGTCTTTCTTGATAGAAGATCATAAACTCAGTGACCAAACAATAGGTACATTTAACTGACTTTCCTTATGTTGTTGTTCAGTCGCTAAGTCGTGTCTGAGTCTTTGCAACCTCGTGGATGACAGCACGCCAGACTGCTCTGCTCCACTGTCCCCCAGAGTTCGCTCAAATTCGTGTCCAGAGTCGGTGATGCTATCCAACCATCTCACCCTCTGTTGCCCCCTTCTTCTTCTGCCTTCAGTCCTTCCCAGAATTAGGGTCTTTTCCAATGAGTCAGCTTTTCCCATCAGGTGGCCAAAGTACTGGAATTTCAGCTTCAACATCAGTCCTTCCAGTGAATATTCAGGGTCGATTTCCTTTAGGACTGACTGGTTGGATCTCCTTGCAGTCCAAGGGACTCTCAAGAATCTTCTCCAGCACCACAATTTGAAAGCGTCACTTCTGCACTGCTCAGCCTTCTTTATGATCCAACTCTCGCATCTGTACATGACTACTGGAAAAACCATAGCTTTCATTATACAGACCTTTGGCATAGTGATGTCTCTGCTTTTTAATACTCTTCTTATATTTGAGGACCTATTTCTGAAACTATGATTGTTAAGGATTTTAAAACAAATCAGTAAGGGGTGTGATTTTCTTTTTCATGGTTTCAACATGTTGATGTCATTGCAGATCTGAAAGTAAATTTATTTGTTCATAAACAACAGAAATTTATTTCTGACAGTTCTAGAGACTGGGAAGTCTTAAGATCAAGGCATGGGCAGATTTGGCGTCTGATGAGGACCTGCTTCCTGGTTTTTGGATGGCCATTTTCTTGCTGTGTCCTCACATGGTGGAAGGCTCAAAGTAATTTTTATTTAAACACAATGTATACATTCTTGATTCTTGAAAACATTAAAACATTACTTATTCATTCTAAGACTTATTTTAAAGTACTATTCCTCCTGGTCCTATTTCTCCCTTCTCAGGGGTAAAAACTGTGATCAGTTTGGTGTTTTTCTTTCAGATATATATATATATATTTGCCTGTTCATCTTTATGGAGAGAGGAAACCAAGAAGGATGTGGATACAGGTCTCCACATATTTCCCCCTATGGTTTAGCCTTGTCTCCTGAAGCATATTGTATGCTTCTTGAACCAGAAACGGTATCTTCTGTTTGATCTGACTCCCCCTCCCTGCAACCCTATACGGGTGTGTGTGTGTGTGTGTGTGTGTGTGTGTGTGTGTGCGTGCGTGTGTGTTGGTGAGGAATAGTTAACTAAAATCTTATTGTTTGAGAGAAATGATTATATGGTGTTTTACTGCAGTAGAGTTAGTTGCAAAGTTAGGAACAGATCCAGGTTCTCTGTTTCAAAACCACTGCTCCTCACCCAGTGGGAAACTGAACTGTTCTCTCCTGGATTTTGACAATACTTAAAGCTTTAAGCTAGATCCAAAGGAATTCACATATATTCAGACTCTCTTCAAAGAACTGAAGCATTGTGATGAAAAGAGCCTTTGTGTTGCCTCTTCACCTGCCCTATGCCACACCGTCCATGCCTGTCAGTGTTCCCATGTTCTGCTTTCCCGGAAGGAGTTGTCCCTTTAGAGGTGGTAGCACCTAGTCAGCTAATCTCAGCTTGGGCTCTGAAGCCTTCCTCAGTTTCTCCTTCATGGTTTATAGAGAGCAGAGGAAAATCTTTGTGATGTTTCCTGGAAGTTTCAGGAACAGCCTTAACATTTTTGGGACCCTCATTGCTCCTATAGGCAATATGTGCCACCAAACACATAAGAAAGAATTCTGTCTTTTCATCAAACCATTCTGTATTCTTTCTACTTTTTTTTCTTTTCCCAAGCGGTGCCTGGAGAGGAGCCCCTCTCAGGTCCCAGTGGAGATGACTGCTGGGGCTGCTACTCCTGCCTGTGTGCTTTCTGAAAAGCTCCCGGGAAATAAGGCTTGAGTCTGGTTCTCATCACAGGCCCCTGCCCACCATTCAAACTTCTCTTATGTTTACTCGCATCTGAAAACTTTTAAAATTTAATTTTTTAATTGGAGTATAATCCAGTATTCTTGCCTGGAGAATCCCATGGACAGAGGAGCCTGGCAGGCTACAGGCCATGGGGTTGCAAGAGTTGGACATGACTTAGCAACTAAACCACCGCCATAATTGCTTTACAATGTTGTATTAGTTTCTGCTGTCCAACAAAGTGAATTGGCTATGTGTGTGTTAGTTGCTCAGTCGTGTCTGACTCTTTGCAACCCTATGGACCGTAGCCTCTCAGGCTCCTTCATCCATGGAATTCTCTAGGCAAGAATACTGGAGTGAGTTGCCATTTTCTTCTCCAGGGAATTTTCCGACCCAGGGATCGAACTTGGGTTTTTTGCATTGCAGGCAGATTCTTTACCATCTGAGCTACCAGGGAAGCCCAAGAAATCAAGATATTTTCCAGGCAAGAACACTGGAGTGGGTTGCCATGCCCTCCTCCTGGGGAAACTTCCCAACCCAGGGATTGAACCCAGGTCTCCCACATTGCAGGCTGATTCTGAGCCACTAGGGAAGCTGTGTGTATACATATATTCCCTCCCTCTTGAGCCTTCCTCCCACCTTCTCCATCCCACTCCTTTAGGTCATCACAGAGCACCAAGCTGAGCTCCCTGTCCTATATAGCAGCTTACCACTAGCCATATACTTTACACATCACATCTGGAATCTGACTGACTTCACACACGAGGCTCTCAGGGCTACACATGCTCCCTGCGCTCTTCCCTGCCTCCCAGCCTTTGTTCACAGTGCTCCCTTTGACCTGAGAGCATGAGCTGACTTTCCTTCTGCCTGAACTCCATTTTCTCCCTGGGACCATTCCCTGGTGATATGGTTGATTGAGACTGCACTGCCTTTGGCCTCATCTTCCACTGTGTCTAGTATTGCTCCCTCTTCCTGCCAAATTGCTTTCTTTGTTGCTCCTTGAACACGCTAGGCAAGCCCATCTCAGGGCCTTAGCATGCACTGTTCCCTCCACTGGCATTCTCTTCCCCTAGTGACCATAGCCTGCTTCCCTTCCTCACCTCCTGCAACTCCCACCCCCCAACCCCCTGCTTATGACAACACTCTCATTTTTCCCACCCACTCCCCCACTCTGCTCTCTACTCTCCCTAACACTGATCCCATCTAACGTACTATATAGTTGCTTATTTATTTTCTATTTTTCTGCCTAGAATATAGGCTCTGTGAGGGCATGACTTGGTCTGTTTTGCTCATTGCTCTATCCCCAACACCTAGAAAGTGCCTACTAGGTTGTAGACACATGCAGCAGATATTTATTGAATGAATAAATTAGTGATTTTTTTTCCTTCTTATTAAAGACATTATTATGTAAAAATCAGTGCTATGTGAGATCTAAAAATCTGGGGTTAAATAGAAAAAATATGGCTAGGAGTTTCTGATTACTTGAGGCAAATCTAACTATGGCAGTGCTTTTAAGTATCATAATCTTGCCCTTGTTAATAATGTCTATACCAATTGTCTGTGTTGTGTGTAGCCAGGCCTGTGCTAAGGCACTTAGCAAAACTTGAATGATGGTGCCTTATCTGGACCTTCATCACTGCGTATTTTCTAGCTGTTTCCTGAGTACATCTTATCTCCTGAATTATATTGTCAGCTTCTTGGGTTTAGAAGTCAAATTTTGTTGTTCTTAACGACTCAACACTTGAAATGGTGTTGAATTCCATCACTAATTATTCATTTGTTTTTCCATACTCTTTTGTTCCACAAAAGGATCGAAAGTTGTTGAATGCAGAGCCATAGTGTGTAGTCAACAACTGCTTATTGACTGACTGATCAGGATTGCAGCTCCTGGTGGGGTTCAGTTCAGTTCAGTTGCTCAGTCCGACTCTTTGTGACCCCATGAATTGCAGCATGCCAGGCCTCCCTGTCCATCACCAACTCCCAGAGCTCACCCAAACTCATCTCCATCAAGTTGGTGATGCCATGCAAAAAAAATAAAGTCTGACACTGTTCCCACTGTTTCCCCATCTAGGGTTGAATTGACCCTAAGAACAGAATGGATTTAGCTGTTGGAAGTTGCATTTGGGTCCTTTATGTGAAATCCAGGCTCCTGCTTGAAGCAGTGTGACATCTCTGACTGATGTCTCAGTGTCGTTGGATCTTCCTTCCTCCATCCTAATCTAAGTTTTGATAAACATATTCCTGTTACTGAGTGGTTGTAAAATTGGAAATATATATCACTGTATATAAACCAGAGTATGTCTTTTTTCTCTATTTATAATCTTTGAGAGAAAATTATTCTTCCCTTTTAAGTGTATTTATTTTTGTGTAACCTCTTCAGTTCAGTTCAGTCGCTCAGTCGTGTCCGACTCTTTGCGACCCCATGAATCGCAGCATGCCAGGCCTCCCTGTCCATCACCAACTCCTGGAGTTCACCCAAACCCATGTTCATTGAGTTGGTGATGCCATCCAGCCATGTCATCCTCTGTCGTCCCCTTCTCCTCCTGCCCCAAGTCCCTCCCAGCATCAGGGTCTTTTCCAATGAGTCAATTCTTCGCATGAGGTGGCCAAAGTAAGGGAGTTTCAGCTTCAGCGTCAGTCCTTCCAATGAACACCCAGGACTGATCTCCTTTAGGATGGACTGGTTGGATCTCCTTGCAGTCCAAGGGACTCTCAAGAGTCTTCTCCAACACCACAGTTCAAAATCATCAATTCATTGGCACTCAGCTTTCTTCATAGTCCAACTCTCACATCCATACATGACCACTGGAAAAACCATAGCCTTGACTAGACAGACCTTTGTTGGCAAAGTAATGTCTCTGCTTTTGAATATGCTATCTAGGTTGGTCATAACTTTCCTTCCAAGGAGTAAGTGTCTTTTAATTTCATGGCTGCAATCACCATCTGCAGTGATTTTGGAGCCCCAAAATATAAAGTCTGACACTGTTTCCACTGTTTCCTCAGATAGATTTAAAGCTGTTTGTAATAAAACACATAAAGAATAAACTAGTAATTTTTTAAGGTAGAAAATTAGAACTAAGGAAGAAGAAGAATTCAAAGACATCAACAGTGCAATTGCTGTTATTATACTTGAGGCTTTCTGGTGTCAGTTTCAAAATATGGTCCTCATGATTGTAAACTGTCATCCACTGTCAAAAACTGTCATTCATTTTGAGAAAATAAAGCATTTCTTAGATTTAAATTCTAAAAAAAATACATCTCATGTGGGACTTTATAAAGGTGTTCACTTCATGATGAAATGGACAAAATTCTCAACTGCGTTTTGATAGCCAAAGCAATGATTTTTTTCCCCCACGTGTCTGTTTCTTGCAGTTTTGACCAAAATTGAGGATGTGAGTGGGAGTTATTATTTGATGGGTATTAAAAAATTGGGCATGTGACTTTAAAACATAATTCAGTGAGGGCAATTCTGAAGCATAGATGAATGTGGTTTCCTTATATGGCCTTTGTGAGATTTACCTCAGGCCAGGGGTAGAATTTGTGCTAATTGAGGAGTGGGAATTAGTGTTTCTTACACAGTTGACCATAAAGAAGGCTGAGCACTGAAGAATTGATGCTTTTGAACTGTAGTGCTGGAGAAGACTCTTGAGAGTCCCTTGGGCTGTAAGGAGATCCAACCAGTCCATTCTAAAGGAAATCAATACTGAATATTCATTGGAAGGACTGATGTTGAAGCTGAAGCTCCAATACTTTGGCTACCTGATGCAAAGAGCCGATTCATTGGAAAAGATTCTGATGCTGGGAAAGATTGAGGGAGGGAGGAGAAGGGGAGAACAGAGGATGAGATGGGTTAGATGAAATGACTGACTCAATGGACATGAGTTTGAACAAACTCTGGGAGATAGTGAAGGACAGGGAAGCCTGGCATGCTTCAGTCCATGGGGTCTCAAAGAGTTGGACACAACTGAGTGGCTGAACAATAACACAATTATCTGCCAACATCATTGCTGGCAGGAGTGTCCTGGATGAGCCCAGCACGCTGGTTCTTGGCAATGCTAAGAATGGTGGAGCTTCATACTACAAACCAGAGGGCAGATGTCAGGCAGGATGATGTTACCATAAAACAAGGTGCCAAAGCCATCTTCTCACCTGGATAAAGACCACACATCTCTTCAGGGAGATGGTCTATAAGGGCACTTTTCTCTTAATTAGTAGAATCCTGAGCTACTGCAGTCTGTCATCAGTGTCAGGGTGACTGAAAGCAGCTTGCTCTTTCCTGTGGATCAGTGGGACAAGTAGAATGGGTATTAGACTTAATTACAAGGTGATTCTGACTGGTTTTGGGAAACTGGCTCTTCTTCTCTATTGAAGGCTTTGTTCCGGACCACTATTCAAGGCTTGGGCACCTTCAATGGATCCTCAATTCCTGGCAGCACCTAGGTGCAGTCATGACTCAGCACGGTGTGTCCTGGGGTGGTGCTGAATCTTTAGGTTACTCTGTGTTTTGATTTGTGTACCATTTAGATTTATGGATTCAGACCTGAATGGTCTCCCAGGGATTTAACAATGAAGTAAGTTGATGTATTCTGTGCCTCATCAGTTCAGTTGCTCAGTCATGTCTGACTCTTTGCGACCCCATGGACTGCAGCACGCCAGGCTTCCCTGTCCTTTACCAACTACCAGAGCCTGCTCAAACTCATGTCTGTCGAGTCAGTGATGCCATCCAACCATCTCATCCTCTGTCGTCCCCTTCTCCTCCTGCCTTCAATCTTTCCCAGCATCAGGCTCTTTTCCAATGAGTCAGTTCTCCACATCAGGTGGTCAAAGTATTGGAGTTTTAGCCTCAGCATCAGTCCTTCCAATGAATATTCAGGACTGATTTTCTTTAACATTGACTGGTTTGATCTCCTTGCATTCCATGGGATTCTCAAGAGTCTTGTCCAACATCACCGTTCCAAAGCATCAATTCTTTGGTGCTCAGCTTTCTTTATAGTCCAACTCTCATATCCATACATGACTACTGGAAAAACTGTAGCTTTGACTAGACGGACCTTTGTTGGGAAAGTAATGTCTCTGCTTTTTAATATGCTATTTAGGCTGGTCATAGCTTTTCTTCCAAGGAGTAAGCATCTTTCATTTTCTTGGCTGCAGTCACCATCTGCAGTGATTTTGGCCCCCCAAAGTAAGTCTGTCACTGTTTCCATTGTTTCCCTATCTATTTGCCATGAAGTGATGGGACTATGGCATGCCATGATCTTAGTTTTCTGAATGTTGAGTTTTAAGCCAACTTTTTCACTCTCCTCTTTTATTTTCATCAAGAGGCTCTTTGCTTTCTGCCATAAGGGTGGTGTCATCTGCGTATCTGAGGTTATTGATATTTCTCCCGGCAATCTTGATTCCAGCTTGTGCTTCTTCCAGCCTGGCATTTCTCATGAGGTACTCTGCATATAAGTTAAAAAAGCAGGGTGACAATATACAGCCTTGACGTACTTCTTTCCCAATTTGGAACCAGTCTGTTGTTCCATGTCCAGTTCTGTTTTTCTTGACCTGCATACACATTTCTCAGGAGACAGGATTATATGCCTAGGGAGCCAAAATCAGAGATTTGGAAGGAGCTCAGGGTGGGAGGTCAGGAAGCCAGTGGCAGCTGACATAGGGCCATTGGTCCACATGTACCCCTCCTGTGCCACAGAATGAAGAACCTTGTATCTGTCCTTGCAGGGGACAGATATAGCAGTGGGCCAGATATCATATGATGAACATACTTAAGCAGAACCAAGGAGTATGCATTGAGTCTGAAACAGGGGAAGATGGTCCCACACAGGATAATAAGTCCAGCACAGGCTCATGGGCTGTTTATCTCTTGGTAATGAAGTGTTTTAAGGCCCAAGGTCTGTTCTTGTGTAGCTGAGTGGAGGTTGAAAGACTGTGTGCCCAAGACTGCGTTTCCTAACAGAAGCTAAGTGACCTTGGAAAAGTCATTATATTTTGCTTGGTCTCACTCAACCTTTCTACAGACTATGAGCTGACCTTTTTGTCTGAGGGTAAGGAATCCCTAGAAAGGAGTTCCTAACCTGTGTGCAGGACTAGTTGGTGAACTTCCTGAGATTTTATGCAACTTAAAAAAAATTTATTTTGCTGCACCAGTTCTTGGTTGCAGCATGTGGGATCTTTAGTTCCAGCATGCCAACTCTCAGTTATGGCATGTGGGATCTAGTTCCCTGACCAGGGATTTAACCCAGGCCCCCTGTGTTGAGAGCCCAGAGTCTTAGCCTTGGGACCACTAGGGAAGTCCCTATGCAACATTTTTGACAGAGGCATAAACAGAAGCATGGAGAGGTTAAGTAACTTGCCCAAGAACACACTGTAAGTTAAGTGGCAGACCTAGGGTTGATTGTTACCTGGACACAGTCTGACTCCTGAGTCCATATTCTTAACCACATGCCTTTCTGCCTTTATCCTTCATTTCCTCACTTCTTGAGCTTCCCTGATAGCTCAGTTGGTAAAGAATCTGCGTTCAATGCAGGAGACCCCAGTTCGATTCCTGGGCCAGGAAGATCCACTGGAGAAGGGATAGGCTACCCACTTCAGTATTTTTGGGCTTCCCTTGTGGCTCAGCTGGCAAAGAATCAGCCTGCAATGCGGGAGACCTGGGTTCGAACCTTGGGTTGGTAATATCCCCTGGAGAAGGGAAAGGCTACCCACTCCAGTATTCTGGCCTGGAGAATTCCATGGACTGTATAGTCCATGGGGTCACAAAGGGTTGGACACGACTGAGCTTCTTTCACTTTCACTTTCCTCACTTCTTAGATACTTCTTTCCTGGTATTTTGAGGAAGAAGTGTGGATTTTTATTGATCTTTCCCATAATAACTAGTAGGAGTAATGCGCCTTGATTGGTATAGACACATTTGCAAGTGCTTTGTGGGGAAGACTTGCCATCCAAATAGGATTCAGTAATCACTCATGAAGATATGCCACTCTCTCAGAGACCCCTCAATTTAAATTAGTTCTCCCTGTTGATTTTTTTCTTATAGCACTCATTGCAGTTTGTAATTATGCATTGTTTTGTGTTAATTTTTAAAATGACTCTCTTCCTCTATCAGACTCTACACTCTCTGAGGTCAAGAATTATGTCTGCTTTGCTCATCATTCTGTACCCTGTATACATAGTTCAGTAGGTGATTAATTATAGACTTGATAGATGAACAAAGTGCCTCCTATGGATTTGGACTACTGTGAGTCCAATGACAAATAATAAATAATACACATGTATTGAGTACTTACTAATGGCAAGTAGTTTGCTGGGCACTTTCATGCATATTATTCCATTTATGCTTTTCAAACAAACCTTCTCACTGAAGTATAACATTTAAGTCATAAGTGTGTACTTGATGAATTATCACAAGTAGACACTCCCGTGTAACCACCACCCAAATCAAGAAATAGAGCATAACCAATGCCTTAGACTGGAGTTGGAAGTGGCAGCCACTCCAGTATTCTTGACTAGAAAGTTCCATGGACAGATGAGCCTTGTGGGTTGCAGCCATGGGGCCACAAAGAATTGGACACAACTGAGTGACTGAGCACACACAGTGCCCTAGAAGTTCCTCTCTTGCCCATATTCAACCCCTCCCTCCTCTCTAGTAGTACCATATCCTGACTTCTAGTACCTTAGATTAGTTTTCCTACTGTTTGAACTTTATGTAAATACAGTCATTTAGTATGAATTTTTTGTGTTTGGCCTTATTTTACTTGACATCATGCTTATAAAATTCTTCTACGCTTGGGAATCCTCATACACTATTGGTGGGAATATAAATTGGTGTAGCCACTATGGAGAACCATATGGAGGTTCCTTTAAAAACTGAAAATAGAGTGACATGTGATCCAGCAACCCCATTCCTGGGCATGTATTCAGAAAAAGACCAAAACTAATTCAAAAAAATACATGCATCCCAATGTTCATTGCAGCACTATTTAGCCAAAACATGGAAGCAACCTAGATGTCCATGGACAGATGAATGGATACAGAAGATGATGTGTGTGTATATATATATATATATATATATATATATATATATATATATATAAAATGCAATATTACTTAGCAATAAAAAGAATGAAATAATGTGATTTGCAGCAACATGAATAGACCTAGAGATCATACTGAGTGAAGTAAGTCCCACAGAGAAAGATAAATAGCATATGATATCACTTATATGTGGAATCTAAAGTAATGATACAAGGGAACTTATTTATAAAACAGAAATAGACTTACTAACATAGAAAGCAACCTTATGGCTACCAAAGGGGAAAGAGTGGACAGAGATAAATTAGGAGTATGGGATTAACAGATAAATACTACTAAATAGAAAATAGATACACAACAAGCAACATGGGCTTACTGTATAGCACGGGGGATTGTATTCAATATCTGGTAGTAACCCATAATGGAAAATAATCTGAAAAATAATATATGTGTATGTATAACTGACTCACTTTGCTGTACACCTGAAACATTGTTAATCAACTATACTTCAATAAAACATATATATTAAAAATTACCAAACTTAAGAAATTCTGTTGCAATACTTTTTTGTTGTTGAGGAATAATTGATACATAGCATTATATGAGTTTCATATATATATATTGACTTGATATTTGTATATTGTAAAATGACCTGCCTCTTGAGAAACCTGTATGCAGGTCAGGAAGCAACAGTTAGAACTGGACATGGAACAACAGACTGGTTCCAAATAGGAAAAGGAATACGTCAAGGCTGTATATTGTCACCCTGCTTATTTAACTTATATGCAGAGTACATCATGAGAAACGCTGGGCAGGAGGAAGCACAAGCTGGAATCAAGATTGCTGGGAGAAATATCAATAACCTCAGATATGCAGATGACACCACCGTTATGGCAGAAAGTGAAGAACTAAAGAGACTCTTGATGAAAGTGAAAGTGGAGAGTGAAAAAGTTGGCTTAAAGTGCAACATTCAGAAAACTAAGATCATGGCATCTGGTCCCATCACTTCATGGCAAATAAATGAGGAAACTGTCTGACTTTATTTTTCTGGGCTCCAAAATCACTGCAGATGGTGATTGCGGCCATGAAATTAAAAGACACTTACTCCTTGGAAGGAAAGTTATGACCAACCTAGAGAGCATATTAAAAAGCAGAGACATTATTTTGTCAATAAAGGTCCGTCTAGTCAAGGCTATGGGTTTTCCAGTGGTCATGTATGGATGTGAGAGTTGGACTGTAAAGAAAGCTGAGCGCCAAAGAATTGATGCTTTTGAACTGTGGTGCTGGGGAAGACTCTTGAGAGTCCCTTGGACTGCAAGGAGATCCAACCAGTCCATCCTAAAGGAGATCAGTCCTGGGTGTTCATTGGAAGGACTGATGTTGAAGCTAAAACTCCAATATTTTGGCCACCTGATGCGAAGAGCTGACTCATTGGAAAAGACCCTGATGCTGGGAAAGATTGAGGGCAGGAGGAGAAGGGGACGACAGAGGATGAGATGGTTGGATGGCATCACCAACTCAATGGACGTGGGTTTGGGTGGACTCTGTGAGTTGGTGATGGACAGGGAGGCCTGGCATGCTGCAGTTCATGGGGTCGCAAAGAGTCGGACACGGCTGAGTGACTGAACTGAACTGAACCGATCACCATAAGTCCCATCACCACACATAATTACAAAATTTTTTCTTGTGATGAGAACTTTTAAGATATACTATCTAAGCAACTTTCAAATGTACAATACTGTATTATTAACTATAGTCACTATGTAGCACATTACTGGCTGTAGTTCTTTTACTATTCTTGGTGTATAATAGTCCTTTATGTGAATATAGTGCAAATTACTGGTTCATTCTTAGTTGGTGGATCTTTGGTTTATCTTCTCTTTGGGGCTGTTATAAATGATGCTACTGTGAATACTTTTGAATTTGTCTTTTGGTACATTTCTGTTCAGTTGTATACTTGGGATGGAATTACTTGGCCAGACGGTTTGTGTATGTTCAGCTTTAGTCAGTATTGCCCTACAGTTCTCCAAAATGATTGTTATATTTATGTATTCTCCTGCTACTGATGTGAGAATTCTAGTTGCTCTGTCTTTCTGCATGCTCTTGATATCATCACTTTTTAATCTCAGACATTGGCATGTGTGAGTGGTTTTCACTGTGGTTTAACCTTCACTTACCTGGTACTCTAATGAGATTCAGTACCTTTTCACTGGCTTTTTTGATATCTTCTTTTCTGAAGTAACTGTTTACATTTTGCACCATTTTTTGGAATAGAAATTAGGTCGTTTGCTACTTATTGACAAAATTCTGCTCTTTTTTTAAAAAAAATCCCTCACAACAGCTCTGTGAGTTGGCATAATGACATCTTACATGGGCAGATACTGAGGTCAAGAGATTGAATATGTTGTCCAAGGACACGTGGAGTATTAGAGTATAAGAATTCTTCTTTATCTCCAGTGGCTTATAATTTATTTAGTTAGCGAAGTAACACTCAGAAAACAATTAATAATACTAGCCAGTAAGTATTAAAATATTAATCTGGGTCTTGCAGGCCATGAGTGATACAGTAGTTAAAGGATCAGTGGTAGAGGTAAGGTTTAGTCTAGGATTTTAAGGACAGGTATGATTGAGGAATAGAGAGAAAATGAACATGTGTTTCAGGAAAGGTAAACCACAACAGCAGAGGCATGGAGATAGAAATAATAATATGACCAGCACCTTGCCTTTGATTTAAAAAATTAACTAACTTTTACATTAATTGAATGTAATGTAGCGCTACAGCCTGCCAGCCTCCTCTATTCATGGAATTCTCCAGGAAAAAATACTGGAGTGGGTAGCCGTCCCTTCTCCAGGTGATCTTCCCAACCCAGAGATCAAACCCAGCTCTCCTGCATTGCAGGCAGACTCCTTACCATCTGAGCCACCAGAGGAGCTCAATTATAATTAATTAATCTTATTGAAGTATAGTTGATTCACAATGTTTAAGGTGTACAGCAAAGTGATCCAGTTATATGTATATTCTTTTTCATATTTTTTCCATTATAGGTTATTATAAGATACTGAACATAAGTTCCCTTTGCTATACAGTAGTTCCTTGTTGTTTATATACTATATATATATATATATATATATATATATATATATAGTGTGTATCTTAATCCCAAATTCCAAATTTATCCATCCCCTCTTTCTTCATTGGTAACCATAAATTTGTTTTCTACATTTGTGAGTCTATTCTGTTTTGTAAGTAAATTCATCTGTATAATTTTTTTTTAGATTCCATATATAAGTGATGTCACATGATATTTGTCTTTCTCTGTCTGGCTTACTTCACTTAGACAACTTGCCTTTGAATAATTCTTTGTAGGACTTTATGATTTGGTTGTCGTATGCAGGACTGTATCTTTCATGAGGGCAGGGCCCATGGCTGTTCCATTCACCAGGGTTTAAGGAAGACTCTATTGAGATACTGTAGTGGAAGTATACTGCCTGGAAGACAAGCCAGGTTATTGGGGAGTGGTTGGCAATCTCAAGGATTATATCTTGTGAGCACTTGCATAGATTGGGTTGGAGTGCAGTCAAATCTGAACACGGTGAACTGAGACTTACCAGTGTGTAAGAAATAATAGTAACTTGGGTCAAGGATATGTTCTTAGAGGGAGAAAGTCCAGGAATAGAAATATCTTATTTCTATAAAGAATCTGCAATCTGGATGAGAAAGACCCACAAGAGAGGAAGGAAGGACCAGTGAAGCGAGCATTTCAGGGGTGGGGGGGCAATCATTAGTGTCAACTGCCAAAAACATGGAGGTTAGAGGTCTTTAGGCTTGTTGGGTGAAGAGCAATATCATCTTCAAAGGACATAGGGTGGTGAGAAAAAAAATTGCCTCTAGAATAAAAAGAGGATGTTTAAAAGCTGTTATTATTTTTTTGATTTTTTAAAATTAGAATAAATAAAATATGCTAGTACATAAAACATTCAAAAATAGAGAAATTTAGAAACAGGAAAGAAAATAAATTAAAACTGTCAGCAAGAGATGAGCATTGTATATATCCAGATATATTTCCTCTCTGCCTTATATAACTATCTTTAAATATAGTTGATATTATACTGAAAGCACAGATGTTGTCATATTTTTCCACATGCGGAGTTTTCTGTATAAATTCAGATGCTTCATAAATGCACATTTTAGAGACTATGCAATAACCATCAAGGGGATATTTAGTAATTTATATAACCTATCCCCCTATTATTAGAAATTTGATTTTCTCCACTTTTTATTATTGTAAAGAATGGTGTTTTGAACATCTTTGTGAGGAAATCTTTTTCTACTTTAAATTTTTTCTTGAGGCTAAAAAAAAGAAAAAAGAGAAAAAAGAAGAAAAAAGAAAAATAATAAAAATAATAGGTTTAATAATTAAAGATTATTAATTGGCTATCTTATTTTTCTGATTACAAAGTAGTATATTTTCATTATAAAAAACTTGGAAAATGAAGAAAATGTCAAAACAGAAAGTAACATTTTTTGTAGTTGTCCTACTTAGAGATAACTACTGTTAAAACATTGATCTCATGCTCTGCCTGTTGATTCATTTATTAATCTTTGAATGGAATCATTATCTACTATTTTATAATCATTGAAAGTTTAGTATCTTATTAATCCATCTTCATTTAATTAAATCGTATGTTACCTCATAATTATTAATGGTTTTTGGCATTCCACAGTATCTAGTACCCATAAGTTAATTTATCATCCTTCTAATGATGGATATTTAAGTTATTTCTGATTTTTGCTATAGGTGGTGCAGTGGTAAGGAATCCTCCTGCCAATGCAGAAGTCGCAAGAGATGCGATACCTAGGTTGGGGAAATAACTGGGGGTAGGAAGTAGCTACTTGCCCCAGTATTCTTGCCTGAAAAATTCCATGGACAGAAAAGCCTATTGGGCTGGGGTCGCAAAGAGTTAGACATGACTGAGCTACTAAACACACACACACATACAAAATATGCTATGACATACCTTTGTAGATAAATTTTTATTGACCTGTCTGATTATTTCCTTGCAATGCTGAGACATATTTAAAATATTTTATGCATATTATTGAATTTCTTTCTGGGAAGGTTGTGCTTATTTATACATCTATCAGCTGTATTTCAGAGTTTCTGTTTCCCCACACTCTCAGTTTCACTGTGTGGTTATTAAAAACAAACAAACAGACAAACAACCTATACTAATTTGATAAGCAAAAAAGCTATTAAATTTACATTTTTTGCAGTCTAGTGAAGATTTCATACATTTATTGGTCATCAGTATAGTGTCTTTGATTAATATATTATTCATGACCTTTGTCATTTTCGTGGTCCCAGATGTATATTGCCAAGTTGTTTGCCAAAAGAGCTGATTACTTTATGCTCTAGGATACATTTTTAATTTTTGTGAATTGTCTTGAGTCTGTTGTTCATTTAAGGGATATTTTTTCAGGTAGGGATATTCATTCATGTTTGAAGGTAGAATGAAAAGATCTGAAAATGTTGGAAGGGGAAGAAATTTAGGGGAATTATAGATTCCAGAAGAAATATGAGTTGAAATGCAAGAAAATTGAGCCTCGAAAGAATGGAATGCAATGGAGATAGGGTGTTATTGCCACAGGAAATGTTATATGATGACTATTTTATTTCTTTCTTAGGTCATTACTAAGCTCTGTGAGCATAATCCTTTAATTAGTCATTTAAAAAAACAGAAATCACTGTTTGTTTTTGTTTCTGATCAGTGCCTCCAAGGCTAGGTGGAGAACGAAAGGAAAAAATGAACCAACAAAAGATATTGCTCATCCGGTTATTTATTTGTTAATTTTAATACAATGCCCTCAGAAAACCATATGGATAAGCATTTGACTGAAATGACTTAGCAGTAGCAGTGGTTACAAGAACATCTTATAGAATCAGGTATATTTTGGATTTGTATTCTCTCTCTTCTTCATAATTATTCTGATTGCTTATTTGAGCCAGAAACTATGAAAAGGATATGTTGAGGAATAAAATTTAATGAATTTGCTCAACAAGTAAATGAATGAGTGAATCTATGGCATAGATTTAGTTGCACTTGGACATGAGCAAAGAGTCAGCAATCTAGTTTAATTGGGTGTTAGGAAATCATAATTATTTTAAGTTATGGTGATAAAGGATTATTTGAGGGGTAAAATTTTTAGATAAACTTGAAATTTATGTAGGAAATGTCATGATGCACAATAATACATCTATGAATTAAAGATATTTTATAATTATAAGACAGTAGCACAGCCTCATACTTTCTACTGTCACATTATTAAAAAATCAGTGAATCAATTGAATAACTTGACATTTATTAAAGATTTGGAAAAGATTTTTCTGTTTTTAGTAAACAGGTAAATTGTGATAAATGGTTTCATGAGAGTCTGTTTTCGCACTTGGAAGTAGCTTCACGTGGTACAATGTTTGGTATGACATTTCTTTGCTGGTAGCTTCTGCTGATGAATATTTTATAATTTTCTCTTGTAGAAATTTAGGAGGACTTCCCTGGTGGCACAGTGGTAAAGAATCCACCTGCCAATGCAGGAGACTTGGGTTCAGTCCCTGGGTCGGGAAGATCTCCTGGAGAAGGAAATGGCAACCCACTGCGATATTCTTGCCTGGAAAATCCCATGGACAGAGGAGCCTTGCAGGCTACAGTCCATGGGTTCACAAAAGAGTCGGACAGGACTTAGAGACTAAACAACAACAACAGCAGAAATTTAGGAAGGAGATTTAAGGGATTATTAATCTTCATCTGAATGTGTGAGTATGAGCATTGAGAGTGACTGGGAGAGAAGAAGTCTGGGGCCTGTTTAGATGTATGAGGTTCCTTGGAACCTCTCCTGGGATGATGATAATGATTCATTGCTTTGGAGTGCTTGCTTCCTTTTGTGGTTCTAGTTCCTCTCTTAGAGGGCGACCCTGCTTATCTTCCAAGGCCTGGGGAGCTGATATTTGCTGTGCACCAGTAGGATCCTCATCAGGCAGAAACTCCCTGATGTACTTTTGTAGTGCTTGTCTGTCAATAAAAAAGACAAGACAGTCTGAGCTGTCATTGGTGAGGGATGCACTCAACTGGTTTCTGCAGATCTCTGGGCTTGATACACTGGATGTCTGCTGCAGCTTCTTCTCTTGCAGGGCCTCGTACAGGGGACTAGAACGTTCTGCACCTCTGTCCACCAAACAGAGCTCTTGGTCTCTCTGCATCCTCTCTTCAAGGCCCGACTCAGACACTAAAGGATCATGTTCTTTCGTAGAGAGACTTTGTTCTCCTGCCAGCTGTTGGGGGCTTTCAGTCTCCTCCTCCAATGTTGCAGGGCATGTCTTTTGGGAGACTGCATTGTTCTCATCCAGACTTTTTACTAAATCCTCCTGGGCCTCTAGGGCTCCATCTTCCTCTTCTTTGGTACTTGGGCTCTGGTCCTTTAGCTCTTTTCTACTGTCTTTCTTTGTAGGGAGTTGCCCTACGGAAAGCTGGTTAGTGAAGCCTGCATTTGGGGCACCTGGGATCCCTGGCTCCAGGGACTTTGTGTTTTCATCTCTCACTATGAACACCTGCGTATCGGGGTGTCCCCTGGGCTCCACAGCTGGGCCTCGGCCTGTGGTCGCTGAGCCCTGATCCTTGTGCTCCTGTGCATGTTCCTCTGTGAGCTGCTCATCCTCTCCTCTGACTGCCAGCACTGCTGCCTCCTGAACTCTCTTTTCCTCACTCAGTGCTAAGTGTTTCTGAGTTTCTGGGTTATTACTGTCACTTCCTTGCACAGACCCTCTGAATGGGTTTGTTTGACTTTGGGAATCCCCTTGCACAAACAGATCACTTGTCTCTGAGTTGCTGTCAACATCCTCTGCAGTCAGGCTGTTGGGGGTTTCAGGAGACCTCTCATCATTCTGTGTGGCCACTGGCTCAGGACCTTCCCCCTGGTAGCCGTCATCTTCCTTGACCAGCTTGTCATGAATCTTGGTGATCATCTTATTTTTTTCTCCAGATTGGTTCTCAGGTGGTGTCAACTCCCATGTTCTTTCTCTTGTTCCTGGTGTCCCTTCTGCTTCAGGGGCATTTTTACTGTTCACAAGTGCTTCTGCTGTGCCTTCCTCAGCATGTCTTGCCTCTTCTCCTGGGCTGATGGCTCCTTCAATTTCGGAATCTTTCTGTTCTCCTCCTTCTGAGTTTAACTCATGTGTCTCAGAATCTTCTCCAGCATTCTTTTCTTTCGATGATTCCTGGAGTTCATGGTACTTCTTATCTTCTGTTGGCTCTTCCAGAGCTGGTGGCTGAGTTTTTTCCTCAATTTGTTTCTGCCCTACTGTTTGATGGACCTCTGGACCTCTTACATCCTTCCTTTCAACTCTAACCATGGGTGTTTCTGGAACATTTCTGTTCTCACCTTGGACTGACAAGTCCATTGTTTCATATTCTTTTTCTTGTACGGGTGGTTCTTGAGTCTCAGCTGTTCTACTCTCATCCTCGGGAGCAGCTGATTTCTGTGTCTGAGATGGTTTCCGAGCAGCAGCTTGTTTTGGCAGGTCGACATGTTCTGAACTGGGCTCATCTTTTCCCTGTACTGATGGTTCTTGTGATTTAGGGTGTTCCTTTACACCCTTCTCTCCTGCAACTTCCTGATCCTCAGATGATCCACCAGGCCTCTGTGTGGCTTCTTCCAGTGGAGAAAGCAGGGTTCCCAAGCTCCCCTCCTGTTCTCCAAACCATTCTCCTGTCTCAGTGCCACTTTGTTTCCTGGCTAGTGTATCTCCCTTCTGGAGAATCTCCTTATTCTGTCCCTCCCGCTTTGTGTGACTGCTGATCTGTTCTGATCCTGCCATTGGCTTACTTGTCTCAGGTTGGGTTCTACTGTCATCTGTTGCTGATACATCTTGGGCCACTTTCTGGCTCTGTTCACCTCCTTTCAGATGTTGGTTCTTAGAGTCACGGTGTTCAGACATTTCTACTGGTAGTTTGTGAGCTGTGGTATGTCCCTGTGGGTCCACCCTATTGTGTTCAACTGCTCTCTCCTCGAGGCTGAGATGAGTTGATGATGCCATTCCTGAAGGAAGCACCACTTTGTCTTGAGTTTGTGAAGTTCCTTCTGTCCACTGGTCAGTTCCATTTGTCACCTGAAGACCCATATCATGTGGCATCCCCTCTGGTTTAGATACTTGTCTTGGTTCTGAGTTTAGTAGTGACTGTGTGTCAAGGTAACAGAAATTCAAAAAGCTGAAGATTGCAAGAACAAATTCGTCAAAGCTGATGGCGCCATTACTGTCAATATTCAGAAGATTCAAGTTTCTCTCCACAGCATGGATGGCACATGGCTGCATGGAAACACAGTGAAAAATCAGCCTATTTATATGTGGTCAAGTGCCCTGAGTGTCTGCATGTTTTCCAAGAACCCTCTTTTTTGATTCTATTCCTCATGAACTTGGGAAATTTTCTCCAAATGTGTGTGTGTGTGTGTGCTCAGTCATGTCTGATTCTTTGTAATGCCATGGACTGTAGCCAGGCTCCTTTGGAATTTTCCAGGCAAGAATACTGGAGTGAGGTGCCATTTCCTACTCCAGGGGATCTTTCTTACCCAGGGATTGAACCCACATCCCTTGAGTCTCCTGCATTGGCAGGTGGATTCTTTACTTCTAGCACCATCTGGGAAGACCCTCCCCAAAGAAGGTAAGCCCCTCCACAAAGAAGGTAAGACTTTGTTGATTCTGGTTACCATTTGTGATCAGAGAACTATCATTAAGAAGGAACATTCATATCAGTTGTGAGTTGCATGTAGATGCATCTAAGCTCAGGACTCCTCTCAGATGCCTACTTTACAGAAGCAATAGTCCCAGTGATGAAAACCTCATTTCCCCCTAGAATTAATGACCAAGCAATTGCACAGAGTAGGGAAAGAGATTGAAAAAAAATTTGTTCAAAAGTCAATGATTACTGAGAGCTGGTAACCAAATGTAAAATGGGGAGGGATTATGTATGCCCATCTTGCTTGTATTTTGGAGAAATGGAAAGTGGAGAAGGATTTCCATAGCTCCATGAGCACTTCACCTGAAAAATGTCCTCAAATTCGCTCTGGATGAGCTGTTTCAGCTCTGTGCAGGTCAGCGTCGCTGCATCCTCCCTGGCGTACTTGTGGAATGTCTCAATTACACAGAGGATGTCTCTCAGGAGCTGAGGCATCTTTACAAACTCAGGAGACTGTGAGAAAGAACAAACAAAACTCACTTCCTAGGATAGGTCTCTCAGGAAGGAGATACCAGATCTCCCTTCCTTCTGTCCCTCCCCCAGCTCCACTAACATCATCTGTTCTATTCTTTATCTTAAAATTTGTGCCAGATAATGTGGTGAGATAAGATTTTTGCACAGATAAATATTAGAAGAGATACTTTTCCCTACCCTGCAGAAAGTAGAGACACTCATGTGTTCAGAGAAAGCTTTATTGTAAAAGGAGAGTAGAAAAAGAACTCAAATGTAAGTACTAAAATGTACAAATGAAGCCAACAGAGTGATACTAATCATTTCAGCATCATCTGAGTCTGGCCACCTGTTTTCCTCCCCTCTTGGCTCAATCTAGCTCCTCATTGTAGGAAAGTATAACTTTTAAGTTAGGAAAAACTTCCAGAGGAAAGAGAAATAACACAGAAAATCAGCCTCCATGTATGCAGGCCAAGCAACATGTTTTTACCAAGATGTGGCTCCATGAATTCACTGGTAAAACAGAGTCTCGACCCCTTAGTCATTATCCATCATTTAAATGACTCTATATTTTAATATAGGTCTGAGTCCTGTGTCTTATTAAACTGTATTCATACCTATGTCATACAAATAGTTTATAGTTTTTTAAAACAAAAATGATCT
This sequence comes from Bubalus bubalis, assembly GCF_019923935.1. NCBI lineage: Eukaryota > Metazoa > Chordata > Mammalia > Artiodactyla > Bovidae > Bubalus > Bubalus bubalis. Next base: position 18,737,792 of record NC_059162.1, on the reverse strand, counting down.
ATGAAGTTCCTGAGGCAAAAAATGCATTTGGGTGTCTGGAGCTCTCAGTTTATTATTAATAATTGTCAACCTAGAGTTAAGAGTGTATTTCTTCTGAAATTCCCATACATTTTCATACAATCTCATACAAGAATAGCACCCAAGATTCTAAATATGGTCAAGTAGATAGTCTCTGAGACTTACCTTGTTCTCGAGTGAGAGCAAGTGGAATGTGGGGCAGCGGCTGTGAGCTGACAGGAGGTGCTCAAACCTTTTATTGAGTCTCTAATTGCACAGTTAGGAAGGAGACACCCTCGGGGTCTAAAGCCCTGATTCATCACCACCAAACCAAGTCTCCCCTCCTTCTCTACTCTCTGCTTGTTTTATTTTTATTTTCTTCTTTAGGCACCTTCAGTTAAGTAATGGTTTTAGACTCATCTGAAGGAAGGGGAAAGGGTATTATCTTGTTTCATTTATTGACTTTTGCAGGTTATAGTTTTGGGAAAATCTTTGGGGTGGTTGTTGGCTATTTTTCTTAACCTAAAGACACAATTACATTTCTGTTTGACAAATCACAGGGCTGGCAGGGACCCCAGAAGTCATGATTCCTCTTTCTGCCCACAGGATGGACTGTATTTGACCTAGCCTGGACATATGAGTGTCAATCATGTGTTTAAAAATAGAGGCTCCAGTTCGGCATATGACAAAAGTGGAGATACCAGTTGAATTAGCTGTTCCTATGTTCTGCTCTCCCTGCCCAAAGGCAGCATTAGAAAAAATCTGAGTGTGCAGAATTTTGCTTACCTAAGATGTGCTATTTTAAAAATGTGATTGATAGCTACTCTTTAAAGGCACTTTTACAATCCAAGGAACTTAGAAATGAGCATCCATATTACTGTGTTCTTTCTGTTAAAGGGAAAGGGAGACAGAAACCATCAAGCTGAGGACAGGTAGGAAAGAGCCTAAGATGCTAAGCTGGCAAATTTGGGATTACCTCCTAGATCTGCATCCCTCTTAGTGGAGACTACTTAATTAACAGGAGAATTGGTGTCAGCTTTTTTCATACTTAGAATAGAGAATGTTTTAAAACATTGTTTTCTGCTTGCAAAAGGATTTTAGACATAGATTCATGTAAACAAGTGTAAAGGACAAAGACCAAGATAATGGAAAGGTGGAGATAGAGATAATTATAAGAGAAGATTGAGGCTAAGGCAAGCATTGATATTGAGCAAAACCTTGTTCTGATTTTCTTGATAAACAAGACAAGTACAAGGGAGAATGTTAAACATAAACACGGCAAGAATGTTGGGGTGAGAAAAATCCACGCTGATAGTTTCTACCTATAAGAAGTATTTCTTAGCATTCTCCCCTACAAGGGAGAAGAATTCTACTGAGAATTGGGATATCATGCAAAGGTCATCTTAATTCTGATCCATCAGAATCCCCTGAGTACCAACTCTTTCTCAGACACTCTGCCAGCCACTGGGGTATTTTAAGTTGAGTAAGTTTTATCTCCCTGTCCTGGAGTTCAAGAGCCAGCTTCATGAGAAAGGATTCAAGGAAACAGTATGTTCAAGGCTGGATTGAAGACTTGGGGGAGGAAGTAGAACTGTTTTGAAATTTTTGAAGAATTTCCATAGGGATGAGAAATGGGGAGGGACAGAAAGGAACTAATGTTCACTGAACACTTACGACCTGTCAGGTGCTTGCATGGGCTGTCTTACGTAATCCTCATTGTCCTTTTGGTAGTCATTATCCTCTTTTAACAGATAAGGAAGTTAAACTCTTAGTTGTTAAGTAACTTGCGTATGGTCACGTACCAAGTAAATTGCAAAGCCTGAATCAGAGTTGAAGCCCTTATCGACTAAATTTCTCTGAGCCTGTGCTGTCTCCATTATCTTGAGTTCCTTATTCTGTGTAATGCCAGGGAATAGAACTAGAATCAGTGGTGGAAACTTTCTACAAAGCAGACTTTATTGACATGTACATGCTGCTATATTTAAAGTGGATAGCCAACAAGGACCTACTGTATAGGACAGGGAAATCTGCTTAATATTCTGAAGTAACCTAAATGGAAAAGAATGTGAGAAAGAATAAATACATGTATATATATAACTAAATCAATTTGCTGTACACCTGAAACTAACACAACATGGTTAATCAACTATGCTGTGGCTGCTGCTTAGTCGCTTCAGTTGTGTTGGACTCTGTGTGACCCTGTGGACTGCAGCCCACCAGGCTCCTCCGCCCATGGGATTCCGTAGGCAAGAGTACTGGAGTGGGTTGCCATGCCCTCCTCCAGGGGATCTTCCTGACCCAGGGATCAAACCCAGGTCTCCTGAATAGCAGGCAGATTCTTTAGCACTGCATCACCAGGAAAGCCCCTAATCAACTACACTCCAATATAAAATAACATTTAAAAAAAGCAACCCTAATTCTTAAGAACTTTTTAAGGGATAGTTATCTGACAGTGGTGTAGGCTGCCTATAAAGTAATGAGATCGCTGTCACTAGACCTATTTAAATAGAGGTATTATCATAATCCACTGACCAAGTTTTGGGAGAAATCCTGCCAAAGGAAGGTGAGGCTGAAGTGGCTTACAGTGAAGGACACAGAACTCTTCCAACTCTAAATGTCTATGGTTTTAGGTTACAGTTTCTATTTGGAAAATCAAGATTGGATATGCCTTGTCTTGGTGTGGTGCTCTTTGGGTTGATTGTGTCTGGGACTCTCTGTGCTTCCTTGGATCTGGATGTCTGTTTTCTTTTCCCGAGTTAGGAAAGTTTCAGATATTTTGTCTTCAAATAATTTTTATACCCCTTTCTCTCTTTTCCTTCTGGGACCCCTACATTTGAATGTTAGTATGCTTGATGTTGTCCCTGAGGTGTCTTAAACTGTCCTCATTTCTTTTTACTTTTTATTCTTTCCTTCTGCTCAGTGATTTTCAGTGCTCTGTCTTCCAGTTCACTCATCTGTTCTTCTGTATCATTTAATCTACTGTTAACTCCTTCTAGTGGAGAAGGCAATGGCACCCCACTCCAGTACTCTTGCCTGGAAAATCCCATGGGTGGAGGAGCCTGGTGGGGTCGCTAAGAGTCGGACACGACTGAGCGACTTCACTTTCACTTTTCACTTTCATGCATTGGAAAAGGAAATGGCAACCCACTCCAGTGTTCTTGCCTGGAGAATACTGGGGACGAGGGAGCCTGGTGGACTCCCGTCTATGGGGTTGCACAGAGTCGGACACGACTGAAGTGACTTAGCAGCAACTCCTTCTAGTGTGTTTTTTATTTTAGTTATTGAATTAAAAAATTTTTTATTGAAGTATAGTTGATAAGAACAAAATAATGCCATTTGCAGCAATGCAGATGCAAACAGAGATGATCAGTTATTGTATTCTTTATCCTTGTTCTTTTTATATTTTTTAACTCTTTGTTAAAAACCTCTAACTTCTCACAGTGTTCATCTAGTCTTCTCCCAAGTTCTTTGAACATCTTCATGATCATTACTTGAACTCTTTATCTCTACTTCACTTAGTTCTTCTTCTAAGGTTTTATCTTGTTCCTTCATTGGAAATATATTCTTCTGTTGCCTCATTTTGTCTAAATTTTATCTGTTTTTGTCTCTGTGTTTGGTAGGTTGGTTATGTTTCCTGATGGTGGAGAAGCAGCCTTTTGCAGGAAATGTCCTATGTGTCCAGAAGCACACTCCCCTCTGGTCATCAGAGCTATGTGCTCAGGGGTGTCCCTATGTGGGCTGCATGGATCCTTCTGGTGTGACAGGGTGACTGCTATGGGTGGTCTGGTAGCTGTGGCAGGTCCTTGGTCTGGTTGGCCCTGTCTTGTGTGAAGGCTGCCATAAGCTGGTTGGAAGTGTGTCATGAGGCAGCTGGCTATAGAACCCACTGGTTGGTAGAGCCAGGTTCTGAAGTGGGTAGTTGTGAGGCCAGGGTTCCTAGATCCAGTGTCAGCAGCTTGCTGGTGAGTGAGGCCAGTTCCTGAGACCATCCTGGCTGTTGGGTCAGGATGTTCCAGAGCTAGTGCTGGCCCGCTGACAAATGAGGCTGGCCAAGGGGTCTCAGCACTGGTTCCAGCAGGCTGATAAGTGGGGCTGGATCTCGGAGCTAATAAGCTAGAGGGAGGATTCCAAGATAGTGCTTCTCAGCACCAGTGTCTCTGTGTTAGAACAAGCTCCCCTCCTGCCTCTCTGGGAGGCTCTCTAAGACCAGCAGGAAGGTCTGATCCAGGGTCATTTCAAATTACTGCTTCTGCTGTGGGTCCTGGAGCATGTGAAATTTGGGATGTGGTTATTAGCAGTGAATTATCTATTTCTCACAGTTGCCTGGCTCTCCTGAAAGTAAGCCCTGCTAGTTTTAAAGCCCTATGCTCTGGGGCCTCATTTTCCTGGTTCAAGACCCTGGGGCTAGGAAGCCTGACATGGGGCTGAGACCATTTGCTCCTTGGAGGGAACCTCTGCAGTTCTGATTATTCTCCTGTTTGTCAGTTGCCTACTGTGTCATTCTCACCAATTATTCTATAAATAGTTGCAATTTTGGTGTGCCAGTGGAAGGAGGTGAGCTCAGGGTCTTCCACCATCTTGGCCACTCTCCTTCCCCAGAATGTGTTTTGAAGCAGTGATGGAGGTGAAGGCAAATCTGACTGTCTGAACCTGGGGAAGCTCTGCACTCGGAATTAGTAGGAATAAAGGAGGTGGGGGTAAGAAGTGAAAGTGAAAGTGAAGTCGCTCAGTCATGTCCGACTCTTAGCGACCCCATCCTACCAGGCTCCTCCATTCATGGGATTTTCCAGGCAAGAGTACTGGAGTGGGCTGCCATTACCTTTTCCGGGGGGTAAGAAGTAGGGCTTTAAACAGGAAAGCAATCGAATGTTTATGTAAGAAACTTATGTCTCAGCCATCATTCCCATACCCTTCCTCCAATTTAGAACATAGAGCATAGACATTTGGTCATATATTGCTCTATCTTCCTAGCAAAACCCTATATGACTGGTCTCTAAAGAAACTGAACAAACTTCCATAAATGTAGACTCCTTGAGGGCAGGACTCTATATCTACTTTTCCACTTTATCTCTAGAAGCTTTAAGAGTATCTGGACTATAGTAGATGCTTTGTCAATATCTGTTGACTCAATAAATGTACTAAAGTGTCTAGTACAAAAATTAATGCTCCAGGAAAACCTTGTCATTCATACTGAGGGGTGAGAATGAGTGCAGCGTGATCCCATTTACTTGCAAATTGATAGGCTTCTCCTCTATCCTGCCATAAATTTCCATTCAAGGAAGAGAGCTGGTGTGTAAACAGACCTATTTATGCAAATAAGAAGATTTTACTGATATAAAGGGGTAAGAAGAACATTTAGGGATATGAACAAATCCCATTACCTTTTCCAGGGGATCTTCCCAACCCAGGGATTCAACCCAGGTATCTCACATTGCAGGTGGATTCTTTACCAGCTGAGCTACAAGGGAAGCCATGAATAAATCAGTAACAGAAAAGAGAAAGAAGGAAATAAACAGACAAACTGACCCCAGAGGAAATAGATAACAATTCAGGAAGTGAAAGAGAAGTTAAAAATGCTAATTAATATCTCTTAAGAGACTAAATGAAACTAGATTAGGATGTTCTGAATACCAATCAGAAAACAAAAATAAGAGAATTAAAAAGTATTTTAGATTAATTATAATTCTTTAGATGAACAAAAAGCAATAGAATTAAAAAAAGAATCCAAGTTGACAAAAACTTCTAGAATAGCATCATCTAACAGAACTTCGGATATTTTCACTGTACAATTTGATAGCCACTAGTTATATGTAGCTTAAAATATGACTAGTGTGACTGGGAAACTAAATTTTAGATTTTATTTCATAATTTTAAATTTAAACACAAATGGTCACATTTGGCTCATGACTACCATATTGAACAATACAGTTTTAGAATATAAAGCATGGAAATAAAAAAAGAAATGTAAACAGTGGAAGAAAAGAAATATACATAATCAACTCAGGAGATTCCACTATCAACTAATAGGAACCTCAGAAAGATAAGACATAAAAAAAGATTAATGTGTCAAGGAATGAATAGATTTTGTAGAGACTTCAGATCTTAAAGGATATATTCATCTACATATATCCTTGGAAATTTTAGAACACCAAGGAGGAGAAAAAGAAAGGTCCAGTATCTTGCCCAAGGCTACGAAGCTAGTAAGTGGTAAACCCAGTTTTTGCTTTCAGGCAAACTTGCTACTATGCCTGTGTGCTTAACATAACAATGTAGACATTCCCAAGTGTTAGAGTCTGTATATGTAAAAGGCATGATATATTTGGTTGTGGTTAGCAGACCCAGTTATTGTTAAGGGTGGGCTTCCCTGGTGGCTCAGACGGTAAAGAATCTGCATGCAATGCAGGAGACCCGAGTTTGATCCTTGGGTCCAGAAGATCCCCTGGAGAAGGAAATGGCAACCCACTCCAGCATTCTTGTCTGGAGAATCCCATGGACAGAGAAGCCCGGTGGGCTATAGTACATGGGGTTGCAAAGAGTTGGACGTGACTGAGCGACTAACACCACCAACACCAGAAATGTAAAAGTGTAAGTGATACTGTCAAAAGTAGCTAGAAAAAAACCATACTTTTATTGAAAAGGTAACAGGAATTAGAATAATGAAAATATTAAATAATGACAAAGGGAGAGGAGAAGAAAGGTAGTGAAGTCATTTAAATCATCACCTCTCATAATGGAAATATCATTTAAAACTGATAAATTTTATGCAAGAGGTGACTGCCAGAAAAATCTTAAAAATATATTTAAGAGACTTTTTTCTCTGAGGAATGGGACTGGGGTTAAAAAGATGTGAGCCAGAATGATTCTTATAAACTGTCAATCTGGTTCATCATTCCCCTGCTTAAAAAGACAATAATATTTTGTTGTTCACAAGATAAATATAATATGGCTTACCAAGCCCTTGTAACCTTTCCAGCCTTATCTCTTACCAGTTATCGCTGATATTCTAAGTTCTAGTCAGATTTAATTTGACTTCCTTGAACCCATAGTACTCTCTTTTGCCTCCAGTCTTTGAATAAGAATTTCACTCTATCTGGAAAGCTATTTCTTTTCCTCTTTGTGTGATAGATTCCTAACTATTCTTAAGTTCCAGCTTAAACATCAGTTCCTTTGGGAAAGCTTTTCTTGATCCTTCTAAACAGAGTAAGAAGATATTGCTGTTTTCATAAACCATGTTTTTCTTACCTTAGCACTTAGAGCAGAATGTCTGACACTTGTTTCCTTCTCCCACTTCTAACCATCCTCTCTCCTCACCCATGGTCAAAAATGAAATCTGGAGATTGGGTTGGTCATGACCAACTCATGAAAGCTAATGTGAGGACATTTTGAAAGGTGCTCCAGGGAAAAAGGGAGGTACAGGCACTCAGCATAATAAGGTCAGGGTTATTATTTGATAAGAAATAGATTCAAAGTAATGGTAATAGGAGGAATAAAGTTGATTCATATACCAGAGAAGGAGGCTTTCAAACTGAAAATAATCATCATGCTGATGAGTTGTATTTGAATTCAAATGCTTATGAGAAAACCAGCCAAAGCCTGGAATGGGAATCTCACCATTGCTTCTCACTACATCCCCCTACCCTACCCCCAGCACCATGAGACCACCATCCACCTTTTCCTTGACCTACCCGTGCATTCTTACCCCACTAGGGTCACTGACAGATACTAAAACTAGAGCTTATTCCAATTACTAAACACAATCAGAAAAAACTGAGGGGGAAGAATCATGAAATTCTATAATGCCCAACATTGAGGAATTTTCAATATAAAAGAAAGGACTTAGGGGCTCAATATTCAGAAGGGAGAGATGGCGTGTTAGATGGGGGTAAGAGGTCTTGGACAAAAAGAGCTATTAAGGTTATATTAATTCATTCATTTACCAAATAGTTGTTGAATGCCTACATTATACATCTAGTTCTCAAAGCTCCTTGAACCAAGTTTCTTTGCATGCAGTTCAGAAGGCTTCATAGGCCCCAGGAACTTTTGAAATTCTAGGCAAAATTTTGAGACTGTTTATTTTTCTAGCAAGACAGTCCACATATTTTGTCAGCATATCATAGAACTCTATCACTCTTTGTCTGTTATGGAAAGAATATACAAAATAAAGAATTCCAAGTTGTAGTCTCTGTTTTCAAGATATTTTCAATTTGGCAGATGAAGCAAGTATAAAGCCAACTAAGGTAGAATATTATAATCAATAAATGAGGAGTAAATATAAAAAGTCTTATAATCAATGAAGAGAGAGATCATGTATGTTGGGGAGATAAGGAAAGATTTAGGGAAAAGGTGGGACTAAACTTGAGTAGAAATTATCTTAATTTAAACTGAATAGAAATTATCCAGGTAGACAGAAAGGAGACAGGCATTCCAAATAGATAAAATTATGCTAATAAGTCTCTAAAAGTAAGGACAGTTATAGGATGTCCTAATTATGACAAATAGTCTAGTCTGGTTTAACACATGGCTAGCTCTTGGAGTGATGTGGGGGTCAGAGTATAAAAGGTGGCTTATCTCTAGAATGTGGAGAGCCTTAAGGCCAAGCTGAAGACCTCAGACTTTATCTTTCAGAAAATGCCAATTTTTTTTTAAGAAGGGGGAGTGATGACAAACGGAAATCAGACTTTTAAAAATTTTGATGATTTGAGTGCTTGCCATTGATGCCCTGAGGGTTCAGAAAATGATAACCTACTCAGAAATCTTCCCTGGTGGCTCAGACAGTAAAGCGTCTGTCTACAATGCCTACCATGTGGGAGACCTGGGTTCAATCCCTGGGTCAGGAAGATCTCCTGAAGAAGGAAATGGCAACTCACTCCAGTATTCTTGCCTGGAAAATCCTATGGATGGTGGAACCTGGTAGGCTACAGTCCATGGGGTCACAAATAGCCCAACATGACTGAGCGACTTCACTTCACTCAGAAATCTACCTCTTGGGTTAGTTCCATATTATTGCATGTGACTGTCAGCTCTTTTACTAACAAGTAAACAAGTGCTTATTACATATTACACAGATCACAATCTTCAGCAGATTACAGTCCCAGCACACTTGCTGAACAAACTCATAATTAATATGACTGAATGAAAATATTAGCAATGCGCAGTTAGTGCAAAAGATGGAGCACAGATGGCTTTATATTTAACTAATGGCCACTGACTTTTAGTTTGAGTGGAACCAAGCTCCAGGACTTTGTTTTCTCAGAAAAGAGTGGGATTAATTAAATGCATATGTAAATTTCATAAACGAGAGGGGCAATACTTTTGGGTAATACTAGGGTCACAGAAAATGGGGGTAGGTTTAGAGTCTTCTCCCTCATTGAATAAACCTGGGATGATGATAAGGTGCTCTGGAGGAATATGGGAAACAAATGAGAGATCAGTTCTGACTGGCTAGAAAGAAAAGACCTTTGATGCTGAAATTAGGGTCTGATGATCACCTTCATCAGTTAATTCTTTTCCCTGTTTTCTGTTAGCTAAAGGTAGATGTTGGGATGAGGGATTATTTGAGTTACTTTGAGAGTTACAGCTGAATAAGCCAAATGTTAGAATAAAAGTAATTTTTTTAGTCCTGAGAATAACCTTGGTGGTGGCTATTTCAGTCTCATAATTTGGAATATGAAACAGTGGAGGCCCAGACAACTTAAGTGGCTTTCAAGAGAACACATGGATAGTAAAGTGAAGAAACAGACCAGAATGACTACTTCACCACTGTATGCATATTGCTTAGGATGCCTGGCACATAGGAAATGCTCGCTAAATATTTGTCCAATTAATAACTGAATGAACCCCAGGCTTCTGATTCCTTGTAGCAGTTGTTCCACTGTACCATATAAACTATGGGAGATTTAATTAGAAAAGAGTGTCTTTGAGCAACCAGGACCTGGTTGTACCTGTACAATGTCAAAGAATAAAGATTATCACAATATAGGTAGATTTCCCTATAAACATAATCTCACTTTCCATGGTATATTAGTTTTCTAGGGCTGTTATCACAAAATGCCAAAGACTGGGTGGCTTAACCAACAGAAATTTATTTCTTCAAAGTTATGGAGGCTAGAAGTAAAAGTTAAGGTGTTAGTCGAGTTGATTTCTTCTGAGAGCCGTAAAGGAAGGATATGTTCCTTGCTTCTATCCTTGGCTTGTAAATGGCTATCTTCTTTCTGTGTCTATACATCATTTTCCGTTTGTCTGTGTCCATTTTCCCCCTTCTTATAAGGACACTCAATATTCCTATTGGATTAAGGCCCCACCTATTGAACTCATTTTAATTTGATTACCATTTAAATACTATCTATCCAAATATGGTTACATTCTAAGGTACTGAAGCTTAGGACTTCATCATTCGAAACTTTGGTGGGGGGACATAATTCATAAAACATGGAGACCAACTTTTCCATCACACAGCATAATAAACCCTCAACCCTATTTTCCAGCATCAGCCAAGGTGATGTTAACAGAGCTCCCAGTTTATAGTTAATAAAAGAGTCAATTCCTAGGCAGGTTGATAAGAAGTCCGGGGTCCCCAAGAGGAGGAGAAAGGGGTCTGGGGCTCTCAAAGTGGAGATAGGGGTCTGGAATTCTCAAGGAGGAGGAAAGGACAAACATCTTTTTTTCTCTACATTCCTTAGTCTTAGTCACATAAAACATTTTTTTTCTTTGAGCCAGGAACTGATGATTACACAACAAACGACTCTGTTTAAACTCTGTACTAAGGATTATGTAAAAACAATGTATTCTGCTTGAGGACAGTTTCTCCTTCCTGAAAACCTTCTGGCTAATCCTGTTATCTTAAAATGTAAATTATGGGAGTGGTTCTAGTAAGATCTTTACAACCTTGAGACATTCTTTTGATTTATTGTAATAACTAGTTAAAAAGTATATAACTCCTTTAGCTAACGCTAGTGAGGGGGGCATTCTCCATCCCCCTTCTGATGTCTGTGTCAGAAGCTTTCTCTGTCCCTTTTTATACTTTAATAAAACTTTGCTATACAAAAGCTCTTGAGTGATCAAGCCTGGTCCCTGGTCCCTGGTAGTGAAGTTAAATCTTCTTCGGAGTTCAGGAATCTGAAGCTGTTCACCTTAAGCTGTCAGTTAAGCAGCCAATTTCCCAAAAGCCTCAAGGTTCTTCCCATGCATGTACATTATCCTGGTGGAGCAGGAGGGTTGCCTGCCAGCATGTTCTCCTGCCAGCGTGCTAAAATAAGAGCCACAGGGCATAGGCTGGCTGATTTTTTTTTTAAAGTACATGCTATTATAATTGTGATGAAACAATACTTTCTTCTTTGGAAATTGGCTCTTTCCTCATCCTGTGAAGTGCTGCAAGAAGTGTGAAGGACTTTGATTATTTTTATCATGGTTATTATGTTGAACTGTCACTTAGATAATGAGTGTGTATTTCAGAAGCATCCTGGGGTTGGGATTTGTAAGGAGGCTCTGCAATGAGTGCCTACTGAGAGGACCCTGGGGAAAGCCAGTGAGGCTCTTTCCAGGGTTTCTGTGAAGATTCTTAGTAAGTAAAAGCATACACTTAAGAGGAAAGTACTTTTGCAGTTAGAAAGTATTTGAAAGAGATGGAACTCCAAGATAGTACCAGGGGATTCCCAAGATTTGTCTTTAGTGGGCATCTGCTATTTGTGTTAAAGTGAGAGAGAAGCTCTTGCTCCTTGAAAAAAGTGCCACCTTACTCTATCAGAATGATACTCAGGAGCCATAGGCTTAGCTTTCTTGTCTCTACCATTGACCAAAATGTTGTGTCTGTCTTAGAAAATCTTCTCAACCATGACCCTCAAAATTAGAAATGATACTATCTTACATCAGGGCCTTCTTGGATTTATTCCTAGTTACCAAGGTGTGACTATTAAATATAGATTCCAGCAAGTGGAACAGGGGTGTTTGGATCTTTAGATGATAGTCTGATGCTTTTGGCCTGATTATTATTAAGCACCTTCTGACTAAGTCACCTCATGGATTGTGTTGCTTAAATCAAGAGGTCATTTAATTTTTGTATTGCCGAGCTGAAGTTTCAGGCCATTTTCTTCTATTGGCTCGTCAGATGTCAGAGACCAAGAAGCTGCTGTGTTCTTAGAAGCAAATATTAACAAATACTGGAAGTACCATTATTTATCATGAGCGGTGAGTCACCACCAGAAAGTGTTAGTAAAAAGTATGTGAGATATGGCTGCTTGCTGCTTAAAAGCCAATAAACAGGCCAGGTTGGTAGAAAGCAAAGTTTGCTTTTTTTCAGATTCTGGCAAATGGCAGTGGGGGTGGTGGACGTCTGTCCAAAGGCCGACTGCCCCCACTGGCAACCACTGGGGCAAGAGCAGAAGTGAGGGGTGAGGGCAGTATACGCAGAACAGCACAGTCATCTCTGACAGTCATCTTCAAATTGGCATTGATGGTCTGACCAGCATCATGCTGTTTGTTTTAGATATAGTTATCTTCAATTCCAGGATCCATTTATTTCCATTTCTTTGAGGCCAGTTGTCAGAATTGTGGCCGCTTATGTCATGGCTAAACTCTGGTCATCATGTAGTTAACCTCTCTACCTGGTGGGGATTTTGGTATCTATAAGACACTCACAGGATATGGCTCAGAATATTATCTAAAACTCTTGAGAAGGAATTAAAGATCCTTGACTACGTTTCAGTTCAGTCACTCAGTCGTGTCTGACTCTTTGTGACCCCATGGACTGTAGCACACCAGGCTTCCCTGTCCATCACCAACTCCCGGAGGTTACTCAAACTTATGTTCATCAAGTGAGTGAAGCCATCCAACCATCTCATCCTCTGTCGTACCCTTTTCCTCCCGCCTTCAGTCTTTCCCCATATCAGGCTCTTTTCCAATGAGTTAGTTCTTTGCATCAAGTGGCCAAAGTATTGAAGCTTCAGCTTCAGCATCAGTCATTCCAATAAATATTCAGGACTGATTTGCTTTAGGATGGACTGGTTTGATCTCCCTGCAGTTCAAGCTGCCTCAGTCATGTCCAACTCTGTGTGACTCCATAGACGGCAGCCCACCAGGCTCCCTCGTCCCTGGGATTCTCCAGGCAAGAACACTGGAGTGGGTTGCCATTTCCTTCTCCAATGCATGAAAGTGAAAAGTGAAAGTGAAGTCGCTCAGTTGTGCCTGACTCTTCACGACCCCATGGACTGCAGCCTACCAGGCTCCTCCGTCCATGGGATTTTCCAGGCAAGAGTACTGGAGTGGGGTGCCATTGCCTTCTCCACACCAGAGTTAAAAAGCATTAATTCTTCGGTGCTCAGCTTTCTTTATAGTCCAACTCTCAGATCCATACATGACTACTGGAAAAACCATAGCTTTGACTAGATGGACCTTTGTTGGCAAAATAATGTCTCTGCTTTTTAATATGCTGTCTAGGTTGGTCATAGCTTTTCTTCCAAGGAGCAAGAATCTTTTAATTTCATGGCTGCAGTCACCATCTGCAGTGATTTTGGAGCCCCCCAAAATAAAGTCTCTTACTGTTTCAGTTGTTTCCTCATCTATCTGCCATGAAGTGATGGGACCAGATGCCATGATCTTAATTTTCTGAATGTTGAGTTTTAAGCCAGCTTTTTAAGTCTCCTCTTTCACTTTCATCAAGAGGCTCTTTAGTTCTTCTTTGCTTTCTGCCATAAGGGTGGTGTCATTTGCATATCTGAGGTTATTGCTATTTCTCCCAGCAACCTTGATTACAGCTTGTGCTTTTTCCAGCCCAGCATTTCTCATGATGTACTCTGCATCAAGTTAAATAAACAGGGTGACAATACACAGCCTTGACATACTCCTTTCTGGATTTGGAACCAATCTTTTGTTCCATGTCCAGTTCTAACTGTTGCTTCTTGACCTCCATATAGATTTCTCAGGAGGCAGGTCAGGTGGTCTGGTATTCCCATCTTTTTAAGAATTTTCCACAGTTTATTGTGATCCACACAGTCAAAGGCTTTGGCATAGTCAATAAAGCAGATGTTTTTCTGGAACTCTCTTGCTTTTTCTATGATTCAGTGAATGTTGGCAATTTGATCTCTGGTTCCTCTGCCTTTTCTAAATCCAGCTTGAACATGTGGAAGTTCTTGTTTCAACTCAGCAGTGGCCACAGGACTGGAAAAGGTCAGTTTTCATTCCAATCCCAAAGGCAATGCCAAAGAATGCTCGAACTACCGCACAATTGCATTCATCTCACATGCTAGTAAAGTAATGCTCAAAATTCTCCAAGCCAGGCTTCAGCAATACATGAACCATGAACTTCCAAATGTTCAAGCTGGTTTTGTAAAAGGCAGAGGAACCAGAGATCAAATTGCCAACATCTGCTGGATCATTGAAAAAGCAAGAGCGCTCCAGAAAAACATCTATTTCTGCTTTATTGACTATGCCAAAGCCTTTGACTGTGTGGATCACAATAAACTGTGGAAAATTCTGAAAGAGATGGGAATACCAGACCACCTGATCTGTCTCTAGAGAAATCTGTATGCAGGTCAGGAAGCAACAGTTAGAACTGGACATGGAACAACAGACTGGTTCCAAATAGGGAAAGGAGCATGTCAAGTATTGTCACCCTGTTTATTTAACTTCTATGCAGAGTACATCATGAGAAACGCTGGACAGGAAGAAGCACAAGCTGGAATCAAGATTGCCGGGAGAAATATCAACAAACCTCAGATATGCAGATGACACCACCCTTATGGCAGAAAGTGAAGAGGAATTAAAAAGCCTCTTGATGAAAGTGAAGGAGGAGAGTGAAAAAGCTGGCTTAAAGTTCAACATTCAGAAAACGAAGATCATGGCATCTGGTCCCATCACTTCATGGGAAATAGATGGGGAAACAGTGGAAACAGTGTCAGACTTTATTTTTGGGGGCTCCAAAATCACTGCAGATGGTGAGTGCAGCCATGAAATGAAAAGACGCTTACTCCTTGGAAGGAAAGTTATGACCAACCTAGATAGCATATTCAAAAGCAGAGACATTACTTTGCCAACAAATGTCCGTCTTGTCAAGGCTATGGTTTTTCCTGTGGTCATGTATGGATGTGAGAGTTGGACGGTGAAGAAAGCTGAGCACTGAAGAATTGATGCTTTTGAATTGTGGTGTTGGAGAAGACTCTTGCGAGTCCCTTGGACTGCAAGAAGATCCAACCAGTCCATCCTAAAGATCAGTCCTGGGTGTTCATTGGCAGGACTGATGCTGAAACTGAAACTCCAATACTTTGGCCACTTTGTGTGAAGAGGTGACTCACTGGGAAAGACCCTGATGCTGGGAAGGATTAGGGGCAGGAGGAGAAGGGGACAACAGAGGATGAGATGGCTGGATGGCATCACCGACTCGATGGACATGGGTTTGGGTGGACTCCAGGAGTTGGTGATGGACAGGGAGGCCTGGCGTGCTGTGATTCATGGGGTCGCAAAGAGTCGGACATGCCTGAGCGACTGAACTGAACTGAACTGAAGCCTGGCTTGGAGAATTTTGAGCATTACTTTGCTGGCATGTGAGATGACTGCAATTGTGCGGTAGTCTGAGCATTCTTTGGCATTGCCTTTCTTTGGCTTGGAATGAAAACTCACCTAATGACTACCTTATTATTATTTGGTCTCCTTTGACTGTTGTCCTTTGTTTCTATGTGTTCTCATTTCTCTGATTAAACTTCTTTGACCAAAGTTTTCCACAAGCAAAAGGCAGGACATGGGGGTGGGGGGAAGAAGGGCCATAGGGCCCTGCTCCATTTTAAAAGGACAAAGAGAGCTGCAGAGTCAAGAATAAAAATACTTGGAAAAAGAATCCTAACTTGGTGGTGGAAATAATATAGCATTCACTCTAATAGTGAAAAAAATGGTTGTGGAGAATACAGGGTTTTTTTTTTTGTTTGTTTTTCTTTTTCACAACTAGACATAAATAATAGTAACCAAAACCCTTAAATGACTGGCAAGTTATGTCAGTTCCCAGACCATTAAATCTTGAGTTATGGTTTGATGCACAGTTAAAACAGACAAAAATAATTGCCAAAATATTTATTTTTTTTTACACAGTCCAATTATTTTAACATGTCTCCAAGGTAGTATCAGTAGGGCTCAAAGGATTGTGGGCTGCCAGGGCTTGTCAAAGGGCCTCTAGGGACTTGCCCTTCTGTCCACAAAACTTCCCTTTTCCCCACCCCCAAATGCTCTGTGATCTCTTGTTGGCTCTAAAGCAAGACAGATGTTTACAGGATCCTGAGCAGGTCCCTTCTCAGCTAAAATTAACAAAGGCAGTAATATTCTCAAGCTCATCCAAGACTGGGGGAAAGGAACTGAATGCTACAGACTACAGCAGACATGGTTTTAAAGTTTGAGCTCTGGAGTTGTTTGAGAAACACCTTGCTTTTGCTTCATGATATTTTAAGTATTTATGGAGTTAAATGTAAAAGAAATCTAATTCCAAGTCTTATAGATATTTCTTCCAATTATGGGCTGAATTCAGTGACTCTTTCTGGAGAAGCCATTCCTCCTGCACTATTCAGGGGTTTTTGGAAAAATTCAGTCCCCTTGCAGAATCTGTGCTAATTATGCCACAAAAAGTGGGAGGCTATTTGGAGATAAATATTAACATAATTTAGGCCCAGAAAGAAATATCAACTTGAACAAAAAATATCTGAGCTCTCTACAAGATGGGTCAACAATAAAAAAGCTGACCCATTCTTTTGGATCTCAAATGGACATTTTTGTTACTTCTGAAAGCAATGAATGAACGTGTTCCCCAAACAAAATTCCTTAAACAAATTAAATGGCTTTTATGTTTTTTAAAAATGCACACCACATCTGCACCAAAGAGCAAAGACTATTTAAAGAACTATTTAAGAAAGAATAAAAGGCAGAAGTACAAAGCACATGAAAAAGTATAGATTAAGATTTTGTAAAAAAGTTATTCTAACACCAGAGTTTTCCCACAACCAGAGTCATTTGGTACTCAGTGATTCTCATTTTCCTTTGCTCGAAACTTCGGCAGGTGTCGGGATTTGGCAGCATCTCTTTAAGGGCGGTACTGGGATCTCTGCTCTTGGATGTACTCGTAGAGCGGACTGGAGCGCACTGGGGCACTGGCAAACTGCCGCTTGCCAGCCTCCAGGACCTGCCGGCGGCCCTTGTCTTCCTCCCACACTTGGCGGCGGCTCTGCTGCACGTCGCGCTCTTGGCGAAGCCTCTGCTCCTCCTGCTGCTGGCGGCGGAGCTGTTCTTCCCGGAATTTCCTCTCCCGCTCCTGGCGGAGTCTCTGCTCTTCTTGCCTCAATTCTTGTTCCTGACGACGCCTCTTCTCCTCCCTAGCAAACTGCTCCTCCGCCCGGTACTGCTGGTCTAGCTGCTGCCGGCGCCTCAGCTCTTCCTGCTCCTCGCGGTGCAGCTGCTCTTCTTGCTCGAGGAACTTCCGGTCCTGCTCCTGGACGCGGCGCTTTTCTTCCTCTCGCTCGCGCTGGAGGCTCTGCTCTTCCTCGAGGAACTTCCTGTCTCTCTGCCTCTGACGTCGCTGTTCTTCCTCTTGCTCGGGGCGCCTCAGTTGTTCCTCCTGGGAGAAGACCCCCTCAAGTTCCTGACGGCGCAGCTGCTGTTCTTCCCTTTCTCGGAGGAGCTGTTCTTCTTCTCGGAACTTTCTGTCGCGCTCCTGGCGAAGTTGTGGCTCGCGTTCCTGGCGGCGCAGTTCTTCTCTTTGCTGCAGGAGCTGTTCTACCTCACGGAACTGTCCGTCGCGCTTCTGGCTGCGCAGCTGTTTTTCCCTTTCTTGCAGGAGCTGTTCCTCCTCACGGAACTTTCTGTCG
Organism: Bubalus bubalis; assembly: GCF_019923935.1. Taxonomy (NCBI): domain Eukaryota; kingdom Metazoa; phylum Chordata; class Mammalia; order Artiodactyla; family Bovidae; genus Bubalus; species Bubalus bubalis. Next base: position 18,719,964 of record NC_059162.1, on the reverse strand, counting down.
CGTTCCTGGCGAAGTTGTGGCTCGCGTTCCTGGCGGCGCAGTTCTTCTCTTTGCTGCAGGAGTTGTTCTTCCTCACGGAACTTTCTGTCGCGCTCCTGGCGGCGCAGTTCTTCTCTTTGCTGCAGGAGCTGTTCCTCCTCACGGAACTTTCTGTCGCGCTCCTGGCGGCGCAGCTGTTCTTCCCGTTCTTGCAGGAGCTGTTCCTCCTCACGGAACTTTCTGTCGCGTTCCTGGCGAAGTTGTGGCTCGCGTTCCTGGCGGCGCAGTTCTTCTCTTTGCTGCAGGAGCTGTTCTTCCTCACGGAACTTTCTGTCGCGCTCCTGGCTGCGCAGCTGTTCTTCCCTTTCTTGCAGGAGCTGTTCCTCCTCACGGAACTTTCTGTCGCGTTCCTGGCGGCGCAGCTGTTCTTCCCGTTCTTGCAGGAGCTGTTCCTCCTCACGGAACTTTCTGTCGCGTTCCTGGCGAAGTTGTGGCTCGCGCTCCTGGCGGCGCAGTTCTCTTTGCTGCAGGAGCTTGTCCTCCTCACGGAACTTTCTGTCGCGCTCCTGGCGGCGCAGTTCTTCTCTTTGCTGCAGGAGCTGTTCCTCCTCACGGAACTTTCTGTCGCGTTCCTGGCGAAGTTGTGGCTCGCGCTCCTGGCGGCGCAGTTCTCTTTCCTGCAGGAGCTGTTCCTCCTCACGGAACTTTCTGTCGCGCTCCTGGCGGCGCAGTTCTTCTCTTTCCTGCAGGAGCTGTTCCTCCTCACGGAACTTTCTGTCGCGTTCCTGGCGAAGTTGTGGCTCGCGCTCCTGGCGGCGCAGTTCTCTTTCCTGCAGGAGCTGTTCCTCCTCACGGAACTTTCTGTCGCGTTCCTGGCGGCGCAGCTGTTCTTCCCTTTCTCTCAGGAGCTGTTCTTCGCGTAATTTTCTGTTTCGTTCTTGGCGTAGCTCTTGCTCGCGTTCCAGGAGGCGCAGCTGCTGTTCCTCTTCGCGGAACTTTCTGTCGCGTTCCTGGCGGCGCAGCTGTTCTTCCCTTTCCTGCAGGAGCTGCTCTTCCTCACGGAATTTTCTGTCTCGTTCCTGGCGGCTCAGTTGTTCTTCCTCGCGGAATTTTCTATCTCGCTCCTGACGTAGCTGTTGCTCGCGTTCCAGGCGGCGCAGCTGCTGTTCCTCTTCGCGGAACTTTCTGTCTTCTTCCAGATAGCGTATTTTCTCCTCTCTTTCCCCTTTCAGCAGCTTTTCTTCCTCTCGGAATTTCCTATCTCGCCTTTCGGTTTCCTTTTGCTGCTCTCGCTCCAGCAGTTGTTCAGCTGGGAATTGCCTGTCACGCTTTTGCCGGCTCCTCCTCTCTTGGTCGCGTTCTCTTTTCTCTTCTTGTTCATCCTGCAGGGGGCGCCGATCCTGCTGGAATCGACTCTCCCGCACCCGGGAATCATCCAGTTGCCAGCTCTTTTCTTTGTTGTCTCGGTGTTTGGCATAAACCCTGTTATTACGAACTTCATTTTGGTGCTGATCCTCATCCCGGAATTGCCTCTTCCTGTCCAGGCGCTGCAGCTCCTCCTCCTCTAGCTGTCTTTCGAGCTCCTGGCGCCTCCTCTTCTCACATTCCTCTCTCTGCAGCTGCTGCTCCTCTCTGTGCAGTCGCTCTTCTTCCCGCAGCAGCTCCTCTTCCCGATATTGTCTTTCCCGCTCTTGGCGCCTCTTCTCTCTCTGCAGCTGCTCCTCTTCCCGCTGCAGCTCCACCTTCTCTAGATACTGTCTCTCGCGCCCCTGAAGCCTCTTCTCGCGTTCCTCTCTCAGCAGCTGCTTCTCTCTCTGCAGTCGGTCTTCCTCCCGCTGCAGCTCCTCCTCCTCGAGATACTTCCTCTCGAGCACCTGGCGCCTCTTCTCGCGTTCCTCTCTCTGCAGCTGCTCCTTCTCTCTCTGCAGTCGCTCTTCCTGCCGCTGCAGCTCCTCCTTCTCGAGGTACTGCCTCTCACGCTCCTGGCGCCTCTTCTCGCGTTCCTCTCTCTGCAGCTGCTCCTCTTCCTGCAGCTCCACTTTCTCTAGATACTGCCTCTCGCGCTCCTGGCGCCTCTTCTCGCGTTCCTCCCTCAGCAGCTGCTCCTTCTCTCTCTGCAATCGCTCTTCCTGCCGCTGCAGCTCCTCCTCCTCGAGGTACTGCCTCTCGCGCTCCTGGCGCCTCTTCTCGGGTTCCTCTCTCTGCAGCTGCACCTCCTCCCGCAGCTCCACTTTCTCTAGATACTGCTTCTCGGGCTCCTGGCGCCTCTTCCCGCGTTCCTCTCTCTGCAGCTGCTCCTTCTCTCTCTGCAGTCGCTCTTCCTGCCGCTGCAGCTCCTCCTTCTCGAGGTACTGCCTCTCACGCTCCTGGCGCCTCTTCTCGCGTTCCTCTCTCTGCAGCTGCTCCTCTTCCTGCAGCTCCACTTTCTCTAGATACTGCCTCTCGCGCTCCTGGCGCCTCTTCTCGCGTTCCTCCCTCAGCAGCTGCTCCTTCTCTCTCTGCAATCGCTCTTCCTGCTGCTGCAGCTCCTCCTTCTCGAGGTACTGCCTCTCGCGCTCCTGGCGCCTCTTCTCGGGTTCCTCTCTCTGCAGCTGCTCCTCCTCCCGCAGCTCCACTTTCTCTAGATACTGCTTCTCGGGCTCCTGGCGCCTCTTCTCGCGTTTCTCTCTCTGAAGCTGCTCCTCTCTCTGCACCTGCTCCTCCTCCTGCTTTAGTCGCTCTTCCTCCCTCTGCAGCTCCATTTCCCGATACTGCCTTTCTCGCTCCTGACGCCTCTTTTCCCGCTGCAGCTGCTCCTCTTCAAGCCGCAGCTGCCCTTCCTCCCTCACCTGCTCCCGTTGAGCTGGCTTGGCGTACAGTGTGTAGCGGCGTCTCTGGCTTTCCTCCTCTAGCTGCCACTTCCAGTTTTGGTCGTAGCGCTGCTCTTCCTTGCGTCGTTGCCTCTCCTGGTCTTCTTGAAGGCTCTGCACCTCCTCGCGGATCTGCTGCTCCTGCTGTCTCTCGAGCAGCTCCTGCTCCTTGCGCCGCAGCTCCTGCTCCCCCCTCTCCTGCTCCAAGAGCCGCTCCTCGCGCCCGCGCCTCTGCTTTTGCAGTTGCTGCTCTTCCTCCAGACTCTCCCTCTGGAGCTCCTGAGTCTCCCGCCTTTGGAGCTGCACTTCTTCCTGGCGCTCGCGCAGCTCTCCTCTTTGCCGCTGTTGCTGTTCCACCTGGAGGCGCTGTCGCTCTCGTTGCTCCTGCCTCTCGAACCTTTGCTCTCGGTTCAGAAGCTCCTCTGGCTCCCGACCCTTGGGCCTTTGCTGCAGCTCTTCCTCCTCACCACACTCTTCTTGTTTTCTCCTTTGCAGCCTCTGCTCACGTCTTACTTGCTTCTCCCTCAGCTCCTCTTCCTCAGCGAGCTCCTCCAGTTCCTGCCTCTTCAGCCTGCGTTCTTCTAGTTGTCTGTTCTGGGGCTCGAATCTCCTTTGGTCTTCCCTCCTGCGATCCTGTAACGGGTTTCCCTTTCCCTCACACTTGGCTTCCTTCTCATTTAGCCCTGAGGCCTGGCCGAGAGCATAGTAACAAGCTGCAGCCACTTTGAAAACGATCGCGAGGAATTCATGGAAATCGATTAGCCCGTCACGGTCGCGATCCTGAAGTTCCAGGACCAGGTCTACCGTTTCTGGGTCGTGTGGTCTCTGAAAAAGAAATCAAAACTTTTACAATGTACTATTTACAGGTAGTAAACTTCCACACACACACTGTATATTTTATAATATGTTGGTACTCAAAAGACATTAAGAACAATTAGAGAAACACTCAGTTGTATGGAGTCTTGTCCGCATGTAAAACGTGAACAACCTAATTTTAAAGCATGCATTCATTGGAAATTTTTGCATCTTATAATTTAATGCTGATCAAAAGAACACAAGTTACAGCTGGATAAATAGGAATGAATTCATCCTCAAGAGAAAAAGCAGTGGAAATTTATGAAGATTTGCAGCAGCCATTTCTGTCTGAAATAGCCAGTATGCTGATTTGATTTTTATCCCATGTTTGAAAACAGAACAAAACATTTGCAGAAATGCCATTTTACTAGAGAAGAGCCTGATTAAATAATTAAGTAACTAATTAATTACCTTCAGACTCAGACATGAATGGGGAATATGGTATAGAACTGTCATGGCTATAAATGAATATAAAGTCACCATTCCTTGCTCTGGTCTCTCCTGAGAAGAAATTTCATAGCTCTAAATCAGTAGAGAAATTTCCTTTTCTTGTTATTTCTTACCCGAAGGATATCTCCAAATTCCCTCTCAAGGAGATTCTTCAGGTCTTTCTTGCTTAGTGTTGTCCCATCACAATCATGTGAGGCATATTGATTGAAAATTTTAGTGATATTAAAGATGCTTCTCAGAAGTGGAGACATTTTTTTCTTCCTTCAAATTCAAGTAAACCTAGAACAATAAAATTGGATTCAGAATCAAACTCTGTTTCTGATCTTGGGGAGGCTTTCTCCACAGTTTCAGGCAGATCCCTAAATAATTTGACTTTACCAAAGTATTTTCAACTGGGACTTTCAAAGCATTTTATCTTTGAATATGGCTCAGTAGGTAAAGAATCTGCCTGCAACACGGGAGACCCTGGTTTGATCCCTGGGTGGGGAAGATCCCCTGGAGAAGGAAATGGCAACCCATTCCAGTACTCTTGCCTGGAGAATTACATGGAAAAGGAGCCGGGCAGACTACAGTTCATGGGATCACAAGGCTTTGGACACGACTGACTGACATTCACTTTCATGTAGTGCTTATAAAAGGGAAGAGATCCTGAAAAATTTCAAGCCAGTGACGCATCTCAGGCTATCTTGTAGTTAGCTTTTGATTTTCTACCCAGTTTGTATTATCCATATCCTTTCTCTTTCTTCCTATTCCCTAGTGTTTTTCAAATCAGACAGTGAAGATTGTAGATATTTAGATTTGATAGGTTGCTACTCATAAGAATTTTCCTCTAAGATTGAGCAAAGAGGCTACATGAAAACCAAAAAGTGAAGGATCTTAAAATGGATAAGTAAACCTAATTGTAGCAGCAAAACTGGAACAATAAAAAGGGGATGTGGATTATTTCCTAACTGTATATAGTCCTTTAGAGATCTAGAAGTATAATTTGTAAGTCACCAGCTCTTAAGTACTATTTCCTAGTCAAAGGTGGTATTGTAATATTTAGATATATCAATGCAGAAAACAAAGTTCATATTATTAGCCTTAATTCTTATGTATCACAAGTATTCAATCATTGTAAGTTTCTGTTAGGTGCTTTCTGATTGGCTGCCAGATTTGGTGAGTCAGACTGAACCTGGAAAGCTGGCTTCTTTAGTTGCTTCTCAACTTCAATACCTCAGGTACCATAACCACATGAACATAGTCCATATTGGGTAGAAGCAATATAAAGAAGAGAACTGAGGGCTGGCAAACTTTTTTTAGGAAGATGAGCCACATCAGTCATATATGACCATCCTCCAGCCCCTAATGTCCAAACAAACTTATAGAGTTAAGTGCTCCATAGAAAGATGGCATGGAGTTAGTAGGAATTAGGTATATCTGTCGGAGAAGGCAATGGCATCCCACTCCAGTACTCTTGCCTGGAAAATCCCATGGACGGAGAAGCCTGGTAGGCTGCAGTCCATGGAGTCGCTAAGAGTCAGGCACAACTGAGCGACTTCACTTTCACTTTTCACTTTCATGCATTGGAGAAGGAAATGGCAACCCACTCCAGTGTTCTTGCCTGGAGAATCCCAGGGATGGGGGAGCCTAGTGGGCTGCCGTCTATGGGGTTGCACAGAGTCGGACACTACTGAAGTGACTTAGCAGCAGCAGGAGCAGGTATATCTGTAAGATACTGATGCTATCTGTCACATAGACCCTCCTTAACCCCCCCAACATCTACAACAGCTGGAAAATGAAGAATCGTACAGAAGAACATGATCCCACCGAATGGGACTTACCCACTTCACCAGAGGAAGAGGTCAAGTGCTCGCTGACACTGCTGGCAGGTGTACTGAACAGCTGGGAGCTGGGCCTTTTATAGAGGTTTTAATTGTGCCCTGAAGAGCAACTTAGAAAGGAGACACCCACTCTGTGGGATGGCCTGATTCATTCCTAACCAAGCCCAGCTCCACCTGTCTCCACGAATGACTTGTTTATCTTGCTGTTTGCTCACGTAGCTCTTTGGCACGAGGTTCACAGACCTTTCTTCCTGACAGAGTACTGGCTCCACCTAACATGAAAGGATAGAATATTTGGCAGAATCTCTAATTTTCCTTAATTGTTAAAATTAAATAAAGAAATTCATGGTCAGAATCTTAGTTAATTGCAATTTCATTACAAAGTAGTGACCTGTAAACCATTTACTTTATAAAAGATATAAATTCTAGGCTGAGGTTAAACAGAAATTTTGGCATAAACTAATGAGACCCAGATGATTTCTTTCTGGGATATGACAGTCCATGGGGAACTGCCTGAGGCCATTCTGGGTCAACAAGAGTTTGTAAGGAACTAGTTTTAATTTCTTCTCTAAAAATGCTGGTGGGAAAACATTTGCATCTATATTCTTTAGTCTTATGATTTTCCTACAGATTGGAGATCATGTCCTTAGTTAAATAATTTTTAAGGGTACTTAAAAATATGTTTTCATCAAATTGTTCATAAGAGAACTTTAAATCTGTGAAATTTTATTATTAGTGATATTCTATCTAAATGAAATTTGCTCATTTATGTTCTCATTAGCATATTGATGCCCCTGGAGGAAAAGAGCTGGTGTAATGCATTATTGTAGATATAATCATCTTGTTCAGCCCCAGTTACTGATGATTATGACACCTAAACACTTGAGTCTGGCTCTCGTGGAAGCACATTAAGGTAATCAGTCATTCTGACCCATTATGTTTGTCAGGGCTTTCTCAACTCTGGCGATCATTTGCAAATATCAGCATTGTTTTATTGTAAGAACCTGAATTTTATCCCTGGTTGACTCTCACCCTTACATTTCAGACAGTATGAAACTTTGGTTTGTAATAGGTTTATGGAGACTATTAAATGATTCAGTGGTTTTTGGCATTTCTCTCTCTTCCTTTGTCCAACAGAGGCAAGTATAGGTTTTTTGAATTTTGATGAGACTTTGTAGGATCCTCCAATGGGATATGAAGATTTGGGACCTGAGTCCTGATGGCTGTATTTTAATGTTCAAGTTGGTCTGAATGATAGTGATCTTGAATTCCATTTGTCCCTTCCCTTGTTGCTATCCTGGAAGTGGGGTGAAGAGGAAAGTGGAATTGATTGGCAATGGGAAGACAGTTGTAAGCCTGGCTCAATTCTTCATCCTTAAGGACTTCAGCATCAATGTCTGTGATCTAAGGGTTCTCTTAGAACTGTCACCACTTTTTGGATTCAGCAAACTTGCTGTAGCAGCTCCTTAGTGAAGAATGAAGGTATCTCTTTTTGACTTCTATTTAGGGTTTTATAGAGTTCTCTTCGGAGAAGGCAGTGGCACCCCACTCCAGTACTCTTGCCTGGGAAATCCCATGGACGGAGGAGCCTGGTAGGCTACAGTCCATGGGGCCGCTAAGAGTTGGACACGACTGAGTGACTTCACTTTCACTTTTTACTTTCATGCATTGGAGAAGGAAATGGCAACCCACTCCAGTGTTCTTGCTTGGAGAATCCCAGGGACAGAGGAGCCTGGTGGGCTTCCATCTATGGGGTCGCACAGAGTCCGACACGACTGACATGACTTAGCAGCAGCAGCAGCAGCAGCAGCAGCAGCAGAGTTCTCTTAATCTTTGAATTCTAAGATGGAATCATCATGAGCACTATATACACTGTAATCACAAACCATCACAGAACCTCTATATCTCACAGAGAGTAATAGCCCTTTTTATGGGTGTCTTTCAAGGAGTTCCCTCGACAAACCTTGCCTTATGTCTGATTCTGTTTTTATCTGCTTGTGTGATCTGTTACGGGACCTCAGCCCAGGTGGTGGGATGCATTTGTATGATTTCATTACACTTCTATAGTCAATACACTCAAAAAAGGACTGGACATTTATTAGGTTCTAAGAGAATAAAGGGAAAATATTAATCATCTAGTGGATCTTCCCTGTAGCTCAGATGGTAAAAAATCTGCTTGCAATGCAAGAGACCCGGGTTTGATCCACTCCAGTATTCTTGCCTGGAGAATCCCATAGACAGAGGAGCCTGGTGGGCTATCTTCTGTGGGGTTGCAAAGAGTCGGACATGACTGAGCAACTTCCACATCAACCATCTAAAATAGTTGAACAAGCAGAAACAAATATAGAAGCAAACCCAAAAGGAAGATGCTTCTGAACATCCTTGAGAAAGTTGTTGCAATTGCATTCACAGTAACAGAAAAAACTCTTCATCACTCTGACTGAATCTAAATCTTAAATTCAGTGGTGGCTCTCTTCAGCTCAGTTCAGTCACTCAGTCCGACTCTTTGCGACCCCATGGACTGTAGCAGGCTCCTCTGTCCATGGGATTCTCCAGGAAAGCATACTGGAGTGGATTGCCATTCCCTTCTCAGTTCAGTGGCTCTCTTACCTACTTTGTTTAAAATCAGTACAATGTGAGAGAAAATATTTAAAAACCTGAACACACCTAAGAGAACTAGCCTCTCTTCCTTGCTGTTCTCAGTCCATTATCAGAAACACTGTAAACAGGTTCAAATGCTAAATTGTAAAATCAAATTTGATATTCTAATGAAGTGATCCTCATTGTTATATAATGTTCTTGTATTTAAGAGTGTCATTAGTTTACAATATTATTTTAAAAGGACCTCCTGACATAATGCTTAGATAGGAAATGATTTTCTTTGCTTTCTCGTTCCTTAAAAGGTTGGTAAATGTCAGAGAATGTAGAAAATTATCAATTCCCAACTTATTCATTCATTTTATTTTTTTTTAAAGACCAACTTGGAATCCTTGAAATGTGGCAATGTCACTCATTGTGATTCATTAAAAAATGTTTTTTTTAAATCACCTGAAGATCTCTATATTCTTTGTAGGCAAAAAGTCTCATTATATTTATTTTATAGACTGGAGACTGAGAGGTCAGAGAATGTCACTGACTGGCCCAAGAATGATCCAAGTGCCTGTGCTCAGTTCTGCAAAAATGTTCTTTTTTATCAAGGGTTAATGATGGTAAGTTCAGAGCACAGCTGCAGTGTTGTACTATTTCTTGGCTTTGAGATTTGAACTCTTTAAGAAGAATTGAAAAGAGATTATAAACTTTATATCACTCAGATGCTTTATAATTATTAGATCAATCACGAAGCCTCATCTATGCTAAGATCTTTGGGTGTGGAGCTCTGTTGGAGTAACAGACAGAGACCTGAGATGGTCTTAGGTTTTTCCAGAGATAGAGACCACAGAACCCATTTTCTCGACCCAGAAAAAGTAGATAATGTATCTGACATTCTGTGGCATTCTAGCAGAACCAGATTCTGTCTTTGCCTTATTGGAGAAACCACCAAAATGAAAATTTAGGTAAAACAGTGAAAATTCTACTGTCATCCTCAGTCTAATGGGCTTCTCCAAAACCCAGTGTGAGCTATGATGTGGATTCTGGGAAAATATCTAAGTAAGATAATTTTAGATGGCTTTAAAGAAAGTAAGTTTCATTGGTAAGTTCTCTAAATATTTCTTCAGTGAAGACTTTTTCTTTAAAATTATATGTTAAACCTTTCAAATTTTCCTGTTGTTTCTTTTTCTTCAATGACCTATCCCCTGGAACCCCACCTCTGCCAGTCCAAAACCTAACATATTTTCTTTGAGGCCCCACACAAGTTCCATCTACTCCCAAAACCTTGCTTGACCTTTACACATAATGATCTTACAATTGAAAATTTTTTCCAGAGCATGCTTAGTCAGCATCATATAACCTAGCACTAGTTAATGTGTAATTTCCATACTTTTCTCTAATTTAATGAATGGGTGCTTGTTTTGTCTTCTTCATTAGGTTTTAAGTTCCTTGAAGGCAATGCAGTATCTATTATTTCTTCTAAGTGTTTAGTAAAATCCTGGCTGATATGGAACAGTTTTATTGCATTACAGCAGTTTAAATGGCCAGCAAGTCAGAATGAGATGAGTGGCTTGATTTGAGATGGAATTCTGGCAGTTGGGGTGGTGGCTTGGGGATGAGGGCATACACCATAATGGGAGTCAGCCCTTCTGGGGCCTCTCTCGAGTTTTGCCACTTTACAGGACAGGTGACAGAGAAGCATTACTCCACCCCTTTCGGCCTTCCCCCCATGCCCATCACTTCACCCCCTGTTAAACAAGGAGCTGATATGAATCCCTTCCTCAGAGGGGGAGCTGTGATAATTACAGCTTGTAAAGCATTTTGTGATTCTTAGATATAACAGGGCTAATTATGATCATTAATAATTCTTAATTTTTATCTTCTTCAAGGTAAATTATCTGTACTTTAATTATACCCCCACCCTGGTGATAATTATACCTCTGAGAGTCAGCAGATGCTTTCATCTTACATCATGCCTTACATGGTGATGGTGCTTGAGTGCCCAGAGAGAGCACTTCTACCTTGGGCCCACTCCTGATGGCACCCAGAGGAGCGGAGGGTTCCTGGCTTTCTTTGTCATCACGCTGGCCATAGATTGCAAGTGATTTGTTTAATCTGTTCTGTAATTGTATCTTTATCTTAACCAGAAGGACAGAGCTTTGGAATTTGTCAAAAGACACGGTGAATGGGAAATACAAACTTAATTTTTGTAATATGGTGAACATACTCTGCATGAAGGAAGCAGATGTTTTTGATCAGACTGTGGAGACTTTCTGATATCTGTTATAAAAACGTTCATAGCTACCATGTGAAAGAAGGGCCATAGTTCCTCAAAGGCAGAGGTACGATGTGACATTCTCTATTCTGGGAGTTAGATCTGTTTCTGATAGAATGGTAAGTCACTCTTTGGGATGAGATAAGGGGATATAAGTCTAGAGAATTTAAAAAATTATTTTGAGAGAGAGGTTTCGTTTCTGACAGCAAAGCATAACATAAAGGAGATTCGGAGCTGAGGCGTCACACTCAGCAGATGTCTTAGGTCGTGGGACTGTAAGTCATGGCCTCTCAGATGTGGAAAAGAGCACTGTCAGCACAGGCGCTGCCACTCTGGCTTGGAATGTTTTCTCCAGGCGCTGGTGTTCAGTAATCACTGTGTCATGATAAATTTATTGAGTCCTAATCTCGAGTGTTTCAGTGTCCTGAATCACACCTTATGTCTGACAGAAGGATGGTGATGGAATAGGGATGGAATGGGGTTCAGGTGATGATCAGAATTTTTAGTGGGTTTCATCTGACCCTTCTCTTTCAAAGGGGCTCATGCTTCTCTGGATTCCACCTTCCCCTTCCTCTCCTGCATCCTTTTTTTAGTTGCTTTCCTTTCCTCATTTCTTTGTGTCTTCTCCTTTAAAAAATTCCTTTTCTCCATCCCATACTCAAAACCACTCTGGTAGAGAAATAGGATTGGGTTGAAGGGACTTCGGGAGGGGGGCACAAGGTAAGGTCCTGTCCCCTTGCTTTAAGTGAGAATCTGAGTGAGTTCATAGCATTAGTGGAGGAACAGAAGTCAGGCTGTGTGTGCATTTCTCTGTTCTTCCTGCAGTAGCCTCTTTAGGTCCACAAGCATTTACTGAGTGCTTCCTATATAATAGCATCCCTGATTCTACGCCAGGCATGGCGCAAGGCACTTCCTCCCAGAAGGTACTCCAACCCTGCCCCGATGGAGTGGGACATATTGTGATATGAAAGGTTTAATTCCAAAGATGAGGCAATATTTGCTTGTATTTGCAGCTACTGTATGCTAAAAATTTTTCTCCAAAGGACATACAAAAAAAACAATAACAGTGGTTACCTGTAGGGAGAGAGGTGGGGAAGTGTCTTTTTACTGTGTATTTTTTTATACATTTTGATATTTGAGCATGTGAATGCGTTACCTATTAAAATTTAAATACATTAAAAAGAAAAACAAAAGTTTAATTCCAATAGAAAAGAGATGAAACAAAGAGAAGATAAAAAGCAGAATAATATCAGAGATTTAAAAATTTATCCCAAGATAAAAAAGAGCACAGGAGAACTCCTAGGAGTCAATGTTTCTAGAAACAAGAGTATATTTTCTTTACTCATTTTATGTTGTACCTGAGAGAATGCATGCATGCTTATTGCTCAGTCATGTCTGACTTTTTGTGACCCCACGGACTGTAGCCCACCAGGCTCCTCTGTCCATGGGGTTCTCCAGGCAAGTATACTGGAGTGGGTAGCCATTCCCTTCCCCAGGGAATCTTCCTGACCCAGGGATCAGACCTGGGCCTTCTGCCTTGCAGGTGGATTCTTTATCATCTAAAGAATCTCCAGATTCTTTAAGCCACCAGGGAAGCTCACCTGACAGAATATTCAGAGTTTTTTTTTTTTTAAGTGCAGTGAAACTAAATGAAATTTTAAAGCCTTAAAACTCACTAAAGTGATTGTACATAAGCTTTTTAGCTATTCTGTCAAATGTAATTGGAAATTTTCAAGTATTTTTCTTTGAGGTTTTTCCTTATCTGCAGATGGAGAGTGGATGCTGCTTCTCTGCGTGACTGACTAAGCTCCATCTACCCCTGGGCTCAGCTGACTTGCTGTCAGCTTTCAGCTGAGGGTTCTTCAATAAAGTCTCATCTATAACCACATTGTTTGAGAGCATTTCCCAAATTACAAGAAAAGTGCTTCTGGCAGCACAACTTGGATCTTTGAATTGAATCACTTCCTCTATCAATTCAGTTGCTCAGTTGCGTCCGACTCTTTGTGACCTCATGGACTGCAGCATACCAAGCTTCCCTGTCCATCACCAACTCCCGGAACTTGCTCAAACTCATGTCCATTAAGTTGGTGATACCATCCAACTATCTCATCCTCTGTTGTTCCCTTCTCCTCCTGTCCTCCATCCTTCCCAGCATCAGGGTCTTTTCCAATGCGTCAGCTCTTCACATCAGGTGGCCAAAGGATTGGAACTTCAGCTTCAGCATCAGTCCTTCCAGTGAATATTCAGGAATGATTTCCTTCAGGATGGACTGGTTGATCTCTGTGCAGTCCAAGGGATTTTCAAGAGTCTTCTCCAAAACCACAGTTCAAAAGCATCAATTCTTTTGTGCTCAGCTTTCTTTATAGTCCAACTCTCACATCCATACATGACTGCTGGAAAAACCATAGCTTTGACTAAATGGACCTTTGTTGGCAAAGTAATGTCTCTGCTTTTTAATATGCTATCTAGGTTGGTCATAGCTTTTCTTCCAAGGAGCAAGTGTCTTTTAATTTCATGGCTGCAGTCACCATCTGCAATGATCTTCCTCTGTAGGTGTTACAGATGTGGAGAGGTTACAACCTCTCATAGGGCACAAGTTAGTTTTTCTGACATTAATATAATCTTCTCTTTCATTGCCAGTATATCTCAAAATTAGATCTTGGGGTCCCTTTTGTACATTCCAGGGTGCATACATTTTTGAATGTTTCTGACTACAAGTCCTAGAATAGTGATTGTGATTCATATACCCCATCCTATCCCATGAATATCCACAGTGTCTTGTGTGCATGCGTGCTAGGTAGCTTCAGTCAGGTCCAACTCTTTGTGAATATGGACCATAGCTGTCAGGCTCCTCTGTCCATGGGATTCTCCAGGCAAGAATACTGGAGTGGGTTGCCATGTGCTTCTCCAAGGGATCTTTTGGAACCTGTGTCACTTATGTTTCCTGCATTGGCAGGTGGGTTCTTAACCACTAATGCCACCTAGAAAGCCCCCCACAGTCTCTTACTATTCAGCTAATCAAAACTTTCACTAAACTTCCTGTTAAATGTAAGGTACTACACTAGGTTAAAGGGAGCATTATAGCACTGGCAAAGATACCATCCTGGGCATTCAGAGAATATGAAGTAATTGTAAAGGCTGGTTATAATCCATAAGCGTTCTACAGGTTAAAGAAGGAAGGTACCACTGCTGGCTAAAGAATCAGTTTGAGAGGGGTTCTGGGAGGAGATGGGGCTTATTCAACATAAGTTGAGTGGATATCAGGCAGGTCAAGTGGGAGGCATTACAGGCAATGTGAGGAAAGCTGGGGAATAGGAATGGGCAAAGTATATTTTTAAGAAAAGATGGCTGAGCTGTCGACTATCATGGAGAGTTTATTACTCTCCACTATGGTGGAGATAAAGGGCTGTGTCTCCTTGGTCCTTTCAAGGAGTGACCTTATAGAGAGACGTTTGTTTTAACCATCCATCCATCAATTCATTGAGGAAAGAGTTGAATATAGTAGGATGTAGGTTCCGTGAACCTACATATCTGTTTTGTATGGTGCTGTATTCCCAGTGCTTTATATGAAGCAAGTACTCAGGAAATATTTGTTGATTGAAATAATGAATAAATTACATTTATCTGTTATACATAAGACGATATAAAAATTCCATGATCAGAAAATAATCCTATGAGTCCAGAAGAAGTCACTTTTTGATGGCAGATTAGGAAGAATAGGGTGGGTAGAAAAGGAGTATGTGAGAGAAGTCTCAATGGACCATTAATAGGAGAAAGGACACAATTTTATTATTTTTTAAACCTTGCTCTGTGTATGGAATAGGTGGCTGGATTGTCAGGACACAAGTGGTGGGAGTAAGGATGAGGAGGGCAAGAGTAGTGACATTAAAATGAAGATCCTAGTTCTTCCTACCTTGGGCTGGGCAGTGCTTTCTTTTGAATATTAAAACCAAAGGTTGTGAAAAAGAAATTATTTTTGCCAAGGGACTGGTTTCATATCTATATCTTAAAAAGAATTCCAAGAGTACCACCTGAGTCACTTTGAGCTTCCTCTGCTATTATTATTCAAACGAAGACTTGAACAAGCAGAATTTGCTTCAGTGAGGAAAACTCCCTGGGGCACCAGCCTAGGCAGGCTAAGTGGACTGGTTTTGCCCATATGTAGACAATAATTCATGAAGGAAGTCTCATCTTTTTAATCCAATCATCTGTCATCTTTTAGCCTAATCTTCTGCATTCAGCATCATATAATCAAATCAGTCTAATCAAAATTAAAACAATGTTTTAATTGTAGTCCAGTTGATTTACAATGTTGTGTTAGTTTCAGGTGTACAGCAAAGTGAATCAGTTTTACATATACATATATTCACTCTCCTTTAGATTTTTTTCCCCATGTATGCCATTATAGAGTGAGTGAGGGAAAGTCTCTCAGTCATGTCTAACTCTTTGTGACCCTGTGGACTGTATAGTCTTTGGAATTCTCCAGGCCAGAATACTGGAGTGGGTGGCCTTTTCCTTCTCCAGGGGAGCTTCCCAACCCAGGTGCCCTGCATAGCAGGCAGATTCTTTGCCAGCTGAGCCACAAGGGAAAGCCCCATGCCATTATAGAGCTACATGTAAAAGAATGAAATTAGAACACTGCCTAACACCAGACACAAAAATAAACTCAAAATGCGATTAAAAACCTAAATGTAAGGCCTAAATGTAATACTATAACACTTGTAGAGGAAAACATAGGCAAATCACTCTTGGACATAAATCGTAGTAAGATCTTTTTTGATCCACCTCCAAGAGTCATGAAAATAAAAACAAAAGTCTAAATCAAATTTATTAAGCATTGGTCCAAATTTATTAAGCATTGAGAACACAAACATGAAGTAGTGATACCTCTGTGCTACATCTCCAGTTCAGTGGGGGGAACTGTAGTGGAGGCAGTGACAGAATGCTGAGAGTCTGTTTCCGTTTTTGTGATCATCACCATCATCACGGTTGCCATCACTGGAAACCATATGTGATAATAACTGCTGTCTGTTCTTTAGTTCTTAACCAATCCTGTGTAGTAAGCATGATTATTTTCATTTTATAGATGGGGAAACTGAGACTTTGAGATGTTAGGCGACTTATATGGGGAAACTGAGACTTTGAGATGTTAGGCGACTTACCTGAGGTCAAAGAAGTTGGCAAGTGGCAGAGCTGGAATTTGAGTCCCAATCTACCTGGATTCTGTATGGATACCCATACTCTGTACCAACAGTAGTATTCCTTTAGTCCTTTGCTGCCGGTGTGGAGGTGACAGCACTTTGGTATGGGAAGTGCCAGTTATAAGATCTCTTTACCACCTCCATCAGAGTTCAGCTGACACTTTGTCCCCTGTGATGTGATTAGGACCAACACATGCTGTACAGTGGGGCAGTCCTCTGCAGTGGGGGTCAGTTTTCATGCAGGTGCTCTCCTCAGCCATAGTTATACAGAAGTTCATGATCTGTGGTAGGAGGCTGGGAAAATCTTGTCTCCAGTGAAACGTGATGCTGATTAGACCAAGATGACTTGGCTTCGGCCATATTTTTCACTTGACACCTTGGTATGAAGAAGCCAGACTTGGCCGAGACCAGTTTGTGCAGCTAAAGAAGGCACTGGGGGTGAGAATGTCCTGTTATCAGATACCAGAGCAGTGACTACTACTCGTCATGTGCAGACCTTGCAGACTTCTAGACACAGCTTGATTATAATTATTAAGATTTTATAGGACACTGAATGTATTGCAAAGAGTTTTACAGTCTTCTTTTTATGAGGTGTCCCCCATCCAGCCTATTCTGATGAAAGGGCTGCTGTCTCCACTTTTCAGATATAGAAACAGGGCCATGTCGAGGTTAAGTTCTCTGCCAGACATCACTCAGTGACTGAGCTGGGCTTTCAACTTGCTGGTTTGGTCAGATGTGGTCTGCTCCTTTGGGCCAATCTGTTGATGGGGAAACCATGGAAATTTAGAGCTCATGAAATAATACCGTGGGGGTCTGGCAGGTATTGATAGTAGGATATATTCTTTGAAATGTGGTTTGTCTCCAGGGTGAATTTTGTTTTTTGTGGCCAGAATTTGATGAATCAAAAGTAGAAAAGCTCCAGTCATTCCTATTCCCCTTCTGAGGTTCTCCCTTTTTTAATGTGTTAACTTTTCTTCTGTTCTCTATGAGAAGAAGTTAGTCTTAAATGCATAATTCCAAGTTCCAGGCACTTAGAGAAGGGTCCAGGTGGTAGGTGGTTAAGATCATGCTGATTACAGCCCACATGGAAAGCTCAAGATAGCTGTCTTTTGCTTGGATATGGCATTATGATACCTTTTGATTAGTCAAAGTACTGGTTTCAAGTATTTAGGTACTTGAGGTGCTATCATTAACTAAACTTAGGAACCAGGGGTTAAGCAAATTGAAAGAAGTTATTTATTTATTATTCTTATACAGCAGCACTTCTCAAAGCCTCATGTGTATTGTGAGTTTCCAAAGGAGGACTCCAGTGTAACTGCATCTGAAACTCATGGGCCGTCAACTCCAATTTTTCCCCTTGACCTATCCTCTTGGTAGTGACATTCCGTAGAATATCCCTGTGGAAACTCGAGCTGAGAGATTCTCCAGCATATTCCATTCAGACAGGCAGCACAACATTCCCTTCCTTCTTTATGTGGCTCTTCGTGGGGGTTCATTTTGTCCTGTGGAGTTATGGGAGGAGAGGAAATACTCCCTTCAGAATTTTCATGGGAAACAGGTGAACTATCTTCCTTAACGCACAAGCCTTCTAGACATGACCTTGTACCCAAGACCAGGAAATGAACCAGACATCTTCTGAACTGAACTTTTCTTTTTGGCCATGGTCATTATACCTCCTGTAATGTAATTAGAGAGTTTTGATTATAGGTTATATATTTGGATGATAGTTACTATAGATGTCTTGGGAGCAAAGATCAAGTAGATTGTATCAAGTAGATATTATGAGCAATATCTTAAAATCATTTATACCAATAATTTTTTAGCATACTAAGAATGGCCTCGTTATCTCCACCAAATTTCTTTCCTGAACTGTGCATTTGTATCTTTTTCGTACATAGTAGTGTCAGGGTGTAAGAATGTGTTATCTTTGTGCTCGTTTGCTTCAGTTGTGTCTGATTCCTTGTGACTCCATGGATCATAGCCTGTCAGACTCCTCTGTCCATGGGATTTTCCCTGCAAGAATACTGGAGGGGGTTGCCATGCCCTTCTCCAGGGGATCTTCCCAACCCAGGGATTGAACCCTCATCTCCTGAATCTCCTACGTTGCAGGTGGATTCTTTACCCTTGAGCCACTGGGGAAACCCCAGTGTCTTCTTTAGGAAAAGTTAATTTTTAGGTAGATTATGGCTGCTTACATGGTAAATTGGGAGCTGTGGAGAGTCCCTGTTGTGGGCCCAGCTCAGACATTGGTCTTCTCTATGACCTTAGGTGAGTCAAAGTCTCTGGGCCCTGGGTGTCTGTCTATAAAATTAGGATAATGACTCCCGCTTCCTCCCTCCTTCCTGGGGATGAGGGTGCTAGACCAAGTGAGATCATAAATGATGAAGAGCTTTGAACTTACAGAAAAAAAAAAAAAAAAAACAAGAGAATTTTTAAAGACCTTCATGTTCTTTTCCTTCTCTTGACATCTAAATATAGAATCCTGTGAGCAGAGCCAGGAAGAAAGACATGAGGTCAGGAAAAAGCCCTGTGTGTGGAACTACCTAGTATGTAGAACTTCCCAAGGGCCTTCACCAGACTCCTGTTTTCACAAAGTGTTATGTGGAACATTGCCCTCCTTGGAAACACTGTGAAATGTTGTGAGGTTTGTACTTTTTGTACCTTGTCTATCAATTGATAATCAGCTTTTATTACTGTGGGATATTCAGTCTGGTTATTTTATATATTTCTACAATGTGTCAGGATTCAGGTAAAATCTTTTCATTAAACCTTGTCAGACACCTCCTTGCTGAAGTTCAGACACATTTTCTGGATATTCATCCTGTGGTTGGCTTTTTTTAACTGTGTGCTCAGGAAGTCTAGGACAGGTGCCTTAAGCTGTTCTTTTACTGAGATCATCAGATCTGGCATCTCAGTGGCCTTTTGCTGTGAGGAGTTGGAACCTTTTCAGCTTTTTGCTGTGCTTATATTTTTACAATGCCCATTTTTCCTGAGGACAGACGGAGGCAGAACTTGGAAGGACTGGCCTGAGGCCACAGGGTGACTCATGAGCACAAGAGAGTTGGAGGGATGTGAGTGAGAGGTTCTCCTCCCCTAACCTCACTTCCAGACCCTACACCATCCAGCCCATTTCCTCCCATGACGTTGCCTGCTTGCAAATTGGGTTCCAAAGCTTTTTTGTTGCCTTCACCCATCCACTGTGAGTCTTTGATGTATTTCATTTATCTAAGGCACCATTTAGCCATCTCCTGTGGTTCTCACTGGGTAGCAAAGAATTTCCCACCTCTCTCTTTTCTACTTAAATCCTAGTACAAGTCTTTGTAAGTACAGCTCTCCACTTAACCTCCTTTTCTCTGGGCTCTAGTCCCTGTGTCAGAGCCTGGGGATAATATCTTACAGGTATAAGTGCAGAATGGTTAGGAAGGAAAACTATAATTTATGGAATGCCTTCCGTTTGTCATGCCCTCTACCACATACAAAAATAACACAATAAACCCTTGAGTGTGGTATTCATATTTTGCAAGTGAGGAAAACAAGGCATAGAGAGGCCAAGTGACCTGCCCAAGGAAACGTGACAGTGTACGTTCCCACTATGCCCTACCCCTTTGGGTTTTACGAAAAACTCTGGTGGTCACACTTTCTGATATTCACATAATTTTAGTTTCTTATATTTTATAGTGATTTATGCCTTTAGAAAGTTTTCACAGATTTAATTTTGTTTTATGCTTGAAACAGCCTTATGACATAGGCACCACAGGTAATAATATTACAGTTTTTTAGATGAAGATGCTGATATTCATGAGGTTTAGTGATTTGCCCAATATCTCACCATCTGATGGCCAATCTATACCATATAATCTATTATTAAAATATTCTTCTTCAAATACTGTTTTCATTATGCACTTTTCTGATTGAACAGCTTATAGTGGCTGCCTATAGCTAAATATACAGTTGTCAGTCAGTTGTTCAGTTCTCCTTGCCAGCTGACCTTCTCCATCCATCCATCATTCATTTAAAAGCCTTAATTATATACTTGTGATGTGCAAAGAACTGGGGATACAAAGAGAAATAGTACATGGCCTGGCCCTTGAGGAAATTACCTTGTGGTCAGGAAGTCATGCAGGTCAACCCATTATTTTAATCCAGGATAATAAAGGTTATGATAGAGTTGTCATGAGAACACATGAAAGGGGCACTTCACCCAGACAGTGGGCTCAAGGAGGGCAGCTTAGAGAAGGTGCAGCTTGTGCCCAATCCTGTGGGACAAGTTGGGTGTAGGGTGTGAGATAGGGAGGGATAGAGGTGAGGTTGGGAAGGTTAAGCAGGGGAGATCAGGAAAGACTCTGTAGGCCAAGGTAAGGAATTTAGACTTTATCCCATGGACTATGGAGAACCATTATTGTATTTTAGGCAGGAGATGACATGATGACATAGACAGATTTGCATTTTAGAGAGGTCACTGTGGTGGAAGCATTGAGGATAGATTGGAAGAGGGCTAGATAGGAGATAGGAAAGTCATTTAAGTGTCCATCACAGTAAACTAGATGAGAAATGGAGGCCTGACTAAAGGTATTTATAGTGGGGCTGAAGAAAACATTTGAATCAGAAAAATTTTAAGAAGTAGAAATCCATAAGTCTTGCTGACACATTGGATATAGTAGGTGAGGAAGAGGAAAGAATCAGGAGAAGGTCTGGGTTTTTGGCTTGAGCAGATGGACAGAGAGTGGGACTGTTTCCAGGGAGAGGGATGTGAAAGGAACAGTTTCATTCTGAGCACATGGAGTTTAAGGTGCCTGTGAAACACCGGGACAAAGAAGTCCAAGAGATGATAAGACATACAGGTTTGGAACTCAAGAGAGAGATTGGCTGGAAATACAGACTTGGAAGCCACTGGCAGAAGTGAGATGACTGTCCCCTCAAGGAGAGATGAGACTGACCAGGAAAGTGTGTGGGACAGTGGTCCTCACCCTTGGCTGTGCATTAAAACTCTCTGGAGGAACTGTTTTTTTTTTTTTTTTAAGTTTTTATTGAAATATAATTGATTTACAGTGCTGTATTAGTTTCAGCTGTACAACAAAATAATTCACTAATGAATATACATATTCTGTTTTATATTCTTTTCCATTATAGGTTATTATAAGACTGAGTATAGTTCCCTGTGCTATATAGTAGGTCCTTATTATTTATCTATTTTATATACAGTAATATGTATATTTGAATCCCAAGCTCCCAGTTTATCCATCCCTCTGTTTCCCTTTGGTAACGATAAATTTGTTTTCTATGTCTATAAGTGTTTCTGTTTTGTATATAAGTTCATTTGTATCATTTAAAAAATTACACATATAAGTGATATCATATGATACTTGTTACTCTCTGTCTGATTTACTTCACTTAGTATGATAATCTCTAGGTCCATCCATGTTGCTGCAAATGGCATTATTTCATTCTTTTTTAAGGTTGAGTAATATTCCATTATGTCTATATGCCACATCTTCTTCATCCATTCCTCTGTTAGGGACATGTAGATTGCTTTCATGCTTTGGCCATTGTAAATAGTGCAGTTATGAGCATTAGGTTACGTGTATATTTTTGACATGTTTATTTCTTTGGATATATGCCCAGGTTTGGGATTGCTGGACCATATGGTAACTCTATTTTTAGTTTTTTAAAGAACCTCCATACTGTACTCCATTGTGGCTTCACCAATATACATTCCCATCAACAGTTTAGGAGGGTTCCTTTTTCTTGGGGGAACTTTCAAGAATCCAGATAACCTGGGATCACAACATAGACCTGTAAAATTAGAATTTCTGGGAATGGACTCTAGACACCAATGATTTTTTAGAACTCTCTTGATGATGAAGTGGCCCCTAAGGCTGAGAAGCACTTGGCATAAGGAAGGAAGGGTGAGAAAAGGTGACAAAAAGGGAGGAGAAGCTCATGAGGGAGCCTAAGAACTTTCCTGAGAAGTGGGAGAAACTGGAAAGAAGGGGACTATGGATGCTTAGGGTGTGAGAGGTCAAGAAGAAAGGAATGAGTACCCCTCTTCTACATAATCTTCAGTTACTTCCTAAAGTGGCCCTTTCCTTAGGTACATGCATACTAAGTTGCTTCAGTTGTGTCTGACTCTTTGCCACCCTATGGACTGTAGCCCTCCAGGTTCCTCTGTCCATAGGGTTCTCCAGGCATGAATACTGGAGTGGGTAGCTATGCCCTTCTCCAGGAGATCTTCCCAACCCAGGGATGGAACCCACATCTCTTATGTGTCCTGCATTGACAGGCAGATTCTTTACCACTAGCGCCACCTGGGAAGCCTTCCTACAGGTACCTAATCTGTTTCCTATCTCCTGCATTTAATGCTACACAGATGCTTATCTGTGTCTCTATTCAACCTATACCTGATGTCCAGGATTCCTGCCCTTTTCCATTTCGTGTCAGTCCACGTCCATTCCATGTATCAATATGAGACTTGGTTCAAAGCTCTTCCTCCAAAGATCTGGTTAATTTTATAAGGTTCTGATTATTCCTATTTAGAGAGTCTCTTATGCATTTAGTTGTTTATCAAAGATGGCCAGCTGTGGAGCAGTGCAGAGTCCTGGACTTAGACTCTATGGATCTGGGTTCAAGTCCTGGCTCTGCTGCAAGTTAATTGTTTGGAACTTTCCAGGGATCTAATTAGAGCTCATTAGTTTCCTTACCTGTGAGGTATTCAAAGTTATAATTACTTTGAAGAATGATAGAAGTTTTATGTGGGAGAATGTAAGAGAGCTATACATGTGTTATAGTATAGGGTAGTATAATTAAATTTTACACTCATCACTAGTTTGCTTTGCAATCACCCCAAAGTCTGTGTGTGTGTATTTGTTTGATTTTCTAACTGGATTATAAACTCCTTAAAGTTTTAACTTTAAAAACTGTTTTGTTTCTTTTCTGCCTCCCTAAAAGGGGCTTAGTGGGATATTGAGATTCTGAGGCAGGCACACATTTGTAGGCTCATGCTGGTTAACCAAGTGCAACATCCCTGAGAATGTTGCTCCCAGGTGACAGAACTTCAGGATCATTGCACAGGGACCAAGAGTTAGAAGACAGCCTGCACAGACATGGGATATCTTCTGGTCCAGATCTGTAGGCTCCAAACATGTAAGAGATAAGTCTAGGTGTGTGCAGGAAATGGGAAAGGATTGAGGCAAAAATCATCTGATGGCTCTCTCCAGCTTACTCTGAGGAAAATCCCAAATCCTTCAGCCTACCAGACATGATTAGTGACTCTACAGAATGACCTCTCTGACCCCATCTCCTGTGACTCTCCCCTTACTTATTTTGCTAATCACTTTTACTATTCTCTGAATATACCTAGCAACATGCTGCCTCAAAGCCTTTGCAGCTGCTGTTCCCTCTGCCTGGAATGCTCTTCTCCACATATTCACTGGTTTCTTTCCCTTACCTTATTTAGGTCTATGCTCCAGTATTACTTTCTCAGGAGACCTACCCTGATCACCTTATTTTAAATTGTGACACTCAACATTCTTTATCTTCCTGCATTCCTTCCCCCCACCAGGTTATCACCTATCATTATCTGATGTAATATGAATTTTACTAATTTATTTCCTATTGTCTCTCCATTAGGATGTAAACTCTACAAGAACCATGTTTTCTATGTTTTTTAAACTGCTGTATCCATGGTGCCTAGATGATTCTTGGAACATAGTAAGTACTCAATATTTGTTGATGAATGAATAAATTAGGAAATGAATGACTTTTGCTTATCAATGGCCAAGATATTTTGAACTGGTAGAGACTCATTTAAGTCAAGGAATCTAGCTTTTTTCCCTTCCTCTAGTTTCTTGTTGGCTTCTTTGTAAGGTTTTATTTAATCAAATTATCATGAAAACTCATTAATTCCTATGGGGCAATGGCTCTTTAGCCTTTTGGCTTTTGTTTGTTTTCTCTTAAAAGGAATAAATCCTAAAGAGGAGTTTTCTGAATCTTAATTCAAGCTCTCTCCTCTTACGTCTCCTGAATATGGCCCCTGGCCTTGTGGAAATTCCTACCTGCTTTTGAAAGAAATTTTCTAAAAGTAGCCAGTCCTTCCTTTGAACTTCAAAGACAAATGAAGAGAGAAGAATTAGAAAATATGGTTTATATATATGTCAGTTTAGCTCTCTGATGAGATTGATAGCGTTGGAAGTACAGATGTTTTCTAAAAGAGTTGGATGAAATTTCAGAAGCTGAAACACAGAGCTACTAGTGAAGGTGTGTTTGAATGTGTGTGGACACTATTCTTTCTCTCTACTGTTTTTGGAGCAAGCATACAACCATGGCTGCATGAATCATTGATCCCACTCAGGAGAGCAGCTGCCATGTGATTCTAAAGCCCTTTGGTTCTGTGCTCAGACACACGGAGGGATTAAATCTGAGGTTTGATTTCTTTGATTTCTTGTCTGACTCACCACAAACTCATCCAGCTATACGATAGGTGAGAGTAAGGCACAGAAGTGACAAGATCTCAGAGCTTTATTTTTTTAAAACCAGGTTCTGACAGAAGCTGTGAAACCACTTGGCAAGAAGACCAAGGTAGAGATTTCTGGGTTATCTGGGAGGTTGCACCCTTACATTATAGAATCATAGACTTGGATCATCTAGTTCAACTTGGAAATCATCTAACTCAAATCTCATTGTAAAAGTTCGTCTGCAGTGATCCTGACGAATGGTCATGCAGTCTTTTCTTAGGCAAGGTTAGTGATGAGGAGGGTTCTACCTCCTAAGGCAGTGGACTCTGGGTACTATTAAAATCGAAAGAGAATTTCTTTTTAAATTGGGTAAAATTATCTTCCTTTTAACTTGTGCCTATTGGCTCTAGTCTTACTCTCACCAGCAGTGTAGAATTATCTCTTATTCTATGTGGCGGACTCAGTTGCCAATGCCTCTAACATCCTTTGGGCTTCCCAGGTGGCCCTAGTGGTAAAGAATCTGCCTGCCAATGCAGGAGACCCAAGAGATGCAGGATTGATTCCTGGGTTGGGAAGATCCAGTGAAGGAGGAAATGGCAACACACTCCAGTACTCTTGCCTGGAGAATCCCATGGTCAGAGGAGCCTGGCAGGCTACAGTCCATGGGGTTGCAAACAGTTGGACATGACTCAGCGTCTGAGCACAGCACACAGCTAACATCCTGTAAGACTTCTTTAGGAGAAAAGTCTTCATTACACTCCTGTGGAAGAACTCCAGATTGCAATGCCTGTCAATGTCTGGTCTGAGCAGTACAAGGCAGAGAGTTCTATTTCCTTCTATTAATTTAACCTAAAATACTTTAAGGCATTTTTAAAATTAAAATTAAAAAAATTTTGTGATAAAATACATATAACATAAAATTGCCATCTTAATCATTTTTAAATATTCAGTACTGTTAAGTATGTTCACATTGTGTACAACCAATCTCTACTACTCTTTTCATCTTAGAAAACTGAAACTCTGTCCCTTTTAAAGCATAATTCCCCACTTCCTTCTCCCCCTGGATCCTGGCAGCCATTATTCTACTTTCCTTTTCAATGAATTTGACTACTCCAGGTATTTGATATGAGCAGAAGCACACAGTATTCATCTTTCTGTGACTGGCTTATTTCTCTTAGCATAGTGTCCATAAGGTCTTCCTTGGTGGCTCAGAGGGTAAAGCATCTGCCTGCAATGTGGGAGACCCATGTTCTATCCCTGGGTTGGGAAGATCCCCGGAGAAGGAAATGGCAACTCACTCCGGTACTCTTGCCTGGAAAATCCCATGGTCGAATAAGCCTGGTAGGCTACAGTCCATGGGGTTGCCAAGAGTTGGACATGACCGAGCGACTTCACTTTCACTTTCAGTGTCCTTAAGTTTCATCCATGTTGTAGCATGTGCCAGAATTTCCCTCCTTTCTAAGGCTGAATAATATCCCATCACTTATGCATTCATCCATCCATGAATACTTGGATTGTTTTTATCTTTCGGCAAATGTGAATAATGTTCTATACCACTAGTATATAGTTATTTCTTCCAGACCTTGTTTTCAGTTCTTTTGGATATAAACCCAGAAGTGCAATTGCCGAAGTATATGATAATCCTATTTTTATTTTTTTGAGGAACTGCCATACTGTTTTCCATAATTGTTTTTCAGTTTTACCTACACATTGATATTGCACATGGTCCCAATTTTCCCACATCCTTGCCAACACTTGTTGTTTTCTGTTTTTTTTTAATCTAAGTTTTATTTTTTATAGTAGGCATCCTAATGGATATGAGGTGGTATCTCATTGTGTTTTTAAAAAATTTTTTAAATTTATTTTTTGACATGTACACACCACTATATTTGTATATTTATTTTTGGCTGCACTGGTTTTTCATTGCTGCATGTGGGCTTTTTCTAGTTTTGGAGAGAGGGGGCTACTCTCTAGTTATGCGTGGGCTTCTCACTGCAGGGCTTCTCTCGTTGCAGAGCACAGGCTCTAGGTGCACAGGCTTCAGTGGTTGCAGCACAGGGGCTCAGTTGTGGCTCTCAGGCTCTAGAGCACGGGCTCAGTAGTTGTGGTACATGAGCTTAGTTGCTCAGCGGCATGTGGAATCTTCTCTGACCAGGGATTGAACCCATGTTCCCTGCCTTGGCAGGCAGATTCCTATCCACTGCACCACTGGGAAGTCTTCATTGTGCTTTTTAAAAAATATATATTTATTTTTAATTTAAGAATAATTGCTTTATAATATTTTGTTGATTTCCGCCATACTTCAACATGAATCAGTCATAGGTGCTTTGGATTTGCATTTCTCTAATGATTAGTGAGGTTGAGCATCTTTTTATGTACTTGTTGGCTGTTTGTATACCTTCTTTGGAGAAATGTCTCTTCAAGTCTTTCACACACTTTTAAAATTGAAATATAGTTGACTTACAGTGTTGTGTTAGTTTCTGGTGTACAGCAAAGTGATTCAGCTATGTGTATAGACATAGTCTTTTTCAGGTTCTTTTCCATTGTATGTTAAAGCAAGTATTAATGTAATTCCTTATGCTGTACAGTAGGACCTTATTGTTTACCTGTTTTATATATAGTAGTGTGTATCTGTTAATCCCAAATTCCTAATTTATCCCTCCCCTCCCCTTTTCCCACTGGTAACCATATCTTTTTATTTATTTTTTGGCTGCGCCGGGTCTTCATTGCTGCCTGAGAGCTTTCTCTAGTAGTGAGAAGAGGGAGCGACTCTTCAGTCACTGTTCGCCGGCTTCTCACTGTAGTGGTTTCTCTGTGGAGCACACGATCTAGGCTGAATGGCTCAGTAGTTGCAGCTTCCGGGCTGCAGAGTGCAGGCTCGGTAGTTGTGCTGCACAGACTTAACTGCCTCATGGCATATGGGATCTTCTGGGATCAGGGATCGAACCCGTGTCATCTGCATTGGCAGGCAGATTCTTAACCATTGATTCATCAGGGAAATCCTATTAGTTTGTTTTTTATCATATACTTTTAGATTGGATTGTTTGAGATTTTTGTTGTTGATTTTTAGGAATTATTTTTATATATACTAGATATTAATCTCTTATCAGATATATGATTTGCAAATATCTTTTCCCATTCTGTGGATTGTCTTTTCACTCTGTTGATTGTGTCCTTTGATGTGCAGAAGTTTTGAATGTTCAGGTAGTACAGTTTATCTATTTTTACTCTTCTTGCCTTTGCTTTTGGTGTCATGCTTCAGACTGTTTTATCTTAAAGCAATCACAGTTTCCTGCTCTCCTGTTATGATTACAATCAATGAAAAGCCCTGATCAGATATGTTATGCCTAATGCTGTTAAGCCTGGAGACCTTCATTCTACCTTCTGAACACCTGCTTCTCTAAAGTCTACTCACCCTTCAGTTCAGTTCAGTTCAATTCAATTCAGTTCAGTAGCTCAGTCGTGTCCAACTCTTTGGGCCCCCATGGACTGCAGTATGTCAGGCTTCCCTGTCCATCACCAACTCCTGGAGCTTACTCAAACTCATGTTCATTGAGTGGGTGATGCCTTCCAACCATCTCATCCTCTGTCATCCCCCTCTCCTCCTACCTTCAATCATTCCCAGCATCAGGGCCTTTTCCAGTGAGTCAGTTCTTCGCATCAGGTGGCCAAAATATTGGAGTTTCAGTTTCAGCATCAGTCCTTCCAATGAATACTCAGGAATGATTTCTTTTAGGATGGACTGGTTGGTTCTCCTTGCAGTCCAAGGGACTCTCAAGTCCAACACCACAGTTCAAAAGTGTCAATTCTTTGGCATTCAGCTCTCTTTATAGTCCAACTCTCACATCCATACATGACTACTGGAAAAACCATAGCTTTGACTAAATGGACATTTGTTGGCAAAGTAATGTCTCTGCTTTTTAATATGCTATCTAGGTTTGTCATAGCTTTTCTTCCAAGGAATAAGCGTCTTTTAATTTCATGGCTGCAGTCACCATCTGCAGTGATTTTTGAGACCGAAAAATAAAGTCTGTTACTGTTTACATTGTTTCCCCATCTATTTGCCATGAAGTGATTGGATCAGATGCCATGATCTTAGTTTTCTGAATGTTGAGCTTTAAGCCAGTGTTTTCACTCTCCTCTTTCACTTTTATCAAGAGTGGCCATAAGGGTGGTGTCATCTGCATATCTGAGATTATTGATATTTCTTTTGGCAATCTTGATTCCAGCTTGTGCCTCATCCAGTCCAGCATTTCTCATGATGTACTCTGCATATAAGTTAAATAAGCAGAGTGACAATATACGGCCTTAACATTCTCCTTTCCCAATTTGGAAGCAGTCTGTTGTTCCATGCCAGTTTTAACTGTTGCTTCTTGACCTGCATACAGATTTCTCAGGAGGCAGATCAGGCGGTCTGGTATTCCCATCTCTTTAAGAATTTTTCACAGTTTGTTGTGATCCACACAGTCAAAGGCTTTGGCATAGTCAATAAGCAGAAGTAGATGTTTTTCTGGAACTCTCTTGCTTTTTTGATACTCCAATGAATGTTGGCAATTTGATCTCTGGTTCCTCTGCCTTTTCTAAATCCAGCTTGAACATCTGGAAGTTCACGGTTCACATACTGTTGAAGCCTGGCTTGGAAATTTTGAGCATTACTTTGCTAGCGTATGAGATGAGTGCAATTGTGTGGTAGTTTGAGTGTTCTTTGGCATTGCCTTTCTTTGGGATTGTAATGAAAACTGACCTTTTCCAGTCCTGTGGCCACTGTTGAGTTTTCCAAATTTGCTGGCATATTGAATGCAGCATCTTCTTTTAGGATTTGAAATAGCTCAACTGGAATTCCATCACCTCCACTACTTTGTTCATAGTGATGCTTCCTAAGGCCCACTTGACCTCACATTCCAGGATGTCTGGCTCTAGCTGAGTGATCACACCATCGTGATGATCTGGGTTGTGAAGATCTTTTTTGTACAGTTCTTCTGTGTATTCTTGCCACCGCTTCTTAATATCTTCTGCTTCTGTTAGATCCATACCATTTCTGTCCTTTATTGTGCCCATCTTGGCATGAAAAGTTCCCTTGGTATCTCTAATTTTCTTGAAGAGATCTCTGGTCTTTCTCATTCAGTTGTTTTCCTCTATTTCTTTGCATTGATCACTGAAGAAGGCTTTCTTATGTCTCCTTGCTATTCTTTGGAACTTTGTATTCAAATGGGTATATCTTTCCTTTTCTCCTTTACTTTTCAGTTCTCTTCTTTTTGTAGCTATTTGTAAGGCCTCCTCAGAGAACCATTTTCCCTTTTTGCCTTTCTTTTTCTTGGGGATGGTCTTGATCCCTGTCTCCTGTAAAATGTCACAAACCTCCATCCATAGTTCTTTAGGCACTCTGTCTATCAGATCTAATCCCTTGATTCACCCTTAAAGGCCAGGCCAAGTAATTCTTCCAGCAAGAAACCTTCTGTCTAGCATTCCCCACTCGGATAGAGTTTTTTTTTCCTCTTGGTTCTTGTGTTTGATTACAGGCCTGTCAGAGTGTTCTATGAATTAAGCGTACTGATTTATATACATTACATCTCTCAGTAGACTCTGAGCTCCTCGGGGCCAGGGATAATTTTCATATCTGTGCCCTCTACAGTACTAGCATTGTGCCTTGTGTTTAGCAGTTCTAGCCCAGACTGGTTGACATGGCAGTTACATGCCAGATTCTGTTTAACAAATTATAGTACTCATCGAGTAGGCTCTTTTCATTGGAGTGGAAAACAATCAAATAATTTAAAACATGGATTTTAGAGGTCAGGTCTGGATTTGAATTTTGTTCTTGTCACTCACAAGATACGTGACTTTGGGGGAAGTTTCTTAATCTCTCCATGCCTTGGCTTTCTCATCTATAAAGTGGACAAGATGAAAAGCATCAAATTTACTAGGGTTTGTGAGAGGATAAGGGCATGTGAGCACTCAGCATTGTCCCCAACACACACTCAGGGGAAGCTAGTGATGTGCTCAGGGAGAGTTAGTGATGGCTATTTTTTTTTTTTCCTGTATCTGCAAACAATTGTTTGTTCTCTTAGACCCATCACAAGGTGTTGTGATTTCCTGCTGCAGAGATCGTGAATTCTTGATGACAGACACCCTGCCTCTGTATCCCCCAGTGCCCAGCATAGTGTCCAGCAAACTTAAGTCATCAGTGTTCGTTGGGTGAATAAATGAATCTGAGACTTTTGAACTGCAGCCCCCACCTTATATGTATGGAAATATTGCTGTTATTAGTAGGCATCGCACTGTGGGGTCTTATAAATGCATCCTATCAATGGTTTATTTGGCTTTAGGGAAGTGTGTGGAAGACAGTGTGAAAGACACACTTGTAAATTATGAACTTTAAAATTAGCAGAATGAATTAGAATGCCACAAGAGGATTGATAAATACTAGGAGCAGACAGGTGGAGTGGAAAAATTAATGACTAAGGTAGGTGTGGGGGGTGGCTTTATGGAGATGTTTGAAGTGAGGTTTTAGGAAAGAGTACAATCTTGGTTAAATAAATCCACCTGCTTGTTTAAATCCTAATCAATCACTAAAGTCTAAGACAGATGCTTCCTCTACCCTGAAGATACTGGTTTTGCCCCAGCTGCATATATCTTCCCTCTTTTGAGCATCCATGGTGCTTTCTTTCTTATCATCTTACCACCTGCAGTTACAGTACTTGATCAGCATGAGGTGATCAAAAAATTTTGTACATTGAATTATAGCATCTTTACTTACATGCATAGCTCAGCCTTTGCTCTAGCCCTGACTAGTCCAAGCTCTTTTAAGGCAAGGATTGTATCTTTGCAGTTCTCTAGTGCCTAGAATGGAGAAGGCAATGGCACCCCACTCCAGTACTCTTGCCTGGAAAATCCCATGGACAGAGGAGCCTGGTGGGCTGCAGTCCATGGGGTTGCAAAGAGTTGGACACGACTGACTCTGACTTTTCCCTTTCATGCATTGGAGAAGGAAATGGCAACCCACTCCAGTGTTCTTGCCTGGAGAATCCCAGGGACGGGGGAGCCTAGTGGGCTGCCGTCTATGGGGTCGCACAGAGTCGGAGATGACTGAAGCGACTTAGCAGCAGCAGCAGTGCCTAGAATGTGCCAGGTACCATGTCAGGTACTCTGCAGATCCTTACAGCCACCCTATGAAGAAGATATTATTATCAGAATTTTTAAATGAGGAACTGAGGATCAAGTAATACAAAAGTTGAGTAGCTGGGTCAAGATTGGAACTCACTTCTATTGGACTTCCAAACTGCTGCTCTTAACTGAGTAGGCTACTATATGATGCACTGCACAGTTAGGGGTGATAGCTGCCGTAGTAGAAACTGGTGACCAGTACATATGACAAGAGTCTTACTTGTTCACTGGGCAGAGAGTGCCAAACTGTGACCTGATTAGCATTTGTCATTTTTTCCTAGCCATCTAAGAACACAGAAAATCCCCTGGACAGAGGAGCCTCACCGTCTACAGTGCATGGGATCTGGAAGAGTCAGACACTGCTTAGCAACTAAGCAGCAGCAAGGACACTGGGAATCCAGTGATCAGTAGGTGGCGCTAGAACCCCATATGATAATTTAATTTCTCCAGTTTGCTTCCAAAGTATAAATGGTGCGAAGTTGTCTAGTTAAGTTGGAGTCTAGGTGGCATATTGGGGTGTTGTTGGCAGCCACGTTGCAAATGTAGACTGCAGCCAGATCACAGAGGGCTTCTTTGAGCATTCAGTCGACACATACACTTATTGGGCATGCACCATGATCAGCCAGTTTGTGTGTGTGTGTGTGTGTGTGTGTGTGTGTGCGCGCGCGCGCCCGCGCAGGCGCGCCTACCTTTCTAAATGTTACAGAGAGAAATCAGGGAATGCAGGTAACAAATTTCATTTCAAAGTACTATGTGATAAATAAAAAATACTATGTGAAAAATCAGATCAGATGGGCACTGTCTATGCCACCCCACTAGGGTTGCTTTATTATGCTTTACTATAAAGGGCTGTAAACTCTGAGTTCCTGGCCCCCTCCCGGCCATATACACACTTTATTCAGAAGCATCTTTGTTGTTCCATCATCTTTGTTAGTCCATCATCTTCAAGCCTTCTATGTTGGAAACTTGCTTCTGTCTCATTGCCTTATATGGTAAAGGAGAAGGGTAGAGTCTAAAATCATTTTGAAGCAAGCACTGTTTTTGATGTCGAGGGTACAGTGGCAAACAGGACAAACAAAATCCTTGTTCTTGTGGGCCTTAAGTTCCAATTGAGGGGAAATGACTACAACCAAGTAATATAAAAACAATGTACCAGATATGAAAAGTGCTGACAATAGCAACAAAAAGAAGAGGATGTAATTGAGAGTGATTGGAAGACTGTTCTTTTAGATTGAAAGTTAGAGAAAGCTTCTCTGAGGAGGTATACTCTTTAGCTGATACCAAGATGAAATAAGACGGCAGCCACATAAATCAGGGAAATGCCCATTCCAGACCAAAAAAATTAGCTGCTCCAAATAGGAATCAGTTTATCCTACCAGAATCAAAGAAAGAAGGCCAGAATAGTTGGTGACTGTACAAGAGAGTGTTGAAAGATGAGGTCTGGAAGAGACCAAATGTAGAAAGGCCCTGGGAAAAATGTTGAATTTTATCGTCAGTGTGGGGAGAACCTAAAGATGAGGTCTGGAAGAGACCAAACGTAGAAAGGCCCTGGGAAAAATGTTGAATTTTATCGTCAGTGTGGGGAGAAACTGTCAAGAATTTTAAGCAGGGGAGTGACATGATGTGGTTTACATTTCACAGAGGAGTAAGGACCCTCATCAGGAAGCTACTGCTGTATTCCAGGAGAGAGATGGCGGTGATGGGGGCGTTAGGACTAGACATGGCAGTGATGGTGAATTTGGGCCACACTATATTTTGAGATAGAAACAAAAGGACTTGCTGATGAGTTTGGTTTGGGAGGAAGGAATGATTACAACAAAGTATATACCTTAGGTTTTTGCCTGAGCACTGTGGATGGTGCTACCGACTTACTAAAATGGGGGACATAAAAGGAGAAGCAAGTTAAATCGAGAGTTCTGTTTGGGAATGCTAAGACTGAGATGCTATTTAGATGTCAAAGTGGAAATGCCAAGTAGATTATTGGAGAATGTGTGAGCCTGGAGTTTAGGAAAGACGTTAGAGATGAAAATTGGAGAGCCTCAGAAATACTGACACATTTAAAGCCAAAGGACAAGATAAAATAGCCCATAGTTAGAGTAGAAAATAGCTCAGGAGTCAGTCCCAAGGGGAAGAAAGTTGGGCTGCAGTGAAATAAAGAACAGTTTTCTGCAGGGGAATGATGTCCCTTTCTAATTTAGGTATATTTGGAGGAAGCGCTGTGAGTTATCTTTACAGTTTTCATGATTCGCTCAGAGTTTGAAAATAGATGGTGCTTAAGAGGGACAGTGGAGAAGGTGATGGCACCCCATTCCTGTACGCTTGCCTGGAAAATCCCATTGACAGAGGAGCCTGGTAGGCTGCAGTCCATGGGGTCACTAAGAGTCAGACACGACTGAGAGACTTCACTTTCACTTTTCACTTTCATGCATTGGAGAAGGAAATGGCAACCCACTCCAGTGTTCTTGCCTGGAGAATCCCAGGGACAGGGGAGCCTGGTGGGCTGCCATCTGTGGGGTCGCACAGAGTCGGACACGACTGAAGTGACTTAGCAGCAGCAGCAGCAGCAGCAGCGCAAGAGGGACAGTCTTCATTTTCAGTTGAGAAAATTTGGAAGGTTGCTCTATGGTTTAGATCCAGAGAGCTGCTTTTTTTTTTTTTTTTTTGCTGGCGGCAGAACCTACTTCTGGTTAGCCTGTAACACATTAAAATGTTTCTCCTCCCTCCTTTCACACCCTCTTAAGGGCAGACCCCCACTTCTCATCTTTGGCTTTTGGGCTCAGCTTAGATAGCCCTGCAGTCTGCCATGTTCCAAGGTCTGCATGGGCTTAGGTTGTACCTGTGATGGGGAAGTTATACAGATCAAGTTCATCTAGTTCAATTCAGTCGCTCAGTCGTGTCTGACTCTTTGAGACCCCATGGACTGCAGCGTGCCAGGCTTCCCTGTCCATCACTGACTTGGAGTTTGCTCAAACTCATGTTCATGTCCATCGAGTCGGTGATGCCATCCAACCATCTCATCCTCTGTCATCCCCTTCTCCTCCTGCCTTCAATCTTTCTCAGCATCAGGGTCTTTTCCAGTGAGTCAGTTCTTTGCATCAAGTGGCCAAAATATTGGAGTTTCAGCTTCAGCATCAATCCTTCCAATGAATATTTAGGACTGATTTCTTTTAGGATTGACTGGTTGGATCTCCTTGCTGTCCAAGGGACTCTCAAGAGTTTTCTCTAACACCACAGTTCCAAGCATCAATACTTCAGTGCTCAGCTTTCTTTATAGTCCAACTCTCACATCCATACATGACTACTGGAAAAACCATAGCTTTGACTAGATGGACCTTTGTTGGCAAAATAATGTCTCTGCTTTTTAATATGCTGTCTAGGTTGATCATAGCTTTTCTTCCAAGGAGCAAGTATCCTTTAACTTCATTGGCTGCAGTCACCATCTGTAGTGATTTGGAGCCCCCCCAAATAAAGTCTGTCACTGCTTCCATTGTTTCCCCATCCATTTGCCATGAAATGATGGGACCAGATGCCATGATCTTAGTTTTCTGAGTGTTGAGTTTTAAGCCAATTTTTTCACTCTCCTCTTTCACTTTCATCAAGAGGCTCTTTAGTTCTTCTTTGCTTTCTGCTATAAGGGTGGTGTCATCTGCCTATCTGAAGTTATTGATATTTCTTTTAGCAATCTTGATTCCAGCTTGTGCTTCATCCAGTCCAGCATTTTGCATGATGTATTCTGGATATAAGTTAAATAAGCAGGGTGATAATACATAGCCTTGGTGTACTCCTTTCCCAATTTGGAACCAGTCTGTTGTTCCATGTCCAGTTCTAATTGTTGCTTCTTGACCTGCATACAGATTTCTCAGGAGGCAGATCAAGTGGTTTGGTATTCCTATCTCTTAAGAATTTTCCACAGTTTGTTGTGATCCACACAGTCAAAGGCTTTGGCATAGTCAATAAGCAGAAGTAGATGTTTTTCTGGAACTCTCTTACTTTTTCAATGATCCAACGGATGTTGGCAATTTGATATCTGGTTCCTCTGCCTTTTTGAAATCCAGCTGGAATGTCTGGAAGTTCTTGGTTCACATACTGTTGAAGCCTTGCTTGGAGAATTTTGAGCATTACTTTGCTAGCGTGTGAGATGAGTGCAATTGTGTGGTAGTTTGAGCATTCTTTGGCATTGCCTTTCTTTGGGATTGTAATGAAAACTGACCTTTTCCAGTCCTGTGGCCACTGTTGAGTTTTGCAAATTTGTTGGCATATTGAGTGCAGCACTTTCACAGCACCATCTTTTAGGATTTGAAATAGCTCAACTGGAATTCCATCACCTCTACTAGCTTTGTTCATAGTGATGCTTCCTAAGGCCCACTTGACTTCACATTCCAGGATGTCTGGCTCTAGCTGAGTGATCACAACCCATATTGTGATAATATGGGTTGTGAAGATCTTTTTTGTACAGCTCTTCTGTGTATGCTTGCCACCGCTTCTTAATATCTTCTGCTTCTGTTAGGTCCGTACCATTTCTGTCCTTTATCATGCCCATCTTTGTATGAAAAGTTCCCTTGGTATCTCTAATTTTCTTAAAGAGAGCTCTAGTCTTTCTCATTCAGTTGTTTTCCTCTATTTCTTTGCATTGATCACTGAAGAAGGTTTTCTTATGTCTCCTTGCTATTCTTTGGAACTTCATATTCAAATGGGTATATCTTTCCTTTTCTCCTTTACTTTTCAGTTCTCTTCTTTTTGTAGCTATTTGTAAGGCCTCCTCAGAGAACCATTTTGCCTTTTTGCCTTTCTTTTTCTTGGGGATGGTCTTGATCCCTATCTCCTGTACAATGTCATGAACCTCCATCCATAGTTCTTCAGGCACTCTATCAGATCTAATCCCTTGAATCTATTTGTCACTTCCACTGTATAGTGGTAAGAGATTTGATTTAGGTCATAACTGGATAGTCCAGTAGTTTTCCCTACTTTCTTCAATTTAAGTCTGAATTTGGCAATAAGGAGTTCAGTTCATGATCTCAGCCACAGTCAGCCCCTGGTTTTGTTTTTGCTGACTGTATAGAGCTTCTCCATATTTGGCTGCAAAGAATATAATCAATCTGATTTCGATATTGACCATCTGGTGATGTCCATGTGTAGAGTCTTCTCTTGTGTTGTTGCAAGTGGATGTTTGCTATGACAAGTGCGTTCCCTTGGCAAAACTCTTATTAGCCTTTGCCCTGCTTCATTTTGTACTCCAAGGCCAAATTTGCCTGTTACTCTAGGTATCTCTTGACTTCCTACTTTTGCATTCCAGTCCCCTATAATGAAAAGGCCATCTCTTTTGAGTGTTGGTTCTGGAAGGTCTTGTAGGTCTTCATAGAATTGTTCAAATTCATCGTCTTCAGTAATAATGGTTGGGGCATGCACTTGGATTACTGTGATATTGAATGGTTTGCCTTGGAAATGAACAGAGATCATTCTGTCGTTTTTGAGATTGCACCCAAGTACTGCATTTGGACTCTTTTGTTGACTATGAGGCCTACACCTAACTCCGTCCTTATATTAGCTGTTTCTCTCCATCTCAAACATCTGTCCTGCCAGTTTTCCTCTCATTTTCTGCTAATAAAACTTTGTGGCTCCTACTATTAACAGAAAGAAAAAATCCCAGATAGAAAGGCTTCATGGTAGATTTTGAGGTCCTCCATGATCTAGCTCACTTTGCCCTTTCAGCTTTGACTCTCTTTAGTGTCTACGTGTACACCTTTTGCTTCATCAAACTTTCCTGGGCTTTCCTTCGTTATGTTTACTTGTGCTGTTTCCCAGCCTGGTTGCCTTAATCACTCCCATTCTTTACTGCCTGGCTCACCCGCTGAGAGCCTCCATGAGCCCTGAGTAGCTTCCAGACTTTGAGACCACTCACCCTGGTTTATTCTCCACCCTCTGCTTTAGCTTTCTGGGGCAAGTCTAAGTTGTGGAGAACATTTGTGAAGAAGACCCATCTTACCTATGAACAATTATTCCATTTAAACAGTAGCCAGCATATGGGCCTCCCCATTGAGCTTAAGGCCCAGGACAAGCTGTGACTTTTCTCATTCCCTCTCTCCTAGGATCATGGCCCTAGTTTAGATGCTTTGCTTATAAAGCCTTTTAAAACCTTTTCAAGCAGAGCTACTCCCTTCTTGGTGTCATGACAGCAATTTTCTTGTATTTAGGGCATTTTGTCTTATTTAATGGTTTTTTGCTGTACACATATTTCTTGCTATTAGATAGGAATGTTCTCCAGGAAAGGAATGGTTGTTATGAGTTTTTATATCCTTCCTATGCTGAAGATGATCTGATAGTCCTCAGTATCCATTCTTATCTACTTCTGTGTTTCCTAGACTCCCTTATGCTAGAGTTCTAGATGTGAATTACATTTTATCAGTTAGGTGATTTTGCATGATATTTGGAAGATATTGTGATTTGGGCTATTTCTCTTGGCAAATAAGGTTATGGAGTCATGGATGTTGATAGGCAATTTTGGCAGCAATGTGAGGCCACTTCTGGATTCCAGCTTTCTCACTCCTTAACTGCAGCACTGGTGATGTATTGAACCCAATAGTTCCAGAAGTTGCTTCCTATTTTTCAATGATGCAACCCATATAATTCTGGACACTAAATCCCCTTTTGATTAAAATATCCAAAGAGGTTATTTTTCCATTCACTTACTGAATAAGGATCTCATTAATTTCCCTTTTCTATTACTGCATAATAGATAGGAAAGCCCAAATAAATATTCAGTTGAATTTATTCTGAAGTCAGACTAATTTTCTCCATCTGACTATCTATTCAACAAATGATGAGGGCCACTAAACTTCAGTGGAGGCACTAAGTGCTAAGTAGTACAAGTTTGAGTGAGATATGGTCTTATTTCCAGTTTGGTAGGGGAGATAATTACTATAGTGTAACAAATGATATTGCAGGAATGAGTAAAAATTTAGGGGAAAGAGTGCTTGGAGTATCCAGGGAAGCTTCCCATAGATATGATATTTTAGTTGGGACACAGAGGATGCTGAGGTTTTTGCCAGACTGAAAGAGGGAGGAAGGTATTCCAGGCTGTGGAATTGTATATTAAAAATATGATTTATTGAAAGTCTATGGTATACTAAGAAAAAGTATTAAATGTTCCTTGGAGGAGTCTTTCATGAGATTA
This sequence comes from Bubalus bubalis, assembly GCF_019923935.1. Taxonomy (NCBI): domain Eukaryota; kingdom Metazoa; phylum Chordata; class Mammalia; order Artiodactyla; family Bovidae; genus Bubalus; species Bubalus bubalis. The sequence continues at coordinate 18,681,161 of NC_059162.1, read as the reverse complement.
GGCTGGGTAGGTCATCTGGGTTAGATTGTGGAGGTCCTGTGTGCCATGCTAAGGGGTATGAACTTTATTCTCAGGTCACTGAAGAGAAGGGAGGTTAAGGTGGTGGAAATGGAGAAGTGGGAAGAGATTTAAGAGGTGTGGTGGATGTAGAGTTGGCAAGACTTAATGATCACTTGCAGGCTTCCCCGATGGCTCATATGGTAAAGAATCTGCTTACAATGCAGGAGACCTGAGTCCAGTCCCTGGGTCAGGAAGATCACCTAGAGAAGGAAGTGGCAACCCACTCCAGTATTCTTGCCTGGAGAATCCCATGGACAGAGGAGCCTGGTGGGCTACAGTTCATGGGGTCTCAAAGAGTCAGACATGAATGAATAACTAAGCACACACACACACAATGATCACTTGAATATGGAGCTGAATGAGCGGAAGGGGTCAAATTTGACTCCTCTGCAGGGGAAGGAGCTGAAGATGATGTTTAGATAAGTTCCTTTTGACTCCTTGTTCTTTGTTTCATATTGATTCTTATTATTTTAAGTGCTCAGGAGCTCAAAGAACAAAGAGATCTTAAAAGTGAAGAAATGATTTCTTATCCTTGGAAAATGCCTACAAGTGAAGATAGGATGGCCCCATAGTGAAGAAGGAAAAGAGTCACTGAGGTTGATGCTCACCAATCATTTATTGGGTATTTTAATACAATTCCATAGACTTTCTCATGAAAGGTTTTCAGGCTCCAGGAGCTAGGGATCAACAGTGTTGGCTTGTTGGAATCTGCCAACAGATGACATGTTTTCTGTTTCGTGTGATCAGAAACCAAAAAGGCATCGAACTGGAATCAGTCCAATCAGCTCTCATGATAGTTCAGTGGCCAGTCCTGATGAGGGGTAGAGACATGGGCATGGGGGTGTTGTGGACGTCTAGCAGCCTCTCACTGTATTTCATTTTAGTGTAGGCTACGAGGCTTGCAATTCTTGATGGTTTAGCCACAAGAGCTCTGTAAGTCCAGGTGTCCTCTCCTCAGGTTATAATGTATGTCTTTAGAATGCCTTTCCTGTTTCTGAACTTTTGAGTGAAATTCCTACCTTTCAGTGATCCAATCATGTCCCATCTACACAGAGAACAAACCAGGAAATGATTTAAATCCCCAAATTAATCAAAATTGGGATCTGATTATTTCACCCAATTTACCACTCAGATTTTACCCAACCAGAGCATTCTGGAATTGCTGATCAAAGAACTGAAATGCCCTAGAAGTGAATTCTAGTTCCTAAAAGCATCCTTGTGATTAGATAGAGTAGAGGAGAGAATGAAGATATACATTTTCAATCTCTTAAGCAGAAGTAAGGATGAACTTGATGTGTAGATTTCTTCCTTGGCTTCATGTTGCTTTAGCTCTTGGTGCAATGCACAGCCTAGTGCCAAACCCCTTTCTGCTCTTGTACATAGTCATAGAGTGGATTGGGAGCAATAGTTGCCTTGATAGGGTGACTTCCACCCTGTTCTCTTCTTTGAGGCCTCCCAGCATTCTGGGTTGGATGGAAGGCTAGGTCACTGTGTCTTCCTTGGGAACTTGGACTCTGGCCATCTTCATTCATATGGAATTTTTCTCTGTTGGCACATCCTTCTTGGATCCCATGGGCTTGTCGATACTGGGACTCTTGATACCTCTCTTTATCCTTATGGGTTTGCCTATCCTCTTGTCGTTGACAGTTCTGATCCTCTTCATGGGTTTGCCTGTCTTGTCTCTGACGGGTCTGCTCATCTTCATGGGTTTGCCTGTCTCGTCTCTGGCGGGTCTGCTCATCTTCATGGGTTTGCCTGTCTCGTCTCTGACGGGTCTGCTCATCTTCATGGGTTTGCCTGTCTTGTCTCTGATGGGTCTGCTCATCTTCATGGGTTTGCCTGTCTCGTCTCTGACCGGCCTGCTGATCCTCATGAGAATGCCTGTCTTGTCTCTGACGGGTCTGCTCATCTTCATGGGTTTGTCTGTCTCGTCTCTGACGGGTCTGCTCATCTTCATGGGTTTGCCTGTCTCGTCGCTGATGGGTCTGCTCATCTTCATCAGTTTGCCTGTCTCGTCTCTGACGGGTCTGCTCATCTTCATGGGTTTGCCTGTCTTGTCTCTGATGGGTCTGCTCATCTTCACGGGTTTGCCTGTCTCGTCTCTGATGGGTCTGCTCATCTTCATCGGTTTGCCTGTCTCGTCTCTGACGGGTCTGCTCATCTTCATGGGTTTGCCTGTCTCGTCGCTGATGGGTCTGCTCATCTTCATCGGTTTGCCTGTCTCGTCTCTGACCGGCCTGCTGATCCTCATGAGAATGCCTGTCTTGTCTCTGATGGGTCTGCTCATCTTCATGGGTTTGTCTGTCTCGTCTCTGATGGGTCTGCTCATCTTCATGGGTTTGCCTGTCTCGTCGCTGATGGGTCTGCTCATCTTCATGGGTTTGCCTGTCTCGTCTCTGACCGGCCTGCTGATCCTCATGAGAATGCCTGTCTTGTCTCTGACGGGTCTGCTCATCTTCATGGGTTTGTCTGTCTCGTCTCTGACGGGTCTGCTCATCTTCACGTGTTTGCCTGTCTCGTCTCTGATGGGTCTGCTCATCTTCATCGGTTTGCCTGTCTCGTCTCTGACCGGCCTGCTGATCCTCATGAGAATGCCTGTCTCGTCTCTGACGGGTCTGCTCATCTTCATGGGTTTGCCTGTCTCGTCTCTGACCGGTCTGCTGATCCTCATGAGTCTGCCTGTCTTGTCTCTGACGGGTCTGCTTATCTTCATGGGTTTCCCTGTCCCATGTCTCACGTGGAGTTTCCTGACCCTCATGACTGTGTCTACCGCAGCTTTGGTGGTCCTGCTCTTCCTCTGCCTGGTGGCTCTGCTTCTCACCATGACTCTGCCTGGTCTGGACCTGTCTGTGGCCCTGCTTACTACTGTGTGATTGCCAGTCTCTCCCTCTGTGACAGGGTGGCCTTTCTTGCTGAATTTGTGCTACTAGTTTGTGTTGGCTGTCCTCTTCAGACTCCCATGCCTGGCGACTGTTCTGCTGCCCTTCCCTAGTCTGGAATCTCTGTCCCTGATTTCGGTTTACTTCCTGTCCTTGAGTATATTGACTTGGTCTTCCTGGCCTTCCTGATTGCTCAACATGTGAGTCTCTGCTTGCTCCCTTGCTCCCTTGGAAGCACCTATTTTGCCTAGTTTCCCCAGTCTCTGACTGACCGTATTGAGAGTTCACACCTTGTCTGTCTGTCTGACTATATCGAGTGCTCAGGCCTTGTCTGTCTGTCTCATCATAGTGGGAACTCTGGCCTTGTCTGTCTGTTTGCCCATAGTGAGAGCTCAGGCCTTGTCTATCTGTCTGACCATACTGAGAGCTCAGACCTTGTCTGTCTGTCTGCCCATAGTGAGAGCTCAGGCCTTGTCTATCTGTCTGACCATACTGAGAGCTCAGACCTTGTCTGTCTGTCTGACCATAGTGAGAGCTCAGGCCTTGTCTATCTGTCTCATCATAGTGGGAACTCTGGCCTTGTCTGTCTGTCTGACCATATTGAGAGCTCAGACCTTGTCTGTCTGTCTGACCATAGTGAGAGCTCAGACCTTGTCTGTCTGTCTCATCATAGTGGGAACTCTGGCCTTGTCTGTCTGTCTGACCATAGTGAGAGCTCAGGCCTTGTCTGTCTGTCTGGCCATAGTGAGTGCTCAGACCTTGTCTGTCTGTCTGACCATATTGAGAGCTCAGGCCTTGTCTGTCTGTCTGACCATAGTGAGAGCTCAGGCCTTGTCTGTCTGTCTGATCATAATGGTAACTCTGGCCTTGTCTGTCTGGCCTTGTCTGGCTATAGTGAGCACTCAGACCTTGTCTGTCTCTCTGGCCATAGTGGGAATCCAATTCTTGCCTATTTCTCTGACCATAGCCTGATTCTTGACCCAGCCTTCCAGACTGTTCATTATAAGAGCCTGATTCCTGTTGATTTGTTTGGCTATACTGAGGGTCCTCTCTAAGTCTTCCAGACTGGCCATAGCTTGACTGTTGTCCAAGCTTATCAGATTGTCCATAATGAGAATCTTGAAGTTGTTTCTCATACTGATTTAGGGCAAAGACATAGCCTTGTCTTTCAGGATTGCCACTGCCAGATTTATTACTCGGTCTTTGACCAGAGCTGGAGTCCTGACCCTGTCTCTCAGTCTGACCATAGTGGGAGTCCCTGTCTTGTCCCTCAGACTGACCATAGTGGGAGTCCCTTTCGGGTCTCTCAGACTGACCATAGCAAGAGTCCCTGTCTTGTCTCTCAGATTGATCTTGGTGGGTATCCTGGCTTTGTTTCTCAGACTGACTGTGGCAGGAATCCTGCCTTTCTCCCTCATGTCTCTTCCTGTGTTGTCTGCCTGTATTTGTTGGAAATGTATGGTCTTGTGTTCCCTCCTGCTTCCTTTCTTGCTGAGAGGTTATATCTCCATATGATTCATTATCCAGCCTATGATAGCAGGCTTGGGCCAACTGGAACACCATCAGGAGATATTCATGAAAATCAACATGCTCATTTCTGTTTCTATCCAAGAGGCTCAAGATGGTTTCCACAGTCTCTGGGTCATTTGGTCTCTGTGCAAAGGTAAAACAAGCAAAAAAATCAGATGTTCTCCTATGGATAGTGTCATTATCTGTGCCCCAGTCCATTTAGTCCTGCATAAACCTTCGATTGAGAAACCACTAATCTAAAGTGGCCTATGCTTGGTTCTAGTCTTTGATAAGATGGTTCTCAGAATCTCATCCCTTGCTGGACCAATGGGAGCATGACAATAGGGATAGATACACTTATTTAAAATCAGCTTCATTAATAATTACTTTGAATCATTTGAGGAAGCTATCCCATTCCACCCCCTGCTATGTTGTATTGTTTGTTCATCTGGTTTTTCTAACCACACTGGGAGATCCTGGAGGGAGGGGAAGCTGGTTTTATTCATGTTTGTATCCCCAGTGCCCAGAATGGTGGTATGTAGTAGATGTTCAGTGACTCTTCACTGAACAAATAAATGAATGAGATGTGTGGACAGCACTTAAATATGGAAATCAAGATACAAATCTCAGATTTTCTCCTGAGAAATGATTTCCAGCCTGAAGCTGTACTCCCTCTTGTTTGAACAAAAATACAAGGAGGTGTGTGTGTGTGTGTGTGTGTGTGTGCTGGAAGAGAACTACTAAGGAGCTGCCTGAAATTCTTCTAGTTACAGGGTAGATCATGAACAAATAAAACAAAAAGCATGACGTTCTAAAGGCAGGTGTCAGTGTAATTCACACTTGTCTCCATGGGGCTCAAAGTCTGAGCATCTTACCCGGAGGATGTCTCCAAACTCAGCCAAGAGCAGCTGCTTCAACTCCTCCTTGCATAGTGAGGTGGAGTCCCCATTCTCTTTGGCATATTTCTGGAACACTCTGATCACAGTGAGTATGCTGTTCAGGAGTTCGGTCATTTTGGCAAAGATGAAGGAACCTAAAAGAAGAAACATTATATTGTCTGTATTTACAATGAAGACCAGGAGACAGCATTTCCAGAGGAAAAGTGGCCCCTTTTGGTCAGGGAAAAAAGTTTAAGAAATGACAGAGCTCATTGTTGCTATACTCTTCACTCTCTTTGACCACAGTCAGACTCCAAATATCATGTGTTCAATGGAATAAAGGTGAAAACTATGTGTCCCCTGCTATAAAAAGAGATGATATCCTAGAATACAAAATGTTATAGGGATTTTATATGCTCTGTCTTCTACTTCACATGGGACTTGCTTGATTGAAACGCTCATATTAGAACAAAAAAGAAGGGAGATCAGGAAGGCCATAGATGTAGGGCCAGAAGCCAGTATGATAAGGCACAATTTTCTACCAATGACCAGCACACTGAAGAGAGCACTCAATAGATCCTTCTGAATAGGCCTCAGTCTTCTAATGAGTTTCACTTAGGTGGGGAAGAAGGCTAGAGGTCTCTTGCCATTTGCCAAGGAAGCTTTCTGAGAGACTAAATTCCAGCAAGTGCTTCTGGCCTGGATAGTCATGTTGGAATATTATAAATATATTGCAAGTAGAATAAGTGGATACAAAAACTGTTCTAGATAAAAATAGCAAGCTAAATTAACTGCATAGATGAGAAGAAATATGTACAGTCAGATAGGTTTACATAGCCATGTTGGGAGGCTGGAGTCTTTTGGAGCCTCCATCTCAATAATATTTCTTCTATGATGTAAAAATTCTAGTTACTGAGTTTGCAGGCCTCTAGACTGAAGTCCTAACTGCAAAGCACACTAGATTTCCAAAAGCATGCCACTGATGCCTCTAGGGATAAGTGACAAATGATGAATTGCAGGACACAAGCAGAGTCCCTTATGGCAGTTCATTGCAGTGAGACTTGAATATTATTGTGGTCCCATAGTCTGGGGCCTTGGCCCTAATGAGCCATAAACTCTTGGGTCTGGCCTAACTTGCACAAAAGGGAAATGCTCCGCTATGGGCAACTAATTTATCCACCAAGAGTTCTAGTCCTTTATTTTGGGATGCCTAGGACACACAGAAGCAATGGCATGTGTATTTTACAGACTCAGAAGTACATCCCTCCCGCCATCCCCGTGAGGTATCATATTCTCAGATAGAGGCAAAAAAGGAGGCAGGAAGGTACCCAAGGCCACAGGGTACTCCCCAGCCCAGCACATCACAGCCCCTACCAAGAGGCTCTTGGATTCTGCTGTTGCTTCCCCATGCATGTCTTACCTGCTTGAGGAGGTATCAACAGAGGATTCAGAAGCCAGAGAGGATACTGGACACCTGCAAACCCATCCTATTTATAGGGGTTTTAATTGTCCTACTAGACCATCCCAGGAGACACCCATTCTGTGGCGGAACCTGAATCACTCTGGGCCCAGCCCAGCTTGACCTCTCCCTCTGCAAACCGTTTGATTTATTTACTTCCCCCATTTACTCATGAACCTGTTGTCATCGCAATAGGTGACACTGTTCAAGTCTTGGCCCCATTAATTAGGGGAGTGTATGTGTAGGCATGCATGCAGCTGCTGCTGCTGCTGCTAAGTCGCTTCAGTCGTGTCCGATTCTGTGTGACCCCATAGATGGCAGCCCACCAGGCTCCCCTGTCCCTGGGATTCTCCAGGCAAGAACGCTGGAGTGGGTTGCCATTTACTTCTCCAATCATGACTGCAGCAGGGGTCCCAAAAGACAGAGGCATGGGCTAAATACATTCTTAGCATGTGTCACTTATCGAGACTAATGGAAGGCAACAGTCAATCATACCAAAGAAGGATACTAATCAGGTCAGGGCACAAAAATCTGTCAAAGCAGAGACTAGAGAGTCTAGGTGGAGAGCCAGGACATAATTATTGAAAGAGATTTGTTTCAGGTTGTTTTGCTAATGTTGGTATGTGTGTGTGTGTGTGTGTGTGTGTGCGTGTGCGTGCACGCTCGGTCATGTCTGACTCTTTTCAACCCCATGGACTGTAGCTGCCAGGCTCCTCTGTCCATGGCATTTTCCAGGCAAGAACATAGGAGACAGTATCATCCTCCTTCTCCAGGGTATCATCTTGACCCAAGGATTGAGCCCATGTCTCCTGCATTGGCAGGCAGATTCTTTACCACTGTGCCACCTGGGAAGCCCAGTGGAAGTGGATATGCATATTTTAACTTATTGATCTATTTTTAATGTTTTTTACATTTCTGTTTTTTTTTTTAATTATTTATTTATTTTAGACTGTGCTGGGTCTTCATTTCTGTGCGTAGGCTTTCTCTAGTTGCTGTTAGTGAGGGCTTCTCTTTGTTAGGGTGCCCTGGCTTCTCATTGTGGTGTCTTCTTTTGTGGCGCCATGGGCTCTGGGTGCTTGGGCTTCAGTAGTTGTGGTACATGGGCTTAGTTGCTCTGCAACATGTGGGATCTTCCTGGACCAGGGATCAAGTCTGTGCCCATGCACCGGCAGGTGGCTTCTTAACCACTGGACCACCAGGGTAGTCCCTTTTTAAATTTTTTCATTTAACAGCTCTGGAGGCTAGAGGGAGAATTAGATATATGACCAATTTTGGAATGGAGGGGTGTGATGATGGTGGAGCTGCCGCCCCTGGATACTTTTAAGTTCTTGCTAAAAAGTTAGAATTGAAGGACAATGTGGAAGTTCATGATATCTGTGGATAGAGCCACTTGTCAGAGACCTGAGTCTCTATTTTCCATCTCTGCACCTGTGACATACCAGCAATGTCTCAAAACAGGAGATTCTTAGTAAATATTTATGGGGTAAATGAACTATTGAATTATGGAGGCATTTGAAAATCTTGTGTAAAAAAGAAATATAGATTTACCTCTCCTTTCTAATTTGTCTTACATATAGATCCGTGGTTGGACTTTTTCTTAGGTATCTGTACATCAATCAGTTTTCAGTGATGACACTTGCTATTATTCACTGTGTGCTCAGGATTCTGAAAAGGAATCACAAAAGAACTTTTGGTCCAGTTCTAGTAAAGTACCTTCACATACGGAAGGATTTTGAGCACAAGTAGCAAGACAGGAGAAGTGCTGAGTGTTAGCAAACCCAGGAGCATATGGAATTGTCATGGGCTGAGCCTAGGCTTCCCTTAGAAGGTGGGGGTTTATGTTGTTCCTTGAAGATTCAGGTGGGCCTGAGAAAATGGAGACATCCTGGTGGGAGAAGGGAAAGACCAAAAGTACAAAGGTGAGAATTCATAGGGTGTATTTGGGTTAGAGTGAGTTGGTGAGTCTGGCTAGAGCAGAGGGTATACAGAAGAGTAGAATTACAGAATTTTGGATCTGAAAGGAAATATAGTCTTCGCCTCCTACTTTTACAGATGAGGAAACTGAGATCCAGGTAGACTGAGTGACTTTGCCAAGGGTCTCACAGGGCTTTGGCTAAAGCCAGGCCTGGAATCCTCATTCCCTTACCCAGCTCAATGAGGATTCCAGGCCTGGCTTTAGCCAAAGCCCTGTGAGACCCTTGGCAAAGTCACTCAGTCTATATGCTTTCTTACACGTTCTCTGAGGCAGCTTTGGAGCCCGCTTTCAGGTTTATTTTGATGAGAAATGGGGAGCAGGGAACATTTTAGTTAAGAAAGTGACACGATCAAAACATTGTTTGAGGGAAGGTGGTCAGTTAACCTGACTGTGGTGGGGTTGCCGGCTGTCTCCCTCTAGACTGTGCTGTCCAGGATGGATTGGAAAGAGGAATGTCCAGGAAGGGAGACCAGTAGCAGTTTATTGTATGACCCATGTGGGAAGTGATAAGGGCTTTGACCTGGATGCAGAGGTTCAAAATGATAGGGAGGTAGCAGATGATAGGAGAAGAGGGCAGAAGAAGGAGAAGAGGCCATTAGAGGATGAAATGGCTGGATGGCATCACTGATGCAATGGACATGAACTTGGGCAAACTCCAGGAGATGGTGAGGGTCAGAGAGGCCTGGCATGCTGCAGTCCTTGGGGTTGCGAAGAGTCAGACGTGACTGGGCAACTGAACAATGACAACAGCAACAGCAAATGATAGAAGGAAAGACGGGATTTGGGGACATTAGATAAGGGCAGGGAAGGTGGAGAACTCAGGGAGCTCCAAATCTTCAAGCCTGTGTAACTGGGAGAACCGGGGGGTACTAAAGAAATGTGACTTCTGAAGTGGGCTGAGCAGGGTGGAAGATTCCGCTCCTCCACTGACATTCCTGCACCCTCTGCTGTTGGAGTTCTTGCAGAGCTGGTCACTACGTTAATATTGAGAGCTGGGTCATGTAAATATTCTCTTTCTGCTTTTGTGTCTCTTCTAATACGTCTATTAGAACCAAAAACCTAGAGAAGTTTTGGTGACCCCAGAGATAAGTAAAGGGAGTAGAGGTGACGTGAATAGGGGTTAAAGACAACAGCTACTGTGACAGAAAGAGGCTGCTCTCTGTTGGCGTCTTCCAGGGCTCCCTAGGAACTGTTTCTTTGGGTTAGATGTAGAGTTCTCTGCCTGATGTTGTAGTCGAGAGAAAGATTATGTTCTTAACAGTAGGATCTGCTATGTCTGCACGCACTTAACACTTAGGAAGTTCCTATAAGACAAGCAGAGAACTGTTTATGTTGCTCAATCACTTAATCAGTGGGGATTTGTGAGAATATGGAGGGCCATTTTGTAGGCTTTGAGATAAAAGATACAGTCTTTGTCCTTAAGTGAACTTTCAATCTCACTGAAGGATGGGAAACACAGGCTCCTTCTCTGCAGTAAAATTGCTCCTGTCATTGATAAGAGTATTGAGAGAGGTTAATTAGAGGGAAAAAAGAAGAATTCATGGGCTAGAAATAGCACATATTTGAAGAAATCATGGAACAGACTGAGTCATTTGGGGCAAATCACTTAATCTCTTGGTCTTGAGTTTCTTTGTCTACTAGAGGAGAGTGTTGGACTGATCTCTAAACTTTTTTTGTGGCATTAGCATTCTAAGATGCTGTGATTGCAGTTTTAGGATTAGTAGGGGCTTCAGAGGTTATGGCAATCCACTCCAGTACTATTGCCTGGAAAATCCCATGGACAGAGGAGCCTGGTAGGGTCGCAAAGAGTCAGACACGACTGAGCGACTTCACTTTCACTTTTCTTTCAGAGGTTATATTTTAACTTTACTCTGTTCATGAATTTGATAAAGGGCTAAGAACTTTGTGTTCCTCAGTCTTCCTCTGTGGGAAACCAGAGGACAATTATGGTGTTCTGTTACTTAGTGTAAATTGCATGAGGACCAATGCTGTTTTTATTCATTGTTTTTTAATATGTTTTGCTTCTTTTATTTAAATTCATGTTGGAATGTTGACATATCGTCTCAAAGGCAAGACAAGCAGAGAACTATTTGAATTTCAAGACAAGCAGAGAACTAATAAATTTAAACTGCAATTTATTGTGCTAGGTTCTATGTTAAGCATTTCGTATATGATGTCTTGTTTAATTCTACAACAACTCCGTGAGGCAGGGATTATTATCAGTTTTCAAACAAGATAGCCAAGGTTCAGAGAGGGATAAATAATTTGCTTAAGGTCATGCAGCTTCTTCTTGATTCGGAAGCCCTTCTTGGCAATCTCTGTGTAACAATGTTTCCTTTGGAACAGGACTTGTCTACTCTCCAAAGAGAGACATAGCTTTCCACAAAAGCTGAAGTGGGCAAGAACAAAGTAACTTCTTAATGACATGCTATGAAGGAATCCAGCCTTGAAAGGGGAACCTCCTGATGCTTAACCAGTCAAATATTTATTTTCCTATGCTTCTCCAGTTCCTAAATGGTACTGCACTGCAGGAGCTTGTAATCTATTGGGGGAAACAAGATGGACACTTATATTACACAGAAAAAGTATCCTTCTGCCTTCATAATGGACAGAATGGGATGGAAGAAGTTTCTCCAGTTGCCCCTTTCCTACAGCTTGTGACCCTATGGAAGCCTTTCGTTTCCATTTCTTTGGGATGCAGAAGTGCCCAGTGGGTGTGACAGGTACTATTTTGAGCTAATAGAGTTTTTCAGGGAGTCTCCTTGTCCTATTTTAATCAAATCATTAAGGATAATTATCATGGAACTCTTAGACTTCCTTTTTCCTTCTGCTGAGATGTTGGGTGCATATTTAATGAGATGAAATCTACAGGATCTGGAGGATGACTGTTCATATTACAAAGGAAGGTCCCTCCATTCCTGCTTAGCCCTTTGGCATTAAGCCAGTAGATAAACTGCAGATGGGGCAAATGAATACCTCCCCACGGAGAGGAGTGGGACTAATTAATAGACATAAAACTCTTTGAGATTTCTTGATATTGAAAGGTCATTTATTATCATCTGTATAAATAAGTTCTCATTTAAAAATCTTTCCTGGCAGATGAATTACCCTTCACTTAATTACAGGCCATTTCCCCTATTAGTGACATCTGTGAGAATCAGTGGTTTTTTAAGATAACACTAGCCTCAGCCAGTGAGGAGAAGGCAATGGCACCCCACTCCAGTACTCTTGCCTGCAAATCCCATGGACGGAGGAGCCTGGTAGGCTGCAGTCCATGGGGTCACTAGGAGTCCGACACGACTGAGCGACTTCACTTTCACTTTTCATTTTTTCACGCATTAGAGAAGGAAATGTCAACTCACTTCAGTGTTCTTGCCTGGAGAATCCCAGGGACAGGGAAGCCTGGTAGGCTGCTGTCTATGGGGTCGCACAGAGTCGGACATGACTGAAGCGACTTAGCAGCAGCAGCCTCAGCAATATTTCCACCGTCAGAAAATGTGTTATGAGTCAAAGGAAGGAAGTCTAGGGTTCCTGGGGGTCTAATGCACAGGATTTAGTCTAGAGCTGGGCTCCCGCATCGCTAGCTAATAGCCTAGCCTTCTCTTTTACTATAGTATTTGTTTTTGGATATAAAATCCCATCATTCAATGTCTCCGGTCATATTTTCCCCCAATGAAATGAGCTAGAAAGTGTCAGAAGCCATTGCTGACACAACCCATGGCATTTTAGGTACTTCCTAGGTCATGTTTAATAATGCCACAGGCCAAAACAGATGTCTTCAAAGTTGGCCACATGTGGCAAAATTTGGATCATTTAGGTCAGGTTTCTAAGGGTTTTTTTTTCTTCCCCCTTCATTGAAGAGCTTTATTAGGATGTAATTCAATTCGCACACCATACAACTTACCTATTTAAAGTGTATAGCTCAATGTTTTTTAGTACTATGTGGCCATCACTAAAATCTAGTTTTAGAATATTTTCATTACTTCTAAGGAAACTGTGTCCATTAGTAGTCATTCCCTGTTTTGCCCTCTTCCATATCATGACAACCATTGATCTACTTTCTATCTCTACAGATTTGTCTGTTCTGGAAATTTCATATTAATGGAATCATACAATATGTGGTTTTTTATAACTGGCTTCTTTCACTTAGCATGTTTTCAAGTATCATCCATGTTGGAACATGAATTAGCACTTCATTCCTTTTTAAGGCTAATGTTCCACTGTATGGATAGTCTGCATTTTGTTTATCCATCCATCTGTTGATAGGCATCTAGGTTGTTTCTTCCCTTTGACAATTATAAATAATGCTGCTATGAACATTTTGTGTAAAAGTGTTTGTGTGGACATGTGTTTTCAGTTCTTTTGGGTGTGCATCTTAAGGTGGGGTTGCAGGGTCATATGATAACTGTGTGTTTAACTTTTTGAGGAACTGTCAAACCATATTAAGTTGTTTTTACAAAACTTTCTAGAGACAGATTGTTGATTTAAAGGTCTTGGCTTGAAGATGCCAGCAGGATAGGCCAGCTTGGCTGAGGTACACCTAGGCAGAAGCAAGTGATTCAAGTTAACTGCTAAGGCTCTGCAACTCCCAGGTGTCTTGTGCAACCTTGCAACCCAGCAGCCACCAAAGAACCCACAGTAGCACATACCTGATAAAGATTTGTTGACCAAAAGAATGAATGTGTCCTGAGGTAAAGTGGGAGTGGAGGAAATGGGGTGGGGAAGGTAGGTAAACATATTTTCTGTGACGTGTCAATCATACTTTAGGCATTACTAGCAGTTCCTTTGGGGTCCCCTCAGTGTTTTCAGTTCCCCACCCCTTCCCTTCCACCCCTTGAGTCAACTCCATCGGGATGGGAAGAGATGAGTTTGGAGAACCTGTGGATGTAGAAATCAGTACTCAGGCATTTTCCTATTTTGCCTTGAAGAACAGTCAGCTCTCTTCCAGATTTAATTTTTTAAGACTTTGCATATATTTGATAACATATAGTAATTGTCTTTCTCAGTCTGACATGTCACTAATCATAATAATAATTTTCCCTGTAGCTTTTTCTGTTCCCTCACCTTGGTGCCTCAGTGAGCCCTTGGACTGAGAATTGGAGGCCCAGGGTTCTCATCAGCATCCCATACTCACTTTTGCTATGAACTTGGAAAAGACGTTTCCATTTGGTGACTCAGTTTCCTTATTTATAAACAAAGAGGTGGGGAGGTTGGAAGCCGTGAGTGGGTGAACTGGATATCTTCCCACCTCTGCAAGACTACTCCCCCAGGTCTCTTTGCAGTCTCAGATCTGTCCCAGCTCCCTGTCTCTCTCCGCCTCCCCTCCATTCCTGCCGCTGCTCAGGAGAGGAGCTTGTTACTGTTTGCTAGGACTGTTGTGTAGCTATCAACACATCTTCTTGCCTTCAGTCTCCCGTTCTAACTTATTTTTCAACATGATCCCTAGAGTGATTTTCTGTTCTCAAGAAGGCTTACAGTGTTTCAAAAGAATAAATGGTTATGATTTTTTCCATCAGAATCAAGTCCAAGATTCCTAACATGCTCTTGGAGTCCCTCCATGGCAAGCAGATCTCTGTGGTTTCACGTAGTCTGACTTCTTTCTAACCACAAGGGACTTTTGCTGTTCTCTCACTAAATCCTGCACTTTCCCTTTGTCTGTCTTTATTCACACTGCTCCCTGTTTCTACCTATCAAAGTGTTGCCTATTTTAAACACATTGAAATACTTACCTTTTTTATAAAAATATTTCCAAGTCTTCCTCATCAGCACTCTCTTCTCTGTCCCCTCCCCCCACATTGTCACCCTTTCAGGGTGTCTTCAGGGTTCTCTTTGGTATTCTGTAGATGGCTTTGCCCCGTCTGCTGTCTCATTAGACTTTGAGCTCTATGAGGGACAGGACGGCCTGGTAATCCCTCTGTGTGTCTCCCACAAAGTCTGCTTTGCCATCACAAGAGCACTGTTGTTTAAGTATGAGACTGGATGCTTTTCTCTGGCTCCTGAACACCGGGTAGAGTAGGATTTTGAAACATACAGTTGAACCCTAATCCAGTGTGCTCTTTTAGCACTTTCTGCTGTTTCCCATGTGTAGTTCTTCTCTCTGAATTAGATAATGAATTTCTGAGGGCAGAGACCTTGGGTTCCCTTCCTCTGATGCCTCCCATGTGCCCTGCCACAGTGCTAGACCCCAACGTGTGGCTGAATGGATGACTTTCCACCTCTACAGGTCTGTGCTCCATGGGGAGTTCTGATTTGGGATTGAGAGCTTGTTTGTGGCTTGACTCTTTGGGGTGAAGAGAATATTTTGTGAAAATTATAGCTCCTTACAGAGCATGGAGCAGGTAGATGGGTTTGGAAGCCCACAGTGGTAGGCTCTGATAAATTCAGAAGGTCTGGAAATGACAAAGGACTTACACAGGGAAATAACAGAAGAACAGTTTTAGTTTCCTTAGAAATAGCTAGATACTATGGTTTCCAGCTGGGAAGGTGGGGTCAGTCTGAGGCACAGCCCAGGAGCATAGCTCTCATCAGTAGATGAGTACCTCTGTGACACTGGGCAGCGTGTGCATGGGGAGTTCTGGAGTAGGGAATCTGAAAGCAGCATTGCGTGAGAGTCAGACTCATCAGGCCTCCAGAGGTCATCTTGCCGCATGTCTGCCACATGTGTTCAATGCCCAGGTCATCCTTGGCAGGTACCAATCCTAAAGCTCCCTACAGGGGCAGATTTCCCACTGTCTCCAAGAAACTCTTGCCTGAGTCCCATTCCTGCAGCTGTCAGGAGCAGTAGGGTGCTGGATCAGCGTGAAGAGAAAAGCAGGTGGTTGAAGAAAGTTATTGCAAAGGCTTCAGTAAAGGGAGGAATCCTTATGAGACTTTTGCCAGCAGAGCACAGAGAGAGTATTAGAAGTCACTAGGGGATGACCTAGGGCTTTCTTTGGTGGAGAATATTTGGAAGTTGGGAGGGATGCTGTCCCCAATCCACTGTGATTTATTACTTAGTCCCCAAAGTAAGGGCAGTTGACACTTGAATAATATACCTACCTGTCATGTCTGCCTAACAAATTCTTAACATAGTTAGGAAACAATGAAGGAAAGATGGAGGGGTTAGAGACCAAGTTCGAATTTTCTTCATTGACTGATTCATTCATTCATCATCTTGACAAATGTTCAGCAAGGAGGATAGACCCATTAACAATAAAAAAAGGATTCTAAGGAGAGGTTATGGCAGAGCTGGGGGCCAGGGTTGGGAGAGGAGCAACATTTCATCATCATTAATTCTTCCCACAGAGATATGGATTGACATATACACGCTACTATATATCAGATAGGTTACTGATAAAGACCTACTGTACAGCATAGGGAACTCTGCTCAGTACTCTGTAATGACCTCTATGGGGGGAAAAAATCCAGAAAAGAGTGAATATATGTATAACCTTTCACTATGCCATACACCTGAAACTAACACAGCATTATAAATGAACTGTACTCTGATAAAAATTAAAAAAAAATTCTTCCCCTGCAGCGGGATTAGCCTAGACAAGCTCTGTCTCTCTCTTGGCTCAGCATCTTTGCCCTAGCAGCCTCCCACCCTTCTGTGTGCCCCAGCCATGACTTGGCTCAATTACCACACCACTGTGCCATTAGAGTTCTGCCTAATCACCCCCCTTTCATCTCCAACCTCTTTATTGTCGTCACAGATGCTCTACGTGGCCCCAGTCACCCTGCAGGAAAGAAATCATTAGCTTCTTGCAGCATCCAGAAACAGCAGCACCTTCCTATCCCAGGAGCAGAGGGGAAGGTGGCCACAGTTCAGGGATTAGGGGAGGAAAAGTGGCAGCAGGAGGAGGATTTTGTTGTGGCATGTTGCCTAGGCTGGCCAAAGTCAATCGGAGCCTGGCTGCCTATCCGAGCATCTCCCATCTATTAATCTGTGTAGCCTGCCAGCCATTCCTGCTGGTATGTAAAAGCAGAGGTTATAGCCCCCTCAACAGGGGCCTCTGGAGCCTGACTCTGCTGTGAGGAGGTAGGTTGGCAAAGGTGAGGGCAGGAAGGTTCCCTGCTTTCTGGAAGGATCAGAGCCCCTGCTTCCTAAGCCTCTCAGGTTCCATAGAACAAGGCGTTTCCAGTACCCAGAGCCTCCCTACCTTTGAAAAGGGAAATATTAAGGCCTGGGAGAGACCATGTGATTTTTATAAGGTCTCACAGGAATTCAGTGGTAAAGTGATGGTTAGAATCTCAATGTTCTAATACATGTAAGGTGGAGTCTTCCTTGTTCGGAAACTCTTCATTCTGCTCTTTTCTCTAGTCAGCTCCAGGCAGAAGGGATTCAAACAGGTCTGTTTGGGAATCCCAGTTCTGCTCAGGATTGCTGTAGGAATTAAATGAGCTCAAGTGTGAGGGTGTCTCATGTAGTGCTCAGGACAGGGAAGGGTGTGGTCAGTGGGTGCTCTCCTTCCCTTCTGAAGCGCCCCAGCCCTTATCATCACCTTCTGGAAACTCAATGGGCATCAGAGGTCCTGACCAACTTGGGTTGATTTAGTTTATTTAGGTCTCCATTTACAGGATGTGTCAGGAGCTCAAGTACTTCATGGGTAAGGATTAATTTCTACTATGATTTAATATATTAGCCACCCAGATGGTGAGATACTGCTTTAAACTACTCTATTTGAGAAGCAGTGGAGGAACTTTTTGAGGCCAATAAGATCTGTGCCATTAATTTGAATCTTGATGGTGTGGACTATGGAAAGTAAACCATTTTAGAGTATCTGTTTTAAGCTACACCTGTATCTTTGTCATAACCTGTTCCTTCATGATACATCCCCATAACCACCTAGCATTCCTGCTAAGGCACATGCTTCCTAGAGAGCAATGCATCTTGCAGAAGAAGAGGGGGGCAGTTTCCACCATGGAAGGATCATGAGTGGGAGGTGGGAGGAGAGAGGGAGGCAAGGACAGATTGTTTCTGTCATTCTCTCAGTGACTATTATGATTTTAGTGACCATCTCTTTAGTCCGGAAAGTGACATGAAATTTGTTTGTAGGCAAATGCAAAACACACACACACACACACACACACACACACACGCACATTCAGTGAAAAATATTTTAAGTGTGAAGCTTGTAAACTGCACTGCAGGGGAGAAAAGCCAGACCTGGTGTCAGAAGATCTTGCTTCCAGTCCTGGGTCTGCGGACTATCTGTTTTCAGCATGGTTAAACCTGAAGAATTCGCTCCAAGACTGAGAAGGGAGGACTGGCAGGGGTGGGGGGTGGTGGCTGTGGACCCGTGTGCTGCAGGAAGTGTTTACCCACCCCTTCATCGGCACATGCGGATTCGGGTGTTACTCGGTCCCTCCTTGTTACACTCTGGGGTTTCCCCCACCAGGCTGTGCCTCCCCACAAAGGGGACCCAGTCTCAGACACCAGGAGAAGGGAGCACCTCCTCTTCACGTGGAGTCCTTCCTTTGGGAAAGCAACCTTTGCTTGCTTTTGTTATCAATGTCCCTGTCTATGTCAGTGTCCCTCTGCCTCGATCTTCCCAGAAAGCATGAAGGTTGGTCCATAATGGCAGGCCAATATTTTTATTCTAGGCTTATCTCAGTAGACCCCATACACGTCTTTTCTCTTATCACTCAGTAGATGTTTAGAATGTGCACATACAGATGCTGGTCTTTGCAGGGTCTCTTGTCTCCATTCCAGCGTGGAGGGTAGTGAAGACAGAGTGGACTCTGGAGGAATGTTAGCTGCTTGCAACATTTCTTTCTGTATGTAAAAGTCTTGGCTCAGTCCTTGGTGTGTGATCAACTTGACACCAGTGGCTACTGTTATGGTTATTACTGTTACTAAAACCAGCCCAAATTATCCATAGGGAGCAGTGGGCTCCGAGCTGTTCACATGATGCAGGAAGGGGGTCCAGGAATCCCTTCCCTGCTTCTCGAGGCTGTGCCTCCGTGCAGGCGTGTTTGGGCTCCTCTTCTTGCACCGCATCACCACATCTGCAGTGCTCGGCCTCTGTGTGGTGCTCCAGCTGTCTGAGTCTGTCCTCCCTGCTGAACTGAGGCCCTCCCAAGGGCTCAATGGCTCCACCTCTGGCGTATTCCTGTGTCCCTCCCTCATGGCACAGTGCCTAGCACAGAGCACGTCCTTAGGATAAATGAAATAAATAGGAGACCCAAATGATGGGTGTCACTGATACGTGTACTGCAAATGAACTACAGGACTACTCTCAGTCTCCCTGGTGCCAGAGCCAGATGACCTGGGGTTTGAATGCTGGCTCTGGTGCTTATAAGCTGGGTGAACCAGGCAGTGACTGGCAGTGATGTTTTTTCAATCATCATTATAATTAAGAGATTTTGGTGGACCAGTCCCTGAAATAGTTGAGTGCAATTTTGAACTCTATACCTTATATGCTATGTTCTAAGTCACTTCAGTTGTGTCTGACTCTTTGGAGCCTATGGACTATAGCCCTCCAGGCTTCTCTGTCCATGGGATTCTCCAGGCAAGAATACTGGAGTGTGTGGCCATTTCCTCCGTCAGGGAATCTTCCCAGGGATCGAACCCGTGTCTCATGTCTCCTGCATTGGCAGGCAGATTCTCTACCACTGGTGTTACCTGCATACCTTAACTGAGAAATAATTTCAAAATTTTAGAAAAGGTAACTAGGAGGTGATGATAAAGAACCTCCCACCTCATGGCATCTGTACTTGCTGTTCCCACTGGTTGGAATCCTGTTCCCACAGATAGTCACATGGTATGAGTCTTCATTTATTCAGGTCTCTGCTCAAATGTCACCTTATCAAAGGAGGCTTCCTGGTTGCATAATAGACCCCCTCCCCGACCCTACCCTGCTAGTCATCATCTTCTAATTCTATTTCATTACTCTGATTTATTTTTCTTCTTAGCAATTATCACCTGGTTTATTGCATATTTTCTCATTTATTGTCTCTCCTCTTTACTAGAAAGTAAGAACCTTATCATCCTAGGGTCTAGAAAAGTGCCAGTCATGTGGTGGGTCCTCTAAATCATTGTTGACATAATTGAATGGCAAAATTAAGTCTCTTCATTTAGAGAGGATAACAGCAGGGAAGGGGTTACATGGAAGACCGTAGGTTAAGAAAGGCCTATATTGCATGAATACAGCCATTCCGCAAACACCTAATAGAATAAGGAAGTCCCCATACCTGAAGGCTTGAGAAAGGTGAGAGAAAGAAAAAGAAGTTCTGCTTTATACAACAGACAAATTTCAGGCGGCTCCTTGCTCCAACAAATGATGCTAGCTGAAGAATATGAATCCATTCATGGATTTCTGGAAGCTCTGGTACTGTCCTTAGCCATCTGGCAGCAGAAGTTTCCATACTTTTACTTCATTTCACTCCTGCTGCCTCTGTTAGAAGTAGGATCTTGGGCTGGTTTCTGATTGACTGTTTTAGATGATTCTATGTGCCTGTGCAATGAAAGGGAGAAGCAGTAGGCAAGGAGTAAGTGTTGTTGAGAGCAAAGAGGACAGAGGGCGGGTCAGAAAGAGACAGAGTGGGGAGCACCAGATCTACAATTCCTGTGGGTCCTTTGGAATGGGAGACACAGGGAAGAAACCATGGAGGAAGTGTTCACATTTGAAAAGTTTAGGGATTACAGTGAACCATAGGTTGGAGAGCAGTTCATTTGTTCCATGATTCTTTCATTGAACCAACATTTATTGATAACCTACTGTGCATCAGACACTGTTCTAGAAATGAGGGTTACATCAGTGAGTTCCTGTCCTCATACAGCTAGTACATTCTAGGATGGGAAGAAATATAATAAACACATAAATAACATATGTAGTATGTTGGTTGGTGCCAAGTACTAGGGCAAGTACAACTCTGGGAGATGGTGGGGGACAGGGAGGCCTGACGTGCTGCAGTCCACGGGGTGGCAAAGAGTTGGACATGACTTGGCGACTGAACACCACCACCACTATGGACAGAAATAGAAAAGGGGAAGGGATGGGACGTGCTGGGATGGTGGACTGGGGGCAGGGACAGGTTATGGTTTGTAATCAGGTAGCTGGGGAAGGCTGCATTTGATGGTGGCCTGAAGTTTTTGGTCTGGCCCCAGCCAGAGGCCAGACATTTAGCCACGTGCTTCTCAGTCTCTTTTCTCTGTGCATCAGTCACTAGTGTTTCCTTTCCCATCCAAGTCCTTCCAGTTTATTCAGTAAAGCTTAGGCACTGGGGACACACCGTGAATGAGATGGATGCCTTGGTGGACCTTTCAGTCCCGACACCATGAGGGATGCTGTGTTAGGACACTCAGGGCCCTGAGGCAGCACGGAGCAGGGAACCATCCTCTCCAGAGGGTGTCAGACAAGGCTTTCCAGATGAGATGGGAGGCTGAGTCAGTGTGCCCTCTCTTCACTTCCAGTCCTATATCCTGGCCTCCTGCCAGTTCCTTTCTTTGTTGAATGTCTCCCCAGATTTCAAGTTCCTCCCCATCTCACCTTTCTTGTTGTCTTAGGCTTCATGACTGATTCTTTCTTGGCCTCTATTTCCCAGTTAAATGAGGATAATAGCTGTTGCCACCCTTATGCTCCCAAGAATGCAAAGGTGTTTCAGAAGATTAAGAGCATTTGGGGATTAAGGACACTTGATGATAGTTTAAAAGCTTTTAGCTCCTGAATTAGAGCATCTACCTGACACAATGCATTGTTAAGCCTCACAGATTTCCCTATGGTCATACTTCTGTTTCTCTGTAGGCTCAAGCTGGGCATATTTGGGAAATCTGGGCATAATTGCTTGGGGTGTTAAGTCCCTGTCCCTGGGCCCCACCCCCTTATAGGGCCTTGTAGCAACAGAGCTCAGGTGTGTGGCAAGGGATGTGGCAGGTGTCAGGGAGGTTTGCTGAGGGCCACCCACAGCCGCAGCAGACACAGTGCAGGTGCCTCAGTAGCTGCTGTGTCCCCTGACCATGGTTCTCACTGGTCAGATGGCATGCAGCCTTGCACAGGGGGCCTTCCTAGGTACGGGTCTTCTTAATCTGACCTAGTTTCTATTTCTGACTCCATTTTCCCCTTTAAAACTCTCCTGCTGTAGTTAAGTGTTTTTGCTGAGCCCTGGGCCCATCTCCACACCTTTTCTCAGTTGTGAGTCCTGAGAGAAGAGCCAAGGAAGCAAGCGAGTGGCTCTCAGGAGCTCTCTGCAGGAATACCTTATCTTTATCATCCATGACAGCAGTGGCCATTATTTGTTGAGCATCTGTGAGCAGGGCATGGTGCCGGAGAACAAGGAGGTAAACAACATTTTATGATTTCAAAGAGATTATAACTTACTTTAGATAGTACAGCAGAGCATGACATACTCCAGTAATTCAGTTCAGTTCAGTCAGTTGTGCCCAACTCTGTGACCCCATGGACTGCAGCGTGCCAGGCCTCCCTGCCCATCACCAACTCTTGGAGTTTACTCAAACTCATGTCCATTCAGTTGGTGATGCTATCCAACCATCTCATTCTCTGTCGTCCCCTTCTCCTCCTGCCTTCAATCTTTCCCAGCATCAGGGTCTTTTCAAATGAGTCAGTTGTTTGCATCAGGTGGCCAAAGTATTGAAGTTTCAGCTTCACCATCGGAGTTTGACCTTCAGCATCAGTCCTTCCAATGAATATTCAGGACTGATGTCCTTCAGGATTTACTGGTTGGATCTCCTTGCAGTCCAAGGGGCTCTTAAGAGTCTTCTCCAACACCACCATTCAAAAGCATCAATTCTTCAGTGCTCAGCTTTCCTTATAGTCCAACTCTCACATCCATACATGACTACTGGAAAAACCATAGCTTTGACTAGATGGACCTTTGTTGGCAAAGTAATGTCTCTGTTTTTTAATATGTTGTCTAGGTTGGTCATAACTTTTCTTCCAAGGAGCAAGCGTCTTTTAATTTCATGGCTGCAGTCACCATCTGCAGTGATTTTGGAGCCAAAATAAATAAATAAAGTCTGTCACTCCAGTAATACTTTCTGTAATTTCTGTATTTCCAGTAATATTCCAGTAATATTTTCTGGTAATAGGAAGCATAGGCCTCAGGGGGCCAGGATTCTGATGCCCTGTTTTGTTTTGTTCTCTTCTCAGTCTCTTGAAATGTACATATCCTTCAATATCCACACTCAAGGAAACACCATTTGAATCCTTCTTTGACCTCTCCCTGAGGTCACAGGGGGAGGCACACCTTTGCATAGCCCTTTGGTTCAGAGCACCATCTACCACTGGAGAGAATCTTCAAGCTGTGACAGACCAGCATTGCCTACCTTGAATGCAGTGGTTTTCAAATTGTGTTACTAGAACCTGTCATGGGCTAAGGTGAGGGGGCCTGATGGGAAAGACCCTTCAGCTTATACCCATCCAACAAAACTCTTTTATCTTTAACACATCCTAAACTTTGCTTTGGGCTTCCCCAATGACTCAGCAGTAAAGAATCCACTTCCAATTCAGGAGACCCAGCTTTGATCCATGGGTTGGGAAGATCCGCTGGAAGAGGGCATGGCAATCCACTCCAGTATTCTTGCCTGGAAAGTCCCCTGGACAGAGGAGCCTGGCGGGCTATAGTCCATACGGTTGCAAGGAGTCGGACACAACTGAAGGGAGTGAGCATGTGTGCACACAAGCTTTGCTTTGAGGAAGGGATTCTGAAGTCAGTCTGAAAACCACAGCATCAGATTTGATTTGTTTATAGTGTGGAAATGGAGGCCCATCGTGTACAAGATGATGCACAGCTTGGCAGTGCTGGGGTCAGAACCCTGGGCCCCCGAGGCCTACGCTTCCTATTACCAGAAAGTATTATTGGAGTGTGTTGTGCTCTGCTATACTGTCTAAAGTAAGTTATAGTCTCTTTGAAATCATAAAATGTCTTTTACCTCCTTATTCTCTGGCACCATGCCCTGCTCACAGATGCTCAACAAATACTGGCCACTGCCGCCACGGTGATGATAAAGATGAGGCGCCCCTGCAGAGAGCTCCTGAGAACCACTCGCTGGCTTCCCTGGCTCTGGCCTCTCTAGCGCTGTGCTTTTGGAAGTCAATGGGCCATGAGTCCAGGCAGTGCATCTCAAAGGAGTGTTATTGCTCCCCAAGCTGTGCTTTTGGTTGTCTACTGGGTAAACATGAGCAACTCTGCCCTTATTCCTCCTCCTTTGAGCACTGGCCTGAAAGTGACTCAACAGGCAACCCGAGGCTCTCAAACACTGCCTGAAAAATCCAGCTTCCAAGCTGTGTCCTTGACCCCATGCCTGTAGTTACCTTTCTTCTCTTCCCCATCCATGTTCTTTTAACATCCACCTCTTCCAGGTAGCTGCTTTAATTCCTTAAGCCTCCAAGTATCTTCCTTCTCTAATAATAATCTTTAAGCTATTATTTCGGAGAAGGCAATAGCACCCCACTCCAGTACTCTTGCCTGGAAAATCCCATGGATGGAGGAGCCTGGTAGGCTGCAGTCCGTGGGGTTGCTCAGAGTGAGACAGGACTGAGCGACTTTATTTTCACTTTTCACCTTCATACATTGGAGAAGGAAATGGCAACCCACTCCAGTGTTCTTGCCTGGAGAATCCCAGGGACAGGGGAGCCTGGTGGGCTGCCGTCTATGGTGTCACACAGAGTCGGACATGACTGAAGTGACTTAGCAGCAAGCTATTATTTATTGAGCTTTTTAGACTCCACACCAAGTGCTTTATATCCATTATCTCATTTGATGCTCACAACAAGCCTATGAGATAGATAATATTATTACAGGGAAGTAAGGCTAAATGTTGTTGAATAATATGTATGAAGTTGTAGAGGTAGTAAAGAACCAGAGCAAGATTTAAACCCAGGGAGTCAGACCCCAGAAACCTATGGGCTTAACATTGCAACCATAGTGAGCTCCGATTAGTTTAGAGCTGGTCATATTATGTATTATTTACTCATTGATGCCTTCTCCAAATATTTATTAGGCACTGACTACATTCAAAAGACCGTTGTCACTGTTCAGAGCATATGTTAACAGTCCTCATCCTCTCAGTGTCTGTATGTGTCAGTATAATCCTCAAAATTTGACTGCACCCCCTTGAGAGCAGCTCCCATTTCCTGCATCTCTTCTATTCCCGCCTTCCTCCCCTACCTCATTCACATGCTTAGCAGGGCGCTGGGTTTCAGATGCTTGCCTAATTCATGACCTTGATTTCCTTACAGCGTCCACAGTCTGGGACACACGCGGTGCATCCTCAGATCAGTGGGGAGGTTAGACATTTTCGGGTCCATTTTACCTGACCCCAAGCAGCCCTGCCTACAATGATAGCATTCTAGGAAATACCATCATCTCATTTAGGGGTTGGAAAACTGTAGTAGTGGGCCAATTACTGCTGCCTATTTCTGTAAGACCCAGGACGCAAAACTGATTTTTATATTACTCATTACAAAACAATAAAAAGTAGAATACTATTTTGTAACACATAAAAATCATGGGGAATTAAGTTTTAGGTACATAAATAGCTTATTGGAACATAGGCTCATTTGTTACATATTGTTTATGGTTGCAGTCGTGCTGTGGCAGCCTCACGCCCTTGCTGGATATGCTACCAGTTACAGTCGTGCAGTTGCAACTTGACAGGGTCTCCAGTGCCACACTTACCATTATACTGTAACATTTTATTTTATTTTTTATTACCAATGCACACCCATCATGTTAAAGCAAAAAGGGAGAGAAAAGTAGACTTCAAATGTCACATTTTTAAGGCACTTTTAAGCTTCCCCAGTGGCTCGGTGGTAAAGAATCAGCCTGCCAATGCAGGAAACACAGGAGACGTGAGTTCCATCCCTAGGTTGGGAAGATCCCCTGCAGGAGGAAATGGCAACCCACTCCCATATTCTTGTTTGGAAAATCCCACGGACAGAGGAACCTGGTGTGCTACAGTCCATAGGGTTGCAAAGAGTTGGACACGACTGAGCATGCACGCACCTAAGTGAAGGGTAGGGTTTCACTTTTGGACTTGCTATAGGATTAGAGGGTAAAGCAGTACGTTTATTAAGCAGTGACACAATAGCTATGCTAAAACAATACGATATATTTTGACGTGAGCAGACTGAATACTCATCACAGTGTTCCTAGCTTATAGGAGGCAGCAAGTAGAAAAATTAGGATTTAAAATGAAATATTTTTTCACAGCAGAATTTCTCAACAAAAAATGAAAGAGAAATAGCATCCAAAGTAAGTTTCTGAGTGGCTCATCTCTTAGTCAAGTGAGGAAAGCTGTTTACCCATGTTGAGCTAATTAAATCATATTCAATTGAAGCAAGTAAAGAAATATGTTCAGAGAAAATAAACTTGCTTAAGAAGACTAGGCTTTTGGAAAAGATTGAGGAAATAACATTAATATTCAGTTAAAAACAAAGCAAATAATTTTGAATGCTTTTCTGTTGTTCCTGAGAGTTGATGGATGTTTCTGATGCTGCTCAGTTGTTTATTTGAGGAGTAAATACTGAGTTTGAAGTGACTCAAGAATTAGCCCCTGTGAATAGTCTGTGGAACAACTACCTGCAAGGATCTTTCCAAAGTAAATAAAATACTAATTCCTGAAGTGGAATCTGCTAAACTATGTGACAACTGATGGTAAAAATACATGTGGAGAAGAAAAGGGCTGTGTTAGAAAAATTTTCAAGCTTGTGAAAATGTATTGTTAAAGCCTGTGATTAATTATGGTGTTATTCATCAGCAGATACTCTGAAAACTTTAAATCTTTCACGTTATGAAACCACTGGTGTCAATGGTGAACTTCACTTGCTCTTACAAGCTTAGTCATGCTCACTTCTGGGATTTTGGGGTCAGAAACCGAAGCAGAATACCTTCACTTGCCTACCACACAACAGGTCAATAGCTTAGCAGTGGCCATATTTCATTGTGATGTTTTGGGTTCAGGCTGAGATTGAAATTTTTATTGAATGAGAAGAATCATCTTCATCCACTGTTCTTGAACACAAATGGTTTTGGAAATTAGCTCTTGTGGCAGACTTGATAATGTTTCTTAGTGAATTTAATCTAAAGTTACAAGGGAAAACAGTGCTTAGCTGTGAAACTTATGCTGCAGGAAAGTTATTCAAAGACAACTAACATTGTTTGAATCATAAGTAATGTCATACTGTTTTCTGGGCTTCCTGTTCTGTCCAAAGTTGAAATAAGAAATTGCATTTTCATTGCCACACATATTAGTAACAGATATTTTCTGAGTTCAAACTACATTTTCAGCAGCATTTTCCTGGACCTCAGTGCAAAGGAAATTTTTGTTTTTCAAAATCCATTTAACTGTGCAATTCAAAAGCTTTCTCCTTAATCTTCAACTGATAGGAGTTACTCTTTAATATGATGCTGTGTTTTAAGGCAAATATCAAGAAATGAATCTAGTAGAAGTCTATTCAGATCAGATCAGTCGCTCAGTCGTGTCCGACTCTTTGCAACCCCATGAATCGCAGCATGCCAGGCCTCCCTGTCCATCACCAACTCCCGGAGTTCACTCAGACTCACGTCCATCGAGTCAGTGATGCCATCCAGCCATCTCATCCTCTGTTGTCCCCTTCTGCTCCTGCCCCCAATCCCTCCCAGCATCAGAGTCTTTTCCAATGAGTCAACTCTTCGCATGAGGTGGCCAAAGTACTGGAGTTTCAGCTTTAACATCATTCCTTCCAAAGAAATCCCAGGGCTGATCTCCTTCAGAATGGACTGGTTGGATCTCCTTGCAGCCCAAGGGACTCTCAAGAGTCTTCTCCAACACCACAGTTCAAAAGCATCAATTCTTCGGCACTCAGCCTTCTTCAC
Source organism: Bubalus bubalis (assembly GCF_019923935.1). Classification (NCBI taxonomy): domain Eukaryota; kingdom Metazoa; phylum Chordata; class Mammalia; order Artiodactyla; family Bovidae; genus Bubalus; species Bubalus bubalis. The sequence continues at coordinate 18,653,603 of NC_059162.1, read as the reverse complement.
AGTCCAACTCTCACATCCATACATGACCACAGGAAAAACCATAGCCTTAGGAGTGGGCTAACACTTTCTATAAAATCCAGATAATAAATATTTTAGGCATTTGTGGACTAAAATTATATCACACACTTTCTTATATATAACAAGAGGGAAAACAAGTTTCTACAATCTTTTGATAAAATTCAAAATATAAAAAATAATTAGATCAGATCAGATCAGTCGCTCAGTCATGTCTGACTCTTTGCGACCCCATGAATTGCAGCATGCCAGGCCTCCCTCCCTGTCCATCACCAACTCCTGGAGTTCACTCAGACTCATGTCCATCGAGTCAGTGATGCCATTCTTCCATCACTCAAAATCAATTGCAAATATTCATCTGCCGTTACTGACATGTAATGAGATTTTATATATTTTAAAATGTTTTCTCACATGGCTACATATTGCCAAATACTGATACCAATCCACAGATATCAATTTAATTGAGCACATTCACCTCGGGGAGGAGCAACCGCACGACTGAGGCCGGGGGCGGTGGCTGGGAGGACCAACCCCACGTCCAAGGAGCCGTGGCTGCCCGGGTGCAGGAGGGCCTAGAGGAGCTATCCCACACTGAAGGTCAGGAAGGGCAGCGGTGAGGAGATACCCCTCATCCAAGGTAAGGAGCAATGGCTGCGCTTTGCTGGAGCAGCCGTGAAGAGATACCCCACGCCCAAGGTAAGAGAAACCCAAGTAAGATGGTAGGTGTTGCAAGAGGGCATCAGAGGGCAAACACACTGAAACAATACTCACAGAAAACTAGTCAATCTAATCACACTAGGACCACAGCCTTGTCTAACTCAATGAAACTAAGCCATGCCCAAGGGGCAACCCAAGATGGGCAGGTCATGGTGGAGAGATTTGACAGAATGTGGTCCACTGGAGAAGGGAATGGCAAACCACTTCAGTATTTTTGCCTTGAGAACCCCATGAACAGTATGAAAAGGCAAAATGATAGGATACTGAAAGAGAAACTCCCCACGTCAGTAGGTGCCCAATATGCTACTGGAGATCATTGGAGAAATAACTCCAGAAAGAATGAAGGGATGGAGCCAAAGCAAAAACAATACCCAGCTGTGGAAGTGACTGGTGATAGAAGCAAGGTCCGATGCTGTAAAGAGCAATATTGTATAGGAACCTGGAATGTCAGGTCCATGAATCAAGGCAAATTGGAAGTGGTCAAACAAGAGATGGCAAGAGTGAATGTCGACATTCTAGGAATCAGCCAACTCAAATGGACTGGAATGGGTGAATTCAACTCAGATGACCATTATATCTACTACTGCAGGCAGGAATCCCCCAGAAGAAATGGAGTGGCCATCATGGTCAACAAAAGAGTCTGAAATGCAGTACTTGGATGCAATCTCAAAAACGACAGAATGATCTCTGTTCGTTTCCAAGGCAAACCATTTAATATCACAGTAATCCAAGTCTATGCCCCAACCAGCTGAAGAAGCTGAAGTTGAACAGTTCTGTGAAGACCTACAAGACCTTTTAGAACTAACACCCAAAAAAGATGTCCTTTTCATTATAGGGGACTGGAATGCAAAAGTAGGAAGTCAAGAAACACTTGAAGTAACAGGCAAATTTGGCCTTGGAGTACGGAATGAAGCAGGGCAAAGACTGATAGAGTTTTGCCAAGAAAATGCACTGGTCATAACAAACACCCTCTTCCAACAACACAAGAGAAGACTCTATACATGGACATCACCAGATGGTCAGCACTGAAATCAGATTGATTATATTCTTTGCAGCCAAAGATGGAGAAGCTCTATACAGTCAGCAAAAACAAGACCAGGAGCTGACTGTGGCTCAGACCATGAACTCCTTATTGCCAAATTCAGACTTAAATTGAAGAAAGTAGGGAAAACCACGAGACCATTCAGGTATGACCTAAATCAAATCCCTTATGATTATACAGTGGAAGTGAGAAATAGATTTAAGGGCCTAGATCTGATAGATAGAGTACCTGATGAACTATGGAATGAGGTTCATGACATTGTACAGGAGACAGGGATCAAGACCATTCCCATAGAAAAGAAATGCAAAAAAGCAAAATGGCTGTCTGGGGAGGCCTTACAATTAGCTGTGTAAAGAAGAGAAACGAAAAGCAAAGGAGAAAAGGAAAGATATAAACATCTGAATGCAGAGTTCCAAAGAATAGCAAGAAGAGATAAGAAAGCCTTCTTCAGCGATCAATTCAAAGAAATAGAGGAAAACAACAGAATGGGAAAGACTAGGGATCTCTTCAAGAAAATCAGAGATACCAAAGGAACATTTCATGCAAAGATGAGCTCGATAAAGGACAGAAATGGTGTGGACCTAACAGAAGCAGAAGATATTAAGAAGAGATGGTAAGAATACACAGAAGAACTGTACAAAAAAGATCTTCATGACCCAGATAATCACAATGGTGTGATCACTGACCTAGAGCTAGACATCCTGGAATGTGAAGTCAAGTGGGCCTTAGAAAGCATCACTACAAACAAAGCTAGTGGAGGTGATGGAATTCCAGTTGAGCTATTTCAAATCCTGAAAGATGATGCTGTCAGAGTGCTACACTCAATATGCCAGCACATTTGGAAAAGTCAGCAGTGGCCACAGGACTGGAAAAGGTCAGTTTTCATTCCAATCCCAAAGAAAGGCAATGCCAAAGAATGCTCAAACTACCACACAATTGCACTCATCTCACACGCTAGTAAAGTAATGCTCAAAATTCTCCAAGCCAGGCTTCAGCAATATGTGAACCGTGAACTTCCTGATGTTCAAGCTGGTTTTAGAAAAGGCAGAGGAACCAGAGATCAAATTGCCAACATCCACTGGATCATGGAAAAAGCAAGAGTTCCAGAAAAACATCTGGTTCTGCTTTATTGACTATGCCAAAGCCTTTGACTGTGTGGATCACAATAAACTGTGGAAAATTCTGAAAGAGATAGGAATACCAGACCACCTGATCTGCCTCTTGATAAATTTGTATGCAGATCAGGAAGCAACAGTTAGAACTGGACATGGAACAACAGACTGGTTCCAAATAGGAAAAGGAGTTCGTTAAGGCTGTATATTGTCACCCTGTTTATTTAACTTATATGCAGAGTACATCATGAGAAACGCTGGACTGGAAGAAACACAAGCTGGAATCAAGATTGCCGGGAGAAATATCAATAACCTCAGATATGCAGATGACACGAACCTTATGGCAGAAAGTGAAGAGGATCTAAAAAGCCTCTTGATGAAGGTGAAAGAGGAGAGTGAAAAAGTTGGCTTAAAGTTCAACATTCAGAAAACGAAGATCATGGCATCCGGTCCCACCACTTCATGGGAAATAGATGGGGAAATAGTGGAAACAGTGTCAGACTTTATTTTTGGGGGCTCCAAAATCACTGCAGATGGTGACTGCAGCCATGAAATGAAAAGACGCTTACTCCTTGGAAGGAAAGTTATGACCAACCTAGACAGCATATTCAAAAGCAGAGACATTACTTTGCCAACAAAGGTTCGTCTAGTCAAGGCTATGGTTTTTCCTGTGGTCATGTATGGCTGTGAGAGTTGGACTGTGAAGAAGGCTGAGCACCGAAGAATTGATGCTTTTGAACTGTGGTGTTCGAGAAGACTCTTGAGAGTCCCTTGGATTGAAAGGAGATCCAACCAGTCCATTCTGAAGGAGATCAGCCCTGGGATTTCTTTGGAAGTAATGATGCTAAAGCCGAAACTCCAGTACTTTGGCTACCTCATGGGAAGAGTTGACTCATTGGAAAAGACTCTGATGCTGCGAGGGATTGGGGGCAGGAGGAGAAGGGGACGACAGAGGATGAGATGGCTGGATGGTATCACTGACTCGATGGACATGAGTCTGAGTGAACTCCGGGAGTTGGTGATGGACAGGGAGGCCTGGCGTGCTGGGAGTCATGGGGTCGCAAAAAGTTGGACACGACTGAGCGACTGATCTGATCTGATCTGATTATTTTTTATATTTTGAATTTTATCAAAAGATTGTAGAAACTTGTTTTCCCTCTTGTTATATATAAGAAAGTATGTGATATAATTTTAGTCCACAAATGCCTAAAATATTTATTATCTGGATTTTATAGAAAGTGTTAGCCCACCCCTAAGGCTATGGTTTTTCCTGTGGTCATGTATGGATGTGAGAGTTGGACTGTGAAGAAGGCTGAGCGCCGAAGAATTGATGCTTTGAACTACGGTGTTGTAGAAGATTCTTGAGAGTCCCTTGGACTGCAAGGAGATCCAATCAGTTCATTCTGAAGGAGATCAGCCCTGGGATTTCTTTGGAGGAAACGATGCTAAAGCTGAAACTCCAGTACTTTGGCCACCTCATGCGAAGAGTTGACTCATTGGAAAAGACTCTGATGCTGGGAGGGATTGGGGGCAGGAGCAGAAGGGGACGACAGAGGATGAGGTGGCTGGATGGCATCACTGACTCGATGGACTTGAGTCTGAGTGAACTCCGGGGGTTGGTGATGGACAGGGAGGCCTGGCGTGCTGCGATTCATGGGGTCGCAAAAAGTCGGACACGACTGAGTGACTGATCTGATCTGAATTTAATTTATACTGGAACTGTCCAGGGATAAGACAAAGAAGCAGACAGACAATAACCGAAGATCCTATTTTCTTGAATCTCAGTTAAGACTTAAACCCATAGTGGAATGAAGGTAACAAAACAGAAACAGATTAAAGATACAGAGAACAAACTCTTTGTTATTAGAGAGAAGAAGGGTAGGAAGGAGCAAAGTAGGTGAAGGGGATTAAGAGGTACAGACTATTAGGTATAAGATAAATAAGTTACAAGGATGTAATGTACAGCACAAGGAATATAGCCAGTAATTTATAATGACTTTTCGTGGAGCATAATCTATAAAAATGTTGAATCACTATGTTGTACACATGAAAGTAAAATAATATTGTAAGTGAACTATATTTCAATTTTTGAAAGTCTTTAGTTCTGAAATTTATCTGATTTCTTTTTGTGCTGTCACATCAGCAAGGTCATCAGGTCATTTTGGGAATCAGTTTTAATTTGTTCTTAGTCAATTCTTTGCAACAGAGTAATGAAACTCTTTATTTGCAATAAAGAAGCCCAAGCATTTCAATAAAGAAACCCAAAGCTTTAGTGGCCTGAATTGGCTCAGTTGGTTTTTGGTTTATGGGAACTGTTGCCCTCTGAAGCAGACAAATGCCTCTAGGGACGGAAAAGGCAGAGGTTGAGGAAATCCTCTGGAATGCTTGATGTGGTTGTGGAAGGGAGTAAGTTCAGAGGTTTTGGACATACCTGGGATGTTGAAAGAGAACAGAGGGGCCTCTTGAGTGGGGACAGAACCCTGGGCTCAAGGCAGGGATCAGGCATGGCCTTTAGCTCAGCTCAGCCCCATCCCTGGGTCAGAGTTGATAATTCTGGCTTCCTTCAGACCTCTTTTGTTTGCTCTTTGCAAACAAAATGTTTGCAAATGTTCAATCTTGAACACAAATGTTCAAGAAGGGGGGTGGTAACACTTTATTACAGATGAGGAAAATGGAGCTCAGAGAAGCTAAGTAGGTAACCAAAAACTTAACTGACATAGTCAGTATAAGGTGGAGTGAGGGCTTGAAAACCAAGGACTCTGCCTCCCAATATAATTCCTTTGCCCTCTGACTAGCACTATGCTGGACATGGCTGATTGATCAGAGGGTCTCCAGAGGACTTCCCCATTCAAAAGATATTGTGCTGCAAACCCAGGGTTAGTTTTGCTCATTGCTTTCTTGAGGCACCGTCTTTCAAAATGCGAATGGCTTATTAAAGCTTTAACGCTCTTTTTTTTTAAGACTTTTTTTTTTTTTTTCTTTTTGTGCCCTGCCATGTGGCTTGCGAGATCGTAGTTCCCTGACCACGGATCGAAACTGGGCCTTTGGCAGTGAAAGAAGGGTCTTAACCACTGGACCATCACGGAATTCAAGACATTAACATTCTTAAGTAAGTTCTTTTCTTTGTATACTCACATCTAAGACAAGAATGTTTGTGTTAGGAGTTTTACAAGCAGAGATGACAAGGGTTCTGAAAAGGTAAGTGAGGGATGCTGAATTTAGATTTTCCCTTTTCATAGTTTTGCTTGGAGCCCCATAGGACTCATGTCACATGAAAACTTGTTCTCCTCCTGGGGGAAGAAGAAATGAATCTGGACTCTTCCAGGTAATCTCAGCCGTTGGTCTGTTGTCTGAACCTCTCACCAGATGCAGGCCTGTCCCGGTGCCCTTCTCCATGGTGATGTCCAGCCTCTATGTGGCCATTTCCTCTGATGGAGGAGGCCCTGGGAACTACCTACACCTGGATAGTTACAGACATGGGGAATATCCATCTGCTTGGAGCTATAAAGCTACCTGGGAAGTCTGTTCCTTGGCTTCTATTCTGCCTTCTGGAACAATGTAAATCAGGGCCCATCAGATTCTTCCTTCAGATGATTTCAGAAAAAATTGTCCAGGCTTCCTCTTGTATCTCCTCTTCCCTGTCTCTATCTCTTTTGTTCTTTAACTTTTTGTGTATGACAGGATCCCCAGAACACTTACAATCCTGGCTGCCAGCTCTGGTTACATTATAATTTGTCAACTCCTCTCATAAAGCTGGCACTCGGAACTGATTGGTCACATTCATTCATGTTTGTCTATTCCACAGACATTTATGTGAGCTTGCTCTATGCTGAGTCCTGGGCACATGTCTGGGGGATACAAGATCAGATTCAGTTCATGGCTTTGTGGTGCTGATTAATTTAATTATCAAATAATAAAACTCATTCTCCCACCTCCAGTCTGTCTATTGCATCCCCTTTGCTTCTCTTTGAGGAGGACACAGGAAGAGACAGGCCAAAGTTTCACAAAGAGTGTTGGGAAAGGCTCTGGATGAGTTTTGAGGCAGGGCTCTGTTGGCTCAGCCAGTTGTGGGGAATGCAATGTCTGGGCGGCAGTTTTTCACAGCTATCTAAGTCTTCCCCGCATAGCAGTGAAGCTACATTTCTCTTTAATGTCTTTCCTGGCCCTGGAGCACCAGCTCAAATCAAAGCTGGCTCAGCTGTCTCAGGCTGGCCCACGGGCTGATTCTCAGAGCTCTGGATGTCCACTGTGGCAGCAGATGGTGTAGGTCAGTGTAGCTCCTCCTGCCAGCCTTACCGTAGTGACAGCCCGGGCACAGACTGCATGGAGTAGTGAAGTAGAAACTTGGTCTCCTTCCCCAGGCTCAGGAATAGCAAGAGACCAACTGATAACAGTATTATTTTTAGTCTTGTTGCTCATGTTCCATTATTGTTTTTATTTCTGTGTACTGATTGTTCTGATCATGCAAAATCTAAAGAGGGCTTTCATCTCTACAGACACCCTGAGCCTGGGAGCTCACCCAAGTCAGAAGAAATGAGAGGGCATTATGAAAGGGACACACCTGAAGAGTAAGGCCTCCCCCAGGTGACAGACCTGGAGCTGGAGCTGGTGGCAGGATTCTGACTTGGAAGAGGATGAGACACACTGGGATGAGAAGGCTGAATGGCCTCTCAGCCTGAGTTGAAGGGAGGTGAATTTCAACCCATTTCCCGCATGGTGGGCTTGGGAGCATGGGGCCTACCTCCAGTGTTCCTTCTTACCTGAGGGACTACAGACCTGGCTTTGGACTGTGACCTGGTTATTAGAGAGGAAGAGGGTTATAAGGTTGAAATAGCTTAAGATCAAGGCCAAAATGAATAGACCCAGAAAGTTTGGAAGAGAATAAAAGTCAGAGTGATGGTGATATGATGAAGTTTTAGGTTCTTGCTGGGCCTTGAATTCTTGCTTTGAAATCTGTTTGTCCTCCTAGCCATGGAGGACTTTGGAGCTGGGCTGAGCACTAACCAGCTACTCAAACCTGGGTTCCACTAGAGAGTCTTCTACTGTCCACTGCCAAACCATGCATCCTTGGGCTAAGTACTCCCCTCTCTGTTCCAACTTCCACTTTTGTTGACTCATGAGCCAAAGAGGGGATGTATGAGTGTCTGTGGACACCTGGTGGCAGTTTAGAGGAATTAAAGCCAGGTCATCAGAGAGCGGAGCTCTGTGTACATTGCACAGGTATGTGTCATGTGTCCCAAAGCACTGCCTGGGTTTGGAAGCTAAGTTAGTCAATCTGATATCAGTCCGAGGGTTTCATCCTGGGAAGATGGTCCTGTTTTATAGTTCAGATTTGTCTAGAAATTTATCCTTGTTGCTTGCGAAAATGCTCATATTTGGTTTAGTTTGACTATTCATTCCCATGACTTCTTCCCAGGTGGGGCTAGTGGTCAAGAATCTGCCTGCCAATGCAGGAAGCACAAGAGACACAGGTTTGATTCCTGGGTCAAGAAGATCCCCTGGAGTAGGAAATGGCACCCTACTCTCCAGTATTCTTGCCTAGAAAATTCCATGGGCAGAGGGGCCTGGTGGGCTACAGTCCATGAGACCACAAAGAGTTGGACACAGATTTTATTCTAGAGGTAAAATGCTTGTGGATCTGGGACTAACTCAGCATGTGAAATATACCAGAAGTATTATGTTGCTTAGCAAGACTTTCAAGTTCCTATTATCATCCTCATTTTATAGATAAAAATTTGAGGCATGGCTGCTGCTGCTGCTGCTAAATCGCTTCAGTTGTGTCCGACTCTGTGTGACCCCATAGACGGCAGCCCACCAGGATCCCCTGTCCCTGGGATTCTCCAGGCAAGAACACTGAAGTGGGTTGCCATTTCCTTCTCCAATGCATGAAAGTGAAAAGTAAAAGTGAAGTCGCTCAGTCGTGTCCAACCCTCAGCGACCCCATGGACTGCAGCCTACCAGGCTCCTCCGTCTATGGGATTTTCCAGGCAAGAGTCCTGGAGTGGGGTGCCATTGCCTTCTCCATGAGGCATGGAGAGAGGTTAAATGACCTACCTGAAGTCACATAGCTAGTCAAAGAGAGGGAGTAGGTTTGAACCAAAATGGTCTACTACAGATCTCTACCTTTAAGTTTGAATAAACCACTGATGGTTTGACATTCATGTACGTTTCTTGAGGGATCCTGAAAAGGCTCTTCAGTCAGTCAGTCAGTTCAGTCGCTCAGTCATGTCCGACTCTTTGCGACCCCATGGACTGCAGCACGCCAGGCTTCCCTGTCCATCACCAACTCCTGGAGTTTACTCAAACTCATGTCCATTGAGTCGGTGATGCCATCCAACCATCTCATCCTCTGTCATCTCCTTCTCCTCCTGCCCTCAATCTTTCCCAGCATCATGGTCTTTTCCAATCAGTCAGTTCTTCGCATCAGGTGGCCAAAATATTGGAATTTCAGCTTCAGCATCAGTCCTTCTGATAAATGAATATTCAGGACTGATCTCCTTTAGGATGGACTGGTTGGATCTCCTTGCAGTCCAAGGGACTCTCAGGAGTCTTCTCCAACACCACAGTTCAAAAGCATCAATTCTTCGGTGCTCAGCATTCTTTAAAGTCCAACTCTCACATCCATACATGACTACTGGAAAAAACAGCTTTGACTAGGCTAGTTTGTTGGCAAAGTAATGTCTCTGCTTTTTAATATGCTGTCTAGGTTGATCATAACTTTTCTTCCAAGGAGCAAGCATCTTTAATTTCATGGCTGCACTCACCATATGCAGTGATTTGGAGCCCCCCCAAATAGTCTGTCACTATTTCCATTGTTTCCCCATCTATTTGCCATGAAGTGATGGGACCAGATATTATGATCTTAGTTTTCTGAATGTTGGGTTTTAAGCCAGCTTTTACACTCTCCTCTTTCACTTTCATCAAGAGGCTCTCTAGTTCTTCACTTTCTGCCATAAGGGTGGTGTCATCTGCATATCTGAGGTTATTGATATTTCTCCCGGCAATCTTGATTCCAGCTTGTGCTTCTTCCAGCCCAGCGTTTCTCATGATGTACTCTGCATAGAAGTTAAATAAGCAGGGTGACAATATACAGCCTTGATATACTCCTTTCCCAAACTGGAACTAGTCTGTTGTTCCATGTCCAGTTCTAATTGTTGCTTCTTGACCTGCATACAGATTTCTCAGGAGGCAGGTCAGGTGGTCTGGTATTTCCATCTCTTTCAGAATTTTCCACAGTTTGTTGTGATCCACACAGTCAAAGGCTTTGGCATAGTCAATAAAACAGAAGTAAATGTTTTTCTGGAACTTTCTTGCTTTTTTGATGATCCAACGGATGCTGGCAATTTGATCTCTGCTTCCTCTGCCCTTTCTAAATCCAGCTTGAATATCTGGAAGTTCATGGTTCATGTACTGTTGAGGCCTGGCTAGGAGAATTTTGAGCGTTACTTTGCTAGCGTGTGAGATGAGTGCAATTGTGTGGTAGTTTGAGCATTCTTTGGCATTGCCTTTCTTTGGGATTGGGGCTCCCTGGTGACTCAGAGGTTAAAGGTCTGCCTGGAATGTGGGAGACCCTGGTTCGATCCCTGGGTCAGGGAAGATCCCCTGGAGAAGGAAATGGCAACCCATCCAGTACTCTTACCTGGAGAATCCCATGGAGGGAGGAGCCTGGTAGGCTACAGTCCATGGGGTCACAAAGAGTGGGACATGACTGAACGACTTCACTTTCACTTTCCTTGGGATTGGAATGAAAACTGACCTTTTCCAGTCCTGTGGCCAGTGCTGAGTTTTCCAAATTTGTTGGCATATTGAGTGCAGCACTTTCATAGCATCATCTTTTAGGATTTTAAATAGCTCAACGGAATTCCATCACCTCCACTAGCTTTGTTCATAGTGATGCTTCCTCAGGCCCACTTGACTTCACATTCCAGGATGTCTGGCTCTAGCTGAGTGATCACACCATCGTAATGATCTGGGTCATGAAGATCTTTTTTGTATAGTTCTTCTGTGTATTATTGCCACCTCTTCTTGATATCTTCTGCTTCTGTTAGGTCCATACCATTTCTGTCCTTTATCATGCCCAGCTTTGCATGAAAAGTTCCCTTGGTATCTCTAATTTTCTTGAAGAGATCTCTAGTCTTTCCCATTCTATTGTTTTCCTCTATTTCTTTGCACTGATCACTGAGGAAGGCTTTCTTATCTCTCCTTGCTATTCTTTGGAACTCTGCATTCAAATGGGCATATCTTTCCTTTTCTCCTTTGCCTTAGCTTCTCTTCTTTTCACAGCTATTTGTAAAGCCTCATCAGATAGCCATTTTGCCTTTTTGGATTTCTTTTTCTTGGGGATGGTATTGATCACCACCTTCTGTACAATGTCATGAACCTCCGTACATAGTTCTTCAGGCACTCTGTCTTACTCCAATATATGTTTTCCATTGAGGGTGTATAGTTGTATAATGTTTACCATCAAGCATTTCCAATTTCTTATAGTACCTATGAAGGATGACATTAGAGAGAATTTATTCACTGGATATTTTCATTGTCTTATTGAATAAAAGTGGTAGAGAGGCTAGAATGAATTGTTGCATTCTGCCACAGAATGTCAATAAATCACATCCTACCTCCTGCTCTATTTCTGAACAGTGTTGGAATATTAAGCAGGAAGAAAATACAGTAGCCAGAATGCTACTTTCTTACTGATAGTCATTCAGTTATAGGCCATGGCTCTAGATCTGTTGTTGGGGATTACTCATGACTCATGGTAGACCCCATGGTTAGGCAGTTACCCACCTAATGGCAGTCCTGGGCTTGGGCAGGCTTCTTTGAATTTATGTAGGTCCCTGCTATGCCATGGAGGATCTCTGTAGCTCCTAGTAGAAGGATGGCAGACCTGAGCCAATTACCCTTACTAAATTTTACCAATCAGGTAAGTCTTTCTGCCATTTCAAGGGCAGAGACAAAAAGACGTGGAAAGAGGCCAGACATGGGGAAATGCACTCACATCCTCCAGAGACCTTAGACATCTGTTGTCTTGCCCTCTTATCCTACAGATACAACCGAATTCCATGGAGGGAAAGGACTCTGATAAGCAAGTATTGCAAAGTCATCAGGGAGCAGAGCCAGGAAACTATATATCCTGACCTGGGTCCAGACTCCACCTACTTTGCACTATTTAGTTCTCCTCCAGGAAGAGTGAGCAGTGGGAGTGCTCTAAGACCTGGTATGCAAGGGGCCTGGTGGGAAGGGAAGGAGGACGGAAGCCATGAAGCCAGGGTGCCTTGTGAGCAGAGAATAGGGTGACCCCCTCAGCACTTCAGAGCATCAAATATTGGAGTCAAACTTTCTTTCCCCTGCTGTCCTCCTCACAGTTCCACCTACGTGGGCGCTGGAGAGACTATTTGAGATGACTCACTCTATTAGGTTCCAAATTGGGAAAAGAGTACGTCAAGGCTGTATATTGTCACCCTTCTTATTTAACTTATATGCAGAGTATATCATGTGAAATGCCAGGCTAGATGAAGCACAAGCTGGAATCAGGATTGCCGGGAGAAATATCAATAACCTCAGATATGCAGATGACACCACCCTTATGGCAGAAAGTGAAGAAGAACTAAAGAGCCTCTTGATGAAAGTGAAAGAGGAGAGTGAAAAAGCTGGCTTAAAACTCAACATTCAAAAACCTAAGATTATGGCATCTGGTCCCATCACTTCATGGCAAATAGATGGGGAAACAGTGGAAACAGTGAGAGACTTGGTGATGGACAGGGAAGCCTGACGTGCTGCAGTCCATGGGGTGGTAAAGACTTGGACCCGACTGGATGACTGAACTGAACTGAACTCTATTAGGATTCTTCAGTGCAACAGAGGCAATAGGATTTATATATATGTGGGGAAAGTTTTATTGTAAGATTTTGGCTCAGGCAACTATGGAGGCAGGCAAGTCCAGCATCTTCAGCTTGGAGACCCAGGAGATCCCATGGTACAGATGAAGTCTGAAGGCATTCCCCTGGAGAATTCCCTCTTGCTCAGATCATAGTCGTTGTTGTTCAGTCATTAAGTCATGGCTGACTCTTTGGGACCATACAAACTGCAGCAGGCCAGGCTTCCCTGTACTTCACTATTTCCCAGAGTTTTCTTAAACTCATCATGTCCATTGAGTTGGTGATGCCATCCAACCATCTCATCCTCTGTTGCCCTCTTTTCCTTCTGCCCTCAATCTTCCCCAGCATCAGGGTCTTTTCCAATGAGTTGGCTCTTTGACTCAGGTTGGTGGGTGTTTTTATTCTATTTACACCTTCAGTTGATTGGATAAGATCTACTGATGTTATGCACAGCAACCTGCTTTATTCAAAGTGCACTGATTTAAATGTTGAAAGTGAAAGTCGCTCAGTCCAGTCTGACTCTGCAACCCCATGGACTATACAGTCCGTGGAATTCTCCAGGCCAGAATATTTGAGTGGGTAGTCTTTCTCTGCTCCAGGGGATCTTTCCAACCCAGGGATCGAACTCAGGTCTCCCACATTGCGGGCGGATTCTTTACCAGCTGAGCCATCAGGGAAGCCCAAGAATACTGGAGTGGGTAGCCTTTCTCTTCTCCAGCGGATCTTTCTGACCCAGGAATCGAACCGGGGTCTCCTCCATTGCAGGCGGATTCTTTACCAACTGAGCTATCAGGGAAGCCCTTTAATGAAACATCCATGTAGTATTTATTCAATTATTTCCTTTAAACCAATGTTAATCTCTCACTTAAAAAAGTTAGCCTCAGAGCAAAATAATATTCGAGAAAAGGGGTTGTTATACTAGTAATTTCTTTTTAAAACACTCAGGAGTAAATAATTCAAGCATTTCAAAAAAGCTTACGTGGCACCTAAAACCATTTTGTATCCTCCTTTTGGGAAACTGTCAACAGAGCTGCAATTAAGGAACGAGCCTGACGCCCCGCCTGACCACTAGGGGGCATACTTGCCCGCCGTCCCAGAAGCCCCGGGCTTTTATCCTATCGTGAGATGCTGCGCCCCTTCCCCTGGAGGGCTGCCACGGTGCTTCCAGACCCGGGCGCCATGAGAGGCCCAGAGCTGAGCCCTGGGGTGCCAAGGCCGCTCGCTATCCTGAAAGGGCTGCTGGGGTTCGTAGGGGAGGTAAGGCTGGGACTCGGGCACGGCGCCCTCCCAGATGCGGAGGATCCTAGAAGCAGAGCCTTCTTCACTGAGGAGGAGGTGGGAGCGGGCGGGGGTGGTCAGGCAGCCCAGCTGCCTCTTGCACTGGGGATGTGTTAGGAAAGTGCGAGAGGCCCTGCTTCAGGTATCTGCTTCAGAGACACTGGTGCGCGTGGCCTTCTCTGACCCCGGGGAAAGTAGAGAAGGCTAGTTCCGGAAAGAGTGTCAGGGTCTGGCTGACTCAGCCAAGTGAGGCTGTTGGGAGCATCCTAGGGTCACATGGCCTTCTGGGGAACGTCCACCTTCTTCTGAGGTGGCTAGGATGAACTGGGCGGCGTTGGGATTCAGAGCCTAGGTCTGAGGTCGTGCCTGGCTTGAGGGGAGGCTACACCGTGCCTTGATTTCTCTTATCAGTATTTTAATTGAAATGGTTTCACTACTTAAGCGAAAACATTTATTTTAAAAGGAAACTTTTCTTCATCTATAAAATGGTAGTCATGGTATGTGTGTCAACGGATTGATGTACAGATAAAACAAATTAATACATGAAAGTTCTTTAAACAGTACCTGACACTTAACAACTCAGTATGTGGTGAGTGAGTGAGTGAAGTCGCTCAGTCGTGTCCGACTCTTTGCAACCCCATGGACTGTAACCTATCAGGCTCCTCCGTCCATGTGGAAACTGACTAGGAAACATTGGGACATATAGTCCTTCAGAGGAGGTTTTAACTCTCTTCCAGAAACTTCCCTGATGGCTCAGACTGTAAAGGATCTGCCTGCAATGAGGGAGACCTGGGTTTGATCCCTGGGTTGGGAAGACACCCTGGAGAAGGGAATGGCAACCCACTCCAGTATTCTTGCCTGGAGAATTCCATAGACAGAGGAACCTGGCGGGCTACAGCCCATGGGGTCACAGAAAGTTGGACATGACTGAGTGACTTTCACCACATTCCAGAAACTTTTGGAAGCTGCTGATTTTCAGTCTAGCTTTTTTCTTTTTTAATGGGTAGCCTGAGTGTCCTCACTTGCTGAAAGGAGAAGTTCCCTGCAACTCCATTCCCCGCTGGAAATTCATCAGGTTAATTGCTGAGGTAGCCACTAAGTAGGATTGCCAGCAGATGGCCCTAGTGCACCGCGGTTGCGTTTGCCTTTTGGGGTTTAATTTAGGGATGTTTGAGGGTGTGAGCAGGAGATTTCTTACTGTAGTTTTTTCCTTTCATCAAATTTTGGCCTTTATTTGATTCATTATTCAAATATTTATTGGATGCTTATTCTTTTCCAGATGTTATTCATAGACTTGATATATATCAATGAACTTGCACAGAGAAAGAGCCTTGCTGTCATGCAACTTACATTCTAGCAGGCAGCAGTAAAGGTAATAGATAAATGATACAGTATGTTAGAAATGTTATGGAAAAGTGTAAATCAGGATGTGTGTGGGTAAGGTTGTTGAAATAGGCTGGTTGCAGTATTGAATAGGGTGTCTAGGATAGGGCTCATTAGGGCAGTGAGATTTGATCAGAGTCAAAAGAAATGAAGTTAGCCAAGCAGAGATCTGGGTAAAAAGTAAGTATATTTTTATTTGAAGCAGTTACATGTGTGCATGCTAAGTCACTTCCGTTGAGTCCGCCTCTGAGACCCTATGGACTATAGCCCACTAGGCTCCTCTGTCCATGGGATTCTCCAGGCAGGAATACTGGAGTGGGTTGCCATGCCTTCCTCTGGGAATCTTCCCAACCCAGGGATCGAACCATCTTGCATCTTTTGCACTGGCTGGCAGGTTCTTTGCCACTTGGAAATTCCCTGGAGCAGTGACATTTACCCTAATTGAGGCTCAGAGAAGTGAAATGACATGGCTGAGGTCGTACAAAGCTGAGGTTGCTTACAAAGGTGGTATAGTTGCCCTTCCCAATTTCTAGCTCCATCTCCTTTATCACTCTTTGTTTTCCAGGGTGTTGGATATTTCCTGTAAACCTGCAATTATGTCTTTCCTCCAGCTCCTCTCTATCCCTGTTTGTCAGTCTTTTCCGTACTCTGTATAAAAGTAGATTTTTTTTTTTTTTTAAAGCAAGCATAGCTTGCTTAAGTGATGACTTAGGTTGGCTTGGCATATTTCCACAATTGGGTAATACCAAACTTCTCTGTGATCTTTCTTTTTTATGTAATCAATAAATATGTATTTGTTTCATGCTGTGGAGGATAGAACTGAGGCATGGTCCCTGCACCTAAGGGACTAATAACCTATCCATAAACATTTTTGACCTTTATTTCTTCTCTAGTATAGATACTTTCCCCAAACAAGTCCACTGATGATCTGTACCTATAGCTTAACCTTAGAATTGAGTCAGGTTATCAGACTTAGTCACTCAGTCTTGGTATATAGGTTCCTGAACTCTCCTCTAGATTCCTTTTGTTGTCAGTTGATGCATGATGTCCCTGGTTATCCCCCAGTCACAAGTCTGTACTCCCTGTAGCCTGTTTCCAGACCAGGTCTGTGAGACCAGGCTTATGCTTTATCCTCTACTCCTTGGTTTTGATTACGTTACATACCCCACCTAGACTTTTAGTCTCTCACCCAGAACTGTCTCCTTGCCACCTATATTCACAATTTAAAAAAATCTCTCCAATCTCTTGATTGGAGATTTTACGTCTTCCTGTTTGGAAATTATGCTTCTTGGACACTGATATGTAGACTTGCGGACTTGGAGACTATTCTTGGTTCCCTTGAACTGCCTCTCTGAGCCCGAGTTATTTCTCTCAGCCTTTGGCCCTGAGACCTCTGGATGTATACTGAATTCAAGTTTGAAAGAAGACACAACTGCACAGAATCTTTCTTTCTTTCTAATCTGCTTTTATACAGAGTATGGAAAATACTACCAGACAGCGATAGAGAAGAGTTGGAGGAAAATGAAGAGTATGATGCAGCATATGAATCTGTGCCCTTGCTTTGCCCCAGAGTGAGTGTGAGGATTTTTTTTTCTTCTGAGAAGAAAGGCATCAGTGTGTTTTCTGAATAAGACCTTGATCAGGGTAAGCAGTTCTTTGTGTAGCACATGGTACTCACCCCAGAATTAAAGGAGTCCCTTTAAATGCATGTTTCCAGTGTCAGCAAATAGTTCTCTCTCTAATGTGGGCATCCTAGAGCTAGGTGACATGTGCCTTTGTTTGTGTCACTAAGGTGATTGCAACCCTTGTACAGAGGCCCTTTCATTCTATGGAGGTTAAACATGGTTGGCATGTCTTGGCATGAGTGAGTGGGCAGAATTCTCCTACCCCCAAAGTGGCATTTGCAAGTTCCATCCAATTATTCCTCTTCCTTTCCTGGATACCTGCTGGTCTTCCTCTTTACCATTTTGACTTGTCACTTCTCTATTCTGTCTTGAAGAGTGAAGTCTTAGGATATGATTTTACCTTGTGCATTTGGGTTCATTTGGACTCACCTCAAATCTCTTCATATATGACCTCTGTCTCCATTCATCCTTTGACACTTTCCCACAGGTGTTTCCAGAGCTAAAACCACTTCCTAAACCAGAGTCATCTCTTTGTTGACAATATTCTGAAATACCTCTATCTGCTCCCTTGGGTGTGTGCGCGTGTATGTGTAAAATGTAATTTTTTTTTTTAAACTCACATGGTTAAACCATTACTCTACCTTATTTACAACTTCTTCACTCATTGTTATGTTTAAATAATCAATATGTACATAATAGTTCATTCTTTTTAAGTATTCCATAGCATTGCAATATGAGGATTTTGTGTAGTTTATTTATCCATTTACACATTCCTCATTACAAGCAGTGCTGCATCAGTCTCATAAATATCTTCTCACACAAGATAGTCAGTGTAGTGCTTTATAAAAAATTGCCACATTATTCCCGAGTGACTGTATTTTTTCACTTACCCACAGGAAAACACTTGGTGTTGTCAGTATTTTAAATTTTGGCTGTTCTAAGGGGTTTGTAATAGTACTCATTATGTTTTCATTTGCATTTTTAGATAACTAATGACATTAAGCATCTTTTCTTGTGTTTATTAGCCATTTGTGCATCTTGTCCTCTAAGTGTCTGTTCAAACTTTTTCTCATTTTTAAATTGAATTGTTTGACTCATTACTTGGTTTAAAAATTTATTTATATATTCTGACTTGTTTGTGAAGGATTGGACTTTGGAGAATAACTATTTGAGTTAGTTCCTTGTCTGACTACTTGTGAGTGAGAATGGAATGAAACAGAAATGAGAAAAATCTCAGTATTTGATCACCATTATTTATTGTTAGTTTTAATACAGTTCAATAATTTGAACCCAAAGGGTTGAAACAAATATGTTACAATCAAAGCAAGAAATTACATAGCCATGGCACATAGTCTTCCTTTCCATATGAGTATAAATTATATTTTCCTATGTGGAAAAGCCAGTGAAATATAGCAATACTTTGAAACCATTGTATTTCCTTGCTATTGCTTTTCCAGAATTTTTAAACCTGAAACAAATACTTTTGAGTTGGTGGGGGTGGAGGAGGGAGGTCTTTCTTGATGAAACCAAGTCAGAGCCCACATTTGGATCCTTTCATCTTGAACTGACTCTTCCCTGCTCTTTAAGAAATATACTCTAACACACTGGCTGTGAAGAAGCACCATCTGTTTTAATGTCTCTTGTTAGCTTACTGATTAAAGATGCACCTAAGAATAAAGGCGTGGTGGTTTGATAAGCAAAGAAACTACCAGGGCTTATCTTTACTTTTAGGGCCTTCTCCTTTCTGCCACCATCCAGTATGGGGCACACCAAGAATTGTAGTCCATGTTGCTATAAGAGAAGCTTTGGTTCCAGAATTGGTAATGTAAATTTTTTACTCTTTAGAGATCAAGTGGTAGAGAGGCTAGAATGAATTGTTAAAGCTTAGCTTTGGCATCCTGTAATGAGTAAGGAGCTGTAAAAAAGACAGCTAAGCCTCAAGTTCCTAAAATGTTTTGCATTATTCTTCCAAATTTATTCCCACACCTTATTTATTTCCTTAAACAGTGGTCCCCATAGCCTTACATTCTTTGAAAGGAACCCTTTAACAAGGAATTGAGTATAAGGTATTGGTAGTATTGGATTTAGACTGTCCATGCTGCTGCTGCTAAGTCACTTCATAGAAGGGTGTAAACTGTCTAAAGCCACAACTTGAGGAGCTTTCTACTTGTCTATAACTGCTTCCTGGTTGCCCTTCATTATAATTTTTCTTTTGCCCTTCATTATAATTTGATGGTTACAACCAGATTCCCTTTGATCTTGGCTGCATCCTTAGCTTTGTTGCCTACATGTCCCTGATTATCTGTGAATACTCTCATATCCATCAAACTTGCTACTTGATGACCTACAACTTCTACTTCTTTTTGACTTTCTACTCTGACCATTCCTGGCTGTTTCTTCTTGATCGATTGGTGTGTGTGTGCTAAGTTGCTTCAGTCATGTCCGATTTTTTGTGACCCTATGAACCATAGCCTGCCAGGCTCCTTTGTTCATGGAATTCTCCATGAACATGAAGCATGAAGCATTCATGAAGCATGAATACTGGAGTAGGTTGCCATGTCTGCCCTCCTCCAGGGGGTCCTCCTGACCCAGGGCTCAAACCTACATCTTTTAGGACTCCTGCATTGGCAGGCAAGTTCTTAATCACTAGCGCCACTGGGGTTTGAGTCTATTTGGGGTTTACTATGCCCATCATGTGTTCCACTTGAGCCTGGCCTACCTCTCCTTTGCAATTCAAGTTGTTCATAGCTTGACTACTGACCAGATCTAGAACCACCTTATTCAGAGCAAGATGAGTGACACAAACCAGACCCATATTGTTCAGAACTAGAACATTGACCCAAGCCAGATCCATGTTGACTCTGAGTAGAACACTGACTTGAGTATGTATATTCCCAGAGTATGTATATTAAAAAGGAGCCTGGTACCCAGAGCCTGTTTGCCTTAGAGCACATTCTCATAATTGATAGCCTTTGGGAGTATTTCTACTCCTGCTCACTTATGTGGTTCACCAGAGGAACAAGTAGGATGGAGACTGAAGCAGCTTACAGGGTGCTGCTAGTTGGGGATAGTGGCCTTTTTATAGAAGGAATAATGGTCTATCTTAGGGAGGAACTGCTTTCTCTGAGATGTCCTAATTCATTCCCAGACAAGCCCACCTCCACCTCCATCTCTACCTCCCAGGTATTTACCTTCTCACTTCCTTGCCTGTCCACCTGAGATTGTGTTAGCAGTTCCCAAATCTGGGTTAGTCTCAACCCCACTTGCCAGAGTCTCTGGACACTGCAAAGAAAGACCTCTTTGCTGTTCAATAAAGAGTAAAGCATAATGCATTGATAATGAATTTTGTGGGCTTTTAATTGAAGTTGAGTTGACATCAGGGACATAATGTCAATGAATCATGGAATCTGATCTTCAGAAAGAACCCTGAAGATCATCTAGTCAAACTGTCTTTTTTAAACTTAATTTTCATATACAAAACTCTAGTCAAGGTGTCACCCATGATATTATTACCTCCTGGAATGGATAATGTCTGCAGAGGCCCTCTTGTCTCTTTACCTAAGTCTGTTTATGAAACCTTAGTGAGTGAAGTCGCTCAGTTGTGTCCGACTCTTTGCGACCCCATGGACTGCAGCCTACCAGCTCCTCCATCCATGGGATTTTCCAGGCAAGAGTACTGGAGTGGGGTGCCATCGCCTTCTCTGATGAAACCTTAGTGGGCACTCATAAATGCAGCTTTCACTCAACCAGCATGTAACCTTGGGAAGAAATCCATGCTCTTTAGAATGGTATCCAAGGTTCCTCATGATCTGAGTTGTGGCCTGTCAACAGCCACATCTCATTCGCTATTCCTGTTTGTGTTCCACCAGTAATTAATTTCATAAACTTTCCTGAATATACCAAACTATTTCATATATATATATATATATATTCCCCTCATTATCTCCCTGGCAAACTCCTATTCATTTTTCAGACCTATCTTTGATATCCTGTAGGTAATCTTACTTAAGATGCTTGAGAGAGTATAATTGTGTCCCAATTATTATATTGTAAGATCAATCACTATATTATACTCTCTTAAAATTGTGTTGCTGCTGCTGCTGCTAAGTTGCTTCAGTCATGTAGGTAATTAATACTTAATATAAAATTTAGAGAATATAGACAACCAAAGAAAATGAAAATATTACCTGTAATCCTAATACCCAGAGATAGCTTCTGTTGATTATTTGGTGCATATCCTTTCATGCATGCTAAGTTGCTTCAGTCATGTCTCTTTGTGACAACATGAACTGTAGCCAGCCAGGCTCCTCTGTCCATGGGATTTCCCAGGCAAGAATACTGGAGTGGGTTGCCATGCCCTCCTCCAGGGTATCTTCCCCACTCAGGGATCGAACCTGTGTTTCCTTTCATACACACACATATATATTTGTCCTTGTGCCTATTTCACTTCCAGACTATGAGTCCCTTAGAATAGAGAACAGGCTTTATATAATCCCTGGACTTCCCAGGTGGCTCAGACAGTAAAGAATCTGCCTGCAATGCAGGAGACCTGGGTTTGATCCCTGAGTCAGGAAGATCCCCTGGAGAAGGGAATCGCTAAATGTCTGACTCCTAGTGACCCCATGGACTGCAGCCTACCAGGCTCCTCCATCCATGGGATTTTCCAGGCAAGAGTACTGGAGAGGGTTGCCATTTGGGGCCAGTGCTCTCCTGCAGGAGGGGTTGGCAAGCTTTTCTGTAAAGGATCAGGTGTTAAATATTATAGGCTTGTAGACCAGATGGGCTACTCACCTCTGCTCTTACAGCATTAAAGGACTATATAAACAGATGAGCACTGCTGTGTTTCAATAAAACCTACTGATTGACCTGACCCTTAAATTTCATTATTTCCATTCCAGTATTCTTGCCTGGAGAATTCCGTGGACAGAGGAGCCTGGCGGGCTACAGTTCATGGAGTCGCAAAGAGTCAGACACAACTGAGCGACTAACAGTTTCACTCATATGATCCCTATGTTACTTATAGACACAGCACATTGGTTGTCACATTAAGGTCCCCCTAAGTGTTTGCCAAATTGAATTGAAAGAGGAGTAAGGATCATGACTGCAGTGATCTACACTGACCACTTCTATTTTTTCACAGGATTAGGATCTGTCCTTTCTCTTCCTGTGTTTACCTCAGAGGACATGATTTCACATGGATATAAACTGAATCATATGTTAGGGGCCATCCTTGAGGACCTTGCTCTACACACCATCTGTTGTAAATGTATAGCACAAGTCTCACTGAAGCTGGGTGAAGTCACATAGGCTTACAACTTATACAATATGATCATCAGGGATTGGGAAGGAGTGGTAGCAACTATTGGGAAATGATAAATTATATGATTCCAAATTCAATTCCAAATTCCAATTCCGTTATTAGGCTGCATGCTTTGTTCTAGGTGTTACTCAGAGGGCTGCAGAGTCAGTATCCATTCTGTGGCCATGTTTCCTCTGGATGCCTGATTTGGGCCAGGTTGTCTCGCTTCATCAGAGGTGTGACTGAGACTGTGGAATTGCAGGGGAGGTGGAATTTGTTGAGGGTTAATTCCTGCAGGAGCTGGCTGTCACCACAGAGGGAAGAAAGCATTGTGGGTGAAACATGTTTTTGGGGCCAGTGCTCTCCTGCAGGAGGGGTTGGCAAGCTTTTCTGTAAAGGATCAGGTGTTAAATATTATAGGCTTGTAGACCAGATGGGCTGCTCACCTCTGCTCTTACAGCATTAAAGGACTATATAAACAGATGAGCACTGCTGTGTTTCAATAAAACCTACTGATTGACCTGACCCTTAAATTTCATAATTTCACGTCACAAGTTTTTTTCAACTTAAAATGTGGAAAGCATTTTTAGCTTATGAGTCATATAAAAACTAATGATGCCCTGCTGCTGCTGCTGCTAAGTCGCTTCAGTCGTGTCCAACTCTGTGTGACCCCAGAGACGGCAGCCCACCAGGCTCCCCCGTCCCTGGGATTCTCCAGTCAAGAACACTGGAGTGGGTTGCCATTTCCTTCTCCAGTGCATGAAAGTGCAAGTGAAGTCGCTCAGTCGTGTCTGACTCCTAGCGACCCCATGGACTGCAGCCTACCAGGCTCCTCCATCCATGGGATTTTCCAGGCAAGAGTACTGGAGAGGGTTGCCATTGCCTTCTCCAATGATGCCATAGATAGGGCCTATGGGATGTAGTTTGCCGTCTGCTGGCCCTCTTTATTTGCTTGTGAGATTTGCATGAAGATTCACAGGTGAGGAGAATCTAGAGGGAAGAGAAGGGCTGGAATGTGTGGAACATCAAGCCACTAACTGTTGGGAGAGAAATGCATGGGTGTCTGTGAAAGTTGGTGTATGTGAGGTTACAGGAAAGCGAACAAGTGACCATGAAAGGGAGGTAAAGTTTGACTTGGTTAAAGGAAGAAACTTTTAATGTTTGTGTTAACTGAAAATGCAGTGAGCTCTTTGGGAAGTTGGCTGAAAATTCAATGAAATCTTTGCATAGTAGTTGAATTTTTTGTCAGGGGGTATTAAAGGAACTTTCATGTATTATGTAAGCAGTTTTAATCTTTTCAGTGTTTTATTTTCTGATTTTCATCCAAAATCAACAACCAGTGTTTGCTGAGCTTTATTTCTCAGTTTGTGTCATGAAAAAACAGGTATGTTGAGTGTGCCTTTTGGCCTCTTGTCTACTTTTTGAGAATTCCTAATGTAAAAATTGTAGCAGATTGTCACAGCAGTCCTTTTGAAAACCGAGATTCATGATTTTATCAGAGTAAGTTCTCCACATTGACAGGGTGGGCATGAAATCTCCCTCCCCAGTCTGCCATTGGTTTGGTTTCTGGTTTTCCCCTTGGAGGTGACAGGGTTCAGGAGAAGAGATTTCTTAAGCTATGTGACATGTTCTAGGTTTTTCAGTGCCTTATATGTTGGTAGAAGAAAGGAAATTATGTTCCCCTTTATGCCAAGCACAGTGCTCTGTGCCCTTATGTACATAATTCTATTAATCCTCACAATTAGAGAAAATATGAAACTTGTTTTTAGTCACTCAGTTATTAAGTGGAGAAGAAAGACTCACATCTATTGCTTTCTAAGAATAACTAGGGAATGGGGAACTCTTCCTGTCTTGGGTAAGGAAGGATTTGGGGGACAGTTCATGAGGAATCTAATTTTGACTTAAAAAAAACAACTAACCAAGAAACAAATAAGACTGGTGAGGAAAAACAGTGAGTTTTCTTCCCACCCCTGTTCACATATTCACTCTTGTCTGCAAGGTACACTGTTCTCGCCATCAACTGGGTCTGAAATATGCTAGGGAAAGTCTCTCTGCTTGTCCTTTCCTCTTTTTTATTTGGGAGTTGGGCCAGGCACCATGATCTTTCAGCTCCAGACTCAGGCCCTGGAATAACTGCTTAAGGACTGACCTTCCTATTCAGTTGCTTCTTTGTCTCAGTGTTCTCTCTTTTTTTCCTTCAAGTTCTCACAAATGCTCTAGTTAGTTGGACTCCAGAGCTCATCCTTATTTGTATCCTCTTATTCTGTCAATGTCTTTCACTAGTGTGTTTCCATTTCCTTAACTTGCTGTATGATTCTCTTACTGACATGGCCATTTATAGCCTGTGTCCCTTAGTTCCTGGTTTCCCTTGTAGCTCAGCTGGTAAAGAATCTGCCTGCAATGCAGGAGACCCTGGTTCAGTTCCTGGTTTGGGGAGATCCCTTGCAGGAGGGCATGGCAACCCACTCCAGTATTCTTGCTTGGAGAATTCCCATGGACAGAGGATCCTGGAGGGCTACAGTCAATGGGGTTGTGAAGAGTCAGACATGACTGAACAATTTTATTAGGCTTTCTGCATGTAGACCTGGTCTGTCAAAATGAGCAGATGGGAGTCCTCCTTAAGGATCCTCCAGGTGTTACAGAGGTGGCACAAAAGACCTACTAGTATGGGAAAGAGCAGAAAGGATGTTGGAGCTTCAGATATGGGAGGGGTAAGCTGAGACTTTGGTTGCTGAGAGTCAGATCCAGAACCTTTAAATTTTAGTGTTTGTGTGTGTGTATGTGTGTGAGTGAGAGAGAGGGGGAGAGAGAGAGAGAGAATGAAAGGAGGGGGCAGGCAGAAGGGAAGAGGGACTAGGAAAAGAGAGAATATAACGAATGTAATGAGTGTAAAGCTGATTGGGTCTCAGTTTCCTCTCTGACCTTCTAACCAAACACTTGAAGGCTCTGTCTATAAATTCAAGATATTGCAGTCACAGTGATCTGGTGATGCTGTAAGACCTAAGGCTTCTGCTGCTGCTAAGTCGCTTCAGTCGTGTCCGACCCTGTGCGACCCCATAGACGGCAGCCCACCAGGCTCCCCTGTCCCTGGGATTCTCCAGGCAAGAACACTGGAGTGGGTTGCCATTTCCTTCTCCAATGCATGAAAGTGAAAAGTGAAAAGTGAAAGTGAAGTCGCTCAGTCATGTCCGACTCTTAGTGACCCTAAGGACTGCAGCCCACCAGGCTCCTCCATCCATGGAATTCTCCAGGCAAGAGTACTGAAGTGGGGTGCCATTGCCTTCTCCTGTAAGACCTAATACATCACCTTTAAGAGTCATGTGTAATATCAAATTTGGCACAGATATCAAAATGAGTGCTCATATTTAACTCTAGTTAACCCCACAAATAAAAAAAAATAAATAAAATCATTAAAATTTAAACTTATACTATTATCAGATGCTAACCAAGGAAGACAAATATATACTATCCTTTTAAATAAGATGAACACTTAGTGGAAGGATTAAAGTGGAATTGCACTATTAAAGAAAAGGATAGAGCTATATAGCTATGTCCTCAAAAAGAAGTTTTTCACAATAAATTCCATGATTTTTGTTCTTCTCATGTCTTCCCTTTTTTTGTTTTAGAGTTAGGTCTTTTCTTAGTCATGATGATAATGGTTCCTTTGCACATGGCTCTATTTATAGACTGGAGTGTGGCTATAATAAAAACTTTTTGTTTGCTTGCTTCCACTGTTACTTGTCTCAGAGCTGCCATTTTGATGAATATTTTCATCTATGCCTTGCACTGTCCCTAAGTTGACTTTGCCCAGATACTTGTCTATGCCATCCATTGAGGTGTCTGACCTTGATGAGACCCTGAATGTATAAACTGCTGAGTGACTGGCCATAAGTGGATTCATATTCATTTCTTAAACTGGATTTCGATCATCCATGGGTTTATTCTGACTGCATCTCTGAATCTTATGATTGCCCTTCATTATCACTGGCTTGACCAATACTTGATCCCTGATGTTTTCTTGTTCTGAATCTAATCTGTATAAATGATGATTGCCTATGATATGACCCAATTTGTCCATAAATAGATCCATGTCTTTATCTTGTGATGAAACCTAATCACCTTGATAGACCTTGCTCACCTATGAATAAATGTCCACTCTTGATAAAATACAGACCTATTTCCAGATTTCCTACAGCTAGAGTGATCTCTTTCTCTTGTGCTAGACCCAGATTCCTATGGCCATTTCTCAGACACATAATGGGAAGGGGAATAGTGTCTTTCCCTGTTTTCTGACTGTCCTTCGGTATCTCTGACTATAACTGGATGCTCCTTGTCTATTGATAATGGACTCAATAATTGATGATTTAATTATTAAGACTGAGTAAATGATGATTGTATATGAATATATCTTGAGTGTCCACAGCTATGTCTTGTTTGTTTGCCCATGGATAAATTGTTTACTTTTGGATCTGGGCTATTTATGAGTAAGTCCAGACTGACTTCCAGTGCTTTTATGTTCTTGGTGAGACTCTGAGTGTCTAGATCTCTAGTCTTCTGACTTCCTGTTTCTCAACTGTTCATAATCATACTCAGAACATGCATAGACTGATGTTGACTTTCTGTATGTCTCCTGATAGTGTGTTATGAGTACTGTAACTGGACCCTCAGTAGACATTGCCTTAACTTGATCCAGACCTTGTATGTGCAGATTGTCTATAAGAGTCTCTAGAGATACCTCCTGATTGTCCATAGCCATGTCTTTCTGTTATACTACATCATATTATCCTTGGGTGGACCCAGAATGTCCTTGAATTGCTGTCTGGCCATGTTGATATCCTGAATGTCTAGACTTGTCTTCTAATTCTCCGTGGCCGGAACCTTGTCTTCCTCTTGTGTTGGACCAAGATTGCTCATGACTACACTCAGACTGACCACAAGTGGGAGCTGTCTAGTCAATCTCCTGATTGTCCACCACTATCACTAAAATGACTATAACTGGATGCCTATTTTCTGCTGACACTGATAGCAGGCTGTGTGGATGTAGACCTTGAATGTCCATTGCATTCTCTTGACTGTCTGTAGCTAGGTTGTTGTCTCTTTTTTTCTGCCGGATCTAGATTTTTCAGGGATTAATGCTGGTTCTCCATCTGAGTCTCCTGATTATCATTCACCTCCACCAGGTGAAGGTGACTAATAATCAGATTCTTGTCTATTTGTATTAGTTCCAGACTGTGTTAGTGGTGATTGTCTAGGAGCCGACTCTAAACATTTAGCACTATCTTCCAGGTGTTCATGGGTATTTCTGTGTCTTTCTGTTTTGCTGGATTTAGCTTCTCCATGATTAGACCTAAACTGTCCGTGAATTTATGTGTGGCTATGAGGAGATATGGAGAAGGCAATGGCAACCCACTCTAGTACTCTTACCTGGACAATCCCATGGGTGGAGGAGCCTGGTAGGTTGCAGCCCATGGGATCTCGAAGAGTCAGACACGACTGAGCGACTTCACTTTCACTTTTCACTTTCATGCATTGGAGAAGGAAATGGCAACCCACTCCAGTGTTCTTGCCTGGAGAATCCCAGGGACAGGGGAGCCTGGTGGGCTGCCATCTCTGGGGTTGCACAGAGTCGGACACGACTGAAGCAACTTAGCAGCAGCAGCAGCATGAGGAGATACTGATTGCCCAGAGCTGTCTCATGTCTATTTAAGCTGTTTTTTCTTTGTAGTGTTGGATCCTGACTATCCACTTGTATATTCAGACTGACCACTAATGGATGTCTGTCTAGCCCTAGAGTCTATAGGGTTTATAGTGTTATCTCTTCAGTTTCTAAGACTGAATCCTAGTTTTTCTCTTATGTTTGAGTCTAACTATCTTTGTCTATACTGACTGCCAGTGGGTTTATTCTGACTTTTACTGTATCTTCAGATTGTATTTCATCATCATTGGTCTGAGTATAACTGTGTCCGTTGATGTCTGCATCAAGTGGATATAGGATATGTTAATGGTGCCTGTCTGTGAGTTGACCATGAAGTTCTGGTGCTGCCTGTTGATTGTCCACAAGTGGATCCATTTCTTTCCCATATGTTGAACAAAGTTTGAGTGGTTGAGTGGATAACCATCTTTGATTAGTTCCTGGCCTATCTTTTAATTGTCCATGGCTAGAGCCATCTTTTTCTTGTGCTATATCCAGACTGTACATGCCTATATTCAGGTGGGCTTTGGGAATAGTCTATCCAGTCTCTTTATTGTCCTTCATTATCACTGGAATGAGTAAAATTAGATCTCTGCTGTTTGTTTGTACTGAATCTAGATTGCAGAGGTCAAGGACTGACTGTGAGAAGTGTCCAGAGCTCTCTCTTAAACTGATTGTGGCTGAATCCGTGTCTTCTCATATTGGGTCCAGATTAACCATATGTAGATCCAGACTGTCCATGGGCAAATGTTTGTCTTGAGGATCTTGCACTATTTTGTGATTGTCTGTGGCTAGCGTCTTGTTTCTTAATTTGTCAGATTTTGATTGTTTATGGCTATATCCAGATTATTCATGTCTTGACGCTGACTGTATCTGAGTTTTCTGATTGTCTTACACTATAACTAGGTTGGCTATACCTGGGCACCATTGTCTGCTTGTATTGACTCCAGAGTCTGTAGGTAATGATTGGCTATGAGATGATCCTGAATGTCTGGAACTTTCCTGATTGTCCATGATTGGATACATGTCCTCTTATCACTGACCCAGATTTTCTTGCATAGAACTTGCTAATCCAGAACTAGTTATTTTGGCCTGTTGAGATCTTGACTATCTAAAGTTGTTCCTTCTTTCCTCATGTCACTGGGATGAATCTACCTGTACCTACTGATACTGAAGGCATGCCACAGGACTGGATTGTGATTACCTAGTAGATGTGTAGAGATGAAAGGTTGTTGCTGAACCATACAAAGATGCCGGGATTCTTGGCCTCTGGAGGAGAAGAATTCAATCCGGGGCCAGAGATGAGGCTTGATCGCTCAGAGCTTTTGTGTAATAAAGTTTTATTAAAGTATAAAGGAGATAGAGAAAGCTTCTGACATAGGCAGAAGGGGGCAGAAAGAGTACCCCCTTGCTAGTGTTAGCAATGGAGTTATACACTCTCCAATGAATCCAAAGAATGTCTGGAGGTTGTAAAGATCTCACCAGACCTACTCCCATAATTTACATTTTAAGATAACAGGATTAACCAGAAGGTTTAATCCAGAGACTGTCCTCAGGCAGGATACATTATTGTTATATAATCCTTGTAAAGACCAGACCTACTCCCATAATTTACATTTTAAGATAACAGGATTAGCCAGAAGGTTTAATTCAGAGACTGTCCTCAGGCAGGATCCGACTGTTTGTGATTCCATGAATCACAGCACACCAGGCCTCCCTGTCCATCACCATCTCCCAGAGTTCACTCAAACTCACATCCATCAAGTTGGTGATGCCATCCAGCCATCTCATCCTCTGTCATCCCCTTTTCCTCCTGTCCCCAATCCCTCCCAGCATCAGAGTCTTTTCCAATGAGTCAACTCTTTTCATGAGGTGGCCAAAGTACTGGAGTTTCAGCTTTAGCATCATTCCTTCCAAAGAACATCCAGGGCTGATCTCCTTTAGAATGGACTGGTTGGATCTCCTTGCAGTCCAAGGGACTCTCAAGAGTCTTCTTCAACACCACAGTTCAAAAGCATCAATTCTTCAATGCTCAGCTTTCTTCACAGTCCAACTCTCACATCCATACATGACCACTTGAAAAACCATAGCCTTGACTAGACGGACCTTCAGGATACATTATTGTTATATAATCCTAAGGAGTGTAGAGGAAAAAAAAAAGTTTGTTCTTTCTTCCTCTTGAGAATTCCAGACCCCTCTCTCCTTGGGGACCCCTAGACTTCTTATCAACCTGCCTAGGAAGTGACTCTCTCAGAGATATATGGAAAAAAAGTAAAGGATAGAATTGTTCAACCTTAGATCAAGCAGAGCCAGCTAAGCAGACCAGAAGTAATGGCCACTGAGGGAGGAGGACTCCGTGAGAATATGGTATTGTGGGAGCCAAGAGGAATAAGGAGGAAGAGGTCAATTGTGCTAAATGCTAAGATATCAAGCAGTAAAAATGAACATTGGCACATGGATGTTATTCAGCTGCCTTTTTGTATTTCAGGACATGTGTCGGCATTCAAACCTAACATGACCAATATAAATGGAACCATAAAAGGCACCATCATCTATCAACTTGGTCAGACTGTATTGTTGGAAATCATTCTTCATTCCCCATTTCCTCATCTTCAGTATATAATCCATTAACAAGTCATATTGACTTTCTCTTCAAAATATCTTCCATTCATCTTTTTTCCATTTTCTCTGCTACCAACCTAGTCAATGCCACCAGCATCTCAGCTATATTATTGCAGTTAGTCTCCCTCTTCCTTCTTGCTTCATCGAACAATCTACTGTATACAGCAATCAGTTTAAAGTTAAAAAAAATGTAAATCAGGGTGGTACTGCCTTACAGCTCTCCAAGGGCTTTCCATAATATTTAGAATAGTAGATAACTTACTACTACTCTTTGTGATTGTATCCCCATTTGTTTTCCTGATCTCATTTTGTACCTCTCTTCCCTCATTTTTTTTTTTTTTTTTCACCAGGTTGAAGACATACTGAGTTTTTCAGCTTGGGATATTGTGTCTGTTTGGCCTGTACCTTCCCAAAGACCTTGTTTTCTAACATGATTACTGATGGTAATTACATGGTTACTGATTCTTTGTTTTATGCATAGCTGACTTCTGTTTGTAATTCTGGTTTCTGCTCAATTGATGCCTCCTCAGAGTATACTCCCTGGTGGCTCAGACAGTAAAGCGTCTGCCCACAATGCGGGAGACCTGGGTTCGATCCCTGGGTTGGGAAGATCCCCTGGAGAAGGAAATGGCAATCCACTCCAGTACTCTTGCCTAGAAAATTCCATAGATGGAGGAGCCTGGTGGGCTACAGTCCATGGGGTCACAAAGAGTTGGACATGACTGAGCAACTTCACTTCAGAGTAACTCTCCTTCCTGCCTAGATACTCTTACATATTTACTTTCTTTACATTATTTATTTATTAATTTATTTTAATTGGAGGCTAATTACTTTATAATATTGTAGTGGTTTTGCCATACATTGACATGAATCAGCCATGAATGTACATGTGTTCCCCATCCTGAAGCCCCCTCCCACCTCCCTCCCCATCCCATCCCTCTGGGTCATTCCAGTGCACCAGCCCTGAGCATCCTATCTCATGCATCGAACTTGGACTGGCCATCTGTTTCACATATGATAATATACATGTTTCAATGCTATTCTCTCAAATCATCTCACCCTCACCTTCTCTCACAGAGTCCAAAAGACTGTTCTATACATCTGTGTCTCTTTTCCTGTCTCACATATAGGGTTATTGTTACCATCTTTCTAAATTCCATATATAGGCATTAGTATACTGTATTGGTGTTTTTCTTTCTGGCTTACTTCACTCTGTATAATAGGCTCTAGTTTCATCCACCTCATTAGAACTGATTCAAATGTATTCTTTTTAATGGCTGAATAATATTTCATTGTGTATATGTACCACAGCTTTCTTATCCATTCGTCTGCTGATGGACATCTAGGTTGCTTCCATGTCCTGGCTATTATAAACAGTGCTGTGATGAACATTGGGCTACACATGTCTCTTTCATTTCTGGTTTCCTTGGTGTGTATGCCCACCAGTGGGATTGCTGTGTCATATGGCAGTTCTATTTCCAGTTTTTTAAGGAATCTCCACACTGTTCTCCATGGTGGCTGTACTGGTTTGCATTCCTACCAACAGTGTAAGAGGGTTCCCTTTTCTCCACATCCTCTCCAGCATTTATTGTTTGTAGACTTTTGGATAGCAGCCATTCTGACTGGCATGAAATGGTACCTCATTGTGGTTTTGATTTGCATTTCTCTGATAATGAGTGATGTTGAGCATCTTTTCATGTGTTTGTTAGCCATCTATATTTCTTCTTTAGAGAAATGTCTGTTTTGTTCTTTGTTTTTGATTGGGTCATTCATTTTTCTGGAATTGAGCTGCAGGAGTTGCTTGTATATTTTTGAGATTAATTCTTTGTCAGTTGCTTCGTTTGCTATTATTTTCTCCCATTCTAAAGGTTGTCTTTTCATCTTGCTTATAGTTTCCTTCGTTGTGCAAAAACTTTTAAGTTTAATTAGGTCCCATTTGTTTATTTTTGCTTTCTTTTCCATTACTCTAGGAGGTGGGTCATAGAGGATCCTGCTGTGATTTGTGTCGGAGAGTGTTTTGCCTATGTTTTCCTCTACGAGTTTTATAGTTTCTGGTCTTATGCTTAGATGCTTAATCCATTTTGAGTTTATTTTTGTGTATGGTGTTAGAAAGTGTTTTAGTTTCATTCTTTTACAAGTGGTTGACCAGTTTTCCCAGCACCACTTGTTAAAGAGATTGTCTTTTCTCCATTGTATAGTCTTGCCTCCTTTGTCAGAGATAAGGCGTCCATAGGTACGTGGATTTATCTCTGGGCTTTCTACTTTGTTCCATTGATCTATATTTCTGTATTTGTGCCAGTACCATACTGTCTTTATGACTGTAGCTTTGTAGTATAGCCTGAAGTCAGGCAGGTTGATACATTATTTAAAAGTTGTGTGGTGTCTCTCTTCCTGCTATAGAATGTATAAGCTCCTGGGACTTTCCTGGTGGTCCAGTGGTTAAGGATCCACCTTGCAATACAGGGGACACAGATTTGATCCCTAGTCAGGGAACTAAGATCCCACATGCCATGGGGCAACTAAGCCCATGCATCCCAACTAGAGAGCCTGCATACTGCAACTAAGACCAGACACAGCCAAATACATAAATTAATTAATTAAAAAAAGAATATGTGAGCTCTTTGAGGGGATGATTTTGTCAGTCTTGCCATCTGCAGTAAACTGAGAACCCGGAACAGAGACTGGCTCAGAGTAGGCACTTATGAACAAATGAATGTATTCATCCATGTAGGGTGTCCTTCCTTAGCACATTGTTCACATTGTGTCCTTTGCACGCTTAGCACACTGTTCTACGTCTAGTATGTAATATACTAAATTATAGTTGGCATAATGTACTAAATTATGAAATTGTCTCATGTGATAAGTAATCTTTGTAGTTTATTGGTTTTTGTATCTTAAGAGCTGATTCATCTTTGTATCTCTAGCATATATAGAGTACCTGTTTGATAGTAGAACTCAGTAAATGTTACCTGAATAAATGGAGTCATTGAATTATAATCAGATGAATTATTGAACTAGAATTTTGCCATCATTTGTCTAGATAATAAGGAATCCCAGGATTGGTCTCCTGAGATCAGCTTCTATTTCACTGAAGACTTGTCTAAATTTTCATATATCCCAATGGTAGCAGGAGGACATAGGAGTTTCCTACATCTTTAGATTCAGCAGTACAGGAGGAAGTTTGAATCATCTGGTCCACAGTTAGACTTGTATGTTATTTAGATAAAGCTCTCTGAAGACAGTAGAGTCTATCAATGATGCAGAACCTCTTTTGGCCTCCCTTGTCTTACAGCTGTACAGTTCGGCTCTGCAAAGAGAGTACTGAGTGACTCAGAAAAGGTACATTTCTCTCCTCAGTTTCCTCTCTGTACAGAATCTCATGATAATAGGCAACTACTGTCGGCCAAGAATCACTTAGAAGAAATGGAGTGGCCCTCACAATCAATAACAGTCTGAAATGTAGTGCTTGGGTGCAATCTCAAAAACAGCAGAATGATCTTGGTTCATTTCCAAGGCAAACCATTCAACATCACTGTGCCTCAATGACTAATGCTGGAGAAGCTGAAGTTGACTGGTTCTATGAAGACCTACAAGACCTACAAAACCTTCTAGAACTAACAACAACAAAAGATCTCTTCATCATACGGGATTTGAATGCAAAAGTAGGAAGTCAAGAGATACCTGGAGTAATAGGCAAATTTGGCCTTGGAATACAAAATGAAGCAGGGGAAAGGCTAACAGTTTTGCTGAGAAAACACACTGGTCAAAACAAATGTCTGTTTCCAACAACACAAGAGACAACTCTACATATGAATATCACCAGGTGGCCAATACTGAAATCAGATTGATTATAATTTTTGCAGCTCAAGATGAAGAAGCTCTATATAATCAGCAAAAACAAGACCTGGAGCTGACTGTGGCTCAGTTCATGAGCTCCTTTTTGCAAAATTCAGGCTTAAAGAAAATATGGAAAGCTACTAGGCCCCTCAGGTATGACCTAAATGAAATCCCTTATGATTATACAGTGGAAGTGGCAAATAGATTCAAGGGATTAGATCTGATAGAGTGCCTGAAGAACTATGGATGGAGGTTTGTAACATTGTACAGGAGGCAGTGACCAAAACCATCCCAAAGAAAAGAAATGTAAGAAGGCAAAGTGGTTGTCTGAGGAGGCTTTACAAATAGCTGAGGAAAGAAGAGAATTGACAGGCAAGGGAGAAAGGGAAAGATATCCCCAACTGAATGCAGAGTTCCAGAGAATAGCAAGGAGAGGTAAGAGGGCCTTCTCAAAGGAACGATACAAATAAATTGAAGGGAAAAATAGAATGGGAAAGACTAGAGATCTCTTCAAGAAAACTGGAGATATTAAGGGAATATTTCATGTAAGGATGGGCAAGATAAAGGACAGAAACAGTAAGGACCCAACAGAAGTAGATAAGATTAAGAAGAGGTGACAAGAATACACAGAAGAACTATACAAAAAAGGTCTTAATGATCCAGATAACCTCGATGGTGTGGTCACTCACCTAGAACCAGATATCCTGGAATGTGAAGTTAAGTGGGCCTTAGGAAGCATTACTATGAACAAAGCTAGTGAAGGTGATGGAATTCCAGCTTAGCTATTTAAAATCCTAGAAGATGATGCAGTTAAAGTGCTGCACTCAGTATGTCAGCAAATTTGGAAAACTCAGCAGTGGCCACAGGACTGGAAAAGATCAGTTTCATTCCAATCCCATAGAAGGGCAATGCCAAAGAATGTTCAAACTAACATACAATTGTGCTCATTTCAAATGCTGGCAAGGTAATGCTCAAAATCTTTCAAGTTAGGCTTCAACAGTACATGAACTGTGAACTTCTGGGTGTAGAAACAGGATATAGAAAAGTCAGAGGAACCAGAGATTAAATTGCCAACATTCATTGGCTCATAGAGAAAGCAAGGGAATTCCAGAAACACATTTACTTCTGCTACAGTGACTACGCTAAAGCCTTTGACTGTGTGGATCACAACAAACTGTGGAAAATTCTTCAAGAGATAGGAATACCAGACCACCTTACCTTACAGGAGAAACCTGTATGCGGATCAAGAAGCAACAGCTAAAACTAGACACGATGGTGTGCTCAGGGACTTGTTTGTGGAGCAAAGAGGATTAGAGTTACCAGCGTATTATTTGTAATTTCTCACCTATTGGTAGCTTAGGGGAGGATATTCAAGAAGTAGGAGATAATAACAATAATATAAATAAGTATCCTGAGCTGTGAATCTCTGTAAGACCAGAACAATCACTGAGTTAGCTTCAGAAGTCTTCAAGTATGGTCTTGTGCCACCAATGATGCATTTCTACGTTGAAGCTATAGATTCTTCAAGCAATGCTTGTGGTAGTTTCTCCATTAACATTTAAATTAGTTTATCAGCCTCCCTCAGTAATGAAATGCTGTCGCATTTTCCTGTGGTTTCCCAGGGTTTATTGTAGATAAGGGGTTGGTTTCCTGGGCTGGTTTCTGCAGGTGTGGATCAGAGTTCTATTTTTATGCATGCTCTGGCCTTTGTTTGTTTACATGTTCCATCTCTTAGGGCCAGAGTAGAAACTGCTAGTCCTTGAAGACTAGGCCTGAAAATGACATAGGTCACTTCCATTTTAACTCTGTTGGCCCAATCAGTCACGGGACATGGGACAGATTGAAGGGGAGTGGACATAGACTCTCTCTCTTGATGCCAAGAGTGACAAAGAATTTGTAACACTATGACAAACCTAGACAGTGTATTAAAAAGCAGAAACATTACTTTGCCGACAAAGGTCCGTATAGTCAAAGCTATGGTCTTTCCAGGAGTCATGAGAATTGGACTGTAAAGAAGGCTGAACATCGAATAATTGATGCTTTTGAACTGTGGTGTTGGAGAATACTCTTGAGAATCCCTTGGACTACAAGGAAATCAAACCAGTCAATCTGAGTCTCAGATGTCAGGTTACCAAATCAGTGGACATATTTCATTCCTCATTTTAGTTGACCATTCTTGGTAGTTGAACTGTTGAAACTTTGATAAAACTTGTCTCCTTTTCAGTAAAAAGGCAAAATTCTTCTTGGACTTGAAGACAAAATTCGGTTTCAAATCTTATTTCCATCACCTAGTTGTTATGTGGCTGTGGGCTGAACTTTTAATAGTGGGCTTTCTCAATATTCTATCCTTGGTTTTCACTTTGTACCCTCTCATTCAATCATACCTGTAGCTCCATCCATAACTGCAAACATTTACTGAATGCTTGTTATGTAATAGGCAACATTTCATGTATTAACACAGTCTTCACAACAATGTTAAGTAGGTATGTATTGTCTCTATTTGTACTCTTAAGATGAGAAATCGAGATCCTGAGTAAGTTGCCTAAGGTACACAGCAAATTAATAGTAAAACTCTGACTATGCTTAGACAGCATCTGGCTTCAGAACATTAAACCAGTTTATTAAACTACCTATATATGGATGGCTGAGGTCTGATCTTTTGTTTGAAATAGAGATATTTGTATCCATTTGCTCATAAGAAAGCTCCACAAGAACCTCTCCTGGGATTCTCAAGCTCATGATGTTCAAACTGATATTACTGTTTTTCTGTCTCTAATATTATTCCTTATCTCACTGAATGGCCTCATTTTTCATTCAGTTGCTCAAGTGACAATCCTCTAAATAATCTTATATTTCTTCCTCTTCTTTACCTCTAGATTTGATCAGTAATCAAATTCTGTTGCCCTTATTGTTCAGATATTCAAAGACCACTAAACTGGTTCAGATTCTTGTTTTATCTCTCCCTTGGTTTGATGTGCTTTGGAGAGAGTTTTCCTGCAGGTAAGGGAAGATGGAGTTTGCCCTGTAAGATTGTCCTGGTCAAAGAAAAACTTACAGACATTTAGTTATTTGGTAAGAAGAGTTTTGATTCATGTGTGAAGGAGTTGGTTGACTGAGTTAAGGAACAACGTCAAAGATAAATTCCACCAGAGAAGGAGAGCATAGAGAAATACTGAAGTCTAGAATGTTCCCAGTGAATCTTGTTTGCACCTTTTGAGGTAGATGATTTTCTGTCAGCTATCAAAGAGGAATGTCTGGTAATTCTGTCCTTGAGGGGATAGAAATATGAAAGAAAGCAATTTCTGTTGCTTATGGCATCGTAAGAAAAGGATGAGAGTTTAGCTCTAGGGTAGGGCTGTGCAGGCTCAGGAGGGCCAAGAGGAGACACTCCATGTTCAAGGTCAGAAGGGGCGGCGATGAGGAGATACGCCTCGTCCAAGGTAAGGAGCAGCAGCTGCGCTTTGCTGGAGTAGCCGTGAAGAGATACCCCACGCCCAAGGTAAGAGAAACCCAAGTAAGACGGTAGGTGTTTCAAGAGGGCATCAGAGGGCAGACACACTGAAACCACAATCACAGAAAACTAGTCAATCTAATCACATGGACCACAGCCTTTTCTGACTCAGTGAAACTCAGCCATGCCTGTGGGTCCACCCAAGACTGGCGAGTCATGGTGGAGAGGTCTGACAGAATGTGGTCCACTGGAGAAGGGAATGGCAAACCACTTCAGTATTCTTGCCTTGAGAACCCCATGAACAGTATGAAAAGGCAAAATGATAGGATACTGAAAGAGGAACTCCCCAGGTTGGTAGGTGCCCAATATGCTACTGGAGATCAGTGGAGAAATAACTCCAGAAAGAATGAAGGGATGTAGCCAAAGCAAAAACAATACCCAGTTGTGGATGTAACTGGTGATAGAAGCAAGGTCTGATGCTGTAAAGAGCAATATTGCATAGGAACCTGGAATGTCAGGTCCATGAATCAAGGCAAATTGCAAGTGGTCAAACAGGAGATGGCAAGAGTGAACGTCAACATTGTAGGAATCAGTGAACTCAAATGGACTGGAATGGGTGAATTTAACTCAGATGACCATTATATCTACTACTGTGAGCAGGAATCTCTTAGAAGAAATGGAGTAGCCATCATGGTCAACAAAAGAGTCCGAAATGCAGTACGTGTATGCAATCTCAAAAACAACAGAATGATCTCTGTTCGTTTCCAAGGCAAACCATTCTATATCACAGTAATCCAAGTCTATGCCACAACCGGTAATGCTGAAGAAGCTGTAGTTGAACGGTTCTATGAAGACCTACAAGACCTTTTAGAATTAATACCCCAAAAAGATGTCCTTTTCATTATAGGGGACTGGAATGCAAAAGCAGGAAGAAACACCTGGAGTAACAGGCAAATTTGGCCTTGGAATATGGAGTGAAGCAGAGCAAAGGCTAATTGAGTTTTACCAAGAGAACGCACTGGTCATAGCAAACACCCACTTCCAACAACACAAGAGAAGACTCTACACATAGACATCACCAGATGGTCAACACCGAAATCAGATTGATTATATTCTTTGCAGCCAAAGATGGAGAAGCTCTATACAGTCAGCAAAAACAAGACCAGGAGCTGACTGTGGCTCAGATCATGAACTCATTGCGAAATTCAGACTGAAATTGAAGAAAGTAGGGAAAACCACTAGACCATTCAGGTATGACCTAAATCAAATCCCTTATGATTATACAGTGGAAGTGAGAAATAGATTTAAGGGCCTAGATCTGATAGAGTGCCTGATGAACTATGGACTGAGGTTCGTGACATTGTACAGGAGACAGGGATCAAGACCATCCCCATGGAAAAGAAATGCAAAAAAGCAAAATGGCTGTCTGGGGAGGCCTTACAAATAGCTATGAAAAGAAGAGAACTGAAAAGCAAAGGAGAAAAGGAAAGATATAAGCATCTGAATGCAGAGTTCCAAAGAATAGCAAGAAAGCCTTCCTCAGTGATCAATGCAAAGAAATAGAGGAAAACAACAGAATGGGAAAGACTAGAGATCTCTTCAAGAAAATTAGAGCTACCAAGGGAACATATCATGCAAAGATGGGGTCTATAAAGGACAGAAATGGTATGGACCTAACAGAAGCAGAAGATATTAAGAAGAGGTGGCAAGAATACACAGAACTGTACAAAAAAGATCTTCACGATCAAGATAATCACGATGGTGTGATCACTCACCTAGAGCCAGACATCCTGGAATGTGAAGTCAAGTGGGCCTTAGAAAGCATCACTACAACAGAGCTAGTGGAGGTGATGGAATTCCAGTTGAGCTATTTCACATCCTGAAAGATGTTGCTGTGAAAGTGCTGCACTCAATATGCCAGCAAATTTGGACAACTCAGCAGTGGCCACGGGACTGGAAAAGGTCAGTTTTCATTTCAATCCCAAAGAAAGGCAATGCCAAAGAATGCTCAAACTACCACACAATTGCACTCATCTCACCGTTAGTAAAGTAATACTCAAAATTCTCCAAGCCAGGCTTCAGCAATACGTGAACCGTGAACTTTCAGATGTTCAAGCTGGTTTTAGAAAAGGCAGAGGAACCAGAGATCAAATTGCCAACATCTGCTAGATTATAGAAAAGGCAAGAGAGTTTCAGAAAAACATCTATTTCTGCTTTATTGACTATTGCCGGGAGCCGGCATATTGCATATTGAGTGCATATTGCATATTGAGTGCAGCACTTTCCACAGCATCATCTTTCAGGATCTGGAATAGCTCAACTGGAATTCTATCACTGCCGGGAGCCAGCGTGAGGAACTCCGCCCATGACAAAGGTCATGAGGAAGGAGGCTCGGCATACGCAAAGGCGGGATCGAGCCTCAGGAGTCCCCCTGGAAATTCTCGAGCATCTACCCCCAAAACCAGAGTCTGCCTACTTTCTGCTTTGTGCTTTCACCCACACCTCTGACTTTATGGGGGGCTGTCCCCCACTACCTCTCTCTGGAAAAAGAGTTAGCTTACAGCTCCAGTTAATAATTCTTGGATGTGACAGTGTTTCAACCTACAAACTCCTTTGGAAATCCTCTAGCCTGCCTGAATGGGTTTTTCCGGCCACATGTGATTGTTCAGAGCCTCCCAACTGTGAGAGGCAGGAGATGTTCTAAACTGCCTAAACACAGATTCCTTTGAGTAGTTAAAAGATTGATTAGAAATTGTATTGGTGAAGGGTTTTTCACTTGTTGGGCCAATGTTTGCTGCTAAGTCTCCATACTCCTTACCTACTGTGTCCTTGGCAGTGTATTGATTGATATAATGGGTGTATAGAAATGTAAAATGCAGCTTTGTCCAATGCTTTTTTGGAGGCTGGTGCCTGACTTTGGAATAATCACCTTTAGAGAAAAATAAGTTTCTTAAAATGTTAACAGGCCTCCGGGCCAGAAGATGATGTCAATCACCTGAACTTTTGCATATGATAAGTTTGAAAGCCTGGCTTAGATTAGAACCAGGAACTGCTGTCCTTGCATGACTCCACCCCTTCCCCCATTATCCTCTATGCATACCTTAAGGTATAAAAACTACTTTGGAAAATAAAGTGCGGGCCTTGTTCACTGAAACTTGGTCTCCCCATGTCACTCTCTCTCCCAAATTCCAGCTGAGTCTTCATCTGGAGCGCGGAACCCACCATGCTTGCTAATTATGCCTGGGCTTCTAAGATCCGACCGGGGAGGCCTCAGTGTCTCCTCTCCTTCGGGAGAACGGAAGGACGCCTGCGGCCTACATAAGTGGTGCAAACTTCTTGTCTTGAAGTTTTATTGGTCTCCCGCGTAAACCAAGCTACTCAGCCTCTTTTCTCCACTGAATTTTCCTACTGAGCTATCCTCATTCTATTACTCTTTATATCTTTGATGAATAAATAATTAAATAGGTCGCCGACGCCGTCCCCGCTTCGAATACCCTGGATCAGCCGGGGCGGGACCCTGGCAGACTATGCCAAAGCCTTTGACTGTGTGGATCACAATAAACTGTGGAAAATTCTGAATACCAGAGCACCTGACCTGCCTCTTGAGAAACCTATATGCAGGTCAGGAAGCAACAGTTAGAACTGGACATAGAACAACAGACTTGTTCCAAATAGGAAAAGGAGTAGGTCAAGGCTGTATATTGTCACCCTGCTTATTTAACTTCTATGCAGAGTACATCATGAGAAATGCTGGACTGGAAGAAGCACAAGCTGGAATTAAGATTGCCAGTAGAAATATCAGTAACCTCAGATATGCAGATGACACCACTCTTATGGCAGAAAGTGAAGAGGAACTCAAAAGCCTCTTGATGAAAGTGAAAGAGGAGAGTGAAAAAGTTGGCTTAAAGCTCAACATTCAGAAAACGAAGATCATGGCATCTGGTCCCATCACTTCATGGGAAATATACGGGGAAACAGTGGAAATAGTGTCAGACTATTTTTTGGGGCTCCAAAATCACTTCAGATGATGATTGCAGCCATGAAATTAAAGATGCTTACTCCTTGGAAGGAAAGTTATGACCAACCTAGATAGCATATTCAAAAGCAGAGACATTACTTTGCCAACAAAGGTCTGTCTAGTCAAGGCTATGGTTTTTCCAGCGGTCATGTATGGATGTGAGAGTTAGACTGTGAAGAAAGCTGAGCACCAAAGAATTAATGCTTTTGAACTGTGGTGTTGGAGAAG
The DNA here is from genome assembly GCF_019923935.1 of Bubalus bubalis. Lineage (NCBI taxonomy): Eukaryota > Metazoa > Chordata > Mammalia > Artiodactyla > Bovidae > Bubalus > Bubalus bubalis. The sequence continues at coordinate 18,611,406 of NC_059162.1, read as the reverse complement.
ACTCTTGAAAGTCCCTTGGACTGCAAGGAGATCCAACCAGTCCATTCTAAAGGAGATCAGTCCTGGGTGTTCTTTGGAAGGAATGATGCAAAAGCTGAAACTCCAGTACTTTGGCCACCTCATGTGAAGAGTTGACTCATTGGAAAAGACTCTGATGCTGAGAGGAATTGGGGGCAGGAGGAGAAGGGGACGACAGAGGATGAGATGGCTGGATGGCATCACTGACTCCATGGACATGAGTCTGGGTGAACTCTGGGAGTTGGTGATGGACAGGGAGGCCTGGCGTGCTGCAATTCATCGGGTCGCAAAGAGTCGGACATGACTGAGTGACTGAACTGAACTGACTGAACTGATATGTATCTGGCTATCTCTGGTGTAATACCCATCACTGTCCTTCTATCAACCTCCCCCTTAGTGAGGCTAGGTCAGCACTGTTTCCTTTGTTATAATTTAAATTATTCAGAATGTTTGTTAGTCCTGACTTCTCTAGAGAAGGGCCTCAAGTGGGCGTTCAATTAGGTGCTTTTGAGGCTAAAGAGGCAAATGTGTCACAAAAATGGAAAGAAGCATTTTTTCCATATCTGTGTCTGTGGCAAATCCATGAGACCTGCATATTTGGTGCTGCCAGCTTTGTAGCTTTGTAGCAGTATTTGGGGACAGCACCTCAAGCAAGGAAGAAGCATACTCACTGTGGGTAGTGCCCCTTTTGTGTTGCTTTTGGAGGGCAAGCATAGACATAATATTGTTTGAGCCTAATTAAAAGAACTGAGCTTGTTTTATTCATCCTGATGATGAATACATGGAACAATGACTATGTTGGAGAAAAATACATGATTTGATTAAATTACTTATTCCTTGTATTCCTTGTTTGTTTGTTTATTTTTGTATGATGTTCATCTGCCATTTGCAAATAGTTTTCAGTGAAAGAGGAAAAAGGTGTTATTCTTACGTTGGGGAAATAAGTCTTTTAGGGTGTATGAAAAATAAGCATGGAAGAGACATACTATAATATATGATCAATTGTTTATTTTCAGTTTGCATGTGATCATTTAACTGGATTCTACATGCCCAAGGTGATTAATGAATGCAGAATAATACAGAGTTCTAATAGGAGGATAATAGAAGCAGATGTGCAAACCCATTACAATATAAAGCAGCTTTGATAAATGGAAAGTGACTATATATTATTTCCTTTGATATTATTGAATATATTGAAGAACCAATCTGGAGAAATTCTGAAATTTAACCTCTCAAGAGAAAAATGCTTACTTGAATGCCAAACTTTAAATATTCACTTTTGAAATTAGACCATCTATGATATAGATTTAATCCAAAACCATTTTCTGACTATCATATTCAACTGTTCCAAAAAAGAAAAAGCAACAACCAGGCTAAGAAAATAGTCTAAGTCCAAAATAAAGAGAAAAAAAATACAAGTTTCAAGAAAGATTAATGAAAAATTCCTTGATTCAAAGCGGTGACATTCTGCTACTCTTTAAAATATTACTTTTTTTTTTTTTAAAGTTAGCTTCTTTCTCATAAGGGTTTCCTGATTGCTCATAGTGGCCCACCTGTTCTAGGAAAGTGCTGGGACCTGAGTCTCCATGGACAGATTCCCTCAGCCTATAATTGTCTGTCCACTTTTTGATGTGACTCTGAGCTCCTGTAGGTGTCTCCTGACTGGCCATGGGAAGACCCATGTTGGTTCCTTGAAGTCGATCTGGACCTTCCCTGGGTGGTCACGGAATGCCTCCCTACATCTCCAGAATATCCTTCGCTGTCACTGGCCTGACTAACACTGGTTTCCCGTTGTCTACCACTTCCAGATCGACTGGAGGTTTGTCCATGGCCAGTCTCAGTGCGTCGGGAGCCGTCTCTTGATTGTTCATGGCTACTCCCCTGTCTTTGGGAAGTTCTGGATCCAGAGTCTCCGTGGACAGATTCTCTCTGCCTATGTGTGTCTGCCTGCCCATGACCTGACTCTGAGCGCCTAGAGGTGTCTCCTGACTGGCCATGGGAAGACCCATGTTGGTTCCTTGAAGTGGATCCGGACCTTCCTTGGCTTGTCACGGAATGCCTCCCTACATCTCCTGAATATCCTTCGCTGTCACTGGCCTGGCTAACACTGGATTCCCTGTGTCTACTGCTTCCAGATCCAGTGGAGGTCTGTCCATGGCCAGTCCCAGAGCGTCTGGAGCTGTCTCTGGATTGTTCGTGGTGACTCCCCTGTCCGTGGGAATTTCTGGATCCAGAGTCTCCGTGGACAGATTCTCTCTGCCTGTGTGTGTCTGCCTGCCCATGACGTGACTCTGAGCGCCTAGAGGTGTCTCTTGACTGGGCATGGGAAGACCCATGTTGGTTCCTTGAAGTGGATCCGGACCTTCCTTGGCTTGTCACGGAATGCCTCCCTACCTCTCCTGAATATCCTTCGCTGTCACTGGCCTGGCTAACACTGGATTCCCTGTGTCTACTGCTTCCAGATCCAGTGGAGGTCTGTCCATGGCCAGTCCCAGAGCGTCTGGAGCTGTCTCTTGATTGTTCATGGCGACCCCCCTGTTGGTGGGAAGTTCTGGATCCAGAGTCTCCATGGACAGATTCTCTCTGCCTATGTGTGTCTGCCTGCCCATGACGTGACTCTGAGCGTCTAGAGGTGCTCTGGCCATAGGAAGACCCATGCTGGTTTCTTGAAGTGGATCCAGACCTTCCTTGGCTTGTCACGGAATGCCTCCCTACCTCTCCTGAATATCCTTCGCTGTCACTGGCCTGACTAACACTGGATTCCCTGTGTCTACTGCTTCCAGATCCAGTGGAGGTCTGTCCATGGCCAGTCCCAGAGCGTCTGGAGCTGTCTCTCGATTGTTCATGGCGACCCCCCTGTTGGTGGGAATTTTTGGATCCAGAGTCTCTGTGGACAGATTCTCTCTGCCTGTGTGTGTCTGCCTGCCCATGACGTGACTCTGAGCGCCTAGAGGTGTCTCTTGACTGGGCATGGGAAGACCCATGTTGGTTCCTTGAAGTGGATCCGGACCTTCCTTGGCTTGTCACGGAATGCCTCCCTACCTCTCCTGAATATCCTTCGCTGTCACTGGCCTGGCTAACACTGGATTCCCTGTGTCTACTGCTTCCAGATCCAGTGGAGGTCTGTCCATGGCCAGTCCCAGAGCGTCTGGAGCTGTCTCTTGATTGTTCATGGCGACCCCCCTGTTGGTGGGAAGTTCTGGATCCAGAGTCTCTGTGGACAGATTCTCTCTGCCTATGTGTGTCTGCCTGCCCATGACGTGACTCTGAGCGTCTAGAGGTGCTCTGGCCATAGGAAGACCCATGCTGGTTTCTTGAAGTGGATCCAGACCTTCCTTGGCTTGTCAGGGAATGCCTCCCTACATCTCTTGAATATCCTTCACTGTCACTGGCCTGACTAACACTGGATTCCCTGTGTCTACTGCTTCCAGATCCAGTGGAGGTCTGTCCATGGCCAGTCCCAGAGCGTCTGGAGCTGTCTCTTGATTGTTCATGGCGACCCCCCTGTTGGTGGGAAGTTCTGGATCCAGAGTCTCCATGGACAGATTCTCTCTGCCTATGTGTGTCTGCCTGCCCATGACGTGACTCTGAGCGTCTAGAGGTGCTCTGGCCATAGGAAGACCCATGCTGGTTTCTTGAAGTGGATCCAGACCTTCCTTGGCTTGTCACGGAATGCCTCCCTACCTCTCCTGAATATCCTTCGCTGTCACTGGCCTGACTAACACTGGATTCCCTGTGTCTACTGCTTCCAGATCCAGTGGAGGTCTGTCCATGGCCAGTCCCAGAGCGTCTGGAGCTGTCTCTCGATTGTTCATGGCGACCCCCCTGTTGGTGGGAATTTTTGGATCCAGAGTCTCTGTGGACAGATTCTCTCTGCCTGTGTGTGTCTGCCTGCCCATGACGTGACTCTGAGCGCCTAGAGGTGTCTCTTGACTGGGCATGGGAAGACCCATGTTGGTTCCTTGAAGTGGATCCGGACCTTCCTTGGCTTGTCACGGAATGCCTCCCTACCTCTCCTGAATATCCTTCGCTGTCACTGGCCTGGCTAACACTGGATTCCCTGTGTCTACTGCTTCCAGATCCAGTGGAGGTCTGTCCATGGCCAGTCCCAGAGCGTCTGGAGCTGTCTCTTGATTGTTCATGGCGACCCCCCTGTTGGTGGGAAGTTCTGGATCCAGAGTCTCTGTGGACAGATTCTCTCTGCCTATGTGTGTCTGCCTGCCCATGACGTGACTCTGAGCGTCTAGAGGTGCTCTGGCCATAGGAAGACCCATGCTGGTTTCTTGAAGTGGATCCAGACCTTCCTTGGCTTGTCAGGGAATGCCTCCCTACATCTCTTGAATATCCTTCACTGTCACTGGCCTGACTAACACTGGATTCCCTGTGTCTACTGCTTCCAGATCCAGTGGAGGTCTGTCCATGGCCAGTCCCAGAGCGTCTGGAGCTGTCTCTTGATTGTTCATGGCGACCCCCCTGTTGGTGGGAAGTTCTGGATCCAGAGTCTCCATGGACAGATTCTCTCTGCCTATGTGTGTCTGCCTGCCCATGACGTGACTCTGAGGGTCTAGAGGTGCTCTGGCCATAGGAAGACCCATGCTGGTTTCTTGAAGTGGATCCAGACCTTCCTTGGCTTGTCACGGAATGCCTCCCTACATCTCCTGAATATCCTTCGCTGTCACTGGCCTGACTAACACTGGATTCCCTGTGTCTACTGCTTCCAGATCCAGTGGAGGTCTGTCCATGGCCAGTCCCAGAGCGTCTGGAGCTGTCTCTCGATTGTTCATGGCGACCCCCCTGTTGGTGGGAATTTTTGGATCCAGAGTCTCTGTGGACAGATTCTCTCTGCCTGTGTGTGTCTTCCTGCCCATGACGTGACTCTGAGCGCCTAGAGGTGTCTCTTGACTGGGCATGGGAAGACCCATGTTGGTTCCTTGAAGTGGATCCGGACCTTCCTTGGCTTGTCACGGAATGCCTCCCTACCTCTCCTGAATATCCTTCGCTGTCACTGGCCTGGCTAACACTCGATTCCCTGTGTCTACTGCTTCTAGATCCAGTGGAGGTCTGTCCATGGCCAGTCCCAGAGCGTCTGGAGCTGTCTCTTGATTGTTCATGGTGACTCCCCTGTCCGTGGGAATTTCTGGATCCAGAGTCTCCGTGGACAGATTCTCTCTGCCTGTGTGTGTCTGCCTGCTCATGACGTGACTCTGAGCGTCTAGAGGTGCTCTGGCCATAGGAAGACCCATGCTGGTTTCTTGAAGTGGATCCAGACCTTCCTTGGCTTGTCACGGAGTGCCTCCCTACCTCTCCTGAATATCCTTCGCTGTCACTGGCCTGACTAACACTGGATTCCCTGTGTCTACTGCTTCCAGATCCAGTGGAGGTCTGTCCATGGCCAGTCCCAGAGCGTCTGGAGCTGTCTCTTGATTGTTCATGGCGACCCCCCTGTTGGTGGGAAGTTCTGGATCCAGAGTCTCCGTGGACAGATTCTCTCTGCCTATGTGTGTCTGCCTGCCCATGACGTGACTCTGAGCGTCTAGAGGTGCTCTGGCCATAGGAAGACCCATGCTGGTTTCTTGAAGTGGATCCAGACCTTCCTTGGCTTGTCACGGAATGCCTCCCTACCTCTCCTGAATATCCTTCGCTGTCACTGGCCTGACTAACACTGGATTCCCTGTGTCTACTGCTTCCAGATCCAGTGGAGGTCTGTCCATGGCCAGTCCCAGAGCGTCTGGAGCTGTCTCTGGATTGTTCGTGGTGACTCCCCTGTCCGTGGGAATTTCTGGATCCAGAGTCTCCATGGACAGATTCTCTCTGCCTATGTGTGTCTGCCTGCCCATGACGTGACTCTGAGCGCCTAGAGGTGTCTCTTGACTGGGCATGGGAAGACCCATGTTGGTTCCTTGAAGTGGATCCAGACCTTCCTTGGCTTGTCACGGAATGCCTCCCTACCTCTCCTGAATATCCTTCGCTGTCACTGGCCTGGCTAACACTCGATTCCCTGTGTCTACTGCTTCCAGATCCAGTGGAGGTTTGTCCATGGCCAGTCCCAGAGCGTCTGGAGCTGTCTCTTGATTGTTCATGGTGACTCCCCTGTCCGTGGGAATTTCTGGATCCAGAGTCTCCGTGGACAGATTCTCTCTGCCTGTGTGTGTCTGCCTGCCCATGACGTGACTCTGAGCGTCTAGAGGTGCTCTGGCCATAGGAAGACCCATGCTGGTTTCTTGAAGTGGATCCAGACCTTCCTTGGCTTGTCACGGAATGCCTCCCTACCTCTCCTGAATATCCTTCGCTGTCACTGGCCTGACTAACACTGGATTCCCTGTGTCTACTGCTTCCAGATCCAGTGGAGGTCTGTCCATGGCCAGTCCCAGAGCGTCTGGAGCTGTCTCTCGATTGTTCATGGCGACCCCCCTGTTGGTGGGAATTTTTGGATCCAGAGTCTCTGTGGACAGATTCTCTCTGCCTGTGTGTGTCTGCCTGCCCATGACGTGACTCTGAGCGCCTAGAGGTGTCTCTTGACTGGGCATGGGAAGACCCATGTTGGTTCCTTGAAGTGGATCCGGACCTTCCTTGGCTTGTCACGGAATGCCTCCCTACCTCTCCTGAATATCCTTCGCTGTCACTGGCCTGGCTAACACTGGATTCCCTGTGTCTACTGCTTCCAGATCCAGTGGAGGTCTGTCCATGGCCAGTCCCAGAGCGTCTGGAGCTGTCTCTTGATTGTTCATGGCGACCCCCCTGTTGGTGGGAAGTTCTGGATCCAGAGTCTCTGTGGACAGATTCTCTCTGCCTATGTGTGTCTGCCTGCCCATGACGTGACTCTGAGCGTCTAGAGGTGCTCTGGCCATAGGAAGACCCATGCTGGTTTCTTGAAGTGGATCCAGACCTTCCTTGGCTTGTCAGGGAATGCCTCCCTACATCTCTTGAATATCCTTCACTGTCACTGGCCTGACTAACACTGGATTCCCTGTGTCTACTGCTTCCAGATCCAGTGGAGGTCTGTCCATGGCCAGTCCCAGAGCGTCTGGAGCTGTCTCTTGATTGTTCATGGCGACCCCCCTGTTGGTGGGAAGTTCTGGATCCAGAGTCTCCATGGACAGATTCTCTCTGCCTATGTGTGTCTGCCTGCCCATGACGTGACTCTGAGCGTCTAGAGGTGCTCTGGCCATAGGAAGACCCATGCTGGTTTCTTGAAGTGGATCCAGACCTTCCTTGGCTTGTCACGGAATGCCTCCCTACCTCTCCTGAATATCCTTCGCTGTCACTGGCCTGACTAACACTGGATTCCCTGTGTCTACTGCTTCCAGATCCAGTGGAGGTCTGTCCATGGCCAGTCCCAGAGCGTCTGGAGCTGTCTCTCGATTGTTCATGGCGACCCCCCTGTTGGTGGGAATTTTTGGATCCAGAGTCTCTGTGGACAGATTCTCTCTGCCTGTGTGTGTCTGCCTGCCCATGACGTGACTCTGAGCGCCTAGAGGTGTCTCTTGACTGGGCATGGGAAGACCCATGTTGGTTCCTTGAAGTGGATCCGGACCTTCCTTGGCTTGTCACGGAATGCCTCCCTACCTCTCCTGAATATCCTTCGCTGTCACTGGCCTGGCTAACACTGGATTCCCTGTGTCTACTGCTTCCAGATCCAGTGGAGGTCTGTCCATGGCCAGTCCCAGAGCGTCTGGAGCTGTCTCTTGATTGTTCATGGCGACCCCCCTGTTGGTGGGAAGTTCTGGATCCAGAGTCTCTGTGGACAGATTCTCTCTGCCTATGTGTGTCTGCCTGCCCATGACGTGACTCTGAGCGTCTAGAGGTGCTCTGGCCATAGGAAGACCCATGCTGGTTTCTTGAAGTGGATCCAGACCTTCCTTGGCTTGTCAGGGAATGCCTCCCTACATCTCTTGAATATCCTTCACTGTCACTGGCCTGACTAACACTGGATTCCCTGTGTCTACTGCTTCCAGATCCAGTGGAGGTCTGTCCATGGCCAGTCCCAGAGCGTCTGGAGCTGTCTCTTGATTGTTCATGGCGACCCCCCTGTTGGTGGGAAGTTCTGGATCCAGAGTCTCCATGGACAGATTCTCTCTGCCTATGTGTGTCTGCCTGCCCATGACGTGACTCTGAGGGTCTAGAGGTGCTCTGGCCATAGGAAGACCCATGCTGGTTTCTTGAAGTGGATCCAGACCTTCCTTGGCTTGTCACGGAATGCCTCCCTACATCTCCTGAATATCCTTCGCTGTCACTGGCCTGACTAACACTGGATTCCCTGTGTCTACTGCTTCCAGATCCAGTGGAGGTCTGTCCATGGCCAGTCCCAGAGCGTCTGGAGCTGTCTCTCGATTGTTCATGGCGACCCCCCTGTTGGTGGGAATTTTTGGATCCAGAGTCTCTGTGGACAGATTCTCTCTGCCTGTGTGTGTCTTCCTGCCCATGACGTGACTCTGAGCGCCTAGAGGTGTCTCTTGACTGGGCATGGGAAGACCCATGTTGGTTCCTTGAAGTGGATCCGGACCTTCCTTGGCTTGTCACGGAATGCCTCCCTACCTCTCCTGAATATCCTTCGCTGTCACTGGCCTGGCTAACACTCGATTCCCTGTGTCTACTGCTTCTAGATCCAGTGGAGGTCTGTCCATGGCCAGTCCCAGAGCGTCTGGAGCTGTCTCTTGATTGTTCATGGTGACTCCCCTGTCCGTGGGAATTTCTGGATCCAGAGTCTCCGTGGACAGATTCTCTCTGCCTGTGTGTGTCTGCCTGCTCATGACGTGACTCTGAGCGTCTAGAGGTGCTCTGGCCATAGGAAGACCCATGCTGGTTTCTTGAAGTGGATCCAGACCTTCCTTGGCTTGTCACGGAGTGCCTCCCTACCTCTCCTGAATATCCTTCGCTGTCACTGGCCTGACTAACACTGGATTCCCTGTGTCTACTGCTTCCAGATCCAGTGGAGGTCTGTCCATGGCCAGTCCCAGAGCGTCTGGAGCTGTCTCTTGATTGTTCATGGCGACCCCCCTGTTGGTGGGAAGTTCTGGATCCAGAGTCTCCGTGGACAGATTCTCTCTGCCTATGTGTGTCTGCCTGCCCATGACGTGACTCTGAGCGTCTAGAGGTGCTCTGGCCATAGGAAGACCCATGCTGGTTTCTTGAAGTGGATCCAGACCTTCCTTGGCTTGTCACGGAATGCCTCCCTACCTCTCCTGAATATCCTTCGCTGTCACTGGCCTGACTAACACTGGATTCCCTGTGTCTACTGCTTCCAGATCCAGTGGAGGTCTGTCCATGGCCAGTCCCAGAGCGTCTGGAGCTGTCTCTGGATTGTTCGTGGTGACTCCCCTGTCCGTGGGAATTTCTGGATCCAGAGTCTCCATGGACAGATTCTCTCTGCCTATGTGTGTCTGCCTGCCCATGACGTGACTCTGAGCGCCTAGAGGTGTCTCTTGACTGGGCATGGGAAGACCCATGTTGGTTCCTTGAAGTGGATCCAGACCTTCCTTGGCTTGTCACGGAATGCCTCCCTACCTCTCCTGAATATCCTTCGCTGTCACTGGCCTGGCTAACACTCGATTCCCTGTGTCTACTGCTTCCAGATCCAGTGGAGGTTTGTCCATGGCCAGTCCCAGAGCGTCTGGAGCTGTCTCTTGATTGTTCATGGTGACTCCCCTGTCCGTGGGAATTTCTGGATCCAGAGTCTCCGTGGACAGATTCTCTCTGCCTGTGTGTGTCTGCCTGCTCATGACGTGACTCTGAGCGCCTAGAGGTGTCTCTTGACTGGGCATGGGAAGACCCAAGTTGGTTCCTTGAAGTGGATCTGGACCTTCCTTGGCTTGTCACGGAATGCCTCCCTACCTCTCCTGAATATCCTTCACTGTCACTGGCCTGGCTAACACTCGATTCCCTGTGTCTACTGCTTCCAGATCCAGTGGAGGTTTGTCCATGGCCAGTCCCAGAGCGTCTGGAGCTGTCTCTTGATTGTTCATGGTGACTCCCCTGTCCGTGGGAATTTCTGGATCCAGAGTCTCCGTGGACAGATTCTCTCTGCCTGTGTGTGTCTGCCTGCTCATGACGTGACTCTGAGCGCCTAGAGGTGTCTCTTGACTGGGCATGGGAAGACCCAAGTTGGTTCCTTGAAGTGGATCTGGACCTTCCTTGGCTTGTCACGGAATGCCTCCCTACCTCTCCTGAATATCCTTCGCTGTCACTGGCCTGACTAACACTGGATTCCCTGTGTCTACTGCTTCCAGATCCAGTGGAGGTTTGTCCATGGCCAGTCCCAGAGCGTCTGGAGCTGTCTCTGGATTGTTCGTGGTGACTCCCCTGTCCGTGGGAATTTCTGGATCTAGAGTCTCCATGGACAGATTCTCTCTGCCTATGTGTGTCTGCCTGCCCATGACGTGACTCTGAGCGCCTAGAGGTGTCTCTTGACTGGGCATGGGAAGACCCAAGTTGGTTCCTTGAAGTGGATCCGGACCTTCCTTGGCTTGTCACGGAATGCCTCCCTTCCTCTCCTGAATATCCTTCACTGTCACTGGCCTGGCTAACACTCGATTCCCTGTGTCTACTGCTTCCAGATCCAGTGGAGGTTTGTCCATGGCCAGTCCCAGAGCGTCTGGAGTTGTCTCTTGATTGATCGTGGTGATTCCCCTGTCCGTGGGAATTTCTTGATCCAGAGTCTCCGTGGACAGATTCTCTCTGCCTGTGTGTGTCTGCCTGCCCATGACGTGACTCTGGGCGCCTAGAGGTGTCTCCTGACTGGCCATGAGAAGACCCGTGTTGGTTCCTTGAAGTGGGTCCGGACCTTCCTTGGGTGGTCACAGAATGCCTCCCTATGTCTCCTGTATATCCTTTGCTGTCACTGGCCTCACTAACACTGGAATCTCTGTGTCTACTGCGTCCAGATCCATTGGAGGTTTGTAGGTGACCAGTCCCAGAGCGTCTGGAGCTGTCTTCTGATTGTGCATGGTGGAGTCCATGCCTTTGTGTAGTGCTTGGTTGTGTTTCGGTGTTGGGAAAGGTATTTCTTTCCAGAGTAGCCATTTTTGTGGGTTTTGAACCTGTGTAAAAGAAAATAAAATATAATTTAATCCAGTTCTTTCCTTTTTCTGTGTTGTTACTCTTATTATAATTAATTTCCACATTTTAAGGTCTCCCCCTGTTGGACAGCTTTAATATTGAGAAAAAGATAAAAGAGGAAACAGTTCTATCTTGTGCATTGTAAAATTAGTCTGGTTTTTATTGAGTTACTAAGACTGCCAATTTTTTGTCCATGAATACTCTAATGGCAGGATCAGTACATGGTCACAGACCTCAGTGTGATGTAGATAAGCATGTAATGCTCATCTGGCAGTTTCTTATAAGAAATTTATAGAAGGACCATAACATCAGCTTGGAGAAGGCAGTGGCACCCGACTCCAGTAGTCTTGCCTGGAAAATCCCATGGATGGAGGAGCCTGGTAGGTTGCAGTCCATGATGTTGCTAAGAGTCAGACACGACTGAGGGACTTCACTTTCACTTTTCACTTTCATGCATTGGAGAAGGAAATGGCAACCCAGTCCAGTGTTCTTGCCTGGAGAATCCCAGGGATGGTGGAGCCTGGTGGGCTCCGTCTATGGGGTCGCACAGAGTTGGACACAACTGAAGTGACTTAGCAGCAGCAGCAGCAGCAACATCAGCTAACAGAAATTTTGTTGACACGAATTTGCTGAAAATCAGTTTTCTAAAAGCTGCTTTCCAAAATGATTAGTGTGTTGAGAGACCATTTGCTGTAAGTCAGTTTGCCAAATGGCCCAACACTCAGTGAGTGTCGGCCTAGTTTTTCTTTTTTTCCTGAATAATTCATGAGTTTTTCAGCATTTTCATTGTATAGCATGATTTTTATTTTCAGGATTAGAGTAAACTTTTTTTTGCCTCTTAAGCAATAGCATATAAGCAATGTCATTTTATCTCTTTGAGGAAGCAAAGAAGCTCCCAAGCATTATCAGTAAATCTAAATAAGCATTTAGCCTATAATAATACTACAAAAAGTTTATTATAAAATCACAATTATGTTATTTTATGAAAACAGACAAACTAAAATAGTATAGGAAACAATGTGTAAGTCATAGCCATATTAGTCACAGCAAAAGCGTTTATGAACCTTGCCTTGTTTGATAAGAAGAAATAGGTGTTGATCAGTCTTCGACATGGTTACACATGTAATTTTGGTAAGTTTATTGGAAACCCTAACAGAGTAGAATTTATAACTTTTTAAGCATTAGAGGGAAAAGTGGAATAAAAACCACAATTTTCATGCCAGGAAAGACCTGGCACAGTAAAGGCAGGGTAAGCAAAGTAAAAAATGAGTAGAATTACATATAATTTTATCATTAATTACAGTACACATAGTAGGAATAAGATTGAAGATCAAAAAGTAGATTCTAAACATTGAGTTAAAATAAAGTTACATGCTTCTTACAAAATAACATACCTAAGATTTAAGATTTTTTCGTTCTTTGTTATTTATGCTAGTATTCAACCTTGAACTTGATTGTAATTACAGTATCTCCAAAATCTTAGTCTTGAGAATGCATACTTCCTCTTACACTCTGACTTGAATAATTCTTTGATCTCACTGTCTGTTTATGTTTTATGTACTCACTTTACTTTTTTCCTTGGTTAGCAATTATGTTTAATCTCCCTCAGTGTTCCTTTGCCACTCCTTCTATTCTGTAACCTACTTTTTGTAATACACACTGTAGAAGCTGCAATAGCTTCTTATTTTCCTTTATTTGAGGATATATCCTTGATTTGGGGGGCTTCTCTGGTGGCTCAGACAGTAAAGAATCTGCCTGTAATGCGGGAGACCCAGGTTCAGTCTCTGGGGTCAGGAAGATCCCATGGAGAAGGGAGTGGCTACCTGCTCCAATATTCTTGCCTGCAGAATTCCATTTTATATACTGAGAACTTTGGATCTGTGACAAAATAATTTCCTCATTTTTGGCAATGTCTGATCATCCAACCTATTGCATTTGTATCCATATAGCTTAACCTTCACTGCTGTTACACAGATAGATTAACTGTTTGTACTTCTGTCCTTTATTTTGGCACTGGACCTGACTCTCTCTTGACTGTTCAAACTCTTTTTTCAGTTATCCATTTCCATGCATCATCAATTTATCTTTCTCTACTGAATAATTCCCTTCAGCATATATTCATGCTGATATGTCTCTTATTGACACCCTCTCCTGCTGTCCCACATAGTCCTTGAGGCACCACCTGATTTATATATTCTCTTTTATAGCAAAATCACTCAAAATATATGCCCATAGTTTCTTTCTTCACTTCTTATTTTTTTAACTCAAATTTTCTTTCTCTCAAAAATTCACCAAAACTTTTCATGAAGTGAAAAAATTCCCTTCACCTTACCAAATCCACCTATCCATTTTCATTTAACAAGTTGCTTGACATATCAGTATCATTTGATGCCTCTTGCTACACCCTCCTTTAAAAAGACCTGACATTTTCTTGTTTCTCCTTCAGCCTTACTACTCACTTTCTCTTAGTCTCCTCCTTTGGCCTCTGATGTTGATATTTCTTGAGATTCACTCCTAAGCTTCTATCTTTATAGTCCCTCAGAGGATCATCTAGTAGTAAGTCTGACAGATGAATTTTCAAAAGAAACAATAGAAGCCAGAAAATATTCTCATCATCTTTCTGTAAGAAAGTAAGTTCTAATCTAGAATTCTATACCCAATGAGAGTATTCATGAAAAAAAGGAAGCATAAGTAAGGATATTTTCAAGCAAATAGATCTGCTATGAAGGAAATGTTAAAATGTGATCCTAGTTGGAAGCACAGGGAAGTGGGAAAGAATGAAGAATAATTAAAAGAGTAAAGGTGTGGGGAAATCTAAATGGAGACTGATTGCATAAAAATAATAACAATAATGGTATCTTCAGGATATGAGATGGAAAGAATTAAAATGTATAACAATATTAGATAATACTACATAAGGATCAAGTGGAATTCAAGTATTATAGAATGCTTGAATTTTGGGGGTAGTGGTTAAAATATTTTTTATGATATTCTCTAATAAGTCAAGAATACATACTGTCATCTTTAGGGTGAGCATGAAAAAAGTAGTAGAATGTATAATTAATAAACTAGTTGGGCTTCCCTGATAGCTCAGATGGTAAAGAATCTGCCTACAATGCAGGAGACCTGGGTTTGATTCCTGGGTTGGAAAGATCCCCTGGAGAAGGGGATGGCAACCCACTCCAGTATTCTTGCCTGGAGAATCCCACAGACCGAGGAGCCTGGTGGGCCCCAGTCCATGGAGTCACAAAGAATTGGACATGATTGAGTGCTAACATTTTCTTTTCTATGAGGAAAATTAGCTGATAAATATTTAATTCATTCAAAAAAGTCAAGAAAAGGGAACAAAATGAAAAAATGGGAAACTAGAAGACAAATAGTAACATCGTAGATTTAAAACAATAATCCAAATCCACTGACTAACAAGTGGGCTAAATAATTTAAAAATAATGGTTGTCAGATTTCAAACAAAACAAAACAAAACAAAACAACTATGTGTTGCTTACAAGAAACATACATTAAATATGATAAAAATGGTTGAAAGTTAAAGGAGGAAATATATGCTGTTCAAAAACTAAAAGAAAGCTATTTTTTTTGCTGTATTAATATCTGTATAATAGACTTTAAAACAAAAGGAATTACTAGAGGAATATTTCATAATAATAAAAAATTCACCAGGAAGATATAAAAAACCTAAATTTATATATACCTAATAACATAGACTCAAAATACATAAAACAAAAATTTATAAGAGTATGAGGAGAAATAGGCAAATGTATCATCTTAGTGGGTTGCATACTGCTATTAACAACTGATGAAACAAGTAGACAAACAGATTGTAAGGATATAAAAGCTTCCACAAAATCTTTAATAAAAGCATCACCTAACATATATTGAACATTATATCCAAGAACTTCAAATTACACATCCTTTTGAAATGAACATGAAACATTTAAATTTTCCTATATGCTGGGTTATAAAGCAAATTTCAACAATTTTTAAAGGATTGAAATCATACAGAATTTTCTACCACAGTGAAATGAAGCTAGAATTCAATAATGGAAAGACACTGAGAAGAATCTCCAAATGTTTAGAAAGTAATAAATAGCTTCTAAATTAGAAATGTGTATAGAATAAATTACAATGTAAATTAGAAAATAGGTTAAGCTAAATGAAAGTGAGAAAAATATGAAATTGCAAAACTTATGGGATATATTAATTCCATGACTAATGAGAAATGCATAGTTTAAATGCATATATTAAAAAAGAAGAAAAAAAGGCTGGAAAATCAATAACTTAAGCATACATCTCAAGAAGTTTGGAAAAACCCTGAAAGTCAGCTTAAAGATAGTATAATGAAAATGAAGTGAAGTCGCTCAGTCGTGTCTGGCTCTTTGCAACCCCATGGACTGTAGACTACCATGGCCCTCCATCCATGTGATTTTCCAGGCAATAGTACTGGAGTGGGTTGCCATTTCATTCTCCAGAGGATCTTCCCAACCCAGGGATCGAACCCAGGTCTCCCGCATTATAGGCAGACTACCGTCTGAGCCACCAGAGAAGTCAATTATAATAAGAACTGATATTAGTGAAAGAGAAAACAAATGTCGAGAATCAACAAAGCCAAGATTTTTGCAAAACTCTAATAAAAATGAGAAACCCTGAAAGATTAATCAAGGAAAGAGTAAAAGCATAATTAATAAATATTGGGAAGGTAAAAGGGGACATTGCTATAGATTTTTCAGACAGTAGAAAGGTAAGTGTGTAATAAAAAAAAAAAAACACTTTATGTGAAAAAAGTGCAAATTCAAATGAAATGGATATATATCCAGAAAAACACTTCACACCAAAATGAAAGCAAGAAGAATAGAAAACCTAAATAGAATTTAAAACCTAATAGAATTTAAAAATTCAATTTTTAAAAGAAATTGAATGTTAAATGAATACATTTCCAGTGAAGGAAGGTGGGAACTTCAGGTTAGATGAAAATGCTTGTGAATTTTACTTAACTGAAAGTCATTCAGTTGTGTCTGACTCTTTGGGACCCCGTGGACTGTAGTCCATGGAATTCTCCAGGTCAGAATCCTGGAGTGGGTAGCCTTTCCGTTCTGCAGGGGATCTTCCAAACCCAGGGTTTGAACCTGGGTGGATTCTTTACCAGCTGAGCCACAAGGGAAGCCCAGAAATAGTGGAGTGGGTAGACTATCCTTTCTCTAGCGGATCTTAAACCAGGAATCGAACTGGGGTCTCCTGCATTGCAGGTGGATTTTTTACCAACTGAGCTATCAGGGAAGCCCATCCCAAATAACAGTAACATCTCATGTATTATTTCAGAGAAATGAAAAAGGGGAAAGACACATTTTACAAATCTAGTATAACTTAAGTACCCATAAGTTGACAAAGATATTACTAGAAACAAACTTTTCAGGATAATTTCTTTTGTAAATATAGATGCAAAAATCTGAAGGAAAAGAATAGTAAGCTGAATCCAGTGTTGTATAAAAAGAATATACATCATACCTAATTAAGTTTTAATCCCCAGACTCAAGTTTGGTTTAATGTTTGAGAACTGATTGATTAAGTACTCTAATAGTACTTAATCAAATGGGGGAAGTTTTTATGAACCTCTCAAGAGATGTAAAAAAACATTTTGATAAAATCAACCACAATTCTTATTTGTCAATAAAAGAGATCAATTATATCTATGAAGATGCTATAGCAAACATCATACTTAATAGTTAAATGCTGAAAGCTTTTCTATCTGAGTTTGGGGATGAGATCAGTATACCTACTAATATCTTATTTGACACTGTATTGAAGGTCCTGGTTAGAGCAATAGTTAAGACAAAGAATTAAAAACAGAATAATTGGAAAATGAAATGAAGTGAAGTCGCTCAGTTGTGTCGGACTCTTTGCGACCCAGGGGACTGTAGCCTACCAGGCTCCTCCGTCCATGGGATTCTCCAGGCAAGAATACTGGAGTGGGTTGCCATTTCCTTCTCCAATAATTGGAAAGGAAGTAATAAAACTGTCATTACTCAGAGGATGATGTGATTTTTTTATGTGGAAAATTAAAACAAATGTGCAGCTAAACTATTAGAATAAATAATACTAACAATGTTGCTTGGTATAAGATAAACATATAAAGCCAACTGTACTTTTATATCAAATCAGTGAAGTATTAGAAAATGAAATTAGCAATGATGCTATCTACAAAGGTATAAATTCCTAGTAATAAATCTAATGAAAGATATGAAATATCTGTCCTTAAAAGTTATGAATATTATTGAGATTAAAGAGGAGTTAGATAAATGGAGGAATATGCTTTGTTCATGGGTTGAAAGTTATTAAGATGGCAATATTATGATATCAAATTTCACCAAATTTATTTTTACATGCAGTAAAATTCCATTCAAAACCCATGAAGTTTTTAAAAATAAAGATTGATAAAATAATGTCTAAAATTTATATGAAAATGTGGAGGGACAAGATTAGCCAAGACAACCTTGAAGAAGACAAAGTTTGAGAACATACCACATACAGTAAAGTGCGTTATAGAAGAAGACAGTCTGACATTGGTGAAACGCTAAGGAAATAGATCATTGAAAGGTAACATCCCCAAATCAGACCTATATCACAATGGATATTTGATTTATGATAATGATGGTGAGCAAGTCTGTTAAGAAAGGATAGTCTTTTGAATAAATGGTGTTGGGTTAGTTGAATTCCTGTATGGAAAAATGAATTTGTTCCCAGGAAGTTTTTACATGTAAAAGGTAGAAGAAGAAGAAAAAAGAAGACAATATAGGAGAATAAATTCAAGAACTTGAGGTAGAGAAATACCTCTTAAAAAGAATTCAAAAAGTATTAATCATGAAGAAAAAGATTTACAAATTGGACTGCATTAAAGGCGTCAGACTTTATTTTTTGGGGCTCCAAATCACTGCAGATGGTGATTGCAGCCATGAAATTAAAAGACGCTTACTTCTTGGAAGGAAGGTTATGACCAACCTAGATAGCATATTCAAAAACAGAGACATTACTTTGCCAACAAAGGTCTGTCTAGTCAAGGCTATGGTTTTTCCAGTGGTCATGTATGGATGTGAGAGTTGGACTGTGAAGAAAGCTGAGCGCCAAAGAATTGATGCTTTTGAACTGTGGTGCTGGAGAAGACTCTTGAGAGTCCCTTGGACTGCAAGGAGATCCAACCAGTCCTTTATGAAGGAGATCAACCCTGGGTGTTCTTTGGAAGGAATGATGCTAAAGCTGAAACTCCAGTACTTTGGCCACCTCATGCGAAGAGTTCTCATTGGAAAAAACTCTGATGCTGGGAGGGATTGGGGGCAGAAGGAAAAGGGGATGATAGAGGATGAGATGGCTGGATGGCATCACCGACTCAGTGGCCGTGAGTTTGAGTGAACTCCGGGAGTTGGTGATGGACAGGGAGGCCTGGCGTGCTGCTATTCATAGGGTCGCAAAGAGTCGGATACGACTGAGCAACTGAACTGAACTGAACTGAAAAATAGGAATATGTTCTTTAAACTCTATTAAAGGAGAGAAGGGAAGCCACTGAGAGGGAGGATATATGTAACACATTTAACCAATACAAGGATCTCTCCTGAGTATAAACACAACTCCTATAAATCAATACAAAAATAAAATGAAAGAAAAATGGATAGAGAACAGAACTATAAAAGGATATCTAAATGGCTAATAAACGCACAAAAAGATTTTAACCTAATTAATTATCAGATAAATACAAATTAAAATTACAGTGTGAGGCTATGGTAACCCCACCAAAATGACTGAAAAGACAAAAAACGAAAAAGAATCCTAATTCCACATATTGGTGAGGACATGGAGAAACTGGATACACTGCTAGAAGGAGCATAAACTTGCAGAAGTACTTTCGAAAACTGTTTGCTAATACCTAAGATCAGCAATTTGGACTTCACTGGTGGCTCAGTGGTAAAGAATCCACCTGCAATGCAGGAGCCACAGAAGATGCAGGTTTGATCCCTGGGTTGAGAAGACACCTGGAGAACGGCATGGCAACCCACTCCATTATTCTTGCCTGGAGAATTCCATGGACAGAGGAGCCTGGCAGGCTACAGTCCATAGGGTTGCGAAGAGTCAGACATGACTGCAGCAACTTAGCATGCAAGATCAGCAGTTTACTCCTAAGAATATTCCCAGTAGAAATCGATATGCATTTGTAAACAAAAATCATGTACAAAAATATTCATAGCTGTATTATTTATAATACCTCTGCAAATGGAAATGACCCAATAACTATCAATAAAAAATGACTAAGTACATTGTGGTATTTTCATATAATAGAGGTGAGAGTGAAGGATAGCCTAGACTAGGATGGAAGTGGTAGACAGGAAGACAGATGGATTGGCATGTATAACAGTCAGAGTTAGCTCGTCAGGGTGGTGAATCAGTATGGTGTAAAGGAGAGAATGGAGACATGCATAGCTTCTAGATTTGGGTTTGAACAAAGAGTGATGTCTCACTATTTCTATTACTCCTTCATCTCTGATCGAAACTTCAGTCCATCTCCTTGCTCCCACCATTGCCTATGATCCTATTTTCCACACAGGTGCTCAGAATGATCTTGTTATTCTTCCTGCTTAATACTCTCCAGTGGCTTCTCATCTACTTCAGATAATGTGCAGACTCTATTATGCCCCTCTTTACATGGCCTACCCATCTAGCTCTGTGACTCACCATAGACCACTGTTCCTCTTGTACGCATGCTCTGGGCACACTATCTTCTTTTTTCTTTTAAAGCAAGTTTACTCTTGCTTTAGAATCCTCTTATTTGCTTGACTAGTTTCTTCTGTCATTAAGATCTCTGCTCAAAAGATAATTCCCCAGAGAGGCCTTTTCTAACTCTCCAATCTCAAGTACTGTCCTATTACATTACTATATCACTCTCTTATTTTCTTCATTGTACTTATCTCTGTTCGAAATTTTCATGCATTTCTTGTTTACTGAATGTATCCCCCTACTAAGTTTACATTGTTCACTGCCACATAATCAGCCAAGAGCAGCATGTGGCAAATAGAAGGTAGTTAAGATGTATTTGTTCAATGAATGGATAAATAGATAATCCAGCAATATCAAGAGAGTAGCCTTGTGAAAAGCAAATTTATGCCCTTGTTTTTGTTCTATACCAAGTGAACTTTTAGCAACATTGCCACTAAAAACAGAGAACCCCAAACATCCAGAACTTTTGGCCTCAGACCACACATACATCAAGATCTCCACTTTGCTTAAGAATAAGTAGACAAGGTGAGATTTAGTCCATCTTACTTACTTCCTTCCTTCAACAGAAGAGCAAGGAGATTGTAGCCTGGAGGAGCTTGCTGGGTGCTGAAGTCTGGGATCATGGCCTTTTTATAGCAGGTCCATCCAGGGAGGAGCCATCCTCTGTAGAACTGTCTGATTCATTCCTAACCAAACTCTGATCCACCCATATCTCCACCTCTATTTCTCCAGAGACCTGTTTACTTCCAAACTTGCTCACGTACTCATCTGTACTTGTTTTACCAAATTACAATTTAGGTTTACATCATTCTCGTGCATGTTGTAGCTTTCATGGAAGATTCCCTTTGGCTAGCATAGGCTCTTTGTGTGCAGGGTCCACACCTTCTGGGTTTTGTTGCTGTTGTTGTTACTCCCACTTTGAAAGGTAGATACTTGATAAATATCTATTGATAAGTGTGCTTCCTTATCCTTGTCTCTAGAGGAAAAGTCATGATCTAGCGTATACATTTTTGAAAAAATTAAATTTGGGTTATATTTAAGCCAATGTTACAAGTACCTATCTACAGGTCCCTTTTATTAATAAATTCCATATCTGAATCCTGAGAGAACTTGCCATGATGAATGTTGATCTTCTACAAAGTATAGTGAACACAGAGAAGACAGGCATATTTAATTTTGATTTTTCAAAAAAGCAAGAAAGTGGGCTCTTGAGTTAGAAGCAGTGATCACTAGGAGCTGACATGAACTTTTTAGGTAAGAATCATTAGTCTTGTTTTCAAGGTTGTTAATTGGGGTGCCAGAGACATGTTCTTCTTACTCTTCCTGTGGGATAAACTGTGGCTTTTCTCATTGACCTCATAAATATACAGGAGATGCCTATCCTTGGTCTCCCTTAATTTCTAAACTGTATGTCAGGTTACATTTCTGCTTGGGTGCCCCCTAGTTACCTCAGTCCATACTGTTCAAAACTGAATTCATTTTCATGCCTTATGCCAAAATATACCATCCTCCAGAGGTCCGTATATTGGTCCATCCATTGAGTGTCTAAAGCCACATAAAGTCTTTTTCTGTTTCTGTCTCTCTTTAGCCCTATGCTCACGTTATACTTGACATATCACTTCTCCCTAGACTTGTATTATGTTCTTAATATACAGGCCTATCCTCTATCTCCAGCATGGCAATTTTAGTTCTGGACCTCACCATCTTTCGGTTTGACTTTAGTAAAAAGTATCATAACCAGCCCCTCTACTAATAGCCTGCTGGATTCATCTTTTACCCTTTTCACTCCTTCTGGTGGCTGCTAGTTGCCTGCTACTGCTAAGTCACTTCAGTCGTGTCCATCTCTGTGCGACCCCATAGACGGCAGCCCACCAGGCTCCCCCGTCCCTGGGATTCTCCAGGCAAGAACACTGGAGTGCTAGTTGCCTAGAGAATTCCAAATTTCTTTACTTGACATATAAGCCTCCTCACAGTAGGAATGAATCTGTATCTTTTTAGCAGCTTCTCTGATCACCTTATTTTATGGGAAAGTCACTCTAGACTGATCCAGATTCCTTGCATGACCTTTTAATTGTCCAGCACTATTCAGATTCTCCACATGCTGTCCTTATTACTGGGGAGTCCCTCAGCCTTAGCTTCTTTTCATCCTTTAAGCCTCTCTAGAATCACCACCTCCTTTATAAAGCCTCACCTTACATCTCCAGATAGATCATTGTTCCTTCACATACTCTGTATTTCTTTCTCTTATACCACTGGTGATATTTTAATGATTTATTTTTGTGTCTGCAGCAGCCCTCAGCTTCCCAATTTTGTGTCTCTTTTCACACGGTTGCCTGCATCTTGACTCACGTTTTGTGTTCTTAGACCCATAGAGTTCCTAAGACATGATCAAAACAGAAGTTCAGGGTGGGTTGGGGATAGGGTGAAGTTGATCTTGTCAAGGAGGTAGAAATATGCCTGAGTTTTAATACTTTGTTCAGTGATCTCATTTTTAACCTTATGAGACCACCAATTCTTTCTTTTCTTTTGTGGAACGTTTAGTTAATATCCACTGAACACAAGTCTTCATTTTCTCCTCTTTTCTTTTGGGCTTAATTGTCTTTTTGTCAAGGACTTTTTGTCTCTCTCTTACCAGGCTATAATAATAGTCAAAATCTATATTGCATGGCCATTCATTATGTGCCAAGAATGTGCTAAGGTTTTACATGCATTCCTCCTAATCCTCAGAACAATCCTGTGAGGTCATTATTATTATCTGTAATTTTGAGATGCGGGAACTGATAGTAATGCAGCGCCCAAGATTACCCAGCGAGTAGGTTACAGAACCAAGATTCAATCCCAGGTCATTCAGACTCCAACTCCCACATTATTTTCAGTGTAACACATTGCTCTGGGTGTGTGAACTTCCCCCCACAGAGCCATTTTTGTATTTTGGTGTTTTAAACAGTGTTTCTCTCAAAGTGCCCTACATCCTGGGTGAACTCAACTATGGAAATCATTGCAGGGGCAGCAGTGTGAGCGAGCTGAGGAAAGTGGAATCAGGAGAGTGGCAAGACTGGGGCAATCTGGGCTCTGATGTTTTAGTGACCAGAGGACACAAATCTTTCAATTTCCTGTCCATAGAGGGCAGACCTGGTAGTCGGCTCCTGCACTGTTTTCTTGACTATGTTATGATAATTATATTCTTATCAATAACTTGGATGAAAATATGTGCAAATGGCAAATATTTTTAGGACAGAGTAAAGTTTCAAGGACATTGTATTGTGTCACACCAATAGCGCAAATCTAATAAAAATGTTTTGTTGTTTAGTCACTACATTATATGTGACTCTTTGTGACCCCATGGACGATAGCCTGTGAGGCTCCTTGGTCCATGGGATTTCCCAGGCAAGAATACTGCAGTAGGTTGCCATTTCCTTCTCCAAGGGAATCTTCCTGGACCAGGGATTGATCCTGCATCTCCTGCATTGGCAGGCAAATTCTTTACCACTGAGCCACCAAGGAAGCCCAGAAAGAGACAAACTAAGGACTGAGCTTCAAACTGAGGACAGAGTTAATACTACAACTGACCAGAGTAGGTTGTATGGAGAAAAAAGGAAGCAGCAAATGCCTTTGTACAAGACAAATCCCACCATCTTTCAGCTGATGGGCCAAGATTTCAACTACAGGGTCCTGGGTAGGTTTAGTTCTGCTCCTGCAGGCCAAAGGCTGGAGATGCTAGCAGCACAGTAAGTAAAATTCTGACTTTGGTTCTAAATTAAACTTGACAAGGACAGGGTATAAGCCACGAGTAAAAGAGGGCATAGAGTCCCTTGGACTGCAAGGAGATCCAACCAGTCCATTCTGAAGGAGATCAGCCCTGGGATTTCTTTGGAAGGAATGATGCTAAAGCTGAAACTCCAGTATTTTGGCCACCTCATGCGAAGAGTTGACTCATTGGAAAAGACTCTGATGCTGGGAGGGATTGGGGGCAGGAGGAGAAGGGGCCGACAGAGGATGAGATGGCTGGATGGCATCACTGACTTGATGGACGTGAGTCTGAGTGAACTTTGGGAGTTTGTGATGGACAGGGAGGCCTGGCATGCTGCGATTCATGGGATTGCAAAGAGTCGGACACGACTGAGTGACTGAACTGAACTGAACTGATTGTGGCAGTGGCAGTGTGGTGTAGTGGCCCCAAATGTAATGCTATTTCAGGCTACATTAAAAGAAGCACATTAACTGGAGCAAAATAAGTGGTGGTGTTCTTCACTTGGTATTTTTCAGATTGTTTCTATAGCTTTTTATTTAGTTCTGACCCCAACTTCTCAACAGGGATGTTGTCAACTTGTTATGTGTTCTGAGTCAAGTAAGTAGGGTGATTGACCAGATGGGTGGTAAAGGGAATGGCATGAGATGCAAGTGGTGGAAATAGAATATTTTCTTTCAAATATATGGGAAGCTCTTATAATTTGGTTGTATAAAAGCTCAGATAAATGGGTAGAAAACATAGGGAAGCATATTTTGGCTTTAAATAAGAAAGGACATTTTAATAGTCAGAATTGTCCAAGCATGAAAATAAGATGGTTTGGAGACAGTTACCTATCACTGCCTAGACAATGTTGAATTGGATGAGTTGTTGGCATTCAGTTAGTCTAGGCTCTTTGTACTGTGGTTGACCATTAGGAGGTTCAATGGTACATGACTTACAAATCAACAATTCAGGACTTGGGCCTCCAACTCAGATTTTTCACTCCAAATGCACTTTGTATCTGCATCTATTATTGGAGATAGGGTTAATTTTGAGGGTTGTTGAGTAGAGGAACATTTGGGTGGATATTTGATAAATCCCTCTTTCAAACTGAGAGCTGTGATTCTATGATTCAGGTAAATTGCTTTGCCTGACTTGATTCAGCTCAGCTCAGATGGCCTGAGTGCAGTTTACTACTGATCAGTGCGGTTTACCACTGCAAGGGTAACAGAACTATCAATTCCACTTTATACTGGAATTTCCACCACACTCTATAGATATGGAATATGCTTCCATATTCTGCTTCCTGCTAACACACCTGATCTCTCTTACATATTAGCTTTTTACTTTTAGTAATCCCACAGAATTTTCCTTTTAAACCTTTAAAATCACTGACCATGGAATAGTAACTCTAAGATGTAAGGTGTCTTCTCTATCCTCAGAGAGACTTACTCTTCACCTCAGTGTTAACCAGACAATGAAATGGTTTCAGAGGCATTTTAGGTGTCCACAGTTACATCTCATGGCTGCCAGGATTTGTTAAGGTGTGAAGTGCTAAGTCTGAGTCATGTCCAACACTTTGTGACCCCATGGACTGTAGCCCACTAGGCTCCTCTGTCCAAGGAATTCTCTAGGCAAGAATACTGGAGTGGGGTGCCATTTCCTCCTCCAGGGGATATTCCTAACCCAGGGACTGAACCTGCATCTTGAGTGTTTCCTGCATTGGCAGGCAGATTCTTTACCGTTGAGCTACCTGGGAAGCCTAAGTTGTGAAGAAAGCTCCCCAAATGTCAAGCATTATTGACAAATCAGAAATTATAGGATTTCAGTTGCAATCATTCATTTGTGGTTGTCCCTCCCTTTTCCTATCCAATGGGCTAGAAGGGCATAATGCTGCCATATGGCCTGTAGGCTGCTGATGTGGGTCAAGCTGTCACGATTCAAGGGAGCAGTCCTTTGAGATGTGTGACTGAGGCTGTAGGAGTGAAGGGGAGGAATTTGTGGTTAAATGATTTCCTATTGGAGTTGTAGTCATCTCCTGGGAGGTGCTGTTTTGGGGGTGGAATTTTTCCAGGTTAAATATTCTCTTGGGTTCCTTGGCATATTGTAGGTGATGTTGCTACTTAGCTATCTGGTGGTAGAGAAATATCTGGCAGGAACACCTCTATTCATAGCTGGTATTTACCAGGACAATAGTGAAAAAAAGTGCTGATCACAAGGAAAAAGTCAAGTGGTCTTCCGTGACTTCAGGTTCTTTTTCAATTGTGTGTATATGTGTGTGTGTGTGTGTGTGAGAGACAGAGAGAGAAAGAGGGAGAGAAAGGAGAGAAGGGGGATGAGAGTAAGAAAGAGTTTTTTCTAGATGTACACAAGCCATTTTATGCCAATCTGGATTGCCTTTTAGTTTTTTTACATGCCCAATCAACAAGTTGGAAATCAATAATTGAACTGAAGGAATCCTATTGGAAAAGTGTGGTGTGTGTGTGTAATTCATGTGATTCCAGCTACTAAAGATACAGGTCACACATATAAACACATGTACACACACAATTTGAATATGTATGAGACAAACAGACACAGTGGAAATAATTGAAGACAAATCCTTTGAATGTGCTAAGTCACTTAGTCGTGTCTGACTCTTTGTGACCCCGTGAACTATAGTCTACCAGACTTTTCTGTCCATGGGATTCTCCAGGCAAGAATACTAGAGTGGGTTGCCATTTCCTTCTCCAGGGGATCTTCCCAATCCAGGGATTAAACCTGTGTCTCTTATGTCTCCTGCATTAGCAGGCACTAACACTTTACCACTAACACCACCTGGGAAGCCAGATCTTTGGAACAGTGGGGAAATATTTCCCAGGAGCACTTATATCAGTAAGACATTATTTTTCTGAAAAGCATAATGGTTTAATAAATTCCTCATGTACAGCTCCAGAGAAGGCCATAAACTTTCTTGGATGAGAAGGGAGTAGCGTCTATGCAGTACTGTGTTATATGAAAGTTTTCTCTAACAATTATGGACAAAAGCAAGAAGAGAAAAAATAATAGAAAGGATGATAGAAAATGCAACTGATTACCTCATTGTGGTCAAGGAAAAAGGCTTCATGACTTAGCTTTTGAATGGTTATGAACAGAGGGATTGTAAGATCTTTAGAATGGTCACGTTGGCAATGACTAGTATCAGCACTAAAGGATTGACCAGTCCCCATTCCATGTTCCATTAAACAGTGTGTTTGGGTGACAAAGTGGTATAGCATTAGGAAACTGGAAAAGAGGGATCTAGGAGCAAGCTAGGACAGAGACATTATGGCTATTATGACCAGACTTCACCAGTGTCACCTGTTCAGACGGAGACTAGCAGAGACCAGTGATTTCAGGAGAATGTGGAAGAATAGGAGGGGCTAGAACTTGGAATAAACTCCCACTCCCCTTCTTACCTGCTCCTTTTATATGTAGGGATATTATAGGCAGAGATAGATTGGAATGTATTCTGGAGGGAATTTTTTTGCAGATGTCAGAGGGAAGTTCAGATGAAGAACAGGTCACAGCATTCAGGGATCATTCATTCATTCAACAAACACATGTTACCAGCTGACTATTCACCAGTCATGCCTACCATGGCAGCATCAATGAAGAAGTTATCCTTGTCATCCTCAAAGAATTCATAATCTAAAAACAGACATGTGAACAACATGATATATATTCATATATGTATATGAATGTACATTTTAATATATGTGTTATATATCTATATATGTATAAAAATTTCTTTATTCATCTGTTGAAGAACATTTAGGGTGTTTCCATATTTTGGTGTTATGAATAATGCTGTAAATATCTCTCAGATTCTGATTTTCTTTTCTTAGATATATACCCCAAAGTGGGATTGCTGATAGCTCTATTTTTCGTTTTTTGGAGAAATCACTGTACTGTTTTCTATAGTGATTGTACCAATTTCCATTCCTACCAGCAGTGTATAAGGTTTCCCTTTTCTCTACAACTTCTCCAACATTTGTTATCTGTTTTTGAAAATAGCCGTCCTAGCAGGTGTGAAGTGATATAGCTCATTGTGGTTTTGGTTTACATTTTGCTGATGGTTAGTGAGGTTAAACACCTTTTCATGTATATATTGGCCATTTGCCTGTCTTTTTTCACAAAAATTTCTATTATTCCCTTTGCCAATTTTAAATTGGATTATTTGCTATTTTTGCTATAAAGTTGTATGAATTCTTTATTTTTGATACTAGCCCCTTGTCAGATAAATGTTTTACAAATATTTTCTCTCATTCTATAGGTTACCTTTGCAATTTACTGACTGTTTCCTTACTGGGCAGAAGATACTTAGTTTGATGTAGTCCCTCTTGTTCATTTTAGCTTATCCTCTTTTAGAGAGATGAAGATTTGATACTTGAGCTGAGTTTTAAAGAATGTATATTTTTGGAAAAGAGCAGGGGGAGATGAACCTTGAAAGTCTGTATGGAAAGACCTCAGAAGTCACAGTAAGTCATGTGATGTTATCTTACATTGGATAGCAACTGGAGAGTTTTTAACTAAAAATGTGTCAAGATCTAATTCTGATTTAGTAAAAATAACTCTACTAAGATTATGGATGGTAAGTTGAGTTTGATACAGGCAAGGATGCAACCATTTTGTGAAAATGGTTATTGTGAAAATTGTGAAAATGATATTTCAAACTAATGTGTTGGCAGTAGGATTGAAGGGAGGAGACATTTCAGAATTAGAGCTTGACAATGCATTGGATACAGAGGTTGAGGGAGGGCAAAGAACAAGAGGCAATAGGTTCGAGTTTTGCAGTTGTGGGCAGACAGGTTAGAGAGGAAGAGGGGCAGGCTCAATACAGTAGGGTCTGAGTGGTGGACAGAACTCAGTGATGGAGAACCTAGGAACAGGAGACTTAGATGGGTAAGTGATGGGGAATTGCAATTAACAATATCAGTTAGTGGGTAGCAGGATTTTAGGGCTCCTCTTTCAGACCAAGATTTTAGTTTTGGAAGCAGGAAAGGCAGAAAAACAATGTCCTCACACGGGACACCGAAGGACCAGCAATCAGGCAGAGACCTGATTATCACTACTGAGAGGGATCAAAGCCAGACTAGCAGAACAGGTGACCTAATGCTGATTCCTGAACTTTGGGCAACTTCCATTCTTAACATCCTTCTCCTGAAAATCAATACTTGTTCTGGGTAATGAGGAATCTCATTGAACTTCCAGCACCTGAAGACCCCTCTACCTGCTCTGCACCCACTTTTTACCAACTTGGACGTTAGTTCCCCCTTGTAAATTTTCTGGTTATTCATCCATAATAATCCACCACCTACACACAGTAGACTAGGCAGATGTTTGGCTGATAATCTTCATAATTATAGGTGTTGAGTAGCTCCAGCTACATCACACCCTTCTCACCTAGGTGTAGCTGGGGGAGGGCGCAGAATAATGTGTGTGACTTAGCTGTGGGGCCAGAAGTTTTGTGTAGTCTAATAGTCTGGGGACTGATGGGTGCAGAAGGTGAACCACTCTGGCATATATTTTATAGTTTCTGCTTATAGAAAATATAAAAAAGTCATTTACGACTCTAAACTACCATATGTCCAAAAGAATTGCTGAAACTGAAGGCTACAAAGTCTTTAAAGTGTGACTTCATGAGATAAATGATTCTATTATTGTTAACCACAATATTGGTTGTTGTTCTATTCTATTGTTGTTAACCACATAGATTTCCTCATCAATGGTGATCTTGTTGAAGTAGATTGAAGTAGAGGTGGACTCTCGGCACACCAACATTTCCACTTGATTTTTCAGAGTTGCCTAAAGTATGACCTGCCTCTTTTTTTTTTTTTTTTTGATTTTTTTTTTTTGACCTGCCTCTTGAGAAACCTATATGCAGGTCAGGAAGCAACAGTTAGAACTGGACATGGAACAACAGACTGGTTCCAAATAGGAAAAGGAGTATGTCAAGGCTGTATATTGTCACCCTGCTTATTTAACTTCTATGCAGAGTACATCATGAGAAATGCTGGGCTGGAAGAAGCACAAGCTGGAATCAAGATTGCTGGAAGAAATATCAATAACCTCAGATATGCAGATGACACCACCCTTATGGCAGAAAGTGAAGAGGAACTCAAAAGCCTCTTGATGAAAGTGAAAGAGGAGAGTGAAAAAGTTGGCTTAAAGCTCAACATTCAGAAAACGAAGATCATGGCATCTGGTCCCATCACTTCATGGGAAATAGATGGGGAAACTGTGGAAACAGTGTCAGACTTTATTTTTTGGGGCTCTAAAATCACTGCAGATGGTGACTGCAGCCATGAAATTAAAAGACGCTCACTACTTGGAAGAAAAGTTATGACCAATGTAGATAGCATATTCAAAAGCAGAGACATTACTTTGCCAACAAAAGTCCATCTAGTCAAGGATATGGTTTTTCCAGTGGTCATGTGTGAATGTGAGAGTTGGACTGTGAAGAAAGCTGAGCACCGAAGAATTGATGCTTTTAAACTGTGGTGTTCTAGAAGACTCCTGAGAGTCCCTTGGACTGCAAGGAGATCCAACCAGTCCATTCTAAAGGAGATCGGTCCCGGGTGTTCTTTGGAAGGAATGATGCTAAAGCTGAAACTCCAGTACTTTGGCCACCTCATGCGAAGAGCTGACTCATTGGAAAAGACTCTGATGCTGGGAGGGATTGGGGGCAGGAGGAGAAGGGGCCGACAGAGGATGAGATGGCTGGATGGCATCACCGACTCAATGGTCGTGAGTCTGAGTGAACTCTGGGAGATGGTGATGGACAGGGAGACCTGGCGTGCTGCGATTCATGGGATCGCAAAGAGTCAGACACGACTGAGTGACTGAACTGACTGAAGTATACTTCTTGTGGCTTAGCTGATAAAGAATCCGTCTGCAATGCAGGAGACCTGGATTCTATCCCTGGATTGGGAAGATCCCCTGGAGAAGGGAAAGGCTATCCACTCCAGTATTCTGGCCTGGAGAATTCCATGGACAGTCCATGGAGTTGCAAAGAGTTGGACATGACTGAGCAACTTTCACAAGTATACTTTTTTAAAACATATAAATTTATTTATTTTATTTTACTATTGTTTTTATTTTTTACTTTTGCATTTGCACTTTGTTTTTTATATTTTTTAATTTAATTATAAATTTATTTATTTTAATTGGAGGATAATTACTTTACAATATTGTAGTAGTTTTGCCATACATTGACATGAATCTGCCACGGGTGTACACCAGAACTGCCCAATAAAGGAGTCAGTGACATCTCATGTGTTTACATTGGAATTTCTATGTAATTCCATCTTGTTCTTGGGAAGTGTAAATAACAATTCCTAATCAACCCAGGACAAATAAAGAAATAATTGCTGATTACAAAGTATCTGTTTTAGTGAGTTTGAAAATGGATGGTCATGTAGCATGGTGGTAACTAGATGGAAAAACCTCTCTGACTTTTAAGTTGTAACAGTTGACTCCAGACAATTAGACAATTGACCAGTCAGTGAAGTAGCAAGGAACAAAAATGCCCCTGAGAAAGAGTCACCATGATTCAGTGGACTTTCTGCCCACCTTAGGGGAGAGTCTAGTATTTCCAGTGGCCAAAGTCACAGCCTGTGGTACTTCTCAGCAGCCCAGCATCTATTAGTTTAGAGAAGTCAGAGCCTGCTCTTTTCATAGAGAATATTTTGAGCTAATTTTGCTAAAAATGCCATGGTGGTTCTCTTCAAAGTTAGATGATAGGAATTAATCGAGTTCACTAAAACAAAAATCTATAAAATGAATAGGCAACACAAGACCACCATAAATGGTACTTTTCCGAGTAAGCCCAAGAATTCTACATTCTGAGACCATAGTGATTCAGGACAGGGTTTCTCAACCCCATCACTGTTGATCTTGTGGGCTGGATAATTCTTTGTTGTGAGGGGCTGTCCTGAATATCATTGGATATTTAGTTACATCCCAGATTGTCTCAATTTCTAAGAGCATTGATTTTGAGGAATTTTTCTTATTTTAGGATATCCTGACAACCTGGGGCAAAGTCCCCCAGGGCTGGATCATTCACCTCTTCTTGACATTTCACAGTGTTGATTATCAAACCAGTGTGTTAGTCTGGAGCCCAGATATTCTGTCTTTGGCTTTTGTCAGAATGACTTTACTCTTCTGTGACAACCTTTGAGAAACTGAAATAGTTTTTGTCCTCAATTAAAAAAAATAATTTAAATCCATATTCCCAGATTCAACCTCTTTAACGCATATAGTTTTTATTGACTTGGTCATTAGTTACTCTTACAAAGTATACTCTGGTAGGAATTCATATAAGCAATTCATAGAAAACTATTTGCAGTTCTTTTTACAGTATGAATTTAATAATCCTCAAGTATTTTATTTTCCCATGAAATTACTAATTAACTTTTAAGATTAAGTACACTAAATGATTGAACTGAAATAACTCTGTGGTCACAATGTTGGTGTCTCACTGGTGCCTGGATCCCTAAATCCATGATTTAGGGTTGAGAGCTCAGTTTCACAAGTCCTACAGATTGCCTTAGACTTTTAGCTCCTCTAGTTACCAGCTCTGTGATTTTGAACAAATTGCTAGCTCCGTGAGGGTTTAAAGTAAGAATAACTGTACATACTTTGCCTGGTTGTTGATGGTATTAAAGGAGTTATATGTAAATGATTTGGCACTTTGCCTGATATTATTAGCAGGTGTTCAATAAATGGCAGTTCTTAGTACTTAGTGTTATTATAAAATCTTACAGAATTGGTAACTCAATGTGAGGGACTCTTATTTTGATTTGATTGTTACATGTGTTTGTATTTCCATCAAGAGAGAAGAGTAGGAAGTATTAATCTTTTCCTTATTTTGAAGTATAGTTGATTTATAATATTATATTAGTTTCAAGTGTACAGCATCAGATCAGATCAGTCGCTCAGTCGTGTCCGACTCTTTGCGAACCCATGAATTGCAGCACGCCAGGCCTCCCTGTCCATCACCAACTCCCGGAGTTCACTCAGACTCATGTCCATCGAGTAAGTGATGCCATCCAGCCATCTCATCCTCTGTCATCCCCTTCTCCTCCTGCCCCCAATCCCTCCCAGCATTAGAGTCTTTTCCAATGAGTCAACTTTTCGCATGAGGTGGCCAAAGTACTGGAGTTTCAGCTTTAGCATCATTCCTTCCAAAGAAATCCCAGGGCTGATCTCCTTTAGAATGGACTGGTTGGATCTCCTTGCAGTCCAAGGGACTCTCAAGAGTCTTCTCCAACACCACAGTTCAAAAGCATCAGTTGTTTGGCGCTCAGCCTTCTTCACAGTCCAACTCTCACATCCATACATGACCACAGGAAAAACCATAGCCTTGACTAGACGAACCTTTGTTGGCAAAATAATGTCTCTGAATTGCTTGAATATGCTATCTAGGTTGATCATAACTTTCCTTCCAAGGAGTAAGCGTCTTTTCATTTCATGGCTGCAGTCACCATCTGTAGTGATTTTGGAGCCCAGAAAAATAAAGTCAGACACTGTTTCCACTGTTTCCCCATCTATTTCCCATGAAATGGTGGGACCGGATGCCATGATCTTCGTTTTCTGAATGTTGAGCTTTCAGCCAACTTTTTCACTCTCCACTTTCATGTTCATCAAGAGGCTTTTGAGTTCCTCTTCACTTTCTGCCATAAGGGTGGTGTCATCTGCATATCTGAGGTTATTGATATTTCTCCCAGCAATCTTGATTCCAGCTTGTGCTTCTTCCAGTCCAGCATTTCTCATGATGTACTCTGCATATAAGTTAAATAAGTAGGGTGACAATATACAGCCTTGACAAACTTCTTTTCCTATTTGGAACCAGTCTGTTGTTCCATGTCCAGTTCTAACTGTTGCTTCCTGACCTGCATACAAATTTCTCAAGAGGCAGATCAGGTGGTCTGGTATTCCCATCTCTTGAAGAATTTTCCACAGTTTATTGTGATCCACACAGTCAAAGGCTTTGGCATAGTCAATAAAGCAGAACTAGATGTTTTTCTGGAACTCTCTTGCTTTTTCCATGACCCAGCGGATGTTGGCAATTTGATATTTTCACAGATTGTACTCCATAAAAAGTTATTGAAAGATAATGACAATAATTCCCTGAGCTATAACAGTATACCTTTGTTGTTTATCTGTTTTATACACGGTAGTTTATACCTCTTAATCTCACGCCTCTTTCTTGCCCCTCTCTCTTCACTCTCCCACTGGTAACTACTAGATGTTTTCTATATCTGTCTGTCTGTTTCTGTTTTGCTATATATATTTGTTTGTTTTATATTTTAGATTCCACATATAAGATGTAAACAGTGTTTGTCTTTCTCTGTTATTTCACTAATGATAATATTTTCTAGGTCCATGCACATTTGCTGAAAATCACAGAATTTCATTCCTTTTTTTTTTTTTTTTTTTTTGACTGAGTACTATTTCCCTGGTGGCTCCACCTGCCAGTGCAAGAGATGTGGGTTTGATCTTTGGGTTGGGCAGATCCCCTAGAGAAGGAAGTGGCAATCCACTTCAGTACTCTTGCCTGGGAAATCCCATGGACAGAGGAGCCTGGTGGACTATGGCCCATGGGGTTGCAAAAGAGTCAGACACAACTTAGCAACTAAACAACAACAACCATTTCATTGTGTGTGTGTGTGTGTGTGTGTATAGATATAGATACAGATATAGATATCACATCTTTTTTCTAGTTTTATTTTATTTTGGAGTATACTTGTTTAATAATGTTGTGTTAGTTTCAGGTGTATAGCAGAGAGATTCAGTTGCACATATTTATCTAGCTATTCTCTTGCAGATTATTTTCCCATTTAGGTTATTACAAAGTATTGAACAGAGTTCCCTCTGCTATACAGTATGTTCTTGTTGGATATATATTTTAAGCATCATAGTGGTGTGTTCATCATGTCAATCCCAAACTCTCAATCTATTCCTCCCTACCCCTTTCTCTCTGGTAACCATAAATTCATTCTCTAAGTCTGTGACTCTGTTTTTGGTTTGTAAATAAGTTCATTCATATTATTTTTTTAGATTCCACATATAAGTGATATTATGTGATATTTGTCTTTCTCACTTCACTCAGTTTGGGAATCTCCAGGTCCATCCATGTTGCTTCAGATGACATTATTTTGTTTTTTAATGGCTGAGTAATATTTAATTGTTTATATGTATCACGTCTTCTTTATCCATTCATTTACTGATATGCACTTGGGTTACTTCCATATCTTAGCTATTGTAAATTGTGCTGCTATGAACATTGGCGTGCGTGAATCTTTCCAAATTAGTGTTTTCATTAGTTTTGGATATATACCCAGGAGTACAATTGCTGGATCATATGATAGTTCTATTTTCAGTTTTTGAGGAGCCTCCACACTGTTTTCCATAGTGGCTGCAACAATTTACATTCCCAACACTGGACAAGCATTCCCTTTTCTTCATATCCTCACCAACATTTTTTTATTTGTAGACTTTTGGTGGTAGCCATTTTGCTGCAGCAATCTTACAATGATAGGATACCAAAAATGGAGTCAGCAGAGAGGAAAGCAGAGCTAGAAATTAAGAGATGCTCTCAATCCTGATGATACCCTTTGAACCTTGGATTGAGTAGTATCTTCCAGACTCATGCAGGACTTTTCAATAAATATAGAAAAGCATAGTAAGGTAACCAGGGTACCTTAAG
Source organism: Bubalus bubalis (assembly GCF_019923935.1). NCBI lineage: Eukaryota > Metazoa > Chordata > Mammalia > Artiodactyla > Bovidae > Bubalus > Bubalus bubalis. Next base: position 18,576,097 of record NC_059162.1, on the reverse strand, counting down.
GAAAGGGTGTTAATAGAGAAAGGGAGGAAGAGGAAAATCAAGCTTCCCTCCAAATTTTTTAATGGCTTCCTTTTCCCTCTAAACTGAAGACTGAATCAATATTCATCACATTATGATTTTTTTTAAAGGATACATTCTTTTATGAGAAAGAGTAAGGGCCTGCCTGAGGACGTTGGAAGCCTGTTTGGATGTTGGAACCTCTGCAGAAAGAGAAGTGTGTGTCTGTGACCTCTGCCCTGTTCAATGTTAGAAGCTACCTGGCAGTCTAAGCATGGTTTCTTTTAGAAAATGATTTAATATTCCTTTGTCCAACTTCCCTTTGGTCTTCTGAAGTCAGAGATCCAGAATCCATTTGTTCTTAGGTCTTCTATTCTTTTCTGTGCCTTCACCCCTGCCAGCTCTTCTCACAGACAGTTTTGTGATCTTATAATATTACATTTGATAGACCTTGATCTCAGGCTTTTTGCTGACTTGAGACCATCAACACCCAGGACACCAAGGTTCATCCACCTCATTAGAACTGAATTTAAATGCATTCCTTTTTATAGCTGAGTAATATTCCATTGTGTATATGTACCGCAACTTCCTTATCCATTCACCTGCTGCTGGACATCTAGGTTTCTTCCATGTCCTAGTTATTGTAAATAGTGCTGCAGTGAACACCAGGGTGCATGTGTCACATATTTCTTAATTTGTTTCGGTTCTTTAAAATATGCGTTGTTATTTCTGTGTATGTGTGTACTCTTCTTTTATGTAGTGCTATTATATGGTAGATCTCGTTCTGTTTCTTACCTTTTTCACTTAGCATCCATCCTGCTCTATTGTATATCTAGCCCATTGCTTATAACTTGCCATCGTCATGTACCTACTCTGTATCCCTGTGAGGTCCCCTAGTAATGGACATTCATTTGCTTTTAATTTCTCAGCACTAAAAAAACAATGTCATGGTGAATATCTTTTTATGTCCGTTAGGGATATCTGAGAAGTGTTTCTCGCAGGCTCTAAACACAGGAGTAGAGTTGCCTGGTGGTAGGGTATGTCTGTGCTCGATCTGACAAAATACTGAGATGGCGCTACAGCAGCTGCATCGTTTTACTTCCCTATCAGAAGTGCTTGAGGTTTTCTGAACACACATCTGTCCCAGCCAACTCCTAGCACTATCTAGTCTGTTTCACTAGTGTCTCAATATGTATTTTCCTAATTAATAATAAGTTTGAGTATCTCTATGGATATTTTAAAACCACTTTGGTTATCTATTCCATAAATTGCCTGTTCAAATACATTTCTCATTTTTCAGTTAATTTTTTTGATTTGAAGGAGTTCCTTTTATGTTCTAGATGCTACTCCATTGTTGGATTTAGACACTGCAAATAATTTCTCCCAATCTGTTACCTGTCCATGCTGCCTTTCACTGACTGCTGCTGCTGCTGCTAAGTCGCTTCAGTCATGTCCGACTCTGTGTGACCCCAGAGACGGCAGCCCACCAGGCTCCTCTGTCCCTGGGATTCTCCAGGCAAGAACACTGGACTGGGTTGCCATGTCCTCCTCCAATGCATGAAAGTGAAAAGTGAAAGGGAAGTCGCTCAGTCATGTCCGACTCCTAGCAACCCCATGGACTGCAGCCTACCAGGCTCCTCCATCCATGGGATTTTCCAGGCAAGAGTATTGGAGTGGGGTGCCATTGCTTTCTCTGGCCTTTCACTGAACAGAAGTCTTTAATTATGATGTTATTAAAGTGATCATTATTTTTGTTTTATGTTGTGTGCTTGTAAAGTTCTGTCTACAATGTCTTTTCCTGCCCTGTGATTATGAAAATATCTTCCTATGTTTTCTTCTATTTACTTTATTGTTTTATGTTTCACATTTACATCTTTATCGTATTTGCAGTCTAGCTTTGAAATAGTTTTACATAAATTTCATTTTAATTTATAGTGTGAGCTAGGTTTGCAACTCTATCGATAAAACAGTCTTTCTCCCACTGATGTGTGGTGCCCACTTTATTGTGTATTAAATTCTAATGGTTATATTTGTAAGCTCTCTGTTATGTTTCACTGATCTATTTGTGTTGCAATATCTCACTTATTATTATGACTCGTTCAGTCGCTCAGTCATGTATGACTCTTTGTGACCCCATGGACTGGAGCACACCAGGCTTCCCTATCCTTTACTATCTACTGGAGTTTGTGCAAACTCATGTCCATTGAGTAGGCAATGCCATCCAGCCATCTCATCCTCTGTTGCCGCCTTCTCCTCATGAGCTCAATCTTTTCCAGCATCAGAGTCTTTTCCAGTGAGTCGGTTCTTCGCATCAGGTGGCCAAAGTATTGGAGCTTCAGCTTTAGCATCAGTCCTTTCAATGAATATTCAGGATTGATTTCCTTTGGGATTGACTGGTTTGATCTCCTTGCAGTCCAAGGAACTCTCAAGAGTCTTCTCTAGTACCACAGTTCAAAAGCACCAGTTCTTCAGTGCTGAGCCTTCTTTATGGTCCAACTCTCACATCCATACATGACTAATGGAAAAACCATAGCTTTGACTATACAGACCTTTGTAAGCAAAGTGATGTCTCTGCTTTTTAACACACTGTCTAGGTTTATCATTGTTTTTCTTCCAAGGAACAAGTGTCTTTTAATTTCATGGCTACAGTCACCATCTGCTGATTTTGGAGCCGAAGGAAATAAAGTCTGTCACTGTTTCCATTTTTTCCCAATATATTTGCCATGAAATGAGGGGACCAGATGCCATGATCTTAGTTTTTTGAATGTTGAGTTTTAAGCCAGGTTTTTTACTCTTTTCTTTCACCTTCATGTAGTATCTAATACCTAGTGTGGCACATTCCTCCTCTTTGCTCTTCTTTTGTTGACTTGTTGACTTACCTATTCATGTATCTTTATTCTTCCAAAAATTTTTTAGATTAAGGTTATCATCTTTCTAAAAATTTTATGGTGTATTTGTTATTATATTAAATTTATAGATTCACTTGCTAGATTAATTAGGGATGAACTGATATATTTATATTTGGTATATCCCAAATAAGAGATGGAATGTCTCTCCATTTATTCAGATGATCTTCTATGTTCTTTGTTAGATTTAAAATTTTTCTCTATGAAGGTTTTATGTATTGTTATTAACTTATGTTTTTGTTGGTAGCCTGAATGATATCTTGTTTTTTAAATACACTTTATAATTGGTTATTTTTGGTGAGAAAAATTGCTTTTATTATTTGTATGTTGACCTTACTGAAAAATTGTGAATCATTATACTAGTTATAATAGTTTTCTGATTGTGTTTTTTTCTAGCTTGAAGATTATATCACCCGCAAATAATAATTTTCTTTTTCTCTCCCCCTCACCCAATCAATATGCTTCTTTTTAGCATTCATCAGGGCACCTCATGCTTTAAAAAATACTAACAGTGATATTGTCCCTGATTTTGTTTCTGAAGGAAATTCTTCAATGTTTTTTCATAAATTGTGAAATACAATGTAAGGTTTTGGTATATAAACTTTACCAGTTTAATAAGCTTTCCATTCCCATCTGTTTCTAGTTTGAGTTTTTAATCTCTGATATGCTTTGAGGTTCATCAAATACATTCTCTGCATTGTTTTATTTATTTATTTTTATTTTCAGCTATGCTGGGCCTTGCTGTGCACAGGCTTTCTCTAGTTGTGTCGAGTGGGACTACTCTTTAATTCTGAGGTGTGTGCGCTTCTCATTGCTGTAACTTCTCATTGTGGAGCATGGGCTCTAGAGCAAGCTGGCTTCAGTGGTGCATGGGCTTAGTTGCCCCATGGTGTGTGGGATCTTCTTGGGCCAGGGATCAAACTTGTGTCCCCAGCATTGGCAGGTGGATTCTTAACCACTGGACCACCAGGGAAATCCTAAAATGAAATATTTTATCACAGCAGAATTTCTTTACAAAAAAATGAAAATGAGACCACAGCCAAGGGAAGTTTCTGAGTGACTCATTTGCTAGTCAAGCAAGGAAAGCTGTTTGCCTATGTTGAGTTAGTTAAATCATATTCAATTGCAGCAGGTGATGAAATATGTCCAGAGAAAATCAATTTGCTGTAAAAGACTAGGCTTTTGGAAAAGACTGAAGAAACTTCACCAATGTTCAGTTAAAAACAAAGCAAATAATTTTGAATGATTTTCTGTTGTTTCTGAGAGTTGATGGATGGTCTCAGGCTGCTTAGTTGTTAATCTGAGGAGTAAATGCTGAGTTAGAAGTTTCTCAAGAATTAGTTTCTGCGAATAATCTGCGTGTAACAACTACCTGCAAGGATATTTTCAAAGTAGAGAAAATACTAATTTCTGAAGTAGAATCTGCTAAGCTATGTGACAACTGATGGTAAAAATACATGTGGAGAAAAAAAAGGCTGAGTTGGAAAAATGTTCAAGCTCATGAAAATGTATTGTTAAAGCCTATGATTAACTATGGTGTTATTCATCAGCAGATTCTCTGAAAATGTTTGCCTTTGATGTTATGAAACCGGTGGTGTCAGTGGTGAAATTCTTTCACTCTTATGAACTTAGTCATGCTCACTTTGGGATTTTGAGGTCAGAAGCAGAAGCTGAATACCCTCATTTGCCCTACCACACAACGGTTGAAGGCTTAGCAATGACCATGTTTCATTGTGATGTCTTGAGTTCAAGGCTGAGATTGAAATTTTTACTGAATGAGAAGAATCATCTTCAGCCACTGTTTTTGAACATGAATGGCTTTGGAAATTAGCTTTTGTGACAGACTTGATAATGTTTTTTAATTAATTTAATCTAAAGTAACAAGGAAAACAGTGCTTAGGTGTGAAAGTTATACTGTGGTAAAGTTATTTCAAAGACAACTAACACTGTTTGAATCATAACATAATAACAAACTTTTATTGGCTTCCATGTTGTTCAGAGTTAAAATAAGAAGTGGGGTCTTCATTGCCATACAGGTTTGTAGCAGATGTATATTCTGAGCTCAAACTACAGTTCTAGCAGCATTTTTTTTAGATCTCAAATGCATGTGTAAGGAAATTTCTATTTTTCAAAATCCATATAATTGAAGAGCTTTCTCCTTAATCTTCAATTTGAAGGAATTACTTTTTAATATAATGCCATGTTTTAAAGTAATTATCAAGAGATTAATCTAGTAGAATTCTATTAATATCTTCAAGGAATGAGTATGCTCGATTAAATTCATATTTGTGGATTGATATTGGTACTTGGCAATATGTACCATGTGAGATATGAAATATGTAAAATGTCATTACACATCAGTAATTAATAGATGACCATTTGCAGTGGATTTTGGTGATAGGAAAAAATGACTTTAAGCCTCAATTAAATGTTAGTCCTTGAAATTGTAGTTTTTCTCATTGGTAGACCTATATTACAACTGTATTCAACTACTGTTTTAGAATTTTTTATGTTTCAAATACATTGCCAATATCCTGCATTTGTACCCTTTTCTTCTCACAATTGTTGGTTTTGATATATTTGTGTGTGGATGATTTCCTACGTTTACTATATGTTTGCTGTTACCAGTGGGATTTCCCATTTGTAATTTTCTTATTTCTAGTTATGGGCCTTTCTTTTCCACCTAGAGAAGTTCCTTTAGCATTTGTTGTAAAGTTGGTTTGGTGGTGCTAATTCTCTTAGCTTTTGCTTATCTGTAAAGCTTTTGATTTCTCAGTTGAATCTGAATGAGAGTCTTTCTGGGTAGAGTATTCTTGGTTGTAGGTTTTTCCCTTTCATCACTTTATTTTTTTTCAATTTTACAAAGTGGTGTTATTATTAAATTATTTACCAAGAGTGTAAATATTATGTAAGAGATGAATGTTAAATGTAAATTGGGTGATTTGCTTAGAGACCTAAATAAAAAATTTTTAATGGAGTATATTGATTTAAAATGTTAGTTTCAGATGTACAGTATAGTGATTTGGTATTTTAGCAGATTCTATTCCTTTAAAGGTTATTACTGTAATATTTATAATGCCTTTATATTCTTTATAGTGGGTATAATTCCCTGTGTTAAACAGTGTATCCTTACTGCATAACTATTTTATATGTAGTAGTTTGTATCTGTTAATCCCAAACTCCCAGTTTGTCCCTTCCCTCTTCTTTTTCCACTTTGGTAACCACAATTTTCTTTTCTATGAATGTGAGTCCTTTTCTGTTTTGTATTATATTCATTTGTATTTTTTTTATTTCACATATAAGTGGTAGTATATCATATTTGTTTTCCTCAGTCTGACTTATTCATGAAGTATGATATTCTCTAGGTCCATCCATGTTGATGCAAATGGCAGTATTTCATTCTTTTAACAGCTGAGTTTTATACACACACACACACACACACACACACACACACATATATATGTATACACACTCATACATGCAGTCCATGGGGTTGCAAAGAGTTGGACATGACTCAGTGACTGAACAACAACAACAGTATATATGCCGCATCTTCTTGACCTAGTTATCTCTTGTTTGGCACTTGGGTTCCTTCCATGTCTTGGCTATTGTATGTAGTGCTGCTGTGAACATATGTGTGCATGTTTAATCTGAATTAGTGTTTTTGATCTTTCTGGATATATACCCAGGAGTGGAATTGCTGGTTCAAATAGTACTTATATTTTTAGTTTTTTAATGAACTTCCATACATTTCCCCCCAGTGTCTACACAAATTTACATTGCCACCAATAGTGTTTGAGGGTGTTCCCTTTCCTCCACAACCCCTCTGACATTTATTATTTGTAGATATTGTGACAGGTGTGAGATGATACCTCATTGTGGTTTTGATTTGCATTTCTCTAATTATTAGTGATGCTGAGCATCCTTTCATGTGCCTGTTAGCCACCTGGATGTCTTCTTCGAAAAATATCTATTCAAGTCTTCTGTCCATTTGTTTTATTACATTGTTTTTTTTTTTTTTTTGGATGTTAAGTGTATGAACTGTTTGTATATTTTAAATATTAACCTCTTGTTCATCACATTATTTGAAAATATTTTCTCTCATTCTGTAGGTTGTCTTTTTATTTTGTTGATGGTTTCCTTTGCTGTGCAGAAGCTTTCTTAGGTCCCATTTGTTTATTTTACTTAATTTCTTTTGAGTTGGAGACTGATCCAAGAAAATATTGCTATGATTTGTATCAAAGAGTGTTTCATCTATGTCCTTCACCATTTTAAATATATCATGCCACTCCCTTCTGATCTGCAGAACTTGTGCTGAAAAATCAACTGATAACCTTATGGTGATTTCCTTATATGTTATTTATTACTTTTCCCTGTTGCTTTTAATATTTTCTCTTTGTCTTTAATTTTTGTCAATTTGATGAGTATGTGTCTTGATGTAGTCATCCTTGGGTTTATCCTGTATGGGACTCTTTGCATTTCCTGGACTTGAGTGAGTGTTTCCTTTCTCATGTTAGAGAAGTTTTTGACTATTATCTCTTCAAATATTTTCTCTCTCTTCTCCTCCATGGACCCCTATGATGTGAATGTTCGTGCATTTAATGTTGTCCCAGCAGTCTCTTAGAATGTCCTCATTTCTTTTCACTCTTTTTTCTTTATTCTGTTCCATGACAGTCTATCTTCCAGCTCACTTATTCATCCACCTGCCTCATTTATTGATTCCTTCAAATGTATTTTTCATTTCAGTTATTGTATTGTTCATATCTTTTTGTTCTTTAAAGCTTATGGCTCTTTATTAAACATTTCTTGTATCCTCTCAGTCTGTGCCTCCATTAATTTTCTGAGATCTTGGACCATCTTTACTATTATTATTCCAAATTCTTTTTCAGATGGATTGCCTTTTTCCATCTTACTTAGCTGTTCTTTGGGGGTTTTTATCTTATTGCTTTGTCTGGAATCTATTTCTCTGGCTTCTTATTTTGTCTAACTTTCTGTGTTTGTGGTCTTCATTCCTCAGGCCTTTGCTGTCTTCTGCCAGTTTTTCCCAGGATTCTTTAGGCTCTGGAGCAAGTGGAATGTCCCAGTTGCAGGTGTTAATAGATGTAGGTAAGGGAATCCATGTGCCTTCTTTGATACAGTACCTGATGTTCTCCTGCCAGCTTTTGACAGATATCCCAGGATCTCGTAACTGCAGCAACTTTGGAGCAGAGTAATGTCCAACTGGTAAAGTAGCATCTCATTCTTTTCACCAGCTGTCAGGGAGGTTCTTCTGGCTTGTTTTAAATACTGTCCTCTGTTATTGAGATATTGAGAGTGGGGCTGTTCTTTGTATGGTTGTGTTCAAGAAGGAGGGCAGGAACATTATTTTACAGCTAAGGAAAATGAGGCTCAGAGGAGCTAAGCAACTAATTAGTAAGTTAACATATTCAGTATGAGGTGGAGTGAGGATTTAAACCCAGGACTCTGCCTCCCCATGCCGTTCCCTTGCCCTCTGATTAGCACTATGCTGGACACAGTTGGTTGATTGATCAGAGGATCTCAAGAGGACTTCCCCATTCAAATGGTGAAAAACAAAAGTGAAAGTTGCTCAGTCATGTCCAACTCTTTGTGATCCCATGGACTGTAGCCCACCAGGCTGCTCTGTCCATGGAATTCTCCAGGCCAAAATACTGGAATGGGTAGCTGTTCCCTTCTCCAGGGAATCTTTCCAATCCAGGGATCAAACCCAGGTCTCCTGCATTGCAGGTAGATTCTTTACTGTCTGAGCCACCAAATGGTACTGTGCTGCAAACCCAGCAGTAGATTTGCTCATTGCTTTCTTGAGGCACCCTCTTTCAAAATGTGGATTGGCATATTAAGGCATTAACATTCTTAAGTAGGTTTTCTTCATTTACTCACATCCAAGACAAGAATGTGATGCTGAAATCAGGTTTTCCCTTTTCATAGTTTTGCTCAGGGCCTCACAGGACTCATATCACATGAAAACTTGTTCTTCTAGAGGAAGAAGAATGAATCTGGACTCTTCCAGGCAATCTCAGCAGTTGGTCTGTTGCCTGAACCTCTCACCAGATGCAGGCCTGTCCTGGTGCCCTTCTCCATGGTGGTGTCCAGCCTCTGTGTGGTCCTTCCCTCTGATGGAGGAGGCCCTGGGAACTACCCACACCTGGATAGTTACAGCCATGGGCAATATCCATCTGCTTGGAGCTATAAAGCTACCTGGGAACTCTGTTTCCTGGTTCCCATTTTGCCTTCTGGAACCAGTTAAATCAGGGCTTCTCAGTTTCTTCCTTCAGATGATTTCAGAAAACAATTGTCTGGGCTCCTTCTCACATCTCCCTTTATCTGTCTCTATCTCTTCTGTTTTTTAAAGTTTTTGTATAGGACAAGGTCTCCAGAACATTCACAATCCTGGCTGCCAGCTCTGGTTACACTATAATTTGTCAACTCCTCTCATAAAGTTGGCACTCAGAACTGATTGCTCACATTCATTCATGTTAGTTTATTCAACAAACATTTATGTGAGTTTGTTCTATGTTGAGTCTTGAGCACATGCCTGGGGGATGCAAGATCAGATTCGGTTCCTGGTTTTGTGGTGCTGATTAATTTAATTATCAAATAATCAGACTCATTCTCTCACCTACAGTCTGTCTGTCTCACCCCCTTTTCTTCTCTTGGAGAAAGACGCAGGCAGAGACAGGCCAAAGTTAGTTGCACAAAAAAGTATTGGGAAAGGCTCTGAAAGAGTTTTGAGGCAGGGCTCTGTTGGTTTAGCCAGTTCTGGGGAATGCTACATCTGGGTGGCCATTTTTCACAGATATCAAGGACTTTGCCTCATACCAGTGAAACTGTGGTTCCCTCTAATGTCTTCCCTGGCCCTGAGGCACCAGTTTCAACCAAAGCCAGCTTGGTTGTCCTAGCCTGGACCACTGGCGAAGGCTCAGAACTCTGGATGTCCTTTATAGCCAGACGTGGTGCAGGTCAGTATGGCTTTTCCTGCCAGTCTTAGAGCAATGACAGCTAGGTGCAGACTGCATGGTCGTAGTGAAGTAGAATCTTGGTCTCTTCCCCTGGGCTCTTAAATAAAAAAAAGACAAATTGATAACAGTATTATTTTTACTCTTGTTGCTCATGTTTCATTATTATTATTATTATTATTATTATTTTTTACTGTAAACTGATTGTTCTGATCATGCAAAATATAAACAGGAGTTTCATTTCTAACAGTCATCCCAGAGCCTAGTAGCTCACCCAGGTCAGAAGAAACCAGAGGGCATTATGAAAGGGCCAGACCTGAATGGGAAGGCCTCCCCCAGGTGACAGAGCTGGAGCTGGGGCTGGTGGAGGCATTCTGACTTTGCAGATGAGGCAGATTGGGATGAGAAAGCTGAATTGCCTCTCAGTTGAGGGAGGTGAATTTCCACCCATCTCCCTCTTGATGGGCTTGGGAGCATGGGGCCCACCTGCAGTGTTCCTTCCTGCCTGAGGGACTGTAGACCTGGCTTTGGAGTGTGACCTGGTTATTAAAAGGGAAAAGGATTATAAGTTTGAAAGAGCTCACGATGAGGCCAAAATGAGTAGACACAGAAAGTTTGGAAGAGAACAAAAGGCAGATGGATGGTGATATGATAAGCCTTGGATCCCTGCTGTGAAATCTGTGTCCTTCCAGCACTTTGCAGCTGAGCAGAGCACTAATCAGCCACTCAAACCTGGGTTCTAGTGCAGAGTCCTCAACTGTCCACTACCAAACCATGTGTCCTTGGGCTAGTTACTCCCCTCTCTGTTCCAGCTTCCACTTTTGTTGACTTAGGAGCCAAAAAGGGGAAGTATGTGTCTGTAGACCTGGTGGCAGTTTAGAGGAATTAAAGCCAGGTCATCAGAGAGCAGAGCCCTGTGTACATCGCACAGGTGTGTGTCATGTGTCCCAAAGCACTGCCTGGGTTTGGAAGCTAAGTTAGTCAATCTGATGTCAGTCTGAGGGTTTCATTATGGGAAGATTGTTCTGTTTTCTAATCCAGGTTTGTCTAGAAATGTATCCTTGTTCCTTGCCCAAATGTTCACATTTGGCTTAATTTGACTATTCCCATGACTTCTGCCAAAAGTTTCTTTTCTAGATCCCACAGATTTTGTTCTAGAAGTAAAATGCTTGTGGATCTGGAACTAACACAGTATATTAAACATGTTTGTTGTTGTTTAGCCTGTAAATTGTGTCTTACATTTTTGGGACCACATGTACTATAGCCCACAAGGCCCCTGTATTCATGGCATTTCCTGGGAAAAGACTACTGGAGGTGGTTGCCTTTTCCTTCTCCAGGGGATCCTCCCAAAGCAGGGCTCAAACCCATGAATCCTGCATTGGTAGGTGGATTCTTTACTGTGGAGACATCAGGGAATCCCCATGGTGCTTAGCAAGTCTTTCAAGTCCCCATTATTATCCCCATTCTATAGATGAAAAAACTGATACACAGAGATGTTGAATGACCTACTAATTTCATATAGCTAGTTATGGAGCGGGAAAGTATTTGAACCTAAACAGTCTACTCTCATTCTCTTTTAACTTTGAATAAACCACTGGCTGATTGATAGTCATGTATGTTTCTTGAGGGATCCTAAAAAAGGCCTTACTCCAATATATGTTTTCTGCTGAGGCTGTATAGTTGTGTGATGTTTACCGTAGAGCACTTCCTTTCTCAGTTTCTTATAATATGTCTGAAAGATTACATCAATCCATTGTTGTTGTTGTTTAGTTGCTAAGGCATGTCTGACTCTTTTGCAACCCATGGACTGTAGCCTGCAAGGTTCCTTTATTCATGGGATCTTCCAGGCAAGAATACTGGAGTGGGTGCCATTTCTTTCTCCACACTGATCCATTAGAGAGAATTACTCATTAGATGTCTTCATTGTCTTATTGAATTGAAGTGGTGGAAGGGCTTGAAGAATCGTTGCATTCTGCCGAAGAATGTCATAAATCACATCCTGCCCCTTGCTGTATTTCTGAACAGGTTTAGAAAATTAAACAGGAGGAAATATGATAGCCAGAATGTTACTTTCTTACTGATGGTCATGCAGTTATAGGCCGTAACTCTAGGTTCTGTTGTTAGGTAGATCACTGCTCATGGTAGACCCCATGGTTAGGCAGAGTTACCCACCTAATGGCAGTCCTGGGCTGAGACAGGCCTTTCTGCACAGATGTAGGACCCTGTTATGGCATGGAGGATCCCTGCAGCTCCCAGGAGGAGAGCAGACCTGAGCCAATTACCCTTACTAAATTTATCAATCAGATAAGTCTTTCTACTATTTCAGAGGCAAATCAAGAAAGGGGTGGAAAGAGGCCAGGCATGGGGAAAGGCACTCATATCCTCCAGAGACTTTAGACACCTTGTAGACATGCCCTCTTATCTGCAGATACAATCGAATTCTGGAGAGGGACAGGGCTCTGATAAACCAGTGTTGCAAGGTCATCAGGGAGCAGAGCCAGGAAATTAAGATATCCTGACCTGGGTCCAGACTCCACCTACTTTGCACTACTTAGTTCTCCTCCAAGAAGAGTGAGCAGTGGGAGTGCTCCAAAACCTACTGGATGCTTGGGGCTGGTGCACTGGGACGACCCAGAGGGATGGTATGGGGAGGGAGGAGGGGGGAGGGTTCAGGATGGGGAACACGTGTATACCTGTGGCGGATTCATGTTGATATATGGCAAAACCAATACAATATTGTAAAGTTAAAAAAAAAACAAACCAAAAAACAAAACCTGGTGTGCAAGGACTCTAGTGGGAAGGGAAGGACAGAAGCAGTGAAACCGGGGTGAATGTGCCTATTGAACAGGACATAGAGTGATCCCCTCTGGACTTCAGAGCATCAGGTATTGATATTTCAGGCAAACTTTCTTTCCCCTGCTGTCCTCTTCACAGCTCTGCTGCTGCTGCTGCTGCTAAGTCGCTTCAGTCGTGTCTGACTCTGTGTGACCCCATGGACGGCAGCCCACCAGGCTCCCCCGTCCCTGGGGTTCTCCAGGCAAGAACACTGGAGTGGGTTGCCATTTCCTTCTCCAATGCAGGAAAGTGAAAAGTGAAAGTGAAGTCGCTCAGTCGTGTCCGACTCTGTGCGGCCCCATAGACAGCAGCCCACCTGGCTCCTCCATCCATGGTGTTTTCCAGGCAAGAGTACTGGAGTGGGGTGCCATCGTCTTCTCTGCCTCACAGCTTTACCCAGTGTGAAAGCTGGAAAGACTATTCGAGATGACCTATTCTATTAGCTGGGCTTCCCAGGTGGTGCTAGTGGTAAGGAACCTGCCTGCCAATGCAGGAGATGACAATGCATGAGAGACATTTGATCCCTGGGTTGGGAAGATCCCCTGGGGGAGGGCATTCTTGCCTGGAGAATCCCTTGGATAGAGGAGCCTCGCAGGCTGCAGTCCCTAGGGTCGAAAAGAGCAGGACACAAGTGAAGTGATTTAGCATGCATGTACTCCATGAGTTAGGATTCTTCAGTGAAACAGAGCCAATATGACAGGTATATATGTAGGAAAATGTTTATTATAAGGAATTGGCTCATTGGAGCCAGGCAAGTCCAACATCTGCACCTTGGCGATGCAGGAGATCCTATAGTACAGATGAAGTCTGAAGGCATTCCACTGGAAAATTCCCTCTTGCTCAGGTTGGTGTTTTTATTCTGTTCACACCTTCAGCTGAATGGGTAAGATCCACTCACGTTACGGAAAGTCATATGGATACGCTGTACTCAAATTGCATTGATTTAAATGTTAATGTCAGGGAAAAACACCTTGCAAGTTGACACATAAAAGTAACCATCATACCCACATATTCCCTTCATTTTCCTTGTAAGTCTGATAGTTTTCCTGAATTTTAGTTATTTGAGTATCACTGCCATGATTTTTAAATGCAAAATCCATGTATTATTTATTTATTTCCTTTAACCAGTGTTAATCACTCACTTTTAAAAAAGCCTCAGGGCAAAATAATATTTGAGAAAAGGAATTGTTGTACTAGTAATTTCTTTCTAAAACACTCAAGAGTAAATAACCCAAGCACTTCAGAAGAGGAATCAGTTCAGTTGTTTAGTCATTTCTGACTATTTGCGACCCCATGGACTGCAGCATACCAGCCCTCCCTGTCCATCTCCAGCTCCCTGAGTTTACTCAAACTCATGTCCATTGATTAGTGATGCCATCCAACCATCTCATCCTCTGTCATCCCCTTCTCCTCCTGCTCGCAATCTTTCCCAGCATCAGGGTCGTTTCAAATGAGTCAATTCTTTGCATGAGGTGGCCAAAGTATTGGAGCTTCAGCTTCAGCATCAGTCCTTCCAATGAATATTCAGGACTGATTTCCTTTAGAATGGACTGATTTGATCTCCTTGCTGCCTAAGGGACTCTCAAGAGTCTTCTTCAACACCACAGTTCAAAAGCATCAATTCTTTGGCCTTCAGCTTTCTTTATAGTCCAACTCTCACATCCATGACTACTGGAAAAACCATAGCTTTGATTAGATGGACCTTTGTGGCAAAGTAATGTCTCTGCTTTTTAATATGCTGTCTAGGTTGGTCATAACTTTTCTTCCAAGGAGCAAGCATTTTTTAATTTCATGGCTTCAGTCACCATCTGCAGTGATTTGGAACCCAAAGTAATAAAGTCTGACACTATTTCCACTGTTTCCCCATCTATTTGCCACAAAGTGATGGGACCAGATGCCATGATCTTCCGTTTTCTGAATGTTGAGTTTTAAGCCAATTTTTTCACTCTCCTCTTTCACTTTCATCAAGAGGCTCTTTATTTCTTCACTTCCTGCCATAAGGGTGGTATCATCTGCATATCTGAGGTTATTGATATTTCTCCCAGCAATCCTGATTCCAGCTTGTGTTTCATCCAGCCCAGCATTTCTCAGAATGTACTCTGCATACAAGTTAAATAAGCAGGGTGACAATATACAGCCTTGATGTACTCCTTTCCCAATTTGGAACCAGTCTGTTGTCCCGTGTCCAGTTCTAACTGTTGCTTGCTAGCCTGTATACAGATTTCTCAGGATGCAGGTCAGGTGGTCTGATGTTCCCATCTCTTTCAGAATTTTCCACAGTTTGTTGTGATCCACACAGTCAAAGGCTTTGGCATAGTCAATAAAGGAGAAGTAGACATTTTTTTCTGGAACTCTCTTGCTTTTTCGATGATCCAAAAGATGTTGGCAATTTGATCTCTGGTTTCTCTTCCTTTTCTAAATCCAGCTTGAATATCTCGAAGTTCATGGTTCATGTACTGTTGAGGCCTGGCTAGGAGAATTTTGAGCATTACTTTGCTAGTGTGTGAGATGAGTGCAATTGTGTGGTAGTTTGAACATTCTTTGGCATTGCCTTTCTTTGGGATTGGAATGAAAACTGACCTTTTCCAGTCCTATGGCCACTGCTGAGTTTTCCAGCAATGAGTTTGCTGGCATATTGAGTGCAGCACTTTCACAGCATCATCTTTTAGTATTTGAAATAGCTCAACTGGAATTCTATCACCTCCACTAGCTTTGTTCATAGTGATGCTTCCTAAGGTCCACTTGATTTCACATTCCAGGATGTCTGGCTCTAGGTGAGTGATCACCCATCATGATTATCTGGGTTGTGAAGATCTTTTTTGTATTGTTCTTCTGTGTATTCTTGCCACCACTTCTTAATATCTTCTGCTTCTGTTAGGTCCATACCATTTCTGTCCTTTATCAAGCCCATCTTTGCATGAAATGTTCCCTTGTTATCTCTAATTTTCTTGAAGAGATCTCTAGTCTTTCCCATTCTGTTGTTTTCCTCTATTTCTTTGTACTGATCACTGAGGAAGGCGTTCTTACCTCTCCTTGCTAATCTTTGGAACTCTGCATTCAAATGGGTATATCTTTCCTTTTCTCCTTTGCCTTTCGCTTCTCTTCTTTTCACAGCTATTCAGAAAAGCGTACTTGGCACCTAAAACCATCTTGCATCCTCTTTTTGGGAAACAGTGTAAGCAGAGCTGCAATTAAGGAACCAGCCTGTCACCCCGCCTGACCACCAGGAGGTGCACTTTCCGTCTGTCCAGGAAGCCCCAGGCTTTTATCCTACCCTGGGGTGCCTACCGCACCAGGAGCTATGCCCCTTCCCTGGAGAGTCTGCCACGGAGCTCCCAGACGCTGGCACCATGGGAGGCCCAGCCTTGAACCCTGGCGCGCCAAGGCCCTCTCCATTCGGAGGGCCTGCTGGAGCCCATAGAGAAGGTAAGGCCGGGATTCAGTCGCATTGCCTTCCCAGACGTGGAAGCAGAGCCCTTCTCGTCGAGGAAGTTGTGAGGAGCTGAGGTGGCCAGGTAGCAAGGTGGCCTCTTGGGTAGACCCTCAACTGCTCGACTGTGTGTTTGGAAACTGTGAGGTGGCTTGCTTCAGGCATCTGCACTCAGAACACTGGTCCCTGGGGTGTCTGCCTGTCAAATGGGAAATTAGCAAAAATTACTTTCGGGAAAAGGAGTTACGTTTCCGGAAAGAGGGGGCAGGGCCCAGCTGACTTAGCTGGGAGACTGTTAGGAACTTCAGAGGCCTGGAAACGTGACTTATATAGCCTTCTGGGGAGCGTTCTCTTTCTTCTGAGGTGACCAGAATGAACCAGGAGGCCTTGGGATCCTGAAACAGGACTGAGGTTGTGCCTGGCTTAAGGGAGAGACTGTTTTGCCAACAAAGGTCCGTCTAGTCAAGGCTATGGTTTTTCCAGTGGTCATGTATGGATGTGAGAGTTGGACTGTGAAGAAGGCTGAGCGCCGAAGAATTGATGCTTTTGAACTGTGGTGTTGGAGAAGACTCTTGAGAGTCCCTTGCACTGCAAGGAGATCCAACCAGTCCATTCTGAAGGAGATTAGCCCTGGGATTTCTTTGGAGGGAATGATGCTGAAGCCGAAACTCCAGTACTTTGGCCACCTCATGCAAAGAGCTGACTCATTGGAAAAGACTCTGATGCTGGGAGGGATTGGGGGCAGGAGGAGAAGGGGACGACAGAGGATGAGATGGCTGGATGGCATCACTGACTCGATGGACATGAGTCTGAGTGAACTCTGGGAGTTTGTGATGGACAGGGAGGCCTGGCATGCTGCGATTCATGGGGTCGTGAAGAGTTAGACACGACTGAGCGACTGAACTGAACTGATGGTCTGTCACACTGTGAAGGTACACATGGCCTCCGGAAGCACAGCGTGCACACCATGTCTTGATTTTTAAAAATCAGTGCATTTGTGCTTCAGTCGTATCCAACTCTTTGAGACCTTGTGGACTGTAGCCTGCCAGATTCCTTTGTCCATGGGATTCTCCAGGCAAGAATACTGGAGTGGGTTGCCATATCCTCCTCCAGGGGATCTTCCTGACCCAGGGATCCAACAGTGTCTCTTATGTCTTCTGCATTGGCAGGTAGATTCTTTACCACTATCGCTACCTGGGAGTTCAGTTCAGTCGCTCAGTGATGTCCGACTCTTTGCAATCCCATGAATCGCAGCATGTCAGGCCTCCCTGTCCATCACCAACTCCCAGAGTTCACTCAGACTCACGTTCATCAAGTCAGTGATGTCATCCAGCCATCTCATCCTCTGTTGTCCCCTTCTCCTCCTGCCCCCAATCCCTCCCAGTATCAGAGTCTTTCCAATGAGTCAACACTTCGAATGAGGTGGCCAAAGTACTGGAGTTTCAGCTTTAGCATCATTCCTTCCAAAGAAATCCCAGGGCTGATCTCCTTCAGAATGGACTGGTTGGATCTCCTTGCAGTCCAAGGGACTCTCAAGAGTCTTCTCCAACACCACAGTTCAAAAGCATCAATTCTTCGGCACTCAGCCTTCTTCACAGTCCAACTCTCACATCCATACATGACCACAGGAAAAACCATAGCCTTGACTAGATGAACCTTTGTTGGCAAAGTAATGTCTCTGCTTTTGAATATGCTGTTTAGGTTGATCATAACTTTCCTTCCAAGGAGTAAGCGTCTTTTAATTTCATGGCTGCAGTCACCATGTGCAGTGATTTTGGAGCCTCCCCAAAAATAAAGTCTGCCACTGTTTCCCCATCTATTTCCCATGAAGTGATGGGACCGGATGCCATGATCTTTGTTTTCTGAATGTTGAATTTTAAGCCAACTTTTTCACTCTCCACTTTCACTTTCATCAAGAGGCTTTTGAGTTCCTCTTCACTTTCTGCCATAAGGGTGGTGTCATCTGCATATCTGAGGTCATTGATATTTCTCCTGGCAATCTTGATTCCAGCTTGTGCTTCTTCCAGTCCAGCGTTTCTCATGATGTACTCTGCATATAAGTTAAATAAGCAGGGTGACAATATACAGCCTTGACGTACTCCTTTTCCTATTTGAAACCAGTCTGTTGTTCCATGTCCAGTTCTAACTGTTGCTTCCTGACCTGCATATAGGTTTCTCAAGAGGCAGGTCAGGTGGTCTGGTATTCCCATCTCTTTCAGAATTTTCCACAGTTTATTGTGATCCACACAGTCAAAGGCTTTGGCATAGTCAATGAAGCAGAAATAGATGTTTTTCTGGAACTCTCTTGCTTTTTCCATGATCCAGTGGATGTTGGCAATTTGATCTCTGGTTCCTCTGCCTTTTCTAAAACCAGCTTGAATATCTCGAAGTTCATGGTTCATGTACTGTGGAGGCCTGGCTAGGAGAATTTTGAGCATTACTTTGCTAGTGTGTGAGATGAGTGCAATTGTGTGGTAGTTTGAATATTCTTTGGCATTGCCTTTCTTTGGGATTGGAATGAAAACTGACCTTTTCCAGTCCTATGGCCACCACTGAGTTTTCCAGCAGTGAGTTTGCTGGCATATTGAGTGCAGCACTTTCACAGTATCATCTTTCAGGATTTGGAATAGCTCAACTGGAATTCCATCACCTCCACTAGCTTTGTTTGTAGTGATGCTTTCCAAGGCCCACTTGACTTCACATTCCAGGATATCTGGCTCTAGGTCAGTGATCACACCATTGTGATTATCTGGGTCACGAAAATCTTTTTTGTACAGTTCTTCTGTGTATTCTTGCCACCTCTTCTTGGTATCTTCTGCTTCTGTTAGGTCCATACCATTTCTGTCCTTTATCGAGCCCATCTTTGCATGAAATGTTCCCTTGGTATCTCTCATTTTCTTGAAGAGATCTCTAGTCTTTCCCATTCTGTTGTTTTCCTCTATTTCTTTGCATTGATTGCTGAAGAAGGCTTTCTTGTCTCTTCTTGCTATTCTTTGGAACTCTGCATTCAGATGCTTATATCTTTCCTTTTCTCCTTTGCTTTTCTCTTCTCTTCTTTTCACAGCTATTTGTAAGGCCTCCCCAGACAGCCATTTTGCTTTTTTGCATTTCTTTTCCATGGGGATGGTCTTGATCCCTGTCTCCTGTACAATGTCACGAACCTCAGTCCATAGTTCATCAGGTACTCTATCTATCAGATCTAGGCCCTTAAATCTATTTCTCACTTCCACTGTATAATCATAAGGGATTTGATTTAGGTCATACCTGAATGGTCTAGTGGTTTTCCCTACTTTCTTCAATTTAAGTCTGAATTTGGCAATAAGGAGTTCATGATCTGAGCCACAGTCAGCTCCAGGTCTTGTTTTTGCTGCCTGTATAGAGCTTCTCCATCTTTGGCTGCAAAGAATATAATCAGTCTTATTTCGGTGTTGACCATCTGGTGATGTCCATGTATAGAGTCTTCTCTTGTGTTGTTGGAAGAGGGTGTTTGTATGACTAGTGCATTTTCTTGGCAAAACTCTATTAGTCTTTGCTCTGCTTCATTCTGTATTCCAAGGCCAAATTTGCCTGTTACTCCAGGTGTTTCCTGACTTCCTACTTTTGCATTCCAGTCCCCTATAATGAAAAAGACATCTTTTTTGGGTGTTCGTTCTTAAAGATCTTGTAGGTCTTCATAGAACCATTCAACTTCAGCTTCTTCAGCGTTACTGGTTGGGGCATACACTTGGATTACTGTGATATTGAGTGGTTTGCCTTGGAAACCAACAGAGATCATTCTGTCGTTTTTGAGATTGCATCCAAGTACTGCATTTTGGACTCTTTTGCTGACCATGATGGCTACTCCATTTCTTCTGAGGGATTCCTGCCTGCAGTAGTAGATATAATGGTCATCTGAGTTGAATTCACCCATTCCAGTCCATTTGAGTTTGCTGATTCCTAGAATGTCGACATTCACTCTTGCCATCTCTTGTTTGACCACTTCCAATTTGCCTTGATTCATGGACCTGACATTCCAGGTTCCTATGCACTATTGCTCTTTACAGCATCAGACCTTTCTTCTATCAGCAGTCACATCCACAGCTGGGTATTCTTTTTACTTTGGCTCCATCCCTTCATTCTTTTCTTGAGTTATTTCTCCACTGATCTCCAGTAGCATATTGGGCACCTACTGACCTGGGGAGTTCCTCTTTCAGTATCGTATCATTTTGCCTTTTCATACTGTTCATGGGGTTCTCAAGGCAAGAATACTGAAGTGGTTTGCCATTCCCTTCTCCAGTGGACCACATTCTGTCAGATCTCTCCACCATGACCTGCCCATCTTGGGTTGCCCCATGGGATGGCTTAGTTTCATTGAGTTAGACAAGGGAAGCCCCTTTTAAATCAGTGTTTAAATGGCTTCATTGCTTTACATAATGGAAGGCAATTATTTTAAAAGGACATTTTCTTATAAAATTGTGATAATGGTATGTGTTAAATCCAATGGATGGATTTACAAGATTAAACAAAGTACATGAAAGTTCTTTAAACAGTGCCTGACATGTAAGATCTCAGTATTTGGTTACTTAGTGTGATTATCCTAAGTGGAAATGAGTTCTGGGAAACACTGCAATATATGGTCCTTCAGTTCAGTTCAATTCAGTTGCTCAGTCCTGTCTGACTCTTTGCTACCCCATGAACTGCAGCACACCAGGACTCCCTGTCTATCACCAGTTCCGGAGTTTAGTGGAACTCATGTCTGTTGAGTCGGTGATGCCATCCATCCATCTCATCCTCTGTCGTCCCCTTGTCCTCCCACCTTCAATCTTTCCCAGCATCAGAGTCTTTTCAAATGAGTCAGTTCTTCACATCAGGTGGCCAAAGTATTGGAGTTTCAGCTTCAGCATCAACTCTTCCAATGAATATTCAGCACTGATTTCCTTTAGGATGGACTGGTTGGATCTCCTTGCTTTTCCAAAAACTTTTGGAGGCTCCTCATTTGCAGTCTAGCTTTCTTTTCCCTTTTACATGTGTAGCCCAGAGTGTCTTCACTGGCCAAAGGGAGAAGTTCCCTGCAACTCTACTACCCACTGGAAATTCCTGTCAGGTTAATTGTGGAGGTAACTACTAAATAGAGTTGCCAGCAGGTGGCCCCAGAGCACCGTGGTCGTGTTTGCCTCTTCAGGGCCCATCAAGAGGGTATTAGGCCTCCCTTGTGGCTCAGTGGTATAGAATCCACCTGCCTGTGCAGGAGATATGAGTTTGATCCCTGGGTTGGGAAGATCCCCTGGAGAAGGAAATGGCAACCCATTCCAGTATTCTTGCTTGGGAAATCCCATAGAGAGTGGAGCCTGGTGGACTTAGTCCATGGGATAGCAAATAGTCAGACATGACTTAGTGACTAAACAATAACAAGCGGGTGTTCATTTAGGGATGCTTGAGAACCTGGGAAAGAGATTTGTGATTGTTTTTTTCTCTTTCACAAGATTTTGGCCTTTATTTTGTTCGTTCATATAGTCATTCTTCAGATATTATTTTGGATGCCTACTCTGTTCCAGATGCCATTTAGAGACTTGATATCAATGAACTAAAACAAAGATCCTTGCTGTCATGGAGGTTCCATTCTAGCAGGTAGTGATAAAGATAGTAGATAAATTATATAGTGTGTTAGAAGTGTTATAGGCTTCTCTGATGGCTCAGTGTATAAAAAATCCACCTGTAATGCAGGAGACACAGGAGATGCATTTTCGATCCCTGGGTCAGGATGATCCCCCAGAGAAGAAAATAGCAACCTGCTCCAGTATTCTTGCCTGAAAAATCCCATGGACAGAGAACCTGGCAGGCTACAGTCCAAAGGGTTGCAAAGAGTTGGACATGACTGAACACACACAGAGAAGTGTTATAGAAAAGAAAAGTATAAACCAGAGTCTGTGGGAGTGAGGTTGTTGGGATAGGCTGGCTGTAGTATTGAATATGATAGCTAGGTCCAGTTAGGGAGACAGGATGTGAGCAAGATTCGAAAGAATGAAGTTAGCCAAGCAGAGATCTGGGTGAAGAGTATTTTTATTTGTAACAGTTACATTTACTCTGATTGAGGCTAGAGAAGTGAAATGACATGTCTGAGGTTTTATAGGAGGTTGCTGGCAAAGTTGGTGTAATTTCCCCTCCCCATTTCTACCCCCATCTTCCTCACCATAGGAATTACCTCACACAGACATTACCACTCTGTGTTTCCCAGGGTGATGGAGGCTTCTTGTAAATCTGCAGTAATACATAGCTTGCTTAAGTTATGGCTCACATTTGCTTGGCATATTTCCCCAATTGGGTAATACCAAACTAATGTGAACCATGAACTTCCAGATGTTAAAGCTGGTTTTAGAAAAGGCAGAGGAACCAGAGATCAAATTGCCAACATCCGCTGGATCATTGAAAAAGGAAGAGAGTTCCAGAAAAACATCTAGTTCTGCTTTATTGACTATGCCAAAACCTTTGACTGGGTGGATCACAATAAAATGTGGAAAATTCTGAAAGAGATGGGAATACCAGACCACCTGACCTGCCTCTTGAGAAACCTATTGCAGGTCAGGAAGCAACAGTTAGAACTGGACATGGAACAACAGACTGGTTCCAAATAGGAAAAGCAGTCTGTCAAGGCTGTGTATTGTCACCCTGCTTGTTTAACTTCTATGCAGAGTACATCATGAGAAATGCTGGGCTGGAAGAAGAACAAGCTGGAATCAAGACTGCTGGGAGAAATATCAAGAACCTCAGATATGCAGATGACACCACCCTTATGGCAGAAAGTGAAGAGGAACTAAAAAGCCTCTCTTGATGCAAGTGAAAGTGGAGAGTGAAAAAGTTGGCTTAAAGCTCAACATTCAGAAATCAAAGATCATGGCAACCGGTCCCATCACTTCATGGGAAATAGATGGGGAAACAGTGGAAACAGTGTCAGACTTTATTTTCTGGGGCTCCAAAATCACTGCAGATGGTGATTGCAGCCATGAAATTAAAAGACGCTTGCTCCTTGGAAGGAAAGTTATGACCAACCTAGATAGCATATTCAAAAGCAGAGACATTACTTTGCCAACAAAGGTTCATCTAGTCAAGGCTATGGTTTTACCAGTGGTCATGTATGGATGTGAGAGCTGGACTGTGAAGAAAGCTGAGCACCGAAGGATTGATGCTTTTGAACTGTGGTGTTGGAGAAGACTCTTGAGAGTCCCTTGGACTGCAAGGAGATCCAACCAGTCCATTCTGAAGGAGATCAGCCCTGGGATTTCTTTGAAGGGAATGATGCTGAAGCTGAAACTCCAGGACTTTGGCCACTTCATGTGAAGAGTTGACTCATTGGAAAAGACTCTGATTCTGGGAGGGATTGGGGGCAGGAAGAAAAGGGGTCGACAGGGGATGAGATGGCTGGATGGCATCACAAACTCGATGGACGTGAGTTTGAGTGACCTCCGGGAATTGGTGATGGACAGGGAGGCCTGGTGTGCTGCAGTCCATGGGGTTGCAAAGACTCGGACATGACTGAGCAACTGAACTGAACTGAACTGAAACTCTCTGTGACCTTTCTTTTTTTTATGTAATAAATAATTATGTGCTTCATGCTGTGGAGGATAGAATTGAGGCATGGTTCCAGCACCCAAGGGCCTAATAATCTATCCATGAACATTTTGCTCTTCATTTTTTCTCTTTCATCTACTTTCTCCACAAAAGTCCACTGATAATCTTTGTCTACAGCTTAACCTTAGAACTGAGTCAGATGATCAAACTTAGTCCCCCAGCCTTGGTGTCTAGGTTCCTTAACTCTCCCCCAGATCCTTTTTGTTGCCTCTGGATAAATGGTGCCCCTGTGTATCCCCTGGTCAGAAAGTGCACTCACTCTAGCCTGTGTTGGACCAGGTCTATGAGACAAGGCTTATGCTTTATCCTCTACTGCTAGGCTGTAATTAAATACCCAACGTGGGCTTTTATCCCTCCTCCCCACTGCCATCTCCCCGCCAGAACTGTCTGTCTCTTTTATTCACAATTGTAGAAATCTCTTCACTTGATTGGAGACTCGTGTATTCCTGTTTGGAAACTGTGCTTCTTGGACACTGGTTTGTGGGCTTGTGCACTGTTCTTGGTGCCTTCAAGCTGCTTCTCTGAGCCTGAGTCAGTTCTCTCAGCCTCTGACCCTGAGAACTCTGGTCGTATACTGAATCCCCTTCCCTTCCTGCCCACATGTGCTGTGAGAAGATTGTGATTGTCTTTGTTAAAGTCCTTGGTTATGTATGGTTCTTGTGAAACAGCAGTGACACTCAGCAAACTTTGAGGTATTTAAGTGTTTGAGAACTAGTAGTGTAGAGGACTCTTGCCTGGAAAATCCCATGGACAGAGGAGCCTGGTAGGCTTCAGTCCATGGGGTTGCAAAGAGTCAGACACGACTGAATGACTTCACTTTCACTTTTCACTTTCATGCATTGGAGAAGGAAATGACAACCCACTCCTGTGTTCTTGCCTGGAGAATCCCAAGGATGGCAGAGCTTGGTGGGTTGCTGTATATGGGGTTGCACAGAGTCGGAGACGACTGAAGTGACTTAGCAACAGCAGCAGCAGCAGTGTAGAGGAGAGGGAGCTTGGTAAGCCTGCAGTAGATAAAAATGAGGAAGCTTGGTCTTGAAGGGTGGGTCGAATTAATAGGTTTAGTGAGAGAACAGAGGGGGTTGAACATGAGGTTTTGTGGGACAATGAGACATTAGCCTAATAGAATGGAGAGGGTGTGTTTGAAAGTGGTGGTGTGAAGAGGTAGGTAGGTAGGGGAGGGCCGGAACAGGCCTGGAGCACAGGTCAAGAAGTTTGCATTACAGCAGCAGCAGCAAACTATTCTAAATAGGGATTTTCCTGGGAAGTTGACATAAAGTCATAAGAGGGGCATGTCATTAGGACCTATATATCCACCTGCCTATCTTTGAGGATCTCAAATTTACAACATTTCCAAATGCTGCTTATAAAAGAGGTTTCCTGGGCTGTTTGTTCATGGCATCCTGTTTCTTACCTATTTGCTTGTTTTCTTCTCAGTCTCCTCTAGTGTATCCTGGAATGAATGCTGCCAGACTCTGGTTTCCTTTTGTGTCCCCAGAGGCCCCCACAGTATCAACTACTCAATGCTGTGAAAATACTTGTTGATTGAGTGAATAAACTAAATATCTGCTTCTCCCAAGGATTGCACAGAATCAGACACTACTGACGAGACTTAGCACATGTGCACACATGCACCCAAGCTTCTCTGCCCTCTCAATGCTCAAATCTGTTAGTGCTGACACAATCTATCCGGCCTGCAAAGTTGGAAACTTGGAGTCAATCTTGGTGAAGACATGAGCACAGGACCTGGCTGCTCCTGAACTTGACATGGAGACAGTAATCCCACTGAGACCTTGTTTTTTTACTCCATTATGACAAGTGCATTTTAGATGTGAAGGCTGAAAGCCTCAAACTTAAACACTGATAGGAGTAAAAACTCATTGGAAAGCAGGGCTGTGAATTGTAAATTACATATTTCTACAAGTAACCATCATGTTAGCTGTTGTGCTTTCTTCCAAAGGGCAGTGGTCAAGAGTATGGGCTCTGGAATCAGATTCAGTTCAGTTCAGTCACTCAGTCGTGTCTGACTGTGACCCCATGAATTGCAACATGCCAGGCCTCCCTGTCCATCACCAACTCCTGGAGTTCACTCAAACTCACGTCCATTGAGTCGGTGATACCATCCAGCCATCTCATCCTTTGTCGTCCCCTTCTCCTCCTGCCCCCAATCCCTCCCAGCATCAGAGTCTTTTCCAATGAGTCAACTCTTCGCATGAGGTGTTCAAAGTACTGGAGTTTCAGCTTTAGCATCAGTCCTTCCAAAGAAATCCCAGGGCTGATCTCCTTCAGAATGGACTGGTTGGATCTCCTTGCAGTCCAAGGGACTCTCAAGAGTCTTCTCCAACACCACAGTTCAAAAGCATCAATTCTTCGGTGCTCAGCTTTCTTCATAGTCCAACTTTCACATCCATACATGACCACTGGAAGAACCATAGCCTTGAATTGCTGCTGCTAAGTCGCTTCAGTCGTGTCCGACTCTGTGTGACCCCATAGACAGCCTCCTACCAGGCTCCTCTGTCCCTGGGATTCTCCAGGCAAGAACACTGGAGTGGTTTGCCATTTCCTTCTCCAATTCATGAAAGTGAAAAGTGAAAGTGAAGCCTCTCAGTCGAGTCTGACTCTTAGCCACCTCATGGACTGCAGCCTACCAGGCTCCTCTGTCCATGGGATTTTCCAGGCAAGAGTACTGGAGTGGGGTGCCATTGCCTTCTCTGATAGCCTTGAATTGCCTGGGCTCAAATCCTTGTTGTGCTACCTACCAGCTGTGTGTCTTTGGGAAAGCTGTGTAACCTCCCTATGGCTCAGTTTTCTCCTGTGTGAAATATGGGTGTGAATAATACTTCCCTCACAGAGTTGCCATGATCCAGTTCTTAGAGCAGTGCTGGCACATATTAATGCTCAGCAAGGTTTAACTATAATTATTCGCTCTGGGTATTTAATGGGCCCTTGAGACAAGCTTGTGTCTCTTGCCATTTTGGGCTACTGCTCTGAGACAAGTGGCCTGGCCTCATTAAGATGTGGCCAAGGGTGTGGTAGGAAGAGATGTCTGAATTTGTTGAGTGAGGACTGGGTTCCTGCAGGAGATGACAGTGGGCACAGAGGGAGGTCCCAGGTCCAGACGGGATTACTGCAGGTGGAATGCGCATATAATCCCCTGACACAGTGAAGGAAGTGTTACTGCCTAGCCATGTACACACAGTGCTGCACAGAGGTGGACAGATTTCTGGTCTGTCCTGGTTTTGCTTTGTAGTAGGAGAAGGCAGCCCAGTCTGAAGACTGTGTTAGGGCTCATCGCAGTCCTGTTCCACTTCCCCATCCTCTCCTTCCTCAAATGGCTCTCCTGCTCAGTGAGCTTAGCTGGACACTACATTCCAAGAGTGGTGGTGGTGTTGAGGTGGACCAGAGGGTTTGGTGCTTTTTCCAAACTGGTCAACCGTGAAACATTACTTTTCACCACTGAGTCCTAGTTCCCCGCAGTATCAAGCATTTAATTCTCTTACTACTTCCCGCACAAACAGAGCAAAGATGGATTTGTTAACCAGTTATTTTGCACTGTCTAGTGAGTTTTATTGTACTGACTTTTAAAATACTTGGAAATGAAAGATTTTTTTTTAGGTACAGAAACATCTGTGGTCATCCATGTGCAGTATTAATGAGGTCTTTCCCAGCCCACTGTGGGCTTCACACAGGTGTGCTCTGAGGGCCGCACAGTCCAGATTGAGGGACCTGAGGACGAAGATATCAGCATCCCTTTCTTCTGAATGCAGAAGGCAAGGTGCAGGTGTGAGATGTTCAAATCTGAACGATGTTGCTATTGCAAGGAACTTTTATTTTTTCCTACTCTGCCTCTATGCAGAATAGAGAAAAGACTGCCTAAACAGAGATGGAGGGGAGTTGGAGAAAAATAAAGAGTAGGATACAGTTTGTGGGTCTGTATTCTTTCTTTGCTCCAGAGTTAGTGTGAAAGATGGTGAGTTTTTTTTTTTTTTTTTTTTTTTTTTTAACAGAAAGGCATCATTGTATTTTCTGAATAAGACCTTGATCAGGGTAAGCAGTTCTTTGTGTAACACATTGTACTCTGCCCAGAAATAAAGGAATCTCTTTAAATAAACATTTCCAGTGTCAGCGCATAGTCCTGTCTCTCTACTGTGGGCATCTTAGAGCTGAGGGGACACATGCCTCTGTTAGTATTACTAAGATGACAGTCCTTTCAGACTGTGGAGGACAAACGTGGTCTGACATGTCTTTGGATGATCGAGGGGGCTGAGTTTCTCCTAGCCCAAAAGTGGCATCAAAGGACACCTGCAAGTTCCATCCAGTTATTCCTCTTCCTTTCCTGGATACTTGTCTGTCTTCCTCTTCACCATTCTGACCGTGTCACTTTTCTATTTTGAAAAAATTGAAGTCTTAGGATATGGTTTCACCTTGTCCATTTGGGTCCGTTTAGACTCAACCTCAAATATCTTCATATGTGACCCCTCTCTCCATTCATCCTTTGACATTTTCCTAGACCTGTTTCCAGAGCCAGAACCACTTCCTAAACTGGAGTCATCTCTTTGTTGACAATATTCTGAAATACCTCTGTCTTCTTCCTCCTGTCATTTCACTCTTTCACTGCCAACTTGATTTCCCAGGACTGAGTATTTTACTGCCTGTGGCAGGTAGGTAGGACCACAGCTAGACTTTGGCATCTTTGTGTGAGTTAGAAAGGCTTCCTCTTTGCATGGATCTAGTCCTCTGGACACATCACTTGGCAAATAGGGGGTCCCTGGGGAAAAGAAAAAAGTACTCAGGTAGATACAGTTTTTTGCTAAGATTGTTAAGTGGACTTGGATTGGATTTCCTGGACTTGCTCCCTGTGGATACTTCTGGACAGTGGGCAGATTTTACAGCTGTAGGTGGTGCTTTGTGTTAAGAAGAAAAACTTCAGAATCACACCACTTGGGTTCAATGCTAGCTCTGGTGACCACAGCCAGTTACTTAATTGCTGTGCCTCACTGTCCTCATCAGTAAAATGGATATATGGGATTATCTCTCATGGGGTAATTGAAAGGGTTGGATTCCATAATCACAATTTTGCAAGTATGGGTCTCAGTCATGTTGTAATGCATTATGAGTATTGTCAGCATTGGGTAAGCATCTCAAAGAGGTGCAAATCTGATCACCCCAATTGCTTCCAGAGTGGGCAGGAGAGAAGGCTTGGATTAAGGGTGCATCGAGATCAGCTCCTCCTGTTAAGCTTGATGACTCCTCATGTAGACAGGGCTTCTACCTCCACTGAGAGATGTCACAGATAATGACTGTGATGCACTGAGCTTGTTTCCTTCTCGTTTTCTTCTCCTCCCTGTCCTCTCCCTCATGTCCTCCATGAATGTATTCCTTCAATCAGCAATCTGATATAATATCTACAACTGCATATTGCTTATTACTTGCTTTCCTGTCACTGTTAATTCTATATTTTGCTTGTCTCATTTTCTTTAGTTCTGTTTCCAAGAAAGGTCCCTATATCTTTAATTCTTCCTTTGGAAACTCCCTGCAGCCCCGTGTTCTGTGAGACATCTGGTTTTCTGTGATGCTGTTTCTCTTTACTCTGTGGAGTGGAGCCTGCTGCTCCCAGTGAAGGCAGTGTGGGCTGGTGGATTGAGAATGAGTTTTATTTTGTAGGTCACATCTGACCTACCCATCCTGGCTGAGCTATGTGTCCCTGGACTCACAGTTCACTTCTGAGAACCCCAGTTAGCACACAGAAAAGCTTAAGGATCTCTGCTCCAAAGAGTTGTGAGGTTAAAAAGGAATAAGTGACCCGGCATTGATACATCAGACCTGGTATATTCCATATTGTTACTTTAGCTTTACCTGAAAAGCTGCTGCTGCTGCTTGAAAGGCCTGTCTTTACCCCAGTAATGGAATTAGGGGGAAATTTGATTGCAAAATTATCCCTACCTTCACAGGTACACAGTTTGGGTCCAGAAGAGGTCCTGTCCCTTTTCCCCATTCCTGTAACCCTCTCTAGGGCTCACTCAGTGTCTGGGACCCTTCTCTTATCCTTCCCCCTGCCTTGCCAATTCCATACCTGCCGTTAACTTCACTTTATTTTCTATGCTTGCTCTGCCAGGTTTTTGTGTGTTGGTGAATATCATGTACTGTGGTGCATTCGCTGTTCTCTACACATTTGTGATTTTCCATCTTATTTCAGTTCTGAATCCTCCTTGACAATCTCTTTCCTCATTCCTAGTTAATGCCCTTCCCAGACCTCTCCAGTGCTTCACACCTTTCCCACTTGTTTCAAACTTCCTTCCCTCCCTCCCCATATTCCTTTGAGCAGATTATTTCACATCCTTTTTTGTTAAGAGGGAGACATGCCTAAAAAAGCATTAGGGGTCCATTCTTGAGAAGAATATTTCTTTGAATAAATGACATGGAAGACATTTAAAGAAAAAAAAATGTCTTTGAGGTTACCAGGATTACAGTTGGTCATTTCTTGTGGGTAAAACAGCAATTTCCCCACATGATTAATTATCATACTTGTAGATATCAGTATTGTGAAAGTCAGGGAGAAACATTTTTACATTAGGGAGTCTGCAGTTTATAGGAAAGGGCTCAAGATTTCATTGACTTGAAGAAACTAATTCTAGGTAGAATCTTGTTACTTATTTTCAGGTTATCTCAGGGCATAAAGATTTTTTTCCATCTGCAACAGTGGTATCTGAATATGTTTGGTTGTAATAGTGATGGACAAGGGGTGAGTTTTGTTTTCTCCATAGGAGCATGTGTGCTTGCTAAGTTGCTTCAGTTATGTCCAATTCTTTGCAACCCTATGGACTGTAGCCTGCCAGGCTCCTCTGTCCATGGATTCCCCAGGCAAGAATACTGGAGTGAGTTGTCAGGCTCTCCTCCAGAGGATCTTCCTGACTTGCATCTGTTTGTCTCCTGCATTGGCAGGTGGGTTCTTTACCTCTAGTGCCACCTGGGAAGCCCCTCCATAGGGACAATAGATGTGATTTCTCCTAACCTCCATTCTTCTCAAAGGAATCCACTGGATCACAGATCATTTAAATTCAGATTGCTGGATCCTGTCTTCTAGAAATTCTGACTCAATGGGTCTGGGATAGAATCCAGGAATTGGCTTTTCGAATAAGTACCTCAGGTGATTATTCTCATCCTAGGAACCTCTTTTAGTAACACCGAGGTAAGAATGTATTCACTCATTTTTACCTCCTTTTAGCCTCAAGTGTACTCTTGAGAGTCCCTTGGACTGCAAGGAGATCCAACCAGTCCATTCTAAAGGAGATCAGTCCTGGGTGTTCTTTGGAAGGATTGATGCTGAAGCTGAAACTCCAATACTTTGGCCACCTCATGTGAAGAGTTGACTCATTGGAAAAGACCCTGATGCTGGGAGGGATTGGGGGCAGGAGGAGAAGGGGACAACAGAGGATGAGATGGCTGGATGGCATCACAGACTCGATGGACATGAGTTTGGGTGAACTCCAGGAGTTGGTGATGGACAGGGAGGCCTGGCGTGCTGAGATTCATGGGGTCGCAAAGAGTCGGACACAACTGAGTGACTGAACTGAACTGAACTGAGCCTCAAGTGTATAGGGAAACCTACCCTTTTCTAAGGCCGATTTCAGTATATGTGCTCTTGTTTCCATTTCTGTCATTTCTTCTAGGTCCTTGAGCCAGCAATGAAACCCCTTTCTGGCATCGACTATCTCTTTCTTTTCAGTCTCCTTCTGAAAATATGGCTTCCAAATATTAATATTTTTTCAAATATTTCCAATTATTAATATTTTTCACTCATTTAGTAAACTTTATTGGGTGTCTCCTAGGTTTTCAACACATACTTTAATTTCCTTCTTTGTAAAGGCTTCTTCTCTCTTCCTTGCCTACTCTTGTACTTCTCTTTCCTGTCAGACTTCTTGAAAGAATCTTTCCTTTCCATACTAACTTGTAATAACCATAACAGCAACAACAAATAGTAACAAGGTAGCCTAACAATAACACTTGGAGGATGACTGTGGACGGGCACTTTTCTAAGTGCTTTACATATGTTAACTATGTAGCAGATACTCTGTGTCCTTTAAAAAATGCATATATTTGTATGTATATAAGGCTATGGTTTTTCCAGTGGTAATGTATGGATGTGAGAGTTGGACTGTGAAGAAGGCTGAGCACCGAAGAATTGATGCTTTTGAATTGTGGTGTTGGAGAAGACTCTTGAGAGTCCCTTGGACTGCAAGGAGATCCAACCAGTCCATTCTGAAGATCAGCCCTGGGATTTCTTTGGAAGGAATAATGCTGAAGCTGAAACTCCAGTACTTTGGCCACCTCATGTGAAGAGTTGACTCATTGGAAAAAACTCTGATGCTGGGAGGGATTGGGCGCAAGAGGAGAAGGGGACGACAGAGGATGAGATGGCTGGATGGCATCACTGACTCGATGGACGTGAGTTTGAGTGAACTCTGGGAGTTGGTGATGGACAGGGAGGCCTGGCGTGCTACAATTCATGGGGCCGCAAAGAATTGGACATGACTGAGCAAGTGAACTGAACTGATGTGTGTATTGTTGTTGTTAAGTCACTTCAATCATACCCGACTCTGTGTGACCCCATAGATGGCAGCCCACCCAGCTCCCCCATCCTTGGGATCCTCCAGGTAAGAACACTGGATTGGGTTGCCATTTCCTTCTCCAAAGCATGAAAGTGAAAAGTGAAAGTGAAGTCGCTCAGTTGTGTCCAACTTTGCGACCCCATAGACTGTAGCCTACCAGGCTTCTCCATCCATGGGATTTTCCAGGCAAGAGTACTGGAGTGGGTTGCCATTGCCCTCTCCGATATATGTGTGTATGTATATATATATACACACACACACATGTATATATATATATTTCTGGACTGTTTATTCAGATATATTGATCTATTTGTTTACTCTTTTCCTAGTTCTCTCTGGTTTTATTTACTGTAACTTTATAAAATACATTTTATATTCATGCCTGTTACTTACCGAAGTTCTCTATTTTGGCTTCTGAAAGCAGCACTTTCTCCTTCTTCCTCTATTCACCTTTATCACCATTCTTCACTGAGTTTTCTTCTCTGTGTTCCTTATAGTCCACTTAAGTCTTTCCTAACTAGCATTTCCAGCCACAGTTCCTGATCCTTTTTGCCTGCCTGCTTCAGTCAAAGACATCTACTCTTTGTTCCCTGAACACACTACCTCTTTGATGTCTTTGCACATGGAGTTTTGTTCTCTGCCTATGCAATCTGAGAGTATATTGTATGGCAGATTGTCACAGCTGTGTCTCAGAGTACCTGATGGTTTAATATCTTCAACATCTGGAATGTTCTTAACAACAGTTGTAGACAAGGACCAAGCAGGAGCTGGGAGGACTGCTCAGGGATCTTTAATATATAGGATAGAGCATACAGGGTGGGGGAGTCAGAGGACACAGGAGGGGGTGATGGTGGCAGGGCTGAGACAGGGGATTCTGGGTATTGGCCTTGGATCATTGTTTTTAAAGAGTGCTAGACTGTGGGAGGTTGTTTATAATTAGTCCCTTAATGACTAATGGGCCCCTTAAATGAGGCTTCCACTAGGGAGGACTAGGTCAGAAATGCCACCCTCTGGAATTGAAGCTAATGAGAACCATTAATTGTGATGAGATAAATAAAATGTGAGGAGATGAGTTATGTGCAGCAGGGATCCTCCCTTAGGATTGTTCTTAGGTGTGTTGCTGATGAGCAAGAGTGTTTCTCAAATGTTCTTTAAGGACATTAAGTATCTTTGCATGGAGGGTAGGAAAAAGAGAGTCAGAGGATGAGTACCAGTTGGTGTGTCTCCAGCAGTGTCTAGACCATGGGGCTGATCCAGTCCTAGGTGTTTGACTGTAGTTGTTTAAAGAAAAATATTACTAGAGTGGACGACATATGGTAACAACACATGTGCTTTTGAGTCAGACTGGGTATAAATCTTGGCTCTACTAATATAGGCAAGTCACTTAACCTTTCAGGGTTTCAGTTTTCTCCTCAATAAAGTAATTGTAGTTCCTCTAGTCATAGGGTTTCTATGAGAGTGAAATTAAGCAATAAGTAATATATTAATAATATATGTAAAGCACATGATTTCATATTCCCAGTTTATAAAATGTTAGTTTCATACTCTTTACCTTTTAAGACAGATTATTAAAATCATCAGTTTATCATATCATGGTAGGCCAGCTCTTTGAGAATCAAGCTTCTTTGCTGTAAAGCTCATTGAAGAATCTCAGCTGTTTCTTAAATGAACCCACCCAGTGGGATGGAAATTCCCAAGATAGACAACTGGTTCCTGTTCTCAATGCATATCTATCTTGCATAAAAAAAAGTGGACCATTAAACTTTGCTTTAGTATGAATCTGTCTTCCAGAAATTGATTACATATGAGTGCACAGAAGAAAATTGACTTTATTTTCTGAATTGGGATGCAGACCCTGGATAAGTTACTGAGATCCTGTAAGATTCTACCCTCAAGAGTTAGTCTACTGCTTTCTCTTGTCTTTTTTTTTCCTAGGTGAAATATTACAATTATTAGATTTTGGAGTCATAATAAGGAGAAGAGGAATAGTATGAAAAATTTGACTTAGGTATACAAGGAGGTATTTATTTGAAAAATTTTGCTTTATCTTAATTTTCTTTCTCCTGAACCCTGAAATTTAGAAGAGGTAAAGAATAAGGTTGAGATATTGCCTGGTAAAAAGGTCAGATTTGGTCCTCATCCTTGTAGACTTAGATGTTCACTGATGCTGGTGTCTCAAGAGTTACTTAGATTCAGGAAGGCTGTTTCTCTGTAACTAACCTAACCAGGTCTGAAATATGAAACTAGAATGCCAGCTTATTAATTTCCAATCAGAAATGTTCTATCAGAAACACTGATTGTCTTTAGTTTTTAAATGTATTATTTATTTATTTTTGACTGCACTGGGTCTTTCTTGCTGCTCAGGCTTTTCTCTAGTTGTAGAGTGAGGGCTCATCTCTAGTTGTGGTGTATGGGTTTCCCATTGTGGTGGCTTCTCATTGTGATGCATCTCTTGTTGCAGAGCATGGGCTCTAGGCACACAGGCCTCAGTAGTTGCGGTACGCTGGCTTAGTTGCCCCGCAGTATGTGGAATCTTCTTGGGCCAGGGATCAAACCTGTGTCCTCTGCATTGGCAGATGGAGTCTTAACCACTGGACCACCAGAGAAGTCCCTGCTGCTGCTGCTGCTAAGTTGCTTCAGTCATGTCCGACTCTGTGCGACCCCAGAGACGGAAACCCACCAGGCTCCCCCGTCCTTGGGATTCTCCAGGCAAGAACACTGGAGTGGGTTGCCATTTCCTTCTCCAGTGCATGAAAGTGAAAGTGAAAGGGAAGTTGCTCAGTCATGTTCGACTCTTAGTGACCCCATGGACTACAGCCTACCAGGCTCCTCCATCCATGGGATTTTCCAGGCAAGAGTGCTGGAGTGGGGTGCCATTGCCTTCTCCGAGAGAAGTCCCTAGGTGTCCTTTTTAATCTGATTAGTCAATGCTTCCTCCTTTGGGGGAAATAACAGGAAGCCAGCATTTCAGAAGTCTCCCTGGTGAGTTTCAAGTCTAAATCACACAGGTGCTTGTATGATTTGGATGGTGAATCTCATTAGGTGTTGATGTGCTGATTCATTTATTTCAACCATATGTCAGTTGAGTAGCTTGTCAGAACACTTTCTTCCTTGAATGGTCTTTGATGGCATGCTCACGTTGATCTTTGTGTCCTTCTTTTTGTGAAATATTGAATAATTATGGCTTATAAATAATTGCAGGGAGTAATATAGGAATAAATATCAACTTACTTAAGAAAACTTTTGGATTGTTTTTTCGTTCAGTCCCATTTTCTTCCCTCTCTCCAGAGGTAACTGCTGTTCTGAATCTGGTGTTTTACATTCCTATAAAGACTTTTATATTTACCAAATATGTGTTAACTACAAATAATAATTAACACATATCTGACAAATAATAATGGGCTTCCCTTATAGCTCAGTTGGAAAAGAATCTGCCTGCAATGCAGGAGACCTGGGTTCGATTCCTTGGTTGGGAAGATCCCCTGGAGAAAGAAATGACAACCCACTCCAGTATTCTTACCTGGAGAATCTCATGGACAGAGGAGCCTGGTGGGCTACAGTCCATGGGTTGCAAGAGTCAGACTCTACTTAGTGACTAAACCACCACCACAAATAATAATATAGATATTATGATGTATATTGTAAAACTTTATAAAGGGTAACACACAGTATATAGATGTTTTACAGTTTTTTTCATGTAATGTTTATATTTTGGGGACTTCTCCATATTGAGATACACAGATAGTCTCTGACTTACAGTGGTTTGGCTTATACTTTTTTCAGCTTTGTGATGGTTTGAAAATGATAAGCCTTCAGTGGAAACTGTTCTTTGAATTTTGAATTTAGATCTTTCCCTAGGCTAGTGACATGTGGTACAATTCTCTCTAGGTGCTTGTTAGTGGCAAGGAGCCATAGCTCCTGGGAAGCTATGCAATCACGAGGGTAAACAATTGATACAACCAATATGTTTTTCTCTTTCAGTATAATATTCAATAAATTACACGTAGTATAATAAATTACATGTACTACAATTTGTTATAAAATAGGCTTTGTTTTAGATGATTTTAGATGATTAGCTAAAGACTAATATAAGTGTTCTGAGCATATTTAAAGTAGGCTAGACTAAACTATGATGTTTGGTAGAATAGATGTATTAAATGAATTTTCAGTGTAATGTATTTAACCTTACAATGATTTTATTGGGATGTAGCTCCCATCATAAGTTGAGGAAGATTTGAATACACTTAGGAGCAGAAAACTTCTTCCCTTCTAGTTTCTGTGGCTAGCCTAATAATTAAGTTGATATAAGATAGATTAACTGGAGAAAAACAATTTTAATTTCATACATATGGGAGTTCCATAAAAATATGAGACTCAAAGGCGGTCAGGCAGTTGAGACTTATATAACGGTTCTGAGCAAAGGAGAAGAGGGTGCTGTGCTGTGCTGTGCTTAGTTGCTCAGTTGTGTCCAACTCTTTGCTACCCCATGGACTGTAGCCCACCAGCCTCCTCTGTCCATGGAGTTCTCCAGGCAAGAATGCTGGAGTGGGTAGCCGTTCCTTTCTCCAGGGGATCTTCCTGAGCCATGAATCGAACCGAGGTCTTCTGCATTG
This sequence comes from Bubalus bubalis, assembly GCF_019923935.1. NCBI lineage: Eukaryota > Metazoa > Chordata > Mammalia > Artiodactyla > Bovidae > Bubalus > Bubalus bubalis. The sequence goes on along the minus strand of NC_059162.1, from coordinate 18,539,128 downwards.
TGGCGGATTCTTTACCAGTCGAGTTACCAGGGAAGCCTAGAGATGACGGTAGGGGACTTCAAAGGGAGGAAGACAATTCATAATAAGATGAGTGAAGTGAGTGAAGTCGCTCAGTCGTGTCCGACTCTTTGCGACACCATGGACTATAGCCTAACCAGGTTCCTCCGTCCATGGGATTTTCCAGGCAAGAATACTGGAGTGGGGTGCCATTTTCTTCCTGACCCAGGGATTGAACCCAGGTCTCCCGCATTGTAGGCAGACGCTTTACCGTCTGAGCCACCAGGGAAGAAGATGAAAAAAGCAAATGCTTGGTAAACAAATGTTTTCCAGGCCATGTAGATAAGTCTTCCTGATACAAAAAGTTATCTCTGCTAATAGCTTTGATCCCAGTATAGGCCTTGTGAAAAGTGAAAGAGTTAGTCACTCAGTTGTATCTGACTCTTTGCGATCCCATGGACTGTAGCCCACCAGGCTCCTCTGTCCATGAGATTCTCCAGGTGAGAATACTGGAGTGGGTTGCCATTCCCTTCTCCAGGGGATCTTCCCAACCCAAGGATCAAACCTAGTTCTCCTGTATTACGAAAGATTCTTCACCATCTGAGCCACTCGAGAAGCCCCAGTAGGCCCTGTACCTAAACTCTTTTAGACAGTTAAAGGGAGAGGCAAAAACAAACAAACTCCAGAAAAGGAGTTCTTCCTGAGTCAGCTAGGCCTTGATTACCTTCAGCTCAGAATAATCCATATGCCAATGTAGCATAATTTTTGGTGTTGTATTCTGTACTCCCCCCACCACTGCCTCAGGTATATCTCCTTACTTTTAACTGTTGTGTAGCATTCTAGTGTATGGATATATCACAACTGATTTATCTATTCTTCTCTTGATTTTTAAGTTATTTGCAACATTTTCTGACTCTCATGTCATCGCCAAATTGCTTCCTAAGTGTTTACCAATGTAGATCTTCATTGCTCAGTATCCTCTCCAATGTTCTATGCCAGAATAATTTTTTTGTAATCTGATTGGTATGAAATGATATTTCATTATATCTTAATTTTATGTTTCTCTGAGCATTGTTTTAAAAATGCCACTTGGCTGTTAAAATTTCTATTTTGGTGAACTTTCTTTTTATAAGTTTTCCTGTTTTTCCCCACCATACAATGAACCATCACCATGCAAAGAACTTACAAATATCAAATTAGAGGAAGAACTGACTCATTTGAAAAGACCATGATGCTGGGCAAGATTGAAGGCAGGATGATAAGGGGATGACAGAGGATGAGATGGTTGGATGGCATCACCGACTCGATGGACATGAGTTTGAGTAAACTCCAGGAGTTGGCGATGGACAGGAAGGCCTGGCATGCTGCAGTTCATGGGGTCCCAAAGAGTCAGACACGACTTAGTGACTGAACTGAATTGAAGAAATTGCCACACTATTTTTCAAAGTGAATATGTCATTTTACTTTTCACCAGTAATACCAGCTCTTGGTATTGCCCACATTTTAAATTTTGGCCATTCTAGTGTTTGTGTGGTAGTATCTTATTATGTTTTAATTTGCATTTCTCTGATGACTAAGGACATTGAGCATCTTTTCAGGTACTTATTGGTCATCTTGTTTGGTAAGTGTTGAATCAGATCTTTTGTTCATTTTAAAACTGAGTTGTTTGTCTTGTTTTTGAATTAAAAAATATTTGTATATTCTGGGTTATTTGTGAAGGACAGGGTCTTGGACAATAACTATTTAAGTTAGTTTATAGTATGACCACCTGTGTGTGAGTGAACTGAAGCAGAGATGAGACAAACCTCAGTATTTCATGATCATTATTTATTGTCAATTTTAATGCAGTCAGTTATTTGAATCCAGAGACTTGAAACAAATATACTACAGTCAAACTAAGAAACTGTAAAGTAGTTGCTGACAGTATTTTGTTCCATTGCTGTATAAATGATATTTTCCTCTGAGGAAGGCCAGTGAACTACAGAGGTAGTTTGAAGCCATTGCGTTTTCATGCTCTTGCTCTTCTAATTTTTGTTTTTTAACCTGGAGGAAATTCTTAGTAGTAGGAATCAAAATCTTTCTTGCTGAAACCAAGTCAGAGCTAACATTTAGATCCTTCAATCCTGAACTGATTCATCCCTGCCCTTTAAGAAAAAAATGCTGTCACTCACAGGTTAGGAAGAAGCACCTGGTGCCAATGTAGAATGCCTCTTGTTAGTTTACTCATTAAAAATGTAGCTAAGAAAAGGAGCTTGGTGATTTTGATAAGCAAAGATGCTATTGATGCTACATCTTTGCTTTTAGGGTCTTTTCTGCCACCATCCATTGTGGAGCATACAGAAAATTATGGTCCATGTTGCTATAAGAGAAGCTTTGGCTCCAGAACTGGTGACACATTTATAATTTTTTGCTTTTTGGAGATGAAAGATTAGTTTTGGCATCATATGGTGAGTAAGGAGCTGTCAAAAAGACACTTCAACTAAACCCCAAGCTCCTTAAATGTTTAGCATTATTCTTCTGAATTTATTTTCATACACCATTTATTCAACTCTGTATTTCCTAACAAAGTAGTCCCCATACCCTACATTCTTTGGAAGGAACACAATAATAAGGAATTAAGTACAGTTACATGTTTAAAAGGAAAAGACAGAAATAGATATATCTACTTTAAGAAAGAAGTTTTGTAATGAATTGCTTGTATGTAAATTTCATATTTTTTAAGTTACTAATTGAGTTAACTTCACTTCTATTTACTATTCATCACTTGAATTAGCACCTCTGCTCTTGGACATACTCATAGAGTGGAGTGCTGGTCCGTAACTTGTAGAAACTTGAGTTTGTATCTCTCCCTCCATCGTGACCTCCTTCTCTCTGGTAATAATAGCCACCTTGTCTGTTATCCTCCTTGCAAATTAACAATGTATTGCTAGTGTTAGATCTAGATTCTCCAAAGGACGGTGTAAACTGTCTAAAGCCACAACTTGAGGAGCTTTCCTCTTGTCTATAACTACCTCCTGGTTGCCCTTCATTACAATTTGAATAGCTGTAGCCAGATTCTGTTTGACCCTGGCTGCATCCTTGGCTTTGTTGCCTACATGTTTCTGATTGTCCACAAATACTCTCATATCCATCAGACTTGCTACTTGTTGGGCTACAACTCCTACTTCTTTCTTTTTGACTGTATCCTGACCATTCTTGGCTGTTTCTTCTTGATTGATTGGGAGTTGAGCCTATTTGGGATCTACTATACCCACCATGAGTTCCACTTGAACTTGACCTACATCTCCCTTGTAATTCATATTGCTCATAGCTAGAACACTGACCAGATCCAGAACCACGTTGTTCAGAGCTAGATGAGTGACATGAGCCAGGCCTATGTTGTTCAGAAGTAGAACACTGACCCAAGCCTGATCCATGTTGACTCTGGGTAGAACACTGACCTGAACCAGATCTGTGTTGGCCATAGCTAGAAGACTGACTCCATCCAGACCCAAATTGGCTGCAGTTAGAGGACTGACTTGGGCCAGTGCCACACTGGACATGGCCAGAAGACTGTCCTAATCCAGACCTCTGTTGACTATAGTGAGAAGATTGGTCTGATCCAGACCCACATTGGCCATAGCTAGAAGACTGACCTGATCCAGATATATTTTGACCACAGCTTGATGATTGTCCTGAAGTAGACCCATGGTGTCTATATGTAGAGGACTGACCTAAGCCAGATCCATGTTGACCAAAGCCAGATGACTCTCTTGAGCTAGAACCATGCTGACCAAAACTAGAAGACTGACCTGAGACAGATCCATGTTGTCTGCAGCCAGAAGACTGACTTGAACCATATTGACTTGAGCCACATTGACCATAGCTGGAAGACTGACCTAAGTTAGATCCCTGTTGGCTGCAGCTTGATGACTGTCCTGAAGTAAAACCATGTTGCCCATAGCTAGAGGACTGACCTAAACCAGAGCCATGCTGACCAAAGCCAGATGACTCTCTTGAGCTAGAACCATGCTGACCAAAACTAGAAGACCGACTTGAGCCAGATCCATGTCGGCTGTGGCCAGAAGACTGACTTGAGCCAGATCTGTGTCTGCTGTGGCTGTAAGATTGACTTGGGCCATATTGACTTGAGCCACATTGACCATAGCTGGAAGACTGACCTAAGTTAGATCCCTGTTGGCTGCAGCTTGATGACTGTCCTGAAGTAAAACCATGTTGTCCATAGCTAGAGGATTGACCTAAACCAGAGCTATGCTGACCAAAGCCAGATGACTCTCTTGAGCTAGAACCATGCTGACCATAGCTAGAAGACTGACTTGAGCCAGATCCATGTTGGCTGTGGCCAGAAGACTGACTTGAGCCAGACCTGTGTCGGCTGTGACCAGAATACTGACTGTACTGACTGGAGCTATATTGACTTGAGACACGTTGACCATGATTGGAGGACTGACCTAAGTTAGATCTCTGCTGGCCACAGCCTGATGTCTGTCCTGAAGTAGAACCATGTTGCCCAAAGCTAGAGGATTGACCTAAGCCTGAGCCATGCTGACCAAAGCCAGATGACTCTCTTGAGCTAGAACCATGCTGACCAAAGCTGGAAGACTGACCTGAGCCAGATCCATGTCGGCTGTGGCCAGAAGACTGACTTGAGCCAGATCTGTGTCTGCTGTGGCTGTAAGATTGATTTGAGCCATATTGACTTGAACCATGTTGACCATAGCTGGAGGACTGACCTAAGTTAGATCTCTGCTGGCCACAGCCTGATGACTGTCCTGAAGTAGAACCATGTTGCCCAAAGCTAGAGGATTTACCTAAGCCTGAGCCATGCTGACCAAAGCCAGATGAATCTCTTGAGCTAGAACCATGCTGACCAAAGCTGGAAGATTGACCTGAGCCAAGTCCTTGTTGGCTGTGGCCAGAAGACTGACTTGAGCCAGATCTCTGTCTGCTGTGGCTGTAAGATTGACTTGAGCCATATTGACTTGAACCATGTTGACCATAGCTGGAGGACTGTCCTAAGTTAGATCTCTGCTGGCCACAGCTTGATGACTGTCCTGAAGTAGAACCATGTTGTCCGTAGCTAGAGGACTGACCTAAGCCAGATCCATGTTGACCAAAGCCAGATGACTCTCTTGAGCTAGAACCATGCTGACCAAAGCTAGAAGACTGACTTGAGCCAGATCTGTGTCGGCTATTGCGAGAAGATTGACTTGAGCCATGTTGACCATAGTTGGTGGACTGACCTAAGTTAGATCCCTGCTGGCCACAGCTTGATGACTGTCCTGAAGTAGAACCGTGTTGTCTGTAGCTAGACGACTGACCTAAGCCAGATCCATGTTGACCAAAGCCAGATGACTCTCTTGAGCTAGAACCATGCTGACCACAGCTAGAAGACTGACCTGAGCCAGATCCATGTTGGCTGTGGCCAGAAGACTGACTTGAGCCAGATCTGTGTCTGCTGTGGCTGTAAGACTGACTTGAGCCATATTGACTTGAGCCATGTTGACCATAGCTAGAGGACTGACCTAAGTTAGATCTCTGCTGGCCACAGCTTGATGACTGTCTAGAAGTAGAACTGTGTTGTCCATAGCTAGAGGACTGACCCAAGCCATATCCATGTTGACCAAAGCCAGATGACTCTCTTGTGCTAGAACCATGCTGACCAAAGCTAGCAGACTGACCTGAGCCAGATCCATGTCGGCTGTGGCCAGAAGACTGACTTGAGCCAGACCTGTGTTGACTGTGACCAGAATACTGACTTGAGCCATGTTGACCATAGCTGGAGGACTGACCTAAGTTAGATCCATGTTGGCCACAGCTTTGTGACTGTCCTGAGGTAGAACCATGCTGTTCATAGCTAGAGGATTGACCTAAGCCAGTTCTGTGATGATTAAATCCAGAAGACTCTCCTGAGCCAGACCTGTGTTGTCTACAGCCAGAAGACTGACCTGAGACAGTCCTTTGTTGGCCATAGCTAGATGTCTGACTTGATTCAGACCTATGCTGGTCATGATTAAGAGATTGACTTGATCCAGTACCGTGTTGGCCACAGCTGGATGACTGACCTGACCCAGATCCATATTGACCACAGCTAGTAGAGTGACCTGAGCTAGGTCTATGTTGGCTACAGTTCGGTGGCTGTCTTGAAGTAGAACTATGCTGTTCATAGCTAGAGGATTGACCTATGCCAGTTCCGTGGTGACTAAAGCCAGAAGACTGGCCTGAGCTAGATCTATGATGTCCATAGCCAGAGGATTGACCTGATCTAAACCCATGTTGGATACTGCTAGATGGTTGTTCTGAGCCTGACCTGTGTTGGCCATAACTAGATACCTCACTCGAACTAGAAGTAGAACAGTTTCCTTGTTCACAATTTCCTGATTGATATCCTTCATTTGATTCGTGCCATCTCTGCTGAGAAGGCTGGCCTGAGCCACAGCCATGACCATAAACAGAAGCCTCATTTGAATTTGACCAGTGGTCTTGTCCTCCACAACTCCCTGAGATGAATCCATGATGCTCCTTACTAGGTGACTGGCTTGGTTTTTTCTTATGTTGTCTATTCCCCAGAGATTCATTTGAGTCAGACCAGTTTTGAGCAGAACTGAAAGACTGATCCTCTGAGTGGCTCACATGCCCTTCTTCTCCATAAGTACCTGACCAATTTCCTGAGTTTGATCTTGTTCTGTGGTTGCTTGAATGAGTATAACCAACTTCTTCACTCCTAGACCTTTTGTGCTGATGAGAGCCATGCTTGTTTTTCTTGCTACCCTTGGAGTGGCCTGAATTTGACTCCCTTCTTCTTTCCCTAGAGCTTTGCCTGTCCCTACAACGAGACAAGCCTCCTTGATGCCCAGTTATTCTGGAGCTGGACCTAGATCTGTGTCTAATGCTACCTCCCGAGCCTCTGGAATGGGAATCGTTCTCTCCTTCACTCCAACTTAAGTTACTGGAAGATGATTTTTGCCCTTCATCCTCCTCTTCTGTTTCACTCTGTTCCTCTTGGTCCTGGTGACTGTGATCTCTTTGCTTTGACCCTGAAGCTTGGCAGTAATCTTTGCTGATGATTTTATTACAGGCCCGAGCCAGCTTGAATATCATCAGAAGGTACTCAGTAAATTCTACTTTCTTGTTATGGTCGTGATCTAGATTTTGCATGATGATATCTACAGTGTCTGGATCATCTGGATTCTGTATAGGAACAAAGTACAAAAGGAAGCTCTGTGAATGTGGAGCACACACTGAGCTAACTAATTGAAGGAAGACTGTAGACATGTGAGTGCTTAGCTTAATTAAGTGGAGCTCAATCTCATAGTCCTTTAGGCTGGACTGCCCTATTCTGGGCAGAAAGAGAGAAAGGAATATGCAATGAAGACCTAGAAGAGGATGCAACTGGGGATGACAAGGAACAGGGAATTATTTTTTAAGGAATGGGTCAAATGAATATGATTAGCTAATGTATAAATAATAACAACCACTGGGGGTTCAAGGATGGTTAATGAGAGGCAGTGATGTCTTTTGAATGATGGGTTGAATTAGTCAAATGAAGAGATGGGGAAAGGGGAGGGGAGAAAGGTTGTTGCAGACAGAGGGAACAATATGAACAGAGAGCTGGAGTTGAAAGGAAGCAAGGAACTGAAAGATTCAGGATTGCTAAATGTGCAGTCTCAATAGTCAAGAGATATGGCTGGAGAGATGAATCAGGACTAGATCATGCATTTTGAGTTGTGTTAAGGAAATTTGGAATTTTAGAGCTGGAAACTGTGAAGGATTTTGAGTTGAGTTGTGAAATGCTTCGATTTGCATATAATGTTGAGCTTGGAAGTAGAAGGTGGTCTGAACCCAAGGACTAGTAATAGTGATGGAGAGAAACGAGCTGTTGAGAGACTGTTGGTGAATTTTATGGGGTTGGAGGGTGGAGGATCCTGCTGAGAGAGAAAGCCAAGAATGGCACCAGATTATGCCTTGGTTGAAGAGGAGTAAGGAGTTTAGAGGGGAAGATGATGAGTTTTGCATCTGGTATCAAATTTAAGACCTCCATAGGAATCCAAATAAAACTATTCAGTACACAGCTTTATTTAATGAATTGAAGATCAAGAGCTAGATCTAAGTTTACAAATATTTACTCCTTAGCTAACATTAGAGGGTGGTAGTTACTTTATTTTATGATTTAGGAGTAACATGCTAATTTCCTGAACTCAGAAGCATTATTATGCCAGAATCTCAGAAATGGACAGTGGTCAGGATATCTGAAGAAAGGCAAAGAAAGGGAATAAGATAAATTTCATCTATTTTGCAGCTTTTCTGAGAACCAGCTCAGTTTCTTTCCAGAAGAATTACTCACACAGGACATTATTTAATCCATTGATTTTCCCCCTATTTTTTAGTAGGATCACTTCCCTTGGACATGTTATGGAAAAATTATGGATCAACTTTTGACCTTACTGCAAGCCTTTGCTAAACTCTGTTCTTTCTCACCAAGTAGGAAAAGTCCTCTATGAGTTTGGCATCTATGACAGAAAGGTAGGAAGGGGTGGCGAAAAGAATTGCAGCTGTGTTCAGTCCTGACATGGACGCCTTACCTTCAGAATTTGACCAAACTCATTTTCCAAAAGTTCTTTCAGTTCTGCCTTGTTCAACATGTCACACTCCCCATCCTGGTTGGCATATTGGTAGAAAATATCGATGACAGTAACAATGCTTTGTAGGAGTTTTGACATCCTTTTGTAAATTCAAATTAACCTAGAGGGAAAATAAGGACAGAGATCCACCTACTATTATCCTTTTCTCATGTTTAAATAGATAAGTAGAGTCATTTGTAATAATTGTGCAGCATTATAATTATAGTCAGCCATAATTAATTTCATCCTGTCGCAATCAAGAACCAATCCAGAGTTGAATGACTGGTTCAACCCAAGTAGCAAGAAAGTGATGTAATTAGGAACAGTGTCTCTTCTTTCTATGCCTGAGTAAATGCAGCAGCAATCACTTTCTGTTTCAGGTTCCCTCCTTCTACCAGGGGTAGTTTTAAGAGCTTTGTTGTGGAGCTATAGGAATCCTAGGTGCTCTAGTCTATCCATTTCCTCAGTTTGTCTCTGGATCCAAACCCTCACTCTAGGGAGGGACAGCCCCATCATCTTTGTTTGTGCCTGACTCTAGCTGAGAGGCACCAGGACTCACTTGGATGCTCAAGACTCTAGGCCAGAGGAAGTAGACTAAGTAGGCAAAGCCAAACATAAACCTAGGCAATATGGAGCTAGGGGCTGTTGGCTATGAGGCTCAGCTTCTGTTTTTATTCTTTAAGCAGGACTGACCCTCAGGCTTTGGGCTTCCCAAGTGGTCCAGTGAGTGGTAAAGAATCCTGCCAATGCAGGAGACCCAGGAGATGTGAGTGCAATCCCTGGGTCAGAAAGATCCCCTGGAGGAGGAAATGGCAATCCACTCCAGTATTCTTGCCTAGAGAATTCCATGGACAGAGGAGCCTGACAGACTACAGTCTATGGGGTAGCAAAGAGTTGCGTGTGACTGCGGATGATGAGCACGACTCTTAGGCTTTACATCAGAGAGAAAAATCTCAAAGGAGGCAACTTTCCTGGTGGATAACTTGAGCATTGTGATCTTTAAGGAAATGACCCCAAAGAAGGAGGTACTACTCGTCTCAGTCTTTACTTTCCTCCTCAACAAAGTTAAACGTATACCAAAGTTCCCCCAAGTACATATATTAAAAAGGAGCCTGGTACCCAGAGCCTGTTTGCCTTACAGCACATCTTGGATTCTCGTAATTTATACCCCTAAATTCTCCTCACTTACCTGGTTCACCAGAGGAACAAGTAGGATGGAGGCTGAAGTAGCTTACAGGGTGCTGCTAGTGGGGATAGCAGCCTTTTTATAGAAGGAATAATGGTCCATGTTAGGGAGGAGCTGCTCTCTTTGAGATGTCCCAATTCATTCCCAAACAAGTCCAGTTCCACCCCCATCTTCACCTTGTCACTTCCCTACCCACCCACCTGAGATTGCATTAGCAGCTCCCAAATCTGGGCTAGTATCAACCCCACCTGCCAGAGACCTCTTTGATGTTCAACAAGGTGTGAAGCATAATGTGTTGATAATGAATTATCAACTTTAACTGAAGTTGAGTGGAGTGTGTGCAGGGACATCAGAGACCAAATGTTGATAAATCATGAAATCAGATCTTTAGAAAGAACCCCAAAGATCATCTAGTCAAGCTGTCTTTTTTAAACTTGTTTTCTTATTTAAGATTCCAGTCAAGGTGTCACCCATGATATTATTACCTCTTGGAATGGATAATGACTGCAGAGGCTCTTTTATCTCTTTACTTAAGTCTGTTTATGAGACCTTAGTGTGTGCTTGTGTGTGTGCTAAGCCGCTCAGTCTTGTCCAACTCTTTGTGACCCCATACAGTGTAACCCACCAGTCTCCTCTGTCCATGGAGTTCTCCAGGAAAGGATACTGGAGTTGGTTGCCTTGCCCTTCTCCAGGGGATCTTCCTGACCTAGGGATCGAACCTGGGTTTCCTGCATTGCAGGTGGATTCTTTACCGTCTGAAACCTTAGTGGCCATTCACAAATGCAGCTTTTACTCAACTAGTATTTAACCTTGGAAAGAAATCCAAGCTCTTTCTAGCATGGTATCCAGGGTTCCTCATAATCTGGACTGTGGCCACTCTACAACCACATCTGTTTATTCCCTATTCTTCTTTGTGCTCAACCAGTAATTAACTTCATAAACATTTCTGAATATATCATACTATTTCATATATATATATTGGAATATCTTTTGTTGTTATCTGCTTGGTAAACTGCTATTCATTTTTGAACCTTGCCTTTCATATTCTGTAGGAAATCTTTCCCGAATGACTTGAGAGAGATATATAATTTAATCTCTTATTCATAATTTTAACATTAATCACACACTATCATAGCCTTTTAAAATTGGCATACACACTGAGGAAACCAGAATTGAAAGAGACATGTGTACCCCAGTGTTCATCGCAGCACTGTTTATAATAGCCAAGACATGGGAGCAACCTAGATGTCTATCAGCAGATGAATGGATAAGAAAGCTATGGTACATATACACAATGGAGTATTACTCAGCCATTAAAAAGAATACATTTGAATCAGTTCTAATGAGGTGGATAAAACTGGAGCCTATTATACAGAATGAAGTAAGCCAGAAAGAAAAACACCAATACAGTATACTAACACATATATATGGAATTTAGAAAGATGGTAACAATAACCCTGTATACGAGACAGCAAAAGAGACACTGATGTATAGAACAGTCTTTTGGACTCTGTGGGAGAGGGAGAGGGTGGGATGATTTGGGAGAATGGCATTGAAGCATGTATAATATCATATATGAAATGAGTCGCCAGTCCAGGTTCGATGCACGATGCTAGATGCTTGGGGCTGGTGCACTGGGATGACCCAGAAGGATGGTATGGGGAGGGAGGAGGGAGGAGGGTTCAGGATGGGGAATACATGTATACCTGTGGCTGATTCATGTTGATATATGGCAAAACCAATACAATATTGTAAAGTTAAAAAATAAAATAAAATAAATAAAATTGTCTTACTATGTAAATAATATTTAATAAAATTAGAAAATATAGATATAGAAAGGTTAATGAAAATGCATGTACTCTTATTGCCCAGAAGTAACTGCCATTAATTATTTGGTGCATATCCACTCATACACACACATATATATTTGTCCATGTGCCTTTGTCACTTCCAGGCTATGAACTCCTTAGAACAGAAAACAGGCTTTATACAATCTCTGTGTCATTTGGAGACACAGCAATTGGTTGGCACATAAAGGTCCCCATAGATGTCTGTCAAATTGAATTGAAAGAGGAGTAAGTCTCATGACTGCAGTATCTGCATTGATCACTTCTGTTTTTTCGCAGGTTAGGGTCTGCCCTCTCTCTTCCTCTGTTCATTTCAGAGGACATGATTTTACCTGGATATAAACTAAATCTTAACTGAATCTTCCTTTACATTAGGAATCATCCCTGAAGACTTTTCTCTACACTGCGTCTGTTGGAAATGTATAGCACAAGTCTCACTGAAGTTGGGTGAAGTGACATAGACTTACAGCTTACACAATATGATCATCAGGGATTGGGAAGGAGTGGTAGCAACTATTGGGAAATGATAAATTATATGATTCCAAATTCAACCGTTCATTAGGCTGCATGCTTTGTTCTAAGTGTTACTCAGAGGGCTGCAGAGTCAGTATCCATTCTGTGGCCATGTTTCCTCTGGATGCCTGATTTGGGCCGGGTTGTCTCACTTCATCAGAGGTGTGATTGAGACTGTGGAATTGCAGGGGAGGTGGAATTTATTGAGGGTTAATTCCTGCAGGAGCTGGCTGTCACCACAGAGGGAAGAAAGCCTTGTGGGTGAAACATGTTTTTGGGGCCAGTGCTCTCCTGCAGGAGGGGTTGGCAAGCTTTTCTGTAAAGGATCAGGTATTAAATATTATAGGCTTGTAGACCAGGTGGACTTTGTTGCAACTACTCACCTGTGTTCTTGTAGCGTGAAAGCATCAGAGATGATGTGTAAACAGATCAGCATGGCTGTGTTTCAATAAAACCTGTTGACTGACTTGACCCTTAAATTTCATAATTTCACATGTGACATTTTTTTTTTCCCAATTCTTAAGAGTGTAGAAAGCATTCTTAGCTTGTGCGCCATTTTTAACAAATTGGTGATGCCCTATGTATGGCCTGTGGGCTATAGTTTGCCTCCTGCTGGCCCTGTTCTGTATTTTCTTGCCAAGAAAGGAGAGGAGAATTATTCACAGGAGAGGAGAATCTAAAGGGAAGAGAGTACTGGCACAAAGACAGAAATATAGATCAATGGAACAAAATAGAAAGCCCAGAGATAAATCCACGCACCTATGGACACCTTATCTTTGACAAAGGAGGCAAGAATATACAATGGAGAAAAGACAATCTCTTTAACAAGTGGTGCTGGGAAAACTGGTCAACTACTTGTAAAATAGTGAAACTAGAACACTTTCTAACACCATACACAAAAATAAACTCAAAATGGATTAAAGATCTAAATGTAAGACCAGAAACTATAAAACTCCTAGAGGAGAACATAGGCAAAACACTCTCCGACATAAATCACAGCAGGATCCTCTATGACCCACCTCCCAGAGTATTAGAAAAAAAGCAAAAATAAACAAATGGGACCTAATTAAAATTAAAAGCTTCTGCACAACAAAGGAAACTATAAGCAAGGTGAAAAAACAGCCTTCAGAATGGGAGAAAATAATAGCAAATGAAGCAACTGACAAAGAACTAATCTCAAAAATATACAAGCAATTCCTGCAGCTCAATTTCAGAAAAATAAACAACCCAATAAAAAAAACGGGCCAAAGAACTAAATAGACATTTCTCCAAAGAAGACATACAGATGGCTAACAAACACAAGAAAAGATGCTCAACATCACTCATAATCAGAGAAATGCAAATCAAAACCACAATGAGGTACCATTTCACGCCAGGCAGAATGGCTGCGATCCAAAAGTCTACAAGCAATAAATGCTGGAGAGGGTGTGGAGAAAAGGGAACCCTCTTACACTGTTGGTGGGAATGCAAACTAGTACAGCCACTATGGAGAACAGTGTGGAGATTCCTTGCTGCTGCTGCTGCCTCTAAGTTGCTCCAGTCGTGTCCGACTCTGTGCGACCCCATAGGCGGCAGTCCACCAGGCTCCCCCATCCCTGGGATTCTCCAGGAAAGAACACTTGAGTGGGTTGCCATTTCCTTCTCCAATGCATGGAAGTGAAAAGTGAAAGTAAAGTCGCTCAGTCGTGTCCGACTCTTCACGACCCCATGGACTGTAGCCTACCAGGCTCCTCCATCCATGGGATTTTCCAGGCAAGAGTATTGGAGTGGGGTGCCATTGCCTGATTCCTTGTAAAACTGGAAATAGAACTGCCTTATGACCCAGCAATCCCACTGCTGGGCATACACACCAAGGAAACCAGAATTGAAAGAGACACGTGTACCCCAATGTTCATCGCAGCACTGTTTATAATAGCCAGGACATGGAAGCAACCTAGATGTCCATCAGCAGATGAATGGACAAGAAAGCTGTGGTACATATACACAACGGAGTATTACTCAGCCATTAAAAAGAATACATTTGAATCAGTTCTAATGAGGTGGATGAAACTGGAGCCTATTATACAGAGTGAAGTAAGCCAGAAAGAAAAACACCAATACAGTATACTAACGCATATATATGGAATTTAGAAAGATGGTAATGATAACTCTGTATGCGAGACAGCAAAAGAGACACTGATGTATAGAACAGTCTTTTGGACTCTGTGGGAGAGGGAGAGGGTGGGATGATTTGGGAGAATGGCATTGAAACATGTATAATATCATATAAGAAAGGAATTGCCAGTCCAGGTTCTATGCAGGATACAGGAAGCTTGGGGCTGGTGCACTGGGATGACCCAGAGGGATGGTACAGGGAGGGAGGTGGGAGGGGGGTTCAGGATGGGGAGCATGTGTACACCCATGGCAGATTCATATTGATGTATGGCAAAACCAATACAATATTGTAAAGTAAAAAAAATAAATAAATAAAATAAAGGGAAGAGAAGGGCTGGGAAGTGTAGGACCTTGGAACCACAAACAGTTGGGAGAGAAAAGTGTGTATGTCTGTGAAAATCAGCATACATGAGGTGGCAGGAAGGGGAACAAGTGACTGTTGAAGGGTGGTAAATTTTGACTTGATATAAGGGAGAAACTTTTAACATCTGTGTTGGCTGAAAGTGCAGTGAGTTTTTTACAAAGTAATTGTATTTATTGCCAGGGGTATTAAAGGAACTTTCATGTATCATGTAGCAGTTTTAATCCTTTCAGTACTTTATTTTCTGATTTTCCTCCAAAATCAACAACCGGTATTTGATGAGCTTTACTTCTCAATTTATTGTCATGAGAAAACAGGCATGTTGAGTGTGCCTTTTGGCCTCTTGTCTACCTTTTGAGAATTACTAATGTAAGAGTTGGAATGATCGTCACAGAAGTCCTTTCTAAAACTGAGATTTGTGATTTTACCAGAGCAGATTCTTTACATTAACAGGGTGGGCATGAAGTCCTGTTCCCCCATCCACCATCAGTTTGGTTGTTGGTTTTCCCCTTGGAGGTGACAGGATTCAGGAGAAGAGATTTCTCCTTTTTTTTTTTTTTTTGGCATTTCAAAAAAATTTTAGAACTTTTTTTTTAATATAAATTTATTTATCTTGACTGGAGGCTAATTACCTTACAATATTGTATTGGTTTTGCCATACATTGACATGAATCCGCCACGGACCTATTATCCGCTGTGCCCTTATGTACTTCATTCTATCAATCCTCACAACAACCATATGATGTGGGTAATATTACCTCCATTTTTCAGATGAAAAAACTGAAGTTCAAAAACAAAACTTGTTTCTAGTCACTCAGTTATTAAATGGAGAAGGAAGATTCAAAGTCAAATTTGTTTTTTTTTTTCTTTTCTTTTCTTGGAAAAGAAAGGGTGTGAAGGGCAGTTCATGAGGACTCTAATTTTAACTTAAAAAAAAAAAAAAACAAAAAACGACAAATAAACAAATAAGACCGGTGAGGATAAACAGTGAGTTTTCTTTCCACCCCTATTCAGTCACATTTTCACCCTTGTCTGAAAGGTGCGCTGTTCCTATAGCGCCATCTGCTGAGTCTGATGGAAATGTTAGGGAAAGCCTTGTCCTTTCTTTTACCTTCAAATCCTTAAGTAATTTCTGAGCATTCTTTAAAGTTTAGTGTCTTTGAATGAGGAGACTATGTAAAAACAGGGGAGTAACAGCAGAGAGTGTTTCTGGTCATGATTAGGGGATAAATGGAATCAAAAGAAGTCAGCTGTAATATAAAACTGGCCAAGAAGCCTTTCTCCTCATATTCTCCCTAGGTACAGGGTTAATTTGTTCTCTTATCTCAAAAGAATAAACAATGGATCTTATATAATTTTATAGCTTTGTATGATATGTTGATCTATCTTTAAGCTCCAGTCCCAGGCCCTGGAATATTTCTGCTTGAATACTGGTCTTCCTTTTCCTATTCTGTCTCAGTATTCTCTCTCTTTTTGGCCACCTGATGTGAAGACCTGACTCATTGGAAAAGACCCTGATGCTGGGAAAGATTATGAGATGGTTGGAAGGCGTCACTGACTTGATGGACATGAATTTGAGCAAGCTCCAGGAGTTTGTGATGGACAGGGAAGCCTGGTGTGCTGCAGTCCATGGGGTTGCAAACAGTTGGACACAACTGAGCGACTGAACTGATTCTCACTTTTCTCCTTGAAGTGCTCACAAACGCCCCATATACTGGGAATCCAGTGCTCATTCTTACTTGTATCTTTTTATTTATTCTGTCGATATCTTTCACGAGTGTGTTTCTATCTCTTTAACTTGCTATTTGATTCTCTTATTGACATGGCCATTTATAGCCTAAGGAACCCTTAGTTCCTAACTATGTGAGGCTTTCTGCATGTACACCTGGTCCGTCAATGTGGGCAGGTGAAGGAGGGTGATTGGGAGTGCCCCCTAGGGATTCTCCAGGTGTTACAGAGGTGGCACAAAAACCCTGCTAGCATGGAAGACAGCGGAGGGGTTGTTGGAACTTCTTGTGTGGGAGGGGGTAAGCTGAGACCTTGGTTGTTGGGAGTGAGATCCAGAACCTTTGTCCTTTAGTGTGTGTGTGTGTGTGTGTGTGAGTGAGGGTGGAGGAGGGGCATGGGGATGGAGAAAGGCAGAGGAAGATGGAGAGGGACTGGAAGAACAGAGGAAATGTAGTGAATCTTTAGAGTGTGAAACTGATTGGGCCGTACTTTCCTTTCTGACCTTTTCTCTTCTTACTTGCCCTCTCCTCATAGACTCTGAAGCCCCATTGCTTCCTTGTTATTCTCCAGAACCTTCAGGCACAATCTTTCCTTAGGAATTTTATTTCAAGAATGTCTTCCCTCAGCCTCCATTTGGCTTTATCTTTTATCTCCTTCAAGTCTTTGCTGAAATATCACCACCTCATAAGGCCTCCCCTGCTTGTTCTATGCGATCCATATGTGTAACATACTATACTATGGTTGGCTTATTTATTGTGTAGGGTTTTGAGCTGAGGAGAGGCATGATCTAACTCACTGCTGTGCTACTCGACAGTAGGGAGATGAGGTCGAATCAGGAAGGTCAGTCGGAGAAGACAATGGCACCCACTCCAGTACTCTTGCCTGGAAAATCCCATGGATGGAGGAGCCTGGTAGGCTGCAGTCCATGGGGTCGCTAAGAGTTGGGCACCACTGAGCGATTTCACTTTAACTTTTCACTTTCATGCATTGATGAAGGAAATGGCAACCCACTCCAGTGTTCTTGCCTGGAGGATCCCAGGGATGGAGGAGCCTGGTGGGCTGCCGTCTATAGGGTCGCACAGAGTCAGACACGACTGGAGCGACTTAGCAGCAGCAGCAGCAGCAGCAGCAGGAAGGTCAGTGAGGTGAGAGATGAGGGAGTGGGAGTACCAGTCTTCTGGCTTGGATGACTGTGTTGTTATCATACACACTGAGAAAAGCAATGCATGAGAAAGGGAGGACTTGAAATAGGAGATGATGAATTGTCATCTAAGTTATCTCCATCATCTAATTCTTCCCACCCCTTCGTAACTCTGCTTTCTAAGAGAGCAGTGATCACTCCCTGTCTCTGACTTCTTATCTTCTATTTACTTGTCAACCCTTTATGACCTAAGTTTCAGGATATTTTGAAGGCTCATCTTCCAGTCTTCTAAATGCTTTTGTTCTGCAAAGTTCTATCCTTAGTTCTCAGCCTGTCTGGATCAATTTTTTTTTAACCACTTACAAAGTTAGATAATGGATAATGAATGAGGCAAGACATAGTGTTAATGCTTTTTATTGAAAACTTTTATGCAGTTAGACAGTCTGAAACCAAACACTTGAAACCTCTGTCTATAAACTCAAGGTATTGTAGTCACAGTGATCTGATGATGCTGTAAGACCTAATAGGTCAGCTTTGAATCACATGTAATATCAGACTTGGCAGAAACTTCAAAACTTGAGTGATCATATTTAACTCTTATTGAATCCTGCAGTTGATGGTCTTCCACCTCTGTTAGATTCAGACTGATCACTGGTATCAAATTAAGTTTATAACTTATTCTTGAGTTCAATTCAGTTCATTTCAGTCACTCAGTTGTGTCCAACTCTTTGCGACCCCATGAACCACAGCACACCAGGCCTCCCTGTCCATCACCAACTGCTGGAGTCTACCCAAACCCATGTCCATTGAGTTGGTGATGCCATCCAACCATCTCATCCTCTGTTGCCCCCTTCTCCTCCTGCCCTCAATCTTTCCCAGCATCAGGGTCTTTTCAAATGAGTCAGCTCTTCGAATCAGGTGGCCAAAGTTATTGCTGTTTCAGTTTCAACATCAGTCCTTCCAATGAACACCCAGGACTGATCTCCTTTAGGATGGACTGGTTGGATCTCCTTGCAGTCCAAGGGACTCTCAAGAGTTTTCTGCAACACCACAGTTCAAAAGGTTCAATACTTCAGTGCTCAGCTTTCTTTGTAGTCCAGCTCTCACATCCATACATGACTACTGGAAAAACCATAACGTTGACTAGATGGACCTTTTTGACAAAGTAATGTCTCTGCTTTTTATTTATTATTTTATTTTTTTAGAAAACATTACCAAAAATATTTTATTCATATTTTTACTTAAAAAAAAAGCAGATGCCAAAAAATACCCATCTACCAATACATAACACAATTTTTAATGTAATAAAATTAGTCATCCAATATACTTATCAGTCAGTATCCACACGGGATAATTTTTTAGCCCCTAAACCAAATTAAGAAAAATCACTTACTTAATGGAGAAAGAACCATTTTATCTGTATTGATATTTTGCAGTTTTAATCGTGAGTTCCTTGGGCAGAATTGTTGGCTTTTTTCTTAAGTGCTTTACAGTTTTGTGTTTTTATTGTTGCTATTAGCGATTTTTATTTGGATTATTAATTCTGTATTCCCTGGTTTGTTGAGTTCACATATGCTTTTTAATATGCTGTCTAAGTTGGTCATGACTTTCCTTCCAAGGAGTAAACGTCTTGTAATTTCATGGCTGCAATCACCATCTGCAGTGATTTTGGAGCCCCCCAAATAAAGTCAGCCACTGTTTCCACTGTTTCCCCATCTATTTGCCATGAAGTGATGGGACTGGATGCCATGATCTTCGTTTTCTGAATGTTGAGCTTTAAGCTAACTTTTTCACTCTCCTCTTTCACTTTCATCAAGAGGCTAAAGTTCTTCTTCATTTTCTGCCATAAGGGTGGTGTTGTCTGTGTATCTGAGGTTATTGATATTTCATGAGTACCTAAAATGTAATCCTCGCCTTCCTGTCTTACCTGTTGATCTGAACTCTGAATGATTAAAAGCAGATCCTGAGTGATCAAGCCTAGGCTTGTACTTTTAATCCCAAACTTCAGTGACTGGAATCAAGGCTAAATGTTCTGTTCTATTATGTTCAGGCATCCATAATCATATTTCTGTAACTACCATGTTTGCACTTACAACCCAGATGTTTGCCTTTGTCTCTACTAATGACTGTCTGTATGTGATTAGACCCAAATTTACCTTGGTTTGACTTGTCTGTCTTCTGAGTGAGTGTACTATCTCCTGCCTGATTATTACTGTGCCTAAATTTTTTATGGAAAGAGCTTGTTGTATACATTGTTCTTTTGGTGTTGGATTCTGGCTGCTCATGAGCAGATAACATTTATTTATGACTAGACCCTGAATTTCTAACACTGTCTTCAGAAATGTTCATGAATGGATCTTTTGGGGAGTTATTTTTTGGGTTCTGTTTGTCCATGGCCCCTACTCACATTGTCTATAGGTTTATACTGACTCTCTATCTGAATCTCTTTTACCACCGCTATGGAGAAGGAAATGGCAACCCACTCCAGTATTCTTGCCTGGAGAATCCCATGGACAGAGGAGCCTGGCAGTTTAGACTGAGCACTTCACACCGTAAGGAGATGCAACTGTGGACACCTGAAATGCCTCTGGAACCATTTCATTGTTTGGTAACACCGAGGTGGACTATGGAAGGTTAGTGACTGTCTATCTAGTCTCCTGATTGTCCATTGTCACTAGACTGAGTAAAATTAGATCACTACTGTTTGTTTGTACTGAATCTAGACTGCAGAGGTGAGAAGTGTCTGGAGCTCTCTCTTAAATGACTGTGCCTGGATCCATGTCTTCTTGTATCGGGCCCTGTATTGGGCCCAGATTCTCCGTGTATATATTCGAACTGCCCATGGATAGATGTTTGTCTTGAGGATCTAGCACTATTTTATGATTGTCTGTGACTAGAACCTTGTTTCTTATTTTGTCAGATTTTGATTGTTTATGACTATACTCAGGCTATTCATGACTTGATGCTAACTGTCTATCTTAGATTTCTGATTGTCTTTCACTGTAACTAGATTGACTATACCTGGGCACCATTGTGTACTCGTACTGACTCTAGACTCTGTAGGTAATAATTGGCTGTGAGATGATCCTGAATGTCTGGAACTCTTTCCTGACTAGCCATGCTTGGATACATATCCTCTTATTGCTGACCCAGATTTTCTTGCATAGACCCAATCTATCCAGGACTAGTTTTTGGGTCTGTTGAGATCTTGACTGTCTAGAATTGTTTCCTCTTTGACCATGGTTAGACTGTTGTTTTCCTCTTGTGCTGGATCCCTGTTGCCTATGGCTATACTTAGACTGGTCATGCATGGATATTGACTATTCTTCTGAATCTTCTGATTGTTCTTTACTGCACTGGACTGACTCTAGCTGTACCCACTTACACACTGATGGCGTGCCAAGGTACTGGGTTTGACTCCCTAGTAGATGTGTAGAGATATATGGAGAAAAGCAAAAGGTAGAATTGTAGACTTCAATTGTAGAATTGACCTTTAGCGGTCAAGCAGAGCCAGCCAAGCAGACCCAGAAGTAATGATAATGAGGCAAGAGAAACCCATGAGAATATGGTGTCATGGAAGCCAGGAGGATTCAGGAGGAAGAGGTCAACTGTGCTAAATGTTGCTAAGATATCAAGAAGTAAAAATGAACATTCAGTTTGGCACATGAATGTTATCCAGATGCCTTTTTGAATTTCGAGGTGTTTGTAGGCTTCAAACTTAACATGACCAAACCAGAAGGAACATAAAAGGGACCATTGTCTATCAACTTATTCAGAGTAAATTGTTAGAAGTCATCCTTCATTCATCTTTTCCTCATCTTTGGTGTACATCAGCAAATGTGACTGACTTTCCCTTCAAAATACCCTCCACTTATCTCTTTTTTTCCATCTTTACTGCCACTAGCCTAGTCCCAGACCACCATTTCAACTATACAGTGAAATTAATGTCCTTCTTTCTTACTACTTTATCCCACAATCTACTTTCAACACAGTAATAGCCTAAAGTTTAAAAATGTAAATCAAAATGTTGCTTTCCTGTTTAAAATACTGCAAGAACTTTTTTGTTATACTTAGTTGACAGCTTCTTATGACTACTCTCTTTGTGGTTGGACCCCCATCTGCCTCTCTGGTCTCATTTTGTACCTCTGTTCGCCCTTCTTTCATCATGCTAAAGACACACTGAGCTTTCATCTCAGAAGACTATCATGTCTGTTCAGCTGTGCCTTCCTGAAGACTTTATTCTCTGACTTGGTTATTGATTCTTTGTTCTCCACATAGCTGACTTCTATTTGTAATTCTGGTCTCTGCTCAAAGAGACCTCCTCAGAGTAACTCTCCTTCCTGCCTAGATACTCTGATACTTTATTTTGTTTACAGTATTTACTACCATTTGAAATTCCTGTAGTGTCTATCTCCCCCTATAGAATGTATAAGCTTTTTGAGAGAGTAATTTTATCTGTCTTGCCATCTGCAGTGAACCCAGAGCCTAGAACAAAACCTGGATCAGAGTAGACACTTATACCTGTTGCAAAAGTGAACACATGAATATATTCATCTATGTAGGGTCTCCCTCCTTCATTTTTCTTAGCACATGTTCATACTGCATCCTTTGCACACTTAGCACATTGTTCTACATATAGTATGTAATGTACTAAATTATAGTTAACATTTTATGGAATTGTCTCATATGTTGACTCATTGGAAAAGACCCTGATGCTGGAAGGGATTGGGGGTAGGAGGAGAAGGGGACGACAGAGGATGAGATGGCTGGATATCACTGATTCGATGGACGTGAGTCTGAGTGAACTCTGGGAGTTGGTGATGGACAGGGAGGCCTGGCGTGCTGGGATTCATGGGGTTGCAGAGTCAGACACGACTGAGCGACTGATCCGATCTGATCTGATTCTATGCCATTTCTGAGGGTAATTTAGAAAAAACCATGCAGCTTCTACTTGGTTTTCTTGGCATGCTTTCTCTGGGGAAGACAGGCATGTAAGACATCAGACCACTCTGGGATTACCAGGCTGGAGAGGACACATAGAGGTGCTCCAGTCAGTGGCCAGCTCAGCTCTCAACTGACAGCCACTCTTGTGGATGAACCACATGTATTTGTATCTTTTATCTAGTTGAGCCTTCAGATGATTGAAACTCCAGCTGACATCTAATTGTTACTTACAACTTGATGAGAAACCCCAAGTTAGAACTGCTCAGCCAAGCCCTTCCAAGCCTAAAGATCTGGGAGTTATCCTTGAATCTACACTGTCTCATATACTCCAGAGCAAATCCATCAGCAAGTTCTACTGATTCTGTTTTTAAAATATATACCAATTATAACCATTTCTTACTCCCTCTATTGCCCCGCCCTCATCCCAGCTGCTATAATAATTTGTATTGGCTCCTGTTATTCTTCAGTCTTTCCTTTAATCCCCACTAAAACATATCTTCCATCAGGCAGTTAAAATGATGTTTTTGAAATGAAAAATCATATTATTATCACTCTACTGGTTGAAATCCTTCAAAAGCTTCCTAAGAAATCAGAATAAAATTCAGCCTCCAGCCCAGGCACCAAAAGCAAAATTAAACAAATGGGACTATATCAGACTTAAAAAGTTCTGTACATGAAAAGATAGAAAAGCAATTTTTCTGGTAATCCAGTGGCTAAGACTCTGCAGTCCCAGTGTGGGGAGCACAGGTTCAAACTCTGGGCAGGGAATTAGATCCCACATGCTATAACTAAGAGTTCTCATGCTGCAACTAAAGATCCCTCTTACCACAGTGAAGATCGAAGATCCCATGTGCCATAACTAAGACCTGGCTTACAACCAAATAGATGAATAAATAAACAAATATATTTTTTTAAAAAGAGCAGAATGAAAAGGCAATGTATGTTATAGGAGAAAATTTGAAAATTACATATCTCCAAGGGGCTAGTATCCAAAATATGTGAAGTCCTATTAACACATCAGGAATTAAAGAACTGATTAAAAAATGGGCAAAGGTCTTGAATAGACAGTTACCCAAAGATGATATATAAAAGATCAGGTTGCAACACCCCAATTATTAGAGAAATGCAAATCAAAACCATAATGTGATACCACCTCATACTCATTAAGATAGCCACTATCAAAAAAAACAAAAACAACAGGTGTTGGTGAGGACCTGGAGAAATTGGAACCCTGTGCACTGTTGGTGGGAATGTAAAATGCTATAGCTCCTATGGAAAAAAGTATGATAGTACCTCAATTAAGTATGAAATTTACATATGGTCCAGCAACAGAATAATTGAAAGCAGGGTGTGGAAGATATATATATCCATAACCATGTTCATAGAAGCACTATTCAAAATAGCCCCAAAGTGGAAGAAACCTAAATGTCTTTCTTTTTATTTAAAAAAATTTTTTTTTTTTTTTTACTTTACAATATTGTATTGGTTTTGCCATACATCAACATGCATCCGCCACGGGTGTACACGTGTTCCCCATCCTGAACCCCCCTCCCACCTCCCTCCCCATACCATCCTTTTGGGTCATCCCAGTGCACCACCCCAAGCTTCCTGTATCCTGCATCAAACCTGGACTGGTGATTCGTTTCTTATATGATATTATACATGTTTTAATGCCGTTCTCCCAAATCATCCCACCCTCTCCTTCTCCCACCGAGTCCAAAAGACTGTTCTATACATCTGTGTCTCTTTTGCTGTCTCACATACAGGGTTGTCGTTACCATTTTTCTAAATTCCATATATATGCGTTAGTATACTGTATTGATGTTTTTCTTTCTGGCTTACTTCACTCTGTATAATAGGCTTCAGTTTTATCCACCTCATTAGAATTGATTCAAATGTATTCTTTTTAATGGCTGAGTAATACTCCATTGTGTATATGTACCACAGATTTCTTATCCATTCGTCTGCTGATGGACATCTAGGTTGCTTCCGTGTCCTGGCTATTATAAACAGTGCTGCGATGAACATTGGGGTACACATGTCTCTTTCAATTCTGGTTTCCTTGGTGTGTATGCCCAGCAGTGGGATTGCTGGGTCGTATGGCAGTTCTATGTCCAGTTTTTAAAGGAATCTCCACACTGTTTTCCATAGTAGCTATACTAGTTTGCATTCCCACTTTCTAACAGATGAATAGATAGACAAAAGGTAGAATATACACACAGTGGAATATTATTTGGCCTTAAAAAGGGAAACATCTTCACATGCTATAATACAGCATGTCTCAGTTTCCTTTGGAAGATGTCTCTTTATGTCTTTGTAAGAAGGACTTATGGTCAGTGTTCTGTTTCCTGATCTTGGTTTGACATGGTTAATAGTCACTTGGACTGATGTTCTGATAATAATTATGCTGCTGTCTATGATGGTGCTAAGCCTTTTTTCATCCTGATGGTGACTGTATGGAACAAAGACTATGTTGGAGAAAAATACAGGATTTGATTAAATTATTTCTTCCTCGGACTCCTTATTTATTTGCATGGTATACATCTGCCATTTGGACATACAGTTGTCAGTGACAGAAGAAAAAGATGTCATTCTTACCATGGGGAGATAAGTCTTTTAGGGTCTATGAGAAATAAGCATGGAAGAGACAAACTATAATATATGATCAATTGTTTATTTTCCATTTTCATGTCATTCACTCTTTTATATTCTGTATGCCCAAAGTGATTAATAAATGCAGAATAATACAGAGTTCCAAAGAAGGATACTTGAGGCAGGTGTGCTGACTGATAATAAGATATAGCAGATTTGCTTGATGGAACAGTGACTTTGTCCTGTTGGTTCCTTTAATATTTTTGATTAATATTAATCTATACCAATCTGGAGAGGTCCAGATATGCACCTCTCAAAGGAAAACTCCTTCCTTGAACCACATCTCTGGAAATACTCATGGTTTTCCAAGTTTAACACTCCATGATATCTATTTCTTCTATTAACCAGTTCTTAACCACAAAGCTCAAAGTTTCCTATAGAATAAAAAGAAATTATCACCAATGTAAAGAAATAGTGTCACTAATTTTTTAAAAATGACAAGAAGAAGTAACACCCTGAAGGGGTAATGCAAAATTTCCTTGAATCAAAGTTATGCCTTTGTAATATCCGAAACTTTGGGTTAATTACTTTATTAATACTTTATTAATACTCATTCAAAATAATAGTGTCTACATGACTGTCCAAAGCCCAGCTGTTTTGAAATATAACTTGAATGGCCATAAGTTCCAGGGTGTATATTATGGACTGTTATATTGGCTCTCATTAGTTCTCCTCTATATTCAGGTTTGTCCCTCTTTTCCACATGACTGGAATCGTGACTAAAATTTTCATCTGGAGAATGTCCAGTCCCTAACTGTCCATAGTCATAATTGGAACTGCCGTAGCTGCCATGTCTCCAAACTTGGCCTGCACCATGATTTTGGAACCTTGAGTAGAATGCAGACATTCTTTGGTTGGTCACAGTCTGATTACCTGAACCTCTTGAATGACCATTGCTGTCACTGGACTGACTAACACTGGATTCCCTATGTCTGCTGCTTCCAGATCCAGTGGATGTTTCTCCATGACCAGTTCCAGAGTGTCTGGAGCTGTCCCTTGACTGCTCATGGTGGCTCCCCTGTCTTTGCCCAGTGCTCGATCCAGACCTTTGGTGGACAGATTCACCGTGGCTCCCTTGATGGGACTCTGAGTGCCTAGAACTGTCTCCAGTCTGGCCATGGGAAGATCCATGTTGATTTCTTGAGCTGGAACCGGGCCTTCCATGAGTTGTCACGTTCTGTCTACCCGAGTCTTCCGAATGTCCTTCACTGTCACTGGCCTGACTAACACTGGATTCCCTGTGCCTACTACTTCCGGATCCAGTGGAGGTTTGTCCATGACCAGTTCCAGACTGTCTGGAGCTGTCTCTTGACTGCTCATGGTGGCTCCCCTGTCTTTGCCCCGTGCTTGTTCCAGACCTTTGGTGGACAGTATCACTGTGCCTCCCTTGATGGGACTCTGAATGCCTAGGACTGTCTCCTGTCTGTCCATGGACAGATCCATGTTGGTTTCTTGAAGTTGAACCAGGCCTTCCATGAGTTGTCACGGACTGTCTACCTGAGTCTTCTGAATGTCCCTCACTGTCACTGGCCTGACTAACACTGGATTGCCTGTTTCTACGGCCTCTGGATACGGTAGAGGTTTGTCCATGTCTAGTTCCAGAGTGTCTGGAGCTCTCACTTGACTGCTCATGGTGGCTCCCCTGTCTTTGTCCAGTGCTGGATCCTGACCTTTCATGGACAGATTCACTGTGCCTCTCTTGATGGGACTCTGAGTGCCTAGGACTGTCTCTTGTCTGACCATGGGAAGATCCATGTTGGCTCCTTGAGCTGGAACCAGGTCTTCCATGAGTTGTCTCGGAATCCCTACCTGAATCTCTTGCATGTCTTTCATTGTGGCTCCCTTGATTGGTCTCTGAGTGGCTAGAACTGTCTCCTGTCTGGCCATGGGAAGATCCATGTTGATTTCTTGAGCTGGAACGAGACCTTGTGTGATGTGTCACGGACTGTCTACCTGAATCTCTTGAATGTCCCTCTCTGTCATTGGACTGACTAACATTGGATTCCCTATGTCTATTGATTCCAGATCCAGCAGAGGTATGTCCATGTCCAGTTCCAGACTGTCTGGAGCTGTCCCTTGACTGCTCATGGTAGCTTCCCTGTCTTTGCCCAGTTCTAGATGCTGACCTTTCATGGGCAGATTCACTGTGCCTCCCTTGATGAGATGCTGAGTACCTAGAACTGTCTCCTGTCTGGCCATGGGAAGATCCATGTTGGCTTCTTGAGCTGGAACCAGGCCTTCCATGAGTTGTCACGTTCTGTCTACCCGAGTCTTCCGAATGTCCTTCACTGTCACTGGCCTGACTAACACTGGATTCCCTGTGCCTACTACTTCCGGATCCAGTGGAGGTTTGTCCATGACCGGTTCCAGACTGTCTGGAGCTGTCTCTTGACTGCTCATGGTGGCTCCCCTGTCTTTGCCCCGTGCTTGATCCAGACCTTTGGTGGACAGTATCACTGTGCCTCTCTTGATGGGACTCTGAGTGCCTAGAACTGTCTCCTGTCTGTCCATGGACAGATCCATGTTGGTTTCTTGAAGTTGAACCAGGCCTTCCATGAGTTGTCACGGACTGTCTACCTGAGTCTTCTGAATGTCCCTCACTGTCACTGGCCTGACTAACACTGGGTTCCCTGTGCCTACTGCCTCCGGATACAGTAGAGGTTTGTCCATGTCGAGTTCCAGAGTGTCTGGAGCTGTCTCTTGACTGCTCATGGTGGCTCCCCTGTCTTTGCCCGGTGCTGGATCCTGACCTTTCATGGACAGATTCACTGTGCCTCTCTTGATGGGACTCTGAGTGCCTAGAACTGTCTCCTGTCTGTCCATGGACAGATCCATGTTGGTTCCTTGAGCTGGAACCAAGTCTTCCATGAGTTGTCTCGGAATGCCTACCTGAATCTCTTGCGTGTCTCTCATTGTGGCTCCCTTGATTGGTCTCTGAGCGGCTAGAGCCATCTCCTATCTGGCCATGGGAAGATACATGTTGGTTTCTTGAGCTGGAACCGGGCCTTCCATGAGTTGTCACGGACTGTCTACCTGAATCTCTTGCATGTCCCTCTCTGTCACTGGACTGACTAACACTGGATTCCCTATGTCTGCCATTTCCAGATCCAGCAGAGGTATGTCCATGTCCAGTTCCAGACTGTCTGGAGCTGTCCCTTGACTGCTCATGGTGGCTCCCCTGTCTTTGCCCAGTTCTAGATGCTGACCTTTCATGGGCAGATTCAGCTGAGTACCTAGAACTGTCTCCTGTCTGGCCATGGGAAGATCCATGTTGATTTCTTGAGCTGGAACCAGGTCTTCCATGAGTTGTCTCAGAATGCCTACTTGAATCTCTTGTGTGTCTCTTATTGTGGCTCCCTTGATTGGTCTCTGAGTGCCTAGAACTGTCTCCTGTCTGACCATGGGAGGATCCATGTTGGTTCCTTGAGCTGGAACCATATCTTCCATGAGTTGTCTCAGAATGCCTACCTGAATCTCTTGCGTGTCCCTCACTGTCACTGGCTTGACTAACACTGGATTCCCTATGTCTGCCATTTCCAGATTCAGCTGAGGTTTGTCCATGTCCAGTTCCAGAGTGTCTGGAGCTCTTACTTGACTGCTCATGGTGGCTCCCCTGTCTTTGTCCCGTGCTGGATCCTGACCTTCCATGGGCAGATTCACTATGCCTCTCTTGAAGGGACTCTGAATCCCTAGAACTGTCTCTTTTTTGGCCCTGGGAAGATCCATGTTGGTTTCTTGAGCTGGAACCAGGCCTTCCATGAGTTGTCACGGACTGTCTACCTGAGTCTTCTGAATGTCCTTCACTGTCACTGGTCTGACTAACACTGGAGTCTCTGTGCCTACTGCTTCCAGATCCAGTGGAGGTTTGTCCTTGTCGAGTTCCAGAGTGTCTGGAGCTGTCTCTTGACTGCTCATGATGGCTCCCCTGTCTTTGCCCAGTGCTAGTACCTGACCTTCCATGGGCAGAATCACTGTGCCTCCCTTGATGAGACTCTGAGTACCTAGAACTGTCTCCTGTCTGGCCCTGGGAAGATCCATTTTGGTTTCTTGAGCTGGATCCGGGCCTTCCATGAGTTGTCACGGACTGTCTACCTGAGTCTTCTGAATGTCCCTCACTGTCACTGGTCTGACTAACACTGGAGTCTCTGTGCCTACTGCTTCCGGATCCAGTGAAGGTTTGTCCATGTCGAGTTCCAGAGTGTCTGGAGCTGTCTCTTGACTGCTCATGGTGGCCTCTCTGCCTTTGCCTGGTGCTGGATCCTGACCTTCCATGGACAGATTCACTATGCCTCTCTTGATGGGACTCTGAGTGCCTAGAACTGTCTCCTATCTGGCCATGGGAAGATCCATGTTGGTTTCTTGAGCTGGAACCCGACCTTCCTTGAGTTGTCACGGACTGTCTACCTGAGTCTTCTGAATGTCCTTCTCTGTCACTGGCCTGACTAACACTAGATTCCGTGTGTCTACTGCCTCTGGATACAGGAGAGGTTTGTCCATGTCGAGTTCCAGAGTGTCTGGAGCTGTCCCTTGACTGCTCATGGTGGCTCCCCTGTCTTTGCCCAGTGTTTCTTGACCTTCTGTGGACAGATTCACTGTTTTTCTCTTGTTGGGATTCTGAGTGGGTAGAATTGTCTCCTGTATGAGTCTGGACAGAGCCATTTTGATTCCTTGAACTGGACCCTGATCTTCCATGAGTGAATACAGATTTCCTACCTGTTTCTCGTGAATGTCCTTCCATGTCTCTGCCCTTCGTGATGCTTGACCCATACTTTTTACTGTGACTGGATTGAAAATTCGTAGTCACTTTGTCTTCACAAACTTGATAGGAGTCATCATACTCTGATCCTATACATTTTGCACTTCTTTTACCTTTATTTTCATAACCACATTCTTCTTCTTTTTCTTCATATCCCCTGGTTGGGCTAACACTTGACATGTGCCTTCTTTCTTTTGGTTCAGTAGAGCTTGGTCTCCTTTTCTTTTCCCTTCTTGACTCATGTTTTTTGCTACATCCATGTCTGTGTCCAGAGGTAGGTGTGTTACCTCTTCGTTGTTTACTTCCAGATTTAGATCCATGTCTCTTTTTTCCTCTTCCTCTTGGGCTCTTCGATCTGTCTTGAGTCTTTCCATCACTTCTTGAATGACTGTACTTTCTTTCTGTTTCTTCTTTGTCTTCTTCTGTATCATCTTCTTCATCTCTGTAGTGATATGTGTACCTTTTCTGTTTTTGTCCTGCTGTCTGTAAATTCTGTCTTTGAGTATAACTATAATATGCTTGAGCCACCTTGAATATCATCAGAAAAAACTCTGTAAAGTCTATTTTATTGTCGTGATCTCTATCGAGGATGTACATGAAAACTTCAGCGGTGTCTGGGTCACCTGGATTCTGTAAACAGGGAAGACAGGGAGAGTACATGAGAGTGACTGAAGTGGAAGATTAAATAATTAACGTGAACTTTGGAAATGTGAATTCTTGCTATATAAAAGTAGAACCGAATGTTTTCTTTAATAATGTTTGTTTTATCTTGACTTAGTAAACAGCTGTTGATACTGTCCTAAAAGACCTAAATCTTAAATACTAGTATGGTGACACAAAAAATTTGATGGGGTATGTTCTTCTTTTAATTCTTTAAGTGTCAGCATTGTGTAAATTTTTTCATGGAATTATCTTTTAGACATACCCTCTTTACATTCTTGAAATTAGGGGGAATATTATGATAGGTTAACTTTTGTTTACTTCTTTTAAACAAATATTTGTGTTTTCCATAGACAATGTGTGTATGTGATATATATTGAGGAATAAAGAGCTGAACAAATTATATCTGTTTTGAAATAAAATTATATTTGTTCCTATTCCAAGAGAAACAACTCATAAAGATTTCACAGTAATATTTTGACATTTTTTGATGCAGAACAAAAATGATATACTGTTTTATTTGGCAAATAACTTTTACCTTCAGGATGGGCCGAAACTCCACTTCCACCAGTTCCTTCAGCTCTTTTTCACTCAATGTGTCAGTCTCCTTATCTGTTTTTGAATATTTGTGGAATATTTTGATGATGTCATTGATGTTTTCCAGGAGAGTCGACATCTTTTGGAACTATAGGTAAACCTAGAAAGAAGTTAAAGTGTACATTTATTTCTTTTCTTTTGTAGGTCATATCAATTATGATGATACATTTTCACATTTATAAATCTACATCTTTTCCTAGGTAGTCCAGATTTAAAAATGGAAGATGGCCACAAAAAACTTCTATCCATTGTTTACATGATGAATATCAACACAGAGTTTGACTGGACTGCCAACATTTTGGCCTTGATATCTTTTTTTTTTTTCCCTCCACATCAAACTACTCTTTTATTTGCATGCCTATAATATCATAAGTCACAAAATATCAAAATATCTCTCAAAACTCACTTTTCTTTTTTACTTTTCTACTCAATAGCTTTATTTTTGAAAATTTATTTATTTTAATTGGGGGCTAGTTGCTTTACAATATTGTAGTGGTTTTTGCCATACATTCAACGAATCAGCCATGGGTGTACATGTGTTCCCCATTCTGAACACCCCATCCCACCTCCCTCCCCATTCCATCCCTCTGGGTCATTCCAGTGCACCAGCCTTGAGCACCCTGACTCATGCATGGAACTGGCGATCTGTTTCACATATGATAATATACATGTTTCAGTGCTATTCTCTTAGATCATCCCACCCTCGCCTTCTCCCAGAGTCTAAAAGACTGTTCTATACATCTATGTCTCTTTTGCTGTCTCACATATAGGGTTATCGTTACCATCTTTCTAAATTCCATATATATGCATTAGTGTACTGTATTGGTGTCTTTCACAGTGAAATTTAGATACTCTCACAGACCTTTGGCAAAAGCTGCAATAGATTCTTCCTTTCTTTTATCTCAGAAGATGATGATTTTTATTTCACTGAAAACTTGTGATCTATTAGGAAAGAATTTCATTTTTCCAGAATCTGTCCATCCAGCCTATTGCATTTGTATCCACATACTTTAACCTTCACTACTGTTTTGTGGATAAATTGTCCTTCTGTCCTTTATTTTGGCACTGGATCTCACTCTTTCTTGCCTATTCAAACAATTTGCTTTTGTAGTTATTCACTTTTTCTTCTACCTCATCAATTTCTTTTTTTTCCCCCTGAAACATTCACTACAGCATGTGTTCATGCTGAAATGTCCCTTATTTATATCCCCTCCCTCATCCTACATCTTCCTTTATGCACCACCTGATTTATCTTTCCTCTACTATACCAAAACCCCTCACAAGATATAACTATATTTTTTCTTCACTTTCTATTTTCTTTTATTCAGATTATCTTTCTGTCTCAAAAATCCACTAAAGCTCTCATGATGATTAAAAAAATACCCTTTATCTTACTACGTCCAACTATCCATTTTCATTTCACATATGATTGACATATCAGCAGCATTTGATGCAGATGGCTACATCCTCCTTCAGACACCCCATTCTCTTTAGTTTTTTTCTTCTGACCTCACTGCCTATTTTTTTTTTTTTAGTCTCTTATTCCAGGCTCTAATGTTGATGTGCCTGAGATTGAGTCCTTAGTTCCTTTTCTGTATTTTATGCTCCCTTGGGCAGAGTGGAGGGGTCTTAACTGGCTGTGTAACTTTAAATCCTATGTATGGGTTGACAACTCTGAAATTTATATATCCAGCCATAAAGTCTCCTCTAAGCTTGACATATGTATGTATAAGTACCTATCAAATATTTGTGCTTGGGCCTAAAAGAGATTTTAAATCTACCATGTTCATGACAGAAGCCTTAATTTCTGACTACTTTATGCTACCTACCTCTCCTCTCCAGTTTTCCCTATCTCACTGATTGCTCAAGCCACAAACCTGGGATTTAGTCTTGGTTATCCTTTTTCTCACATCCTGTGTCTAATTCAACATGTTTTATTGAGTGTACTTTAAAAATATCCCTTAAACTGGCCAATTTTCTTCCCTCCATACTATTGCCTTATCTAGTAATTAATCTTGATTCATAGCAAAAACATGCTGGAGTTTGTTCCATCTTGAAGATCTTCCCTTGAACAATATTTCCCCCACCACCAAGATGTTCCACTCCATCCAGCTCTCCTAGTGAATGGTTCACTTTCTTAGCAAAGAGTCTTCAAAGAATTTTCTGTGCTTCCCCTCATTTTATGTTACCACTCATTTAAAACCAGTTCTCTCAATTGTCTCCAAACTTGAAACTGATTTGTGTTAAATAACCTATGGTCTATAAGGTGCTAAATACAGTGGTTGGTTGTTCATTCTCCTCATCTTAATTGCCCTCCTAGGGGTGTAGAATTGCTTATTCCCTGTTTTCATGGAATTTTTGGTTGTTTGTTTCTTGGATCTTAACACTGCATTCTCCTTATATACCTCTAATCTATCATTTGCTCTTTCTCAGTATTCTTCACTAATCTCTCATCTTTTGCTTAATTTCAAAACGTTGGAAAATCCCCATGGCCTATGTCCTTGACCTTCTCTTTTAAAATATATCTATTCACTGAAATCTCATTGGACCTCTTGACTTCAGATACTATCTAATTACTTCCAGATTGATACTTCCAAGCATGACCTTACCTTTGATTTCTGCACTCACTCATTCATACCTTAATTTATTTAACAAATATTCAACACGTACTACAGGATTAGGTACTATTTTATGCTCTGGGGATATAATAAACAAGATGAATGAAGTATCTATTCTTCTGAAGACAATAAACAAATAAATGAAGAAATTAGATATTGAGAAGTGATATGCATACCGTTAAAATAAGAATGGTGCTATTAATATATAGAGTTGTTGTGAGGGATGTGCTTTAGATTGATCAGAGGAGATTTTGTGTTAAAAAAGGACATTTGAGCTTAAAATAGAAAAATAAGAAGGAACTAACTGTTGATTAGTTGAAGAATTTTAGGTAAAAGGAACAGTGCAGTGATATGAATGTGGGAATCAACTTGGAAGATTAGTTATATAGAAAAAAATACCAATTCCAGAACAAATCAGGAGTAATACAACTTAAAGTCAGACTTACAGACAGGGGTTAGAAAATGATGATCTTCTAAATAGGGTAACATTTGTGCTTTTTATTGTAAGTGTAATGGGAAGTCACTAAATGCTTTTTTTTTTTTTTTTGAAACAGGGTAATCTGATTCAGTTTTTAAATGATCAATTTGTAGAATCACTAATTAGGGTTCTTTCAAAGTAAGATTCTTTTAAGGACAACTGGAAAGCTGGTGTTTATGTGTGCGTGTAGGTATCATAACACTATCAAAATTGTGACAATTTTTTGAAGTTTACATTCAGATTGGATGGAAACTACAGTAATTCGGGGAGTTAAATAACTGTAATTATTAAAAACTGGTGGAAGATATCAAGCCACAGATTCAAGAAGTATTATCAACTCCAAGCAGATATATAAAGGAAAACAATACTTAGACACATAATAAAAAATGTCTGAACACTCAAGACAATGAGGAAATCTTAAAACCAGCCAGAGAAAAAACATATTATTTTCAAAAAACCAATTACTGACTTTTCAAAAGAAATAATGAAAGCCAGGCGACAGTAAAATGTTTTTCTTATCTTCCTGTAGGAAAGTAAGTTCTACCCTAGAATTCTATACCCATTGAAAGTATACATGAAGAAGAAAGCTTAAGTAAGGATATTTTCAAGCAAACAAAGCAGGTTTACCTTACACCATAAGATTTACTCTAGAGGAAATATTAAAGAATGATCCTAGTCAGAAGCACAGAGAGGTACGAAAGAATGAAGAAAAAGTCAAAAGTGTAAGTATAGGGGAAAATCTAAATGAATAGTGATGGAAAAAACAGCAATAATAATATCTTTCAAGATTTATGATAGTGCTATCATAAATAAGGTTGGAAAGGGTAAATAGAGTTCAGGTACTATAGGATACTTGGATTGTTGGAGTAAAGTATTAGCAGTGTTAAATTATTTTTTTTATAATATACTCTAATAATTCCAAGGGTAAGTGTTGTATTGTAATGTCTAAGGTAAGCATGAAAAGACCAGTAAAAGGATGTATAATTAATAAGCTAGTATGACAAAAATTAACTGACAAACATGTAATTCATCCAAAAAAGTTAGAAAAGAGAAAAAGAAAAGTAAAACAGGTAGGATATTAGAAACCAAGAAGTAATATGGTAGATTTAAACCAAATAGATTTAAGCAGTAATGATACTGAATAAGAATGGACTAAATATGGTAACTTAGAAACAAAGATTGTCAGACTAGATGGGAAAAAAAGTACATACTATCTACAAGAGACACACTTAAGTCTGATATATGTGGAAAAAGATATGTTATTCAAATGTTAAAGGAGAGCTATTGTTTTTGCTATATTAACATCTGTAAAAGAGTTTAAGACAAAAGTATAACTAGAAGGATATTTCATAACAATAAATGGCTAATTCATGAGGAAGATATAAGAATTTAAATTGATATATACTTAATAACATAGCCTCATAATATGTACAACAAAAAAATGACAATTATAAGGACGAATTGACAAATCTATAATTATAGTAGGTAACATACTTCTCTCAGCAACTAATAGAGCAAGTAAACAAAAATATTATAAGGCTACAGAAGAGTTCCACAAAATTTGTAAGACAGTAACTAATATATGTGGAACACTGTGTCTAACAAATATAACATACACATCCCACTGAAATGAATGAGACTTTTGAAAATTTACTATATGCTAATCATAAAGAAAATTTCAACAAATTTTAAAGGATTAAAGTCATGCAGAATTTGTTTTGTACCACAGTGGAATGAAGCTAGATTTCAGTGATAGAAAGAAACATACAAAAATCTCCACAAATGTTTGGAAATTAAGCAGTAACTTCTAAATAACAAATAGGTCATAGAATACATTGCAGTGTAAATTAAAAAATATTTTGAGCTAAATACAAATGAGAAAAATATGAAATAGCAAAACTTGTAGGATGCAGTCATTCCATGCCTAATGAAAAAATTATAGTTTTATTACATATATTAGAAAATAAAGGCTGAAAAATCAGTAACCTAACCATATATGTTAGGAAGTTTGGAAAAGAACAACAAATTCAATCCAAAGAAAGTATAATAAAGATAAAAACTGATATTAATGAAGTAGGAAACAAATTTAGAGAATCAAAAAGCCAAGATTTTTGAAAATTTGATAAAACTGAGAAACTCTGAATAAATAAGAAAAGAGGAGAAAGGCATAAGTAGTCAATATCAGGAAAATAAAAGGGGATATTGCCTTATGTTTTACAGGTACTAGAAAGATAAGTGCATATTATAAACTTTATAGAAAATTTTTGAAAATTTAAATGAAGTGGATATATTTCTAGAAAAATGCTTCCTATGCAAATGTACACAACAGGAAGTATTCCATATTGAGGGGAGGGGTGACTACAAATCATTTGGCTTTACTAGGGAATTTTGTTTAATGTGTAAGAAATAAATAACTCTAATACCACAGATTGTTTCAGGGAAAGTAAAAAAGGAGACCACTGATTTTATGAATCCAACATAACCTCAGTACCCTTAACCTGACAAGGATATTACAAGAAACAAAGTTTTCAGGAGAATTTCCTTTATGAATATAGATGCAAGAATCTGAAAGAAATAATAAACTGAATCTAGTATTGTACAAAAAGAATATGCATTATACTTAAGAAAGTTTTATTCCTAAAAATCATGTTTGTTATAATATAAGAGAACTGATAGAATACTGGGAAAACATTTTTTTTGAACCTCTTAATAGATGCAAAAAACATTTGATAAAACCCCTACAATGGCATGCAAATTAAAGCTTAGCATATTCCTGGCTCAATTTTTCTTTCATTCCAATGGAATCTGAAAATTCTGGCAGTGAATGAATAAAATGCATTATAAGGAAGTAATTATAATAAAAAATATATTCTTGTCCATAAAAAAAACCAACATTAATTTTTATTTACAAATATGAGTTGTACCTACGATGGTACAATTAGGGCTTCCTTGATAGCTCAGTTGGTAAAGAATCCGCCTGCAACGCAGGAGACCCTGGTTGGATTCCTGGGTTAGGAAGATCCGCTGGAGAAGGAATAGACTACCCACTCCAGTATTCTTGGGCTACCCTTGTAGCTCAGCTGGTAAAGAATCTGCCCGCAATGCGGGAGACCCAAGTTCGATCACTGGGTTGGAAAGATCTGCTGGAGAAGGGAAAGGCTACCCACTTCGGTATTCTGGCCTGGAGAATTCCATGGACTGTATAGTCCATGGGGTTGGAAAGAGTCGGGCAGGGCTGAACGATTTTCACTTTCACTTTCACCTTGATGGTACTATTGTAAACAGCATACTTAATGGTTACATGCTTAATACTTTTCTCGCTCAGTTTTTGAATGAGATCAGTACACCTGCTAATATACTATGCAACATTGTTTTGAAGTTCCTAGGTAGAGCAAAAATTAAGACAAAGAATGAAAAACAGAATAATTGGAAATGAAGTAACAAAACTGTCATTATTAAGAATGATGTGACTTCCATATGTAGAAATTTTTTTTTAATGTATGCTACTGCTAAGTTGCTTCAGTCATGTCCGTCTCTGTGCGACCCCATAGACAGAAGCCCACCAGGCTCCCCCATCCTTGGGATTCTCCAGGCAAGAACACTGCAGTGGGTTGCCATTTCCTTC
This sequence comes from Bubalus bubalis, assembly GCF_019923935.1. Lineage (NCBI taxonomy): Eukaryota > Metazoa > Chordata > Mammalia > Artiodactyla > Bovidae > Bubalus > Bubalus bubalis. Next base: position 18,501,250 of record NC_059162.1, on the reverse strand, counting down.
TCCTTTAAAATGTATAAACTACTAGAATACATAAAACTAACAATGTTGCTGGATACAAGATAAATATACAAAATTCATTTGTGTTTCTATACAAAATCAAGAAATAGAAATTGAAATAAGGAATAATGCTATTTACAAAAGTATAAAAAGTCAGGAAACTGCTAGAAGTTAAATCTAACAAAGATTTAATCCCAAAGAAAGCCAATGCCAAAGAATGCTCAAACTACCACGCAGTTGCACTCATCTCACACACTATAGCAAAGTAATGCTTAAAATTCACCAAGCCAGGCTCAACAGTACGTGAACCATGAACTTCCAGATGTTCAAGTTGGATTTAGAAAAGGCAGAGAAACCAGAGATCAAATTGCCAACATCCGCTGGATCATGGAAAAAGCAAGAGAGTTCCAGAAAAACATCTACTTCTGCTTTATTGACTATGCCAAAGCCTTTGACTGTGTAGATCACAAGAAACTGTGGAAAATTCTTCAAGAGGGGAGTGCCAGACCACCTGACCTCCCTCCTGAGAAATCTGTATGCAGGTCAAGAAGCAACAGTTAGAACTGGACATGGAACAACAGATTGGTTCCAAATTGGGAAAGGAGTACATCAAGGCTGTATATTGTCACCCTGCTTGTTTAATTTATATGCAGAATGCATCATGAGAAACGCTGGACTGGATGAAGCACAAGCTGGAATCAAGATTGCCGGGAGAAATATCAATAACCTCAGATATGCAGATGACACTACCCTTATGGCAGAGAGAGAAGAAGAACAAAAAGCCTCTTGATGAAAGTGAAAGAGGAGAGTGAAAAAGTTGGCTTAAAACTCAACATTAAGAAAACTAAGATCATGGCACCTGGTCCCATCACTTCATGGCAAATAGACGGGGAAACAAAACAGTGACAGACTATCTTTTTGCACTCCAAAATCACTGCAGATGGTGATTGCAGCCATGAAATTAAAAGACACTTACTCCTTGGAAGAACAGTTATGCCCAACCTAGATAGCATATTAAAAAGCAGAAACATTACTTTGCCAACAAAGGTCCATCAAGTCAAAGCTATGGTTTTTCCAGTAGTCATGTATGGATGTGAGAGTTGGACCATAAAGAAAGCTGAGCATCGAGGAATTGATGCGTTTGAACTGTGGTGTTGGAGAAGACTGTTGAGAGTCCCTTGGGCTGCAAAGAGATCCAACCAGTCCATGCTAAAGGAAATCAGTCCTGAATATTCACTGGAAGAACTGATGCTGAAGCTGGAACTTCAATACTTTGGCCACCTGATGCAAAGAACTGATTCATTTGAAAAGACCCTGATGCTGGGAAAGATTGAAGGTGGGAGGAGAAGGGGACGACAGAGGATGAGATGGTTGGGTGGCATCACTGGCACAATGGACATGAGTTTGAGTAAACTCCAGCAGTTAGTGTTGGACAGGGAAGCCTGGCATGCTGCAGTCCATAGCATTGCCAAGAGTCAGACACAACAGAGTGAGTGAACTGAACTGAAATCTAACAAAAAATATGAAATATATGTACTCAGAAAATTATAAATGTTATTGAGACTAATTTAAAAAGATATGGATAAATGGAAGATTGTGTCTTGTTCATGTGTTGAAGGTGTCAATGTTGTCAAGATGTCAGATCTCCCCAAACTCATTTTTACATGCAATAAAATTTCATTCAGAATCTGTGAAAGTTTTTAAAATAAAGATTGATAAGGCAGTGTCTGAAATTTATATTAAAATGTGGGGGTCCAGGATTAGCCAGAACAACACTGAAAAAGACCAATTTTGTGGACATATTGGATGTTAAGTATATTATAAAAGAAGACAGCATGACACTGATGCAGCATTAAACAAATAAGTGAAAGATCAGATATATCATTATGCACATTTAATTTATGAAAAAGGTTGTGATGAGAGTTGGCAGGGAAAATGTGGTCTTTTTCATAAATGGTGCTGGGTTAATTGACTTCCCATATGGAAAAATGAATTTGTTCCCTGGTGGATTTTACATGTGAAAGATAAAGGAGATTGAACTTCAGTGGCTAAGACTCCACACTCCTAATACAGGGGGCCCAGGTTCAATCTCAGGTCAGGGAACTAGATCCCACATGCTGCAACTAAAAGATCCCGCATGGCACAATGAAAACCAAAGATTCCATGTGCTGCAACTAAGACCTGGCACAGCCAAACAAATAAGTGAATACTTTTTTAAAGAGAGGGATTATTTGCCTACAAAGTCTAACATAGTCTTTAAAAAAAGGTTAAGGAGATAACATAGGAGAATTAAAAAATGGGCCAAAGAACTAAATAGACATTTCTCCAAAGAAGACATACAGATGGCTAACAAACACATGAAAAGATGCGCAACATCACTCATTATCAGAGAAATGCAAATCAAAACCACAATGAGGTACCATTTCACGCCAGTCAGAATGGCTGCGATCCAAAAGTCTACAAGTAATAAATGCTGGAGAGGGTGTGGAGAAAAGGGAACCCTCTTACACTGTTGGTGGGAATGCAAACTAGTACAGCCACTATGGAGAATAGTGTGGAGATTCCTTAAAAAACTGGAAATAGAATTGCCTTATGACCCCGCAATCCCACTGCTGGGCATACACACCGAGGAAACCAGAATCGAAAGAGACATGTGTACCCCAATGTTCATCGCAGCACTGTTTAGAATAGCCAGGACATGGAAGCAACCTAGATGTCCATCAGCAGATGAATGGATAAGAAAGCTGTGGTACCTATACACAATGGAGTATTACCCAGCCATTAAAAAGAATTCATTTGAATCAGTTCTAATGAGATGGATGAAACTGGAGCCTATTATACAGAGTGAAGCAAGCCAGAAAGAAAAACACCAATACAGTATACTAATGCATATATATGGAATTTAGAAAGATGGTAATGACAACCCTGTATGCAAGACAGCAAAAGAGACACTGATGTATAGAACAGTCTTCTGGACTCTGTGGGAGAGGGAGGGGGGGATGATCTGGGAGAATGGCATTAAAACATGTATAATATCATATAAGAAATGAATCGCCAGTCCAGGTTCGATGCAGGATACAGGAAGCTTGGGGCTGGTGCACTGGGATGACCCAGAGGGATGGTATGGGGAGGGAGGTGGGAGGGGGGTTCAGGATGGGGAACATGTGTACACCCGTGGCAGATGCATGTTGATGTATGGCAAAACCAATACAATATGGTAAAGTAAAAAAAAAATTAAAAAAACAACATAGGAGAATAGTTTCAAGAACTTGGGGGTAGAGAAATACTTCTTAAAGAGAACTTAAAAAGTATTAATGATAAAGAACAAGATTGATAAATTGGAGTGCATTAAAAATAGGAATGTCTCTTTATTCAAAGACTCTGTTAAGGAGAGAAGGAAAGCCATTGAGTGGAAGAATAGATGCAACACATTTAACCAATAAAGGGCTCTCTCCTGAATATAAAAGTAACTCCTATAAATCAATACAAGAAATATGGATGGCCCCATAGCAGAATGGTTAGACAGTACAAGAGCTTTGCAAAATAGGATATACAAATGGCTAATAAACACAAAAAGTTCTCAGTTTTCTTAATCATCAGGGAGCTACAAATTGAAATTCACAGTGTGAGACTATAACACCCCCACCCAAATGACTAAAAAGACAGAAAAAAGAATACTAATTCCACATATTGGTGAAGATATGGAGAAACTGGGTGTTTCATACACTCCTAGAAGGAGCATAAGCTGGCAGAAATACTTTCAAGAAATGTTTGATAATACTTAAGACCAGTGATTTACTCCTAGGAATATCCCCAATAGAAATATATACACGTTTGTAACTAAAAATCATGAACAAAAATGTTCATAGATCCATTATTTATAATATCTCCCCAAAGGAAAACAACCCAAATAGCAATCAATAAAAAATGAATAAATAATTTGTGGTATTTCCATATAATAGAAGTGGGAATGAAGGGATAGCCTAGATTAAGATGGTAATGTGGATAGGAAGACAGATGGATTGGCATGTCTTACAGTCAGATTTGGCTGGTCAGAATGATAAATCAGTGTAGTGTAAAGGAGAGAATGGAGACATGCATAGCTTCTAGATTTGTGTTTGAACAAAGAGTTATTTCTCACTGTTTCTTTTACCCTGTCATCTCTCATCCAAACTGCAGTCCATCTCCTTTCTCCCACCATTGCCTATGATCCTATTTTCCATATAGCAGCTCAGAGTGATCTTGTTACTCTTCCTGCTTAATACTCTCCAATGTCTTCTCATCTACTTCAAATAATGTACAAACTCTACTGTGCCCCTCTTCCCATGGCCTGTCTAGTTCTGTAACTCACTGTATACCACTATTCCTCATGTTAAACATGCTCTAGGCACCCAGGCATCTTTTTGTCCTTTAAAGGGTTTACTACTGCTTTAAAATCCTCGTGTTTGCCTTGACTAGTTTCTTCTGTCTTTAAGATCTCTGCTCAAAAGATAATTCCCCAGAGTCCTTTCCTAACCCTTCAATCTCAAGTACTATCCTATTACTTTACTATATCACTGTCTTATTTTCTTCATTGTTCTTATCACTGTTTAAATTTTTATTCATTTCTTGTTTTTTTTTTATTTTTTTAATTTTATTTTTTAACTTTACAATATTGTATTGGTTTTGCCATATATCAACATGAATCAGCCACAGGTATACATGTGTTCCCCATCCTGAACCCTCCTCCCTCCTCCCTCCCCGTACCATCCCTCTGGGTCATCCCTGTGCACCAGCCCCAAGCATCCAGTATCATGCATCGAACCTGGACTGGCGACTCATTTCATATATGATATTATACATGTTTCAATGCCATTCTCCCAAATCATCCCACCCTCTCCCTCTCCCACAGAGTCCAAAAGACTGTTCTATACATCAGTGTCTCTTTTGCTGTCTCATATACAGGGTTATTGTTACCATCTTTCTAAATTCCATATATATGCGTTAGTATACTGTTTTGGTGTTTTTCTTTCTGGCTTACTTCACTCTGTATAATAGGCTCCAGTTTCATCCACCTCATTAGAACGGATTCAAATGTATTCCTTTTAATGGCTGAGTAATACTCCATTGTGTATAGGTACCACAGCTTTCTTATCCATTCATCTGCTGATGGACATCTAGGTTGCTTCCATGTCCTGGCTATTATAAACAGTGCTGCAATGAACATTTCTTGTGTTTTCTTCTGCTACTAAGTTTATGTTGTTCATTGCTGCATAATCAGCCAAGAGAGAGCATATGGCAAATAGAAGGTAGTTAATATATATTTGTTCAGTGAATGGGTAAATAGATAAACAAACAATATTGAGAGTAGCCAGGTAGAAAGCAAATTTATGCCCTCATTTTCCTTCTGTGTCAAAATAAGCTTTTAGTAACATAGCAACTAAAAATAAAGGACCCCAAACATCCAGGACTTTTGACCTGAGACCACATTTACATCCGGATCTCCACCTTGCCTAAGAACAAGTACAAAAGGTGAGATTTAGTCCCTCTTACTTACTTCCTTCCTTCACCAGAAGAGCAAGGAGATTGTAGCCCGAAGGAGCTTGCTGGGTACTGAAGTCTGGGATCATGGCCTTTTTATAGCAGGTCCATCCAGGGAGGAGCCATCCTCTGTAGGATGGACTGATTCATTCCTAACCAAACTCAGATCCACCCAAATCTCCACCTCTATTTCTCTAGCGACCTGTTTACTTCCCAACTTGCTCACGTATTCATCTGTACCAGTTTTACCAAATTACAGTTTAGGTTTACATCATTCTCGTGCATGTTGTAGCTTTCATGAAAGATTCCCTCTGGCTAGCATAGGCTCTTTGTGTGCAGGGTCCTTCTGGGTTTTGTTGTTGTTGTTACCCTCACTTTGAATGGTTGATGCTTGATAAATATCTACTGATAAGTGTGCTTCCTTATCCTTGTCTCTAGAGGAGTAGTAGAGTACACATTTTTGAAAAAATTAAATTTGGCTTATATTTAAGCCAACATTACATGCATCAATCTACAGGTCCCTTTTTATTAATAAATTCCATCTCTGAATCCTGAGAGAATTTGCCATGATGAATGTTGATCTTCTACAAAGTGTAATGAGTTCAGAGAAGGTAGGCAAATTTAATTTTGATTTTTCAAAACAGAACAAGAAAGTGGGCTCTTGAATTAGAAGCAGTGATCATTAGGAGGTGGCATGAACTTATTGGACAAGAATCATTAGTCTTGTTTTCTAGGTTGTTAATTGGGGTATCAGAGACATGTTCTACCTACTCTTCCTGTGGAATAAGCTGTGGCTTTTCTCATTGACCTCATAAATATACAGGAGATGCCTATCCTTGGCCTCTCTCTTTATTCCCAGACTGTATATTGAACAGACTACATTTCCATTTGGATGTCTTCTTGTATCTCAGTCTGTACTATTCAAACTGAACTAATTATCATGCCTTGTACCAAAGTATACCATCTTCCAGGTTGAGGAGGATGAGACCACATGTACATCCAGATCTCCACCTTGCTTAGGAACAAGTAGACAAGGTGAAATGTATTCCCTCTTACTTCCTTCCTTCACCAGAAGAGCAAGGAGGTTGTAGCCTGGAAGAGCTTGCTGGGTGCTGAAGTCTGGGATCATGGCCCACATTACATGCCAACGTTACAAGCACCTACCCACAGGTCCCTTTTTATTAATAAATTCCATCTCTGAATCCTGAGAGAACTTACCTGACACCTCTATCTGCTGAGTGTCTAAAGCCCCACAAAGTCATTTTCCATTTCTCTCTCTCTTTAGCCCTCATGGCATGTCACGACGTGTCACTTCTATATGAAGGTCTATTATGCAGACCTTCCTCTGTCTCTAGCATGGCAATCTTAGTTCTAGACGTCACCATTTTTTAACTGGACATTAGTAAAAAATGTCATAACCAACCCTTCCACTATTAGCCTGCTTGATTCATCTTTTACTCTTATCATTCCTTCTGGTGGCTCCTTCTTGCCTGGAGAATTCCAAATTTCTTTACCAGACATATAAGCCCCTTCACAGTAGTAATGACTCTGTATCCTTTTAGCTACTTCTCTTATCACTTGCATTTTATGGGAAAGTCACTTTATACTGATCCTGGAGAGGGTGTGGAGAAAAGGGAACCCTCTTACACTGTTGGTGGGAATGCAAACTAGTAGAGCCACTATGGAGAACAGTGTGGAGATTCCTTAAAAAACTGGAAATAGAATTGCCTTATGATCCAGAAATCCCACTGCTGGGCATACACACTGAGGAAAACAGAAGGGAAAGAGACACGTGTACCCCAATGTTCATCACATTCCTTGCATAACATTTTAATGGTATACTACTATTCAGATTCTCTAAATGCTGTCCTTACTACTGGGGAGTCCCTCAATCTTAGCTTCTTTTCATTCTTTAAGCCTCTCCAGAATCACCATCTCCTTCATAAAGCCTCACCTTACATCTCCAAGTAGATCACTGTCCTCTCATATACTCTATATTAATCTCGCTTACAGCACTGATGATACTTTAATTACTTATGTATCTGTAGTGCCCAGTGCCCCATTTTGTATTTCTTCTCATTCTGGTATTGACTGGGTCTTGAATCATCTTTTGTATTCTTGGACCCTGTAATAGTTCCTGAGACATGATGAAATAAATGCATGGATGCGATGGTTGGCAGGGGTGGGGGTATGGGGTGAGATGATCTTGTTTAGAGTCGGTGATGTATGCATATGTCTGAGCTTTAAAATCTTTGTTTAATGTCCTCATTTTCTTTCCTTTTGTGGAACATTAGTAGTTAACATCCACAGAACATAGATCTTCATTTTCTTCTCTTTTCTTCTTAGGTTTATCTTTTTGTGCCAGGAGCTACTATCTCTCTCTCACCAGGATATAATAATAGTCATAATCTATACTGTATGCCCATTCAGTATGTGCCAAGAATGTGCTAGGATGTTGCACATATTTCTTCTAATCCTCAGAAACAATCCTGCGAGGTCATTATTATCATCCCTAATTTTGAGATGAGGGAGCTGATAGTGGTAGGGAGAAGATTACCCAGTGTGTAAGTTACAGAACCAGGATTCAATTCCAGGTCATTCTGACTCCAATTCCAGGTCATTCTGACTCCAACTCCAACACTATTTCCTGTACACCACATTACTCTAGGAGTGAACTTTTCTCCTTTTTAGAAAGACATTTTTATATTTTTGGCATTTGAAACGGTGGTTTCTTTCAAAGTATCCTATGTCCTGGGTGACCTTAATGGTGGAATCATTGCAGGGCTAGCAGGGAGTGAGCTAAAAACAGTGGAGTCCAGGCAGTGGCAAGGCTGGGGCAGTCTAGGCTGCAATGTTTTAAAGATCAGAGGACACAAATCTTAGAGTTTCCTATCCTTATAGAGGACAGTCCTAGTGGTTGCCTCCAGGACTGTTTTCTTGACCATGTTATGATCATTGTATTCTTATTAGTAACTTGGATGAAAATTTGGGCAGAGGGATTTCTGGTGAAGATTCTGTGCTTGCATTGCAGGGGGCATGATTTGATCCTTGGTTTCAGAATTAAGATCCCCATGCTGCGTGGTACAGCCAAAAAAAAAAAAAAAAAAAGAAAAAGAAAGAGAAAGAAAAAAAAAATGTCGAAGATGGCAAATATTTTTAGGAGAGACTGAAGATCCAAGGAGATTTTAGCATATCACAGAAGTAGCTCAAATCTAATAAAATTGAATCTTACTGAGTTAAAAGTAAAATTCTGACTTTGGTTCTAAATTCTACTTCTCAAGTACAGGGTAGAAGCCATGAGTAAAAGAAGGGGTATTGTGGAAGTGGTGGTGTGATGTAGTAGCCCAAAAGGTAATGCTACTTCAGGATGCATTAAGAAAAGTACATTAACTAGAACAAAATAAGTGGTGATGTCCTTCAGTTGGCCCTTGTCAGATGGTTTCTTTAGTTTTTCACTCAGTTCTGACACTCACTTCTCAATACGGATGTGGACAACTTGTTATGTGTTCTGAATCAAGTAAGTAGGTGATTGGCCAGATGGGTGATAGAGGGAACAAGGGCTTTCCAGGTATCTTAGTGGTAAAGAATCCACCTGCCAATGAAGGAGCCTCAGGTTTGATCCCTGGGTCAGAAAGAACCCCTGGAGAAGGAAATGGCAGTCCACTCCAGTATTCTTGTGTGGGAAATCCCATGGACAGAGGAGCCTGGTGGGGCTGTGGTCCATGGGGTCACAAAAAAGTTGGACACGACTTAGCAACTAAACAACAACAACAACAAAGGGAACAAAGTGAGAAGCAGCTGGTGGGAGAAGATTATCTGTTTTCAGTGATTATGAGAATCTCTTGTAGTGGGTTGTATAAAAACTCAGATTGGTAGAAAGCATAGGCAAGTGTACTTTGACTTTGAATAAGTAAGAACATTTTAACACTCAGAATTGTCCAGTCATGAAAAGAATTATCTCTGGAGATAATTCCCTATCACTGCCTAGAGAATGTTGAATTGAATGAGTTGTTGGCAGTCAATTAGTCTAGGTTCCTCATACTGTGGTTGACAATCAGGAGGTCCAATGCTGCATGGCTGATAAATCAACAGTTCAGGACTCAGGCCTGCAACTCAGATTTTTCCCTCAAAATGCACTTCATATTGCACAGGTTGCATCTATTACTGGGAGATGAGCATCAGACAAGGATATTTTGGAGGGTCATTAAGTAGAGGAACATTTGGAGGATGTCTATTAATCCCTCTTTCCATGTGAGAGCTATGATTCTGTTATTCATGTAAATTTCTTTGCCTGACTTGATTCAACTCAGCTCAGATGCCTGTTTGGTCAGTGCAGTTTACTAACTGCAGGCATAATGCTGCTGCTGCTGCTGCTGCCAAGTCACTTCAGTCGTGTCCGACTCTGTGCGACCCCATAGACGGCAGCCCACCAGGCTCCCCCGTCCCTGGGATTCTCCAGGCAAGAACACTGGAGTGGGTTGCCATTTCCTTCTCCAATGCATGAAAGTGAAAAGTGAAAGTGAAGTCGCTCAGTCCTGTCCGACTCTTCGCGACCCCACGGACTGCAGCCTTCCAGGCTCCTCCATCCATGGGATTTTCCAGGCAAGAGTACTGGAGTGGGGTGCCATCGCCTTCTCCAGCAGACATAATAGGACTATCAATTCCACTTTATGTGGAATTCCCACTACATCCTATGTATATGGTATATGTTTCCATATTCCACTTCCTGCCAACATGCCTGATCCCTCTTGCATCTTAGCTTTTTATCTTTAGAATGCCAAAGAACCTTAACCACTTAAATCTTTAAAATTACTGACCAAGGAATAATGCAGTCTGAGATGTAGGGCATCTTCTCTGTCCTCAGACAGAACTTAACTCTTTGCCTGATTGTTCCCAGACAACGAAATGCTTTCAGAGGCATTTTAGGTGTCCACAGTTATATCTTCTGGATGCCAAGATTTATTAAGGTATGAAGACAATCCCCAAATGTCAGAAGTTATTGACAAATCAGAAATTACAGGATTTCAGTTGCAATCATTCATTTGTGGTTGTCCCTCCCTTTTCCTATCCAATGGGCTAGAAGGGCATAATGCTGCCATATGGCCTGTGGGCTGCTGATGTAGGTCAAGCTGTCACGATTCAAGGGAGCAGTCCTTTGAGATGTGTGACTGAGGCTGTAGGAGTGAAGGGGAGCTGGGATTTGTGGTTAAAAGATTTCCTATTGGAGTTGTAGTCATCTCCTGGGAGGTGCTGTTTTGGGGATGAAATTTTTCATGGTTGAATATTCTCTTGGGTTCCTTGGCATATTGTAGGTGATGTTCCTGCTTAGGTATCTGGTGGTGAGCAATATCTGGTAGGAACACCTCTACCTATAGCTGGTATTTATCAGGACAATAGTGAGGAAAAGTAGTTACAAGGAAAGATTTCAAGTTGTCCTCAGTGATTTCAGCTTCTTCTTACTTTAATCTTTGTGTGTGTGTGTGTGTGTGTGTGTGTGTGTGTGTGTGTGTAAAGGAAAGATAAAGAGAGGGGGAGAGAGAAATGTTGTAGGTGGAGTGAAAGTCAGGATGAGCTTATTCTATATATAAGCATGCTATTTTATGGCAATCTGGATTGCCTCTCAGTTTTTTAAATACCCAACATAATAATTGGGCAAGAGAGTACCAGAAAAACATCTACTTCTGTGTTATTGACTATGCCAAAGCCTTTGACTGTGTGAATGACAACAAACTGTGGAAAATTCTTCGAGATGGGAATACCAGACCACCTGACCTGCCTCCTAAGAAATCTGCATGCAGGTCAGGAAACAAGAGTTAGAACTGAACATGGAGCAATAGACTGGTTCCAAATCAGGAAAGGAGTACATCAAGCCTGTATATTGTCACCCTGCTTATTTAACTTATATGCAGAGTACATCATGAAAAATGCTGGGCTGGATGAAGCACAAGCTGGAAACAAGATTGCCAGGAGAAATATCAATAACCTCAGATATGCAGATGACACCACCCTTATGGCAGAAAGCGAAGAACTAAGGAGCCTGTTGATGACAGTAAAAGAGGAGAGTGAAAAAGTTGGCTTAAAATTCAACATTCAGAAAACTAAGATCATGGCATCTGGTCCCATCACTTCATGGCAAATAGATGGGGAAACAGTTACAGACTTCATTTCTGTGGCTCCAAAATCATTGTGGATGGTGACTGCAGCCATGAAATTAAAAGACGCTTACTCCTTGGAAGGAAAGTTATGACCAACCTAGACAGCAGATTAAAAAGAAGAAATATTAGTTGCCAACAAAGGTCCATCTAGTCAAAGTTATGGTTTTTCAGTAGTTATGTATGGATGTGAGAGATGGACTATAAAGAAAGCCGAGCACCAAAGAATTGATGCTTTTGAATTGTGGTGTTGGGGAAGAGTCTTGACAGTCCCTTGAACTGCGAGGAGATCCAACCAGTCCATCCTAAAGGAAATCAGTCCTGAATATTCATTGGAAGGACTGATGTTGAAGCTGAAACTTCAATATTTTGGCCATCTGATGCGAAGAACTGATTCATTTGAAAAGACCCTGATGCTGGGAAAGATTGAAGGCAGGAGGAGAAGGGGATGACAGAGGATGAGATGGTTGGATGGCATCACTGACTTGATGGACATGAGTTTGAGCTAGCTCCAGGAGTTGGTGAAGGACAGGGAGGCCTGGCGTGCTGCACTCCATGGGGTCGCAAAGAGTCTGACATGACAGTTCTCATAAACTGAACTGAACGTAATAATTCCTAGGTACTCACTGACAGTTTTATTTAGGTATGGGGAAAAGTTGAAATGGCCTCAGTGTTGGAAGTTGAGAATAGAATTGAAAGAACATGGGACAGACATGTGGTTTTGAGGGTGTGTGTGTGTGCATGTGTAACATGTTATTTCAGCTACTGCAGACGCAAGAGTCACACACACACGCACTCCAGATGAGAATGAAAGAGAGATTCAGAGAAAACAAAAATTAAAAGACATGTCTTTTGAACAGTGGGGAAGTATTTCCAGAAGTATTTTTACCAATTCAGTTCAGTTCAGTTCAGTCGCTCAATTGCGACCCCATGAACCACAGCACGCCAGGCCTCCCTGTCCATCACCAACTCCCAAAGACTACCCAAATACATGTCCGTTGTGTTGGTGATGCCATACAACCATCTCATCCTCTGTCATCCCCTTCTCCTCCTGCTCCCAATCTTTCCCAGCATCAGGGTCTTTTCAAATGAGTCAGCTCTTCACATCAGGTGGCCAAAGTATTGCTGTTTCAGCTTCAACATCAGTCCCTCCAATGAACACCCAGGACTGATCTCCTTTAGGATGGACTGATTGTATCTCCTTGCAGTCCAAGGGACTCTCAAGAGTCTTCTCCAACACCACAGTTCAAAAGCATCAATTCTTTGGCGCTCAGATTTCTTTATGGTCCAACTCTCACATCCATACATGACCACTGGAAAAATCATAGCCTTGACTAGATGGACCTTTGTTAGCAAAGTAATGTCTCTGCTTTTTTAATCTGCTGTCTAGGTTGGTCATAACTTTCCTTCCAAGGAGTAAGCGTCTTTTAATTTCATGGCTGCAGTCACCATCTGCAGTGATTTTGGAACCCCCAAAAATAAAGTCTGTCACTGTTTCCATTGTTTCCCCATTTTTTTGCCATGAAGTGATGGGACCGGATGCCATGATCTTCGTTTTCTGAATGTTGAGTTTTAAACCAACTTTTTCACTCTCCTCTTTCACTTTCATCAAGAGGCTCTTTAGTTCTTCTTCACTTTCTTTCATAAAGGTGATGTCATTTGTATATCTGAGGTTATTGATATTTCTCCCAGCAATCTTGATTCCAGCTTGTGCTTCCTCCAGCCCAAAGGTGTTATTTTTCTAAAAACCATGGTGGTTTATTAAACCCCTCAAGCACAACTGAAAAGATGGCCAGAGGCTTTCTAGGATGAGAAGGGAATGGCATCTATGCAGTACTGTGTTTTTTGAAAGTTTTTTCTAACAATTAGAAACAAGAGTAAGAAGAGAAAAAATAATAGAAGGGATGATAGAAATGTAACTGATCACTTTATTGTAGTTAAGGGAAAGCCTTCATGACTTAACTTTCAAATGGTTATGAACAGAGGGATTATGAGATCTTTAAAGTGGCCACATTGGCAATGACCAGTACCAGCACTAAATTATTAACCAGTCTCCATTTTGTGTTCCATGGAAACAGTGAGTTTTGGTGACAGAGTGGTGCAGCATTAGGAAACTGGAAAAGAAGGGTCTAGGAGCAAGCTAGGACAGAGACATTATAGCCATTATGACCAGACTTCACCAGTGTCACTTACTCAGATAGGGACTAGCATATGCCATTGATTATAGGAGACTGTGGAAGATTAGGAAGGGCTAAAACTTGGAATAAACTCCTACTTCCTTTCCTACCTGCTCCATTTGTATGTAAGGATATTATAGACAGAAGATAGAGTGTATTCTGGAGGGACTTTTTTGCAGGTGTCAGAGTGAGGTTCAGATGAAGAACAGGTCACAGTATTCAGGGATCATTCATTCATTCAACAAACATCAGTTACTAGCTGACTACTCATCACTCACCATGCCTACCATAGGGCCATCAATGAAGAAGTTATGCTCCTTGTCCTCAAAGCGTTCATGATATAATGAAGAAAACAGACATATAAACAATGTGATATATGTTAGTATGCTGCTGCTGCTAAGTCGCTTCAGTTGTGTCCGACTCTGTGTGACCCCATAGACGGCAGCCCACCAGGCTCCCCTGTCCCTGGGATTCTTCAGGCAAGAACACTGGAGTGGGTTGCCATTTCCTTCTCCAATGCATGAAAGTGAAAAGTGAAATTGAAGTCGCTTAGTCGTGTCCGACTCTTAGTGACACCATGAACTGCAGCCCACCAGGCCCCTCCGTCCATGGGATTTTCCAGGCAAGAGTACTGGAGTGGGGTGCCATTGCCTTCTCTGATATGTTAGTATAGATATTTATAAATCATTATGAAAAGACAGATAAGGGAGTAACTTATTTTCTTCCACTTACTAACTTTCCCCAAACTTTATTGAGGAATAATTGGTAAATATACTTGTATATATTCAGTATGCAGTGTGTTGATCTGATGTAAATATGTACGGTGGAATGAATACCAAGATCAAGATAATCAACTCATGTATCCCTTAACATTGCTGGGAGAAATATCAATAACCTCAGATATGCAGATGACACCACCCTTATGGCAGAAAGCAAAGAAGAACTAAAGAGCCTCTTGATGAAAGTGAAAGAGGAGAGTGAAAAAGTTGGTTTAAAACTCAACATTCAGAAAACTAACATCATGGCATCCAGTCCACTTCATGGCAAAAAATGGGGAAACAATGGAAACAGTGTCAGACTTTATTTTTTTGGGTTCCAAAATCACTGCAGATGGTGACTGCAGCCATGAAATTAAAAGACGCTTACTCCTTGGAAGAAAAGTTATGACTAACCTAGGAAGCATATTAAAAAGCAGAAACATTACGTTACCAACAAAGGTCCATCAGTCAAAGGTATGGTTTTTCCAGTAGTCATGCATGGATGTGAGAGTTGGACCATAAATAAAGTTGAGCACTGAAGAATTGATGCTTTTGAACTGTGGTGTCGGAGAAGACTCTTGAGAGTCCCTTGGACTGCAAGGAGATCCAACCAGTCCATCCTAAAGGAAATCAGTCCTGAATATTCATTGGAAGGACTGATGCTGAAACTGAAACTCCAATCCTTTGGCCACCTGATGTGAAGAGCTGACTTATTAGAAAAGACCCTGATGCTGGGAAAGATCAAAGGTGGGAGGAGAAGGGGACGACAGAGGATGAGATGGTTGGATGGCATCACCAACTTGATGGACTTGAGTTTGAGCTAGCTCCACCGACTTGATGGACATGGGTTTGAGCTAGCTCCAGGAGTTGGTGAAGGACAGGGAGGCCTGGCGTGCTGCACTCCATGGGGTTGCAAAGAGTTGAACACAAGTGAGCAACTGAGCCAACTAATTAATATGTAATATGTAAGACATAAAATTTTCTTTATCCATTCACATGTTGAAGAAAATTTAAATTATTTTTATATCTTGATATTGTGAATTATCCTTCAATGAATATGGGACTATCTTTTTGAGATACTGATACTTTAACTAAATACTCAGGAGTGGTATTGCTGGATTGTATGGTAGTTGATAGTTCTATTTTTAGTCTTTTGAGGAACTTGCATTTCATGGGACAGAACATGGGAAGATTGACCTGAAAGGCTATAGTGAAAGTTTTCAAAAACCATGCTAAGTCATATAATGTTATCTTATTTACATTGGAGACCAACTGAAGAATTTTTAAGTGGAAAAGTGACAGGATCAGATTTTTATTTAGTAAAAATACCTCTACTAAGAGTATGGATGGTAAATTGAGTTTGATACAGGCAAGGATGCAGGCAATTTGGGAAAAGGGAGGCAATAATGAGGTTTCAAAATAAGATGTTGCACTAGGATCGAAGGGAAGAGACATTTCAGAGCTAGAGCTTAACAATGCATTGGAAATGGTGGTTGGGGGAGGAAAAAAACCAAGAGGCAATAAGTTAGAGTTTTAGCAATAGCTAGTGTAGGCAGACAGGTTAGGGAGGGGCAGCCTCAGTAGTGTCTGAGAGGTGGACAGAACTCAGTGATAGAGAAACCAGGAATAGGAGATTTACTAGGTGATGGGGAGTTAGTATCAGCAATATCATTAGCGGGTAGCAGGATTGGGAGGGCTCATCTTTCAGGCTAGAATTTTAATTTTGGAAGCAGGAAAGGCAGAAAGACAAAGAAGAGCTCCTAACATGGGACATTCAAGGACCAGGAACAAGGCAGAGACCTAGTTATCACCACTGAGAGGATCAAAACTGGACAGGTGAACTGATGCTGATTCCTGAACTTTGGGGAACTTCTGTTCTTAAATTTCTCCTGCTGAAGGTCAATACTTGTTCTGGGTGATAAAGGGTCTCACTGAACTTCCCGTATGTGAAGACCCCTTTATCTACTCTGTACCCACTTTTTACCAACTTGGACTTTAGACCCCCCTTGCAAATCTCCA
Organism: Bubalus bubalis; assembly: GCF_019923935.1. NCBI lineage: Eukaryota > Metazoa > Chordata > Mammalia > Artiodactyla > Bovidae > Bubalus > Bubalus bubalis. The sequence continues at coordinate 18,484,627 of NC_059162.1, read as the reverse complement.
GGACTTCCCTGGTGGCTCAGAGGGTAAAGCGTCTGTCTACAATGCGGGAGACCCAGGTTCGATCCCTGGGTTGGGAAGATCCACTGGAAAAGGAAATGCCAATCCACTCCAGTACTATTGCTGGGAAAATCCCATGGACAGAGGAGCCTGGTAGTTTACAGTCCATGAGGTCGCAGAGTCAGACATGACTGAGGGACTTCACTTCACTTGCAAATCTCCTGATTACTCATCCATCTTAATTCACCACCTACACCCTGTAGATAAGGCAGATGTTTGGCTGGTAATCTCCATGATTATTACTGTCAAGTAGCTCCAGTACTGACTACACCACACCCCTCTCACCAGGTGTAGGTGGGGGAGGGCCCAGAATAGTGTATGTGGCTTACTATGGGGTCAGAAGGTTTGCATAGTCTAATAGTCTGGGGAGTGATGGGTTTAGAAGGTGAACCATTCTGGCATATTGTTTATAATTTCTGCTTATAGCAAAAACTAAAAACAGTTATTTAGGACTCTAAACTACCATAGGTCCAAAAGAATCACTGAGACAGAAGGCTGCAAAGTCCTTAAAGTGTGACTTCATGAGGTGAATAATGCATTTTTAACCTCATAAATTTCTTCATCAATGATGATCTTTAAAAAAAATTTTTTTTATTATTATTATTTTTTTTTACTTTACAATATTGTATTGGTTTTGCATCTTGTTGAAACTGAGGTAGATTCTTGGCCCAACAGCATTTCTACTTGTTCTACCAGTGTTGCCTAAAGTATTACCAGATTTTCTCAACTTCTAAAAGCATTCATTTCAAGGGATTTATCTTATTTTAGGATATCCCAACAACTTTGGGCAGAGTCCCCCAGGGCTGGATGAGACATCTTTTATTGACGTCCAGGCCATTAGTTATACTTGCAAAGTATATTCTGGCAGCATTTCATATCTATCTGTGGTTAAAGCAGTCTATAGAAAACTATTTGCAGTTCTTTTTATAGTATAGATTTAGTAATCCTCAACTAATTATTTCATTTTCTTCATGAAATTCCTAATTATTAGAATTTTTCAGATGAGGCACATGAAAGGATTGAGTTGAAATTATACTGTGGTCACAATATTGGTGCCTAATGGGTGCCCAGATCCCAGAGTTCTTGGTTTAGGGTTGAAAGCCCAGTCTCATAAGTCCTGCTGATTGCCTTTGACCATTGGCTCCTCCAGTTACCAGCTCTCTTTGAGCAGATTTCTTAACCTCTCTGACTGTTTCCTCATCTTTAAAGTGGGGATAATAATACATAATTTGCATGCTTCTTGAGGGTGCTACATGAATTATACATCAATGGTCTGCACTTTGGCTGACGTTATAGCAGGTGTTCAATAAATGGCAGTTACTAGTATTATGTTTTCCTGGTGGCTCAGACAGTAAAGAACCTGCCTGCAGTGTGGGAGACCTGGTTTTAATCCCTGAGTTGGGAAGATCCCCTGGAGAAGGGAAAAGCTACCCACTCCGGTATTCCGGCCTGGAGAATTCCATGGACTGTATATATTCCATTGGGTCCTAGAGTCAGACATGACTGAGTGACCTTCACTTCACTTCAGTATTATGTTATTATGAAATCTTAACAGAAATTGTTAACTAACTGAGACACATTCTTATTTTGATTCAATTTTATATGTGTTTTCATCAAGAGAGAAGAGCAAGAAATATATATATATATTTTTCTTCAATATTTGATCCCCTTTCCCTAAGAATGTGGAGGTTATTGAAAGGTGTAGGGTGATATGTTGGATTCCTTTAGTAACTCTGGGGGAGATCAGAGAGGAGATTTTTTTTATATTTTTTAAATTCCAATTGTAGAGGGCTGAGTTAATTATGTTCCTCATTTCATGGCATATTATCCTTATTGGTCTATGCACATTTTATTGGAATGGTTGATTGATTAACTTATATCCCCATTCTTCACTCCCATCTCTCTGTCCCTCACCCATTAGAAAATTGTTCTAATGAGTTTACACTGTATTTCTTAATTTGTATATGTTCTTTAAAATATGCATCATTATTTTTGTGTGCGTGTAGTTTGCTTTTACGTAAGTGCTATTATGTGGTAGATCTTATTCTGTTTCTTACCTTTTTCACTGAGCATCCATCCTGCTTCATGTATTTAATATATCTAGCTCATATTTAAAAAATATAATGCTTGGTATCCTGGGTGTTGATAATCTCAAGTCAGCAAAAAGTCTGGAGAAGAAGTCTATGAAGAGTAACAGAAGATCACGAAACTGTCTATGAGAACAGGAAACATCTTGGGAAGAGTGAAGGAAGAACAGAAGAGTGAAGAACAGAAGACCTAAGAAAAAAAGTGGTTTCTGCATTTCTGACATCAGAAGATAAAAAGAAAGTTAGAAAAGGGAAAATTAAATCGTTTTTAAAATAGGAAGCAGGCTTAGACTGCTAGGTAGCTTCCAGTGTTGAACAGGGCAGGAGCCACAGACGCACTCCTCTTTATGTAGAGGTTTCAGGCCAGCCTCTACTCTTGTTCACAAAAGAAAGTATTCTTTCAAAAAATGTATAATGTGACAAATGTTGGTTCAGTCTTTGGTTTGGAGGGAAAGGGAAGCCATGAAAGAATTTGCAGGGAGAATTTGTCTTTCCTCTTCTCTATTTAAAAAAATATTTGAGGTATTTGTGATTGTATTAAATTTATAGATTAATATGGGATAAACTGATATATTTATAATATTATCATCATTGCAGCAAACTGTGGAAAATTCTTAAAGAGGCTGGAATACCAGACCACCTTACCTTCCTCCTGAGAAATCTGTATGCAGGTTAAGAAGCAATAGGTTAGAACTGGACATGAAACAATTGACTGGTTCAGAATCAGGAAAGGAGTTTTCAAGGCTGTATTCTGTCACCCTGCTTATTTAACTTTTATGCAGAGTACTCCATGCGAAATGCCTGGTTGAATGAATCACAAGCTGGAATCAAGATTTCTGGGAGAAATACAAATCTAGACAGCATATTAAAATGCAGAGACATCACTTTGCCAACAAAGGTCTGTATAGTCAAAGCTATGGTTTTTCCAGTAGTCATTTATGGCTGTGAGAGTTGGACCATAAAAATGGCTGATTGCCAAAAAATTGATGCTTTCAAAACTGTGGTGCTGGAGAAGACTCCTGAGAGTCCCTTGGACTGCAAGGAGATCAAACCGATCAATTCTAAAGGAAGTCAATGCTGAATATTCGTTGGAAAGACTGATGCTGAAGCTGAAGCTCCTATATTTTGTCCTCCTGATGCAAAGAGCCAACTCTTTGGAAAATACCCTGATTCTGGGAAAGTTGAGTGCAAGACGAGAAGGTGGTGACAGAAGGTGAGATGATTGGATGGCATCACTGATTCAATAAACATGAGTTTGAGCAAGCTCCGGGAGATAGTGGAGGACAGGGAAGCCTGGCATGCTGCAGTTCATGGGGTTGCAAAGTGTCAGACACAACTTAGTGACTGAATAACAACAAAGGACCAACACCAAACCATGACCAAAACAAAGCAAATAAAACTCTTAAGTTATCTGAATATGGAGAAGAATGAAAACTTTTGTTTTTAGGAAAGAGGATTTTCTTGACTATGTCCCCAAAAGCTGAATTCATAAAGAAAAGTTTAGATACATTTGACTGCATAAAAATTCCAAATTTTTATTTGACAAAAGGCACTATATATTAAAAGAAAGCTTTGAATTGGAAGAAAATACCAACAACATAGTTGACAAGCAATGTGTTTTCATTCAAACTACATTAAGAGATAACCTAGATAAGATAAAGTGAAAGTGAAGTCACTCAGTCTTGTCCAACTCTTTGCGACCCCATGGACTGTAGCCTATCAGGCTCTTCCTCCATCCATGGGATTTTCCAGGCAAGAGTGCTGGAGTGGATTGCCATTTCTTTCTTCCTGACCCCGGAATTGAACCCAGGTCTCCCGCATTGCCGGCAGATGCTTCACCGTCTGAGCCACCAGGGAAGCCCTTGAAGATAAGATAACATAATAGTAAAAGGATCAGTATTAAAATAAATATTTCACAGAAAACCCTTTTGACATCTTTTTTATCTTGTGTGTCCTTTAGCTAATACTGTAATTATGGTTATTTTTACTACTTTTGTCTTTTAACTTTCATACTAGCCTTACAGATGGTTAATCAGCCATATTTACTATATATTTACCTTTTCAGTGAGGTTTATCCTTGTACATGTTTTATTATTAGTAATTGGTGCTCTTCTTTTCAGTTTAAAAAAATCTCTTTTAACATTTTTATAAGGCAGTTTAGTGGCAATGAGGTATTTTAATGTTTACTTGTCTGGAAAACTCTTTGTCTCTTCAGTTCAGTTCAGTTCAGTCGCTCAGTCATGTCCGACTCTTTGTGACCCCATGAATTGCAGCACGCCAGGCATCCCTGTCCATCACCATCTCCCAGAGTTCACTCAAACTCACATCCATCGAGTCAGTAATGCCATCCAGCCATCTTATCCTCTGTCGTCCCCTTTTCCTCCTGCCCCCAATCCCTCCCAGCATCAGAGTCTTTTCCAATGAGTCAGCTCTTTGCATGAGGTGGCCAAAGTACTGGAGTTTCAGCTTTAGCATCATTCCTTCCAAAGAAATCTCAGGGCTGATCTCCTTCAGAATGGACTGGTTGGATCTCCTTGCAGTCCAAGGGACTCTCAAGAGTCTTCTCCAACACCACAGTTCAAAAGCATCAATTCTTCGGCGCTCAGCCTTCTTCACAGTCCAACTCTCACATCCATACATGACCACTGGAAAAACCATAGCCTTGACTCTTATATAGTTCTAAATGATCAGTTTGCTGAGTAGAGTATTCTTGGTTGAAAGTTTTTTTTTTCTTTCAGCATTTTGAATATATCATGCCAGTCCCTTCTGGCTTGCAAAGTTTCTGCTGAAAAAAAATCTTCTAATTGCTTTATTGAGATTCCCTTGTATATTAGAAGTTGTTTTTTCTGTTGACACTTTTATGATTCTCTCTTCAACTTTTGACACTTTAATTATAATATGTGTGGATCTTTTTGGATTCCTCTTAGTGGAACTCTCTGGGATTACTGGATTGAGATGTTTGTTTCCTTCCCCAGGTTAGGAAAATTTTTAGCCATTATTTTTTCAAATAAGATTTCTTCCTCTTTAAGATGTAAAGTGTGACATCAGAAACAAAATATGGGGGAAGGGAGAGTAAAAATGTTTAGCTTTAAAATAGGATGAAGAGTAAGTTGTTATCAACTTAAAATAGACTGTTAGAGACACAGGTTGTCATGTGTAAGCCTCATGGTAAAAACAAAGCAAAAACCTATAGTAAATATACAAAAGATAAAGAAATATAAACATATCACCTAAGAAATAATCAAACCACAAAGGAAGAGGGCAAAGAAGAAGAAAGGAACAGAGAGGATGTACAAAAACATTCAGAAAACTATTAACAAAATGGAAATAAGTAAATACTTATCAATAATTAGTGGGCTTCCCTGGTGGCTCAGATGGTAAAGAGTCTGCTTGCAGTGTGGGAGACCCAAGTTTGACCCCTGGTTCAGGAAGATCCTCTGGAGAAGGAAATGGCAACCCATTCCAGTATTCTTGACTGGAAAATCCCATGATTGGAGGAGCCTGGCAGGCTACAGTCCACTGGGTTGCAAAGAGTTGGACACGACTGAGGAACTTTGCTATCAATAATTACTCATATGTAAATGGATTGTATTTTCTAATCAAAAGACATAGAGTAGTTTAATAGATAGAAACAGGATCCAAACAAAGAGACCATAGCAAAAATCAACAAAGCTAAAAGCTGGTTCTTTGAGAGGATGAATAAAATTGACAAACCATTAGCCAGACTCATCAAGAAACAAAGGAAGAGGAATCAAATCAACAAAATTAGAAATGAAAATGGAGAAATCACAACAGATAACACAGAAACACAAAGGATCATAAGAGACTACTATCAGCAACTATAAGCCAATAAAATGGACAACTTGGAAGAAATGGACAAATTCTTAGAAAAGTATAACTTTCCAAAACTGAACCAGGAAGAAATAGAAGATCTTAACAGACCTATCACAAGCATGGAAATCAAAACTGTAATCAGAAATCTTCCAGCAAACAAAACCCCAGGACCAAATGGCTTCACAGCTGAATTCTATGAAAAATTTAGAGAAGAACTAACACCTATCTCACTCAAACTCTTCCAGAAAATTGCAGAAGAAGGTAAACTTCCAAACTCATTCTATGAGGCCACCATCACCCTAATACCAAAACCAGGAAAAGATTCCACAAAAAAAGAAAACTACAAGCCAATATCACTGATGAATGTAGATGCAAAAATCCTTAACAAAATTCTAGCAAACAGAATCCAACAACATATTAAAAAGATCATACATCATGACCAAGTGGGCTTCATCCCAGGAATACAAGGATTCTTTAATATCCATAAATCAATCAATGTAATACACCACATTAACAAATTGAAAGCTAAAAACCATGTGATTATCTAAACAGAGGCATAAAAAGCCTTTGACAAAGTTCAACATCCATTTATGATAAAAACTCTCTAGAAAGCAGGAATAGAAGGAACATGCCTCAACATAATAAAAGCTATATATGACAAACCCACAGCAAACATTATCCTCAATGGTGAAAAATTGAAAGCATTTTCCCTAAAGTCAGGAACAAGGCAAGGGTGCCCACTCTCACCACTACTATTCAACATAGTTTTAGAGGTTTTGGCCACAGCAATCAGAGCAGAAAAAGAAATAAAAGGACTCCAGATTGGAAAAGAAGAAGTAAAACTGTTTGCAGATGACATGATCCTCTACATAGAAAACCCTAAAGACTCTACCAGAAAATTACTAGAGCTAATCAATGAATATAGTAAAGTTGCTGGATATAAAATTAACACACAGAAATCCCTTGCATTCCTGTACACTAATAATGAGAAAACAGAAAGAGAAATTAAGGAAACAAGTCCATTCACCATTGCAACAAAAGGAATAAAATACTTAGGAATATATCTAGTTAAAGAAACAAAAGACCTATGTATAGAAAACTATAAAACACTGATGAAATAAATCAAAGAGGACAGAAATAGATGGAGAAATATACCATGTTCATGGATTGGAAGAATCAATATAGTGAAAATGAGTATACTCCCCAAAGCAATCTATAGATTCAATGCAATCCTGATCAAGCTACCAATGGTATTTTTCACAGAACTAGAACAAATAATTTCACAATTTGTATGGAAATACAAAAAACCTTGAATAGCCAAAGTAATCTTGAGAAAGAAGAATGGAACTGGAGGAATCAACCTGCCTGACTTCAGGCTCTACTACAAAGCTATAGTCATCAAGACAGTATGGTACTGGCACAAAGACAGAAATATAGATAAATGGAACAAAATAGAAAGTCCAGAGATAAATCCATGCACCTATGGACACCTTGTCTTTGACAAAGGAGGCAAGAATATACAATGGAGAAAAGACAATCTCTTTAACAAGTGGTGCTGGGAAAAGTGGTAAACCACTTGTAAAAGAATGAAACTGGAACACTTTCTAACACCATAAACAAAAACAAACTCAAAATGGATTAAAGATCTAAACGTAAGACCAGAAACTATAAACCTCCTAGAAGAAAACATAGGCAAAACACTCTCCGACATAAATCACAGCAGGATCCTCTATGATCCACCTCCCAGAGCAATGGAAATAAAAGCAAAAATAAACAAATGTGACCTAATTAAACTTAAAAGCTTTTGCACAATGAAGGAAACTATAAGCAAGGTGAAAAGACAGCCTTCAGAATGGGAGAAAATAATAGCAAATGAAACAACTGACAAAGAATTAATCTCAAAAGCATACAAGCAACTCCTGAAGCTCAATTCCAGAAAAATAAATGACCCAATCAAAAAATGGGCCAAGGAACTAAACAGGTATTTCTCTAAAGAAGACATACAGATGGCTAACAAACACACGAAAAGATGCTCAACATCACTTATTATCAGAGAAACGCAAATCAAAACCACTATGAGGTAACATCTCATGCTGGACAGAATGGCTGCGATCCAAAAGTCTAGAAACAATAACTCCTGGAGAGGGTGTGGAGAAAAGGGAACCCTCTTACACTGTTGGTGGGAATGCAAACTGGTACAGCTACTATGGAGAACAGTGTGAAGATTCCTTGAAAAACTGGAAATAGAACTTTCATATGACCCAGAAATCCCACTGCTGGGCATACACACTGAGGAAACCAGAATTGAAAGAGACACATGTACCCCAATGTTCATCACAGCACTGTTTATAATAGCCGGGACATGGAAGCAACCTAGATGTCCATCAGCATACGAAAGATGTGGTACATATACACAATGGAGTATTACTCAGCCACTAAAAAGAATACATTTGAATCAGTTCTAATGAGATGGATGAAACTGGAGCCTATTACACAGAGTGAAGTAAGTCAGAAAGAAAAACACCAATACAGTATACTAATGCATATATATAGAATTTAGAAAGATTGTAACGATGACCCTATATGTGAGATAGAAAAAGAGACATAGATGTATAAAACAGTCTTTTGGACTTTGTGGGAGAAGGTGAGCATGGGATGATTTGAGAGAAAAGCATTGAAACATGTATATTACCATATGTGAAACAGATCGCCAGTCCAGGTTTGATGCATGCGACAGGGTGCTCAGGGCTGGTGCACTGGGATGACCCAGAGGGATGGGATGGGGAGGGAGGTGGGAGGAGTGTTCAGGATGGAGAACACATGTACACCCATGGCCAATTCAGGTCAATATATGGCAAAAACCACTACAATGGTGTAAAGTAATTAGCCTCCAACTAAAATAAGTAAATTAAAAAAAAAAACAGGACCCAACTGTATGCAGCCTATAAAAGATTCACTGTAGATGTAAGGAAACAACACAATCTGAAAGTGTAGGGAAGGAAAAAGGTATTACATGCAAATGAAAATGAAAAGAAAGCTGGAGTAGCTATATTTATGTCAGACAAAAGAGACTAAAACAAAGACTGTAATAAGAGACAAAAAGGATGTTGCATAATTATAAAAGGGTCAATTCAGCAAGATGATATAGCATTTATAAATATTTATGCAACCAGCCTGCTGCTGCTGCTAAGTCGCTTCAGTCGTGTCCAACTCTGTGTGACCCCATAGACGGCAGCCCACCAGGCTCCCCCGTCCCTGGGATTCTCCAGGCAAGAACACTGGAGTGGGTTGCCATTTCCTCCTCCAATGCAGGAAAGTGAAAAGTGAGAGTGAAGTCTCTCAGTCGTGTCTGACTCTTAGTGACCCCATGGACTGCTGCCTACCAGGCTCCTCCATCCATGGGATTTTCCAGGCAAGAGTACTGGAGTGGGTTGCCATTGCCTTCTCCATGCAACAAGCCTAGGAGTACTTAAATATGTACAACAAATATATAAAGACCTAAAAAGGGAAATGGACAGCAATACAATAACAATCACAGAGTTTAATACCCCACTTATACCAAACACTATATCATCCAGACAGAAAAATCAATGAAGAAACATTGACTTAAAACAGCACATTTGATCAGGTGAACCTAACTGATATTTACAGAGCATTGCATCCAAAAGCAACAGAATACACGTTACTCAGTGGCACATGAAACATTCTCCAGGGTAGATCATATGTTAAGCTGCCAAACTAGTCTAAAAAAATTTTAGAGGATTGAAATCATGTCAAGCATCTTTTCTGACCACAATGGTATGAAAATAAATGAATTACTTGAATAAAACTGAGAAATTCATGAGTATGTGGAGATTAAACAACATGCTAAGAGAAATTAAAAAAAATATCTGAGACAAACAGAAATGGAAACGTAACATACCAAAACGTATATGATGCAGTAAAAGCTGTTCTAAGAGGGAAGTTCACAGTGGTAAATGCCTATCTCAAGAAATAAGAAAAGTCTAAAATTAACAACCTAAGGTTGCACCTCAAGAAACTAGAAAAAGAACACATGAAGCCTAAAACTAGGAGAAGGAGGGAAATAACAAGATTAAAGAAGAATCAAATGAAATAGAAACTTTTAAAAAATGAATGAAACTAAGAAATAGTTCTTTGAAAAAATAAATAATACTGAAAAATCTTTAGTAAGACTCACTGAGGAAAACAAAAGACTCAAAATCAGAAATGAAAGATATGTTAAAACTGATACTACAGAAGTACCAAAGATTGTAACAGACTGCTTAGAACAGTTATACAGCAGCAAATTGCACAATGTAGAAGAAATGAATAAATTTATAGAAACATATAACCTACCAATATTGAATCATTATGAAACAGAAAAATTTGAACAGGTTGATTACTAGTAAAGATATTCAATCAGTAAACAAACAAACAAACAAAAAAACCCAACACATACAAATCCAGGATCAGAGGGCTTCACTGGTGAATTCTACCAAACATTCAAATAAGAATTAATGCCAGTCCCTCTCAAACTCTTCTGAAAAATTAGAAGAGGAAGGAAAATGTTCAAACTCATTTTATGAGGCCAGCAGTATCCTTACACTAAAACCAGACAAAGATGCTTCAAGAAAAGAAAATTACAGGTCAATATCCCTGATGCACATCGATGCAAAAATCCTCAATAAAATATTAGCAAACCAAATTCAACAGTATGTTAAAAGGATCATACACCATGATCAAATGGGTTTTTTCCCAGGTGTACAAGGATGGTTCAACATCCACAGATTAGACCACATGATAAACCACATTATAAAATAAAGGATAAAAATCACATGATCATCTCCATAGATGCAGAAAGGGCATTCGAGAAAATTCATCATGCTATTATGATTTAAAACAAAGTGAATGTAGAGGAAAGTCCCTCAATATAATAAAGGACACATATGACAAGCCCACATCTAACATCTCACTCAATGGTGGAAAGCTGGAAGCTTTTCCTCTAAGGTCAGAAAAAAATATAAGGATGCCCACTCTTGCCAGTTTTATTCAATATAGTACTGGAAGTCCAAGCCAGAGAAGTTAGGAAAGAAAAAGAAGTAAAAGGCATCCAAATTGGAATGGAGGAAGTAAAATCATCATTATTTGCAGATGACATGATATTAAACTGTTAGAATTAACAAACAAATTCAGTAACGTTCCAGTATACAGTAAAGGACAGGAATGGTAGGGACCTAACAGAAGCAGAAGATATTAAGAAGAGGTGGCAAGAATACACAGAAGAACTGTACAAAAAAGATCTTCATGACCCAGATAATCACGATGGTGTGATCACTCACCTAGAGCCAGACATCCTGGAATGTGAAGTCAAGTGGGCCTTAGGAAGCATCACTACGAACAAAGCTAGTGGAGGTGATGGAATTCCAGTTGAGCTATTTCAAATCCTGAAAGATGATGTTGTGAAAGTGCTGCATTCAATATGCCAGCAAGTATGGAAAAGTCAGCAGTGGCCACAGGCCTGGAAAAGGTCAGTTTTCATTCCAATCCCAAGAAAGGCAATGCCAAAGAATGCTCAAGCTACCACACAGTTGCACTCATCTCATATGCTAGTAAGTGAAAGTGAAGTTGCTCAGTCGTGTCCAACTCTTTGCGACCCCATGGACTGTAGCCTACCAGGCTCCTCTGTCCATGGGATTTTCCAGGCAATAGTCCTGGAGTGGATTGCCATTTCATTCTCCAGGGGATCTTCCCAACCCAGGGATCGAACCCGGGTCTCCCGCATTGTAGACAGACGCTTGCACTCATCTCACATGCTAGTAAAGTAATGCTCAAAATTCTCCAAGCCAAGCTTCAGCAATACGTGAACCCTGAACTTCCAGATGTTCAAGCTGGTACTAGAAAAGGCAGAGGAACCAGAGATCAAATTGCCAACATCTTTTGGATCATCAAAAAAGCAAGAGAGTTCCAGAAAAACATCTATTTCTGCTTTATTGACTATGCCAAAGCCTTTGACTGTGTGGATCACAATAAACTGTGGAAAATTCTGAAAGAGATGGGCATACCAGACCACCTGACATGCCTCTTGAGAAACCTATATGCAGGTCAGGAAGCAACAGTTAGAACTGGACATGGAACAACAGACTGGTTCCAAATAGGAAAAGGAGTACGTCAAGGCTGTATATTGTCACCCTGCTTATTTGACTTATATCCAGAGTACCTCATGAGAAATGCTGGGCTGGAAGAAGCACAAGCTGGAATCAAGATTGCTCGGAGAAATATCAATAACCTCAGATATGCAGATGACACCACCCTTATGGAAGAAAGTGAAGAAGAACTAAAGAGCCTTTTGATAAAAGTGAAAGAGGAGAGTGAAAAAGTTGGCTTAAAGCTCAACATTCAGAAAACTAAGATCATGGCATCCAGACCCATCACTTCATGGCAGATAGATGGGAAAACGGTGAAAATAGTGGCTGACTTTGTTTTTCTGGGCTCCAAAATCACTGCAGATAGTGATTGCAGCCATGAAATTAAAAGACGCTTACTCCTTGGAAGGAAGGTAGTGACCAACCTAGACAGCATATTAAAAAGCAGAGACATTACTTTGCCAACAAAGATCCGTCTAGTCAAGGCTATGGTTTTTCCAGTGGTCACGTATGGATGTGAGAGTTGGACTATTGAGAAAGCTAAGCACTGAAGAATTGATGCTTTTGAACTGTGGTGTTGGGAAGACTCTTGAGAGTCCCTTGGACTGCAAGGAGATCCAACCAGTCCATCCTAAAGGAGATCAGTCCTGGGTGTTCATTGGAAGGATTGATGTTGAAGCTGAAACTCCAATACTTTGGCCACCTGATTCGAAGAGCTGACTCATTGGAAAGGACCCTGATGCTGGGAAAGACTGAAGGCAAGAGGAGAAGGGCATGACAGAGGATGAGATGGTTGAATGGCATCATCGACTCAATGGATATGGGTTTGGGTGGACTCTGATAGTTGGTGATGGATAGGGAGGCCTGACGTGCTGCAGTTCATGGGGTCGCAAAGAGTCAGACATGACTGAGTGACTGAAGTGAACTGAATACAAAATCAATCCACAAAAGTCTCTTGTATTTCTATACATTAACAATGAACTATCAGGAAGAGAAATTAAGAAAATCCCATTTACAATTGCATCAAAAAGAGTAAAATATCTAGGAATAAATTTAACCAAGAAAAACCTGTATATTGAAAAGTACAAGACATTAAGAAAGAAATTAAAGAAGAGACAAATAAATGGAAAGATAATTCATGCTCATGGATTGGAAGAATTAATATTGTTAAAATGTTCATACTACCCAAAACAATCTACAGATTCCATGCAATCCCTATCAAAATTCCAATAGCATTTTTTCAAGAAACAAAACAAACAATCCTAATATGTGTATAGAACCACAAAGGACCCTGAATTAACCAAAACAATCTTAAGAAAGAAGAGCAAAGCTGGAGATAACCATGATTCAAACTGTATTAGAAAGCTTTAGTAATTAAAACAGCCTCATATTGGCATAGAAACAGACATGTGAATCAATGAAACTGAATTGAAAGGTCAGAAATAACCCAGGCATATATACAGTCAATTAATTTATGACAAAGGAGCCAAGAATATACAAGGGGGAAAATACAGTTTATTCAGTGTTTGGGGGAAACTGAACAGTCCCATGCAGGCAGGATGATACCTGACCACTGTCTTACACAATACACAAATATTAATTCAAAATGAATTAAAAACTTGAACAGAAAAACTGAAACCATAAAACTCCTAGAAGAAAACATAGGCAGTAAGATCATGGCAATGGTTTTTTTGACTCTTACATTAAAAGCAAAATAAACAAAAAATATATAAGTGGGACTACATCAAACTAAAAAATTCTTCACAGTGAAAGAAGCCATCAACAAAATAAAAAGGCAACCTACTGAATGGTAGAAAATAATTGCAAATCATTTATCTGAGAAGGGGCTAATTTCCAAAATATATATAAAAACTCATACAACTCAATAGCAAAAAAAAAAAAAAAAAAAAGGAATCCAGTTAAAAGATGGGCAAAAGGTCTGAACATTTTTCCAGAAAAGGTATAGAGATGGCCAGCAGGTACATGAAGAGATTCTCAACATTATTAATGATCAGGAAAATGCAAATGAAAACCACGACAAGATGTCACCTCACCTTTTAGAACGGCTATTTTCAAAAACACAAGGAATGACAATTGTTGCCAGGGATGTGAAGAAAACGGAACCCTTGTCCATTGTTGTTGGGAATATAAATTGGTGCAGCTATTATGGAAAACAGTACAGAAGTTTCTTAAAAACTTAAGAATAGGACTACCATGTGATCCTGCAATTCCACTTTCGAGTAAACCAGAAGACAGAAACCAAAAACACTTAACTTGGAAAGATATATGTAATTGCAGCATTAATCACAATACTCAAGATATGGAAAAAACCTTAGCAATACATGAATTAATGAATAAAGAAATTGTGATATATATATACATATATGTATGTATATATCAGATCAGATCAGTGGCTCAGTCGTGTCTAACTCTTTGCGACCCCATGAATCGCAGCATGCCAGGCCTCGCTGTCCATCACCAACTCCTGGAGATCACCCAAACTCACGTCCATTGAGTCAGTGATGCCATCCAGCCATCTCATCCTCTGTCGTCCCCTTCTCCTCCTGCCCCCAACCCCTCCCAGCATCAGGGTCTTTTTCAATGAGTCAACTCTTCGCATGGGGTGGCCAAAGTACCGGAGTTTCAGCTTTAGCATTATTCCTTCCAAAGAAATCCCAGGGCTGATCTCCTTCAGAATGGACTGGTTGGATCTCCTTGCAGTCCAAGGGACTCTCAAGAGTCTTCCCAACACCACAGTTCAAAAGCATCAATTCTTTGGTGCTCAGCCTTCTTCACAGTCCAACTCTCACATCTATACATGACCACTGGAAAAACCATATCCTTGACTAGACGAACCTTTGTTGGCAAAGTAATGTCTCTGTTTTTGAATATGCTATCTAGGTTGGTCATAACTTTCCTTCCAATGAGAAAGCATCTTTTAATTTCATGGCGGCAGTCACCATCTGCAGTGATTTTGGAGCCCAGAAAAATAAAGTCTGACACTGTTTCCACTGTTTCCCCATCTATTTCCCAGGAAGTGATGGGACCGGATGCCATGATCTTCATTTTCTGAATGTTAAGCTTTAATCCAACTTTTTCACTCTCCTCTTTCACTTTCATCAAGAGGCTTTTTAGGGTGTTGTCATCTGCATATCTGAGGTTATTGATATTTCTCCCGGCAATCTTGATTCCAGCTTGTGTTTCTTCCAGTCCAGCGTTTCTCATGATGTACTCTGCATATAAGTTAAATAAGCAGGGTGACAATATACAGCCAGTACTTGAATGCAAATCTCAAAAACGACAGAATGATCTCTATTCATATCCAAGGCAAACCATTCAATATCAGAGTAATCCAAGTCTATGCCCCAACCAGTAATGCTGAAGAAGCTGAAGTAGAACGGTTCTATGAAGACCTACAAGACCTTTTAGAACTAATACCCAAAAAAGATGTCCTTTTCATTATAGGGGACTGGAATGCAAAAGTAGGAAGTCAAAAACACCTGGAGTAACAGGCAAATTTGGCCTTGGAATACGGAATGAAGCAGGGCAAAGACTGATAGAATTTTGCCAAGAAAATGCACTGGTCATAACAAAACCCTCTTCCAACAACACAAGAGAAGACTCTATACATGGACATCACCAGATGGTCAACACCAAAATCAAATTGATTATATTCTTTGCAACCAAAGATGCAGAAGCTCTATACAGTCAGCAAAAACAAGACCAGGAGCTGACTGTGGTTCAGCTCATGAACTCCTTATTGCCAAATTCAGACTGAAATTGAAGAAAGTAGGGAAAACCACTAGACCATTCAGGTATGACCTAAATCAAATCCCTTATGATTATACAGTGGAAGTGAGAAATAGATTTAAGGGACTAGATCTGATAGATAGAGTGCCTGATGAACTATGGGATGAGGTTCGTGACATTGTACAGGAGACAGGGATCAAGACCATCCCCATGGAAAAGAAATGCAAAAAAGCAAAATGGCTGTCTGGGGAGGCCTTACAAATAGCTGTGAAAAGAAGAGAAGAGAAAAGCAAAGGAGAAAAGGAAAGATACACCCATCTGAATGCAGAGTTCCAAAGAATAGCAAGGATAGATAAGAAAGCCTTCCTCAGCGATCAATGCAAAG
Organism: Bubalus bubalis; assembly: GCF_019923935.1. Taxonomy (NCBI): domain Eukaryota; kingdom Metazoa; phylum Chordata; class Mammalia; order Artiodactyla; family Bovidae; genus Bubalus; species Bubalus bubalis. Next base: position 18,468,371 of record NC_059162.1, on the reverse strand, counting down.
AAATAGAGGAAAACAACAGAATGGGAAAGACTAGAGATTTCTTCAAGAAAATGAGAGATACCAAAGGAACATTTCATGCAAAGATGGGCTTGATAAAGGACAGAAATGGTTTGGACCTAACAGAAGCAGAAGATACTAAGATGACATCTTTTACATAAAAATAAATATAAGCATATTTTCTCTGTGTACCAGTTTGTGTATGTAAAAATATCTGTAAGGTGTCTGGAAGGAATAAAGCTCAGCTTCCCAGTGGTTATCTCTTGGGTAGGAGGAAAGGGATTTAATTTGGGATGACAATCAGAAAGGACTATAGCTTTATCTACAAATATTCTAATTTTAAATGGAAAAATATATTAATGTATTACTTCATAATGAAAATTAAAAAAAAACACTTTCAATGACTCTGGTATGTCTTTGTTGAAAGAATGTATTGTATGAACTGATAATGATGTGCACAGTCATTTTTATTCATATGATTAATAGAGGCAAGGATAATTTTGGCATAAGTTTTATTTATTTACAGTAGTAGATTGACTCATTGTCCTAGTAGGCTTACATGATTATTTGTTGTTGTTCAGTTGCTCAGTTGTGTCTGACTCTTTGTGACCCCATGGACTGCACCATGCCAAGCTTCCCTGTCCTTCACCATCTCCCGGAGCTTGCTGAAACTCATGTCCATTGAGTTGGTGATGACATCTAACCATCTTGTCCTCTGTCATCCCCTTCTCATCCTACCTTCAATCTTTCCCAGCATCAGGGTCTTTTCTAATGAGTCAGCTTTCGTATCAGGTGGCCAAAGTATTGGAGCTTCAGCTTCAGCATCAGTCCTTCCAGTGAATATTCAGGACTGATTTCCTTTAGGATGGACTGGTTGGATCTTCTGGCAGTCCAAGGGACACCCAAGAATCTTCTTCAACACCACAATTCAAAAGCATTAATTCTTCAGTGCTCAGCCTTCTTTATGGTCCAACTCTTACATCCATACATGACTACTGGAAAACCCATAGTTTTGACTAGATGGACTTTTGTTGGCAAAGTAATGTCTCTGCTTTTTAATATGCTGTCTAGGTTGGTCATAGTTTTTCTTCTTTTAGTTTCTTTTAGTTTCATGGCTGCAATCACCACACACAGTGATTTTGGAGCCCAAGAAAATAAAATCTGTCACTGTTTCCATTGTTTCCTCACCTATTTGCCATGAAGTGATGGGACCAGATGCCTTGATCTTAGTTTTTTGAATGTTGAGTTTTTTTTTTTTTTCAGTATGGAATCATGGTATCTTTATTACACTTTGGGTTAAAATCCAATACTGCTGCTGCTGCTGCTAAGTTGCTTCAGTCGTGTCCGACTCTGTGCGACCCCAGAGACAGCAGCCCACCAGGCTCCCCCGTCCCCGGGATTCTCCAGGCAAGAACACTGAAGTGGGTTGCCATCTCCTTCTCCAATGCATGAAAGCCAAAAGTGAAAGCGAAGACGCTCAGTCGTATCCGACTTGTATCGACCCCATGGACTGCAGCCCACCAGGCTCCTCCGTCCATGGGATTCTCCAGGCAAGAGTGCAACTTTATATATTTTAATTTTCAAATTGTTCTCGGATTGGCCATTGGGAGCTTTTCCTGTCAAATCCCTTTGTATATACCTTTGTCATACCCCTGGAAATGTTGCTTCCTCTTTTGAAAGTTTTTTGAGCACTTTTTTTTTCGCACCGTACAAGATGCTTCAGGCTCATTTTCCATATTTCCTGTCCCAATTCTAGCATCATCAATTTTTCCATGGAGCCCTCGTTCCTTTTATTGCTGAATGGTATTGACAAAACTAGATCTGTGCGCTGAGTGTGCTCATTGGTACTGAAGGGTCATTGCTTCTGGGCACCCGTTGGTTGACAGGGCAACAAATTATATGTGTACTTCTTATTCTGTGTTTATTTATATATCTATAAATATTTTAGATGGTAATGATTTCATGGGTATGACACCAAAAACATAGGCCAAAAAAAGAAAAACATAGATAAATTGGACCTCATCAAAAAAAAAAAAAAAAAAGTCTGTGCATCAAAGAACAAAATCAAGGAAGCTACCATGTGATCCAGCAATTCCACTTCTGAGTGTATGAAAGTGAAAGTGAACGTGAAGTCACTCATGAAAGTGAAGTCACTCAGTCGTGTCCAACTCTCTGCGACCCCATGGACTGCAGCCCACCAGGCTACCCTGTCCATAGGATTTTCCAGGCAAGAGCGCTGGAGTGGGTTGCCATTTCCTTCTCCAGAACGTTGAGTTTTAAGCTGGCGTTTTCACTCTCCTCTTTCTCCCTCATCAGGAAGCTCTTTAGTTCCTCTTTGCTTTCTGCCTTAAGGGAGGTATCACCTGCATATCTGAGGTTATCAATATTTCTCCTGGAAGTCTTGATTCCAGCTGTGCTTCATCCAGCCCAGCATTTCTCATGATGTACTCTGCATATAAGTTAAATAATCAGGGTGAAAATACACAGCCTTGACATACTCCTTTCCCAATTTTGAACCAGTCTGTTGTTCCATACTTGGTTTTAACTATTGCTTCTTGACCTTACATACAGGTTTCTCAGGAGGCAGGAGGTTCTTTTTCTGCCATATTCTGTTGTCTTTCAGAAACAGAACCAAAGGAAAATGGATTTTTATTGATGTAGATTGAAGCTAAAAGAGAAGTTGACACGAGAGCTTAGCTTTTTGACTAGTCTCAACAGAGTAGTCAAATATGTCAATATCTATGCACAAACTTCAGTGGGTTTGCAAAGTCCTTGAAAAAGTATATGCTTTTTTTTGATGGTAGGACATTTGAGAGAGAGATGCTTAAATGGTTATGGAGCAACAAAAATAACAACATAGAAACTTTTATAACCATTGACTTAGGTAATCTTCAGTGTCCTCTTCAGTTGTGAAATTATGTTAAAGGTAAATACTGGATTAAAGATCTAAACATAAGATCAGAAACTATAAAGCTCCTAGAGGAGAACATAGGCAAAACACTCTCCAACATACATCACAGCAGGATCCTCTATGACCCACCTCCCAGAATATTGGAAATAAAAGCAAAAATAAACAAATGGGACCTAATTAAACTTAAAAGCTTCTGCACAACAAAGGACAGTCTAAGCAAGGTGAAAAGACAGCCTTCAGAATGGGAGAAAATAATAGCAAATGAAACAACTGACAAACAACTAATCTCAAAAATATATAAGCAACTCTCGCAGCTCAATTCCAGAAAAATAAATGACCCAATAAAAAAATGGGCCAAAGAACTAAACAGACATTTCTCTAAAGAAGACGTACAGATGGATGGCTAATAAACACATGAAAGATGCTCAACATCACTCATTAACGGAGAAATGCAAATCAAAACCACAATGAGGTACCATTTCACGCCAGTCAGAATGGCTGTGATCCAAAAGTCTACAAGCAGTAAATGCTGGACAGGGTGTAGAGAAAAGGGAACCCTCTTACACTGTTGGTGGGAATGCAAACTAGTACAGCCACTATGGAGACAGTGTGGAGATTCCTTAAAAAACTGGAAATAGAACTGCCTTATGATCCAGCAATCCCACTGCTGGGCATACCCATCGAGGAAACTAGAATTGAAAGAGACACGTGTACCCAAATGTTCATCACAGCACTGTTTATAATAGCCAGGACACGGAAGCGACCTAGATGTCCATCAGCAGATGAATGGATAAGAAAGCTGTGGTACATATACACAATGGAATATTACTCAGCCATTAAAAAGAACACATTTGAATCAGTTTTAATGAGGTGGATGAAACTGGAGCCTATTATACAGAGTGAAGTAAGCCAGAAAGAAAAACACCAATACAGTATACTAATGCACATATATGGAATTTAGAAAGATGGTAACAATAACCCTGTATGCAAGACAGCAAAAGAGACACAGATGTATAGAACAGTCTTTTGGATTCTGTGGGAGAGGGTGAGGGTGGGATGATTTGGGAGATAGGCAGTGAAACATGTATAATATCATATGCAAAACAAATCACCAGTTCAGGTTCGATGCATGATACAGGATGCTTGGGGCTGGTGCACTGGCATGACCCAGAGGGATGGTATGGGGAGGGAGGTGGGAGGGGGGTTCAGCATGGTGAACACATGTACACCCATGGTGGATTCATGTTGATGTATGGCAAAACCAATACAATATTGTAAAGTAATTAGCCTCCAATTAAAATAAATAAATTTATATTAAAAATAAAGGTAAATACTGGGAATTTTATACATCATTTCTTTTATCTTTCCTCTCATCAAACAAACACAAAGACAGACACAGTTAACAAGTTTTATCAACCATAAAATTTCAAAATTAGTATGATTATTAAATGAAATAATCCATATGAAGCCCAAAGCTGATTTCAGTGTAGGAGAAAGATTCACAAACTGGCTTGTGCATGTCCAGTGCAATGAGATCAAAGCTACTCAGATTTGGCTGATTGTTGAGGAAAATATTGACCCAGACTGAATATTTGGCTTAGAAAACAGAAAACCAGGGAGGTTTTTTTTTTTTTTTTTTTTTTTGGTGTCATCTCCCAATTTCTATATGTGCATGTGTGCTAAGTCACCTCAGTCATGTCTGACTCTTTGCGACCCCATGGACTGTAGCCCACCAGGATTTTCCAGGCAAGAATACTAGAGTGGGTTGCCATGTCCTCCTCCAGGGAATCTTCCTGACTCAGGGATTAAACCTGAGTCTCTTAAGTCTCCTGCACTGGCAGGCAGATTCTTTACCACTAGCACCATCGATTTTATTTTGATTGTTTTTAAGATTTATTTATTTATTTTTAGCTGTGCTAAGTCTTTGTTGCTGTGCACGGTCTTTCTCTAGTTGTGCTAGCAGGGGCTACTTTCTAGCTGTGGTGCTTCCCATTGCAGTGGTTTTGTTGTGGAACATGGGCTGTAGGCGATTGGGCTTCACTAGTTGTGATGTACAACCTTAGTTGCCCCACAGCATGTGGAATCTTCCTGGACCAGGGATTGAACCCATGTCCCCTGCATTGGCAGGTAGATTCTTAACCTCTGGACCACCAGGGAAGCCCCATATTTTAAAGACTATGAACTAGTGGTATGCTGGTAGACTCAGTATAGCCTGTTGATCACTTTTGAACTTCTGCATTTCTGTATATGACCAATGACCTGAACCAAAAGAAAATATCAACAAAGTTTATACTCTCTCATGAAAGCCTCATTTCCCCCCTTTTCTACAAAGTTCTATGACTCAAGCCAAAAATCTCACAAGTCATCTTAGATACCTTCATCTGTCACTGTATACCATCTAACCACAAATCTCAGAAATATGTTCTGCATCCAGCCCCTTTTATGTACCCCAGATCACCTCTGTCATCTTTTATCCAGATTACTGTAGTAGTTGCTGGATTGCTCTTCACACCTACATTCTTGCCCCTCTGCCATGAAAAAAAAAAAAAACTGTTCTGAAATGAATATATGATCAGCTGATTTTATAAAAGTGCTTTGATGGTTTTTCATTGCTTATAAAGACTAATGTTCTCAGCAAGACTTATTAGGTTCATTGTGATTCTACCTCTGCCTGTTATTCTTGTTATGTTGTTTCCTGTTGTTTCTTGTTATGCTGCCACATACAACATGTGTCTGGCGTGTGCATGCATGCTAAGTCACTTCAGTCATGTCCGACTCTGCGATGCTATGGACAGTAGCCTGCCAGGCTCCTCTGCCCAACTCCAGGTGAGAATAATGCAGTGGGTTGCCATCCCCTCCTCCAGGGGATCTTGCTGACCTAGGGATCGAACTTGCCTCTCTTATGTCTCCTGCATTGACAGACTGATTCTTTACCACTAGCACCACCTGAGAAGCCCACAACCTGTGTCTTACCTATCACTTCAGTTCAGTCATTCAGTCATGTCCAACTCTGTGCAGCCCCATGGACTGCAGCATGCCAGGCTTCCCTGTCCATCACCAACTCCCGGAGTTTGCTCAAACTCTGTCCATTGAGTCAGTGATGCCATCCCACCATCTCATCCTCTGTCATCCCCTTCTCCTCCTTCCTTCAATCTTTCCCAGCATCAGGGTCTTTTGCAATGAGTCAGCTCTTCACATCAGGTGGCCAAAGGATTGGGTACTCAGCTTCAGCATCAGTCTTTTCAATGAATATTCAGGACTGATTTCCTTTAGGATTGACTGGTTTGATCTCCTTGCAGTCCAAGGGACTCTCAAGACTCTTCTCCAACACCACAGTTCAAAAGCATCAATTCTTCGGCACTCAGATTTCTTTATAGTCCAACTCCCACATCCATACCTGACTACTAGAAAAACCATAGCTTTGACTAGATGGACTTTCGTTGGCAAAGTAATGTCTCTGCTTTTTAATATGCTGTCTAGGTTTATCATAGCTTTTCTTCCAAGGAGCAAGCATCTTTTAATTTCATGGCTGCAGTTACCATCTTCAGTGATTTTGGAGCCCCCAAAATAAAGTCTGACACTGCTTCCATTGTTTCCCCAACTATTTGCCATGAAGTGATGGGACTGGATGCCATGCCCTTAGTTGTTTGCAAGTTAAGTTTTAAGCTGGCTTTTTCACTTCCTCTTTCACTTTCATCAAGAGGCTTTTTAGTTCCTCTTCACTTTCTGCCATATTTCTCCCAGCAGTCTTGATTCCAGTTTGTGCTTCTTCCAGTCCAGCGTTTCTCATGATGTACTCTGCACATAAATTAAATAAACAGGGTGACAATATACAGCCTTGATGTACTCCTTTCCAATTTGGAACGAGCCTGTTGTTCCATGTCCAGTTCCAACTGTTGCTTCTTGACCTACATACAGGTTTCTCAGGAGGCAGGTAAGGTGGTCTGGTATTTCCATCTCTTGAAGAATTTTCTACAGTTTGCTGTGATCCACACAGTCAAAGGCTTTGGCATAGTCAGTAAAGCAATGGTAGATGTTTTGCTGGAACTCTCTTGCTTTTTCTATTATCCAACCAATGTTGAAAATTTGTTCTCTGATTCCTCTGCCTTTTCTAAGTCCAGCTTAAACAGCTGGAAGCTCTGGGTTCATGTACTGTTGAAGCCTCACTTGGAGAATTTTGAGCATTACTTTGCTAATGTGTGAGATGAGTGCAATTGTGGAGTAGTTTGAACAATCTTTGGCAGTGCCTTTCTTTGGGATCAGAGTGAAAACTGACCTTTACTAGTCCTGTGGCCACTGCTGAGTTTTCCAAATTTGCTGGCATATTGCGCGCAGCACTTTAACAGCATCATCTTTTAGGATTTGAAATATCTCAGCTGGAATTCCATCACCTCCACTAGTTTTGCTTGTAGTGATGCTTCTTAAGGCTCACTTGACTTCAAGTTCCAGGATATCTGACTCTAGGTGAGTGATCACACCATCGTGGTTATCTGGGTCATTAAGATCTTTTTGGTACAGTTCTTCTGTGTATTCTTGCCACCTTTTCTGAATATCTTCTGCTTCTTTTAGGTCCATACCATTTCTGTCCTTTATTGTGCCTATCTTTGTGTGAAATATTCCCTTGGTATCTCTAATTTTCTTGAAGAGATCTCTAGTCTTCCCCATTCTGTTGTTTTTCTCTATTTCTTTTCATTGATCACTGAGGAAGGCTTTCTTATCACTCCTAGCCATTCTTTGGAACTCTGCATTCAGATGGGTATATATTTCCTTTTCTCTTTTGCCTTTAGCTTCTCTTCTTTTCTCAGCTGTTTGTAAGGCCTCCTCAGACAACCATTTTGCCTTTCTTTTTCTTGGGGATGGTCTTGATCACTGCCTTGCATACAATGTCATGAACCTCTGTCCATAGTTCTTCAGGCACTCTGTCTATCAGATCTAATGCCTCGAATCTATTTGTCACTTCCACTGTATAATAGTAAGGGATTTGATTTAGGTCATACCTGAACGATCTAGTGGTTTTCCCTGCTTTCTTCAATTTACGTCTGAATTTTGCAATAACGAGTTCATGATCTGAGCCACGGTCAGCTCCTGGTCTTGTTTTTGCTGACCTATAGAGCTTCTCCATCTTCAGCTGCAAAGAATGTAATCATTCTGATTTCGTTGTTGACTATCTGGTGATGTCCATGTGTAGAGTCTTCTCTTGTGTTGTTGGAAGAGGGTGCTTGCTATGACTAGTGCATTCTCTTGGCAAAACCCCGTTAGCCTTTGCCCTGCTTCATTTTGTGCTTCAAGGCCAAACTTGTCTCTTACTCCAGGTATCTCTTGACTTCCTACTTTTGCATTCCAGTCCCCTATGATGAAAAGGACATCTTTTTTTTTTTTTTTTTTTTTTTTTGGTGTTACTTCTAAAAGGTCTTGTAGGTCCTCATAGAACCGTTCAGTTTCAGCTTCGGCATGAGTGGTTTGGGCATAGACTTGGATTACCGTGATATTGAATGGTTTGCCTTAGAAATGAACAGAGATCATTCTGTTGTTTTTGAGATTGCACCCAAGTAGTGCATTTCAGACTCTTTCGTTGACTGTGAGGGCTACTCCATTTCTTCTAATGGATTTTTGCCCACTGTAGTACATATAATGGTCATCTGAATTAAATTTGCCCATTCCAGTCCATTCCAATCCAGTTCACTAATTCCTAAAATGCTGATGTTCACTCTTGCCATCTCCTGTTTGGCCACTTCCAATTTACCTTGATTTATGGACCTAACATTCCAGGTTCCTATGCAATATTGTTCTTTACAGCATCAGATTTTACTTCTATCAGCAGTCCCATCCACAACTGGGCATTGTTTTTGCTTTGGCTCCATCTCGTCATTGTTTCTGGAGTTCTCTCTCCAGTGATCTCCAGTATCATATTGGGCACCTACCAACCTGAGGATTTCATCTTTTAGTGTCCTATCTTTTTGCCTTTTCATACTGTTCATGGGATTCTCATGGCAAGAATACTGAAGTGGTTTGCCATTCTGTTCTGCAGTGGACCACATTTTGTCAGAACTCTTCACCATGACCCATCCGTCTTGGGTGGCCCTACATAGTATGGCTCATAATTTCACTGAGTTATACAAGGCTGTGGTCCATGTGATGAGTATGGTTAATTTTCTGTGATTGTGTCTTACCTATACTGAATTATTTTTGAATTCCTTTAGCTCACCATGGTCTTTCTTACTTTAAGGCCTAAAAATATATATTCCTGGGGTAATCTCACCAAATGAACCTGTGTAACTCCTGGCTACTTCTACAGACTTATTGCAAATTCTTCTCTTAAGATTTCTTTGAATCTTGTTTCTTCACTTTTAATCAGCGTTAAAATCAGTCAATCACTTCATTGCAAACACAGTCCCTTCATCATATCTATTACAGCATTTGCCACAGTATTCATCTGTTGCTTTCTCATATGTTGGTCTCCCTGATGAATATGTAAACTCCTAAAGGACAGAGACAGTGTCTTTCTGATATTTGTAACTTCAGTGTGAAATACAGCATCTGTCAACCAATAAGTTATGAACTTCCCTCCAATGAAATAATGAGTGAATGAATGATGGTAATGCTGCATTGACAACACCTACAGTATCTGGATCATCTGGATTGTTTCATTGAACTGATCAGAGAGGGATTGCTCATCAGCCTATCCCACATTCTTGGATTACTTTTTGGAGAGGTGTAGAAATGTATTTCATCACACATAGGTGGAGATAGATAAAGCATTTATTCTTCCAGGCTTGGCTAGCTGTGTCTGACAAAACTTGTCAAGAAAACTATTAGAATAGAAGAGTAGGGCAAGGATTTGGAAGTAAAAAAAACAATAGGAACTAGACAGTATTATTACTGGAAAACAAAGGCTGTTGGGTATTTCCCTACTCCCCCAAATATTTAAATCTAGGGCTTATGTGGTATGCTTTGGGAGACAACATAAGCCTTGTCCAGCCTCTGAAATTGTACCAGTTGGAAATAATTCTTCAAATGTATTTAAAATGCTACGTGGAATAAATTAGTGTGAATGAGATGTGATTTTGTTTGTGTATTGGTTGGTTGGCTTTTAAGACACCTAGCTAGCCCAGCAATTCAACAAAAACATCAGAGCTGACAAAGTTCATCTTGAGAATTTGAGGAAGAAGAGTTGAATTATTGTCTTATTAAAGCCCTCTTGACAAAAGGGAAAGATACTGCTTTGTGAGGCATGGCAAAGGCTTTAATATTTATTAATAAAAAATTAAAAATCTATCTATCATCAACCTATCTATCTAAAAGAAGAGACATGAGCTAACTTTAGAACAAAGAAAGTAAGGAAAAGCAACATTTGATGAATGTTCTCTGGGTGTTAGAATTCTGTGTTGAGTAAACTGAGACAGTGGAAGACACCGGGCTTTTGAGTGAGTGGGGTCTTGATTTTGCTGCTTAGTAGTATACCAGCTATGTGGATTTGAGTAAGTTTTTAAAAATTTCTTTAAGGCTCATTTTTGTCTGTAAAGTATGGTGCACTTTTAATTTGCAAGGTAGTTGTAGGGAAAGTATCTGAAGCACGGTAAGTAGGCATTCAATATATTTTAATTTTCTTTCTTTAATCCGCAGTGGAATAAATAACACAAATATTGCATGATTTGTATTAACTCACATAATAGAAGTAGACTGGAACTCAGTTTTTTGACTCTCAGCCCTAGTGGAATTAAGTAATGACTCTAAGCTGGATCATTCAGTTCAGTTCAGTCGCTCAGTTGTGTCCGACTCTTTGTGACCCCATGAATCGCAGCACGCCAGGCCTCCCTGTCCATCACCAACTCCCGGAGTTCACTCAGACTCACATCCATTGAGTCAGTGATGCCATCCAGCCATCTCATCCTCGGTCGTCCCCTTCTCCTCCTGCCTCCAACCCCTCCCAGCATCAGGGTCTTTTCCAATGAGTCAACTCTTCTCATGAGGTGGCCAAAGTACTGGAGTTTCAGCTTTAGCATCATTCCTTCCAAAGAAATCCCAGGACTGATCACCTTCAGAATGGACTGGTTGGATCTCCCTGCAGTCCAAAGGACTCACAAGAGTCTTCTCCAACACCACAGTTCAAAAGCATCAATTCTTCGGCGCTCAGCCTTCTTCACAGTCCAACTCTCACATCCATACATGACCACAGGAAAAACCATAGCCTTGACTAGACAGACCTTTGTTGGCAAAGTAATGTCTCTGCTTTTGAATATGCTATCTAGGTTGGTCATAACTTTCCTTCCAAGGAGTAAGCATCTTTTAATTTCATGGCTGCAGTCACCATCTGCAGTGATTTTGGAGCCCAAAAAATAAAGTTTGACACTGTTTCCACTATTTCCCCATCTATTTCCCAAGAAGTGATGGGACCGGATGCCATGATCTTTGTTTTCTGCATGTTGAGCTTTAAGCCAACTTTTTCACTTTCCACTTTCACTTTCATCAAGAGGCTTTTTAGTTCCTCTTCACTTTCTGCCATAAGGGTGGTATCATCTGCATATCTGAGGTTATTGATATTTCTCCCGGCAGTCTTGATTCCAGTTTGTGCTTCTTCCAGTCCAGCATTTCTCATGATGTACTCTGCATATAAGTTAAATAAGCAGGGTGACAATATACAGCCTTGACGTACTCCTTTTCCTATTTGGAACCAGTCTGTTGTTCCAAGTCCAGTTCTAACTGTTGCTTCCTGACCTGCATACAGATTTCTCAAGAGGCAGGTCAGGTGGTCTGGTATACCCATCTCTTTCAGAATTTTCCACAGTTTATTGTGATCCACACAGTCAAAGGCTTTGGCATAGTCAATAAAGCAGAAATAGATGTTTTTCTGGAACTCTCTTGCTTTTTCCACGATCCAGTGGATGTTGGCAATTTGATCTCTGGTTCCTCTGCCTTTTCTAAAACCCAGCTTGAACATCTGAAAGTTCACGGTTCACATATTGCTGAAGCCTTGCTTGGAGAATTTTGAGCATTACTTTACTAGCGTGTGAGATGAGTGCAATTGTTTGGTAGTTTGGGCATTCTTTGGCATTGCCTTTCTTTGGGATTGGAATGAAAACTGACCTTTTCCAGTCCTGTGGCCACTGCTGAGTTGTCCAAATTTGCTGGCATATTGGCTGCAACACTTTCACAGCATCATCTTTCAGGATTTGAAATAGCTGAACTGGAATTCCATCACCTCCACTAGCTTTGTTTGTAGTGATGCTATCTAAGGCCACTTGACTTCACATTCCAGGATGTCTGGCTCTAGATGAGTGATCATATCATCGTGATTATCTGGGTCTTGAAGATCTTTTTTGTACAGTTCTTTTTTGTATTCTTGCCACCTCTTCTTAATATCTTCTGCTTCTGTTAGGTCCACACCATTTCTGCCCTTTATCGAGCCCATCTTTGCATGAAATGTTCCCTTGGTATCTCTCATTTTCTTGAAGAGATCTCTAGTCTTTCCCATTCTGTTGTTTTCCTCTATTTCTTTGCATTAATGACTGAGGAAGGCTTTCTTATCTCTTCTTGCTATTCTTTGGAACTTTGAATTCAGATGCTTATATCTTTTCTTTTCTCCTTTGCTTTTTGCTTCTCTTCTTTTCACAGCTATTTGTAAGGCCTCTCCAGACAGCCATTTTGCTTTTTTGCATTTCTTTTCCATGGGGATGGTCTTGATCCCTGTCTCCTGTACAATGTCTCGAACCTCATTCCATAGTTCATTAGGCACTCTATCTATCAGATCTAGGCCCTTAAATCTATTTCTCACTTCCACTGTATAATCATAAGGGATTTGATTTAGGTCATACCTGAATTGTCTAGTGGTTTTCCCTACTTTCTTCAACTTAAGTCTGAATTTGGTAATAAGGAGTTCATGATCTGAGCCACAGGTAGCTCCTGGTCTTGTTTTTGTTGACAGTACAGAGCTTCTCCATCTTTGGCTGCAAAGAACATAATCAATCTGATTTCAGTGTTGACCATCTGGTGATGTCCATGTATAGAGTCTTCTCTTGTGTTGTTGGAAGAGGGTGTTTGCTATGACCGAGGTCAGGGGTGGCAGCCAAGAGGAGCTACCCTGCTCCCAAGGCCAGGGGTGGCGGCCGGGAGGGCCAACCCCACATCGAAGGAGCCATGGCTGCGCAGGCACAGGAGGGCCTAGAGGAGCTATCCCACGTTGAAGGTCAGGAAGGGTGGCGGTGAGGACATACCCCTCGCCCAAGGTAAGGAGCAGCGGCTGCACTTTGCTGGAGCAGCTGTGAAGAGATACCCCACGCCCAAGGTAAGAGAAACCCAAGTAAGAGGTAAATGTTGCAAGAGGGCATCAGAGGGCAGACACACTGAAACTATACTCACAGGAAACTAGTCAATCTAATCACACTAGGACCACAGCCTTGTCTAACTCAATGAAACTAAGCCATGCCCATGAGGCTACCCAAGATGGGCGGGTCGTGGTGGAGAGATCCAACAGAATGTGGTCCACTGCAGAAGGGAATGGCAAACCACTTCAGTATTCTTGCCTTGAGAACCCCATGAACAGTATGAAAAGGCAAAATGATAGGATACTGAAAGAGGAACTCCCCAGGTCAGTAGGTGCCCAATATGCTACTGGAGATCAGTGGAGAACTAACTCCAGAAAGAATGAAAGGATGGAGCCAAAGAAAAAAGAGTACCCAGCTGTGGATGTGACTGGTGATAGAAGCAAGGTCCGATGCTGTAAAGAGCAATATTGCATAGGAACCTGGAATGTCAGGTCCATGAATCAAGGCAAATTGGAAGTGGTCAAACAAGAGATGGCAAGAGTGAATGTTGACATTCTAGGAATCAGCAAACTCAAATGGACTGGAATGGGTGAATTTAACTCAGATGACCATTATAACTACTACTGCAGGCAGGAATCCCTCAGAAGAAATGGAGTAGCCATCATGGTCAACAAAAGAGTCTGTAATGCAGTACTTGGATGCAATCTCAAAAACGACAGAATGATCTCTGTTCGTTTCCAAGGCAAACCATTCAATATCACAGTAATCCGAGTCTATGCCCCAACCAGCTGAAGAAGCTGAAGTTGAATGGTTCTATGAAGACCTACAAGACCTTTTAGAACTAACGCCCCAAAAAGATGTCCTTTTCATTATAGGGGACTGGAATGCAAAAGTAGAAAGTCAAGAAACACTTGGAGCTGGATCATTAGAGGAGGCTTATTTACCTATACTGGACTCTAAGTTATTGAGTCGTTAAGTCCTGTCCCCCAAACCCCCTCAGCAGATCATCTCATTTGTATATTTCAGATTCTCTCTCTGTTTCCTCTTCTCTAGTAGCCTCACTATGGGAAACTGCTTCACTTACCCTTCATGTCTATGTTCTAGTGAAAGATTGAAGACCAGTAAACCTTTGAAACTTTAATCCTAGAAAAAGTTGGTAAAGCCAGAAACACATCTAAGTGTTTGGAAACAGAGAGTGATTCTCCATTTCATCTTTTTTTCTAATTACTTTATGTAGTCATTAGGAAATCATAAGATTTTCATCAGTGATCATCACAGAAAAATGAACAAAATAGGTAATATAAGAAAATTTAATGTATCTAAATAATTTTTAAAAAATGAACAAATGCCTTGTAAATTCTATATTTCCTTGTGTCAAATAGCTTCATAATACAAATAGAGTATTTATAAATGTCTACTGGTACCTCTATGTATTTAGTAAGTAGAACTTGTCTCACTTTCACTTAATATACTCCCCAAAGCTGGTAAAATGTTGCTTAGAATAGGTTTAAGAGTCTGGGTTAGTGGCCTTTTAATTATGCCAAATGGTTTATTATTAGAGAAGAAGCTGACCTCTGTTTATTGGCTGGATTCATTTCCAGTCAAATCCAACATTACCTCAGTCGTGATCCTTTTCTTGTTCTACTGCCTTTTTCTCATTGCCCCACAGCTTGTATACTCACCGTTGATTGCATGTAGTATTTTTATTTATTTTTATTTTATATTGGATTATAGTTGATTTACAAAGTTGCGTTAGTTTCAGGTATACAGCAAAGTGATTCAGTTATGCATATACATATATACATTCTTCTTCAAATTATTTTCCCATTTTGGTTATTGTGGTATATTGAGTAGAGTTCCTTGTGCTATACAGTAGGTCTTTGTTGATTATCTATTTTAAATATAGCAGTGTGAGTAAGTCAATACCAAACTCCCAATTTTTCTCTCCCCCTACTTTTTCCTTTGGTAACCACGAGTTTGCTTTCTAAAGTCTGTGAGTCTGTTTCTGTTTTGTAAACAATTTATCTGTATCTTTTTAGATTCCACATATAGGTAATATTGTATAATGTTTTGATTTTCTCTGTTTAGCTTATTGAACTTAGTATGATAATCTCTAAGTCCATCCATGTTGCTGCAAATGCTATTATTTCATTTTTTTAAATGGCTGAGTAATAGTCCATTGTATATACCACATCTTCTTTATCCATCCATTCATTGGGCAATGGACATTTAAGTTGCTTCTACATCTTGGTTATTGTAAATAGCCCTGCAATGAACGTTGCGGTGCATGTGCCCTTTCAAACCATAGCTTTCTCTGGATATATGCCCAGGAGTGGGATTGCTGGATCATATGGTGGTTCTATTTTTAGCTTCTTAAGTAACCTCTGTACTATTCTCCATAGTGGCTATATCAATTTACATTCCTGCCAGCAGTGTAGGAGGACCCCCTTTTCTCCACACCCTCTCCAGTATTTATTGTTTATAGACTTTTTAATGATGGTCATTCTGATTGGTGTGAGGTGATATCTCATTATAGTTTTGATTTGAGTTTCTCTAATAGTTACTGCTGTTGAGCATCTTTTTATGTGCCTCTCAGCCATCTGTATATGTTCTTTGGAGAAATGCCTATAAAGCTCTTCCACCCATTTTTGATTGGATTTTTTTTTTTTGATATTGAGATGCATGAGTTGTTTGTAAATTTTGAAGATTAATTCCTTGTTAGTCTCATTGTTTATAAATATTTTCTCCAATTCTGAGGGTTGTCTTTTTATATTATTTATGGTTTCCTTTGGTGTGCAAAAGCCTTTGAGTTTCATTAGATCCCATTTGTTTATTTTTAGTTTTGTTTCCATTACTTTAGGAGATGGGTCAAAAAATATATTGCTATGATTTATGTGAAAAAATATTCTTCCTATGTTTTCCTCTAAGAGTTTTACAATAATTGGTATTACATTTGGATATTTAATCCATGTTCTTGGATTGGAAGACTCAATCTTGTCAAAATGATTATGCCACCCAAGGCAATCTACAGATTCAATGAAATCAGTTTTTCACAGAACTAGAACAAAAAAAAAATTAAATTTGTGTGGAGGCACAAAAGACCCTGAATGGCCAAAGCAATCTTGAAAAAGAGAAATGAAGCTGGAGGAATCAGGCTCCCTGACTTCAAACTATACTACAAGACTATAATCATCAAAACAGTATGGTACTAACACAGAAAACAAATATAGATTAATGGAGCTTGATAGAAAGCTCAGAAGTAAACCCACACATGTATGATTGGTTAATCTATGACAAAGGTTGTTGAGTCACTCAGTCGTGTCTGACTCTTTGTGACCCATGGACTGCAGCCCACTAGGCTCCTCTGTCCATGGTATTTCCCAGGCAAAAATACTGGACTGGGTTACCATTTCCTACTCCAGGGGATCTTCCTGGCCCAGGAATCAATCTCACATCTCCTGCTAGTCTCCTGCATTGCACGCAGATTCTTTACCACCGAGCCACTGGGGATTTTGACAAAGGAGGCAAGACAATATAATGGAGATAAATGGTGCTGGGAAAACTGGACAACTATGTGTAAAAGGATGAAATTAAAACATTCTTTAACACCATACATAAAAATAAACTATGTGTAGTATTATTTTAAAAGGTCCTTTCTGGTTATCTCATAACTCAAAACACAGAAGTCTCTCATAACACAGAGGACTATGACTTAGCAGTAGTAGTAGTGTTAGTCGCTCAGTCATGTCTGACTCTTTTTGACCCCATGGACTATAGCCTGCAAGGCTCCTCTGTCCATGGAATTCTCCAGGTAAGAATACTGGACTAGGTCGCCATTCCCTTCTCCAGGGGATTTTCCTGACCCAGGGATCGAACCCAGGCCTCTTGCATTGCAGGCAGATTCTTTACAATCTAAGCCACCAAGGAAACCCCAGACTATGACTTACACTCCAACAAAACAACCAGTATGCATGCAGTATGTCCAGTTTAAACTGACCTTCAGTTTCCCATATCTAAATGTCATCTTTATCTAGAAAGTTTAAGGAAAGAAGAATTTTTTTTCTTTGGTGCTCCTAATTTGGCCACTCAGAGTTTCTCCTCAATGCCATATGCTCCTCCCTGGCAGTACAGACATGCTTTGAAGAATGCTTTGACTTCACTTAGTATCCTTTGGTACAGAAATGTTTTATCCATAGAATACTGATACACAGGTCGTAGTAGAGTGAAAATCTCTGATTGTACACACCATATGACTCGTTTCTCAATAGAACTGCATCTAATTTAAGTCTTCACAAGGGTTCCATATGTATGCACTCCAGTTTCTAACCTTTGACCTTGTAGAGCATACCTGCTGTTTCACTTTTACCTTTCATCTTAGAAGGGGAATATGTAATTCTTTTTGAATTATTTTGGAATACTTTTGGTGTAATTTATAATGGGTAATTGCCTTTAATTTGACTAAAGCAAATCATTAATGGTCTTAACAGTCTGGAATATAATTTTTTTCATTATATTTATACTTCAGATGAGTTTGGTCAAGGAATTATGGGTATCACTGATAAATACACACTCACAGAGTAAAGGCAAATTAACATTGATTCAAGGAACTGATAAAGTTTTATACACTTCTAAATTTCATATTTGGAGATTAAAGAGTGGGGAAATTATGAATGAATGGAGTGCAGAGCCCCTGGAAGAATGGAAAGTACTTTGGTTTAAGAATCAGAAACCTATACCCTGATCATAGCAGCACTTCTAATTATCTGCACAACAGGGGCAAGTTAATCTCTTTGAGTCTCATTTACTTAACCTACAATAGATTTTGTTTGGGTGAGATTAAACATGATATTTAAATTTCCAATGATTCTTTGGTAATTAGCATTTATTCAATGATGAAATATAATGGAATTATAATTACATATAAAGCATATATAATGATTGATATAAATTTGCATATATATGCATATAAAGCATATAAATGATGGATATATAGATATAAATTGGTTACCATTTAGAGTTAACTACCATATCAGTTCAGTTCAGTGTCTCAGTCGTGTCTGACTCTTTGCAACCCCATGGACCACAGCTCGCCAGGCTTCCCTGTCCATCACCAACTCCCGGAGCTTGCTCAAACTCTTGTTCATTGAGTCGGTGATGCCATCCAACCATCTCATCCTCTGTTGTCTCCACCTCCTGCCTTCAATCTTTCCTAGCATCAGGGTCTTTTCCAATGAGTCAGTTCTTCACATCAGGTGGCCAAAGCATTGGAGTTTCAGCTTCAGCATCAGTCCTTCCAATGAATATTCAGGACTGATTTCCTTTAGGATTGACTGGTTTGATCTCTTTGCTGTCCAAGGACTTTCAAGGGTCTTCTCCAACACCACAGTTCAAAAGCATCAATTCTTTGGTGCTCAGCTTTCTTTATGGTCCAACTCTCACATCCACTCAGTTATTTGTATGTGTGTCACTACTAGTATAACAATAATTTTATTTCCTTCCACTAATAAAGTAATATGACTAGTGTTGTATTTCTCAAATAGCATGACTTAAAATTTGGATAGTTCTTAAAATAAAATGTTAAAAGCTGGATAGAACATGTTCTAAGTCTAATCAGAGGAATGAGACTATTCTTTTGGTCTTTCATATAATTTCTTTTTCTAATAGTGGCTTGCAATTTTGAACACCCATTGATGAATTGTACTTTAGTTTGAAATCCAAAGGTGAAGATGGAAAAAAAGAAGCTCGAGTTTCTGGGGGGAGGAGAAGATGATGGAGCATCAGATTCTGATTTAAGGGATTATCACTCATTTTGGTTAGAGTAAATGTGCTTTGTTTTGTTTTTTTCTTTTAAACTGTAAATTATGGGGATGATCTTTAAAGTCTGTACTAGTTTTAACATTGTGAACTTTTCCTTTTGATTTTATATCAGTAAACTTTCTACTGAAGTTATTATTTTTTGTACCTATTTTTCTACTCCTTGTTTGCCGGAAGCCGGGGAGAGGCATTCCACTCGTGACAAAGGTCATGAGGAAGGAGGCTCGGCATACGCAAAGGCGGGATTGAGCCTCAGGAGTCCCCCTGGATATTCTCGAGCATCTACCCCCCAAAACCAGAGGCTGCCTACTTTATTGCTTTGTGCTCTCACCTCTGACTTTACTGGGGGCTGTCCCCCACCACCATCTCGCTCTCTCTGTCAAAGAGTTAACTTACAGCTCCAATTAATAAAGTTCCTGGGCAATTAGGAGTGTTTAAATCCAAACCTCTCAGATAGCTCTCTAACTTGCCTGACAAGTTTACCCGGACTCCTACAGCTATGCATACGATTGTTTACAGTCTCCCAGCCTTGAGAGGCAAGGGAAGCTTAAGATATTCAAATAGCTTAGAGCCTCTCAGAAAGTTAGAAACTGTCAGAATAAAACTAGTAAAAGATTTCATTGATGAGCCAATACTTGCTGCCAAGTTTCCACACCCCCTGTATTGTATCCTTGAATGTGTATTAATTAATATAGTTGGTATATAGAAAAAATAAGTAGTGGCCTTGGTGTTAGCAACTTTAGACACTTAAGGTAATAAATTCTTTCCTTTTTTGCAAACCCATTATGCCTCTGCCCTATAGGAATGCAATTTTATCTAACACCTTCGGAAGATGGTGCCAAATCTTAAAATAATTACTCTTGGAGAAAATAAGTCTTATGGTTGACAAACCTTTGTCAAGAGTCATAAAATGTTAATAGGCCTTCTGGCCAGAAGATGATGTAAATCACCTAAACCATTTGTATACAATAAATTTGCAGGAAAGAAACCCTGGTTTTTGATAAGGATCAAAGACTGCTGACTTTGCATGATTTCACATCCCCTATTATCCTCTATGTGTAACTTAGGGTATAAAAGCCCCTGTTGAAAATAAAGCTATGGGCCTTGCTCACCAAAGCTTGGTCTCCCCATGTCATTCTTCTCCTCAATTTCCAGCTGAGTCTCCATCTGGAGCGCGGAGGTCCTCTGTGACCATTTATTTGCCTGGGCTTCTAAGACCCACTCGAGAAGGTGTCTAAGTTGGGGCACCTTCCGCTATTCGAGAGGGCGCCTGTGGCCTCTGTGGTCAGAGCTAACCTGGTGTCACAGGTTATATTGATTTTCCACGTAAACCAAGCTACTCAGCCTCTTTTCTCCACTGAATTTTCCTACTGAGCTATCCTCATTCTATTACTCTTTATTTCTTTTATGAATATTTGAATAGGTCGCTGATGCTGTCTCTCCTTCGAATACCCTGGATCAGCCGGGGCTGGACCCCAGCACTTGTTATGTCTCTTTCTGTTTATAATAAACTCACATATTTTTCTTGCTAGGGAGGAGTATACTTTTGATTGTTTTTATTTGACTAGAAATTACCGGACCCCATTAGCCTCCATTGCTAAGGGATATTTCAATTAATATCTTTGACAGAGAAAGTCTGTGACTCATCAATATTATTTTCAGAGGTTGTGTGGTCTCAGGAAATAGCCACTTGGGGTTATGACTAATAATGATTGCTCTGATAATCACAGTTGACTAACGTATCTGAGATCAACTCCTCAATATAAAACATTACTTCTTATAAATGCTTTGGACAGTGATTAGACTGAGGAAAAGATAAATGTGATTGAGTTTTGCCGTCTTTGGACTTTGAATAGTATCCAGATATTTTCCTGTCATCTAGGTGTCCAAAGGTAGAAAAGAAAAATATGCATCTGACCCCATAGCAGAAGGCTGTATTTGTTTTTGTGAGGATGAAAGAGAAGACAAAATGTAACTTGATGAAACGTTTATTGTCAATTTTTATGCAATACAATTTTCTGGATCCTGTAGCCAGGTGGTCATGACAATAAATTAAAAAACAGCAGTAGAGTGTTCCAGTGGTGGTACAAAAGATGAAAATATTCTAAATCTTAAACTACTACATTTTTTTTTTGTTGTTTAGAACACAGAATATGTTACAATGTTATTAGAGAAATTTTGGCTCCTAGACCCATGTCTCTTAGCTTCTTGGATAGGTTTATTAACAATCAATTAAATCAACCTGGAATATATAAAATTATTTTTAAATGCTCACTTTATTCCAGAGCATCCAATCACTTTGTCATATAGTTCTAAATATGTCCCAAGTGCAATTTACTTCTTCCATCCACTATTTTCTAAGAGCTCAATGATTATGGAGCCTTACAAAAAAGCCTTGTACCAAACAAAAGAAATAGAATACAGTACCACAGTTAAATAGAAAATCAGATATATACCCCCACTACCAAAAAAAGGATCATGTTAAATATCTTAATTCCATGTTGTATGTCTCATTTCTCCTTTGGATTAGTTCTTGAGTTAGTTTGTCTTCCTTTGGTTTCAAATTATTATTCAAAGTAATAGCACCTTTGTTCTTTGATATATTCATAGAGTGGGGGTGTTGCTATCTAAGTAAAAGGAACCTGAATCTGTTCTCTCTTTTCCATGGTAACCTCTGACCTCAGAGTCTCCTGTCTGCTTATCATCAACAACATCCTGATTGTATTTTCTCATGGTCCCTGACGGACTTGATCCAGATTCTTGCTTCTGCCTTTCCCCACTCCATGTGGTTACACTGCTTGATAAATACCTAAAACTATTTTCTTCAGTTCCCAAAGGGGCTTGGCTATCAAGTGAGTGACTGCCACTTGACTGCCCATAGCTGTCCCTTGACTGGCCATGAATATATACTTGTCTTTCATTGGTGCTGAATCCAGACTGACCCTGGTTATGTCCTGATTGTGCATCACTTGATCCCTGTGTTGCTAAATTTGTGCTGGATCTTACCAGCTCATGAGAAGATGATTCTCCTAAGTGCTGCTGGTTGGATTCACATATGTCTATTGTATTGATCTCTGATTGTCTATGCCTCAATTCTGATTGTTTATGAATCTTTTCCCCCCAATACCCCTTACTATCACTATGGGATCTTTGACTTCTGGTTGAACTAGAATCTGAATGGCTGTGGGCTGATAAGGGTTTTCCATGGTCAGAGGCAGAGTGGTTACTAAGCTGACTGCTATGAGTAGACCCCAACCTTACAGACTGAACATGGATGTCTCTTGCCTGTGCCTGAGTTGCTACTGAATGTCTATGACTAGATCCCTGTCCTCCAGTTGTGCAAAATCCAGAATGATTATGGGAATAAATTGACTGCCCATCACTTATTTCTGATTGTCCAGGACTTGAATATTGTCTTCCTATTTTTTCAGTTGCTTTTGATCCCATGTAGTCAAAACTAGAAACTGATTGTCCATGACTAGATGCTCACTTGGTTGCAGCTTGGTCTGTTGACCTAAAAGGACTAGAATTATGACTGCTTGTTCTGCTACCACCAGAAGGTCCATAACCAGACTGCCCATAGTCATATTCGGCACTCCCATAACTGCCATGTCTCCAGGCTTGATCTGATCTACGTCTTTGTCTGCCATGGATCTGTGAGGTAGAATGACTTTTACCAAAATGGGCATGAGTGTGACTTGACTGTCTGTTTGACCATGTGGATTGTCCATGACCAGAGTGCACATGTCCGGTGGTGTTTCCTGACTGCCCATGAGCAGTTCCATGTCTCCCTCTCACTGTGGCTCCTGATTCTCCATGTTGAGATCCGGCCTGCCCATGAGTGGATCCTGTGTGTCTCTCTGAGACTCCTGCATGCCTTTCACTGTCCCTAGCCTCACTGTGACTGGATCCCTGTCTTCCCACCTGACTGGACCCTGACCGTGTAGATTGTTCCTGACTGGAGTGGCCATATCTGGTGGTGTCTCCTGACTGCCCATGAGCAGTTCCGTGTGTCCCTCTCACTGTGGCTCCTGACTCTCCATGTTGAGATCCAGCCTGCGCATGAGTGGATCCTGAGTGGCTCTGTGAGACTTCTGAATGCCTTTCACTCTTGCTAGCCTCACTGTGACTGGATCCCCGTCTCCCTTCCTGACTGGACCCTGACTGTGTAGATTGTCCCTGACTGGAGTGGCCATATCTGGAGGTGTCTCCTGACTGCCCATGAGCAGTTCCATGTTTCCCTCTCACTGTGGCTCCTGACTCTCCATGTTGAGATCCAGCCTGCCCATGAGTGGATCCTGAGTGGCTCTGTGAGACTTCTGAATGCCTTTCACTGTTGCTAGCCTCACTGTGACTGGATCCCCATCTTCCCGCCTGACTGGACCTTGACCGTGTAGATTCTCCCTGACTGGAGTGGCCATATCTGGAGGTGTCTCCTGACTGCCCATGAGCAGTTCCGTGTGTCCCTCTCACTGTGGTTCCTGACTCTCCATGTTGAGATCCAGCCTGCCCATGAGTGGATCCTGAGTGTCTCTCTGAGACTCCTGCATGCCTTTCACTGTCGCTAGGCTCACTGTGATTGGATCCCCATCTTCCTTCCTGACTGGACCCTGACCGTGTAGATGGTCCCTGACTGGAGTGGCCATGTCTGGAGGTGTCTCCTGACTGCTCATGAGCAGTTCCATGTCTCCCTCTCACTGTGGCTCCTGACTCTCCATGTTGAGATCCAGCCTGCCCATGAGTGGATCCTGAGTGTCCCTGTGAGACTTCTGAATGCCTTTCACTGTCACTAGCCTCACTGTGATTGGATCCCCATCTTCCTTCCTGACTGGACCCTGACCATGTAGATTGTCCCTGACTGGAGTGGCCATGTCTAGTGGTATCTCCTGACTGCCCACGAGCAGTTCCATGTGTCCCTCTCACTGTGGCTCCTGACTCTCTATGTTGAGATCCAGCCTGCCCATGAGTGGATCCTGAGTGTCTCTCTGAGACTCCTGCATGCCTTTCACTGTCCCTAGCCTCACTGTGACTGGATCCCCATCTTCCCGCCTGACTGGACCTTGACCATGTAGATTCTCCCTGACTGGAGTGCCCATATCTGGTGGTGTCTCCTGACTGCCCATGAGCAGTTCCGTGTCTCCCTCTCACTGTGGTTCCTGACTCTGCATGTTGAGATCCAGCCTGCCCATGAGCGTATCTTGAGTGTCTCTGTGGGACTTCTGAATGCCTTTCACTATCACTAGAGGACTGATCTGAGCCAGTCTCATGATGTCCAAAGCCTGAAGACTGACATGAGCCTGATCTATGTTGTCCAAAGCCAGAAGACTGATTTGAAGTTGATCCATGTTGGCCAAAGCCAGATGATTGTCCTGAGCCCAATTCATGATGGCCATAGCCAGACTGCTGTGATCTACGCTCATGGTGTTCAAAGCCAGAAGACTGACCAGAGCTTGAACCAGGTTGGCCAAAGCCCGAGGATTGACCTGAACCAGATCCATGTTGGCCACAGGTAGACTGTCCTGATATAGACTTCTGGTGTCCAAAGCCAGAGGACTGACCTGAGCCACACCCACAATGTCCAAAGCCAGAGTACTGACCTGAGCCTGACTCATGTTGGCCAAAGCCAGAAGATTTACCTGAGCTGGATCTATGTGGACCACATTTAGAAGTTTCATTTGAACCACACCTCTTTTGATGAGAGTTTGAAGAGTATCCACAGGAACCAGATCCATGTTGACCATAAGTAGAAGACTGACTTACTCCTGACCCATATTGTCCACAACAAGAGGACTGACATGAACCTGTTCCCTGTTGTCCTCCACAATTCTGTGGTTGACCACATGTTCTAGATCCATATCCTTTCTGCCTAGTAGACTGGCTACAGGAGCTAGGCTCATGTTGACCATATCCAGAGGCCCAACCTCCTGAGATACATCTATGATCTTCTCCACTACTTCCTGATTGATAACCTGATTGAGTATAGCTAGATTGGTTTCCTTGCTCTCCAAATCTACCTGCCTGACAAGAACTAGAAGTGTTTTTTTGTCTTCCACACCCACCTGAATTGCTGGAACCACATGCATGACTTTCCCTCCCACCATCTCCTGAACATTTAGAGCTAGACCCATGTTTTTGTCTTGCATAAGTTGACTGAGTAGAGTTTGATTCATATTCATATGACAGACCACCATGACCTCTCCCTCCACCACTCTTTGATCCAGAATTGTATTCATACCCAGATACCCTAGAGGGACTAACATGTGACTTGTTTCTTTTTCCCTCCAGTTCTTCAGAGCTGGAACCATGTCTTTCTTTGCCATTACTCCATGAGTAACCAGAGCTGGACCCATGACGCCTTTTTCCAGATCTCTTTTGGTTCTCTGAGCTAGATAAACCACCTTGCCTTCTCAGCCTTCTGGAGCCAGACCCGTGTCTGTGTTTTGGAGTTCCCCTAGAGCCCTCAGAACTATAACCATGCTCCTCTCCCTCACTCCAACTTGAATATCTGTAACCTGAGTTTTGTCCTGATGTGTCCTCTTCTTCGCCTTCCGTTTCACTTTCTTCCTCCTGGTGTTGGCGACTATGCCTGTGCTTCTTAGACCCTGAAGCTTTGCAGTATTCTTTGCTGAGAACCTTGTTGCAGGCCATAGCCAGTTTGAATACCATCAGAAGAAACTCAGTAAAGTCCAGTCTTCGGTCATGATCTCGGTCCAGTATATGCATGATGACATCCACTGTGTCTGGATCATCTGGGTTCTGTGTACAAGCAACACACCAAAGAAGACCTGGTCAGTCTAGTCCATATGCTCAGCTAAAATATCTGGGTAAAGCTGTAGAATTGTGGGAGGCTTCCCTTGTGGCTCAGTAAAGAATCTGCCCTCAATGTTGAGACCTGGGTTTGATCCCTGGGATGGGAAGATCTCCTGGAGAAGGGAAAGGCTACCCACTCAAGGACTCTGGCCTGGAGAATTCCATGGGCTGTATAATCCATGGGATTGCAAAGAGTCAGACACGACTCAGGGAATGTTTGATGTTAGGTATTTTAATCCAATCAAGAAATACTTTAGGCTAAAACAGCCTAACAACACCTAGCAGGTGTGAAGAGGTAATAAAAAAGAATAAAGGCCATTGGGATCCTCAGTGCATACAGTTCAAGGACGTAAGCTAGAGAAGTAGATACTCAGGTATGGTAAATAAGGGGGAGTTGAATAAACCAAATTCAGTACCTGGTGTGTTTGACATACATTTTAAGCCTTGCCTGCTAATATATTCTATGTTATGATCTATAATTTTGACGCTAATAACTGAGTCCTTCCCAAGTAAATAGAAAAAAATATTCTTGCATTTTGTTTTCAGTTTTTAGTCACCTTGGTTACTTGATCAACACCCCTTAGACATGTCCCTCTCTATATCTTTTCTTCCTCATTTGCTAGGGTAATTTATAAATTGATAGCACAAATTTATCATTTGCTTTTTTAGAAGGAAAAACCTGGGGACATGAAAAAGTCTGATGGTCTATATGGTAGGAGGAAGAAAATGATCACCTCTTTAAAAATAAATGCTGCCTCAACAGACTTTCTGATGTCCCCCAAAAGTACCACTCATAGTGTGAGCTCAAAGACCATAGGGATTGCACACTTTTTAGCTATCCCTTGGTCATATAACAGAGAAAGTACAGGATGCTAGTAGTTTTCAGTCCTGGTACGTGGTCCTCACCTTCAGAATTGGACGAAACTCTTTCTGCAGAAGTTCCTTCAGCTCATCCTTGCTCAGTGTGCCACATTCCCCATCCTGCTTGGTGTATTTGTAGAAAGCATCAATTATGGTGGCAACACTTCTCAGGAGATTGGTCATCTTTTTGCAGGTTTAAGTGAACCTGAAGGGACAAAAAAAAAGATCCTATCATTCATTTTATTTTAATGCATAAACAGCTCTGATTTTAATAGTAATCATCCCGATTTTTCAAATATCTTGTCTCTTTAAACCAAAATACCTTAACAAGTAAGAATAGGTCAGGGGTGATACAATACACATAAACACAGTGAAAGCTAATCTTGTTAACTTTGAGTTACTTTGCTAAGATCGAGCCATACATGGCATGTTATTGACTGATCTGGGACTAGATTTCAGATCTCCATGTCCTGGATGAATATATTCTCTACACAGCATCTCTACACTTTGTGTACTTTGGTGTTCTGGGTGTTGTCTTGGGGCTTCCAAAATTTCTAGAACTACCGAGATATGTTGCTCCAGTCTTTCTGGCTAGTTTCACTGTTTTTGTTTGTTTGTTTGTTTTTTAAATCAAATGTACCAGACCATCTAACATGCATACCTGCTTCCCCTCTGGGTACCAGCAGCTAAATTGGACTGATAAGGGATTTAGCAAATTAACAATGGACAAAGTGGGCTAACTTTATCCTGCTGCTTCAGAAGCATGAGATAGCCCTCATCAAAGCTCCCAAGATATCCTAATCTCTGCTTTAACCAAACTCTGTTTTCTTTCAGTAATCAGGGGAAAAGATTCAGCAATGCAAACCGCAGTTTGACTAGAGGATGATTAGATCTTAGAGCTCTGAAAGTTGCCACTGAACAAGGATGGGTTTCTACAACACTGCTCGTCTTTTCCCTATTTCAGCTGGGCAACCCAGAAAATACGGCACAAAAAATGACTAGGAAGAGAATGTGGAACAGCCTATAAGAAACAGATTTCTACTTACATTATTTTCCATAACAAAGAAAAATTTATTCTAAAAAGACCCTGGAATAAACTAACTGACCGAACAAATAAGCAAACAAAAAGAAGAAAAAAGAAGGAAATGAAAAGGAGTGAAGGCAGGAAAACCAAATATATATTAACTCTGTCTTAGCTCATACCCCTGGATTTATACCATGAACAATAGCCAACCAAACATCCACTGATGTAGCTGGATGAGTTTTCTCTCACCTGGTTCACCAAAGGAAAAAGTAGGATAAAGCCTGATGCAGCTTGCAGGGCGACGAAGGATTGAGCTACTGGCCCTTATATAGCTAACATGTGGGTGCTGCCTTCTGTGGGTTGGACTGCTTCATTTTCAACAATCCTATCTCTTCCTCTGTGTTTATCTTCCTACTTCTTCACATTCTCATCTGAGATGATTGCAGAAAGGCTGGTATCGGCCCACCCTCCAATATGAGAACATGTCGCACAACACTTTTCTCAGGGTCATACACTTGTGAAAAGCAGAGATTATGTTTTAGAGGACAAACGTAGTTCAGTCCCTTTACTGTCCACCAAAAGTAGCAAAATGTAAGCTACTTGGCAGTGTGTAATAGATGCTTATGTAATTGAAAATGAACCTGGGCCACCAGGCTAACCTAATTAATGTCTTTTTTGCAATAATAATAGCTACTATTTATTGAGAATTTAGTATGTACTAGATACTGTGCTGAATTCTTTTCACATATCATCTCATTGAATCTCTACAACATTTCTATGAAGTTTGTACTGTATTGCATTTTACAGATGAAGAAACAGGTTCAGAGATCATAAGAGCCCTCTCTAAGGTAACTCAGCTTGTAAGTGGAGGAACTAGGGTTTGAACTGTATCTATCTTATCATAATGCCCTTTCTTTTAACCGTTATACTAGCTTACCTCTACTATATACACCTATTACACAAAAAAGCATGCAGTTTTAGGAAATGTATGAAAGTATATAAAAGGAGTATTATCAGCCAGGAAGAGAAGAAATGTACTCTCTGGAAGGCTTTTTTCTAGGCTATAAAATTATGTTAATGGGCTATACATAAAAGTCATTTTTTTTCAGAAGTGTTCAAGGTGAATTTAGAGGGGGCTTTCTTCTAGCAGTCTGCTGTTCATTGGTAGTTTGGCAGTTTGGGGCCTAGACCCTTGGGAAAATGTCATTTATGTACATGAAGTATGTACATGCATGTACATGAAATGTAATACCTGAGGGAACTGCCTGACATGGCAGTTTTACATGCTTACATATTTATTCTTTGCAATAATCCTGTGAGGTCAGTATTATTGTCATTCTCATTTTACAAATAAGGAAATGAAAGCATAGAGAAATTTAATAATTTGTCCAAAATCACATCTCGAAAGTGGCAACACTAGCATAGAAACCCATACTGTCCAATGCTAAAGCCTGCCTCTTAATCACATATATACCACATATTTGGGGTCAGTCAGTTCCTATTTGGGTGCTCCTTCAGGGAAGCCATTTATTTTATTTACCTCACCATCTTAGACAATGCCTAGTACTTAGTTAACAGTTAGAACGTCTGCTCACAAAATGTTAATGGATATACCACTGATATATCCATTGCGTTCCTAGTCAGGGATTCCCTGACCAAAACAACCACACAGAAAGTGATGTCGTCCCATGGATATTATGGTCGTTTTCAGTTGTGTGTATCTTTTGGAATTGTGCTTGTTTTCATTGAGATGACTCTTGTGTCAGGAGGACTTTCAGACCCCCAGACTCCACACTGAAGTAGATTTTTAAGGTCATCTTTGCCCTGCAACTTCAGGATTCTAGTACCATTGTTTGCCCACTCTCAGAACTCTGCCACTCACGCTTGTATTTTTTGTGTTCAGGTCTCTTTTCTGAGTTGCAGATCACACTAGGTAAAAATATTGACTTAGGAGTCAGAAATATCTGAGTTTAAATTTCAGCTCTGTCTCTTATAGGTAGTGTTCCTTGGGCAATTATCTGATCCTCTGAGCCTCAGTTTTCCCATTTCAATAATACCTACTTCACTGTGGAGATAACTTAAGATAACATGTGAAATTGTTTAGTACTTACCTGGCATATAATAAATGCTTAGTAAACTGTAAAATTATTGCAAGATACTGTAAAATATTTTATGGCAATGATCACAGTGTTTTATACATAGGAGGCACTCAATCATGTTTGATAAAAATAAATCAGGAGCTAACTGTAGGCCTTTAAAGGCAGAAATACTCCTTATCTGTCAAAAGCATTGCTCCAGAAGATGTCATGACTTTTTAAATAACAATTTTATTGAGATGTAATGAACATACCATAAAATTCAACCTTTTAAAGTATATAATTCAGTGGCTTTTAGCATACTCACAGAATTGTGCAGCTAGGTTTTAGTTAGTGTTCTTAAGTTTCTTCACTTCTCAATGCTTCAGTTTTCCCTCTGTAATAACCACAAGGTGTTCTTAGTGTCAGGGGCATAAGTGGACACCTGTTAGATCATTTCAGCTGCAATTTTGGAGAATAGTTATGATCCTACCAGAGGCCTAAGCACTATTTGGAAAGAAAACAAAATGATGTAGGGATCAATTTGATGACACCTGCAGAGAATTTTCCTGCCTGGCTTCTGAAAGATTGTTTAGTCTGGTGAAGCAGAGGCCTGGAGTCAGGGGTTAGGGCACAACATACCTTACCATTTCTCTGTATCTGGACCTTCTTCTTGCACTATTCACTCATCTCATCAGACTCTTTGATTTTAGGCCCATTTAGTGAAGTTGTGCACTGTTAGCAAAAGGATTGTCTTGAGAGGGAAGTAACACCTTAGAATATTAGAAACAACTTTCATTATACCTGTAAAAGTTCTAGCTTTGGGTTTTTTCATGAATATCAGCTAAATTTTGTTTCCTATCTCGCCGTATTCAAGGGGGGGCCCTCTTCAAGTTAAATTAGTCTCCTTTAGCTTTCTGTTAAGTTCAAAGGGAATTCTGTAAAGGACGTGCCTTAGGGCCTAAATGATCCTGTCCCTATCATTAAGAACCAAACATTTCCTCTGTGCTGGGACTTTTAGGAGTTTGGGGTTTCTGAACGAACTCTACTTAGAACTGATAACCTCAGAGTTGATCCAGGGATGCTGATAGCTATTAAATGTCTTTTCTATAAAAGCAATTTAGGGACCTGTTCTTGGCTCATAATATGATGTAATAGGAAGAATACTGACTTTGCAGTAAGACAGAGTGTTTTTATATTACAGCTCCAACATTTACTACCTATAATACCTTGGACAAATTTCTAAATCTGAGTCTCTTTCCATTTCTGTGAAATGAGAATAATGTCAGACATGTGAGACAAGATAATATTAGGGTAATGTTGACCACATAAATAAATTTTTAAAAAAGAATTTAATTTCTTTTCTTTCCTTCTTATGTTCAGGTTTAATCTGACTAGTAGGGGGTTATCAGTAGATTTTGGTGGTGATGTTTCTTGGAGATGGTTCTTAACTGTTCCCTCCTGGTAATCTCTCTCCCTAAGTGAAATCAGAGGCCAATTGGGTTGAACTGTTGGAATCTAGCCTTCAAAGGAGCTTGTATTTTCTGTTATGAGAAGTTTGTTTATGAGAAGTTTGTGGTGAAGATGGAACCATTAGCCACACCAGCTGAGAATGTCCCCACACCTAGATCCATTTCTTGTTTTCTTACATCACTGTTGATATCTCAAGATTCATATACTGGAGCAACAGAGTCTCACAAAGAGATGTCTATTGACACATCCAGGCTTTTAGTCTATAATGGGAGGCTTCAGGGACTCGTTCTGTGCAGATGGAAGTGAGATGCGCCAGCTGGGGCCTCCAGATGCTTGTTAAAATCTCCTCAGGGCCATTTCTGAAGACTGAGTCTCAGAAACTCAAGTGGTTTTTGCAGTCACAATATCCATCACCTGTGATAACAATATGACAAAGAGGCTGCTCCCTGATGGATATGGAAACTTACTGACTAGATAAACCTGACTAAAGAAGAAGGAACTTGGATTAGCACTGGAGTTTAGGATTCTCTAGATCATCTAGAATTTGTATTTTGACAATTTGAAACATATGGTTATTAAGTAAGGCAGAGGATTTTTTTCCCTTACAACACATATAATCTGTACAATAAAAATAATTTCCCTGAAAGTCTGTATATATATATATATATATATATATATATATATATATATGCTTAAAATGTTAACAGTAGCTCTTCCTTCAAAGCATTCAGAGCATCACATTCTTTTAAATATCACTTGGTAGGTGAAAATATTGGCTGTTTAAGCATGAATTTGATTTTTTGAATCATTTATAAGCATTTGGAACCACGTTTCATTACAAAGAGAATAACTCATAACATTTTTTAAAAGGAGGGAGAGTCCATTTTTAAGTATGAATTTAAAGTAACCAAATTAATTTCTTCAGTACAGTGGCTCTCAGCAATTCCTGTCACTTCAGCAAGCATATTTTTGAGGACTTGCTGTGCTCCTATGACCATTTTCTTTGTGTGAATGCGCTTCCAGTGGTGAGGCAGTCCAAGATTGTATGAAATAGTATAATGAAGCTAGATTAGGACTGAATATTGGCCTGGAGTTTGGCATCAGAAAAGACTGTTGCTATTCATTTGCTCAGTTGTGTCTGACTCTATGTGACCCCATGGACTGCAGCACACCAGGCTTCCCTGTCCTTCACCAACTCCCGGAGTTTGCTCAAACTCATGTCCATTGAGTCAGTGATGCCATCCAACCATCTCATCCTCTGTCTCCCCTTCTCCTCCTGCCTTCAATCTTTCCCAGCATCAGGGTCTTTTCCAATGAGTCAACTCTTCACATCAGGTTGCCAAAGTATTAGAGCTTCAGCCTCAGTCCTTCCAATGAATATTCAGGGTTGACTTCCTTTAGGATTGACTGATTTGATCTCCTTGCTATCCAAGGGACTCTCAAGAGTCTTCTCCAGCACCACAGTTTGAAAGCATCAGTTCCTCGAGATATAAGCAGAGAGTAACATGGAAATTTACAATACCTTATGTAAAATATATAGCCAATGGGAATTTGCTGTATAACTCAGAAAACTCAAACAGGGGCTCTGTGACAATCTAGAAGGGTGGGATGGGGAGGGAGATGGACGGGAGGTTTGGGAGGGAGGGGTGGGACATGGGTGTACCTAAGGCTGATCCTTATTAATATATGACAGAAAACCACAAAATTCTGTAAATCAATAATCTTTCAATTAAAAAAATAAAAATAATTCTTCAGCATTGAGCCTTCTTTATGGTCCAACTCTCACATCCATACATGACTACTGAAAAAACCATAGCTTTGATTATATGGACCTTTGTCGGCAAAGTATGTCTTTGCTCTTTAACATGCTGTCTAGGTTTGTCATAGCTTTTCTTCTGAGGAGCAAGAGTCTTTATATCAGAAAAAAAACTGGCAACAGCTAAAGATTTATATGTGCATGGTACACACATACACATTCACTCCTCTCTACACATATTCCCACACACATTTAATATACATTATTGAAAAGTTATAATATGCAAAGGCCAGTGCTAAGCATGGTCTCTTCTATGAAGGTATATTAGTTTGGGATTACTTATGAGCCTCAGGTTTTCCATCACATCCTTTCAACAATCTTGGCACTCTCCTGTTTTAAAGCATATTGAGGATTTGCAATTTTGGATTGCCCAGGATACACTATGTGCACATAATTACACAAATATATGGATATGTATATACATTTATTCATCCCCACACCATTAAATTTTAACAAGGGACAGACTTGCTGTATAGTACCAAAATAAGGCTGATTTTGCATGCCTTATGGATGAGGAGAAAATTGACAAAAAATATCTTAGACTGCTTAGGATGACTCTTTGTATACTTTAAAAAATTTTTATTGAAGTGTAGTTGATTTTCAGTGTAGTGTTAATTTCTACTGTACAGCAAAGTGACTCCGTTATACATATTTGTATTCTTTTTCATATTCTTTTCCATTATGATTTATCACAGGATATTGAATATAGTTTCCTGTGCTATATAGTATGACCTTGTTCTTTATCCCTCCTATATATAGTAGTTCGCATCTACTAATCAGGTGACGTCTTTGAATAGGACTAGGGAAAAATAAATATAGCACCTCTATGAGTTACAGCTATCAGGCTTAGGTTTTATTAATTTTGGATTAATTAGTTTTATTGATTGTTTCCATTATCTCTGATAATTTTGTTTGTTTTCCCTTTAAAATTAATTATGTTTATTTTGTGCATTAGTCACTCCATCTATGTGCTAATTTCTTGCCTCTGGGCACTAATGATGCATCAGAGTTTTAGTCTTCTGGAATTATCTAGTTTAAATCACTTCTGAGCATTTGGACTCTTAGAGGAAGGATAATAAAGTGGGATCTGTGGAAAAGCACATCTGCAATGTCTTACTTTTTCTTCAGTGGGAGGTTTTCTCCCTGGGGACTGGTAACTTGATTTATGGATACTATGTCACCTCTCTAGAAAGATAATTGTAAAAGGCAGATAGAGTATTTCATGTAATTATTATGGGTTGACTAAAGTCTCAGGATCGACCATGTTCTCCAACCCAATTGCCCCACCTCCTGCTCCTAGTATTGTTCAGGTCAAAGACACTTGGAGCAGAATCTGTTCCCTGAGGGTCCAGGACCCCTGGCATAGGGAGACCAATATTTAGCTTTTTGAGATGTTCAAAGATGTCATCCCACTCATTTCTGAGATGAATATGGCTAGAGAGGCAGATATACTCATGCAGAGTGGGGCTTGGGACCTTTGCTACAAGAGGAGCAGTTATTAGCCCAGACTTCTTTCTCATATTCATTCCCTAAGTCTGATCCACACAGAAGAATTCGGGGCAAAGTCAGAGTAGGACTCTTAAAGAAATGTGTTTCTTGACTTCTCCCTAAAAATGAACACAAGATCTATAGCCAAGTTGTTGAGCCCAGTGATTAAGAGCATAAAACTTGGAATCTGACAGATCTAGGTTGGAATCCTGTCTCTGCCACTCACTAGTTATGTGACTTAATATCTCTTTAAATGTGAGGCATTTTCTTCATAGGTGTTGTTATAAAGCCTCAAAGAATTAAGTCAAATGCCTGGAACAAAACACTCATTCAACAAGAGGTAGAAATTGCTGGGTTTTTGCTTAAAAAAGGCTATCTTTTTTTTTTTAATCTGATTAAAATACTGTATTTTTATGCCTATTGTGTATGTTGCTCCTAATAGTTTTGTTTTGAGAGCTAAAATCATAAGTCAGATGTGCTCAGGATTAATTAGCATCTCTGGGCATCAAATACGGTACAAAGTGGCCTATGATTGGTCAGCTTGGGAGAGGGTCTTGGTTCTGACTCAGTTGGCTGGTGGATCACATTGATTAAAGGTAATTATGAAGCCA
The DNA here is from genome assembly GCF_019923935.1 of Bubalus bubalis. Taxonomy (NCBI): domain Eukaryota; kingdom Metazoa; phylum Chordata; class Mammalia; order Artiodactyla; family Bovidae; genus Bubalus; species Bubalus bubalis. Next base: position 18,433,229 of record NC_059162.1, on the reverse strand, counting down.
ATAATCAAGATGGTATTTATCGTGGTGATGATGACACAAACTCTGTTCATGATAGATACAGACTCTTCAGATGAGAATTGTTTACGTTTACATCAGCAATTCAAAGCATAGGCCCTAGATTTGCTTTCAAGGGCACATCAGTTGTTTCCTTCTTTCTTTTCCATTCATTCTATAATTGATCCGCTGCCAGGAAGGGGGTCTATGGCCTATTTATCTTGCTTTAACAATCTGTGCCCTTTCTTCCTCTAGTTACATTCTAGCCTCTGGAAGCCCCTTCCTAGTTGTATATGCTTCCTAGCTACCTCATCCTCAGTAGGAACACTTACTCTTCCCAAACTTTGAAACCATGGATTCTTTTGGAGTTTTATAGATAGAAAAATCCTTCTGTCCCTTTTCTTTCATAAAGAAGCCAGAGTCCTAGCAGTCTTTAATGGCTTATGGATTTATGGGCTTTTCCACTGCCTCTTACCCTCCTACCACATAGAATTCTGATGAACAGATAGTTCTAAGTGTTTCGAATTGGCCTAAATGTCCGGGAGACATCAGCTGACTGAGGTGTATTTTGCAGTTTTGACTTCTTCTACCTACATGTAAAGCTAAGCTACCAAGTTCAGCTGCTTCTTTCTCCTGCAAGCTGCTCAAGGCTGTTAGTGGCTGAAATAGCAAAACTCAACCCATTTCAGGGCTTTTTGTAAAGCCAGAGGCAAGTTGAATCGGGTGCATACTAGCCCAGTTCAGATCCTGCCAGCCGTAGGACTGGTTCCCTCCCCTGTTGGTTCCACGACCCAGCAATCTGGGGCCTCGGCTAAGCTATCTGTCAAGCAGCAACGTGAGTGATAAGAAAGGCTGGATCTCTATTTTGAGAATGATTGCGAAGGGAGTGACCTTTATATTAATTTAAATATAGATTCTGTGGCCCCCACCCTAAGAAACTCGGAGGCTGGCTGCTCTAACCCACCTCTGCATCAACCCTATAGCAGAGGACTGTACTTCAGCTCTTAGTCAGTTTGAAAAGAGAGTCCCATATGCCTTAATTCTTATAACCAAGAAATAGTCACAGGAGCTGATATGTACTGGGCCATTAGAAAAGAAATGGGAAAAAAAGTATGAGGTAGAAAGTCAGTGCCCATTCTCTAGACACAACTTCAACCATAGGAGAACTAACCTTTAAACCTTTTGTGAAAATATAAAAGATAAATATGATACAGTATAATACAGAGAACACTGGTTCATTATTAACTTCTTTCTTTCTCTCATACCTCAAAGGCAAACTATCAGCAAATCCTATTGATTCTTTTTCCAGATGGTAACCAGAATCTATGCAATTCTCACCATCTTCACTTTTGCCATACTAATCCAACTGCTATTGTTTCTTGCTGGCTCATTCATCTCCTAACTGATGTGCCTGCTTCTACTCTCAACTCTCTACAGTATATTGTCAAGATTGTAGACTGACTTGATGTTTTAACACAGAAGGCTGAGCATGTCACTCTCTGCTTTAGAGTAGGCAGAAGCCCGAGAAAGACTAGGAGGTCTCTGACCTCATCTCTTGCTGCTCTCCTCACTCTCTCTTCCTTAGCCATACTAGCCTCCCTGGTGTTCCATGAACTTGCCAGGCACACTCCCATCGAGTCTCCTCTCTCTAGAGTACTCTTCTGCAGTGCACTCTCATCTCCTTTGAGTCTCTGCTTGATTATTGCCGTCAGGATCCTCCCACTTCCATCAACTAAAATCTAGTAAACAAAAAAGGAAACAAATGTTTTCACCCATTGGACAACAAACAACACAGGGAAAATAAATAAAGTGGGCAAATAATAATGTCTCCAGCTTAAAGCCTAGAGCTGCTCTATGAACTTTACAGGGAGAGAACATTTATAGGCTGCAGCACAAGAGAGGAAATCTAAGCAGGGTCGATTCATCAAAAGAACATCATAATTCTAAGCGTTTAATGAACCAAAACTGAATAGAACTGCAAGAAGAAATAGTCATTTATAATCAGAGATTTCAAAAATCCCTCCAAGTTATTGATAAAACCAGTAGATAGAAAATCAATAAGATATGGAAGGGTTTCTCTGGTGGCTCGGATGGTAAAGAATCTGCCTGCAATGTGGGAAACCTGAGTTCGATCCCTGGAGAAGGAAATGGCAACCCACTCCAGTACTCTTGCCTGGAGAATCCCATGGATAGGGGAGCCTGACAGGCTACAGTTCATGGAGTCACAAAGAGTCGGACACAACTGACTTTCAGGTTACTTTCAGGTTATGGAAGTCTTGAAGAATACTATTAACCAACTTGACCTAAGTGATAGTTACAGAACACCCAACACCAGAATACACATTCTTTCTAAGTGCACATGGAACATTTATCAAGATAGACTGTATTCTGGGCCATAAAACAAGTCTCAGTGAATTAAAATGATTTAACTTCTACAGAGTTGATCACAATGGAATTAAATTAGAAACTAACAGAAAGTTATCTGGAAATTCAAATATTCAGAAACCAAAACACACTTCAGGATAATCTGGGATTGAAGAACAAATCAAAGGAGAGATTAGAATGTATTTAGCTTAATAGAAATGAAAAAATATATGTAAAAATTTGTGAGTTGAAGCTAAGTAGTGTTTAGAGGAAAATTTGTAGCACAAAATGTCTACAGAGTTTTACAGATTTGCTGGCATATTGAGTGCAGCACTTTCACAGAGTCATCTTTCAGGATTTGAAATATGTCAATTGGAATTCCATCACCTCCACTAGCTTTGTTTGTAGTGATGATTCTGAAGGCCCACTTGACTTTGGACTCTGGAATGTCTGGCTCTAGGTGAGTGATCACACCATCGTGGTTATCTGAGTCATTAAGATCTTTTTTGTGTAGTTCTTCTGTGTATTCTTGCCACCTTTTCTTAATATCGTCTGCTTTTGTTTGGTCCATACAGTTTTTGTCCTTTATTGTGCCCATCTATGCAGGTCAGGAAGCAACAGTTAGAACCGGACATGGAACAAGGGACTGGTTCCAAATAGGAAAAGGAGTCCATCAATGCTGTATATTGTCACCCTGCTTATTTAACTTATATGCAGAGTACATCATGAGAAATGCTGGGCTGGAGGAAGCACAAGCTGGAATTAAGGCTGCTGGGAGAAATATCAATAACCTCATATATGTACATGACACCACCCTTATGGCAGAAAGTAAAGAAGAACTAAAGAGCCTCTTGACGAAAGTGAAAGAGGAAAGTGAAAAAGTTGGCTTAAAGCTGAACATTGAGAAAACTAAGATCATGGCATCTGGTCCCATTACTTCATGGCAAATAGATGGGGAAATAGTGGAAACAGTGTCAGACTTTATTTTTTTGGGCTCCAAAATCATTGCAGAGGATCACTGCAGCCGTGAAATTAAAAGACACTTACTCCTTGGAAGGAAAGTTATGACCAACCTAGATAGCATATTCAAAAGCAGAGACATTACTTTGCCAACAAAGATCCGTCTAGTCAAGGCTATGGTTTTTCCAGTGGTCATGTATGGATGTGAGAGTTGGACTGTGAAGAAAGCTGAGTGCCAAAGAATTGATGCTTTTGAACTGTGGTGTTGGAGAAGACTCTTGAGAGTCCCTCGGACTGCAAGGAGATCCAACCAGTCCATTCTGAAGGAGATCAGTCCTGGTTGTTCATTGGAAGGACTGATGCTAGAGCTGAAACTCCAATACTTTGGCCACCTCAGGTGAAGAGCTGATTCATTGGAAAAGACCCTGATGCTGGGAGGAATTGGGGTCAGGAGGAGAATGGGATGATAAAGGATGAGGTGGCTGGATGGCATCCCTGACTGGATGGACATGAGTTTGAGCAAGCTCCAGGAGTTGGTGATGGACAGGGAGGCCTGGTGTGCTGCAATTCATGGGGTCGCAAAGCATGCACACGACTTAGCGGCTGAACTGAACTGAACTGAACTGAATGACTAGTGAATGCATATATGTTAAATCTAGAAAAATGGTACCTATGAACCTATTTGCAAACCATAAACAGACACACAGACAGAGAGCAAACCTATGGACACCAAGAGGGGAAATGATGGGGGGTGGGATGCATTAGGAAACTGGGATTAACAAATACACAATTCTATATATCAAATGGTTGGATGGCATCACTGACTAGATGGACATGAGTTTGAGCAAGCTCCAGGAGTTGGTGATGGACAGGGAAGCCTGGTGTGCTGCAGTTCATGGGGTTGGACACAACTGAGCGACTGGACTGAACTGAATATATAAAATAGAAAATGAATGAGAAGCTACTGCGGGGCATGGGGAACTTTACTCAATACACAGTGGTAACCTAAATGGGAGGGAAATCCAAAAAGAGGAGGAATATACATATGCGTACATGCTAAGTTGCTTCAGTTGTGTCTGACTCTTTGCGACACTACAGACTGCAGCTCACCAGGCTCCTCTGTCCATGGGATTCGCCAGGCAAGAATACTGGAGTGGGTTGCCATACTCCCCTCCAGGGGATCTTCCTGTTTCAGGCATTGAACCCATGTCTCTAACATCTCCTGCGCTGGCAAGCAGGTTCTTTACCACTAGCACAACCCATACATGTGGTTGAGTCACTTTGCTGTACAGCAGAAAGTAACATTGTAAAACAACTATACTCCAATAAAAAAATTTAAAATACATACACTAATGGTAAATGAGCATGTGGAAAGATGTTCAATATCTTTAGTCATTGCATGTGTGCCTGGTCAGTCGTGTCTGACTCTTTGCAACCCCATGAACCCCATGGATCCCATGGACCCTGCTAGTCTCCTTGTCCATGGGATTTTCCTGGCAAGGATACTGGAGTGGGCTGCTGTTTCCTCCTCAGGGGATCTTCCCAACCCAGGGATCAAACCTATCTCTCCTGTATTGGCAGGAGGATTCTTTACCACTGAGCCACCTGGGAATCCCTGCTATTAGTCATTAGTGAAATGCAAATTATTAATAAAACTACAATGAGATACCACTAACACCTAGTAGAATAGTCTCTTTTAAATCTAGTAATACCAAGTACTATCTAGGATACAGAGCAACTAGAACTCTTGCCATGAAAAAATGATACAGCTGCTTTGGAAAATTAACAATTTCCCTGGTGGCTTAGACGGTAAAGCATCTGTCTACAATGCAGGAGACCTGGGTTCCATCCCTGGGGCGGGAAGATCTTCTGGAGAGGAAATGGCAATCCACTCCAGTACTATTGCCTGGAAAATCCCATGGACAGAGGGGCCTGGTAGGCTACAGTCCATGGGGTCGCAAAGAGTCAGACACGACTGAGTGAATTCACTTCCCTTCACTATGAATGTAAACATACAGTCACTGTCTGACTTCACAGTCTCACTCCCAGCTATTTACCCAAGTGAAATGAAAATTTATATGCACATAGAAGCCTGTATGCAAATATTTATAGTAGCTTCACTTGTGATGTCATGATTTCCCTGGTGGTTCAGATGGTAAAGTGTCTGCCTACAATGTGGGAGGCCTGGGTTCGATCCCTGGGTCAGGAAGATCCTCTGGAGAAGGGAATGACAACCCATTCCAGTACTCTTGCCTGGAAAATCCCATGGACGAAGGAGCCTGGTAGGCTATAGTCCATGGGGTTACAAAGAGTCAGACACGACTAAGCGACTAAAACACTTATGATAACCAAAGACTGAAAACAACTGAAATGTCCTTCATATGATGAATTAGCCCTTCAAACAAAAATGGATTCACAGTTATATACAACAAAATTGATGAATCTTAAATCCATTTGCTTAGTGAAAAAAGCCAGGCTCAGAAGGCCAAATTCTCTGTGACTCTATTTACATGACATTCTGGGAAAAGACAAAGCTATAGGGATGGAGAATTGATGCTTTTGAACTGTGGTGTTGGAGAAGACTCTTGAGAGTCCCTTGGACTGCAAAGAGATCCAACCAGTCCATTTTGAAGGAGATCAGCCCTGGGTGTTCTTTGGAAGGAATGATGCTAAAGCTGAAACTCCAGTACTTTGGCCACCTCATGCGAAGAGTTGACTCATTGGAAAAGACTCTGATGCTGGGAGGGATTGGGGGCAGGAGGAGAAGGGGATGACAGAGGATGAGATGGCTGGATGGCATCACCGACTCGATGGACGTGAGTCTGAGTGAACTCCGGGAGTTGGTGATGGACAGGGAGGCCTGGTGTGCTGCGATTCATGGGGTCACAAAGAGTTGGACACGACTGAGCGACTGAATTGAACTGAACTGAACTGAACTGATAGGGATGGAAATCACTTGTGCCAGATCTTGGGGCTGGAGGGGGAGGTTGACTACAAAGGTACATGAGGGTTATTTTTTTGGATAATGACACTGTTCTATGTCTTGATTCTGATGGTGGTTAAACAAACATTTGCATTTGTCATCTCACACGCTAGTAAAGTAATGCTCAAAATTCTCCAAGCCAGGCTTCAGCAATACGTGAACCGTGAACTTCCAGATATGTTCAAGCTGGTTTTAGAAAAGGCAGAGGAACCAGAGATCAAATTGCCAACATCCGCTGGATCATTGAAAAAGCAAGAGCGTTCCAAAAAAAACATATATTTCTGGTTTATTGACTATGCCAAAGCCTTTGACTGTGTGGATCACAATAAACTATGGAAAATTCTGAAAGAGATGGGCATACCAGACCACCTGACCTGCCTTTTGATAAATTTTTATGCAGGTCAAGAAGCAACAGTTAGAACTGGACATGGAACAACAGACTGGTTCCAAATAGGAAAAGGAGTCCATCAAGGCTGTATATTGTCACCCTGCTTATTTAACCTATATGCAGAGTACATCATGAGAAACGCTGGACTGGAAGAAACACAAGCTGGAATCAAGATTGCCAGGAGAAATATCAATAACCTCAGATATGCAGATGACACCACCCTTATGGCAGAAAGTGAAGAGGACCTAAAAAGCCTCTTGATGAAGGAGAAAGAGGAGAGTGAAAAAGTTGGCTTAAAACTCAACATTCAGAAAACGAAGATCATGGCATCTGGTCCCAACACTTCATGGGAAATAGATGGGGAAACAGTGGAAAGAGTGTCAGACTTTATTTTTTTGGGCTCCAAAATCACTGCAGATGGTGACTGCAGCCATGAAAGTAAAAGACGCTTACTCCTTGGAAGGGAAGTTATGACCAACCTAGATAGCATATTCAAAAGCAGAGACATTACTTTGCCAACAAAGGTCCGTCTAGTCAAGGCTATGGTTTTTCCAGTGGTCATGTATGGATGTGAAAGTTGGACTGTGAAGAAGGCTGAGTGCCAAAGAATTGATGCTTTTGAACTGTGGTGTTGGAGAAGACTCTTGAGAGTCCCTTGGACTGCAAGGAGATCCAACCAGTCCATTCTGAAGGAGATCAGCCCTGGGATTTCTTTGGAAGGAATGATGCTGAAGCTGAAACTCCAGTACTTTGGCCACCTCATGCGAAGAGTTGACTCACTGGAAAAGACTCTGATGCTGAGAGGGATTGGGGGCAGGAGGAGAAGGGGATGCCAGAGGATTAGATGGCTGGATGGCATCACTGACTCGATGGACATGAGTCTGAGTGAACTCCGGGAGTTGGTGATGGACAGGGAGGCCTGACGTGCTGTGATTCATTGGGTTGCAGAGTCGGACATGACTGAGTGACTGAACGGAACTGAACTGAAGCTTGCAGGACTGTATATTAAAAAGATTACACTTTAGCCTATGTAAATTACATCTTAATAAATTTTTTTAATACATTTAAAACATATTACCTTTATGATAACTTCTGTTGCTGGTCTATTTTTTCCTTTTTTAAAATTAATTTTTACTGGAATATAGTTGCTTTATAGTGTTGTGTTAGTTTCTACTGTACAGCAAAGTGAATGAGCTATGTATATACTTATATCCCCTCTTTTTTGAATTTCCTTCCCGTCTAGGTCACCACAGAGTAGAGCTCCAGTGCTATGGCACCCCACTCCAGTACTCTTGCTGGAAACTCCCATGGACAGAGGAGCCTGGTGGGCTGCAGTCCATGGGGTGGCTAGGAGTCAGACACGACTGAGCGACTTCACTTTCACTTTTCACTTTCATGCATTGGAGAAGGAAATGGCAACCCACTCCAGTGTTCTTCCTGGAGAATCCCAGGGACGGCGGAGCCTGGTGGGCTGCCGTCTATGGGGTCGCACAGAGTCCGACATGACTGAAGTGACTCAGCAGCTATATAGTAGGTTCTCATTAGTTCTCTATTTTATACATAGTATCAGTCATGTAAATATGTCAATCCCAATCTCCCAATTCATCCCACCACCTCTTTCTGTCCTTAGTGCCCATATGTTTGTTCTCTACATCTGTGTCTATTTCTGTTTTGTAAATAAGATAATCTATGCCATTTTTTAAGATTTCACATATATGCATTGGTATACAATATTTGTTTTTATGACTTACTTCAGTCTGTATGGCAGTCTCTAGATCCATTCACATCTCTTCCAATGACTCAGTTTCATTCCTTTTTACTCCTTGGAAGGAAAGTTATGACCAACCTAGATAGCATATTGAAAAGCAGAGACATTACTTTGCCAACAAAGGTCCGTCTAGTCAAGGCTATGGTTTTTCCTGTGGTCATGTATGGATGTGAGAGTTGGACTGTGAAGAAGGCTGAGCGCCGAAGAATTGATGCTTTTGAACTGTGGTGTTGGAGAAGACTCTTGAGAGTCCCTTGGACTGCAAGGAGATCCAACCAGTCCATTCTGAAGGAGATCAGCCCTGGGATTTCTTTGGAAGGAATGATGCTAAAGCTGAAACTCCAGTACTTTGGCCACCTCATGCGAAGAGTTGACTCATTGGAAAAGACTCTGATGCTGAGAGGGATTGGGGGCAGGAGGAGAAGGGGATGCCAGAGGATGAGATGGCTGGATGGCATCACTGACTCGATGGACATGAGTCTGAGTGAACTCCGGGAGTTGGTGATGGACAGGGAGGCCTGGCGTGCTGGGATTCATGGGGTCGCAAAGAGTTGGACATGACTGAGTGACTGATCTGATCTGATCTGAACATTAAATTATAGTTTTGTCTGGGTATATGCCCAAGAGTGGGATTGCTGGGTCGTATGGTAGTTCTATTTTTAGTTTTTTAAGGAACCTTCAGACTCTTCTGCATAATGGATGTATCAATTTACATTTCCACCAACAGTGCAAAAAGGTTCCCTTTCATCCACACTCTCTCTAGCATTTATTTTTCATAGATTTTTTGATGATGACTGTTCTGACAGATGTGAGGCGATACTTTAAAATAGTTTTAATTTGCCTTTCTCTAGTAATTAGTGATGCTGAGCATCTTTTCATGTGTCTCTTGGCCATATGAATGTTCTCTTTGGCGAAATGTCTATTTAGGTCTTCTGCCCATTTTTTGATTGGGTTATTTGTTGTTGTTGTTGTTGTTTTTTTATTGAGCTGCATGAGCTGTTTAGATATTTTGGAGAGTTATCCTTTGTCGGTTGCTTAATTTGCAAACATTTTCTTCAATTCCAAGTACTGTCTTTTTATCTTGTTTATGGTTTCCTTTGCTGTGCAAAAGATTTTAAATTTAATTAGGTCCCATTTGTTAAAATTTGTTTTTATTTTCATTACTCTAGGAAGTGGGTCAGAAAAGATCCTGTTGCTATTTATGTCAAAGAGTGTTCTATGTGGCCACTCTATTTAATATCCCCTTTCCAGCACTTCCACTTCTGTTTCTCTTTGCTTTATTTTTTCCATAGTGATTATCATTAACCAACATACTGTGCAATTTACTGATGTGTTATGACATTATCTGTTATGGTATGTGTCTCTCTGGTATGTAAGTTCTGTAAGGGTAGCACTTTATCAGTTTTATTTATGGCTGAATTCCAAATATCTGGAACAATGCCTGACACTTCATAGGATACACAAAATGTTTATTCAATAAAATACTCTGGTTTCTCTCAGATTGTATAAATCTTTTTCCATTTGTTTATTTAATAGTGAATAAATAAATGAATAATATAGCATCAGGAGATCTCCTGTTTTCTTCTATTTCTTCCTAGTTTTATTCCCTGGATAAATTATATAGACTCTCTCTTTACTCAGCTATCTCTTTTATAAAATGGGGTGATAACATATGTTTTACTTCAAAGGGCTTCATGAAGATAAAATGGAAAAAAATGTATAAAAGCTTATTATAAACTCAATAGTATATGACATATTACCATCATTATTATTGCTTCTTAAAATTCATGTAATCTTTAATTTTTTGTTTGTGCCTTTCTTTTCTTTTTCCCACTTATGCAACAAGAACAGTCTCAGATCTGCAACTTAGCACCTTGTCATCTCTTGATCTAATTATTTAAAATGTGAAGTGTTTTGTCAACCCAACTAGATTTTAAGTTCAGACAGTAGAAACCATAGTGCTATATCATATGCTTTAAGTTCTTCCTGATAAAATGATTTTGTTCTTTTTATTCAACCAAGAAATCAACCAATGCAAAGGCCTCAAGGTGGAATGTACCTAGCAAGTTCAGGGAGCAACCAGGAGGCCAATGTGACTGGAGCAGAGTGAATGAAGAGGAGAGAAATCAGAATGTGTGGTCCACAACTTTAGGCCTTAGATTTGGCTTTTACTTTAAGTGAGATGTGAAATTATTGTCAGGCTTAGAACAGAAGGGTGATCCGATTTCCTTTTTCAGGGCTTCTTTCTACCCACTTAAGTTGAGAGTAGGTTGTGAAGGAGCAAGGGTAGAATTGAGGAGAGAAGTTATGAAGCTATTGCAATAATGCAGGCAAGACATGATTTGTTAAATATATAATTATTTTTGATCAAATTTATCCTGTTGTTCAGTCGCTAAGTTGTGTCCAACTCTTTGTGACCCCATGAACTGCAGCACACCAGGCTTCTCTGTCCTGCAATATCTTCTAGAGTTTGCTCAAACTCATGTCCATAGAGTCGATGATGCCATCCAACCATCTAATCCTCTGTCACCCTCTTCTCCTGCCCTCAAAAGTGTTTCCTTATTTATGTAAATAAGCAACAAAGGAAAAAATATTTTGTCAATCCACATGTCATCAGGCTTAGAAAATATGATCATTTTACTCTATTTCCTAAACACTTGACATAGTAAACATAATACACGCTGAAAAGTTGCTTATTAGTTGGTGGATTTGAATTCTTGTTAACAGGGTTGAAGGTTGTGCAGTCTTCCTAAAGAATCTAAAATCATATTGTCTTGCTCTTTGAGCCTGCGGGTAGAGATGTACCTGGGACCTTTTCCAGCTGGAGGTGTTGGTTGCGAGATGGCCAAGTTGTGTGACAAAGCCACCTAGAACTGATGTACTTGGATATCCTCCCCATCTTCTACTGTTGCTATTCTGGGTCACTAGCACCAGTCAGGAGCACTTGACACACGGAGACTCCTGTGAACAGGCCACTGTGCATTCCAGCACAGGCCAGGTCCTGTCCAGCAATCCTGCCTGCTCATTGGGATACAGCTGGAGTCACCACTCTTGATTATTATTATTTTTTAGTATCTGGAAAGTTATTTACTAAGGAAGTTACAACTTCCAGGGCATCAATGAGGGCCTCATAGAAGTGAGTTTTCTTCAGTAAAGAGCACAACATCTGAAGTAGAATGGGTTTGGGCTTGATTCTTCTTTCTGTTTCTTGGCTGGGTCACCCTGGTAAGTGATTGAATTTCTGTGATCTTGCATTTCCTCAAATGTAAAATTGATATTCATTCATTTAATTGCTCATTTACTAAGCATGAGCTAGACATTGTGCTAGATGCTGGGAATACAGTGGTGAATGAATAGATGTGGTCTTTGCCTTCAAGGCAATTACATTATAAAGGATAGTAATAATAAATATCTCATAGTGTTGTTCTAATGGTAAATGAGAAAATATGTGGATAGTGAATACTCTGGGTCAGCTTCCCCACTGTTACCTTTTCTAAGAACTCCCCACACCCTTCTAAGCCCTCTCCATGGTCATTGCATCCAGGTCATCTGCCCAGTCAAGACAGGCCAATGAATACCTCTTCTTGGGACTCAGTGCTAGCACTATGTGGTTTCATCCTTACTCTCTACACAGTGTCTTAAATGGAGGTGGAGTTGACTCCAGAAGTATGAACAGCAGTTTCATTTGAGAAGCAGGAAAAACCACTCTCTAGAAAGAGTGAATAATGAAGCAGGGAGCAGAGGCACAAAGAAGACTGGAGACACGAGATGACAGAAGTCCTGATGGCATGGTCCTTGCTGACTCCAGGGCATTGCTAGGACCCACTGTGTTCTTGCCCTTAGGTCTAGGGACACCTTTTTGTATCTTTATCTATGCAGTAATTTGGTTTAAATAAGCTCAAACTAGTCTTTATTACTCCCAACCAGTCACAACACACTGAAGGCATTGAAAAAGTGAAAGCTTGGGACTTCCCTGGTGGTCCAGTGGCTGGGACTCCATGCTCCCACTGCAGGAGCCCTGGGTGAAATCTCTGGTCAGGGAACTAAATTACACATGCTACAGCTATTAATAAGAATTCATATGCTGCAACTAAGACCCAATGCAGTCAAATAAATATTTTTTAAAAGTGAAATCTTATAATCATTATTTAGAAACATGCAACTTCCTATATTTCTTCTATCCCTCCCTTCACTCCCAAAACACACCCTCTACCACCACCACACACATCTTTAGGCAGAACATCACCGTCTCTCCAATTCTGTCTGCCCCAAGTTCTGAACAGTGCCCTGGAGAGCTCCATCTGGATGTCTTACAGAAACATCAAACCCAAACCTAACGAGTCCCTAACTGAAATTCCTTATTCACTTAGCTTCATATACTTCTTCTGTGTGCCAGCATTAAAATCACTCATTCAGTTGCTCAAAATCCTGCGAGTTATCCTAGATTTCTCCTTCTCATGCATTTCCCAGACCCGTTCAGTCAGCAAGCTGTATGGCGGTGATGGGTTAGTCTTTAAGTCGTGTCCGACTCTTGCGACCCCATGGATTGTAGCCTGTCAGACTCCTCTATCCATAGGATTCTCCAGGCAAGAATACTGGAGTGGGTTGCCATTTCCTTCTCCAGGGGATCTTCCCAACCCAGGAATCGAACCCAGGTTTCCTACATTGCAGGCAGATTCTTTACCGACTGAGCTACAAGGGAAACCCCAACAAGCTGGATAGATTTTGCTTTCTAAGCACCCCATGAATTCTTCCTCTCTACTTCATCCCCACAGTCACTGCAGCTGTTTCGGTCACATCATTGCTCTTCTAGACTCTAGTTCTGGCTTCCTATCAGTCTCTTTTCTTCCATCCTGCTGTTTTCTAGCTCACCTTTCTCATTTCAGCCAGAGAAAACTGTGTGGGAAGTAAGTTGATCAAATCATGCCTCTCACAGAGTAACCGACCGTCCTAGTTTGGCCAGAACTGAGGGGTTTCGTGGGTCTCAGGAGTGCCATCCTACAGCCAGGATGATCCTCACTTGAAAGCGGTGGTTCATCTTCTCCCTGCTTAAAAGATTTAAATGACTTCTCATTACATGCAGAACGATCACAACAGAAGGAAGTAGAAGGAAGCACTTCTTCATCTCACCTTTCTTCTCTGACCTTGTTTTATGCACCTCCCCATAGTGGATAAATGATACATTAATATCCAACTCCATTGTAGTTCTCTAAACGCACAGTGCAGTTTCACACCTCTGTGCTTTTGCATGGGCTGCTTTTCTACCCAAAATAAACTCCATCTTTTATCTCTCTGCAAGCTGATCTGTCCTGCAAAACCTTGTTCAAATTGCTACTTGGTCTGTGAAGTCTTCCTGGACACCTTCTCTCTCTTTCTTAAAGAAACCACTCATTCCTTGAGTTCTTTGATCTCCTTATACATACTGATATTGTTGCTCTAATTCCACTGAATTGTAATATTTTTGGTTACCTGTTTTCTAGACTACTCTTTGATGGTATGGACTTGTCTTATTTTTTCATGGTATTCCAGCATCTATACCTGCCAGGCACACAGCATGGGGTTGGGAAAATTTGTTGAACAAAACCAAAATAACTTTAATGAATTATGACTGACAAAGTATTCATATATAATTAGTTCATTTGATCCTTACAATAGCCATTAGAAGTATCAGTATCTCCATTTTAAGAAATGGGCTCAAAGAGACCACTTGAGTTGCTCCAATCACACAGATGGAGGAGAGGAGACAGGCTCAAACCTAGACTTTCTGACCTGAAATCCATTGTTTTATTCATTAGAACCATGTGGTTATTTACATACAGGTCACTGTGGCAGACAGAACAGTAATCCTCCAGAGATGGCTGCATCCTGATCCTTGGAACCTGTGAATTGTGTTACCTTATGTGGCTAAAGGGATTTGCAAATTTGTTAAATGAAAGTTCTTGAGATGGGGAGTGTGTTCTGGATTATCCAGGTGGGCCCAATGCAATCACAGTGGTCGTTATAAGAGAGAGGCAAGAGGGTCAGAGAGAGGAGGTATGATAATGGGAGCAGAGGTCAGAGTGTTGCACTTTAAAGATGGAGGAGGGGTCCATGAGCTAAAGAATGCAGTCAGCCAGTAGATGCTGGAAAAGCAAAGAAATGGGTTCTCTCCTAGAGCCTCCAGATGGAATGCAGTGTTTGTGTTGCATACTTTTAGATACTCCTAGATGACATGGCTCTAGCCTTTCACTTCCTAGATGCCATGTCTCAAATCATCAATTTTAGGATAATAATGGTGTAGTTTGAGAACTACCTATTGATTGATTTCAGTAGGATTCATGTAGACACTTGGTAAATATCCACTGATATATGTTTTGGAATCTATAAATGTGAATTTCCAAAATCAGATACAGAAACCAATCTCATGATCTTTGTTTGATCGTCTCTAAACTCTGGGAGAAGGTTTATTGTTTTCCATCATAGAGATTAACTCAGTATGAAATGATCTCCAGTGGATCTAATTAGGAATGGACAAAATCATTAATATAAGATTTCTAAGGGGACCAATACAATGTCTTTCTGCAACCCTACCCAGTATGTTACATTTTTCAGTTTGCACATATGTGAACTTGTGCAGCATCTCAACTCTAGATATCTGCTTATCAATATTTCTTATTCCTATAATTTTATACACACAAACAAATATATAGTCTTTTTGTTTGTTTCCACAATTTTATCACTTGCTTCCTCTGTATTCCTCCAGCTTCTTGTTTAACTCTTGGCCAAAGATAAGAGCATGACCGTAACCAGATAATATATTCATAAGACAGTAGATGTTGTCTTGCCTTATTTTGGAAGACTGAACTATTCTATCACTCTTTAAAAGTTATATTTGATTTTAAAAAGGAGGATTTAAGCCAGGACATGGAAGCAACTTAGATATCCATCGGCAGACGAATGGATAAGAAAGCTGTGGTACATATACACAACGGAGTATTACTCAGCCATTAAAAAGAATACATTTGAATCAGTTCTAATGAGGTGGATGAAACTGGAGCCTATTATACAGAGTGAAGTAAGTCAGAAAGAAAAACACCAATACAGTATACTGACTCATATATATAGAAAGATGGTAAAGATGACCCTATATGAGAGACAGCAAAAGAGACACAGATATAAAGAACAGTCTTCTGGACTCTGTGGGAGAAGGCAAGGGTGGGCTGATTTGAGAGGGTAGCATTGAAACACAAATATTATCACATGTGAAACAGATCGCCAGTCCAGGTTCAATGCATGAGACAGGGTGCTCAGGGCTGGTGCACTTGGATGACCCAGAGGGATGGGATGGGGAGGGAGGTGGGAGGAGGGTTCTGGATGGGAAACACATGTGCACCCATGGCTGATTCATGTCGATATTTGGCAAAAACCACTACAATATTGTAAAGTAATTAGCCTCCAATTAAAATACCTTAATTAATTAAAAAAAAGAAAATACTAAAAAAAAAAAAAAAAGGAGGATTTAGAGGAGTCTAGAAAGAAATGCCAAGTCCTATTCTAATATGCCAGTAGTGCATGGGACAAAATGTCTTTACTAAGTCACTTCAGTCGTGTCTGACTCTGTGTGACCCAATAGATGGCAGCCCACCAGGCTCCCCCGTCCCTGGGATTCTCCAGGCAAGAACACTGGAGTGGGTTGCCAGTTCCTGCTCCAATGCATGAAAGTGAAAAGTGAAAGTCAAGTTGCTCAGTCGTGCCCGACTCCTAGCAACCTCATGGACTGCAGCCTACCAGGCTCCTTCATCCATGGGATTTTCCAGGCAAGAGTACTGGAGTGGGGTGCCATCGCCTTCTCCAAAATGTCTTTATCCCCAGTGATATATGTAGGCAGGGAAAGTTCATTAGAAATGGGAGTGGGGAGATACAGACAACTAATAAATGAATAAATATGTGACAGATGGTGATAAGTACTGTGGAGAAGATAAAGGAGGATTGGGAGTTGAGGGTGTGGGGTGCATTTTATATATGGTGTTGAGAGAAGGCCAAACTGAAAAGTGACATTTGTACAAAGGCGAGAAGGTAGTGAGGTCTCAAGGTCCCTGTGCTCCCAGGGAAAAAGTTTTCTAGGGGGAAATACGAGGGTAAATGTCCTGTGGTAGGAGCTGTTTGGTGCATCTAAGGGAGAGCAAGAAAGTGTGGCTGGAGTAAAGTGAGCAAGGGAGAGACGGATAGAAGATGAGATTAGAAATGTGGTGGAGGCAAGATCTTATGCCATGAAACAGTTGCTGAATAGGAAAGTTTGGGTGTAAGCTCGGCCAAGCTGTAAGCGTGACCAGGCACAAATAAAAAAGCTATTTGGTGGTTGTCAGAGGGGAGTAGAGTGGGATTGGGTAAAATGGATGAAGGAGATCAAGAGGTACAAACTTCCAGTTATCAAATAAGTAAGTCATGGGGTATATGGTACAGCATGGTGGCTATAGTTAATACCATTGTATTCAAACTTGAAAGATGCTAAGAAAGTAAATCTTAATAATTCTCATCTCAAGAAATAATAAATTTTGTAATGTGGTATAGTGTCAGATGGTAACTAGACTTATCATTTCATGATATATACAAATCATTATGTTGTACACCTGAAGCTAGTATAATGTGTTAATTACACTTCAGAAATACATATATTTCATAGTATGTATTGTATATCAGGTGGAAGGAAAATAGAGAGTATGCCTGGCAAACCTAGGTGAACATATCTTTATTTGCCCTGTATTTATGGTAAAATAGATGGAATGGTACCAAGAGAACAACTAGGAAGAGGAATCAGATTTTAGTGCAGAGCCAGTAAAGATATTGTTCGGTTCAGTTCAGTTCAGTCACTCAGTCGAATCCGACTCTTTGCTACCCCATGAATCGCAGCATGCCAGGCCTCCCTGTCCATCACCAACTCCCGGAGTTCACTCAGACTCACGTCCATCGAGTCGGTGATGCCATCCAGCCATCTCATCCTCTGTCGTCCCCTTCTCCTCCTGCCCCCAATCCTTCCCAGCATCAGAGTCTTTTCCAATGAGTCAACTCTTCGCATGAGGTGGCCAAAGTACTGGAGTTTCAGCTTTTGCATCATTCCTTCCAAAGAACACCCAGGGCTGATCTCCTTTAGAACGGACTGGTTGGATCTCCTTGCAGTCCAAGATATTGTTACCATATGCTTATTATTATTATTATGCCAGGAATATATTGAGCACTTTAACTTCAGTATTTCTTTAATCCTTACTATTATTAGCCCTGTTTTATAGGTGAGTTATGGAGAGGTTAAGAAGCTTTCTCAAAGTTAAACCAGGATTTAACTCAGGCAGTCTGGCTTCCTAGGTGGCACAGTGGTAAAGAATCCTCCTGACAATGTAGGAGACACAAGAGACGCAGGTTTGATCCCTGGGTCAGGAAAATCCCCTTGGAGGAGGAAATGGTAACCTGCTCCAGTATTCTTGCAGGGAAAATCCCTTGTACAGATGAATCTGGCTGGCTATTGTCCACGGGGCGGCAAAGAGTTGGACACAACTCAGCGTGAGCATGAACGAATGAATAAAGTCTACACTATGGATTACAAAGAGTCGGACACGACTGAGCGACTGATCTGATCTGATCTGATGAATTACAAAAGCAGGCAGCTTCTGTATTTGAAATAAGAGAAAGACAACTGGCTGTCAAAGAGGATTCAAAAACCAAGCTTCCTCATGCCTTGAATAAATTAGGCCCTCATTGTGTTTAAACTCTGTTACATCCTAGTAATTAGCTAAACCCTATGTATTCAGTTGGCTTTGGAGCCTGCACTACCTGAGGCATGATATTTCCAAGAACCATCTTGTTCTCTAAACAACTAGCTGGGTATAATCATGATGAATCACTACTTAGGAAGGTGTTGAAGAGAACCCAGTGTCAGCCCCACAATGTGCGCAAATCCCATACCCATGGCCTGGTTCTTTATTGATGACACGGCCAAGAATGCAAGGCTTTTGTCTGAGATGACAGCATCCAATTATCCAAGAGTATTGTGGAAGTAATGGCACCCAAGAAGAAGTCTGCTGTCAAGAATGCAGGAAGCATGTTAGGTTGACAGGTGCCAAGAATCCACAGGAATTGTGCCGGCAGTGTGCCCAGCTTTTTTCCAGATGATATTGCCAAGGCAAACAGAGTTGACTGGCAGTAGCAGTGTTAGTCGCTCAGTCGTGTCTGACTCTTTGCGACCCCAAGCACTGTAGCCTGCCAGGCTCCTCTGTCCATGGGATTCTCCAGGCAAGAACACTGGAGTGGGTTGCCATTCCCTTCTCCAGAGGATGTTCCTGACCCAGAAATTGAACCTGGGTCTCCTTCTTTAACATCTAAGCTACAGGAAAGTCTCTTGAGCTGAGAGGAGGTCAGAATAATTAGATTTGGGTTCTTTTTTCCTTTCAAAAAAGGTCAGGACACTTGTGTCAATACTAGACCTGGTATACCCATCTTGTTTTGATTAGAAAAAGGGAACCAATATGAGTAATATGGGAATAAGAGGTTTAATGTAGGAATCAGAGATTATGCAAATGTGGGAGGAACTGAGAGAGTGAAGGTCTCCAGAGGACTTGAGAAAAAGACATGTGTGGGGAAGTTCTAGAAACTGGCTACTTTTACCTCCTTGGAATAAGGGCTTCCTCTTTGCTCCTACCGTCCATATTTCACACACGTTTCTTTCCTTGAAAATGAAAGTGAAGTCGCTCAGTCATGTCCGACTCTTTGAGACCCCATAGACTGTATGTAGCCTACCACGCTCCTCTGTCCATGGGATTTTCCAGGCAAGAGTACTGGAGTGGTGTGCCATTTCCTTCTCCAGAGGATCTTCCCAACCCAGAGATCGAACCTGGGTCTCCTGACTTGTACCAGATGCTTTATCGTCTGAGCCACAAGCAAATTCTTTCATTGACAAACTGTAATTTCAAATTATATAGGAAGGAGTTCTGGGAAATGTAGTTCTCAGACTTGAAGAGGCACGGTGTTGGAGATGGTGTGAAGTTTGTAGCAGACAATGTGGCAAACCTGGGATAAAATCTCCAAGAATGCAAGAATCAAGTGATGGAGAGAGGAAATATATGATCTGCTTTCACCAATATCCTCTACTTTTGGCCTTCATCCTTATACTACACATCCTGCTCAGAATCCTTATTTTTGACCAACAAACACATGATTGTCCCAGCATTCACAGTCTTAGCAAAGGGTGAGAAACTTGCAGGATCAAGCTAATTAAGGAAGCTTCTCACCAATGCTAAGATTTCAGTGTCTTCACAGTGTTACCACATTTTGTTGTGATCCACACAGTCAAGGCTTTGGCATAGTCATTAAAGAAGAAGTAGATGTTTTTCTGGAACTCTCTTGCTTTTTTGATGATTCAGCAAATGTTGGCAATTTGATCTCTGGCTCCTCTGCCTTTTCTAAATCCAGCTTGAACATCTGGAATTTCACAGTTCATGTACTGTTGAAGCCTGGCTTGGAAAATTTTGAGCATTACTTTGCTAGTGTGTGGGATGAGTACAATTGTGTGGTTGTTTGAATATTCTTTGGCATTGCCTTTCTTTGGGATTGGAATGAAAACTGACCTTTTCCAGTCCTGTGGCCACTGCTGAGTTTTCCAGATTTGCTGGCATATTGAGTGCAGCACTTTCACAGCATCATCTTTTAAGATTTGAAATATCTCAACTGAAATTCCATCACCTCCACTAGCTTTGTTTGTAGTGATGCTTCCTAAGGCCCACTTGACTTCACATTCCAGGATGTCTGGCTCTAGGTGAGTGATCACATCATTGTGATTATCTGGGTCATGAAGATCATTTCTGTATAGTTCTTTTGTGTATTCTTGCCACCTCTTCTTAGTATCTTCTACTTCTTTTAGGTCCATACCATTTATGTCCTTTATTGTGCCCATCTTTGAATTAAATGTTCCCTTGCTATCTCTAATTTTCTTGAAGAGATTGCTAGTCTTTCCCATTCTGTTGTTTTCCTCTATTTCTTTGCATTGAAGGAAGGTTTTCTTATGTCTCCTTGCTATTCTTTGGAACTCTGCATTCAAAAGCGTATATCTTTCCCTTTCCCCTTTGCCTTTAGCTTCTTTTCTTTTCTCAGCTATTTGTAAGGCCTCCTCAGACAACCATTTTGCCTTTTTGCGTTTCTTTTTCTTCGGGATGGTCTTGATCCCTGTCTCCTGTACAATTTCATGAACCTCTGTCCATTGTTCTTCAGGCACTCTGTCTATCAGATCTAATCCCTTGAATCTATTTGTCAAACTTTGGAAAATTCTTAAAGAGATGGGAATACCAGACCATTTGACCTGCCTCCTGAGAAACCTGTATACAGGTCAAGAAGCAACAGTTAGAACTGGACATGGAACAACAGATTGGTTTGAAATTGGGAAAGGAGTACATCAAGGCTGTATATTTTCACCCTGCTTATTTAACTTATATGCAGAGTACATCATGAGAAATGCTGGGCTGGAAGAAGCACAAGCTGGAATCAAGATTGCCAGGAGAAATAATAATAACCTCAGATATGCAAATGGCATGATCCTTATGGCAGAAAGTGAAGAAGAATTAAAGAGCCTCTTGATGAAAGTGGAAGAGGAGAGTGAAAAAGTTGGCTTAAAACTCCACACTCAGAAAACTAAGATCATGGCATCTGGTCCCATCACTTCATGGCAAATAGTTGGGGAAACAATGGGAACAGTGACAGATTTTATTTTGGGGGGCTCCAAAATCATTGCAGATGGTGAAATTAAAAGACTGTTGCTCCTTGGAAGAAAAACTATTACCAACCTAGACAGCCTATTAAAAAGCAGAGACATTACTTTGCCAACAAAGGTCCATCTAGTCAAGGCTATGGTTTTTCCTGTAGTCATGTATGCATGTGAGAGTTGGGCTATAAAGAAAGCTGAGCACTGAAGACTTGATGTTTTTGAACTATGGTGTTGGCGAAGACTCTTGAGAGTCCCTTGAACTGCAAGGAGATCCATCCAGTCCATCCTAAAGGAAATTTTTCCTGAATATTCATTGGAAGGACTGATGCTAAAGCTGAAACTCCAATCCTTTGGCCACCTGATACGAAGAACTGACTTACTGGAGAAGAACCTGATGCTGGGAAAGACTGAAGGCAGGAGGAGAAGGGGATGACAGAGGATGAGATGGCTGGATGGCATCACTGACGCAATGGGCATGAGTTTGAGCAAGCTCCGGGAGTTAGTGATGGACAGGGAAGCCTGGTGTGCTGCAGCCCATGGGGTCACAAACAGTTGGACACGACTGAGTGACTAAACTGAAGCTGCTGTAATAAAATGGCTAAATATTTAATAGCTTAATGAGCAATTAGTTTATTATCCTATAAGTAAACAACCTAAGGTTAGGGTTCTAAGATCAGGAGACATTTCTGATACACACAGGGTTCTAGGCTAATTGTTGCTCTGTCATCTTCAACCTGTGACTTCCTAGGTCATTCTAGTAATTACCATTCCAATTAGTAGAAGAAGGAAAAGGCAGATATCCAAGGACAAGGATTTCTTCTTAAGCAAATGAGAAAGAAGTTCCATATTTACTCCTGGCCCAGCCACATGCTAGATAATATTTATGTGGAAAAAAGGAGAAAATGGAATCCAGTAGACAGTTAACAATCTAATCTACAAATGGAAACATTTACTAAATGGACTTCACAATTGACCCCAATTTCAATTTTCTCTTCTTCCTATAATCCTTTGTGCATCACAATCTACCCCATTGCCTGTACTAGAAACACAAGAATCATCCTAAAGTTCAGTCTTTCTTACTTCCCAAAGTGAGAACATTCCCATCTGTGGGGAGAGAGAAAATCAGCCAAGATGGCATGTTCAGACTCTCTCGCACCACGTTTTGTAAGTAATTATATAACAGCTGAGATCCCTTATAGCACTGTGTGCGTCACGAGGTACTTGCTTGGTCATGGCTTACTTTGTGCGGTACGGATGTATAAGCTCCACCCCAGAAAGCGGTGGTGTTACTTCTGTGTCTCGGCTGTGTCTGTTGGGTCAGCCACGAGAGGAGAGAATACAGCGTGTTCTGCTGCTGTGGCTGCCGCACCAGCCAGGAGAGAATAAACGCATCTGCAGCTCCTTGAGTCTTCTTCTAGCTTCCCTGCCTGCCCCTTGTCTACCATGTGTTCAAGGAACAGTGTTCACAGTGAGATACAGCGAGACAATTGACGTCATAAACAGGGTCAGCAGTACACCATCAAAAAAGAAATCTGACCAAATGCTGCCAATTCTAGTGTCTGCATACTTCCTTGAACCTTGTCCCTGGATTTCTGAAATGGCTTCCCAAGTGATCTCTACTCTTGCCACCATCTAAATAATCTACTGCCCAACCTCCAGCATGAACTTTCTAGAATATGAACTGAATCATAGGACTTTCAAATCCTTCAGTAGGTACTCAATACTGTTTAGATAAAATCCAGACTTCTTAGCATGGATTAGGAAGCCCTTCACGAGTAGGTGCTCAATAAATATTTAAGAATGGATACTGATTTGGCCCTTGCCTACCTCATGGTCTTGTCAGCTGCTACTCCCCCACATCTACCTGTGTGCAAACATATAGAAGTTCTCTGGGGTCTCTGTATCTGCCATGTCATTTCCTGGCCCCTGCATTCACAAGAGCTGCTCCATCTGCCTTCAGTGTCCTTCCTATATTCTCTTTCTCCCATGAGGCTCAATTAATTCAACTTTTATTAGTTCAAATAGGCCTTGTCTCCTGAAAACTGTGTATATACAGTATAGCATTTGTCATACTGTGCTTTAAATCAGTCTTTGTGTGCATGATTCAACAGATTTATTAAGTGTTTATGATATGCCAGGCAGAACCCCTGATGCCCTTATAGAGCATTAGTCAGTTCAGTTCAGTCGCTCAGTCATGTCCGACTCTTTGCGACCCCGTGAACCACAGCATGCCAGGCCTCCTTGTCCATCACCGTCTCCCGGAGTTCACTTAAACTCACATCCATTGAGTCAGTGATGCCATCCAGCCATCTCATCCTCTGTCGTCCCCTTCTCCTCCTGCCCCCAATCCCTCCTGCCATCAGAGTCTTCCGATGAGTCAACTCTTCGCATGAGGTGGCCAAAGTACTGGAGTTTCAGCTTCAGCATCATTCCTTCCAAAGAACACCCAGGGCTGATCTCCTTTAGAATAGACTGGTCGGATCTCCTTGCAGTCCAAGGGACTCTCAAGAGTCTTCTCCAACACCACAGTTCAAAAGCATCAATTCTTCGGCACTCAGCTTTCTTCACAGTCCAACTCTCACATCCATACATGACCACTGGAAAAACCGTAGCCTTGACTAGACAGACCTTTGTTGGCAAAGTAATGTTTCTGCTTTTCAATATGCTATCTAGGTTGGTCATAACTTTTCTTCCAAGGAGTAAGCATCTTTTAATTTTATGCCTGCAGTCACCATCAGCAGTGATTTTGGAGCCCCAAAAAATAAAGTCTGACACTGTTTCCACTGTTTCCCCATCTATTTCCCATGAAGTGATGGGGCCAGATGCCATGATCTTTGTTTTCTGAATGTTGAGCTTTAAGGCAACTTTTTCACTCTCCTCTTTCACTTTCATCAAGAGGCTTTTTAGTTCCTCTTCACTTTCTGCCATAAGGGTGGTGTCATCTGCCTATCTGAGGTTATTGATATTTCTCCTGGCAATCTTGATTTCAGCTTGTGCTTCTTCTAGCCCAGCGTTTCTCATGATGTACTCTGCATATAAGTTAAATAAGCAGGGTGACAATATACAGCCTTGATGGACTCCTTTTCCTATTTGGAACCAGTCTGTTTTTCTTCCTGACCTGCATACAGGTTTCTCAAGAGGCAGGTCATTAGGAGACAGTATAATATGGACACTTAATTAGATTGGGGGTCAGGGGCCAAGGAAAACTTCTCTAAAGAAGTTACATTTAAGCAGAAACCTAGAATATAAATTTGGTACTTTTTCTGTCATCACTTTCTTATCTCCCATTTACTTCTTAACCCACTGTTTTAATCCCTGCCCTAGGGATTCAAGTGTGTATTTTTCCCTTTACCTCAGATGACCTGCTCTGCTGGTGGTAAAGTCCTTCCCATTATTTTTAAGATTCAGTTTCAGCCCATTCCCTTCTGTGAAAACTTTCCTGACTCCCCCAGGCAAAATTAGTTCTTTCTTCCCCATTTTAAATCTGTCTCTATCATTACACTCATCATCTAGTAGGACCTATGCTCATCATGCCCATGACCTCCTAGAGATGAGAATCTATCCTATACGTTTTGCATCATACTCCTTCCTGTTCTGTTCCCTTAGATCCTTTGGGATGTCATGTGTGATCTAAAAATCCCTGCATCCTTCAAACATTCTCTTATGACATGGTTCATACTCCTAATGATTTCCTGTTTAAATACATTTCAGCTTACCAATATCTATCCTAAAATGTGTCACCCTTAGCTGAATTCAACTCCAAAGATGTGATCTAGCTGCATAAGATAGAGGAAGCCTTTTGCCTCCCTTATTCTGAAGCTAGACATCTAAGACATCCTAAGATTATATTGATTTGGGGGACAATTATATAACAATATGGAATCACTGAGTTGACTGTTCAAGAGTGACTCCTGCTAAACCAATTTAGCCTTATCCTACAGTTGTGCTGCTACCTTATTAGACTCAAAGAAAGAATTTTGCATTTGCCCCCTTTAAACTTCTTGTTTTATTCAGCATCAATACAACCTGCTTATATATATATATATATACACACACACACATACATACATATATCTGTACATATATACATATATCCATGTATACATGTATATGTACATATATATGTGTGAGTGAGTGAGTGAGTGAGTGAAGTCGCTCAGTCGTGTCCGACTCTTTGCGACCCCATGGACTGTAGCCTACCAGGCTCCTCCGTCCGTGGGATTCTCCAGGCAAGAATACTGGAGTGGGTTGCCATTTCCTTCTCCAGGAGATCGTCCCAGCCCAGGAATTGAACCCGGGTCTCCCGCATTGCAGGTAGATGCTTTATCGTCTGAGCCACCAGGGAAGTCAGAATATATGTGTGTGTGTGTGTGTGTGTGTGTGTATATATAATATATATATATATATATATATGTATATTTGAAAACCATTTCTGACTTGAAGATATTTATTAATCATCCCAGCTTTCTGTCATCTGTAAATTTGAGTCATCAGTTTTAGAAATCAACATTCTAATGATTAATAAAAATGTTAAATAGAATAAGATGTGGATAGAATGTTGGCATGATACTATACATTTTCTTCATAAATATTTTATTTCATTAGTCATCACCTTTAGTTTTAGTAAAATATAATCATTCAAAAAAAAATATAATCATTCAATATATTCAAGATTCCTCTAACTTTTCACATGAATAATATAAAAGATCTTGCCCTGTTGAAGTTCAGTGACATACATTTTCAGCATAATAGAATAATAATGATATACATTTAAATTAAGAATGCAAATACCTTTATGGAGCTAAAATGGAATGAACAATCAACATGGCTTTTATGCAAAGAAGCACCAAGGGAGTAGCACCAGGACTTTTAGTAGAAAAAGTTGAAAGTAGAGAAACTGGGAAAAACAGGCAGCAATATGGGACCATCGGAAGACATTTCAAACTGAGACTTAAAGAACATCATAGGAACAAATTAAAAGAAGGGACTCAAACAGTTATATTATACATCTTCCTTACTTGGGCATTTTATTAACCTTATGAAAGAAACATTAAAGCCTTAACTGAAGACTCACAGCCAGAGGTGGATCTGTTCATTTAACCCAGATCTCTCTGGCTCTAGAAGACTAGAAGTTTTTTTTTTTTTTTTTTTTTTTTTTTACTATACTAGATGGCTCATTTTAAGGAGGCGGTTTTAGGGGAATCTAGAAGGCTAATTACCAGTCAATCCTAAAGGAAATCAATCCTGAATATTCATTGGAAGCACTGCTGCTGAAGCTGAAGCTCCAATAATTTGGCCACCTGATGCGAAAAGCCGATTCATTGGAATAGACCCTGATGCTGGGAAAGATTGAGGGCAGGAGGAGAAGTGGTCAACAGAGAATGAGATGGTTGGATCCATTGCTGACTCAATGATATGAGTTTGAGCAAACTCGGGTAGATGGTGATGGACAGGGAAGCCTGGTGTGCTGTAGTCCGTGGGGTTGCAGTCACACATGACCTAGCGACTGAACACATGGAAGGCTAATATGGGCTTCCCTGGTGGCTCAGATTGTAAAGCGTCTGCCTGCAATGTGGGAGACCTGAGTTTGATCACTGGGTCAGGAAGATCCCTTAGACAAGGAAATGGCAACCCACTCCAGTGTTCTTGCCTGAAAAATCCCATAGACGGAGGAGCCTGGTAGGCTCTAGTCCATGGGGTTGCAAAGAGTTGGGCATGACTGAGTGACTTCACTCACTTGCGAGTTCACAGGAGTGGATTCTAGACTCAGAGTGAAGAGGCTTTTCTTTGATAAATAAGAAAGCTAAGCCTAAAATAATGTTGACTTAACCTTTTAAGCACAAGTCAACCTGGAAATAGCAAAGAGAGGCTGAGTCACATTCTAGGTCCAAGACTAAAAGAATGATCCTTCCAGCCAGGGGAAAAGCCCAAATAATAAATTGGTGACTGGAGTTGAGGCTTGGGCTTGAAACAGATGGATCTTCACACTAATTTAAGGATGATGAGAAAGCAGATGGTACTGGCACCAGACCTGAAAGCACATTCGATAGACAGTTCCTGGGGACCAAGCTGCCTGCAGAAGTGATTGATGTTATTGTTCAGTCACTAAGTCATGTTTGACTCTATGACCGCATGGACTGCAGCATACCAGGCTTCCCTGTCCTTCACTATCTCCCAGAGTTTTCTCAAACTCATGTCCATTGAGTCAGTGATGCTATCTAACCATCTCATCCTCTGTCGTCCCATTTTCCTCCCTCCTTCAATCTTTCCCAGCATCAGGGTCTTTTCCAATGAGTCAGCTCTTTGCATGAGGTGGCCAAAGTATTGGAGCCTCAGCTTTAGTATCAGTCATTCCAATGAATATTCAAGATTGGTTTCCTTTAGGATTGACTGGTCTGAACTCCTTGCAGTCCAAGGGACTCTCAAGAATTTTCTCCAGCACCACAATTCCAAAGCATCAATTCTTCGGCATTCAGCCTTCTTTATGGTCCAACAATCACATCCATATGTGATTATTGGAAAACCCATAGCTTTGATTACATGGACCTTTGTTGGCAAAGTGATATCTCTGCTTTTTAATACACAGTCTAGGTGATTACTAGGTAGATATACTTATTGTCACTCATTTATGGATGAGGGAACTGAGGGCCAGATACATTAAGCAACTTGCCCAAGCTTACATATCCAATGTGTGGCAGAAGTGGGATGTGAGCCCAAGTTGTCTGGCTTCAGAGCCTACTCTGTCTACTGAGGCTGCATTGCCTCTTTGGATGGTACCTCCTCTATGAAGCCCTCTCAGTCTCCCCATCTGAGTTTCCAGAGAGCCAAGTTATATTCTCATGAGTATTCACATGAATACTTTAATTACCTGTACCTTTAAATACCTTGCATTGTTTCTCTCTCTCTCTCTCTTTTTTTATTTGTACAGATGTGAGCTCCTCATGAACAGAACTGAGGCCTTGTATTCCCTCTACATCAGCACAGGTCCCTGGAACTCAGTGACATTCACTGGAGGCTTGCTAGATAAATGTCTTATAAGACGGGATTATTTGTTTAAGC
The DNA here is from genome assembly GCF_019923935.1 of Bubalus bubalis. Taxonomy (NCBI): domain Eukaryota; kingdom Metazoa; phylum Chordata; class Mammalia; order Artiodactyla; family Bovidae; genus Bubalus; species Bubalus bubalis. The sequence continues at coordinate 18,404,989 of NC_059162.1, read as the reverse complement.
AGTAGTCATCAACTCTGGCTCACTTAGGCAGAATAGCATTTCATAGGAAGGCTATCTACAGGTTTATAGACTCAACTGGAGGGTAAAGAACTATGCTAAGAAAATAGGCAGAAAACTAATGGAGTGAAGCAGCAGAGATTTGTTCAGGATTTGACTGTGTGGGAAAAGGATGAATTATTACAGGCAAGGTGATCAGAACATTATTAGTCATGTTGTAAAAGACTGGCAATGTTTGCTGTTATCATGCACATTGGGTCTTGAGTATTTCATTCTCCAGCTGGAGGAAGAAGGATCAGCATATAACAAATCCTCTGCCTAACAGGGCGTGGTGTGTTAGGTGTGTGTTCTGGAAGCTTGATATAGCCAGGCAGTAAAGGATGCCAAGAGGGCAGAGCAGGGGTAAAGCAAAAGCTGAGTCTGTAAAGGAAGACAGAAAGCAGAGCAGATAGCGCCTTGTGACTATGTATAAGAATAACGTCCTCATTTGGAATTTGTTCTACAGGCAAACCAGAACCAACAGTGGCTTTTAAATAGGGCAATTGAAGTGCTAAGCACACACACAGGGTCTGTTTATGAGTTGCCTGAGGCCCATTTAATCACATATGAATGAGTTTCCCTGCTAGGGATAGAAGGGCAGGCAGGACTGGAAGACTTGTGACCTTGACTCCTGGACTCCTGAACACTGGTGAAAATTGCTTAAGAACTTACATATAAATCTTGACCACATCTTGATAGTGAAGCATATGAAGCCATGACTGCTGAGGTGACCCTAAGAGTCTGGAGGACTTCATCAGGGAATTGTCCTGGGGCAAGCAAATCCTGAGCTGGCTTTGAGGGAGGGGTCTTGGTTTGCCTCATCTTAGCTATGAAGGAGGGAGCTTCTCTGGTGGTTCAGATGATAAAGAATCTGCCTACAATTCAGGAGACCTGGGTCCTATCCTTGGGTCAGGAAGATACCCTGGAGAAGAGAATATCAACCCACGCCAGTATTCTTGCCTGGAGAATTCCATGGACAGAGGAGCCTGGTGGGCTACATACAGTCCATAGATCACAGAGTCAGATATGACTGAGTGATTGACACTTTTCACTTTCTTCCTCAGTGAAGGAAGGAAGAGCCAGAGACAGGTCTACCTGGCCGATGGTCACATTGCAGAATTCCATAGCTGACTCGCCTGTGGCCCTTCTCGCGCTGTATTGCGCTTCTGCCACAGGCAGCCTCGACATGACTCTTGGCTGTAAGTCATGTGGAATAGTTCCCAGCATAGCTTCTGGGGCCACTGGGAGGAATCCCTCAAGAAACAGCCATAAATTCCTCTACAAGATTCAAAGAGAACCTCGTAAATGCTCTCCAGCAGTGTCTGTGTGTGGGTGAGAGATTCTTTAGAGCTCTGCAAGCCTGAAACCACCTTGTAAAGGCAGAGCGCAGGGCTGAGAGGAAGCACTCCTGGGGTGGAGCGCACACGCATCTACCTGCAGGGCCGCCTCCTCCTTGGCCAGAGCTGAGAGCCTATTTAAGGAAACTCAAGTGGATTTAAAGGAACACAATGATTTTCCCCTGAAAAAAGTAATATGTGTTCATGATGGAAAAACTGTAAAATGCAGAAAAATACAAAGAAGAAAGTAAAATTTTCATAATTTCACAATTCAGAATTGGTATGGGCTGTAATTCTGTGTAAGGGGATGAAAATTGCATCCATGTGGTAGATGGTCAAACTCCCCTGCAAAAGTGTGTGGATTTAGCACTTGTGGCATGCCATGGAACTAAGTAATTTGATTGATTCAACATATCTCACAAAACACAGCGGAGCCACCTGCGGGCCCCACGTCTTCCTAGATGAGGTCCTTATGGAAATGTGTGTAGCAGAGTGATCAGTAGCTTATCCTGATGGCAAAACTCAAACGGGGAGGCAGATGGCCAAAACCAGCTAAGTGAGAAAGATCAGGTTATGGGTAGAAAATCAAATCTGTGGTTAACCTCAGATTTCTGCATTGCTGCCTAAGTGGGGATAAATTATACCCTATGTTATGTTAAGGTGTGACTTAATCTTTCATTGTTTGTGGGTGTAATTAAGTTTTCCAACACCCTTTCATAAGACAAACACTTCAACAATACATATGGTCACTGATCTTATCATAAAATAGACGCTATAATTAGAGCAGTGAGTTCCTGGCTAGTGTATCATGGAAAACTGAAGTGGATTTTAGTCCTCTGTTTTATTAGGATTACTATGTGTTTTGTTGTGAGTGGTAGGTAGTGGAAAAAATCCTCAATGAAATGCCAGAGTGTTTTTGGTGGAGAGGGTGTTACTGTTATTGTGAGTAGAGTTACAAAACATCTTTCTCTGCACTGGAGAATAAGTGCAGATAACCATTTTCAAGATCGACAGTGGTTGTAATGGAGCCACCTGGAATCATACCAAAGCTAAGATTAGTTTAGGGGGGCCTCTAGGCAGACAGCATGGGCACTTGCTCTCTGAGCTAAGATTCTTTGGTTGTTTCAATATACTTTCCATTATATCTATTAATTTCATTTAAGTTCCTTGACAAAGAGACTAGGTCTGGTTCCTTTTATTAAATGCCAAGCATAAAATTGTTGTTGTTCGGTCGCTCATTTGTGTCCGACTCTTTGCGACCCCCGTGGACTGGAGCACTCCAGGCTTCCCAGTGCTTCATTGTCTGCCAGTTTGCTCAAAAGTGATAGTCCGCTGAGCTGATGATGCCATCCAACCGTCTGATCCTGTTACCCTCTTCTTCTCCTGCCTTCAATCTTTCCCAGCATTAGGGTCTTTTCTAATGAGTCAGCTCTTCACATCAGGTGGCCAAGGTATTGGAGCTTCAGCTTCAGCATCAGTCCTTTCAGTGAATATTCAGGGTTGATTTCCTTTAGGATTGACCGGTTTGATCTCTTTATAGTCCAAGGGACTCTCAAGAGTGTTCTCCAACACCACAGTTCAAAAGCATCAATTCTTTGGTGCTCAGCTTTCTTTATGGCCCAACTCTTACATCCATACATGACCACTGGAAAAACCACAGCCTTGACTAGACAGACCTTTGTCAGCAGAGTGATGTACCTGCTTTTTAATATGCTGTCTAGGTTGTTCATAACTTTTCTTCCAAGGAGCAAGCGTCTTTTAATTTTATGGCTTCAGTCACCATCTGCAGTGATTTTGGAGCCCAAGAAAATAAAGTCTATCACTGTTTCCATTGTTTCCCCATCTATTTGCCAAGAAGTGATAGGACCAGATGCTGTGATCTTAGTTTTTTGAATGTTGAGTTTTAAGCCAGGTTTTTCACTCTTCTCTTTCACTTTCATCAAGAGGCTCTTTAGTTCCTCTTTGTTTTCTGCCATAAGGGTGGTGTCATCTGCATATCTGAGGTTATTGATATTTCTCCCAGCAATCTTGATTTCAGCTTGAGCTTCATTCAGCCTGGCATTTCACATAATGAATAAAGTTGGTATTTAGTAAATTCATAGTAATATACAAATAAGCATGCAACATAGCCTTGCATTTTTATTATTTGTGATTATTTATATTTGAGATTAGGATTAAAAGACTACAGTCCATGGGGTGCCAAAGAGTTGGACACAACTCAGCAACTGAACACCAGCAAATTATAAAACAAGGTAGATTTCAGCCTGTGTATGGGAACTTTCCTCTGTGGATGGTAACTTTCCCTTGGAAGAAAAAAGTAGAACCCAAATGATGAGTATATGTGGATAGGTAATGAAATGTCTCATGAAACAAGAGATGGATTTTTCTGGTCAGTGTGGCCCAGCTTGTTCTAGTTTGCTAAATATACCTCTCAAATTTAGATGGAAAAGTTGGGGCCCTGATAGGTGACTCTGGTTTCCCCAACCACACACACCCTCTGTTCTGCTTCCTGAATCTTGTGAAAAAATAAGCCAATTAGAGATCCACTCCCTACCCTCTTCTTAGGTCACAGCCTAGTAATCCTGAGAGGGAGATCGATGGTGGTGAGAAAATGATTTTACCTGGTGAACAGAACAGGGGTTTGAGAGAGAAGGGAGGAGGGCTGCTGTTGCATGGGTACATTTAGAATAATTCTCTGACATTCAGCCCTGATCCTCAGATTTTCTTTGATATGGAAATCTCCACAGTTGTGACATGGTCGAGATCAGCTGCTAAAAGCCATAATTATCCTTATAAGAAAGAAAGCCCAACCATGAGAAGCCTCTATATTGGATCAAGGTCAAGCTGATTAGGACCATTTGTATCTTCTCCTCCTTCTTCAAACATCCCTTGCTTTATAAATACCTAGAAGCTATTCTGCAATCATTTATCTTTGTATAATGTATATATGCATATACATATAATTTTCATAAAATTATCATTTTATATGTTTTACATAGAGATGCATAACTTACAAATATAATTTACATAGTCATCTGCACATGTAATAATAGATGTACATTTTCATATAGATATTTATATGGCAATTTGCATTAAGAGGAGGGTGTAGAAGGAATTTATTGTTGTTTTTTTGTATTCATCTCTTTGCTTGCTTATTTTATGATTTCTCTATGATAAACATCAAATTTTCTCAGTTTAAAAAAGGATTTCGGGAATTCCCTGGCAATCCAGTGGTTAGGACTACACAACTTTCACTGCCAAGGGTCTGGGTTCAATCCCTGATTGGGGAACTAAGATCCCAGAAGCTGCACGTACCCCCTCCCCCGCCCAAAAAAAAAAAAAAAAAGATTTGTTTTTCTTTATTTAAGATATTTCCTGGGAGAAAGAAATGACAGCTCACTCCAGTATTCTTGTCTGGGAAATCCCATGGACAGAGGAGCCTGGTGGGCTATCGTCCATGGGGTTGCAAAGAGTCGGACATGACCTAGCAACTAAACAACAACATTTAGGATACTTAAACACACGCACTGAGTTCCCACCTGCTCAGTACAGGGTGACCCAAAGTCCAAGTAGAACCTGGGGTCTGGAACAGCAACAGGTTATCTCATTACCATAAAAGGTTTTACATTTTATTTTTTCTGAGAGAGTTCAGTTCAGTTCAGTTCAGTCGCTCAGTTGTGTCCGACTCTTTTCGATCCCATGAACTGCAGCACACCAGGCCTCCCTGTCCATCACCAACTCCCGAAGTTCACCCAAACTCATGTCCATCGAGTCGGTGATGCCATCCAGCCATCTCATCCTCTGTCGTGCCATTCTCCTCCTGCCCCCAGTCCCTCCCAGCATCAGAGTCTGAGAGAGTAGAGGCTTCCAATGGCATGCATTACTATATTGGCTCCCCGGAACCCAACAAGCATTCATATTAGAGCTGACTTCATTTTATCTCTGGTGATGTCATTTGTTTTTCAGAGAATCCTTAGATAAACTAGAACAATTATTCTTCCACATTTCACCCAGAGCCATGGGCCTCAAAACTGCCTCAGCTGCTGTGGTAGAACCAGTGAATGGGAGTCTCTTCCGCTAGAGATTCATTTAGTGTTGTAAGAGGAAGGCTCAGGAGCCCCTCTCAGCCATGATGGGTAAAGGCCATACTGCTTTGAGAGGTTAGCTGTGTCTGTGTCTGGACAGGCCCCAGTCCAGCTCCTCAGACCCTCCACAATCACTGGCCTTGTGGATTTCAAAGTTTCTCACCATTCAGGCCAGAGAAGGCAATGGCAACCCACTCCAGTACTCTTTCCTGGAAAATCCCATGGATGGAGGAGCCTGGTAGGCTGCCGTCTATGGGGTCGCAGAGAGTCGGACACAACTGAAGCGACTTAGCAGCAGCAGCAGCAGCACCATTCAGGCAACAATAGAGGCAAAACCATTTGGCTTTTTTTTCCCCTAGTTTTTTTCTCTTTGTTAAATGGAAATTCATAAGGATAGGATTGTGCCCACTCCATCCCAAACCTTGACCACTTTTTGCAAATGGGTAGAAAGGAATCACCGTTTATTGCTTCTAGTTCACATATAACTGGGGAGCACTCAGGACACTCCACACAGAGTTAAGGGGCCTACATCAGCTCTGGGATGACTCTAGAGTGGTCCTGTGAGTGGCTAAGACAAGGGTGAGCCACAGCCATGGTCTGAAGGGCCCTGGGAGAAGTGCATTGACTGCTGTCTTCTGCTTTGAGGCAGGAGAGACAAGGAGTGTATACCTCACTGCCCCTCCACATGGACTGTTCCAGGTGTGTAATTTCTCACATGAGATAATCAGGTCCCCATAAGGCCGCCCCTGCCCAGTGGAGCTACAGGCCTGACAAGAGGTCTAGCCCACAGATGAAGCAGGGCCTGCCCCAAACCAGGTGCAAGGAGCCCATCTGTCAGTGGGAGCAGCTCTGTGAAGGACACCTCCCCAAAGACAAACACATAAACAAAAACAAACATGCCCACTGTCAGTTCTTCAGCTCAGAGAATCCTGGGGTGAGTCACTGCTGAGATTTCAGCATCACTTCCTCCAGAGGCTGCTGTGCCTGGTGCCACGCTACTGAGCCTGTCCTGGTTTCTGATACCATGTTCCATTCCAGCATAAGCCAATTTGTTGCAGCAGTTCCTTTCAGTTCAGTTCAGTCGCTCAGTCGTGTCCGACTCTTCGCAACCCCATGAATCACAGCACGCCAGACCTCCCAGTCCATCACCAACTCCTGGAGTTCACTCAGACTCACGGCCATAGAGTCAGTGATGCCATCCAGCCATCTCATCCTCTGTCGTCCCCTTTCCTTTAGAGGCATCATTCCTCTCCACCACCAGGGGGCAGCAGCGAGGTACACCTACTCCTAGTGAATCAAAGGTCAGTTCAGTTCAGTCGCCCAGTCGTGTCCGACTCTTTGGGACCCCATGAATCGCAGCACGACAGACCTCCCTGCCCATCACCAACTCCCAGAGTTCACTCAGACTCACGTCCATCGAGTCAGTGATGCCATCCTGCCATCTCATCCTCTGTCGTCCCCTTCTCCTCCTGCCCCCAATCCCCCCCAGCATCAAAGTCTTTTCCAATGAGTCAACTCTTCGCATGAGGTGGCCAAAGTATTGGAGTTTCAGAACCAAAGGTACCTGATGGGAAAAGTTTGTGGGGCTTTTGCAGTGGGGCTTCAGCTCCGAGTACTCCCGAGGACAGGGCTACTTTTCATGCTACAAACCGTGGATCTGGGGGCTTATGAGCTTTGCAAAGGCCAACAAGATGTTTGAGTAAAAAATAAATAGATGCCATTCTATATACAGGGGCTTCCCAAGTGGCTCAATAGGTAAAGAATCATCTGCCAATTCAGGAGAAACAAGAGACACGGGTTTGATCTCTAATTCAGGAAGATCCCCTGGAGAAGGAAACAGCAACGCACTGCAGTATTCTTGCCTGGAAAATTCCATGGACATTCCTGGTGGGCTATAGTCCATGGGGTCATAAAGAGTCTGACATGACTGAGCACAGCACAGCATTCAAAATTTAAAAAATATGCTTACATATATATAATGGAACATTATACATATATACATATACATATATAAAATGGAACATTACTCAGCCATTAAAGAGAATGAAATAACGCCATTTGCCACAACATGCATGGACCTACAGACTGTCATGCTGAGTGAAGTAAGTCAGACAGAGAAGGAGAAATATTGTATGACATCCCTTAGCAAATGCCCTGGTTCAAAGGGGGCGAGGGCACACACACAGGTTCCCAGGTTATGACTCTGAGAGGAGAGCCTTCTTGTGTGGCAGACTCACAGCTGCTAACTCCAGAGCCTTCATGATTTTGGTTCAATGATTTACAACAAGAAACATGAATGTTGAGTTCATGAACTCTGTTGAAAGAACACTAGTCACTCACATCCCTGGACAGTGCTTTTGCCCACATGGACCCATATCATGAACAGTCACAGAAGCAGAGAAGGAGAGTTCATTTCCTGATGTGGAGGTTAATGGCATCCAATCAGCCATTTACCTGATGGATTTCCACAGATACATAGACCTTGCCAATGGGAGGTGGTCTTCTTTCCTAGACACAGACTGCTTATATGGATTCTGCCTCATTGACTCTATGACTCCCCTTTTCTGTATTTGGCTGAATAAACCCCTGCCATCTTCTGAAAGGTGAGTGCCTTAAATTAAAGTTGAGTCAGATTCTGTTGACTTGGATTCAATTCTTTCTTTTTAAGGTTCACCATGAATATGTCTCTGATTTGATTCATTCCAATGGTTAACATTTATAAGAAATCTCTATTCATTTATACCTAAAACTTGGAGGAAGGGGGACTTTCATGGTAGCTTCCAGATCCATCCAGCAAGGCACAGGGAGGACTAGAGGGGACAGGCTGCCAGGTTTCACCTCTCCATGTCTCATGGTTGCTTGACTTCTCTTTCAGAACCACTTAAGCTTTCATATGTCCCTGGACTGTCCCAGGGCAGCTCCCTTCCTTCTCCTGGAAGCTCCCTGAGAACAGAGATCCTGAGGGCAGCATCTATCCCAAGGTGTCAGTGGGCTCCATGCTTTCATGGCCAGAATCTCCTTTTGGGGCTGGAAGGGCCACTCTGGAAGAATACCCTCCCAACCCCTTTGGGTAGATCCTCACACACTCCGATGCCCTTTTTTCTCTGTGAGGTATGATCAGTCACTGAGTTTATACCCAAAAAATCTGAGTTTAGTTTTACTGCTGCCATTTTCTAATTTCTAACTGGGACTTTGACAGCACTAAAGAAAATCCATTTTCTTATTAGATAAGACTTGATTATAGTTGCCTTTCCATATTTACAAGTCTGCATAGAGATTATACAAACTTTAATGTATTATTTTTTTAACAGATAATTATTGAATGCTACTATCTGCCAAGATCTGTTTCAGAGAAACAGCAAGAACAAAACAGGCAGATGTAATAATGATGAATTTTGTCAAATTCTCTCCAATGAAGCTGTATCATTTCTCACTCTCATCAGAAAAATGTGGGGTACCTCTTCTTTACACCTTCATCAGCAAAGTCTATTCTCAGGAAGTCTTCTCAAGTCTATTGTCTTTTAGAGTTTTGCCAAACTGATGCTGAGAAGTGGTATCTAGATGGAGTTTTGTGTTTCTATTAGTACAAAAACTAAGATCATGGCATCAGGTCCCATCACTTCATGGCAAATAGGGAAACAATGGAAGCAGTGACAGACTTTATTATCTTGGGCTCCAAAATCACTGCAGTGGTGACTTCAGCTATGAAATTAAAAAGCACTTGCTCCTTGGAAGAAAAGCTATGACCAACCTAGATAGCATATTGAAAAGCAGAAACATTACTTTGTCAACAAAGGTCTGTTTAGTCAAAGCTATGGTTTTTCCAGTAGTCATGTATGGATGTGAGAGTTGGACTATAAAGAAAGCTGAGCACCAAAGAATTGATGCTTTTCAACTGTGGTGTTGGAGAAGACTCTTGAGAGTCCCTTGGACTGCAAGAAGATCAAACTAGTCAATCCTAAAGGAAATCAATCCTGAAAATTCATTGGAAGGACTGATGCTGAAACTGAAGTTCCAATCCTTTGGTCACCTAATGTGAAAAGCTGACTCCTTAGAAAAGACCCCGATAATGGGAAAGATTGAAGATAGGAGGAGAAGGGGATGACAGAGGATTTAAGGATTCAGTTCAGTTCGGTTCAGTCGCTCAGTTGTGTACGACTCTTTGCGACCCCATGAATCGCAGCACGCCAGGCTTCCCTGTCCATCACCAACTCCCGGAATTCACTCAGACTCACGTCCATCGAGTCGGTGATGCCATCCAGCCATCTCATCCTCTGTCGTTCCCTCTTCCTCCTGCCCCCAATCCCGCCCAGCATCAGAGTCTTTTCCAGTGAGTCAACTCTTTGCATGAGGTGGCCAAAGTACTGGAGTTTCAGCTTTAGCATCATTCCTTCCAAAGAACACCCAGGGCTGATCTCCTTTAGAATGGACTGGTTGGATCTCCTTGCAGTCCAAGGGACTCTCAAGAGTCTTCTCCAACACCACAGTTCAAAAGCATCAATTCTTCGGCGCTCAGCTTTCTTCACAGTCCAACTCTCACATCCATACAGGACCACTGGAAAAACCATAGCCTTGACTGGATGGACCTTTGTTGGCAAAGTAATGTTTCTGCTTTTCAATATGCTATCTAGGTTGCTCATAACTTTCCTTCCAAGGAGCAAGCATCTTTTAATTTCATGGCTGCAGTCACCATCTGCAGTGATTTTGGAGCCCCCCAAAATAAAGTCTGCCCTGTTTCCACTGTTTCCCCATCTATTTCCCATGAAGTGGGATGCCATGATCTTCATTTCCTGAATGTTGAGCTTTAAGCCAACTTTTTCACTCTCCTCTTTCACTTTCATCAAGAGGCTTTTTAGTTCCTCTTCACTTTCTGCCATAAGGATGGTATCAACTGCATATCTGAGGTTATTGATATTTCTCCCGGCAATCTTGATTCCAGCTTGTGCTTCTTCCAGTCCAGCGTTTCTCATGATGTACTCTGCATATAAGCTAAATAAGCAGGGTGACAATATACAGCCTTGACATACTCCTTTCCCTATTTGGAACCAGTCTGTTGTTCCATGTCCAGTTCTGTTGCCTCCTGACCTGCATATAGGTTTCTCAAGAGGCAGGTCAGGTGATCTGGTATTCCCATCTCTTTCAGAATTTTCCACAGTTTATTGTGATCCACACAGTCAAAGGCTTTGGCATAGTCAATAAAGCAGAAATAGATATTTTTATGGAACTCTCTTGCTTTTTCGATAATCCAGCAGATGTTGGCAATTTGATGTCTGGTTCCTCTGCCTTTTCTAAAACCAGCTTGAACATCTGGAAGTTCATGGTTCACGTATTGCTGAAGCCTGGCCTGGAGACTATGGTTAAATATATTGAAATGCCTTGTTTCATATTCCATGGCAAACACTTTTATGATTCTCTGTCTTGTTTGTTTTGGAAGCTCATTCTCTAATACAGTCCCCATGAAAGGATTGTGAGAATACTATTCCATGTTTCCTTGCAAGTCCTTTGCTATTTGTCTTTGGCCTTTATACCTAAAGGTTAGTAGTTTGGTCAGTTCAGTTGCTCAGTCATGTACAACTCTTTACAATCCCATGAACTGCAGCACGCCAGGCCTCCCTGTCCATCACCAACTCCTGGAGTTCACTCAAACTCATGTCCATTGAGTCAGTGATGCCATCCAACCATCTCATCCTCTGTCATCCCCTTCTCCTCCTGCCTTCAATCTTTCCCAGCATCAAGGTCTTTTCAAATGAGTCAGCTCTTTGAATCAGGTGGCCAAATTATTGGAGTTTTAGCTTCAACATTAGTCCTTCCAATGAACACTCAGGACTGATCTCCTTTAGGATGGACTGATTGGATCTCCTTGCAGTCCAAGGGACTCTCAAGAGTCTTCTCCAACACCACAGTTCAAAAGCATCAATTCTTCCGCGCTCAGCTTTCTTTATAGTAGGGACAGATACAAAATCACTTTGTCCTCAGAAGAGCAACCTTACCTTTTACACATGCTTCCTCCTTACTCATCTGGCTCTAGTTCTGAGTTTTTGTTTTGGGTATTAGTTTTCTATTGCTGTGTAACAAATTACCAGAAACTTAATGGCTTAAAACAATTTAAAAAGTTATTCCCTTGCATCCTTGGAAAACAGAAGTTTAAAATCAAGGTGCTGGAAAGGGAACTAGAGGCTCTAGGGAATTCTATTTCCTTACATTTTTTAGCTTCTAGAAGTCACCTGAATTCCTTGGCTTATGACACATCACTACAACTCCAATCCTTTTACTGATTTTGGTCCTCTTGCCTCACCTTTATGAGGACCTTTGTGATTACATAGGGCCCACCTGGATAACCCACTCCAGTACTCTTGCCTGGCAAATCCCATGGACAGAGGAGCCTGGTAGGCTGCAGTCCATGGGGTCGCTAGGAGTCGGACACGACTGAGTGACTTTACTTTCACTTTTCACTTTCATGCATTGGAGAAGGAAATGGCAACCCACTCCAGTGTTCTTGCCTGGAGAATCCCAGGGACGAGGGAGCCTGGTGGGCTGCCGTCTCTGGGGTCGCACACAGTTGGACTCAACTGAAGCGACTTAGCAGCAACAGCAGCACCTGGATAATTCAGAACAATATCCTCATCTCAAGATTCTTAATTCAATCACATCTATTAAATCCCATTTGCTATATAAGGTAATATATTCACAGATTCCTTGGATCAGGACATAGACATTTTGGGAGATTATTATTCAGCCTAACACATTTTGTTTGCTCCTGGGAGATTTCCCTTTTTTCCCGTAACCTAACGATGTAATGAAAAAATGTGTTTTATGCAGGATCTACTTGCTTTCTTGTGGGAGGCCCTTCAGAGTATCTAGTCTGCCATTCTATCAGAAGCCAAATTTCCCTTAAGAAGTTCCTAAACACTTTGCATAGGCTCTGCTCCAAACTTTGGGACTCAGCATCTCTAGGGTTAGGTTTATAAACCTGTATTTTAAAACCTACTTCTGAGGTGATTCTCACAATAAACCAGAACGGAGAGGTTCTACCCCATATCCTGTTCATATCCAATGAGTGAGACATCATGAACGATCAGAGCTGACGTGGGTGAAAGAGTGGGAAAGGGGAGCCCAGGCTCTTGGCTCAGCTCCTGGGAACATATGCCTTTTCCTTCCTTTACACAGTCCCTGGAGGCCTTCTTCCATTTACTGATACCCTTAGGTCAGCCTTCCTTTATGACCTTACAAGGTAAACAGAGCCTTTGCACTGTAGAATTAGAGACTGTGAGATTACCTTTTAGAGACTGAGATTACCTTTGCCTACCTAAGTCCTTGCTTGTCCTTTAAGAGCATTTACCAAAAAAAGCCTCTTCTGATTGCAACTTTCCTGATCCATTTCTGCCAAATATAAAAGTATGGTATCTCTTCTCTTTGACTCTGACAACCCTTGAAATCTTTTTTTTTTAAAGGTATAGTTGACTTACAATATTGTGTTAGTTTCAGATGTATGACAAAGGGATTTAGTTATACATATATGTAAATGTATATATTGTCTTTTTTCAATATTTTCTATTATAGTTTATTATAAGATATTGAAAAAATTCTCTGTGCTATACAGTAAAACCTTGTTACTTAAATCTATTTTATTTATGGTATTATGCATCTGTATTCCCTTCTCCCTTCCCCTTTGATAACTGTAAGCTTGTTTCCTATGTCTTGGGGTCTGTTTCTGTCTTATAAATAAGTTCACTTGTACTGCTTTTTAGATTTTACATATAAATGATATCATATAATATTTTTCTTTGTCTGACTTACCTCACTTAGTATGATAATCTCTAGGTCCATTCATGTTGTTGCAAATGACATGATTTCACTCTTTTTTATGACTAAGTAGTATTCCATTGTGTATATATGTAACACATCTTCTTTATCCATTCATCTGTTGATGGACGTTTACACTGCTTCCATGACTTGGCTATTATACAGAGTGCTGCTATGAACATTGTAGCTTGTATCTTTTCGAAGTAGAGCTTCTGTCTTTTCCAGGATACATGCCCAGGAGTGGAATTGCTGGATCATATGGTAAATCTATTTTTAGTTTTTTAAGGAATCTCCATACTCTTTTCCATAGTGGCTGCATAACTTGTGGAATCTTGCACAGTGTTTTCTCAACCAGATATTCTACAAGGGTAGGGACCACGTCCAGTTCATCACCAAAGTCCTGTCATCAAGGCCCTGTAGTCTTTAGCCCATCATGTTAATAGTAATTGAATGGAACATGAAGCCCAGTTGCTTAGGAAGCTTTTATTGATGTGTTAGGATAGATGAGGCAATGGACAGACAGCAGAATCTATAAAAGTAACCGAACCCCCCCACAAGCTAAGGAAAACGTGGCACAAAGGGATGAGTTGTTGCATGTCTTCTTGCCCCTGCTCAGCAAAGGAGGTAAGAGAGAAAAATTAAGGATAGCAATCACCTTGCAGAAATGGCCTCACTGAGAAAGAGCTAAGAGAGAAGTACCACGATGAAGAGCTAATGTTCAGGGACTTGCTAACCGGACTGGCCAGGGCACAGCAAGCCAACTGCCCTCTGCTCTTCTCTGTGCTGGGCACTGGAGTCCAGGGCTGGGGCACTCATGGCTTGCTGCTTTTGAAGTAGGAATACAGTCCCCTGGCTGTGAGTCCTCGCTTCCCGTCTGGCGGGGCTGCATCCCGGCCTTGTGCTGAAGGGACGCTAGCGTGCAGGCTGCCCTGGTCCTGCCTTCGGATCACTGTCTCCCTCGTGTGGTCATCAACCCACTCCTGATGAACCACGGTGGGATCTCTTTCTCCCTGGCCTCCTGTCGCACTGGATGGTGGGTGAGTACTGCTTCTGTCCTGCCTGCCCGTCACAGTGCTTGCCCCAGTCTGGGCCTGCCCTCCCAGCACTGTCTCTCCTGCCTCGCAGTTGCTCACCTGTGTCTGTCTTTGACTACTGCCTGACTGCCTCTGGGGCTGGCCCTGTTCTCCTGCCCCAGTGTGCCTTGTAATCTGGCCCCTGTCCTGTTCCACGGCCTGGGGGCCACCTCCCTGTGTCTGAATGTGTCCTCCTGTCACAACCTGTCTCGACTGAGAGCCGTCTTGACTGTGGGCCTCAGTGCCTCTGATGGACTCCTGTGACTGGATGCTAGTGTTTCCTCTCTGATGGCTCCTGTCAAGCTCCCTGGTCTGAGTGTGTGTCTGGGTTTGTGAACCTGGCTGTGTCTGAATGTGTCCTCCTGTCACAACCTGCCTTGTCTGATACCTGTCTTGACTGTGAGTCTCAGTCCCTCTGGCCTGGCCACGGGTGGACTCCTGTGGTTGTGTGCTGACACTTCCTGTCTGATGGCCCCTGTCCTGCTCTGTGGTACGAATGTGTGTCTGGGTTTGTGGCCTTGTCTCTGCCTGAATGTGTCCTGTCACCCCTTGGCTTGTCTGCCTCCCACCTTGACTGTGGGCCTCAGTCCCTCTGGTGGACTCCCGTGGCTGGGTGCTGGCACTTCCTGTCTGATGACTCCTGTCCTGCTCCGTGGTATGAGTGTGTGTCTGGGTTTGTGACCTTGTCTCTGCCTGAATGTATCCTCCTGTCACCACTTGGCTTGTCTGACTGTGGGTCTCAGTCCCTCTGGTGGACTCCTGTGGCTGGGTGCTGGTGCTTCCAGTCTGCTGGCTCCTATTTTGTTCCACTGTCTGGGTTTGTGACCTTGTCTGTGTCTGAATGTGTCCTCCTGTCACCACTTGGCTTGTCTGCCTCCCACCTTGACTGTGGGCCTCAGTCCCTCCAGTGGACTCCCGTGGCTGGGTGCTGGTGCTTCCTGTCTGATGGCTCCTGTCCTGCTCCGTGGTATGAGTGTGTATCTGGGTTTGTGGCGTTGTCTCTGCCTGAATGTATCCTCCTGTCACCACTTGGCTTGTCTGACTGTGGGTCTCAGTCCCTCCGGTGGACTCCTGTGGCTGGGTGCTGGTGCTTCCTGTCTGATGGCTCCTGTCCTGCTCCATGGTATGAGTGTGTGTCTGGGTTTGTGGCCTTGTCTCTGCCTGAATGTGTCCTCCTGTCACCCCTTGGCTTGTCTGCCTCCCACCTTGACTGTGGGCCTCAGTCCCTCCGGTGGACTCCCGTGGCTGGGTGCTGGTGCTTCCTGTCTGATGGCTCCTGTCCTGCTCCGTGGTATGAGTGTGTATCTGGGTTTGTGGCCTTGTCTCTGCCTGAATGTGTCCTCCTGTCACCACTTGGCTTGTCTGCCTCCCATCTTGACTGTGGGTCTCAGTCCCTCCGGTGGACTCCCCTGGCTGGGTGCTGGCGCTTCCTGTCTGATGGCTCCTGTCCTGCTCCACGGCCTGAGTGGCACTTGTCCCGGTCTGAGTTGTGGTTCCAGTGACGGTCTCACTTGTCTGGTGGGCTCTGTCCTGGTTGCTGGCCTGCGGCTGTCTCTCTGTCCCCCTCTCTCTGGTCTGAGGACTCTTGTCTTCTTGCATTCTCTGGGCCTGCTCCACGTGGCCCCTTGCTTGTGTAGACTGGCTCACTCCCTCCTGTCTCTGGGACTCAGACTGCCTGTCTTGGTGACTGACCTGAGCAGAGCTGATGTCCTGACCCTGGGTCTGAGGCCCAGGCCCTCCTGGCCCCCTGGAAGGCTGCTCACTCTGTGAGTCGCTGCTCCCTGTTGGGCCTTGTCTGTTCCCAGGCCTTCCCACTGCAGTGCTGCTTCTCTGTCCTGCCCCTGGCTCTTGGGTGGCTGCAGGGGCACCACGGCCAGACTCCTGAGATCCACATGCTCCCTCAGGACCCTCACTCAGTGTCTCGAAACAGGCCTGGGCGACTTTGAACACTAAGACCAAGAATTCCTTGAATTCCACTGTCCCTGTGTCATCTTCGTCCAGCAGGCGCAGGACTTCATCCACAGTGGCCGGATCATGGGGTTTCTGTGGAGAAGACGAGGCTACGTCAGTACCCCTCCTCTGAGGAGGACGAGGTCAGGCCAGTCAGCTAAGCTTCCAGGCATCCCACCTCCGGGCCTGGGGGCCCAACTGCTTGGCACCCCCCACACCGCGCGCGCACACACACACACACACACACCCTGCTACCACAGAAGCACTAACACAAAATCACTCTCATTGAGTCCAGCCTCTCTCCCTCAAGGGCAGGAAGCATGCTTTGTGTTGTATCCTGTGTGTTGGGCCCAGTTTCCGGTCTACAGGAGAACTGGATAAAGATTTCATGAAGAATGGCGAAATGACTGAGCTTGTCGATTCTTCAGGCTGCCCTCAGGCCCTGGACCCTGGCATGGAGGTGTTTTTTTTCTCCAGCGAGCACACCACCAAGAAAAGCTCAGCAGGAAGATGGCCCCGTGGGAATTCTGTGAGGTCCTCACTGAGGAGCTCAGGTGTTTTCCCAAGTTGGGGCGTCTGGTGGGTTGCCTTCAGTGTGCAGAAGCAGCACCCTGCTGTGCCCACACCTTCCTGTCCCCAGGACTTTCACCATCCTGGTTGCTTTAGCTGTACACCAAAGGCAGGGAGAGTGAGGAAATGCATCAGGGCTCTGGGGCTGTCTTGCAGGGAGGGGCTCCCAGAGTCTCGCCTAGCTGCTACACCTCACTTCTGATGCGACCTCTCAGCTAATATATTGGAGCAACTGCTTCCAGCCAAGCACAAAGCCGTACTTCTTGTGAATGCTCCTTACTGATGATCACACTTCCAGTAGACGTAGACGTGGCCGCCATATCAGATTTAAGAAGCAGCAGAAAGTAACCATTGCCATTTCTAGAATAGTCAAAGGCTCCGTTCCTTTCTGAGCTGTCCCTTTAGTGTCCTCTTACTCTGTCTCCAAATTAGAATTAATTGAAGTCAAGGTATTTCAAGGACCAGGCCCGTGACCATCCCTGCTCCCTCTCCTGCTCTTTCTCTGCTGCGCAGCCTCCATTAGGACTGGCGGGGCTGGGTGTAGCGGCTTAGAATCCCAAGCAAATATGGCCATTCTCTCTTCCCTCCTGCTCCCCACACCCCGACCTGTGCGTCTCGTACCACGATGACATCAGCGAACTCTTTCTCCAGGAGCCTTTTGAGCTCCCCTCTTTCCAACACTGCACAATCGCCCTCCATCCTGGCATAGCGCCTGAAGGCTTCGATGATCCCATTAATGTTTCGCAGTAACTGCGGCATCTTTGAGTCCTGCTGAGGAAAGAGGAAAAGCCCCAGCTTGGGGGATCCATAATCAACCTAGCTGTTTCCTAGAGAGCACTTTTGCTTCTAAGTCCTTTCTTTGCCTATTCAGCTCTGCTTTGGGCCCCTCTGCTGTGTCTTCCTTGGTATTGCCTACGTAACGCGTTTTACCAACGGGAAGGAGGAGCAGGTGTGGTTGCAGGCAGGGTCTAGATGCGGCCCCACCTCCTCCCTGTCAGGTGAACTGGGGCGGGCCGCTTTGCCTCTCCATGCCTCAGTTTACTCACTGAGAAATGAAGGCAGTACTATTATTTATTTTATACGATTATTGTGAAGATTTAAAGAGATTTTTCATATAAAACACTTGGCAGATGCTGGTAAGGCTAAGTGCTAGCTATTAAATATCACTAGCAGGTTATTATACCCACATATAATTTGTGCATATCTATGTACACTCTTCTGCTCACCAGGCACTTTCAGAGGCATCATCTCCTGTAATCCTGATTATCTTCACTTTTTTTTTTTCTTCACCTGTAGGTGAAGAAACAGGCTCAGAGAAGTTAGGTAATTTGCCCAAGGCCACACAGCTTATAAGGAACCAAGAAATCCTAGAAGCCAAATGCTGTGAGCTTTCTAGACTGTACCCCACGGATAGGGCAATGCTGTTGCTATCACAGGTATTGGGGTCCTGCCAGGAACACCCACAGGCAATAAGTACATATGTGGGTCAACTCCTGCCTCTGATGGGGGCCAAGGAGGAACCCCAGGGCTCAACTCTGCCCTTTCTGGCTTCCTTTTTGGAATGTGTTCACGGAGAAGCCGGGCTGCCAGCTGCCGGGAATACTGTGGAGCTGGTGCCTTCCTGGATGGGAGGCCTTCCAATTCTGAGAGTCCATGTTTCTCTGAATGTGACCTCTGTCCTCAGTGCTGGGACCTGGGAGGAAGTCAGCTGCCCATAGCTGTGTGGCTCCTCCACGGCCCTGGTGGCCTGTGAGGAACTGAAGGGTGAGTTTCCCTGGTTTCTGGATTTGGTGGGTGAGCAAGAGGCAAAGAAACCTGGACATGCATTGAGCAGAAGCCTTGGAGAGCCCAAAAGAGATGACCATCACACATGGTGAGCTTCAGACGCAAGCGGGGGTTGTGAGGAATGGAAAGCTACAGACGCTGGAAAGCCAGGGGGAAGAGTGCCATGGAGAAGGGAAGAAGGAGGCCGTGGGGGAGAGAAAGGCATGATTAGAGAGTGAAGTGAGGAAAGGAGGGAAGGCAACTCAGTGCTGGAGGAAGCAGATTATGTGGAAAGTTACAGACCCTAGGGGAGCTCTTCAGGGGGTGTCCTTGCTACCATCTAGTAGCCAAAAATCACGGGCAGACCTTGCTTCCTTGTGTAGGTCAAAAATCAGACTATTGCACCTCAACAGAGAAGTGAAAAGATCTTAAAAAAAAAAAAAATCCTTGTGGAAGAAGAGGCCACTGACCTTTAAACTGTACAGATAATAATAAGATAGTAAGGTAACCTTTTAGTCACATTTCAAACCCCTTAGAATAAATGTGCAGACTCATGACTTTCCTGGTGGTCCAGTGGTTAAGACTCCATGTTCCCATTGCAGGGGTCCCAGGTTCGATCCCTTGTCAGAAATCTATATCCCACATGCTGCAACTAAGTTTGCCTGCTGCAGCTAAGACCTGGTGCAGCCAAATAAATAAATAAATAATATTAAAAATGAAGTCTCAAAAAAATCACGAACTCATCTTGCCTATATATGGCCCTGGGGTGGGGAAGGGCTGCTATGTAAGTCTCTCCCTCCGTGAGAAGTCTCAACCCCATTGTTGGGTTTGGCAGAAGTTGCTTGGTGGCACAGACTCTGAGCACTGCAGTGAGGCTTCCAGAACCTTAAAAACCAGAGACCCTTAGCTGATCTAGGAAGGCACATGGTGGCTCTGTCACTCTTGCCAACACAGCCTCGCAGTGAGAGGAGCTGCTGCCAGGGCAGCTGCAGGGGAGGAGGAGAGAGTGTACCTGCTTTGGGAAAACACCTGGTTTTCCCAGGGCCCATCAGAGCAGATGCTTTCTGCCCACAGCCACCACTGATAGCCCTACAAGACGCTATCTGATAGCCCTGGTTTTATGAACTCAGATCAGCAAGACACTGATAGTGAGAAAGAGGTTCCTCAAGAGGGGACTTACCTAATGCACAGGTAAGAGTGAGAAAAAGGTTCCTCAGGAGGGAACTTACCTAATGCACAGGCAGGATGAAGCAAGTGGCTGTTATGCGGTCTTTGGAGTACCAGGTGAGTGGGATGGCAACCTTTTATAAGGGATTTAAACAAGGCTAGTGTTTTAGACAGGATGTCCCCGCCTCATGGGAAGGCTTGATTCATCCAAGCTCACCCAGCCCAGTCTCACCTCCCTTCTTGTCTGTTTCACCTACTGGTCTAATTAGCAGGCCCCTCCTACCACATTTGGTGTCCTTTGTCCAGCTCTCATCTCTTTCTGGGTCTATCTCCTCATGACAGGGCATCACCTTTCCAATGTGATGGTCTTGGCACAGGTAGGGGTTCCTGGTAAGCATTCTTCCTCTTGGTGTGACTGCCCAGTCATGGACTTTCCCCTCCTTTTTTTCTTAAATACGAACATTCATGAACATAGCCATCTACTAAGGGTTATCCTTTTCAAAGTGGTCACTTTGTGAGGCTACACATGTTTTTCTGATGATGTTGCCATTCCTTAGAACATTCTTGGGATTTTTCTTGTGGAAATTGTCTTTCATACCAAATTTATGAGACATGAAAAAACTCCTGTCTCGTGCCTTGGTGGTTAGCCTCATTTTTTTTTTTTTTATCAAAACAAAGAAGGCTAATACCTCTTAGCCCAAAAACCCATCCTATATGTGGGTAGCTTCTTACAGCTGGTGAAAGAAGAGGCTTAAGATGACTGTGTGTAACCCCTTCATTGATAAGACAGGGAACTCAGCTGATCAACTAATCAGCAGATATTTATGGAGAGCCATTCAGACATAGATCTATGAGGCCTGAGGACTCAGTGTTGACCAGCAGGTAGGTTATGTCAACAGGCTGATGTCTCAGGGAGTTTTCAGCTGGCAGTCACATGAGAAAGTCCCCAAGAAGGTAACAGTAATGACAATTATGCTTTGATTTGACTTCATTCTCATCGCTATCTCATTTCCTTGGATCCTCATGACAGGGGCCCTTTTGACTTGACAGGGCCAAGCCCCTTTTATAAATGAGGATACTGAAAATTCTCAGAGAAGTGGCCACTCCATGTGGAAAGGACAGGGCTGCAGAGAGCCTCTCTGCTTTGGGCTGTGGTCCCTCCATCCTAGCACACTGCCACTAATTTTTTTCTCCATGACTTTTGACATTTTCCACACATCAAATTTGTTCTCCATGGATGAAGAACAACCATCCTTGAGGATGCTGAGAAGGAAGAATTCTTTGCTCTGAAGTCAAGCCCAAAGGAGCTCCGAAGCCACACTTTGCAGAAAGTACTAGTAACTCTTCAAGTGCCTCTGGGTGGGGAAAAGCACCTTTGCCATCCTCACTTACATGCCGGAGTGTGCATACAGGAAAGGCAGTGACATGATGGGCAGGTGCAGGAAGGGCCTTGGTTGCAGCATTTGGCATAGCAGACGCAGCCCCGCAGTCGTGGCAGGAGCCTCCGCGCAGGACAAAGAGCAGGGGTGACATGCAGACAGCAGGAGGGGCTGCAGCAGGCTTTGGGGTTGGAGAGGTCTATCTACAGGGGGTTGGGATGGGGGCAGAGGTTGCTATGGTTACGGGTCAGAATTAGGAGAAGGCTAGTATGAGAGTGAAGTTGGTGAGCAGGAGGGGGTTCAGCAAATTAGAGCTTCCTGCTTTGAATGATGTGCTAAGTCTCATCAGAAAGGGCTTAGAACTTCCAGAAAGACTTGGAAACTAAAGGAAAGTAAACTAGGAAGGGGATAAGCCAGGTGCTTTATCTATGGGGTAACTTTGAGGTAGGTGTCGTACATCCAATTCACAGATGAGGAAGCTGAGGTATAGAGAGGTTACATAACCTATTCAAGGCCTCATATTTAGAAAGTGGCACACCTGGGCTTGAACTTGGGTCTGCCTGCCTCTGAAGCCTGTGTCTTTCCATGTGCCTGGAACAGGGCTAAACCTGGGAGTGTGAAGAGCTGAGGATCCACAGAAGTAGAGATAAATGAGTGGGTGGAGGGAGGTTGGCTGGAATGGGGGGGAGTGCTGGGGGAGATGAGGAGGTGGCAAAGCTGGGGACCCACACTGAGTATGTAAATTTATTAGTTGGTAAATTTGTGAAGAGTTGTTGCAAATGAGTGACTTTACTGTATACTCACATCTCCTGGGCATGCTGGGAGGTGGGGGGCAGAGACAGGCTGGGCACCCTAGCAGGAGTGGAGTGAAACTCATCCTCTACCCGCTCTGCCTTGGAATAAAGAAAAATCTCAAAGAAATCAGTTTATTTTTTCCCTTCGATGTCTTCTCACACACTGACTCAGAAATTCACTGCTGACCTCTGCCTGGTTGATTTCTACAAGCATCTGACAACTGGTACTTGCTGCATAGCAGTGGGCTACAAATAGAGAATAAGATCCTGCTTCCCTGGAAGTAAGTCTAATTGGGAGAACAGGCCATGTACACCACAAATAATTACTTAATAATGGAAGACAAAGTTTTGTAAAATGTTAAATAAAAGAGCCTGCTCACCAGACACCTTCACCTCTACCCAGGAGCACAGAATGGTGACATGGGACAGGGGCCTGGCAACTGGGAGTGCTTAGAGAGTGGCCATTCAAGTCTCCTTCCCAAAATAGCAGAAGATGGGAAATTCTGTAATCCTGGGCTTCACCCTGAGAAAAGAGCAAAAGCAAGTCTAAAAGCCAGAGAGCTGTTGCCTAAAGTTACTTGGGGATTGAGAGAATTTTCCTGTCCTTTCAAAGCCCACACATCCTGACTGCAGGACAGGGTGATGGGCATGGTTCTTAGAGGGAAAATGAACAGTGGACAGTTCTGAGCCTCCTTATTCTCTCTCTGCCCCAACTGGAGCCTCTTCTCCCCAAACCAGCCTACCTGGGCTCTGATCAGAACATCCGGAAGCCCTGATACTCAAGTTCAGCCCCAGAAATACCAGGGAGGATTAGGCAGGTACCAGATATGCTCCTGTTGACACAGTTTCCAGTGACTTGTGAATTAGACATTCTGAGCTGAATCCCTGACCTGACAGGTTGTATTGGCCCTGTGGTTTCTCTGAGTCCTGATTTAGGCAGAGAGCACGTGGCTGACACTGTCATTGGCATCCTTGGTTGGCCAGGAAAGCTGGAAAATGCCATTTGGAAGAGAATCCAAATGTCCCAGATCTAAGCGTCCAGCCCATAGGCAGAGCTCCTGGAATCAGCAAACTGGAAGATTGCAACCTCCTTCTTCCCACTAGGAAAAAGAAGAAATATTGTGGAAGGAGGAGGAATTCTTCCTTTTCTTGCTTCACCAGGGCTCAGATCTCTACAAAGTCCCCGTGGTATCAGAGGTTTGTTGACTTAAATGTAATGGTAACAGGCATTTCCCACTATGCCCTTATTTCTGTCGTAGCCACTGGTCTAAAGCATGGACCTGTCAATTCCCACAAAAGCCCAACTTGCAAGCCCTCTTTCTGCCTTAGATGCATTCCTCTCTGTCTCTGCCATGCAGATGGCTCCCATCTTCAGAACAACCCAACCACCACATTCTATAATCTAGTTCCAGATAATCCCAACCAGATAGATCTTTCTCTCTCTTTTTAGAATTTTTAAAATTTATTTGGCCTTGCTGGGTCTTTGTTGCTGTGTGGGCTTTTCTCTGGTTGCACTGAATGAGCTTCTCATTGCGGTGGCTTCTCTTGTTGCAGAGCACAGGCTCTCGTTGCTGTACATTGACTCAATAGTTGCAGCTCCCAGGCTGTAGAGCATAGGCTCAGTAGTTATGGTGTGCAGGCTTTGCTGCCCCTTGGCATGTGGGATCTTCCCAGACCAGAGATCAAACTTGTGTCTCCTGCATTGGCAGACAGGTTCTTTACCACTGAGCCACCAGGAAAGTCCCAGATGAAATCTCTCTTAAACATCTTAGCTTGCCTTCAGTAATTTTACAGTCTTATTTTGGGGGCGTGCATCCTTTACAGAATTCATTTTACTCTACTGTCATTATCATTGCTTGTCTCTTTGCTTAATCATCCTTTTTTTATTGACCCTCCTTGTACGGACAAGGCTGTTTTGCAGTAAGTGTGTGATGACTTGATCTGGAAGACCTATCTGTTCTTCAGGAAAACACGGCTTTTCCCTGAGACTGTGAAGGCTGGGCAGTGTGTCCTTATACCGTGCCTGGTCCCATATTCCATCCCACTTGAGCGTCAAGGCTTCATTCCTGGGTCCTCTGGGATACAGTAGGATGGCACAGCATCCAAGGCTAAGGGATCCCAGGACCAAACGAAGGAAAGTTCCACTGCAGCTCTCATCAGGATGGACTGGATTTGTGCCAGTCTCCCCACAAACCGTACAAACCTGCCTGAGTGGGTTTCCACTAGGGTTGGTCAGCTTTCAGCTATTTCCTCCTTCATTGATTAAAGCACCCATCCCTCCCAGTGAGCCAGGATTAAGAGGTGATGACAGGGTGTTCTGAGCACACCGAATGACAAAGGAACACTGAGGGTGTGCAAAGGTGAAAGCCAAGAAGTAGGGAGTTACTTCTGGGGCTTGGAACGCAATCCCTGTTTAACAGGAAGAGGATGAGGGCCAGGGCTGTGGGCCACTGAAATCATTGTAGGGGCTGCTGGCTATTGGTGAATGTGCACATTCCCTGTCTTCAGATCACCTTGATGGGAAGAGGCCAAGAAAGCATGTGGCATGACTTTTATCCCCAGGAGTGGAAACAGACCAACACAGGCTCCATGGCTTGAGGACATCCCTTGTTTATGCCTGATAGTTATTATGAGGTTAAAAATTAGTGTGTCTGAAAGAGCGTGGTAAACTGGTAAAGACTAAAACCTGCATATGTGTGTTAGTTGCTCAGTCATGTCCGACTCTTTGTGAGCCCATGGACTGTAGCTTGCCAGGCTCCTCTGTCCATGGGATTCCCCAGGCAAGTATACTGGAATAGGTTGCCATTGTCTTCTCCAGGGGATCTTCCCTATCCCTGGAATCAAACTGCGTCTCCTGCATTGCAGGCAGATTCTTTACCATTTGAGCTACCAGGGAAGACCTAAAATATGCATAGGAAATTGTTATTTAAATAATTTAAATAACAATTATGTTGTTATTTAAATTAGTAGTGGCAAGTAGTCCTTTTGAATACAGAGACAAGGAATGCACCTACACAAAATTAATTTCACATGAATCCCTCATTCCACCTTTTAAGAAGCACTGATCTAAAATCATAGAAACAGACACACCTTGGAAAATAAAAAAGTAGAAATTTAAAGAAAACAGTGGGTGATTGTTCATGAATAAAGGTATGTTTATTCTCCCACAAAAGGGTGTACCACAGACTTCCTTTAATTACCTTCGTATGAGTTTATCCAACATTAACTATTTTAGAACAAATAGCTAATGTTAAGAGCCTTTATTTGCAGATCATTCCAAAATGAAACGATAGTTATCTACGTAGCAGAAAGAGGTAATGTTGAACTTTCACAACCTCTGTGGTCCAGAAAGCTAGACACAGTCTGGCAGCGGGCCTGCCTCTGGTCACCTGCGTGCAGAGCTGCTGGGCGACTCTCTGGGGCCGTGGCTGAGGGTCTGGCCGTGCAGGGCTCCCCTCTGAGGGCTGAGAATCTGCTTTCACACCCTGGTTCCCAAATCGATGGCTTCTGATATTTGGTGGCCTTTGCAATTCCTGTCAGGGTTTCCTGAGTCCATGTACCTGACAACTTTGCTGCCTAAGGAGTATACATCTGGACCCTGTGTGTGCTATCGTTTTTCACCTACATGCTGGTGAAGTGGTAACAGTGGCCAAGGCAGATGTCACCTCCTCCAGGAACACCAGCATGGGCCTGACTACTGAGTCAGAGTCCCAAACTGAGTGGGGCGGGCTGGTCATGAGTAAGCCTGGAAGGCTGCATGGTAACAGAGGCTAGTGCCAGGGAGCAGTCACAGAAGCCAAGTTTCTTCACTCAGACTGTGGAGTAAATTCAGGTGCAATAGATGCTCTGACCTTGGACACTGGCCAACACTGCCGAGGAGGTGGCGATGGGTCCACTGGGGTCAGGAGAGACCCTATTAGTGCAGTGCGCTTAGCTCCCTCACTGAGGCCAGTGCCTGTGGCCTGTGTGCTGACCACATGCCAGCCACCGTGCCAAGGTGACTTCACACACCCCGGCATCTTAGCCTCTCACAACACCTTGAAATGTTCTTCTTATTCCATATTTCACAGGAGGGACCTGAGTTCCAAAGAGGTGAAATGACATATCCAGAGCCACGTGGACTGGGGTGGAGATGGGACTGGAGCTACCATTTTTATTCCAGGGTCTGCCTCTTGCTTACATGTTGGCCTCCATGGTGGGTTTTGGGGACGAGGTAGGCGTGAGGAGCAGGAGTGGCCACGAGAGGCAGGTAGGGCATGTTTTGGGAGCATGCAGCCCTCTGTCACAGCCCCCTGAGCTGGGTAGAAGCAGAGATTGAGGCGGAAGTTCCCACTGAGGAATCCTGGCATATGTCAGGTGGCAGATTCTCAAAAGGCTTCATGAGGCCTGGGCGTGGAAGCCTGAAGCATCATCTGAGGTCACCGATGACAGATGGTTTTAGCCTCTTCCTTTGCTGTCACTTCCCTGGTGGCTCAGACGGTAAAGCGTTTGTCTACAATGCAGGAGACCTGGGTTCAATCCCTGGGTTGGGAAGATCCACTGGAGAAGGAAATGGCAATCCACTCCAGTACTATTGCCTGGAAAATCCCATGGACAGAGGAGCCTGGTAGGCTATAGTCCATGGGGTCGCAAAGAGTCGGACACGACTGAGCAACTTCACTTTCACTTAGCTGTCACCAGCTAAGGACTTGGGGCTTCCTTCCCTGCTTCTGAGTCTTTCTTTTTAGCCTGTCTTCAGGCAGGCGTGACTTTTCTTTTCTATTGGTCAAAATGGAAACTGAGGGCCTCACAGGCCAACCAGTCCCAGGGTCTAGCCTGGTTCTACCACTTACAAGCTCAGTGACTTAGGACAAATCCCTTAGCTTCTCTGAACCGTGGTCTCTTCTCTAAAAATGGCATTTATCTAATGCCTCTTCCTTCATGGATGGTGTGTTGCTGCTGCTAAGTCACTTCAGTCGTGTCCGACTCTGTGCGACCCCAGAGACGGCAGCCCACCAGGATCCCCTGTCCCTGGGATTCTCCAGGCAAGAACACTGGAGTGGGTTGCCATTTCCTTCTCCAATGCATGAAAGTGAAAAGTCAAAGTGAAGTCACTCAGTTGTATCCGACTCTTAGCGACCCCATGGACTGCAGCCTACCAGGCTCCTCCATCCATGGGATTTTCCAGGCAAGAGTATTGGAGTGGGGTGCCATTGCCTTCTCCAATGGATGGTGTGTAGATTAAGTAAAATAATGAGTCACTGGTGGTTTTCCTGGTGACTGTTCAAAGCAGACTCTCAATAGATGTTTGATGTCAATTATGAAAATGATCAATAACATTCTTAATTTTGAAACTAATTAAAGCCAAGGGAAAGGGAAAAAAAAAAAGAATACTGAAGATAACAACATGAGCTGCTTGGCACTGGGCTTAAAGTCCTACCACATGAAGCACAAGAAGACTTGGTGTGATTAAACAGAAAAACCAGATTTCTCCTATGGTGTGAGGGGGTCTGTAATAGTCTCTAGAATGTAACACAGTTGAATTATGATCATTGCATGTGTGTTCATCTGCAGAGGACACATCTCCTTAAGTTGCAACATATATTTCTCTATTCAGTACCAAATAGGGCCAGACGTAGTTTGAATTACAGTTGATGAAAAGTCTGAACTTCGAGCAACGGTGAATAGAAAGCCAGAAATTATCTGTGATTTCTATAACAGCTCCTGGCACAAGGATGTGAATATTTGGAGGTTTGTTGACAAAGAGGTTTGGCGGGTGACGCAGATCCAGAATAGCGCAAGAAGGAAATCCCGAGAGGACCACACCTGGGAGGTCCGTCCATTCCTCAGTGAGGAGGGACTCTGCCTAACCCCAGAAGTGCTCTGAAAATTGTTGGGTAATTTGAGAATGCAGTTTTCCTTAATATTTTTTTTTCATCAAACTTCACATCATTTACACAAGTAGGTTTCAGCATGTTGAAGCCTCTTTGCTGTCCATTCCTAAGCTCTGAGTTGAAAGAAGCCCTGCAGGTGTTGCTAAGGCTAGAGTTCTGAGCAGTGGGGGAGGCGCCCCAGCTGCCTCCTTCTAGGACCCCGGCCCGGACCTGGCGCTCTAGCCTGTGTCCTGCCCAGGGCTTGCTTCTCTCTGGTCGTACTGCATGTTTCATGGGAGCTCCTCTTAAAATGAGACTTCTTGGCTCAGTTCTCTTTGATGCCACTGCTGCTACGTGTATAAAACCTATTCTAGAACATGCAGGATGTGAGGTGATCCCATCTGGGGCAGGACCACATCTGTTCCACCACGAAAGGGTTTGTGTTTTTCTTTTCTTTCTTAAAAGAAGAAGGCTTTTACATATTTCCAGCACTAACAGTCAGTCCTCTTTTTTTAAGCATGATAAAAACTGTCCCTACAGGAGGTGAAGAGGATATAGACTGATAATTACAGGTTGGCTCACTACCCTTAGGGAGGCTGTCGAGATGGAGCATGGTGTTGGAAGCATGCTCACGGTTTCTTCGTATGGTCCCATATATTATGGTTCTCCAGAGAAACAGAACCAATGCAGAGTTTATTTTAAGGAAATGGCCCTCGTGCCTGGTTGGACTTGGCAAGTCTGAAATTCACAGAGCAGGTCAGCAGGCTGGAAATTCTGGGGAGAGTTGATGTTACAGTCTTAAGGCCAAAGGCAGGCTGGAGGGAAAATTCTCTGTCTTCCTGGTATCTCAATATTTTTCTCATAAGGCCTTCAACTGATAAGACGAGGCCCCCCAAATTAATGAATGTAATCTGCTATACTCAAAGTTGACTGATTTAAATGTCAATCATATCTAAAGTATAGCAACATCTAGACTGATGTTTGAGCTCCACGGCCTAGCTGAGTTGGCAAATTAACTATCACAGTCTGGATACATGTCTGGTTTTCTCAGTCCTGGTTTTTCATACTTTAGGGATCTCCCCAATCCCTGCCCTGATTTCTTAGTAAGTCATCAATGCCTTGTACCTTGATCTGGACTTTTATTCCTAGTCTTTTTCCCTAAGAAGTTTGTCTCAGATTTCTTTAATTATAGTAAAGCAATTCTTTTCTTATTAAAAGCACTATATATACATGAAAGAAAATTTAGAAAAATTGAGAAAGCAAAAGAGTAAACATTACTGTAATATCACTCATCAGAAATAACCCCAAATTGTTTATTCTTGCAGTCATTTTTCCATGTGTAAGCCATGACAATAATAGCTAATACATATAACTTACTCTGTTCCAGTTATTAACTCATTCAGTGTTCCAAGCATCAGTGAAGTAGGTACCATTATTATTTCTATAACAAATGAGTTTAAAAAGGCACAGTGCAGTTAAGTGACCTGCCCAAGGTCACACAGCTTATAAATGGCAGTCTCAGACTGAGACCCAACCACTCTGGCTCTGGAGTCTGGGCTTTTAATCACTTTGTTATAGTGTCCCTGTATACATAGATTTTTCTATAATATGGGGATTAGTCTATATACAGTGTATGGTTTATTGTTGCTTGCTTTTCATAATTAATTTTTTTTTTTTGGCTGTGCCAGGTGGCATGTGGGATCCCAGTTCCCCCACCAGATAGCGAACCTGTGCCCCATACATTGGAAGCCCAGAGTCTTCTATGGAACTGCCAGAGAAGTCCCACAGTTAACATTTTTAAGGTTGTTAAATAATCTTCACCTTTTCCACGTCATGTTTAGTGGCAAAGAATTCCACTGGATGGAGGAGCTGTTACTTATTTAATCATTCCTCTCTTCAGCTTTTTAGGTTGCTGAGTTTTTTCCCTTTTGTGAAACACACCACATGAATTTTCTTAAACATATTTTATACATTTTTTCTTAATAAATGAAAAATTTCATTTCATTTATAAATGAAAAACTTCATTTCATTTATAAATGAAAAACTTCATTTCATTTATAAATGAAAAACTTCATTTCATTTATAAATGAAAAACTTCATTTCATTTATAAATGAAAAACTTCATTTCATTTATAAATGAAAAACTTCATTTCATTTATAAATGAAAAACTTCATTTCATTTATAAATGAAAAACTTCATTTCATTTATAAATGAAATCATGAGGGCAAAGAGCACAAATAATGTTAAGCCTGTCCACATTGTTCAGTTGCTATGTTGTGTTTGACTCTTTGCTACTCTATGGACTGCAGCGTGGCTGCATGACAGGCTCCCCTGTCCTCCACTATCTCCTGGAGCCACAGACTAAATTACTGTCTCAAAATGTGGTTCAATTTATACTTCCATGAAAGTTCAGCCCCGGGAACTGCCTGACCCTGCCCTGACCCTGATGTCTATTATTTTAAAAGTTCCCACTTTAATTGGTGGTGTCTCAAGGTTATGTTTTGAATTCTTCTCATAGATTATGAGAGCATTCTATTGGTCATTTGTATTTTATGTATAAATATTTGGTTGAATTCTTTTGTCCACTTTTTAGAGACAGAAAATATAGACTTTCAGACAAAACCCTTTTGATGATGGATGCTCATCAAATTAGAAGTAGATACGCTTCATAAAAAATCCTTGTAGGGAACTTCTCTGGTGGTCCAGTGGCTAAGACTTTGCATTCCCATGCAGGGGCCAGGGTTCGATCCCTGGTCAGGGAACCAGATCCTACATGATGCAACTAAGGATACTGCACGCCACAACCAAGACCTGGTGCAGCTAAATAAATAAATATATTTTTTAGAAATCCTTATACATCATTACTTTTTGTACATTCAAACTCTTTTATTTTAAAAATGACTTCTAAACACTTCTTTCTCTATTGCTTGGTGACGGGTTTCTTTTTCTGTCATCTCTAGATCCCGGGGCCTTAGCTGTTTTTTTGTAAACTCATTGACCTTGATGGAATGACCTGGGCTCCCAGCAGCCATGATGGGCCCTGGGCAGAGACTAGGGTGGATTCGTCTGGAGGATGAGTTGATCGGGACATGAGGAAGACAAGGGAGTGGGGCTGTGGCCAGCTGCCTGATGCCCTGTGGCTCAGCCTCCGGGCTGGAGGCTGCTTGGGCCTGGTGGAGGCTCTTGGACCGGAACCAAGGAGCCTGCTTCTCCAAGTCTCACTGCCTCTCCAGGCCTCATGAATTTGTTTGAAAAGCAGGGGCAGTGACGGTTCTCTCATAGGAGTGTAGAGAGGATCCAATGTGAAAGCACTTAGCAGATGGTTATGAATTATAATGAAAGCAAAGTTATTATTTGGAGGTATGATTGTAGTTCTGCTTCTTCAGGGGAAGAGTTGGATGGTTGGGGGTAAGCAGGTCCAAGCTTGTCATGTTTGGAAGGTTTGACATTCTGGGGTAGGATATCCCAGGTGGTGGTAGTGGTAAACGATTTGCCTGCCATTGCAGGAGACATAAGAGACATGGGTTTGATCCAGGGGTAGGGAAGTTCCCCTGGAGGAGGGCGTGGCAGTTCACTCCAGCATTCTTGCCTGGAGAATCCTATGGCCAGAGGAGCCTGGCAGGCTACAGTACAGAGAGAGGGTCACACAGAGTCGGACACGACTGAAGCAACTGCATGCATGCATGCTACTGATGGGGACTTCCTGGGTGGCGCTAGTGGTAAAGAACCCATCTCCCAATGCAGGAGACACAAGAGACTCGGGTCTGATCCTTGGTATGGAGGGCAGGAGTGGCACTGGAGTGGCAATCCTCTCCAGTATTCTTGCCGACAGAATCCCATGGACAGAGGAACCTGGCAGGCTACAGTCCATAGCATCACAGAGTCAGACATGACTGAAGCGATGTAGCATGCACACACGCAAGCTAATGATCTCCCCACCCCAGGTTCTCTGAGTCTCAATGTCTTCACCTGCGATGTGAGGATAATTATAGTATTAACCTCATTGGGCTATGTGAGGATTAAATGAGTTAATCTATATAAAGCATTGAGATTAGCTGTTGGCACCTCGTAAGAGTTTTTCATGAATTAATTCATTAAATCATCACGTAATCCAGTGAGTTAGATACTACTTGACCCACACTTTACAGGGAGGAAGAAACTGAGACCAGATGGGTGGCCAGGCCAAGGTCACACAGCTATTAATTGGCTAAGCTAGGATATACATCCAGGCAGTCTGTCTTGAGAGTCTGCATTTCTAACCACTATACATACTGCAACTATTCTATACTGGGAATGAGGGAAAGGGTGGGTGAGGAAGGAGAGAAACCTGGCCTTTGCCTCCCAAAACTTAACAGGTTTTGGTATGATTCTCAGCCCCAGCTGGCACAGCTTCCTCCAGCCACACCTCCTCCTGGAAGTCTTCCCAGATAAGCCCTACCCATATGATCACTCCTCTTTTTTCCATATGCTTTGAACTTATGAACCTAGTTGTCTGCATGGTGCCTTGTAAAATTGCCTGGTGTAATGCTTTGATAATTGTCATTCAATTTAATGCACATTTATCACATGCCTAGAACAGAGGGCTAGAACCATGGGAAATGCAGACATGGCTAAAACAGTTCCTCCTTGCCAGGCATTTATGATCTTGTCAAGAACATAATCAAAGACAGTCATAGGAAATACCAATGAAAGAGAAATTGAGATTAATGTCATAAAAGAAATAGGGCTTCCCAGGTGGTGTTAGTGATAAAGAATCTGCCTGCCAATACAGGAGACACCAGAGATGTGGATTCTATCCCTGGGTCAGGAAGATCCCCTGGAGAAGGAAAGAGCAACCCACTCCAGTATTCTTGTCTGGGCAATCCTATGGATAGAGGAGCCTGGCGGGCTGCAGTCCATGGGGCCACAAAGAGCAGGACACGACTGAGCGACTGAGTATTATAGAAGTAAGGGGAAGATAAGGCTTAATACAGGTTCAGGGTCGGGGGGCTCTGAGAAAGCCTCACAGATCATGCATTTGCACTGGGTTTTGAGGGATGGCTAAGACTTTAAGAGACAGTGTGGTGGGACAGCAATCAGAGAAAAGAGCAGGAACAAAGACCCAGCCTATGAAGTGTGTTCTGAAATGTAAGACATCATTGACAGTTGCTACCGTGGCCTGCTGTGGTCATTCTTAATAGGAGCAGGCACTTGGGCTTCTATTTCCTGGCACCTGTCCGAGTTCCAGACCCTCAGGTTTTAGTCAGTGGGCTCTGCCTTTGAGAGAGAGAGGCTGAGGGTTGAGAAATGAATCAAGTTTTTCCTCCCTCTTTGGTATTTTATTCACTTTTCTGGAAGCTATTGCAGGGAAGCCAAACAAGCCTGGGGGCCACATTAAAAAAAAAAGTCTTTGCCCTTAAGACTTATTCTTGTGTTTGCATCTCATTAAAAAAATTTTTATTTATATTTTTATTTTATTAAATTAAAAATATTTATTTATAGTATTTTATTTTATTAATAAAATTTTATTAAAATATTAAATGTTTTTATTTTTTAACTTCTTGTTTTACACTGAGATATAGTTGAGTAACAATGTTGTGTTAGTTTCAGATGTACAACAAAATGATTCAGTTATACATATGTGCTAAGTCACTTTGCAACACTGTTGATTGTAGCCTGCCAGGTTCCTCTGTCCATGGGATTCTCCAGGCAAGAATACTGGAGTGGGTTGTCATTCCCTTCAGGAAGGGGATTTTCCCAACCCAGGGATCGAACCCGTGTCTCTTATGTCTTCTTTATTGGCAGGTGGGTTCTTTACCACTAGTGCCACCTGGGAACATATATCTATTCTTTTACAAATTCTTTTCCCAATTAGACTATTACAGAATATTGAGCAGAGTTCCCTGTGCTATACAGTAGGTCCTTGTTGGTTATCCATTTTAAATACAGCAGTGTATACATGTTAATCTCAAACTCACTAACTATTCCTCTCTACCTTTCCTCCTGGTAACCATGAATTCGTTCTCTAAGTCTGTGAATCTGTTTCTGTTTTATAAATAAGTTCATTTGTATCATTTTTTTATTCCAATATCAGTTCAGTTCAGTTCAGTCGCTCAGTCATGATTCCAATATAAGTGATATCATGTGATCTTTCTTTCTCTGTCTGACTTACTTCATTCAATGTGTCAATCTCTAGGTCCAGTCATGTTGCTATAGATGGCCCTATTTCATTCTTTTTAATGGCTGAGTAATATTCCATTGTGTATATCCCCAGACTGGTGCATTGCTCAAGGCTCCCTTTTTCTGCAGCAGACAAACTGTAGAGAGGTTGGTTTTGTCTTCTGGTCAAGTGCTTAACTGTATTGCTCCCCTCTCCCTGGTTTGATAAGGCATCCCTCTGGGCCAAAGTGAGAGCAGAGTTGGAGCCTTGCTTTGGCTGCATGCTACCCAGTGCCTGAACTTTCTGCCAGGAACCTAGAGAAGGTGTTCCTATCCCCCTGGTCCCAGGGAAAGCACTCTGATGTGTTGCTTTGGATCCTTCTGAGGTCCGCCTTCACGTAACAGGTGCCAGACTCTTGGGGTTAAGGTGAGAAATCTGAAAGCCAGACCACCTCTGAATAATCAGGAAACTTTTCCTGAACAATAATTTTTCATTTCCCATCCATCCATCTACCCATCAACCAAATATTTGTTTTACTCCTTGTCTATGTCAAGTGATGAACTTGGTGCCGGGGACCCAAAGGCAAAAAAAAGCATATTTCTTGTCCTCGAGTTTAGAGTAGTGAGGTGTGATCACACAATTGCAATAGTGAGTACTTTGATCAAGGAAGCTCAGGCAAGGTGTCCCTAGTACAGCACTGGGGTTAGGGAATTAGAAATTCTAAGCAGAGTCCCAGTGGACAACAAGGAGGTATGAGAGGAAGAACAGACAGAAGAGACACTAGAGGGCAAGGGTGTGGCATGTCCAAGGGCAGTTTTGCTGCAATCGAGAGTTGAGGGTGGAGGCCGCCAAGCTGTGTGGCTGGAGAAAGCAGGCAGACCCAGGTCGTAAAAGTTCTTGTGAGCCACGCAATAATATTTAGATGCTACCCTCGGGGCACTGAAGACTACTGAGCATAGAAACTACCAGTTTAGCTCTGCATTTTATAGAGAACGCTGACTGCAGTGCGGAGATGCAGTGGTAGTGGTGGGGGGCGGTGGAATGAGAGCAGAGAGGCCAATTTGGAGCCTGCTGCAGTTGTTGCCGGAAGGAGGTGAGGACCTGTCTGGGCATAGGAGGGACTGTGATGGGGAGATAGCTGAGAGGTAGTAAGGGGGCAGAATGGACAGGACGTGGTTATCAAGTGGATGTAGTGGGGAGGGTCAGGGAAGGGCAGCGATGACTTGCAATGGTCTGGCTTTGGTCACTGCTGTGGTTGCTGGGGATGCTCTTCCCTGAGACAGAGATGGGAAGAGGAACACATACATCGGGCCTAGGGTGGAGAGAGCAGCTCAGTCTCGGGAGTGTTAAAACAGCTAGAGACAGAGCACTGGAGCCGAGGGATGCCAGGTCCTAAGGCAGAGGTTCGAAAATCTTTGGGATATAAGTGCTGAGTAAAAAAAATGAGAGTATTAAGTTTGAGGAGAGTGTATGAAATAGATCAAGAACATTTTAAAGTGGGGTGAAGAGAATCGTATCAAGGAGGGGGCATTTGTGTGTGTGTATGTGCTAAGTCGCTTCAGTCATGTCTGACCCTTTGCAACCCTATGGATTGTAGCCACCAGGCACCTCTGTCCAAGGGATTCTCCAGGAAAGAATGTTGGAGTGGGTTGCCATGCCCTTCTCCAGGTATCAAACTCATGTCTCTTATGTCTCCTGCATTGGCAGGCGAGTTCTTTACCACTAGCACCACCTGGGAAGCCCCAAGGAGGGGTCATAAGTGATGCAGCAAATGAAATGCAGCAAAATGAAGACTGAAAGGGGCCTTAGAGTTGGCAATATAGGAGCAGGGCTGGCACCAGAGACACAGATTTTGAAAGACAGAGGGGGAGAAAACAGAATACAGTGGGCTGAGGTGTAAGTGGGGGGCAGTGAGAGGGGAGAGAGTGAAGAAAGCTTTTCAGTTTGACTAAGAAGGGAGAGACCAGATGAAGAGAACTGTTTTTAGAATGGAAACACCTAATGCACCTCAATGTTCAATGCAGCACTGTTTACAATAGCCAGGCGTGGACGCAATCTAAATGCCCCTTGACAGAGGAATGGATAAAGAAGGTGTGGTACATATATACAACACAACGGAATGTTACTTAGCTGCAAAAAGAGAGGAAACTGTCATTTGCAGAGACATGGATGAATCTAGAGTCTGTCACATAGAGTGAAATGTCACAGAGAGAAAAACAAACACCATATATTAATGCATATATGTGAAATCTAGAAAAATGGTGTCAATGAAGGATCTTATTTGCAAAGCAGAGAAAAAAAAAAAAAAACCACAGAAACAGAGACACAGACATAGAGGACATGTATGGATGCCAAGGGGGAAAGGAGGTGGTGGGATGAATTGGGAGATTGGGATGGACACAAATACCCTATTGAAACGATGTATAAAATAGATAACTTGAAAACCTACTGTATAGCACAGGGAACTCTCCTTGGCGCTCTGTAGTGACCTAAATGGGAAGGAAATCCAAGAGGGGATGTATGTATACTGATTTACTTTGCTGTACAGTAGACATCAACACAGCAGTGTAAAGCAACTATGTGTGTGCTAAGTCACTTCAACTGTGTCTGACTCTGTGCGACCCTCTGGACTATAGCCTGCAGGGCTCCTCTGTCCATGGGATTTTCCAGGCAAGAATACTGGAGTGCGTTGCCATTTCCTAGTCCAGGGGATCTTCCAGACCCAGGGATTGTACCTGCATCTCTCCTGTGCCCTGCATTGGTGGGCAGGTTCTTTACCACTTGCGCAACCTGGGAAGCCCCAAAGCAACTAAACTCCAATGGGAAAAAAATATGTAACAACAGCAACAACAACAAAAAACCCAAACTCTTAAAGAGCAAAAGATAACATAAAAAATAAAATTGACCTAAAATGAAGTCTATTTTAAAAAGAGAAAACAAACAAACAAACCCAGAAAACAGCTTGAGTTACCTCATTTCTATCATTGTATGTCACCACTTGGAATTTTATTTAAATTTAAATCTCAAATTAAATTAATTTAAATACATTTTAAAGTTTAATTTCAAATAAATGTATTTAAATTGACTTAAAAAAAAAGAAGAAGAATGGGAACTTTGTGATCATGCCCATCTTGAGTGGAGGAAGTCAGTGGGGAGAAAGTTTGAACATTGAAAGCTTGTGTCCCCAGGCTCAGCGGGAACCCAGTGGGGCCTCTGGGTTACTGGGAACTCCAAGCCCTGAAAGTAGAAACGCTGCCAGGCCACGCCCCTCTGCAGGCACCCAGGCCTCAGCTCCCTCTAGCTCCTCCAAGGGCTGTGTTGGATGTTTGTTCTACAAAGGTAGCCCCAGCTGGCAGAAGAGCTGACTTGGGACCTGACCCAAGCCGCGTCTTGTTTCCCTGGCTTCAGCCTGAATGTAGCAGTAGGAAGCTTTCTTTGGGTCTCTGCTACTAACAGCCGCAGTTATGGGATAGGGCAAATCCTGAGACTTGCCTGATACATGGGTAACTCCGTGGAAGCCTCAGGTATCGGTTAAGCCAAGTCAGGTGGCGAGGCTCATCCAGCAAGAGCCTGTGGTTAGGCTGCCACCTAGTGTTGAGCTGGGTGTACAGCAGAAAGGCCTCTACAGGGCACCCAACCTGAGGGGCTGACAGGCAAGAAAGAGGGAAAACCAGAAAATCTGAAAGAAGCCAGGCTCCTGAAAGGCCCCAACCACCCCAGACCAGACGGAAAATGCATTTCGGGCGAAGACAAACGATGAAGTCAGCTTGCAGCCTGAGGCCAAGAAAACTAAAAGCGCACTTTTACAGGTAACAAGACACTTTTTCCTATGCTGCTTCTCATTGGATTCTTTGCGTTAGTCATGATCACTTTATCTATTTTACAGATGTGGCTTATCCCTGGACATTTCAAAAGATTTGTCCACATCAGCTGTCTGTTAAATGGCAGAGCTGGGATTTGAGAAGGGGTTTTCAGACTTTGAGAAATGGGGTGGGCAATGAAGGGCGCTGAGTTTCATTTCAGGAGCAATGGGAACAGTCCAGGCAGATGGAAGCAAGACATGCGGAGCATCTGGGCAGAACGGAACCATACGGACCTGTGCCTGGTTGCCCTGAAGGTGAAGAGTGAGGCCAGGAGGTGAGGAGCCTCATCACGGGCCAGATGTCTGCAAATGCCCGCTGGGACTGAAGTCTGCAGTGAGACAAGCTCCAGCGAGTCTGCGCAGGAGCCAGGGAGGGGTCGGCACTGGGCTCTGGGGCTTGGAGAGGCGGAACTAAGGGGTGATTGACAGGACGGCCAACGACAGGCCCAAGGAGCATTTGGGCTGCTGTTGGCAAGGGGGGACGGAAGACCCAAGCTTAGAGAAATGCACCAGCAAGTAGATGGGGCCCTGAGAACAGGCAACAGCGGGTATCTGAGCTGGGGCCTCTCTTGATAAGATTACAGGAGAAGGGAAAAACTCAGCCAGCTCACGTGCTAATAGGTACCAGCTAGGGAGGGAGACCAAGGGCCCCAGGGGATGCTATTTGCCTTGGGTGGGCAGAACTGTCTGCAGTTCAGAGCCCCCAGGTGAGAAATAGCAAAATATTTTCTTCTAAAAAAAATGTTTTCTTCTCACAGGCCTGGACCATGTCAGTAAGGCATGGGGTCAGCTCCTGGGAGAGCAGGCAGCAAATCACTGTTGAGAATAGGAAGATGGAGTCCTGGGTTGTCCACTGGGCAGATTCAATGCTATAGATAAGGAGTGTGTGCCTGGTATAGCTGTCCACGTCTACTACTTCTAATTACTCTTGCTTTGCTTTCCTCCTGGTTTGATAAATGAAGTTCCTTAAAAAAAAAAAAAACAAAAAAAAACCCACCAATATATATTGTACACACACACACACACACACGACACCCCTCTCCTCTATTTTTTTTCTAAGCAAGAAGGCAGAGTCATTGGTTCCCATGCAGGGCAGCCTAACTAAAGGGACAGAACTGCTCTAGGGGCTCAGGCCTTAGGGTTCTAGTTGGAAAGGAGGTGAGCTGAGGTAGGAGAAGGCAATTTGGGAAGAAGCCTGGCAACAATGGGTCTGTCTTGCTCGTGGTATCACTGCCCTGACAATGCCCCCCGAGGCTTCTGTAGTCCTGCTCCCTCCACCCTCCCATTGCCCCTACCAGCTTCACTTCTTTCCACACATACTCAGTACCTCCCTGCTTTCCCATTCACAGCTAGTGACTAACTAGGTGGATAGCAAATTGAAGCCTATTGGCAATCTATCAATTAATATTAATCAGCAATTGTGTTCCTGAAATTGTTACCACTCCCACTCAGATTGTCTCAAAATCTTTTTAATAAAAATCTAGCTGTATAAGATGGGCCCACTATGGGAAGGTCAGGAAATATATAATATACATCATATGGTCTTTTCAATGAATTAAAAAGAAATGAGCTAAATCTCCTCTTTGATGACTGGTAAGCTCTTCCCGCTTCTCTTCCTAGCCGCTGACTGGTCTTGGTGCTCTGATGCCTTGTATGTGGTGAGGGCTCAGTCAACACTCGTGGGTAGCTGATTGTTGACTGGTGCCCAGTGCTCACCAAGTTTCGTATAAATATTAGAAACTCTGGTGTGTGTTGGAGATGGCAGCTGGCCTGTGGCATGCCGGCAGGGGAACTGGCTGGATTCCATGCAGACTTGTTTTTCCCAAGTTAACCGATGGCTTCCTGCCATGACAACAAGCTTAGCCTTGCAGGATGTGGGTCTGGGTGGTGCTCCTGGATTTCTGAGTGTGAGTCCCTTCTGGGAGGGGTTAGCCTCTTGACAATCAGATGTTGAGGACCTACTGTGTGCCAGGCACTGTGTGGGCTACTAGGCAGATAAGGAAGCAGGATTTGAAAACTCACTGGAGTGCAGCTTGATAAATGTGGTCCCCCACTGAGGGAGCAGAGTGGGATGGCTCTGGGGCTGAGTCACTCCAGGAAGGCTTCTCAGAGAAGGTCGCCTGAGAGTTAGAACTTGAAGTGTGAGTAGAGTATGAGTAGACTAGGGATCATTGGTCGAGAGTAGAGAAGCTACTAGTAACCTGGGGATATAAGAGCCTTAAGTGTGTTCCAGGAACACCAGGAGGAGCTTCTGTGGCTTACATTTTCAAATCTAAGCTGAAGGGTCTCAGAGCCCCTGTGAGGCCCTCTCCCTTGCTTTTCTATGGGCTGATTTATCAGGAAACAGCCTCTTGTGCTGTCCAGCCCCAGTTCTAATGCCCCCTTCTTAAACCTTGGGGATTATCTAGACACATGTGGCTGCTCCCACCTGCACTCTCATCCACTCTGTGATGGCTCTGTACACACTTGTCACTGTCTTGTGTGTGTGTGTGTTTGTGTGTGTTAGCTGCTCGGTCATGTCAGACTCTTTGTGATCCCATGAACTGTAGCTCACGAGGCTCCTTTGTCCATGTAATTCTCCAGGCAAGAATACTGGAATGGGTAGCCATTCCCTTCTCCAGGGATTGAACCTGGGTCTCCCACATTGCAGACAGATTTTTTACCATCTGAGCTACTGTCTAAGGTTCTGTTTTCTCCCCTAGACTGCGTGCTTACAGGCAGGAACTGTGCTAGGATCATCCTTGCACGCCTAGCACCTGACAATGGACCTCACATCGGACACATATTGCACACATGTTTAATTCTTTAGTTTGTTCTGTGAACACATCCCAGTCACTCAGCGGACCCTGGCTCAGTTTCCCCCTCTAACCTCATTAGGGATGAAGGTAGGACTCTAAGGAGTCTGATGCAGGGTGACAAGGTCCAGGGCACATTGTCCTCATCAACCCCAATTAGTGCTTGATTGAGAAGGTCACAATCTTGGCTTATGTTATGAGAGTCCATTGTTTAATTGATTAAAACAAGTTTTCAGTTGGCAGCTTGGCAAGTGCATACCGCACTGCCTCTCCCACTCTACCCGTAGGGCAAGAATGTGGCAGACTGAGGCAGCAAATGCTCGGAATGCCTTGAAGATCCTGTTCCAGCAGGCCAACTGGGACAGGGAGGACCCCAGTGAAAAATGTGACCTGATTACTGGAAACCTTTGTTCCCAGGATGGGCCTTGGGAACCTGCCCAGTTTTGGAACCAGCTGTCAATCAGCCCACCAGGGACCAAGGGAAGATGAGAAGCCCTGGGCCCTGCCCTGTTGCAGCATTGACCCCATTCAGGAACGTGGACCTAGCCCTTTCATACCTGATTTTTCAGCCAAAGAATAAGGACATTTTTATAAGTCCTGTAAAGGAGTTTCATGATGATATCCTTCCAAGGAAGAGTCGATGGGTAAATGGCAGAGGGGTGGGAATATGGACGGACAGATAGTGAATCCTAAAATGGTTAGACAAGTAGATGGTAGAGGAAGTGGATGGACAGACGGGAAATCAGCCTGCACTGATGGCCTTCCCAGAGACGCAGAGCCCTCCAGTTGTTGATATTGGTGCTGGCAGGTGCTGCTGTACCAGTACCTTGGGTACTGAAGGCTTGCTATGCGCAGTTGAAGAGCTAAATATAAAAGGGGTAGCTGAGATGGTTGGATTGTATCACCGATTCAATGGACATGAACTTGGGCAAACACTGGGAGATGGTGAAGGACAGGGAGGCCTGGCACGCTGGAGTCCATGGGGTTGCAAAAAGTTGGACACCACTTGGCGACTGAACAACAACAACATATCTTCCATTTGTTTTTCAGGAAATGGCAATGAATTGAGGGCAGCTGATGCCTCTTCAAAGATTTGCTACTTTTTGAGACTTTCAAGCATGAAAATGGTTTATCCTCCCCTCTCAGAATTGATGGGGAGGCCAAATAGGACAGAGTGACATAAGCAGCAAACAGAGCACCTTAAGACAACACACCCATTAAAGTAACATAACAATCAAGGAAACAAGACTGCAAGCAGCTTGGGAAATGGAGAGCAAAAGAATTAGCTTCATCAAGCCATCGTTCTAGAGCAGGCTTGTTGTTTGGTGTGGCTGCGTTTTGTGCAGGGATTGTACGTAGCTGCACGTGTCATCCACATGCCCACACTCTAACCTCCTCTCTCCACCTAACATGATGTCATGAGCATTTTTCTGTGTTGCTACACAGTCTGTATAATTACTCTAAATGACTGTACAATATTCCACTCATTATACCACTGCTGAATATTTAGGTTGCTTATATTTTTTTCCTTTGCTCAATTTTCATGAATTAACAAATGTAAGGTGTTTCCACCCAGAAGCTTGCAAAACGTAGACACAGAGTAGATGCTTTTTGTCTTTTCCATCTCTCTCCTTCATGTGTATCTTTGTCCCTGGGCTTTTCCTTAGGATAAGTGTTCCTTAGGGTTCAGGGGTATGACTCTCCACACATACTGCTACCATATTGTTCCATTAATTACAACGACAATTTAAGAAAGCAGAGGTCTGCAAGTTTAACTAATCTGCCCAGGGTCCCTGTCTGTTCTGTTTTCTTCTTTTCCCCCCAAGGTCTGCTCCAGTGTCTGGTGCATAGAATGACTTCAATAAACATTTGCCGAATGAAGTTTTTAAGTGGGAGCGTCATGATTCCAACCCAGATCTGTTTCACTACAAAGGCTATGCTTTTTACCTTAAACCTTGCTGATAGCTCTTGATGTTCATTTGAGTGAGGGGTAGAGATGGGAGTGTTGCCAAACCTTTGAACTCAGGCTTAGTGTAACACCTATTCAGGCTCAGGGTGAACATGCCAGAGCTGTGATGTGCTGTGGGTGGGAGTTTTGGACCCTAATAATAGTTACCCAGAGCTGTACCTTGCTTGACTTTTTCCTGAGATTGCCTATGCAGCAGACCTATTAGATAGCTCTAAAAATGATGCCATAGAGAGCAGTCCTAAGGCCTTGGTGGCCACATTGTATTCGGAGGGTTTGCTGTTGTCTTGGGTCTGTGTGACCTCATTATGCATTTACAAAAACGCTGACCTCATTGGAATCACTAGCTAAAATCCAACTTCGTGAGCTGAGGTGGCAGAGTGACCCCTTGGACTGAATTTTCCTTGGCCCTATCCTTCCTAGTTTCATCCCAAAGAGCAACAGCCCCAGGAATCTTGAGTCTTTCCTGAGGTCATGTCATAAAAACACATCCTGGCATAAAGCTGAAATCTGTCCCATTTCTGTTGCATAGGATGTATGTGTTGAGTGTCAGGATGGTTCTTCGAAGATCCTCTAAAAAATAAGGTCTGTCCA
Organism: Bubalus bubalis; assembly: GCF_019923935.1. Lineage (NCBI taxonomy): Eukaryota > Metazoa > Chordata > Mammalia > Artiodactyla > Bovidae > Bubalus > Bubalus bubalis. Next base: position 18,361,822 of record NC_059162.1, on the reverse strand, counting down.
CTGAGGCTACCTGGCCAGGCAGAAGGCTGGAGAGGTCAGTGACAGGTGGGCCTCAAGACTAAGGAGGAGATCCAACATGACAGGACTTCATATGTGCTGGGAGTTGAGGAGCTGCTTTAAACTCTGACAGTCTATGGAAAAGAGTGCAGAAAATCAGGTTTGATAGGAGAAACTTGGGAAATTTCATATTTAGGAGTCAGCAGAGGGGACAAAGACAGTCCAAGAGCTAAGAGATCATGTAATAAAGGGCTTCCCAAGCAGTTCCACTCACAGGTGCCGAGCACCGACCACGTTTATGTGCTCTGGTAAGTCTTGGGAATATGATAATGGAAAGACAGATTCTTGTCTTCAAGAAGTTGCCATGCTCCAACTAGGAGTGTGCATGTGTGCTAAATCATTTGAGTTGTGTCTGACTCTGTACGACCCTATGGACCATAGCCTGCCAGGCACTTCTGTCCATGAGATTCTCCAGGCAAGAATACCAGAGTGGGTGGCCATGCATGCTCTCCTCTTTGGGACCTTCCTGACCCAGGGATTGAGTCCGCATTCTCTTATGCCTCTGCATTGGCAGGCAGGTTTTTTAGCACTAGCACCACCTGGGAAGCCTGCCCACCTGGGCGACAGAAGCATAAAACAGCAACAGCAACAACACAATAAAATGCAGCATGATAAAGGTTCTATTAGTGATGAAATCTGTTAACACCTAAAGGAAGGGATGAGATATCAGGAATCTGCACACACTTCAAATTCATGTTTGAACCTCACATTGAAGAATGGATGAGGGTTCAAATTTATTGGAGGAGCATATTGATCAGAGGAAAAAGCAAAGTCCCAAAGGCTGGTAAGGACATGAAGGCCTTGTGAGAAATGAGGTGGAATACAAGGGGGATGTCAAAGGCGCAAAGGCTTGTAAGCGGCCCAGCAGGATCAAAAAGTTGCAACCAGGGGCAATGGATACAAGATTGATAAGATGCGAATAGGTAGAGATCCCCTGTATCCATTCTTTCAAAAGAATATTCATTGAGCGCAAACCACACATGAGACATACAGAGCAGGGATATGAATGAAAGAGACAATGATGTCTACCCTGATGGAGCTTCCACTAGTGGGAGAGGCAGACCATACACTGAAAAAAGTAATTATAGAGGATGTAGGAGTAGGAAGGAAATAAATGCAACAGCGTGGTGCAGAACAGCTGTATCTGAAGGGGCACACCTTCAGGTAGCCGGGTCCCCAAGGCCTCCCCAGGCAGGTAACATCTGAGCAGAATGAGAAAGCATCCTGGGAAGAGGGAAACTTCAAAACTAATGGGAAGAACTTGACGTACAGATGATTCCTGGCTTACAAAGTTTCAACGTGATTTTTTGACTTTGTGATAGTGCAAAAGAGAAAGGCATTCAGCAGAAACCAAAGTTCAAAATTTGGATTTGGGTCTTTCCCCAGGCTTGCATTGTATGGTGTGATGCTCCTTCTTGATGCTGGGCGGTGGCAGCTCCCAGGCAGCCACGTGATCACCAGGGTACATGACCGACACACTTAGAGCTGTTCTGGACCCTTACAACTATTCTGTTTTCAGTATCAGTACCATATTCATTCATTCAACACTTTATTATAAAACAGGTTTGTGTTAGATGATTTTGCCTTACTGTAGGCTAATGTCAATCTTAAAGGAAATCAACCCCAAACATTCATTGGATGGATTGATACTGAAGTTGAAGCTCCAACGCTTTGGCCACCTGATGGGAAGAGCTGACTCATTGGAAAAGACCCTGATGCTGGAAAAGACTGAGGGCAGGAGAACGGGGCAGCAGAGGATGAGATGGTTGGAGAGTATCACTGATTCAGTGGACGTGAGTTTGAGTAACACTATCTGTGAGATAGTGGAAGACAGAGAAGCCTGGCAGGCTGCCGTCCATGAGGTTGCGAAGAATTGGACGTGACTTAGTGACTGAACGACAACAGGCTAATGAAAGTGTTCAGAACACATGTACAGTAGGGTAGGCTAAACTATGATGCTTGGTAGGCTAGGTGTATTAAAGGCATTTTTGACTTAAAATATTGTAAACTTATTGTGAGTTTGGGGGATGTAACTCCACTGTAAGTCAAAGAAGATCCGTATTTGAAAAAGACAGAAGAGGCCACCGGGGCTTGAGTGTAGCGAGTGAGGAACAAGGAGATAGGACATAAGGGTGAGTGAATTGGGATTTTATCTGAGAACAAAGAAAAACCTGAAGAGCTTAAAAAACTGAAGGATTTTAAGCAGAGAAAAGACAGTCTTGTTTTATGTTTTAACATAAGCACCCTGGATGCTGCACACGCTTGAACTAGGAAGCTCAGTGGAAGAGCAGAGAGACCAGCCAGGAGGCCACTAGAGTGATCCAGGCAGAGAAGAGGTGGCTTGGACTAAGGTAGTGGAAAAGGAGACAGAGACAAAGTGGGCAGTTTTGGAATGTATCTGGCGATTAAAGGATGAGAACTCAATGTGGGGGCATGCGAGAAAGGGAAGAAACAAGCCAAAGGAGAGTAGGCTCTTTTCCAGAAGCTTGGGTCCTGGATTCTGGGCATCTCTCCAGCTGAGGGAAGTGTGGCCTATGGCCCAGGAGCCGTGCCCTTCCTCTTGGTCCTGGAAGATCAGAGAGATGTCTGCCCAAGTCTTTGAGAATGGCTGAGGGTCTGGAGAGCCAGCTCCTTCTGGGTTGTTGGCTCATGCGCATCTTGCCAGGGAGAAATGGAGCCCACTTCAATTTATTCAACATCTATTTATGATGCACTTGCTGTGTGTCAAACTCTATTCTGGGTGCTGGGGGCAGAGGGGGTGAACAAAACATACAAAATCCTTGCCCTCCGATTATAGTTGGTTAGACTAACAACAGTGCAAGAGTTAGTTGTTCAGTCGTGTCCAGCTCTTTGTGACACCATGGACTGTAGCCCACCAGGTTCCTCTGTCCATGGAATTCTCCAGGCAAGTATATTGGAGTGGGTTGCCATTTCCTTCTTCAGGGGATCTTCCCAACCCAGGGCTTGAACCCAGGTGTGCTGCATTGCAGGCGGATTCTTTACCATCTGAGCTACCAGGGAAGACTAACAACAGCAAAATGCTAAATAAAACATATCAAAGAGTTTTGAGAGCTACAGAGAAAAGGCAGGGGTGCTGGAAGTAGGTGGCAGAACTGGTTGAGGATCGGGCACGGTATACACCCTGGGTGGCAGAATGTGTCTGGGGTGGTCCAGGAAGTGGCCCTTCCAGGTCTTCTGTGGCTACGGGGGCCCCACCCCGCCCCCTGCTGTCAGTCTCTACTCATCATCCTATTTGTTTTCTTCTTAGTGCTTATCACACTCCGTAATGAGCTTGTTTATTTATTTGCTTATTTCTTCTTCAAATAATTCAGATGAATTCTGATGTCATTCCAAAGGGTGTGGGTTTGGGGAGGAGATGAAAATGGAGGTTGGATTGTGAAAGCCAAGACATGACCCCAAGTGCTGAGTTCAAGCTGAAAAGGTTCTAGGCTTGGATATCAGGCTCAGAGCTAGACAGTCCTGGAAATCCTTCAGACTGGGGACAAGGGAATTACACTACTGTGAGAGATGTTTGGAGAAAGAGTTTGGGATGGAGACCCTGAGGACTGGGTGAGCTGGATGGTTCTCTCTGTTTGGTCTGGCAGGACACAGAAGGGTAGGATTTCTAAACAAGGCATTTGTTTAGAGGCTGGCTCATTTCTGTTCTAGTCCTAAGATGCTAGAAGAGCTCAGATTGGAGGGACCCCTGCCCCTCCACTGACCTCATTCCCACATCCCATCTCTAGTAGGTTGACAGACTTCCCCACAGGAGATTTGGCTGGGGAGCTGTGCCCTGAATCAGCAACTGAAACTCCAAGCAGGTGTTAATTAGGTCCCGGCAGGTGACAGGTGATGGTATCTTTCCTTCATTAAAAAAGAGGAGCATGCAAGGGGCCCCTTGCTGCTCCCTGGCTTCCCTCCCGGGAGAAGGCTCAGGGTTGGGGTGGGGCCTAGAGAGGTTGAACAGAAACCCTGCTCTGTCATACGGGCACAGGGAAGTGGCCCAGCTTGGACCAGGGGAGGAGGCAAGCAGGGGAGGACCCCTGGGAAGCCCCAGGCTCTGTGAGTTGATCTCAGCAGGAAAGAAAGGGTCCTTCTTGCTGATGGCGCCCTTTGCCACTGCTCCATCCAGATGATGTCAATCTGAGCATTTTTTATTGTCATTTTCTTCTCATCATAAACATGGTAAACACATACACACACACTCATATACCCATTATACATCATAGGCTTTGGAGGTAAACAGTGACTTAGAAGAAAAAAGGTGTCACAGAAAGGCACGAGATCAGATTGAAACTGGGGGAACAAGCTTACAGATAATTTTAGTTGACACTTGGTTATGTGATCTTGACTGAATTCCTTAAACTGTGATGAAATATCCACTATATCTATAAAGTGAGCACTTTTAAAAATTCATTTTTATTATGAACATTTGGGGCTTCCCTGGTGGCTCAGACAGTAAAGAATCTGCCTGCAATGCAGGAGGCCCGAGTTCGATCCCTGGGTCAGGAAGATCCCCTAGAGAAGGGAATGGCAACCCACTCCAGTATTCTTGCCTGGAGAATTCCATGGACAGAGGAGCCTGGTGGGCTACAGCCCATGGGGTCACAAAAAGTCGGACACAACTGAGCGACTGACCCTTTCACTAGAGCTACAAACATTTTCATGATGTTCCTTTCACTATGAACATTTACCTTTGGTGTGAAGAACCAAGAAAACAGGCACTTAGGTGTAACCTGTAAGGTTCTGTCCCAGTATATGGGGTAGAACTATTCTTGTCACATTCTTATTAAAGCGGACTTTCATAGGCAGAGAACTGGTCAGGTGTAAGAGGGTCTAAACATTTAAAAACTCTGTTGAGAGTACAAACTATTAGGTATAAAATAAGTCACAAGGATATATTGTACAACACAGGGAATATAGAGATGACATTTTACAATGATATAAATGGTAAAAACTGTGAATCATTATAGTATACATCTGTAATATATTTTACATCAACTATATTCCAGTTAAGAAGTATAAACATAAATAAACATAAACCCCTTTTGGACACACCTCTTCTTAGGCACAGTGAAGGAGTGCACGGAGGACCACAAGAGCCCTTCCAGGTTAGAGTGATTCTGAGGAGCAGAATCAGACAGAAACATTTCTCAGGAGGCTTAGGGCAAAGCCCACGGTGATCGGGAGGGGAGCCTGTGTTAACTGCCTGGCCTTTGGCTCAAACGCCAGCCCCACCTCTTATTAGCTATTTTTAAAGTAAGTTTCTTAACATCTTTGGGTCTCAGCTTCTTCATCTGTAAAATTGGGACAATTATTTCTCTCTCCCTTGCTTTGGGGGGGGGGAGGTTTGGAATGTTGAATTAAATGGAAGAATTATATTAAGTACTTTGCCCCCATGGTTGCACGTGGGAAGTAGGGGTGGCTGACAGGAACAGGGAATACTGGAGCTGGATTTTCAGGTTCTGATTTCTTCTCTGTTAACCCTTCCCTGGAGGGGAGGGCTGTGCTTCTCTTCACCCCTGGAGGCGCCACCAGGGCAGAAGCAGAGGGCCCATCCTAAGCAGGACCAAGGAATGACGAGAATGTGGGAGATGGAGTGTCTTTACATCTGCTAGTCTCACCCCTCACTTTAGAAATGAGGGAGCCCATGAGAGGTCGGTGCCCAAATGGAGTTACACAGCAAATGAATGGGGAAGCCTGGATTAGGACGCATCCATTAAGGTTTGTTAGTTTACCCTTGAGGGATCCCACCTTGTCGCTGTTGGAGAGCCCTCTCCTTATCCGGCCCAGGGAGTTTGTCTTCATGAAGGTTCTGCCCGCTGGGTGGCGGCATCCTTTCCAAAGTCCACGGGCTCCCTCTGCTGGCTGAGAGCTGAGGGCGCTGCCTTCAGGCTCCCTGGCGCCTCGAAGGAGGGCTGTCACTGGGCTCGCTGGAGGCTGAGTGCCCTGACCAGCCATCACGTTGTGTTTTTTAGAGATTCACTATTCCACTGTTTAAAAGAGATTTTAATAATAAAAAGCGCATTTACACTGATGCACGTGATTACCATTGCAGGAGGTCTTCCCTCCTTTGTGTCGCTCAGATGCCCTCTAACATCACCTTTCTCCTGCCTCTCCAGGGCTTCCTAGAACATTCCTTGTACTTCAGCTTTGCTGGGGATGGATTAGTTCAGTCTTTAAATGTTTTAAAAATTCCTTAATTCTTCATTTTTTAAAAACTGAGTATAAAGATCTAAGTGTTAGTTGCTCAGTCATGTCTGACTCTTTGCAACCCCATGGACTGTAGCCTACCTGGCTCCTGTGTCCATGGAATTCTCAAGGCAAGAATACTGGAGTGGTAGACATTCCCTTCTCCAGGGGATCTTCCTGACCCAGGGATCAAAGCCTGGCCTCCCACATTTAAGGCAGATTATTTATTGTCTGAGCCGCCAGGGGAAGCCTATAAATTTCTAGGTTGAAAGTTATTCTTTTAGTAATTTAAAGACCTTGCTCCACTGCCTTCTAGCTTGGCTTATTTCTGATGAGATGCCTCCAATCACTCTTTCTTCTTCTGTAAATAACGTATTCCCCCTCCCACCCCTCCCACCTCTCCCACCCCTGCCCCCATCTACTTTTATGACTTTTCCCCCTTCATCACTGGTTTTAAGCAATTTGGTTTTGATGTACCTTGGCATAGTTTTCTTTATGTTTCTCATGCTTGAGTTTCTTTGAAATTCTTGGTTAGATGTACAGTTTTTAAAAAATCAAATTTGGAAAATATTTGTCATTATTTCTTCAAGTATCCCCCCCCACCCCGCACCACGCCCCATGCTCCAGTGGACACCAATTACACTTGTGCTAGGCCATATAAAGTTGTTCCAGGTGGAGCAACATCTGCGGAGAAAGAGCAGAAGTAAATGGCAACTCTGTTCCTTTTTGAAATAGAATATGAATATTTTTATTACTCAGGATAAAAGTGGACGTATATTGTGTTACAGATCTGGTGTCACAGAGACACTCTCTGGCTGTGTGGAAGGGCTGAGCCCAGGGTCCTGGAAGGATGGGGGAAGCCAGTGAGGCAGGACTCGGTCTCCATGGGACAAGATGGTGAACTGTGGGGATGCAACAGAAAACAGGATTTTCAGGAGAGGTGGTGGGACAGTAAGGTTGCTTTGAGGCGCTCAGTTTCGTACATGGTGCCTGGGGTCCTGAGAGGGGAACCATGACATGCAGTGACTGTCATCTACTAGGCCCGGTGCTAGGTTTTTACAAGGTAGAAATGTGACGGGAAATTCTAAATAAATAGAGATAAATTAACAGCTAGAATTTGTAGTGAAATTGAGAAGAGGTAAAGGGGTGAAATATAAATTTGGACCATATGAAATTGTTGTTAAGAAATGGAGTATGAGCAATTTTATCTGTTTAATCTACTATATGGAGAAGGCAATGGTACCCCACTCCAGTACCCTTGCCTGGAAAATCACATGGACGGAGGAGCCTGGTAGGCTGTAGTCTACGGGGTCATGGAGAGTCAGACACGACTGAGCGACTTCACTTTCACTTTTCACTTTCATGCATTGGAGAAGGAAATGGCAACCCACTCCAGTGTTCTTGCCTGGAGAATCCCAGGGATGGGGGAGCCTGGTGGGCTGCTGTCTATGGGGCTGCACAGAGTCGGACATGACTGAAGCAACTTAGCAGCAGCAGCAGCAGCAATCTATTATAAGCTCACTGAGCGTAAGCACTAAATCTTCAAATGTGGGTCTGTCTAAATGAGCCAACTTGACTTTAGCATCTGGAATGCCCACTTGTTCCCAAATATGTGTTCAGAAACCCTTGTTAGAATTCACATACATTACCTGGGAAGAGCAAGTAATATCTAGCAATTTTCTGGCACTATTGGTATTATCAAACCCATTTGCCACTTACTCAGGACAGAGGTTATACCAAGTGACTGAAAAGAGCATTGGCATTTTGATTGGATGGCGTCTGGGAAGGGAGAGCTGCTGGGCAGCCTTTGGTCAACAGGCTGGCTCAGGAGGGAGTACTTGGATAGAGGGCCCAGAGAAAGAGCAGCCCCAGAGCTAGGGTCCCAGAGAACCTTGGCTGGCTTACCTTGCCCACAGCTGCCCTCTGCTGCCTGGTAGAGCTGGGGATCTAGGATTTCTTGGTGCTCTGGCACCCTCTGCAGGGCAAGTCCTGAATTGAACCGCTCTGTCCCAAAAATATAGCTCAAGATGGAAGCTGAAAGGAAATAGTTTCTATCAAACACCTTCTGTGTGTAAGCAGTGTGCTGGCTACTCAAAATGCCCTCGAGCAGTGGCTTTTTATATCCTGTTTGAAAGAGGAGTTAACTCAGGTTCATAAAAATTATGTGACAAGTCCAAGGTCATAACTCAGTGGTGGAGAAATTGGGATCATATCTAGGTTTGTCCGTCTCCAAAAGACAAATGTTGACCATGGGCACCTCCAGGGTGAAGAACTTCTATGGATTTCCAAGTTTCTAGAGTATCAGTTCAGTTCAGTTCAGTTGCTCAGTCGTGTCCGACTCTTTGTGACCCCATGAACTGCAGCATGCCAGGCCTCCCTGTCCATCACCAACTCCCGGAGTTCACCCAATATAGTGGGGGCCAATTAGTGCCAACCTCCAGAGACACAGAGCTCCTACCCCTTGATGCTCCTCTCCAAGTTGCAGCAAGTTTGAGCCCCTCTTCACAGGGAATAAGAATTGGGCCCCGGTATGTGTCTGGGCAGCCTTTCGCCTCTCCTGTTGAACTCTCTTGACAGCCTCTTAGAAAATAGTCTGGCATGGTGCAGGGCTTCCCCTCTTCCTTTCCTTTCCTATAAGGGACCATGTTTCCTCTTAACATCAGCTCCCTCTTTGACAGATGTGGAGACTTGATTCTCAGAGATGGAAAGTCATTCATGCCTTTAGTCATTCCTTCATGGAACCAGTAAGTATTTACTGAGCCTTTACTATGTCTCAGAGCATCTTTCTAGTCCTCAGGCTACAATAGTGAACAGAACAGATTAAAAAAATTAGGGGTGGAAAAGTGAGGGCAGGGTAGACAGTAAACAGTAAACCTAATAAATAAGTAAACTATGTAAAATGTCGGTGGGTGATAATGGCTATTAAAATAGAATGAAATTAGGAGGATTGCGAGTGTGTGTAGTTGGGATGGGGAGTGGATTGCAATTTAAATGGACTGGTCAGATCTGCTTTATTAAGAAGCCTACTTTTGCACCAATACTTGAATGAGGTCAAGGAATGAACCAAGGAGATATCATGGATAAGAACATTCAGGCAGAGGAAACAGCCAGTGCACATGCCCTGGGATCAGAGTGCGCCTAATGCATGCAAGATGCAGTGAGCAGGCCAGTGTGGCGGGGAAGGAGTGAGAGAAGAGAGTAATGGGCATCAGATGTCACTGATTATTGAGTGGCTGTTACATGCTGGGCATCATTGGGCACTTCTTGCTAGCTCTTCTGTGAGGGTGTTTGCCGGGGTCCAGCCCCGGTGGATCCAGGGAATTCGAAGCGGGGATGGCGTCGGCGAGGATCAGGAAACAACTGCTTAATTAAACGTTAATTAAGGATATAAAGAGTAATAGAATAAGGATAGCTCGGTGAGGAAATTCAGTGGAGAAAAGAGACTGAATAATTCAGCCAGAAGGTGAGAGAAAGAACGACACGGGGAGACCAAGTTTTGGTGAACAAGGCCCGCACCTTAATTTCCAAAGTAGTTTTTATACCTTAAGTTATGCATAGAGGATAATGGGGGAAGGGGTAGAGTCATGCAGTAAGCCAGGCTTTCTTCCTGCAAACTTATCATATGCAAAAGTTTAGGTGATTTGCATCATCTTCTGGCCCAGAGGCCTGTTAACATTTTAAGACCCTTTCTTCAGAAAACTTATTTTTCTCTAAAGGTGACTAGTCAGGCGCCACCCTCCAAAAGCATTAAAGTTGCATTCCTATAGGGCAAAGGTGTGGTGGGCTGTAACAAGAAAAAAAATTAACTCAAGGGTCCAAGATTATAAACATTAAAGCTACTACTTACACCAATTATATTAATCAATACACTGCCAGGGACACAGCAGGTAAGGGATATGGAGACTTAGCAGCAAACATTGGCCCAACAAGTGAAAAACCCTTCACCAATACAATTTCTAATCAATCTTTTAACTGCTCAAAGGAATCTGTATTTAGACAGTTTAGAACATCTCATGCCTCTCACAGTTGGGAGGCTCTGAGCAATCACATGTGGCCGGAAAACCTATTCAGGCAGGCTAGAGGACTTCCAAAGGAGTTTGTAGGTTGAAACACTGTCACACCCAGGAATTATTAACTGGAGCTGTAAGTTAACTCTTTTTTCAGAGAGAGGTAGTGGGGGACAGCCCCCCATAAAGTCAGAGGTGTACGTGAGAGCACAAAGCAGAAAGTAGGCAGACTCTGGTTTTGGGGGTAGATGCTCGAGAATTTCCAGGGGGACTCCTGAGGCTTGATCCCGCCTTTGCGTATTCCGAGCCTCCTTCCTCATGACCTTTGCCATGGGTGGAGTTCCTCACGCTGGCTCCTGGCAGTGATAGACTTCCAGTTGAGCTATTCCAGATCCTGAAAGATTATGCTGTGAAAATGCTGCACTCAATATGTAATATGCCAGCTCCCAGCAGGTGTTATGAACTCATTAGTTGAGAAGTGGAGGTTCAGTGACAGCGGATGACTTGTCCATGGTTACAGGGCTAGGAAGTCAGGTGTTCTGGCTCCAGAGCCCCGTCCTCTCCTCAACACCCTATTGCCTTCCTTGTGGGTGTCTCTTTGTGGGTGAGCAGTCCTTGCCTGCAACAGCTGTCATGTTCTGGGCCAGCCTTTCTGGGTGTGGGTGGGACAGGCTCAGGGGTCATGGAGGAGCCCTTGGGAGTCTCAGGCTTGAGTGCCCATCTTCTCTCCACTTCGAGGCTGCTTCTTTGTACCCCTAGTTTTAGGTCCAGCTTCCTCACTACTCTGAAATCCACGACCATTTCCAGTTCTCTCTTTTTGTGGCATTCAGCAGACAATTGATATATTGTTTCCTGAAAGAGAAAGCACAGAAGTTGCATTCTTTTGTAAAACAAAAGCGGTTATGGTGCTTTAGTCACCATGGCTGTTTCCTATTTCTTCTCCTTTCTATGGGTAGTGGGTACAGACCAGCTCAGGGTGTACAGTGTGTGTGTGTGTGTGTGTGTGTGTGTGTGTGTATGTGTGTGTATTAGGTGGGAGTGGGGATGAGTTTGGTCCATCTTTTGCATTGGCTCCTTCCTGGGCGGTGTACTTTTGGGAGGATCTGGCCAGGCTGCACCTGCCTGCTGTGCCACCTGCCTGTGTAAACCAACTTTTCACGGAGTGAATCTTCTTCACTCATTTTTTTTCCAGGTCAGCCTGAAAATGGCACCCAAAACCTTCCTAGATGTGACTCTACCAAATTAATTCTTCCCTTTTCAGTCTTCTCAAAGCACTTTGTGTATCTGGTACCTCTATGGTACCATCATGTTAGTGTCCCTTTCCTTTTGTCATGGCTTGTGCTAGTATGTGTTCAGTTCAGTTCAGTTCAGTCGCTCAGTTGTGTCCGATTCTTTGTGACCCCATGAATCGCAGCACACCAGGCCTCCCTGTCCATCACCAACTCCTGGAGTTCACTCAGACCAAGTCCGTCGAGTCAGTGATGCCATCCAGCCATCTCATCCTCTGGTGTCCACTTCTCCTCCTGCCCCCAATCCCTCCCAGCATCAGAGTCTTTTCCAATGAGTCAGCTCTTCACATGAGGTGGCCAAAGTACTGGAGTTTCAGCTTTAGCATCATTCCTTCCAAAGAAATCCCAGGGCTGATCTCCTTCAGAATGGACTGGTTGGATCTCCTTGCAGTCCAAGGGACTCTCAAGAGTCTTCTCCAACACCACAGTTCAAAAGCATCAATTCTTCTGCTCTCAGCCTTCTTCACAGTCCAACTCTCACATCCATACATGACCACTGGAATAACCATAGCCTTGATTAGACGGACCTTTGTTGGCAAAGTAATGTCTCTGCTTTTCAATATGCTATCTAGGTTGGTCATAACTTCCCTTCCAAGGAGCAAGCGTCATTTTAATTTCATGGCTGCAGTCACCATCTGCAGTGATTTTGGAACTCCCAAAAATAAAGTCTGACACTGTTTCCACTGTTTCCCCATCTATTTCCCATGAAGTGATGGGACCAGATGCCATGATCTTCGTTTTCTGAATGTTGAGCTTTAAGCCAACTTTTTCACTCTCCTCTTTCACTTTCATCAAGAGGCTTTTTAGTTCCTTTTCACTTTCTGCCATAAGGGTGGTGTCATCTGCATATCTGAGGTTACTGATATTTCTCCTGGCAATCTGTTTCTTCCAGTCCAGCGTTTCTCATGATGTACTCTGCATATAAGTTAAATAAGCAGGGTGACAATATACAGCCTTGATGTACTCCTTTTCCTATTTGGAACCAGTCTGTTGTTCCATGTCCAGTTCGAACTGTTGCTTCCTGACCTGCATACAGATTTCTCAAGAGACAGATCAGGTGGTCTGGTATTCCCATCTCTTGAAGAATTTTCCACAGTTTATTGTGATCCACACAGTCAAAGGCTTTGGCATAGTCAATAAAGCAGAAATAGATGTTTTTCTGGAACTCTCTTGCTTTTTCCATGATCCAGCGGATGTTGGCAATTTGATTTATGTGTTAGGAATAATATTTTCTACATTCAAAACATCCCTCATCTCCTGTTAAGCTATCACAACTTCAAAAACCATCTATTCCCAGAGACCATCCTTTAAGCCGCCTCCCTACCTCCCAGTCCTCTCTGGCCTGTGGGCTACTCTATTTCAAACTGTGTGGTCAGCGTATCTGTCTCCCCAGTGTGTGAACAACCTGAGGGCAAGGAATTAGCATCCTTACCTTCTGACTGACAGGGCCTGGGACATGGTAAGGTGATCAGTAACTATTGAAAGAAAGAAAGAATGAATAGTAACAGACTACAGTAAATAGGCGAGGTAAATAGATTACAGCAAGCAGGTGAAGCTGGGGAAGCCTGACGTGCTGCAGTCCATGGGGTCCCAGAGTTGGGCATGATTTAGCAATGGGACAGCAGCAACAACAATAAATAGAAAACAGGCTGCACTTTGATCTTTAGAGATGTGTGAAGTTTATATAAATGACCCTCTGTTGGTAGGAGACTTCCAAAGAGGTATTGCAATTTAAAGTTTTTTTACACTAAATATTGATGCTGGCAACTCAAGAATATCCCTTCTTAAGACTTTTAGGGATCATAATTCACACAAACATTCTCAGATATTACAGTTTTGACCTTTTAAACAGAGACAAATGGCATGCATTTTAAGTATTGCTGAATCTTGCTCATCCTTTAATCTGGCCACACAGATTCCTTATTGGCTCTTGACCTATAGTTGGAAAAATGATTTTTTCACAGCACTTCTCACACTTTAGTGTGAGGGTCTGGCTACGTGTATGCCTCCCACCAATAGTTTGTTTTTATTTTTTCTATTTATTTTAAAATTAATTTTTATTGGAATATAGTTGCTTTACAGTGCTGTGCTAGCTTCTGCTGTACAGCAAGATGAATCAGCTATACGTATATGTATATACCCTCGGTTTTGGATTTCCTTTCCATTTAGGTCACCACAGAGGACTGAGTAGAGTTCCTGTGCTACCCCGTGGCTTCTATATTGACCATTACAGGGAAGGGTTGGAGATTAAGGGCAAAGTCAGCCTAGGGCAGGCGTCCAATGGAGACTCCGGCGGTGCTAAATGAGGTCTTGTTCTCATGCAGGGGTGCCCTCTAGTGGAGAACCAACAAATTAAAAACAAAGGTTTTAAAAATATTTTTTACTTAATGGATTACTAACAGTCTCAACTTCCTTGGTGGCTCAGATGGTAAAGCATCTGCCTACAATGTGGGAAACCCGGGTTCAGTTCCTAGGTCGGGAGGATCCCCTGGAGAAGGAAATGGCAACCCACTCCAGTACTCTTGCTTGGAAAATCCCATAGACGGAGGATCCTGGTAGGCTACAGACCATGGGGTTGCAAAGAGTCGGACACGACTCAGCGATATAACTTTCACTTTCAACAGTCTCAACAATTGAGTATTCTATCCTTTTCTCATTATCTATTTTTATACTGAGGTATAATTTAAAAATATAAGATTACATAAACCTTAAGTGTTGAACTCAATGCACTTTTATGTATGTATGCTGCTGCTGCTGCTAAGTCGCTTCAGTTGTGTCCGACTCTGTGCAACCCCATAGACAGCAGCCCACCAGGCTCCCTCGTCCCTGGGATTCTCCAGGCAAGAACATGGAGTGGGTTGCCATTTCCTCCTCCAATGCATGAAAGTGAAAAGTGAAAGTGAAGTCACTCAGTCGTGTCCGACTCCTAGCAATCCCACGGACTGCAGCCGACCAGGCTCCTCCGTTCATGGGATTTTCCAGGCAAGAGTACTGGAGTGGAGTGCCATTGCCTTCTCCGTTTATGTATGTACGCATCTGTGTAATCACCATCTAGATGAAGATAAAGAACATTTACAGCACCTCCAAAAAGCTGCCCCACGCCCCTTTTAGTTCAGTACAAAGAGTAACTACTATTCTGAACTTTAACACCATGGATTACTCTTGCCTGTTCTTGAATTTCATATAAATAGCTATGTTGTTGTTCAGTCTCTCAGTCGTGTCTGACTCTTTGTGACCTCTTGGACTGCAGCACTCTAGGCTTCCCTGTCCTTCACCATCTCCAAGAGCTTGCTCAAACTCGTGTCCATTAAGTTGGTGATGCCATCCAACTTTCTCGTCCTCTGTCATCCCCTTCTCCTCCTGCTTTCAATCTTTCCCAACATCAGGGTCCTTTTTAAGGGCTTGACTTTTCGTATCAGGTGTCCAAAGTACTGGAGTTTCAGCTTCAGCATCAGTCCTTCCAATGAATATTCAGGACTGATTTCCTTTAGGAGGGACTGGTTGGATCTCCTTGCAGTCCAAGGGACTCTCAAGAGTCTTTTCCAACACCACAGTTCAAAAGCATCAATTCTTTGATGCTCAGCCTTTTTTATAGTCCAACTTTCACATCCATACGTGACTACTGGAAAAACCATAGCTTTGACTATACAGACCTTTGTCAGCAAAGTGATATCCCTGCCTTTGAATATGCTGTCTAGGTTTGTCATAGCTTTTCTTCCAAGGAGCAAGCGTCTTTTAATTTCATGGCTTCAGTAACCATCTGCAGTAATTTTGAAGCCCAAGAAAATAAAATCTGTCACTGTTTCCATTATGGTACATACTATTTTGTATCTTACTTATTTTCACTCAATATTTCATCTGTGAGATTCATATATATAGATTTAATTTATGTATTTAATTTTTGCTGCACTGGATCTTCATTCCTTTGCTCATGCTTTCTCTAGTTTCGGTGAGCAGGGGTCACTCTTCGTTGAGGTGCACAGGCTTCTCCTTGCAGTGACTTCTCTTATTGCATAGCACAGGTTCTAGGCATGCGGGCTTCAGTATTTGCAGCACACAGGCTAATTAGTTGCTTCTTGTGGGCTCTAGAGTGCAGGTTCAGTAATTGTGGCACGTGGGCTTAGTTGCTCTTCCCAGACCAGGAAACCAACCCATGTCTCCTGCATTGGCAGACGGATTCTTATTCACTGCACCACCAGAGAAGTCCCATCTATTTTGTTTAGTTCTTTTTATAGATGTGTTTATGAATGTGCCCCATATATATTTAAATTCATTCCTTTTAGTTTTTTGATGCTGTGATAATAAATCACCTCACATTTAGTGGTTTAAAACAACACGAATGTATTTTACAGATCTGTTGGTAAGAAGTCCAATACAGACCTCAGTTGGCTAAAATCAAGATCTAGGCAGGGCTGCATTCCTTTCTGGAGGCTCTGGTGGATGATCCGTTTCCTTGTTTTTTTCCAGCTTCTAGAGGTGCCTGTATTCCGTGGTTCATGGCTACTTCTTCAAGCCAACAACTCTGCATCTTCCTGACTGTTCTTCTGTATTCACATCTCCTTCTCTGAACACAGTCAGAGAAGGTCCTGTGATATTAAGCACCCATGTAATTTAGGTTGGCCCTGTATGAATAATCCAGCATAATTTTTCCACCTCAAGGTCCTTAATCACATCTGCAAAATCCCCTCTGTTAGGGAAAGTATTCACAGGTTCTGGGCTTAGGACTTTGACATCCTTCGGGGACTGTTATACTGCTTGTTATACCATTCAGTTGCTAATAGACATTTGGGGTGTTTCCAGTTTGGCGCTATCATAAATATGCTTTTCCTTAGCACTTTGAAGATGTGGTTCCATCATAATCTGAGGTCTATAATTTCTGCTGAAAAGTCAGGCATAATTTGTATTTACCACCGCCTTTGAAAATAATATTTCCACAACTCTGGTTGCTTTTGAGTTTTCCAGGTGGTACAGTTGGTAAAGAATCTACCTGTCAGTGCAGGAGATGCAAGAGATGCAGGTAGGATTCCTGGGTTGGGAAGATCCTCTGGAGGAGGAAATGGCAACCCACTCCAGTATTCTTGCTTAGAAAATTCCACGGACAGAGGAGCCTGGCAGGATATAGACCGAGGGGTCGCAAAGAGACATGACTGAGCACACATACACTACACCTATGCTTTGATTTTCTATAATTTCACTATAATTTGCTTAGCTGGGGACTTCTTTACATGAATCATGCTTGAACTTTGTTGAACTTCTTCAATCTATGTGTCTTTCATCAGATTTTGAAAATTCTTGGCCATTATTTTTTCAAGGACTGCTTTGACTCATTGTCCCTCCTTTTGGACTCCAGTTACATGCGTATTGGCATTTTGAGCGTGATTCACTTGTTCACTCTGTTCCCCGAACCCCTATTTTTCCTCTGTGTGCATAGGTCTGTGTATTTTCTTTTGACTTTTCATCACTTATCATGTCATTTGCCATTCACACTCTGCTCTTAGGTCAATCCAGTAAGCTTCTAAGTCTAGATGCTACATTCTTTAGTTCTAGAAAATACTCACTTTTTTTTTTTTAAACTGGCTCCAATTCTTTGTTGAAATTCTCCTTCTTTTCATCTGGTTTATCTCTCTGTTGTCTTTAAGATGCTTTGTTGTTCAGTCGCTCAGTCATGTCCGACTCTTTGCAACCGCATGGACTGCAGCACCCCAGGCTTCCCTGTCCTTCATTATTTCCCAGAGCTGTTAAAACTCATGTCCATTGAGTCAGTGATGCCATTCAATCATCTTATCCTCTGTCACCCCCTTCTACTCCTGCCCTCAATCTTTCCCAGCATCAGAGTCTTTTCCAATGGGTTAGCTTTTTGCATCAGGTGTTCAAAGTATTGGAGCTTCATCTTTAGCATCATTCCTTCCAATGAATGTTCAGGGTTGATTTCCTTTATGATTTACTGGTTTGATGTCCTTGCTGTCCAAGGGACTCTCAAGAATCTTCTCCAACACCATACTTCAAAAGCATCAATTCTTCAGCACCCAGCCTTCTTTATCGTCCAACTTTCACATCTGTACATGATTACTGGAAAAACCATAGCTTTGACTATATGGACCTTTGTTGGCAAAGTGATGTCTTTGCTTTTTAATATGCTATCTAGGTTCGTCATAGCTTTTCTTCCAAGGAGCAAGCGTCTTTTAATTTCATGGCTGCAGTCCCCATCTGCAGTGATTTTGGGGCCCAAGAAAATAAAGTCTGTCACTGTTTCCATTTTTTTCCCTATCTATTTGCCATGAGGTGATGGGACCAGATGCCCTGATCTAGCTTTTTGAATACTGAGTTGTAAGCCAGCTTTTTTCACTCTCCTCTTTCACTTTCATCAAGAGGCTCATTAGTTCCTCTTCACTTTCTGCCATTAGGGTGTGTCATCTGTATATCTGGGGTTATTTATTTCTCCTGGTAATCTTGATTCCAGTTTGTACTTCATCCAGCCCAACATTTTGCAAGATGTATTCTGCATATAAGTTATATAAGCAGGGTGACATTATATAGCCTTGACGTACTCCTTTCCCAGTTTGGAACTAGTCAGTCGTTCCATGTCCAGTTCTAAGTGTTGCTTCTTGATTCACATAAATGTTTCCAAGGAGACAGGTAAGGTGGTATTCCCATTTCTTTAAGAATTTTCCACAGTTTGCTGTTATCCACACAGGCAAAAGGCTTTAGTTTAGTCAATGAAGCAGAAGCAGATATTTTTCTAGAATTCTGTTGCTTTCTCCATTATCCAATGAATGTTGGCAATTTGATCTCTGGTTCCTCTGCCTTTTCTAAACCCAGCTTGTACATCTGGAAGTTCTCAATTCATGTACTGTTGAAGCCCAGCTTGAAGAATTTTGAGCATTATCTTGCTAGCATGTGAAATGAGTGCAATTGTGCGGTAGTTTGAACATTCTCTGGCATTGCCCTTCTTTGAGATTGAAATGAAAACTGCCTTTTCCAGTCCTGTGGCCACTGCTGAGTTTTCCAAATTTGCTGGCATATTGAGTGCAGCACTTTCACAGCATCATCTTTTAGGATTTGAAATAGCTCAACTGGAATTCCGTCACCTCCACTAGCTTTGTTTGTAGTAAAGCTTCCTAAGGCCCACTTCATTTCACACTCCAGGTTGTCTGGCTCTAGGTGAGTGACCACACCATCTTGGTTGTTTGGGTCATTAAAATCTTTTTTTTTTTTTTTTTTTGTACAGTTCTGTGTATTCTTGCCACCCCTTCTTAACATCTTCTGCTTCTGTTAGGTCCATACAATTTCTGTCCTTTATTGTGCCCATCTTTGCATGAAATGTTCCCTTGGTATCTCTAATTTTCTTGAAGAGATCTCTAGTCTTTCCCAATCTATTGTTTTCCTCTATTTCTTTGCATTGTTCAGTGAGGAAGGCTTTCTTATGTCTCCTTGCTATTCTTTGAAACTCTGCATTCAGATGGGTGTATCTTTCCTTTTCTCCTTTGCTTTTTTGCTTCTCTTCTTTTCTCAACTATTTGTAAGCCCTCCTCAGAGAACCATTTTGCCTTGCTACATTTGTTTTTCTTGGGGATGGTTTTTCACAACTCTATGGATATGTTAAAAACTTTTGAATTGTACATTTTGAATGGTACACTGTACAATATGTAGGTTATCTCTCAATAAAGATGTTAAAAATAAAATCCAAATTGCGTTTAAAAAGATATACTAACAGCTCCTGATTAAGATAGGCAAACAGACCTGCCTGACATTGTTGTTTAGTCACTCAGTGGTGTCAGACTCTTTTCTACCCCATGGATTGTACTTCACCAGGCTCCTCTGTCCATGGGATTTCCCAGGCAAGAATACTGAAGTGGATTGCCATTCCCTTCTCCAGGGGATCTTCCAAACTCAGGGATCAAACCCACGACTCCTGCATTGGCAGGCAGATTCTCTACCTCTGAGCCACCAGGGGCCCTTACATTGGCTAATGTCTGATTGGTAGGGGAGGGGAGAATGAGTAGGGAGCATTGACCTTTATTGTCTGTTTCTAGATGAAAGAGTCTATCTCTCTATTTATCTAAGGGTAACTTCAGACCTGGTTCCTGATCTCTAAGAGCTTTTAGTTTAAAGATAAAGTAAATCACCTATGAGAACAAAGCACTGAATTCACAAGACATTCTTTGATAGCCCAGAACATTCTCAGAGCATGCCTGTCCAAGCATAAGGATTTGAGGATGATTAACATGTGCCAGGACTCAAAAGCTGCATCATTTACTGGTTTTTCTGAAGATGGCTGTAGAAAAAAACATGAGTACCAAAGACTTGACATAAGGGTCCTGAACCTCCTGAGTCACTATTTCCCAATGAGATTGGGATGCATTGGTTCATTCAACTGTCGCCATGGTGATATCATCCTCATTCTCTTTGACAAAGATGCTTGTAACCACAGGGTAAGTGGGTAATGAGGGAGGCAAGGCTGTGTGTGTGTGTGTGTGCATGAGTTATAGTTACAGAAAAGTGTATGTGAACATGAGGAAGCACACATATGAGGATCTGCAAGGAATAAGGTGGTTGAATAAGAGGTAGAAGAACTGATGGGGATCCATTATTGGGGAAACCAGGATTGGGGAAATAAATGATTCTTTAACATGTTTCCTTGTGTCCCTTTACATCTCTGAAAATGCTGGGAGATAGCTCACAGGTCAATAAAGAAACACCTGGCAGGAGACACAAGAGACGTGGGTTAGATCCCTGGATCAGAAAGATCCCCTGGAGAAGATGTTCAGAAGAGACTGTCTTATGTCCATGTTCCCTTAGGGACTAAATAAATGCTGTTTTGCCCAACCAATGTTGGCTGGTTGAATGAATATATGACTACATCCATTCATACAGGAATAAATAAATAAACATAATTAAAAGCATGGCTGGGGGCTGATTTCAGAAAGTCTACATGAAGTTCACCATGTTTGGAAAGTCACTAACCTGAACATCAGCCTCTCCAACTATCTCCTGGATTTATCCAATGAATGTTCCTGGGAACTTGAGCTCAATATATTCCAGAAAATTCTTTCTTAGCTAAGACTGGACTTTATTGTAGTCATAGTCTAGGAAAGACCTTACTCACCCTTTATGTATCTCTCATATCTGTTTTGTTCATTTTCCAATCCAGATTCTCTTAACTCATGGCAGCACTTTTGTTCCTCTTTTCTATATTGGCACTGTCTGGCCCTCATCTCCACTTTCAAAAGAATGGATATGAGAATTTAAATTATAATTTTCAAAAGTTAAAAACATAACTTACACACAAATGTATACTGATCATATATCAACTTATTTCCTTTACCAATAAGGAAACCAGTAGGATGGCAGAGGCAGTTGAAGGTGAATGCATGTGTGCTAAGTTGCTTCAGTTGTGTCCAACTCTTTGTGACCCTATGGACCATAGCCCACCAGACTCCTCTGTCCATGGGATTCTCCAGGCATGAGTACTGGAGTGATTGCTATGCCCTCCTCCAGGGGATCTTCCCCACCCAGGGATCGAACCCACATCTCTTATGTCTCCTGCATTGGCAGGCAGGTTCTTTACCACTAGAGTCACCTGGGAAGCCCATCAAGGTGAATAAGAGATATCAAAGTATATACAGACCGAAAAACAAAGAATGCTGAAAAAGATTGCAAATTTAAGAGAGTTTCCTGGTGGTCTACTGGTTAGGATTTGGTGCTTTCATGGCTGTGGTCAAGAAAGTAAGATCCCACAAGTCATGCAGTGCAGCAAAAAAAAAAAAAAAAAAAAAAGAAAAGAAAAGAAAGACAGAAAGGAAAAATTACCAATTTAAATACAAAACTGGTTGATGTCCTAAAGGGCAATGGAACCTTTGGTTTATACTTTCTCCTCAACAAAAAGAATTTGCAACTTCTTGATCACTGCCTCCTATACAATGTCAAGAACCTCTGTCCATAGTTCTTCAGGCACTCTCTATCAGATCCAATCCCTTGACTTTATTTCTCACTTCCACTGTATAATTGTAAGGGATTTGATTTAGGTCACACCTGCATGGTCTACAGGTTTTCCCTACTTTCTTCAATTTAAGTCTGAATTTGGCAATAAGGAGTTCATGATCTGAGCCACAGTCAGCTCCTGGTCTTGTTTTTGCTGACTCTATAGAACTTCTCCATCTTTGGCTGCAAAGAATATAATCAATCTGATTTTGGTGTTGACCATCTGGTGATGTCCATGTGCAGAGTCTTCTCTTGTGTTGTTGGAAGAAGATGCTTGCTATGATCAGTGCGTTCTCTTGGCAAAAGTCTATTAGCCTTTGCTCTGCTTCATTCTGTACTCCAAGATGAAATTTACCTGTTACTCCAGGTATTTCTTGACTTCCTACTTTTGCATTCCAGTCCGCTATAATGAAAAGGACATCTTTTTGGGGTGTTTGATCTAGAAGGTCTTGTAGGTCTTCATAGAACAATTCAACGTCAGCCTCTTCAGCATTACTGGTCGGGGCATAGACTTAGATTACTGTGATATTGAATGGTTTGCCTTGGAAACGAACAGAGATCATTCTGTCATTTTTGAGATTGAATCCAAGTACTGCATTTCGAACTCTTTTGTTGACTATGATGGCTAATTCATTTCTTCTAAGGGATTCTTGCCCACAGTAATAGATATAATGGTCATCTGAGTTAAATTCACCCATTCCAATCAATTTTAGTTTGCTGATTCTTAAAATGTTGATTTTCACTCTTGTCATCTCCTGTTTGACCACTTTCAATTTGCCTTGATTTATGGACCTAACATTCCAGGTTCCTATGCAATATTGCTCTTTGCAGCATCGGGCTTTACTTCCATCACCAGTCACATCCACATCTGTGTGTTGTTTTTGCTTTGGCTCCATCTCTTCATCCTTTCTGGAATTATTTTTCCACTGATCTCCAGTAACATATTGAGCACCTACTGAGCTGGGGAGTTCATCTTTCAGTGTCCCATCTTTTTGCCTTTTCATACTGTTCATGGGGTTCTCAAGGCAAGAATACTGAAGTGGTTTGCCATTCCCTTCTTCAGTGGACCATGTTTTGTCAGAACTCTCCACCATGACCCGTCCATCTTGGGTGGCCTTACATAGCATGGCTCATAGTTTCATTGAGTTAGACAAGGCTGTGGTCCATGTGATCAGATTGGTTAGTGTTCTGTGATTGTGGTTTTCATTCTATCTGCCTTCTGATGGAGAAGGAGAAGAGGCTTATGGAAGGTTCCTGATGGGAGAGACTGACTGAGGGGGAAACTGGGTCTTGTTCTGATGGGTGAGGCCATACTCAATAAATCTTTAATCCAATTTTCTGTTGATGGGCATGGCTGTGTTCCCTCCCTGTTATTTGATCTGAAGCCAAACTATGGTGGAGGCACTGAAGATAATGGCAACCTCCTCCTTCAAAAAGTCCCATGCACTGCTACACTCAATGCCCCCAACCCTGCAGTGGGCCATCGCTGACCCACACCTCTGCTGGAGACTCCTAGACCCTCACGGGCAAGTCTGGGTGAGTCTCTTGTGGGGTCACTGCTCCTTTCTCCTGGGTCCTGGTGTGCACAAGGTTTTGCAACTTAGAAATCACTTATGAATTAAATTTAACTTTGCAGAGTTAAAGATAGGTTAATAATCTGATAAATCTAACTAATAAAGTAACTAACTGTTATATCTAATAAATAATAAATAGGTTATGTAAAATAATTTTTGGTTGTTGTTCACTCACTAAGTCTTGTCAAGCTCTTTGCAACCCCATGGACTGCAGCATGCCAGGATCCTCAGTCCTCTACTACCTCCCAGAGTTTGCTCAAATTCATGTCCATTGTGTCAGTGTTCCTATCAAACCATCTTATCCTCAGCCACTCCTCCTTTTGCCTTCAATCTTTCCCAGCATCAGGGTCTTTTCCAATGAGTAGGCTCTTCACATCAGATGGCCAAAGTATTGGAGCTTCAGCATCAGCATCAGTCTTTCCAATGAATATTAAGGGTTGATTTCCTTTAGGATTTACTGGCTTGTCTCCTTGCAGTCCAAGGGACTGTCAAGAGTCTTCTCCAGCACCACAATTTGAAAGCATAAATTCTTTGGCCCTCTGCCTTCTTTATGGTCCAATGCTCACATCTGTATATGACTACTGGAAAAACCATAGCTTTGACTATTCGTATCTTTGTTGGCAAAGTGATGTCTCTGATTTTTAATATCCTGTCTATGTTTGTCATAGCTTTCCTTCCAAGAAACAGGCATCTTTAATTTCATGGCTGCAGTCATATTCTTCAGTGATTTTGCAGCCCAAGAAAATAAAATCTGTCATTGTTTCTACTTTTCCCTCTTATATTTGCCATGGAGTAATGGAACCAGATGCCGTGATCTTAATTTTTTTCATGTTGAGTTTTAATCCAGATTTTTCACTCTCCCCTTTTACCCTCATCAAGAGGCTCTTTAGTTCCTCTTTCACTTTCTGCCATTAGGGTGGTATCATCTGCATACCTGAGGTTGTTGGTATTTCTCCCAGCAATCTTGATCCCAGCTTGTGATTCATCTAGTCTGGCATTTTGCATGATGTATTCTGCATAGAAGTTAAATAAGTAAGGTGACAATATACAGCCTTGATAAATTCTTTTCCCAATTTTGAACCAGTCTGTTGTTTCATGTCCTGTTCTAGCTGTTGCTTCTTAACCTGCATACAGGTTTCTCAAGAGACAGGTAAGGTGAAATGGTACTCCCATCTCTTTAAGAGTTTTCCACAGTTTGTTGAGATCCACACAGGGAAGGACCCAACAGAAGCAGAAAAGATTAAGAAAAGGTGGCAAAAATGCACAGAAGAACTATGCAAAAAAAGGTCTTAATGACCTGGATAACCACAATGGTGTGGTCACCCACTTAGAGCCAGACATCCTGGAGTGTGAAGTCAAGTGGGCCTTAGGAAGCTTTACTACCAATAAATCTAGTGGAGGTGCAGAATTCCAGCTGAGCTATTTCAAATCCTTAAAGATGATGCTGTGAAAGTCCTGCACTCAATATGTTAGCAAATTTGGAAAACTCAGCAGTGGCCACAAGACTGGAATAGGTCAGTTTTCATTCCAATCCCAAAGAAGGGCAAGGCCAAAGAATGTCTAAACTACCATACAGTTGCCCTCATTTGGCATGCTAGCAAGGTTGTGTTCAAAATCCTTCAGGGTAAGCTTTAGCAGTACATGAACCAAGAACTTCCAGATGTACAAGCTGTGTTTAGAAAAGGCGGGGCAACTAGAGATCAAATTGCCAACATTTGTTGGATCATGGAGAAAGCAAGGGAATTCCAGAAAAAACATCTACTTCTGCTTTGACTACACTGAAGTCTTTGATTTTGTGGATCACAGCAATGTGTGGAAAATTCTTAATGAGATGGGAGTACATAAAATAATGCCCTCCTTCAAATACTTTAATTAAAAAAAAAAACTTTAGACAAGCTTAGTTATTAGCATGCAGTATAAATTTGAAAGACTGCTCAGAAATCTGTTTTTGCTTTATTTCTAAGTTTTCAATCATTTTACCCTCCTGTTTCCTAAGGAATGACAGTTACATTGAAAAGTGGGACCTCAGAGTCTATGTCCTGACTGGCTTGCAGCTGTAGCTGCACCTGGTCTTTGAGAATCAAAGGGACAGCCTGGAGGCAGCCCTGACCTTCCATGTGGGGAACAGGGAAGGAAGCGTGGCACATGAGAGAATCCTACAAGGGCCAGGTTCACTTCAGAACTTGGTGCTGGCGTTCCTAATAAGAGAGATTCTGACACTGCCCTCATCCATCCCTCTGTCTCACCCAGGACCTGTGATTTTTCTTGATTGGTTTTCAGAGTGACCTTACCCTTGGGAACTGTGAAACTGGCTCTGAGCAGAACCTCTGGGGTCTAAAGAGCATTGCAAGGCTGTGAGTGTAGAGGAAGAGGAAAGGGAAGAGAACTAAGAGGTGCTTTGGCCAAAACATGAGCCAGCAGAGAGCGGAGGTCTGGCCCCCTGGGGGGAACAGGGTCTGGGCCTCTGCTGACAAAGGCCATCTAGCTTTACAGACATATGAGTGGACCTAAAGAGGATGGGTTTTGTCTTTATCTCAATTTATCTCCTAAGACACACATTTTTACATTTTTAACAGCTCCGAAATCAGAATGCACCACATAGTTGCTGGAATTTCATAATTGAATTGGGAGCATTTTCTTCTTTCTTGTTATGTAAAATGGTGGTACATCTTATGATTGATAGGAATTGGGTGTGTATCTATGAAATGTGAATGAATTGGTGAGAGTCTGAAACTGACACTGATTTCACATAAATTCCATGGGCAAGAATACCACTCCTGGGACTTCTCTGGTGGTCCAGTGACTCTGAGCTCTCAATGCAAGGGACTTGGGTTTGAACCCTGGTAAGGGAACTAGGAAATGGCAACCCACTCCAGTATTCCTTCCTGGAGAATCCCATGGATGGAGGAACCTGGTGGGCTACAGTCCACAGGGTCGCAAAGAGTTGGACACGACTGAACGACTTCACACACACACACACACACACACACACACACAAGGGAACTAGA
Organism: Bubalus bubalis; assembly: GCF_019923935.1. NCBI lineage: Eukaryota > Metazoa > Chordata > Mammalia > Artiodactyla > Bovidae > Bubalus > Bubalus bubalis. The sequence goes on along the minus strand of NC_059162.1, from coordinate 18,335,714 downwards.
TTGCATATGCCACAACGAAGACTGAAGATCCCACGTGCTGCAACTAAGACCTGGAATAGCTAAATAAATAGATAAATATTAAAAATATAAGGGTATATATATATATACTAAGCAACTAAGTACAGCACATGTGTGTGTGTGTGGTGCTGTACTTAGTTGCTCAGTCATGTCTGACTCTTTGTGACCCCGTGGACTGTAGCCCACCAGGCTCCTCTGTCCATGAGGATTCTCCAGGCAAGAATACTGGAGTGGGTTGCCATGCCCTCCTCCAGGGGATCTTCCCACCCCAGGGATCAAACCCAGGTTTCCTGCACTGCAGGTGGATTCTTTACCAGCTGAGCTACCAGGGAAGCCCATAAAGAAAAAAAAAAAAATATATATATATATATATAAAATGTCACTCCTATCACTTTAACTTGGGGTAAAGACGCTTACTCCTTGGAAGGAAAGTTATGACCAACTTAGATAGCATATTCAAAAGCAGAGACATTACTTTGCCAATGAAGGTTCGTCTAGTCAAGGCTATGGTTTTTCCTGTGGTCATGTATGGATGTGAGAGTTGGATTGTGAAGAAGGCTGAGTGCTGAAGAATTGATGCTTTTGCACTGTGGTGTTGGAGAAGACTCTTGAGGGTCCCTTGGACTGCAAGGTGATCCAAGCAGTCCATTCTGAAGGAGATCAGCCCTGGGATTTCTTTGGAAGGAATGATGCTAAAGCTGAAACTCCAGTACTTTGGCCACCTCATGCGAAGAGGTGGAAAAGACTCATTGGAAAAGACTCTGATGCTGGGAGGGGTTGGGGGCAAGAGGAGAAGGGGATGAGAGAGGATGAGATGGCTGGATGGCATCACTGACTCGATGGACATGAGTCTGAGTGAACTCCGGGAGTTGGTGATGGACAGGGAGGCCTGGCGTGCTGCGATTCACGGGGTCGCAAAGAGTCGGACATGACTGAGCGACTGATCTGATATGATCTGGTCTGAATAGGTTTCTTCACAAATAATGTCTTTTAGAAACAATTAACTAGCACACAGTGAATAGGGTTAACAGTGCTGCAGAGAGGGCAGAACGGTGAAGATCCACACAAGGAATCCTTTCCTGACCACTGGACACCAGAGAGTGCACTTCCGTTCTAACGTGTGGATGTCAAAGGGCTTAATTCTCTTAACTCTTTCAATGCATAGGAAAGATCTAAGAATCTAAGTGCATGGCTGTCTCTTTCCTTCATCTAAACTCAAGGAATCCAGGGCCTTCCTTCATGCAAATCTTCTTTCAAATAGCATCTAACTCAGCAGCAAAGACTGAGCACAAACTTATAGATTAATATCAAATTTTATTGTAAAGCATTTTAGAAATAATGTCCAAATGCATGCCTTTTTACATAAAAGGAAACTTTCTGTCATAATCACTAAAAGAATTATTTAAAGGAACAATTTGAACATATCCTTGTAGTATGATCCTCCCTGGTATATCTGTATTTCCCTGATTTATTTGTTTCAGTAATGTATCAACATTTTAGGCTTATTGAAATGAATCATACAGATATTAAAATTTTTTTACTGAGTTCCTTAAGAATTTTAAGCTTTTTAAAGTTGAAGTATAGCTGGCTTACATTATTAGTTCCACATAGTGATTTAATATTTTTATAGATTATACTCTATTTAAAGTTATTATAAACTACTGGCTATATTCTTTGTGCTGTACGTTACATCTTTATAACTTTTTTTAAACCAAGTAGTTTTACCTCTTAATCCCCTTCACCTATCCTTTTTTTCCTCCCACCCAATGGTAACTAGCTTGTTCTCTGTATCTGAGTCTGCTTCTGTTTTATTTTCAAAAATTAATTTATTCTCATTTGATAGGTTGATTTTTCCCCTCTTCAAAGTTAAGGACCCAGTCATCTACTCAGAGAGAAGGAGTAAGGACTTGGTAAGCAGAGTGAAAACATGAATTGAAAAATACAGGACCAGAGGGATTTTAAAATATTTATTGCAGCAAAGTAGCTCATTCAGAGCAATCATGTCCAAACTTCGAGACCCAGTTCAAGCCCAGCCAGAGTAGCTAGGTGAGGTCTTGTCCCCCAAGTGAGACTCATCAAGGGGTAGACAAGACTGAGGGACGAGAAGCAAAGGGCTGGAGCTGGTCCATGAGCTGCTAGTTACTCAGGTGGTGCTTGGAGCCCAGGTGGGAAGCAGCTCCCGGGCAGCGGCAACAGCTGGAGCACCGATGGATGACACAGTCAGCAGAGGCCACAGCAGCCCTGGGACCAGGGCTACAGCTGGAAGACACTGGAGCAGCGCATCTTTGGAGGGCCTAATTTAGCGGGACAGTTTGGGAAGCACTTGGTTGTGGGCACTTTAAGAGAATGCTAGCAAGGCTGTTGGGTTTGCTGGCAGGACATCTAGGTGGGAGAAGTCGACCTAAAACCCAGATTTTGTATGGATCTGTGAAATCGTAAGGCATTGTTTCTTCCTTTGGGATTGATCCCCAGGGTGCTGATGTCTGGAGGTAATCACAAGTACACACACACACACATACACACGTTCAAGCCAAAGTCTCCATCTTGTTCACTGAAAATGAATATATCTCTAAGATATAGCACAGTTCTGATCACATAAATGTTCAATAAATGTAGATGGAACAATAAGTGGAAGCTCCATTAGGACAAGGATTTCAAGCATCCTTCCTCTAGTTCTGCACACTTTAGATTCCAGTGTCTAGAATAGCAACAGGTAATTTGTAGGAGTGCAATAAATAATTGTTGAATGCACAAATAGTACATGAATGAATCATTGAGCAAGAAAAGAGGGTAAGGCAGGAAGGAAGGCAAGCAAGTAGTTATATTCAAGTAGAGAAGAGGACCCCAGATGGCACTGGGTGTCACCATTTTCTCTGGGTGCACCTGCCCTCTCTCTAAGCTTTCATGAATGCCTCTGTGAGAGGTCAATGGCTTAGGATGTGCCTTCCCCAGCCGGTTATCTCAGTTGTCAGAGGCCAGACACTGGCAAGAATTTAAGCCTGTTAATTACACACCATCCAGTTTTAGGGGGTGTAATTCCCAGTGGGGTCCTACCAGACCCAAGGCAAAATCTCTTCTCCTTCATCCTCCCTTTCCTTTCCTTGTGATTTCCAACACTCCCACCATCTCAGATGTGTTCCCGCTAGGATCCAAAAGACCCTCACCTGGTCAGACTAAGATGTGGACTGGGCAGTGCCTGAGGTTCTGGGTGGATGAGGAGCAGGTACCCAAGGTGTATTTTATAGGCTCTCACTTGACTAGGCTCCAGGGGACCCTGGCTCTGGAAGGAGCAGGAAGCGGTTCACCCCACAGTGGGACCAGCAGAGTAATTCTTGACATTCTGCTCCCTGACTGTTCATCCCGTCCTTCCAAGGGAGCACCCGAATAACTTCTGAAGCTGGAGACCAGGGCCTCAGCAAGTATATTCTTTCCTGGGCTGAGATTTCATGAAGCAGCAGGAGGATTCCTAGCCACTGGGTTGAGAATCTGGTTTCTCAGAACACTATGATCCTATTCTTTTTTAGAAACATATAAATAAATAACTTTCCTCTTTTTTGAATTCAGCCCATGATCCATTTTCCTTGGTCCTTAAGAAAATGCCTCTTTAAACTCATGGGCCAGCTACAGGCTTTGAGCTGGGGCAGCTTTCATGATGGTTGCTTTGCAAATCCTTACCTGTTTTCTTCTGTGTCTCAGTCTCTGTTTCTCTCCAGTGATCTAATGAACATGGGGGTAGAGGCTAAAATAGTTTAGGAACTACTGCCTGGACTAATTTACTTGCTGGATATCTACTAAAGGATTATTTGAAAACAGTGCTGCCTTAATGTGGGCGTTGCAGCTGGTTCAGTGGTAAAGAATCAGCCTGCAATGCAGAAGATGCAGGAGACGTGAGTTTGATTCCTGGGTCAGGAAGATCCCCTGGAGGAGGAAATGGCAACCCATTCCAATATTCTTGCCAGGAAAATCCCATGGACAGAGGAGCCCGGTGGACTACAGTCCACGGGGTCGCAGAGTCAGATGCAACTGAGCACACACCCACACTGCCTTAAGGTTGACAGTCCATGTTTTCATGTCACTGTGTGTGCTTTTTGCATGCTCAGTCACACATGTTCTGACTCTTGGCAACCCCATGGACTGTAGCTCGCCAGGCTCCTCTGTCCATGGGATTTTTCAGGCCAGAATATTGGAGCAGGTTGCCATCAGATCTCCCCAACTTAGGGATCGAACATGCAGCTCCTGCATTGGCAAGTGGGTTCTTTTATGTCATCACTTTTCTACAGTCCCCACAATAACCAAGGGAGCTGCATCACACATGTCTTATAGATGGTGATGGGGAAGCTCAGGGGGCTAAAGGCTGAAAACAAACAGGTTCCCCAACTCCGCTTCCACCCCACTGCTCTTTTTTAGTCCACACCACTCACTGCTCCCTGACACACCCCTGAACCCAGCTTTCTTAACCAGGAAGTAGAATCCAAGTCTGGTCTTTTTGTTAGAATGTCTTATTCCTAAGGGGACCCCTGAAGAGAGGTCAGAGTGAAGCTGTGCCTTGCTTTTCCTCTGCATCCTGTTTCACCTGTAAGGGCTGCACTCATGCTGTATTTTTCCTCTCCAGTTGCATGTCAGACCTGCTGGGGCCAGCCCTGGGCAGGGAACTAAAGGCAGCCTCTGCTCTGACTCTGGGCTGACTCTTTGTGACCCCATGTACTGTAGCCTGCCAGATTCCTCTGTCCATGGGGATTCTCCAGGCAAGAATACTGGAGTGGGTTTCCATTCCCTTCTCCAGGGAATCTTCCCAACCCAGGGATTGAACACAGGTCTCCTTCAATGCAGGTGGATTCTTTACTGTCTGAGCCACCAAGGAAGCCCCTCTTGGGCCCAGCCGGCATGAACTCAGCCCATGATCTTCTGTTGATAAGCTGAGCAAGGGGGTGCCTTGAAATTGGACCAGATTCTAAAGAGCACCCACAGGTCTCTCCTTCTTCTCACTGTTATCTGTCCCTCCTGTGGCCATGCAGGCTCCTTTACAGGATTCTCACCTGCTCCCCACATTCTACCCAAAGCTGATGCATCTGTTCTTTTCTGGAACACATTTCTCACAGCTTCCCTTGGCATCTTGCCTCTTCATATGAGAACAAAGAGCCTGGGGAAGAAGCAAAAATCTGGGACCTGCTTCTAATATTAGTGTGACTGAGGACCTTGAGGGCTGATGACCTTGTCACCCTCTGGGTCTCAGGAAGGGCAAAGAGTAAAGGGAAGAGGAGGTGAAAGTGATGGAGGGAAGTCCCCTCTGCACAGGAAGGGTAATTAAAAGCTCCTCTGGTCCAGCAGCGAGTCCTGAGGTCCTGAGGCAAAGGGGATGGAGATGGGTAACCAAATAGTTAGGTATCTGCCTTGATTCTCTCACCAGTGCGGCAGCAGTCTGGAGATGAGATAGGTAATTAGGTTGAGAAGAAAGCAGGAAACAGCAATCTTTTAACTTAGGTCATACTTAGTGCTATGGAATGAGCCAAGACTCCTTCCAAACTTTCCATGGAAATAAAAGGGATCCAGGGGTTCTCATCTGTCTGGTGGAGAAAGGAGGAGCTCACGGTGCTGGTGGAAAGTTCCCTGGAGTGTGGGAACTTGGGAAGTGGGAGGCAGACCCTAGCCAGGATGAAGGGAGGTCTGCACCTCTACAGTTGAAATCGGCTGGGCTACTGGTGACAGGATGTCTGGAAGCCTCAGCTGGGGTTTAGGGAAATCCTCAGGTCCTGTGGGAGCTAGAGTGAACTGGGAGGACACTGGGTCTGTCTAGACCATGGCAACGGAATAAATCTGACCACAGATTTCATCCCTGAGCCCCAGCCCAAGAACCCTGTCAATTCAGTCCTCCAACAGTTCAACTCAGTTCAGTCGCTCAGTTGTGTCTGACTCTTTGAGACCCCATGGACTGCAGCATGCCAGGCTTCCCTGTCCATCACCAACTCCCGGAGCCTACTCAAACTCATGTCCATAAAGTCGGTGATGCCATCCAACCATTTCATCCTCTGTCGTTGTCCCCTTCTCCCACCTCCAATCTTTCCCAGCATCAGGGTCTTTTCCAATGAGTCAGTTCGCATCAGGTGGCCAAAGGATTGCAGTTTCAGCTTCAGCATCAGTCCTCCAACAGTAGGGGGCAGCAAAACTCCAAAATCCAACAGTAGAATTCCAGCTTCTCTGGATCCGTGGCTTCCAGGCCATATAAGCATCTCCGCTAATGAAACCAGATGCCAGCATTGGCAGGACAAGGGGGAGAGGGGTAAAAAAATGTTAATAGGGAAGTAAAAATTACTTTGGATAGTTTCCTAAAATGAGATTTTTCTTAAAAGAGATAGAAATATAGACGGCTAATCAGTAATTTGAAGTGTGTTTTCCCTTTTATCCTCACCTAAGTGGGCCAATTGCTCAAGAAACATTATATTTGTTTAAATTAAAGAAGCTCCTAATTCTCTACACAGTTCAGTTTAGCGTACCAACCTTGCCACCCTTCCACATTTTATATAAAACTGGTCTCCTTGCATCCCGCTCTCCTGTACACAGCCCACCAGGTGTACAGCCATCCCCACTCTGGCTGCCTCCTGCTGTCTTTGCTCTTTCCTATGTCCCACCCACTTCAGGTCTCAGAGGCAGGCATGGAAGGAAGTGTGGTTGTGTCTCATCAGTTGGCCCTACATGACTCCCTCACCTGCCCGTTGACCCACTTACCCATCCAACATGATCTAGCTCAGCCCCGCCCCTCCCAGAAGGCTTCCTGACTCCTGCCCCAAGTCACTCCATCTCATTCCCCAACTAGTCCCCACTGCACTCTCTTCCTAACCTGCTAGAATGTAATCTACCATGTTCACATTGGCATTGTTCTCTTCTTCTAATGTAATTTACTTGGACTAATGCAATAGTTATTCTTTGATGCAGTAATGCATACTAACCAAAATGGAATGTTAATACAATTCTTTATCTGAATCAGCAGCAGGAAGACTTTGGAGCTAAACCATCCAAAGCCTCACTAAGACCCTAGAAGTTCCTTAAAATTTGAGATATAAGTTCATAAACCATAAAATTTGCCCTTTTAAAGTATACAATTCAATGATGTTTAGTATGTTCATAAGGCTTTGCAACTATCACAACTATCTGATTCCAGAACATTTTTATCACTCTAGAAAGAAAGTTATTGACAATTACTCATCCCTCTCATTCCTGTTCCTGCCCTCTGACTCCTCACCCCTGTTGCCTGGCAACCACTAATACACTTTCTGTATGGATTTGCCTATTTAGAAATTTGTATAAATTGCATCATACAATATGCAGTCTTTCCTGTCTGGATTCTCTTACATAATGTAATGTTTTCAAGGTTCATTGAAGTTGTAGCACATGCCAATACTTACTTCTCTTTATGGCTGACAAATATTTCATTGTGTGGATATACCACATTTTGTTTATTCATGAGTAGCCACTTTTTGGCTATGAATATTCATTTATAGGAAAAGTCTTTATACATACACACACACACCCAGAAATAGTATGGATGACCTTTTAAGAAAAATACCCCACTGACTTCTCCCTGGGTGGAGAAGGTCGCCACGTAAGAAGAGCAATAATCATGTACGTATCAGCAATACCTTCTGATAGTGGGAAAAAGGCTCTTGGAACTTATTGCAAGTTTGAACTCAGTATTTCATAGATAGAAAATGAGTTATTTATCAATTTATCAAATCAGATACTTTAAAATTGCTATATTCAATCTCTTTTGGGACTTCCTTGGTGGTCTGGTGGTTAAGACTCTGAACTTCCACTGCAGGGGGTGTGGGTTCCACCCCTGGTTGGGGAAGTAACATCCCAGAGTTCAGCCAAAAAAAAAAAATCTTATCCCTTAATAATATCTCTGGCAAATCTTATAGCTTTTTGATTATTTTCAGGGATTAAAGACTTCTGTCTAGCACAATTTAAAGGTTGTTTCTTGCCTTGAGAGCTCACATCTAACCCATGGCCCAGGAACCTACAGTATGTAGGGCAAAGTGGATGGCCTGAACTTCCACTTTCCCACATGTTCTCTCCTTCTCCCTCTGCCATTGTTCTTCTTTTGAGCATCTTTTCTTCCTCTGTGTGTTGGGATCCCAGTAGATGGATTGGGCTGATGCTGTTGTAACCTAGCCTTTATAACCAGGAATGTTCCCCAAACTCCAGGGGAACATGGCAAGCTCTTCAAAACATTCCCTCACTGGTCTGTATTCTGGGATCTGAATTTCTGCAGCACATCAAACATCCATGGGATTGGATATATCCATTTCATGTTCCCTCAGGTGTCACTGATCTCTGAGTAGTGTCTTTGTCCTTTGGCTTGAGAGATGGGAAAAACTAACCTTCACACTCATAACGGGAGAAAAGGGCAGTAAGCCACAGCTATTTCCCCAGAGATATCAATTCCTTACTTTAAGCAACTTTCCTACTTCAGGGAATGCTTCTAGAATGTCTCATCCAGTCTCTAGAGGCTGGTGGGAGGGGTCAGTGGTGGTCTCAGGACGGCTGTCCCCATTCACAGTAAGCCTGGAGGAACACCTGCAAATTCTCTGGTGCTTCAGTAGAATGCTTAGGTGCTTTACAGAGGAGGTGTCCTGGGGATTATAGTTTCCTGGTGCCCAAGAGGAAAAAGCTTTTGAAGCTCATTCTCTAGAAATTGCCTCCTGTTGCTGGTCCCTGAGCCTCAGCATAATCTCCATCCATTTTCTAAAGTCTGCTGAACCCTGCTCAGGGTAGGCGTGGGTCTTAGTTTGTTTCTGCTTCATCTCCATCCTTGTCTCCTTTTCCATGTGTATCTGTGATGGTACAGGAGTCACTTTTGGTGCTTAGGGGAGGCCAGTTCTTTGTTGTTATGGGCTGAGTTGTGACCCTACAAATTCATATGTTAAAGTCCTAAGCCCCGGGACCTCAGAATGTGACTATTTGGAGATGGAGCCTTTAAAGAGGTGATTGCTGCTGCTGCTAAGTCACTTCAGTCGTGTCCCACTCTGTGCGACCCCAGAGACAGCAGCCCACCAGGCTCCCCCGTCCCTGGGATTCTTCAGGCAAGAACACTGGAGTGGGTTGCCATTTCCCTCTCCAACGCATGAAAGTGAAAAGTGAAAAGGAACTCGCTCAGTCGTGTCTGACTCTTGGTGACCCCATGGACTGCAGCCTACCAGGCTCTTCCATCCATGGGATTTTCCAGGCAAGAGTACTGGAGTGGGGTGCCATTGCCTTCTCCAAAGAGGTGATTAAGGTAAAATAATACCATTGAAGTGGGCCCTAGTATAGGACTGGTGTCCTTGTAAGAAGAGATCAGGACCCAAATGCACACAGAGGGAAGACCACGTGAAGACATAGGAGAAGGTGGCCATCTCCAAGTAAAGGAGAGAGGTCACAGAAGAAACCAACCCCTGGACAACATGATCTTGGACTTCTAGCCTCCAGAATTGTGAGACAATAAATGTCTGAGGTTAAACGACCCAGTCTGTGGTGCTTTGTTATAGCAGTCCTAGCAAGTGGATACATCTGTTTTCCAAGGTTTCCAAACTTCCCTTCAACTCAGCTTCTCCTCTCTCTATTGTTCTTTCTTATTCTGTGGCTATGTCACATACTTGCCCAAGTCTCTTGAATCAACCTGTATTCCCCCCTAAACAGGGTTTTAACACTTCACTCTAGTGACATCCAGACTGACATTCCAACTTGCTTTTCTAACACTTTGGACAGTAGGGGAAGACAGAATCAAAGGCATGAGTCCAGAACTAGTGGTATATTTTGGTGATGTTGCTGGATTCTGGTGACAGGACCTAAAGAACAGGGACTGCCCAAACATTACTACAAACCTCCTTCTTATAGGCCTAATGTCATGCTACCAATCCCAAACAATTGGAATTAACTGTACTTTCCTCTACAAAGCATACAAATATGGTCGGCCTTCTATTTATTAAACCTTCTATTTATTAAACAAAAACTTATTAAAACTTCTATTTATTAAACAAACTCTTATATGATGCTTACATTTTGTGTAAGACACTATTTAAAGTGCTTTAATAATTAGTATGGCTCATAATTAATAATTAACATGGCCCCAAAGAATACATGCACCCCAATGTTCGTTGAAGCCTTATTTACAATAGCTAAGACATGGAAGCAAACTAAATGTCTATTGACAGAGGAATGGGTAAAGAAGATGTGTTGCATGTATACAATGGAATATTACTCAATCATTAAAAAGAATGAGATAATGCCATTTGCAGCAACATGAATGAATGGGCCTAGAGATTGTTATACTGAGTGAAGAATGTCAGACAGAGAAAGAGAAATATTGTATGATATCCCTTAAATGTGGAATCTGAAAAGAAATGATACAAATGAACTTATTTATAAAATAGAAACAGACTTGCAGATTTAGAGAACAAACTTATGGCTGTCAAGGGGGAAGAATGGGAAGAAAGGATAGGGAGTTTTCAATTGATATGTACACACTGCTATATTCAAGATGGATAACCAGCAACGACCTATTGGGAACTCTAATCAATGTTACCTGGCAGCCTGGATGTGAGGGCAGTTTGGGGGAGAATGGATACCTGCATATGTATAGCTGAGTCACTTTGCTGTTCGCCTGAAACTATCACAGCATTGCTAATCAGCTATAGTTCAATATAAAATTAAAAAATAAGTGCTTTTGTAATTAGTATATTATATGTAATATATTTAAATATTTATCATATTTATATAAATTATATATAATTTATTTAATATAGATACTATAATTTATGAAATATGCATTTATATTATTTATTAACATATTGTGTAATACATAATTAATATTTATATCACAAATACATAGTATATGATAATATAGTTATATAATATAAATATTATATTACAAATAAATTATATATTCCATCACTGCAAATATTTTAAATAACATATTAATAAGATATTTAATATAATTTATAGGAACCATTTTATAACATCCAAGTCCCAGAGAAATAAAGTTTTTTTTTTACTGGAATATAATTATTTTATATATTTAACACAACATGTTGTGTTAGTTTCTGCCAAACAATGAAGTGAATCAGCTGTATGTCTATATATAGAATCTATAGAATTCATACAGAATCTATAGAAGCTATAATGTATACATATATGGAATCTTTCTAGATTCCATACATATGCATTAATATATGGTATTTGTTTTTCTCTTTCTGACTTACTTCACTCTGTATGACAGATTCTCAGTCCATCCACATCACTGCAAATGAGCCAATTTCGTTTGAAGTATCTTGTCCAAGGTGGAGCTGCATTCAAACCCAGCGCACTGGCTCCCAAGTCTATGCTTTTAAGCACCTGTTGCGACAGCTGGCTCGTGAGTTTCTTGGCTTCTACCACCAGGTTTTACATCCCTGTCTGGAAGGGGTCGCATCTTACCCATCTTCGTGCTCATCCATCCCTTTAGTCTCTCTTTCCTCACTCAGCCTGTGTTTGGTGCTTGGAAGACATTAGAAGGTTAATAAATATTCACTGCCTTATTGACCTCTGTTTTCATTTCACAGATAAGGAAACTAAGACCCAGGAGTAAAGCCCTCAAATCCAACGCCAGAACCCAATCATCTTGACCCCTGCTTTCCCAAGGGCTGGGTGGGTGAAGTTCTGAAGTGTATCTCAGTCCCATAGAAGTAGTAGGAGTAGGTGTTAACAGAGATAGCCTGAGCTTTCCCTTCAGATTCCACCTTCAGTATGTCTTGCCTAGATTACATCACTGACTTCCTCTAAATTAACTCCATGAAATACTCTGATGACTCTAACAAGGAAGGGGTTGCACAGGGGAGAGAAAATCACTGGTTGAGCACCTTCCCCGTGTCAGGCATCATACCGTGAGCATTCAGATTTGTTATCTCATTTGTTCTCAGACCAGCTCCCGAAGTTAGGGAGTATTTCTCCCACCATTATCAACATGGAAACCAAGGCCCAGAGGGGTGAAATAACTTCCCCAAGACCACAGACAGACCTGAGATTCAGATAGGAGTCTGAGTTCAAAGGTTGGGTTTTCCTGTCCCCCCACTCCCACCCCCCCAACCAGGGAGCATCTCAGCAATAGGATGACACCTTCAGAGGGCTTCCCTGGTGGCTCAGCAGCTGAAGAATTGGCCTGCAATGCAGAATACCTGGGCTCGATCCCTGGGTCAGGAATATCCCCTGGAGAAGGAAACAGCTATCCACTCCAGTATTCTGGTCTGGAGAATTCCATGGATTGTATAGTCCATGGGGTCACAAAGAATCCACGGGATCACAAAGAGTCAGACACGACTGAGCGGCTTTCACTTCAGAGAGCACAATGGGGACTCTGGACGAAGCTGTGCTTGTGTTTGCACTGTGGCTGTCAGGGACGGGACTCAGGGCAAAAACCTAGAGAGCCCTCGATAGGCACCAAAATTCCTCCCCAGCCCTCTGGAGGTTGGGAAGGCAGGTTTACAGCCTTCATCTCTAGTTCTCCCCACCGCCCCCCTTGTGTGGGAGCAGAATTGCTGTCTCTCGAGGAAGCTTTCCAGCTGGGAAAGCTCCCTGAGGTCTACACCAGCTATAGTTTTCTTGAAGAGGCTGAAGTTCAGAAAACCTGGGTTCTAAGCCTGGCCTTGCCACTTACTAGCTGCGTGAGCCAAGGTCAGCTGCCTTCCGCTCTGGCTCTGGGCCTTGGTTTCCACATCTGGGGCAAAATCTTTAGCTACCACCACATACCAATGCCTGGGGCTCTTCCTGGGGCTTAGACATGAAACCCCATGATTGCAGGGGCTTTCCTTTATCTTGGAATCAGTACCTGCTTCAATACACATGTCTTCCCCAGGAAGGGGCCATACTGACTGTGAGTTAAGTTTCAGATGGTTTTCAGATGGCAGACACTGAAGAGACGGGAGACAGCCAGAAGGCATCGGCTGAGGCAGAGGAGCGGGATGTGAGCAAGCCACCAGGGCAAGGTTGACATCACCAACCCGCCTTCACAGTATAGGGGGCCGGCAGACTGAGTGGCAGGCCACCAGCACTCACCAGTTTGTTGCCTCGGCCACCCTGTTATCCTCTCTGGACCTCAGTTTTCACATCTGTCTACTCACTGTATTCCATAACCGGACAGGAGTCTGTTCGAAGGTTGGCAGACTTACCTTCCCACCAGGGCAAGGTTTTCAGCACTACTCAAGTTCATCAGATGGGCGATGCTGGGGCTCCCTGCCAGGCTGCTGTTTCTTGCCCTTCTCTTCTCTCCTGGGCACACCTGTCCCTTCCCTCAGCAGCTCGGCAGTCTGCTCTTTCCTTTCCTACTAACCAGAAGCCAAGGAGCTGAGCTAGAGTTGGAAATGCTAAGGAAGGGCTGGGGTTTGCCCTCCTGTCTACTATGGAGCAGTTGAGAGAGATCTGGCTGAACTTTGCTTCTGCTCTGTGAGCCATGCTACCCTCTACATGGCCCCCTGAGCATCCCTTTCTGCCACATAATAAGATCTCAACTGGTATTTGTTTTCCGTTTTACCTTTCTCACCTTCTGATCACTTCAGCTTTGAGTGAGGAAGGGAAAACATACAGAAGAGGCCAGCACCGATTTATATAGATGGAGAAGGCAATGGCACCCCACTCCAGTACTCTTGCCTGGAAAATCCCATGGATGGAGGAGCCTGGTGGGCTGCAGTCCATGGGGTTGCTAAGAGTAGGACAGGACTGAGCGACTTCACTTTCACTTATCACTTTCATGCATTGGAGAAGGAAATGGCAACCCACTCCAGTGTTCTTGCCTGGAGAATCCCAGGGATGGGGGAGCCTAATGGGCTGCTGTCTATGGGGTCACACAGAGTCGGACACGACTGAAGCAACTTAGCAGTAGCAGCAGCCACAGTGTCAGGAAAGCTTCCATATGCACTGCTTATGCATTGTTTAACTGACTCCTATACCATTGCTGAGAGAATGACCACCGTGGCTGGGTGAGAGTCTCTGCAAACTTGTTCATGCGTGCTGAGGTGCTTCAGCCCTGTCCAACTGTGCTTCTTTTATAGCACTAATGTGATGTCCTGCTTTCAGGTCTGTCTTCCCCACTGAACCTTAAACTTCATGAGGGGCCATGCATTTGCTCCCTGCTGTGTTTCCAAAGCCTAGCATACAGTGCTGCTCAAAAAAAAAAAAAAAAAATTTATTGTGGTTTGATTGAATGAATAGATGAAGAGCCATCATGGTTTCCATTTACAGATGAGGAAACTGAGGCTCCAAGAAGCCAAGTGACTTTTCCAAGGTCAACTAGCTAGTCAATTGCAAATACGGGATTCTCTCTGGCTCCTAGCTTAGGGGGTTGAAGGAATGGGCAAGGGTCATTCATCTCCCGTCAGGCACGGCAGAGTGGCACTGTGACTCCCAAGACAGAACCTTGCATGTTACTTCTCCTGCCACTCCCACCCCACTTCTTTCTGAGATGTCTTGGGAAGATCTGTGCACATATCATACTGTCTCATTTGTACGCTCATGTCCACCCAACCCTACCCTGACCCAGAATGGGAGCCACCTAAGCACAGTGCCTGGGCCTTCCCATCTGTATCCTCAGTATCCAGCGCAACACCTGGCACGTTATATGTACTCCACTTGTTCTCAAGGACAGAGTGATTGATGGATGAACCTTCCTGTGGCAGCTCCAAGTGTCTTTTGTATGTGACATGCTTGGTGCGAGGTCACCAAGTGTATGTGACATGCTTGGTGCAAGGTCAGAGTGAAGCTCCTCTAAGCCAGGTGTGGCCCAGAGTGGAGCCTGTGCAAGGGTGGTGTCAACAGTGTCGGGTGTTGGGTGCCGTTCCGAGGACTGGGAGCCCCTGAGGACACAGCCTGTGGGAAATCTGCAGATCTGGACTGTGGGATCCTCCTGCGCAGGAGGGGCTTGCAATGGTCTTCTCATCCAGCCTCTTGCTGTCTTACACAAGGACACGCTGATCCAAAGGCAAAGGGACTGCCTGATCCCAGGCTCCACCCCCAGCCCAACCTGGTTCCCAAGGGCTTGCAGAACCTGCTGGGGAATTAGAGAGCTTACTTCCCAGTCATCAGAGGACTCCCACATGGGTCAGAGCCAGGTCACAAAGAGAGCCATCAAGCTCATTCCCTCTTCCTCACACTCTCCAGGCCAGGGCAGTGTCTGCCCTTAGGACTGTCATCCAGATAGGCACCAGCAATTCTCTGGCAGAGTATTGACACTCACCTGTTACCTGGGGTCATTCCTTCCCTTCCTCTGGGCTCACTGATGTCATATAAGGCTGCAGGGTTATGTGATGGACAGAGGTACTCAAAGGTTGGCCTTATCATCATTACCATTATTTGATTATGTTTATATTATTATTATTAGCTTATATTTCTATAGTACTTTATGGCTCACCAAGTACTTTGCTACGTGTGACCTCATTGGACTGAGTTGCATATAAGTGGCCTTCATTTTAGAGCTGAGAGAATTGAGATTCAGAAGAGGAATGTGACAAGTCCAAAGTTAATATGGCAGAATGGAGACTCAGGAGCAGATGTCCTTGTTTTATATTCAATTTTATTCCACTGTCCTCATTCAGCTCAACTGGTTCTTTCTCCACTTTAGGGTTAATAATGGAGCACCACTGGTCCTCAAGTCTTCCACTTCCAATAGAATACACTCCCATCACCCCTGTCTCCTGGATCCCAGAGAGAAACATGGCACCTCTGTGGTTGAGGCCCACGGTGCCTCTGAGATGAGTTCCTTCCAGGGTGCTGGGGTTGGGGGTGTGGGAGCTTGTGGGAAAGATGCATTGAAAACCCCAGGAAGTGACAGAGCTGGGATGACCTAAGAGTGAAGGATGATAAGCCCTCATCATGTGCCACAAGGGTGCTTCATTAACTGTCAAGTTTTCTGACTCCAGAGACTTTCTGCTCTGGGAAATGAAAACTTGTGTCCCACAGCCTCGGGATTGGTGGGAGATGGCCTCTGTTGTGGGAAGCTGGCTTCAGCCTCTCCTCACACAGGGTATCCAGGTGCTGACAGAGGATACACTGTCCTCAGCCAGCTCGGTGGTGGCTGATGCCAGCAGAGGCACGTGGCTCTCCTCTCACCCTTCCTTCTCTCCTTCTCTCCTTCCTTTCTTCCTACTTCCATTCCACCCCACCCCCTGCGTCCTTCTCTTCCTTCATTCCTTCCTTCTTTTCTCCCTTTTTCTTCCCACAAACATTTAATGAGCCTCTACTATGTAGCACTAGTGGTAAAGAGCCCACCTGCCAATGCAGGAGACATGAGAGACTCAGGTTCAATCTCTGGGTCGGGAAGATCCCTTTGAGTAGGAAATGCAACCCACTCCAGTATTCTTGCCTCTTCAATCCCATGGACAGAGGAACCTGGCAGGTTTCAGTTCATATGGTTGCAAAACAGTCGGACTTGACTGAAGTAACTGAGCCTTAACACTACGTTCAGAGCATCTTCTGGATCCTGGGGATTCGGCAGTGAACTGGGAACCTAAAGATATCAGCTACCTGGTACATGAAGAGTTTGGTGTGGGGTCTGAGCTCTCTCTGCCACAGAGAAGCTCTGAGCACTTGGGATATTGTGATACCTGCCAGGATCTGAGAGGAGTTCAGAGAGCTGGCCTCACCTAGACGAATCCCACAGAACAACTTCCATGGGAGGGCAGTCACTGAACCCACCACATCAGAGTCCAAGCTCCTGGTCCCCTCAGGCCACAGTTCAGTGGGGAGGTCAGTCACAGACACCAGGAGTGACTTTCCCGTAACCTCTCAAAGTCTGGGGGTTTCTGTCCCTCAGCTGGGCAGCGGGCAGTGGAGTGGCCACTCTGTCAGGCACTGCCAGACTGTGTTCTCATGTTACAGCTCCCCAGGTCCTCCTTCAGTTCAGCTGTGGCCAGCGAATCAGGCATTTCCATCTCTTTCCAGAGATGGCAGGGATTAGGGCTGGAGCGCCGGTCCTGACTTCTGGAGCCAGTTTCATCCTCTGAATGAGGAAGGATGAGCCAGATCTTTGACAGATTCCTAGGTGACCCAGATTGTCTAAGAATCACTCCAGCAGGACCTGGCATCCCCCTATTTATCTAGAAAGTATGCAGAATTTCCAGGGTGTAAAGCCTCCTCGTTTGCCCGGCATCCTGGGGAGACCAAGGCAAACATGCTGCAGATAAGTGACTTCAGTCACAGTTTCCAGTGAATCAGGCTGAGTCAAGGTCAGAACATGCTCTGCAGGGACTATGACAGCCCTGTGGGCCTCCTCCCTCCCGGACAGTGACGATGAGCTCATTCCTCCCATCCTTCTTCACACAGCAAGTATTTTCTGAATGCTGTGTGCTTTGCACTAAATCCTTGAGGACACAGTGGTGGACAGTGTGAGGCATCTGCCCCTGAGGAACTCTTTCAGGAAGTCTGAGCATCTGTTAGGTGCCAGCCTCTGTGATATCCCCCAGGCTCACAGGGTGAACACTCAGATCTCAACATGAAGGGTCTCAGAATCCAATAGGGGAGGCCAGTTGTGAGCACAGGGCACAGCAGATGCCCTGTAAAAGAGGCCCTTCATTACAGGGAGCTGGTGATGGGGTCCCATTGGGGCACGTGTTTCACAGGTTGGTCCTTGGGACCATGTAGGAGTGGGGGGGGGCAAAGTGTGTTCTAACTGAGGGTGCTTGTAGGCATGTTCGGGAGTGGTGATAACATAATGTAGTTACAGTGTCCCTACAGTACAGGGGAGACCAGCACCAAGCTCTTCATGTACCAGATAGTTGATCTCTTTAGGTTCCCAGTTCACTGTTGAATCCTCAGGACCCAGAAGATGCTCTGAACATAGTAGAGGCTCATTAAACATTTGTGGGAGGCAAAGGGAGCCCGGGGAGGTAGAAGTTGCCAAAGTATGAAGAACTCAGGCACCATTTGGAGGGACTTGGATTGTTTTCCCTTTGGGGGTAATGTGTTTAGTCTCTTAGTCATGTCTGACTCTTTGCCACCCCCTGGACTGTAGCCTGCCAAGCTCCTCTGTTCATGGGATTTCCCAGGCAAGAATACTGGAGGGGGTAGCCATTCCTTTCTCCAGGGGATCTTTCCAACCTGAACCCTGCTCTCCTGCATTGCAGGAGGATTCTTCACCATCTGAGCCACCATGGGAGCCCCACAGAACTATTGAAAAATTCAAATAGGCTCATATTTACATATTAGACAGATGGCAAGGGTCTGAGGAAAGAAAGCAGTAGAATTGGAAGAAGGAAACCTGGGTGTGTCACTGGATGTGGGATTAGGATGAAGGAGAGGCTGGGATGGCTCTCAGTCTTGGGTCTTGGGGCCATTTACTGAGGGAACTGAGGGGACTGGTGGGTAGGGGATTCTATGCATTGGTTGCTGTCAATGGTGGAACATCATTTTTGCCCTCGAGGGCTAGAATAAAGAACAGGGAGGAGGAGGAGAGAGAGAGGCCCTCATCTGGCAGTGATGGGAGGCCCTTGATGGAGGAAACTTAAGGTCTGAGAGGGTCTGTGGATATTGAGGCAGAGATGAGGAGACCAGGTTATGAGTCAGCTCAGTTCAGTCGCTCAGTCATGTCTGACTCTTTGCAACCCCATGGACTGCAGCATACCAGGCTTCCCTTGTCCATCACCAACTCCTGGAGTTTGCTCAGACTCATGTCTATTGAGTCTGTGATGCCATCCAACTGTCTCATCTTCTATCATCCCCTTCACCTCCTGTCTTCAATCTTTCCCAGCATCAGGGTCTTTTCCAATGAGTCAGTTCTTTGCATCAGGTGGCCAAAGTATCAGAGCTTCAGTTTCAGCATCAGTCCTTCCAATGAATATTCAGGACTGATTTCCTTTACGATTGACTGGTTGGATCTCCTTGCAATCCAAGGGACTTTCAAGAGTCTTCTACAACACCACAGTTCAAAAGCATTTAATCTTTGGTGCTCAGCCTTCTTTATGTTCCAACTCTCACAGCCATACATGACTACTGGAAAAGCCATAGCTTTGACTAGACCAACTTTTATAGGCTAAGTAGTATTTCTGTTTTTAATATATTGTCTAGGTTGGTCATAGCTTTTCTTCTAGGGGATGAGTAGAGAGGAGTAAAAAGACATTCTACAGACTGAATTCCCTAGGTAAAACAACTTTCAGTCCTAGCATAGAGCCAGACATTTCCCCAGATCACTCATTGCATTTGAGTGGAAAAGACTGGCATAAGGGTAGCAGGAAATTTTGGTAATTTCATCATTAAGCTAGAGACTTCAAGCCTCTGGTAAATTGCCCAGACTCCTATTGCATGACTCAGGCATTCTCCACGTGCCTGCCAGAGCCAGAGCAGGGATGGAGAGGAAGTGAAGAAGTCTTGACCTTGCAAGGTCTGGGGGAGTCTGGGGAGAGTTGGCTGCGGTGGGCGTGGTGGAGGAGGAGAGGGGATGAGGAGCAGCTCCAACCTATAGTTGCGAACTCTAGTTTCTCAGATGTGTGGGTGTCTTTCCTCTTTGTTACAAGTAAGATACACTTCCTACTTTATGATTTTTTATTTGTCAACAGAGTCACCGCTACTTGAATGACATGGAGTGATAAAGAGAAGACATTATATATATATAATATATGTTTAAACTTTTTATTTTGTATTGGGGTATAGCCGATTAACAAGTAATGTTGTGATAGTTTCAGATGAACAGTGAAGTGACTCAGTCATACATATGCATGTATCCATTTCCCCCCAAACTCCCCTACCATCCAGGCTGCCACATAATATTGAGCAGAGTTCCATGTGCTATGCAGTAGGTCCTTATCGGTTACCCATGTTAAATATAGCAGTGTGTACATGTCCATCCCAAACTCTCTAACTATCCCTTCTCCCCATCCTTCCCTCTGGCAACTATAAGCTCATTCTCAAAATCAGTGAGTCTGTTTTTGTTTTGTAGGTAAGTTCATTTGTATCATTTTTTTTTTTTTTTAGATTCCACATATAAGGGACGTCATTTGATATTTGTCCTTCTCTGTCTGACTTACTAAGAGAGGACTATATCTGTCACTCATTTCCCAACTCCATTCATTTCTTTCTTTATCTCTTTTTTCCTTGCTTCTTTTCAACTTTCCTTCCTTCATCTCTTCTCTATCTTTCTCCCTTTCTTCCCCATTTTCCATGGTTAACCATGCACCCAGTCTGGAGCTAAGTGCCAAGTTTACAGTCAAATGTCTTCAGACTCTGGGTGTGAACATAATCAATTGAGCTTTGTGATGTCAAGAAAGAAGGTGATGTTTTGGGGTGGAGAAAATCTTTTCCCTAATAGTGGATTCAGGACCTGCCTCACTTTTGTTACAAGTAAGATACACTTCCTACTTTATGATTTTTTATTTTGTCAACAGAGTCACGGCTACTTGAATTTGAATGACATGGAGTAATGAAGAGAGGACTATATATATATATATATGAAAAGTGGTCACTTTTAATTTCAATAAACCCTGGTTCCTTCTGAGTGCAAAGCATGGTGCAAGGCAGCCCCTCGTCAGTTGCCAGCTGGGCTCAAGAGTTGGGAACCATGAGGTTCCCAGGCCTCCGGCACTGAGATTTGTCTGGGCCACGATGTCCCCTTCCTTCCAATTGGCTCTGTTCAGTACGCCAGCCAGGACACCCATGTTCTCCCAACTTCGGGAATTCAATAAAAAGATAATGTAGAGTTCTGACTTCCACGGAGTTTATGATCTTGGGGGTAAGTGACAGCCACATACGCAGCTATGCAGGGTGTGATGAATCATCTGAGAGAGTGAGGCTGGCAGGGAGGGCACCTGGAGACCAGATGGGAAGGGAGGCAGATGGAGGGGGAGGGGGTACAGTGTTCCGAGTACCAGGAGCAAGGAATGTGCATAACTCTCTCCCTGTGCCTCCAGCACCAAGGATGGTGCCTGGTGCTGAGCAGAAACTCGGAACATCTGCAACACTGAACAGAAGCACCGGACACCTTTTTTGGTGAAGCCTTCTCTGATACTTTCAGTGAGTTTAGTATCTCTGCACTAAGTGAGATATTTTATTATCCAAGGAACATGATAATCCACATTTTTCCTCCTTGAGGAAAATTAGAAAATGGTGGTAACCAAAAGAAAAAAGAAATGCTCAGGATTCCCCACCCAGAAGCACATGCTGTTGACATTCTAATACAGATCCATCCAGACATTTTTTTCTGTTTATTTACATGTATTATTTATGAATACACAGACATATTTGGAGAGACTTACATAAACAGAATGGCCTTTATCATTTATGCTGTTGTAACTTGCTATAAACTTCACAAAAAAACTCTCAAATCTACTTTGCTGAAGCTTTGGTCCATAGTCACCATGCATGCTAAGTCACTTCAGTCAAGTCTGACTCTTTGCAACCCTATGGGCCATAGCCTCCCAGGCTCCTCCGTCCATGGGATTCTCCAGGCAAGAATACTGAAGTGGGGTGCCCTGCCCTCCTCCAGGAGATCTTCCTGACCCAGGGATCAAACCCCACATCTCTTGCATCTCCAGCACTGGCAGGCGGGTTCTTTACCACTAGCGCCACCTTGGAAGCCCCCATAGTCACTGGTCTGCTCCTAGTAGAGCTCACCAGGACCACTCTCAGTGGGCAGGGATGGTGGCCTCCTCATCTCTTACTCCCCTATGCCTAGCACTGGCCTTGTTCCCTATAGGGCCTCAGTGTAAGTGGGGAACTAAAACAATTCCCTGCTGAAGACATTCCACTGATGATGGCAAGCATCAGGGCAGCCTAAGCAGCCGAGAGGAACAACCCGGCCTCCCAGGGAGTCACAGGTCACACGTCCCTACTGAACACACACTTTGCCTCTGTGTGACTGCTGTATGCTGCTCTGCAGCTAGCCTCTCCCTGCTGCCTGATCTCAGCTCCCAGCCTCTCCAGCTGGGAAAACAAGGTTCCTCTGTGCATGTGGCTCCTAAGAGCCTCCTGGGCTATTTTTACTCCTCGGGGTCTCCACCCTAGAAATTTACTTCCTCTCCCAGAGAGGAATCCTCCTTTCTCTGGTTATTTACTCTGGAGGCTCCCACGGCATGCCCACCTCCAGGCTCCAGCTATGGGAATGCTCCCCACGGAGGAGGAGATAACACCGCTGCTGGCCGAGAGCCCCAGGAGGCGTGCGCTTCAGGATCAGGAATCCACAAGCAGGTGGAGCTAAGCAGGCTCAGAATCAAGCAGGAGGTGAAGCTCTTTCAGGAAGTGATATATGCACCTGAGGGCCCCAGGCAGCTCTGTGAGTCAGGCTCTGGTATCCCTGCTTCACTCACGTCGTTGACATGCATTTCTTGGAGGGGGTGGTGCCCAGGCGGGCAAGATGATAGCTCTGTGGTTTGAGGCCAGAACTGCTGGAGCACTCCAATCACTTGGGGCAAGAAGAAAGCCCTATTTAAAGGCCATTTTTACACTATCTTTCAGAAGAGGAGTATTTATGGTTTGCTTTTTTTTTTTTTTTTGTAGTACAGTTGACATGTAGCATTATGTATGTTTAAGATGTACAAAGTGTTGATTTGATACATGTGTAGATTGCAATATGATGACCACTGTAGCCTTGGCTAACAACACTACCATGTCACATAGTTACCGCCATTATTTATTTATTTATTTTTTTTTGTGGTGAGAACATTTAAAATCTAGTCTCTTAGCAACTTCAAAGTATATTATAATACAGTTGACAATATCACTATGCTGTGCATTACCTCCAGAACTTACTCATCTTCTAGTTGCAAGTTTGTACTCTAACATCTCCCAGATCCCCACTTCCCCTCCTCCACCCTGCCCCCAAGTTCCTAGTAACCACTGTTCTACTCTGCATTTCTATGACTTAAGCTTTTTCAGATTCCACATGTTTAAGTGACAGTTTTAATGTATTTGTCTTTGTGTTTCTGACATCTCAATATAATCCCCTCAGGTTTATTCATGTTGTCACAAATAGAAGGATTCCTCTCTTCTTCATGGCTGAATAATAAGTATTTCACTGCACATGTACACCACATTTTCTTGATCCATTCATCTGCTGATGGGCACTTGGGTTGCTTCCATATCTTGGCTATTGTGAATAATGCTGTAGGAAACATGGGCGTGCAGATAACTCTTTTTAGTGAATTTGTTTATTTATTTTTGGATGTGTTAGGTCTTTGTTGCTGCATGAGGGCTCTCTCCAGTTGTGGCGAGTGGCAGGCACTTTCTAGTTGTCATGTGCGGGGTCAATAGTTGCAGCTCCCTTGCTCTAGAGTATGGGTCTGTTGCTGTGGTGCACAGGCTTAGCTGTCCCGTGGCATGTAGGATCTTTGCAAACCAGGGATAAAACCCATGTCCCCTGCATTGGCAGGGGGATTTTTAATCAGTGGACCCCCAGGGAAGTCTCAGATATCTTTTTGATATCCTGCTTTCCTTTCCTTTGGCTATAATCCCAGAAGTGAGATTGCTGGATCGTATGGTAGTTTTATTTTTAACTTTTTGAGGAAACTCTATACTATTTTCCATAGTGGCAGAACCAATTTACATTCCCACCAATAGTGCACACGTTTTTTTCCCCCACATCCTTGCCAACACTTGCTAGTTCTTGTTTTTCTTTTTTTATTATAGCCTCTCTAACAAGTGTGAGGTAATATCTCGCTATGCTTTTGATGATTATTTCCCTGATGATTACAGATGTTGACTTCACGAACTTGTTGGCTATTTAGAGGCTTTCTTTGGAAAAATGTTTATTCCTTTTTCTTTGGAAATATGCCAATCAGGTTTTGTTCTGTCATTGAGTTGTATGAACTTTTAAAATACATTTTGAGTATTAACCCCTTATCCAATAAAAGGTTTGCAAGTATTTTCTTCCATTTCATAGGCTGCCTTTCCATTCTGTTGACTATTTCTTGTGCTGTGCAGAAGCAGCTGTTTAGTCTGATGTAGTCCCACTAGCTCTCTTGCTTGTGCCTTTGGTATCATATTCGAAAAGTTTCTGCCAAGACCAATGTCAAAGAGCTTCTTCTCTATGTTTTCTTTTAGGAGTTTTATGGTATCAGGTCCTACGTCTAAGTCTTTAATACATTTTGAGATAACTTTTGTGAGTGGTATAAGACAGAAGTCCAATTTTACTTTTCTGCATGCTTTTAACTAGTTTTCAAACACCATTTTTATGATCTAATCCCCTAAGTGCTCTTGGCCTGTCCACCACTTCTCTGACATGATACACAGAGAGTAAGCAAAGGGCATTGTGATTTGAGGAGCAAGCATGCGATCTAGAGCCCAGCCTTCTGTGATCTGTGTGACCTTAGTCAAGTTGTCTGGGCTCCTTGAGCACTGATTTGTTTCTTTGAATAACAGGAGCAATAACCATCTGTTTTGCCCAATGGGATCATTAGGGAGATTCAAATAAAATCACAAATGCAGAAACACCTTATACATAGTAAAATACTCTCTGTAGGGAAAAGTATAAGAACTTTTTTTTTTCCCTTGAGGAGAGGTACAAGTAGTGACTTGACAATTCAGACAGACCCAAAGTGGTAGCAACCTGTCCATCTTACTCTATGGAATTTGTCAAGCCCTGATCTAAGAATCAGATAGCCTGGAGTTATAAGGCTAGAATAGGGGCCTGGAAATGCCCTGCCAACAATCCTGACATCTCTGTGCTTCCACTGATCACTGATTACTATTAATAAAGGTGATAGCAATGCTTCCTGCAAGCCAGGTCTGGGGCTAAGGGCTTTGAAGACATTATCTCAAGTGACCCTCATCCAACTCTATGAGATGGACATTGTTATTGCCCCATTTTATGGGTGAGGAAATAGGTTCAGAGAGGCCACACAGCTAGTAAGTGGCAGAACTGGGACATAAGCCCAGGCTGCATCTTGTGTATCTTTGAGCATTTTCTCTGTCATCTTTTATCATCCCTTGTCATCTCTTAACCAAAGACACCCTGTCAGTATCAGACATGTAAGCCTTCAGTTCCAAATATCAATGAAAACAATTTAAATAAATTTGATCTCATTTTAGGTAATTAAACCATGTTCTGAAACTTTTTTTTGAAACTTTTAAAATCTAGGTGTGTGTATTAGTTTCCCACTGATACTGTAATAAATTACCATAAACTTAGTGGCTTACGACAAGTTTCATAGGTCAGAAGTACGACAGGGGTCTTACTGGGCTAACACCAAGGTGCTGAGAGCTGTGTTCCTGGAGGTGCCAGGGAAAGCCACTTCCTTGCTGTTTCCAGCTTCCAGAGACTGATCACAGTCCTTAGCACGTGGCTATTTTCAAAGTGCATTGTTCCAACCTCTGCTTCTGTTGTCACATCTCTTCTTCTAACATCGACCCTCTTGCCTCCATAAAAAAGATTCATTGGGCCCACTTGGATAACCTAAGACAATTTTACCATGTCATATCCTTAAGCTAACTGTATCTGCAGAGTCCTCTTTGCTATATATTTAAGGTAACCTATTCATAGATTCTGGGGATGGGGCTGTGGCCATATTTGTGGGGAGAAAGCAACTGTCCACAACAACATGTATCAGGGCTGTAGTGAGTAGTAAAGATAAGACGAATAAATAATAAAATTATGGATGAGAGCAGCACTCAGTAAAGAATGCCTCCTGAGATACTTCCCTGGCTAGTGTGTAGCAGAGGGAGGACTGGTCTACAAAAGAGCAGGGGAAAGGCAGCCAGGCAGCCAAGCAGCAGATGCTTTCAACACTACCCTAACCTATCTAGGGCTGTAGTTCAGATGACCTGATGGGAACATCTAGTTTTGTTCACCATCAAAACCTGAGGCCATTTTGTAATCCCCCTCCCACGAAGCATCTACAGGTTATGACTCAACTTTCTTTGAGAAGTTTTCCTGCTGGAAGAGAATGCACCCACCTGGCCAACATTTGATACTCACGTACCTCTTGTAAATTGCCGTCATCAGTCTCTTGTGAGTTAGATGCATGACTCAGCACTGTCAGGACTGATACACTCAAAGGCATGGATGAGGAAGGGTAATCGAGGAAGTGCCACCCTTGGGAGGGTTCTTGGGGCCTGTCAGCTGGCCCAACCCTGGTGATGCCAGACACTGCCTTCTAGAGACAGGTCCTTGATTCCTGGTTTCTTAGGGAAACTAGCAGTGAGGATTATGTCCAACTTCTCTAAACATGAGATTTAGACAATGATTCACCATGTTTACCCCAGGTTCAATAGCTACTTTTAACAAGGAAATTGTATAAAATAAAGCTTGCTAGAAAAAAATCACAAGAAGAAATAAAATATTCAAGCAGCAAGGGGCTATGATGGAGAGAGGGCTGGTAGCATGATTTGAATTCCAACCTTTAAGTCCCTGTGTGATCTGGGACAAACTCCTTTCCATCTCTGAACCTCAGCTTCTTCATCTGCATAGTAAGGACCATGGTCTAAATCAGCGATTCTCAACTGGATGGAACATCAGAACTACTCAGGGAACTTTGGGAGGCTGTCAATGCCCAGGCCTTATTGGAGTTGGGAATCACTGTTTCTGAATGAACCAAGGTCTTTTCCACACCTTCTATCACTCTGTGAAAAGTTTGAAATTTTTCAATGAAAATCTGGGTCCTGGGATTTCCCTGGCAGTCCATTGGTTAAGACTGTACTTCCAATAAAGGGGACTTGGGTTCAGTCCCTGGTTGGGGAACTAAGATCCCACATGCTGTGTGGTGCATCAAAAAATTTTTTTTTAATCTGGGTTCAGATTTATTGGAGGCACCCATTCTCCTTGCTGCTGCTGCTGCTAAGTCGCTTCAGTCGTGTCCGACTCTGTGCGACCCCATACACGGCAGCCCACCAGGCTCCCCATCCCTGGGATTCTCCAGGCAAGAACACTGGAGTGGGTTGCCATTTCCTTCTCCAATGCATGAAACTGAAAAGTGAAAGTGAAGTCGCTCAGTCGTGCCCGACTCTTAGCAACCCCATGGACTGCAGCCTACCAGGCTCCTCCGTCCATGGGGTTTCCAGGCAAGAGTACTGGAGTGGGGTGCCATTGCCTTCTCCGCCCATCCTCCTTACTGGATAGCAAATTCAACTGAACAAGGAAATTAAAATTGAGTGCATACTATCTACAAGGCACTAAACTAGATCCATTGGGATGCCTGCAAAGATCTTACTGGGTATCAGCTAGGTGGCCACGTACTCAAATAATTATAGGTAAAAAGGAGTGACATTGTTTCTTTTAAAATTCATCATACCCATGTATTAAATGAATAATTCCTTTTAGCTCTATTGGACTTCTTTTTCCAGGAATTCAGAGTCTGAGTTTTATATATCTCTGCAAGGGAGGGGTGGGGTGGTTGGTGAGATGGACCCCCTGTTGCACAGAACTCTGGCAAGCAAAGCAAGCTCCCTGGCTCCCACCTGGTGGTCTTTATTGAATATTTAGAAGTTACACAGCATCAGGTTCCACTTTTAATATTGACTGAGTGTTTACAATGTGCCAGATACTATTCCAAGAGTTTTATGGATGCTAACTCATGTAATCTGCACATGATCCTATAAGATAAACACTATTACCTTCCCCATATCCCAGATGGGACAGTGAGGCAGAGAGGTCATGTCACTTGCCCAAGGTCACTTGTTGGTCAATGGGGAGCTCAGACTGGACACTGGTCCCAGGACTTATGTTCCCAACCACTTATAAATGTATTCTGTGCCCTCCGTGAAATGTTCCATGTCTGCCCATAATAATGCCCTCAAAGGATGAATAACATGGAAAATACTTATGTTAAAATGCTAGATAAAAAGTTAGTATGATAAACTTTTATAAAAGTATTTTATCATTGACTGGGTAAAGTCAAGACAAAACACAGATCCTAAAAAACTATACACTGTAATAAAATAATAAAAAGAGACTGGAAGGAAAATAGCAAAATATTAAGAATAATCAGAGGATGGGATTATAAGTGAATTAAAAATTCTTCCTGTTTGTATTTTTTCATAATGACTAAGCTTTCCCATAATCTCATTCCTCAGTGACAAGTAAGATGTTACTCTTTGAAATATAAACACTACTATATATAAAATAGATAACTAACAAGAACCTACTGTTTAGCCAGGGAATTCTACTCAGTTATCGGCAACTGCTTATATGGGAGAAGAATCTAAAAAGAGAGTGGATATATGTTTATGTGTAACTGGTTCACTTTGCTATACACCTGAAACTAACACAACATTGTGAATCAACTCTACTCCAAGAAAAATTAAAGAAGACAAAAGCTCTCAAAGAACCACAGTAGAGCTAAGTTCTGATACTGCAAAACAAAACAAAACAGTGTTGGTTTTAAAAATTGGCAGATCAGTAATTTGAAATTTAAAAGAACTTTTCTCATGGGTATAAGAGTATTCATAATGATAAGATTATTTTAAAACTAGCATTTTGAACTAACAGTCCCGGGTATTGCTCTAAGAACATTATGTTTCCTTATTGAGTGGGTTAAGAATTGTTTTAGCCCCTTTTTATCAGCTCAGTTCAGTCGCTCAGTCGTGTCCAACTCTTTGCGACCCCATGGACTGCAGCATACCAGGCTTCCCTGTCTATCACCAACTCCCGGAGCTTGCTCAAACTCATGTCCATCGAGTCAGTGATACCATCCAACCATTTCATCCTCTATCGTCCCCTTCTCCTCCTGCCTTCAATCTTTCCCAGCATCAGGGTCTTTTCCAATGATTCAGTTCTTTGCATCAGGTGGCCAAAGTATTGGAGCTTCAGTTTCAGCATCAGTCCTTCCAATGGATATTCAGGACTGATTTCCTTTAGGATTGACTGGTTTGATCTCCTTGCTGTCCAAGGGACTCTCAACAGTCTTCTCTTAGTCCACATAGTTCAAACCTATGTTATTCAGGGCTAACTGTATTTACCCCTTTGTTTTTGAAAGGCCAAGTCTTTAACATTTTCAGCTCTCAGTCCTGCTAGCCACCCTAAGCAAGAGTCTTCTTCAGCACTACAGTTCAGAAGCATCAATTCCTCAGCACTCGGCTTTCTTTATGGTCCAACTCTCACATCCATACATGACTACTGGAAAAACCATAGCTTTGACTAGATGGACCTTTGTTGGCAAAGTAATGTCTCTGGTTTTTAATATGCTGCCTAGGTTTGTAATAGCTTTTCTTTCAAGGAGCAGGTATCTTTTAATTTCATGGCTGCAGTCATCATCTGCAGTGATTTGGGGACCCAAGAAAATAAAGTCTGTCACTGTTTACATTGTTTCTCCATCTATTTCATAGCTGTGCCAAGTGAGAAACTGAAGGAATATCCCCATCAAAAAATTTTTTGTTTCTTCAGTTCAGTTCAGTTCAGTCGCTCAGTCATGTCCGACTCTTTGCGACCCCATGAATCGCAGCACGCCAGGCCTCCCTGTCCATCACCAACTCCCGGAGTTCACTCAGACTCATGTCCATCGAGTCGGTGATGCCATCCAGCCATCTCATCCTCTGTCATCTCCTTCTCCTCCTGCCCCCAATCCTTCCCAGCATCAGACTCTTTTCCAATGATTCAACTCTTTGCATGAGGTGGCCAAAGTACTGGAGTTTCAGCTTTAGCATCATTCCTACCAAAGAACACTCAGGGCTGATCTCCTTTAGAATGGACTGGTTGGATCTCCTTGCAGTCCAAGGGACTCTCAAGAGTCTTCTCCAAAACCACAGTTCAAAAGCATCAATTCTTCAGCCCTCAGCTTTCTTCACAGTCCAACTCTTACATCCATACATGACCACAGGAAAAACCATAGCCTTGACTAGACGGACCTTTGTTGGCAAAGTAACATCTCTGTTTTTCAATACACTATCTAGGTTGGTCATAACTTTTCTTCCAAGGAGCAAGCGTCTTTTAATTTCATGGCTGCAATCACCATCTGCAGTGATTTTGGAGCCCCCAAAAAATAAAGTCTAACACTGTTTCCACTGTTTCCCCATCTATCTGCCATGAAGTGATGGGACCAGATGCCATGATCTTTGTTTTCTGAATGCTGAAATAAAATGATCAATTTTCCTCTTGAAATAAAGTCACTTCCAAGGGAATCCATGCTTATTATAAAACTGTTTGGGATTACCTCTGCAACCAACAATGCAAATTTATTGGCCTGGACTTGTCTTCCACTGTCTCCAAAACACCCTACCATAGAGCCATTGAGCAGATGACCCACAAGCTGCAGAACAATTATACCAAAGAAATTCCCGCACTGTTAAGAAAGTCATAGGACCCACAGCAGATTTTCCAACCTGGGGATCTGGCAAAATCCCTGAGAATCCCCAGGGAATCTGAATTTGGAGGCCAGTGGGATTTGATTACAGAATTTCCACAGGACTGGGAAAATGGACTCTTGGAGGGTACAAACAAAACCTTGTGTGCACCAGGAGCCAGGAGAAAGGAACAGTGTATCCACAAGAGACTGAGCCAGACTTGCCTGTGAGTGTCCAGCAATCTCTGGCAGAGGTGTGGGGCGACCATGGCCTGATGCATTGGTCAGGGTCATTGACCAATGCGGGGTCAGGGGTATTGAATACAACAGTGGGTGCACAAGTCCTTTTGAAGGAGGTCACCATTATCTTCATTTAAGTTAAAGTTGCTCAGTCGTGTCTGACTCTTTGCAACCCCATGGACTATACAGTCCATGGAATTTTCTAGGCCAGAATACTGGAGTGGATAGCCTTTCACTTCTTCAGGGGATCTTCCCAACCCAGCAATCGAACCCAGGTCTCCCACATTGCAGGTGGACTCTTACCAGTTGAGCCACAAGGGAAGCCCAAGAATACTGGAGTAGGTAGCCTATGCCTTCTCCAGGGGATCTTCCCAACCCAGGAATTGAACCAGGGTCTCCTGCATTATAGGTGGATTCTTTACCAATTGAGCTATCAGGGAAGCCCCATTATCTTTACTGGGCTTCCCTTGTGGCTCGGCTGGTAAAGAATCCACCTGCAATGCAGGAGACCTGGGTTTGAGCCCTGGGTTGGGAAGATCCCCTGGAGAAGGGAAAGGCTACCCACTCCAGTATTCTGGCCTGGAGAATTCCATGGACTGTACAGTCCATGGGGTGCAAATGAGTGACTTTCACTTTTATTTCACCATAGTTTAGCCACAGGCCAAACAACATGGAGGGAACACAGCCCCACCCATGAACAGAAAATTGGATTCCACATTTACTGAGCATGGCACCACCCGTCAGAACAAGACCCAGTTTCCCCCAAAGTCAGTCACTCCCATCAGGAAGCCTCTTATCCTTATCCATCAGAGGGCAGATAGAATGAAAACCACAATCACAGAAAACTAACCAAACTGATCACAAGGACCACAGCCTTGTCTAACTCAATGAAACTATGAGCCATGCTGTGTAGGGCCACCCAAGATGGATGGGTCATGGTGGAGAGTTATGATAAAATGTGGTCCCCTGGAGAAGGGAATGGCAAACCACTTCAGTATTGTTGCCTTGAGAACCCCAGGAACAGTATGAAAAAGCAAAAAGATAGGACACTGAAAGATGAACTCCTGATGTCAGTAGGTGCATGATATGTTACTAGAGATCAGTGGAGAAATAACTACATAAAGAATGAAGAGATGGAGCCAGAGCAAAAACAATGCTTAGTTGTGGATGTGACTGGTGATGGAAGTAAAGTCCTATGCTGTAAAGTACAATATTGCATAGGAACCTGGAATGTTAGGTCCATGAATCAAGATAAATTGGAAGTGGTCAAACAGGAGATGGCAAGAGTGAACATCGACATTTTAGAAATCAGTGAACTAAAATGGACTGGAATGGGCTAATTTAATTCAGATGACCAT
Organism: Bubalus bubalis; assembly: GCF_019923935.1. NCBI lineage: Eukaryota > Metazoa > Chordata > Mammalia > Artiodactyla > Bovidae > Bubalus > Bubalus bubalis. Next base: position 18,303,907 of record NC_059162.1, on the reverse strand, counting down.
TATATCTACTACTGTGGGCAAGAATCCCTTAGAAGAAATGGAGTAGGCCTCATAGTGAACAAGAGTCCGAAATGCAGTACTTGGGCACAGTCTCAAAAATGACAGATCTCTGTTCATTTTCAAGGTAAACCATTCGATATCACAGTAATCCTAGTCTATGTCCCAAACACTAATGCCAAAGCTGAACAATTCTATGAAGACTTAAAAGACCTTCTAGAACTAACACTGGAGAAGGCAATGGCACCCCACTCCAGTACTCTTGCCTGGAAAATCCCATGGACAGAGGAGCCTGGTAGGCTGCAGTCCATGGGGTCACTAGGAGTCGGACACGACTGAGCGGCTTCACTTTGACTTTTCACTTTCATGCATTGGAAAAGGAAATGGCAACCCACTCCAGTGTTCTTGCCTGGAGAATCCCAGGGACAGGGGAGCCTGGTGGGCTGCCGTCCCTGGGGTTGCACAGATTTGGACACGACTGAAGCGACTTAGCAGCAGCAGCAGCAGAACTAACACCAAATGGCATTTGGTGCTGCTTTGGAAGTAAAGACCTCAAGGGAGCTGAAGGTTGTGGGAGCCATCGGACCTGTGCATCTCCGAATGTGAAAGGACCGTGTGTGTGTCAGAAAACGAGCTTGGTGTCTGCTGCATGAGTCAGTGGAAAATCTGTGGCCTGGACCCCACAACGACGCTCCCATCTACTTTGAAGTAGTCAACCAGCACAACGCCCGGATCCCGCAAGGAGGCCGAGGCTCCATCCAGTTCATCATGCACAACCAGCACTCCAGCACCCAGCAACGCATCGGTGTGACCACCGTTGCCCGCAATCGGGCAGATGTGCAGAGCCAGCTGAAGCACATCGAAGTGGTGTTTGACCAGGAGGCAGCTGCGATGCTGATGGCGCGGCGGGGGGTGTTCCGAGTCGCGTCAGAGGAGGGGCTGGACATGCTCCGGTGGCTGGATCGACAGCTCATCAGGCTGTGTCAGAAGTTTGGACAGTATAACGAAGAAGACCCCATGTCATTTAGGTTATCAGATTCCTTTTCTCTATACCCTCAGTTCATGTTCCATCTTAGAAGGTCTCCATTCCTTCAAGTCTTCAACAACAGCCCTGACGAGTCCTAGTATTATCGGCACCACTTTGCCTGGCAGGATCTCACCCAGTCCCTCATCATGATTCAGCCCATCCTGTGTTCCTACTCCTTCCACGGGCCCCCAGAGCCTGTGCTCCGGGACAGCAGCAGCATTCTTGCTGACAGAATCCCGCTCATGGACACTTTCTTCCAAATTGTCATTTATCTTTGTGAGACCATGGCCCAGTGGCGGAAAGAAATCTACCAGGACGTGCCCGAGTAGGAAAACTTTAGCACCTCCTGCAGGCGCCCCTGGACGATGCACAGGAGATCCTGCAGGCGTGGTTCCGGGTGCCGCGATACATTCATTTGGAGCACAGGGGCAGCCAGGCTTGACTTCTTTTGTCCAAAGCGAATCCGTCTCAGACACACAATAACCTGTATGCTTGGGGACAGGAAATGGGAGCACCCATCCTCACTGATGACGTTAGCCTGCAGGTGTTCATGGACCATCTGAAGAAGCAGGCTGTCTCCACTGCTTGTTGAGCTAAGGATATGGGCAGGAAATGGAAGAAAACACTGTCACTTTGTGCTCACAATTGTTTATAAAGGCTTAACATTCCTTTTACTTTGTCAGTGGATTTTAATAAATAATCAAAGGAAGTCTTTAGATTTTAATTTGTTTGTATTCCTTATCTGTGCCCTTTTCTTACTCCATACAATTATAAGATCATAAAGATTTTGGTATTGGCAGATGTTTATATGCTTCTTGTATCCTAACTTAGAGTCTGTATAAAATCAGAGCTAATGTATTTTGGCAACTTGCTTACATGAAAATCATAATGATCAGAAAGGAAATAAATCTGGATGAAGAAAAAAAAAAAAAGATGTCCTTTTCACCATAGGGGACTGGAATGCAAACGGGAAACCCCTTTTTATAACGATGCTTAAATAACCTGCCTGAGTTTGCAGATCTGGGAACTGGTGCCAGGCAGTGTCCAGCTTAGAGCTGAAGTATTTCTCCCTGTCTTACTTCCTCTCACTGCAGTTTTCATCGTGAATATGCCATATTTTGACGACCTTATCAGCTAACTAAACTTTGATGACTTTAGTGGGGATCTAACTTGCCCTTGGGACATTGTTTGTAGGGTTCCATCGCAGGCTTGCAAGACCTATGTCTTCCCCACCCCTCCCCCTCCATCAGGTTTTTTTATACAAAAAGGATTTTCTCAGGCTGGATGGTCTTTTCTTAGAGTCGACCAGAACCTAGGCCTCACTTCTGGCAACTTCCATCGAAGTCTAGTTCTCCAGCTTCACCCTCAGCATATACCGGGTCCTGCCACCTCACCTTGGGCAGACCACAGATGCGTTCTTTAGGACCACATGTGGAAAGAGAAGCCATTCTGAGACTTCTGCCCTTCCAAAGGGATTATTATTGCTGAGTCAGTGCTCTCTGTGAGTTCTTTTGGTGGATCAAGTTCAGGTAAAGAGAGAAGCCAACCACCCCCACACACCATCTGCATGGGGCCTGCCTAAAATAGCATCACTGAGATAGCAAGCATTCCTAGTCCTGACTATGACATCAAGTGGGCTTCTCTGGTGGCTCAGTAGTAAAGAATCTGCCTGCTAATGCAGGGATGCAAGGTCAATCTCCAGGTTGGGAAGATCCCCTGGAGAAGCAAACAGCAACTCACTCCAGTATTCTTGTCTGGGAAATCCCATGGAGAGAGGAGCCTGGTGGGCTACAGTCTACGGGGCTGCAAAGGGTTGGACACAACTTAGTGACTAAACTGCAGCAACAACATGACATCATCTAAGAATGAAAAAGTCACATTAGATAGTTGGCCTGGGCTTGGAACTTTATTTTGGATCTGTATCTTTATTCCAAAAGGTCCATTTAATTTCCATGTTGGGAATTTTCCCTCCATTTCCTATACCAAAGAGAAGAGAGTACTTCCCTTCGCAGAGGTCTAGAACCCTATTGACTGAGCTTGGGAAATTAGGAACATAGCAGAGCTGCTTGTGAGATTGACAGGCATTGAGTGCATCATTATCTTAGTTAGAGGCCAGCAACTCTCAGGGGATCTTCCTGTGGGTTAATACTCGACATACTTATGGAGGGAGGAATTGGGTCCTTGGGATGTGAGGGGAGGGTAGTCACCTGTGCCCCTTGGGAAAGATGCTATCAGCATCCTGCCCTTGGTTGGCATTGTCTGATGCCAGGTCAGAGCTGAACCTGTATAAAAGGCAGAAGCTCCTGGCAGCACCTCAGTCCACCTGCCTCCAGGGTAATCTGCTCCAGTGCTGAACCAGGTAAAGGACCAGGAGGGACTCTTGGTGCTGGTGCTTTGGGCAGACAGAAGCCCTGGGTGGAGGCTAAAGACAGTCTTGAAGGAAGACAAGGAGAAAAGTAGATTTGGCAGGGAAGTTTCTGCTGGAAAGGGGAGGGAGGATTAGGAGAAGGAAAAGGATTGGCATCTTTCTGAAGCTGCAAAAAGTTCATTTGAAATTATGGAGTTCCTAGGTTGAAACTCTTTGCATGTCTCTTGTAACTCACTTGGGGAGACTGGGTTTTAAAATCTGATCACCATAAAGAAGAAATCTTGTGAAATTATAGTTCAGTTTTAAATGTAAGGAAGTTATTTTGGGTTAGTTAAACTTAAAATTTCTCTATTTTCTTCCAGCTCCATTCAGTTCCTGCCAAGATGTCCTGCCAGCAAAACCAGCAGCAGTGCCAGCCCCCACCCAAGTGTCCCCCCAAATGCCCACCCAAGTGTACTCCTAAGTGTCCTCCCAAGTGCCCAGCCCCGTGTCCCCCTCCAGTGTCTTCCTGCTGTGCCCCCACTCTGGGGGCTGCTGCAGCTCTGGGGATGGAGGCTGCTGCCTGAGCCACCAGAAGCTTCGCAGATCTCTTCGACGCCGACATCAGAGCTCTGGTTGCTGCGGCAGTGGGTGGCCAGCACTCTAGGGACTCTGGATGCTGCTCTGGGGGCTCCAGCTGCTGCTCTGGGGGCTGCTGCTGAACTGGGTCATGAAGACCAACTGAAGAGCAACACTGCAGGATTCAAAGAGCTGATGACCTGCCCAGCCTGAGTCTTCTCTTTTTCAGGCTTGGAAGATTGGAAGAAGAGAACGGAAGGGCTTCTGAAACACTGCCGCCCTTCTTCTTCCTGCCACGTTCTTTCCATGGTGAGGTCTAGAGGTTTAACCTCTGATACTCACTGGCCTGATTTCCCACTAGATATAATTCTTTGGAGGACTCAGTATTGGAATTTGGGTTATCACTATAACCATAAAGCTTTTTATTCGTGGTGTCATTGCCTCCTGATTGTTTCGTTCACCTCTCCCACTCCCCACCCACTGCCTCAAGCCATCTTCCCTCCCCTTCTTCTAAATACAAGTCAACACTTAAAAAATCAGTTTGGGAAACAGATTTTGCACCAAAACTACTTAGACCTCTAGGAAACAATATTTCCTTTTATGATATGAAGGAGGGGACTTTAAGCTTGAAGGAAAGAATCATGTTGGAGACCATTACTCTGACATAAGCTTCCCATGAGAAGGGTTGGGAACATGCTTTTCCAAAAGGAGATGGTGGGACCCAGAAAGGTCACAGTGAGATGACTCTGAGAGGGTTTCCTTCCAGCATTGTTGATTATTAAAACACACACACACACACACACAACTTTATTTCCTAGTCACAGGCAATAAGATCACGGAAACTGGGCTCCAGTGAATAAACGCCTTTACTTTACTGATTATTATAATCCTGGGTGCTTCTGTTAATTGACTAGACAGGAGAGCTGATGGAGGTTAGTTTCTGGGGCATGAGTTTAGGAGGCAGGAATTTCTGAGTCCATTTCCTCTGGCTCCTGAAAGCCAGAGTTTGAGTCTGAGTAGGGAACCAAGAGGGGCTTCTCAGGTGGCTCAGTGGTAAAGAATCCACCTGCCAGTGTAGGAGATGTAGGAGACTTGGGTTCAATCCCTGGGTCAGGAAGATCCCTTGGAGAAGGAAATGGCAACCTACTCCAGTATTCTTGCCTGGGAAATCCCATCAACGAAGAGCCAGGCGGGTTATAATCCATGGGGTTGCAGAGTCAGACATGACTAAGTGTCTGAGCACAGGGAACCAACAAGGATTCCTTCCTCTGCACCGCTTTGGTTGGGGTGGGGGGAAGTGATGTGTGTGAGGAGGGGATGGAGGCGAGAGCCCCGGGAGCTTCTGTCACTGGGTTGGGTTTTTCCTTTAGGAATAGGCTGATTCCTTCAGGAAAGACTCAAAAAGTTAGTGATAGAAATAATTCTGAATCAGCTTTTTATGTTCAAGATGAACAATTAGCCCTTCCTTCAATAAGAGTTAGCAGTGATGGGTAATGAACGTTAGTATATGAGGCTATAGCAAGTCCACACAATGAGCATGTACTTGCCCAAATCATCTCCCAGAGGAGATCCTGTCTGCATCTTGTTACTCCATTACTTCCTTCTCTTTTCTACTATTGACCTCACCTCTCTAATATCTCATCTGTACTCACTAACAGGTGGCCCTAGGTACATCAACCTGTTAATCAGGCTCTAAAGCCATGTTAAACGAAATTGGTACCTTTTCGTGACTTACCTTTCTTTGTCTGACACACCCAGCTCACTCATTCCCAAACCTGTCTCACCATCAATTCTTGAATTCTTAGTCTTGGATTTCTCTTTTACCTTACATTCATGGTTGTGGGCAGCTGCACTGATTAAGAAGCAGTTCTGATACCAGTTAACCTCCAAAGTCTCTCCCAATTCTTAAAAGCTGGTTATTCTGTATGTGTGTGTTAGTTGCTCAGTTGTATCTGACTCTTTGCAACACATGGACTATAGCCTGCCAGGCTCCTCTGTCCACGAAGCTCTCCAGGCAGAATACTGGAGAAGATCCCCTGGAGTGGGTAGCATTCCATTCTCCAGGGGATCTTCCCAACCCAGGGATTGAATCTGTATCTTTTGCATTGCAGATGGATTCTTTACCATCTAAGCCACCAGGGAAGCCCTAGTTATTCTAAAGGCACCATTTTTGATGGACACCTTGGACCTTGGGACAGGTCTCCTAGCCTCCCTCCACCCTCTTTCTCCACACTTTCTTCCTTTCTTTCTCTTTCTTTCCTTCCTTCCTCCTCCTCTTTTTCTTCCTCCCTTCCTTTTTCTTCCTTCTTCCCTTCTTTCTTTCTCTTCACATTGGGCAGTGGCCCCAGGGAGAACCTATCTTCAAAGGGAGTTTGAGATGAGGTCAGGAGCAGAGAGTCTCACAATCTGACTTAGTATCTGCCACCTGGACCAGCATCCTGCATGAGTTTTTCTTTTAGGTCCATCAGGGCTATATGGGAGTATGATAGATAACCTGACTGCATTCACAGCTTTCCTGGTCTTAACTGTTCCATAACTTTGCTTGGGTTTTTCTTCCTGTCTTCAGTGACAGAGAGAAATTGCCACTGAGGTTCCTGTAGGCACATTTCCACCATCATCTTCACTCAGTCCCACCTGGAAGCATTTGGATGAAACCCATCAGGCTTTTCCCATAAACTGTGGTCTTCCTTGAAGGGCTAAGGACCAAGATCCTGAGAGAAGTGAACCAAGATACCAACTAGACTACAAACGACCATGTAGATAACTACCTTGGGATGAGTGTGTGAACAGGGGAACAGTGTGTGTGTGTGTGTGTGTGTGTGTGTGTGTGTGTGTGTGTATGACTATACACTGTAGAAAAGGGCAAAGAGAATAGGTCCCAAGAGAGGGCCAGACCTCTCCTCACCTGGGCCCCCAGGCCCTGTCTTAGCACACACACAGCCCTCCCAGCTATGAACAGAGTCCTATTTGGAAAGTAAACATGCTGCAGCAATTCTGGCACCTCTGTGAGGTGACTTGAATACACACGTGCACCACCTACGGGGCTACCTGAGTGATGAATGTCTCTGGGATGTGTCAGCTGACCATGTCTGTCGGGAAATGGGCCCCTCCCAAGAGCCAGTGCCTAACTGGGTTCTTATAAAAGGTTCTCTGGCTAGATACTGCTCAATCCACTGCCTAGCAGGTGGCCCACTCCAGCTGCAAAACTGAGTGAGTCTTTCAGCGAAGCCAGGGTCTGGTAAGTCTCCAAGTGGACCTTGGGGGAGGAGGATGGGAAGAGTTGAAGACAGAGGGGAGGTGAAGGCAGAACACAGCTAGCGGGGAGATGTAGGAGGAAGGCCCTGGAGAGGGCCCCAAGCTTCCAGTGAGCTGACCTTGCCCTCAGTGAGCACATAGAAGCTGGATAGGGGGTGGGGGGCTGCACGGTTACACAGCAAGTCTACAGCAGAGATGTGACTCTGCTGGAACCCAGATCTTTGGCTCCCTGGCCTGCGATGTATTTCCATCCTTTGCCCCACTCTCCTTTTCCTTACGGTGGGGGATGACAGGCGTAGGCCAGGACATGCTTCTGGTGTTTGGGGATCCTTTAGACCTAAATGACTGGGACAGACAGATGCACGTGTGACTTGAGTATTTTCTAACTGTCGTCGTCGTTTGGTCACTTAGTCATGCCTGGCTCTTTGTGACCCCGTGGACGATATATAGCCCACCAGGCTCCTCTGTCCATGGGAATATCCAGGCACGGATATTGGAGTGGGTTGCCATTCCTTCTCCAGGGGATCTTCCCCGACCCAGGGATCTAACCTGAGTCTCCTGCTTGGCAGGTGGCCTCTTTACCACTGAGCCACTGTGGAAACCCCATTAGTGTTAACGCAATGCTGACGGCTAGGCAGACAACCCTTGAAGGCCTATGGCTACAGAGAAATGGGTGAGGGGAAAAGAGACGGGAGAAGATTTTGGACTGAATCAGACAGAAAAATTGCCACAATATCCTTTCTTTTCCACTGTAAAGAACTTGGGTGGTCCTTACTCTAGTCGGAGAAAATGGGTAACCATTGATTTCTTTTCATAGGCTGTGGCTACTCTAGGCAGGTTTTAACTCAGGGGAACTCACTCACTGAAATACCTGTTTGGAGTTTTCCTTTGCTTTCCCTTTTTCTTGCTGTGTGTGTGTGTGTGTGTGTGTGTGTGTGTGTGTTGTGTATGTGTTTTCCTTCCTGGCATTAGGCCAGGCTCACGTGCTCACAAAGTCACATCTCAAAAGCCCTGTTTGGAAAGACACAGAACTCACATATGAAAAGCTACTTCTCTTTCAGGTTCTCCGTGACGATGTCCTCTCAGCAGAGCGCCAAAGGCTCTCCCAGGGGCTCTTCGCAGGGCCCCACCCCTTGCCCCGCCCCGGCGCCCGACACCTCCTCCTGCAGCTCTGGGTGCTGCGGCAACGGCTGCTGCGGCTCCAGCGGGGACTCCGGCTGCTGCGGAGACTGTTGCTGCGGAGACTGTGGCTGCGGCGACTGTGGCTGCTGCGGCTCCAGCTCCGTCGGTTGCTGCTGCTTCCCCAGGAGGCGCCGCCGGCAGGGTAGACGCGGCTGCGGCTGCTGCGGAGGCAGCAGCCAGGGGTCGCAATACTCCAGCTCCTCCGGCTGCTGCGGATGCTGAGGCCACTCCCATACCTTCGCGAGAGCTGCTCCCGTTCCGTGCCTGTGCCCCTCCGTACCGCGCTCCCCTGCGAGGCGGGGCCTCAGAGTTTGCCTCCCCGCAAAGCTAACTGCTCTTGGATGTTCGGACACCCACTCTGTCTGTATTCAGCCTCACAAAGCTCCCTGACCTACGTGTGCTTTTTCTCCTTGGGAATCTGAAAGCCGTGGGTGGACTTTACTGTCTGCAAGGGCTTGCACACAGTTGGCGCTCAATAAATGCTTACTGATTTGATTGTTATTTGAAGACATGTCATAATAAAGCTTCTACCTCCTGAGAACACTCCCTTTGTTATTTGTTCTTTCGTTTTGTGTATTTATCATCGTGTTCTGTTACTCCATTCTCTCCGCTCAGCTCTGGCTCCGCAGATTTGTAAATTGCGGGAAACTGAAATTCATGCCTGCATAAGAGTGGCTTTCTGGTACTTAATCTTGATAGCAGGAGTCACATATGGAGCCAGGCAGTGTTCTGAGGGCTTTATGGGACATGCATCATCTCACGGTGACTCAAAGAGGTAGGTGCTGTTAGCCCCATTTTACAGAAGAGAAACTGAGGTTAAGGAGCTAGTTGAAAGTCACTCAGCCAATGCAAGATGGACAAGCCAGGACTTATGCTCCTAACTGCTCTGCTTGGTCCTGGGAAGCCTTCCAGAGCCTTGCTCCATGGAGGTGCTCACTCTCCTATCCATCAGGCACAGGCAGCTGTGGGGCAAAGGTTTGGATCTGTAGTTCTTAAGGGGCTTTGGAATCAGGTGAGCTGAGACTTAACTTTTGGTACAGAGGATCACTAGCCAACTGCTTTGTCAGTTGGCTGTTCCAGGAGACTGCGAATCTCCTCCTCCCAGCCTCAGTCATGCAGCTGAGGTCCAACAGGGAGCCATGGGTTTTCGGGACCCTGCAGGATGAAAAGTGCCGGGCATGGAAATGTGGGAATGTCTTTCTCTAGAGGTGATGGTTGTGATGGAGCCATCCTGAGTAGCTCCGAAACCCCATCCTGCAGGCACAGACCTCATTCAGTCATTTCAGGAAGAGGAAACACAACAGTGTCCTCTGTAGCAGTGTCTGCTGGGCTCACAAGGGACGAGGCGATAATAACGGTGTTAATAATAGTGACAATAGTTACCATCTGTTGGGCATGCACTCTGTTCTCATGCTTCCTTGGGCACAAGGTTAGTTGTGTTACATATATTATCTCATTTAAATCTTCACAATAATCTCAATATATAGACATGAAGTTCCCTATTTTTTAGGTGATGATGAAACTGGGGATCAGTTTCAGTGGCCAAAACTGCACAGCTAGTGAAAGTCCCCGGCCCCCAGATGGTGAGTGAGGGTGATGAGATTTGAACTGGGGTCTGTCTGACTCCAAAGTCCATCTTCTCAGACTCAAGGTGTCATATTCTCCTGCTTTAGAAATCACCATCACACTCTGGCCTCTGCAGACACACCCAGCCTCTTAGAAAATTGAAGCTTGGCTTCTTGGCTGCTGCTCCATCCATGACCCAGTGACTGGTAAACTCTGTCACGGCATCCACCCAGCCCAAGTTATTTGCTTAGAGGCAAGGTCAGAAATGCTTCATTGATTCATCCAGATTATTTAAGGTTGAGACTCAACGACCCCTGTCAAGGAGGCTCTGAAAGGCAGTCCCACTCTAGATGGGAGGGGCCCTGTTTCCATCTCTTAGACTCTGTAGTTTCCAGTGGGAGGTGATTTGTGGAAATTGTTTACAAACAAATGACATCACCCATGGACCTGACACTCCCACACCAGTGATGTGTGTTGAGGCAACAATCCCTGGAACTTGGTGGAGAGGTGAGGTGGGAAGGGAGAACTGCCTGACTCAGAACAGACAGATTGGAAAACCAACCTCAGGGTGGGAGGTAACCCTTAATCAAGAAGCTGAGGCATGAGTTTTGGGAAAGAAAGATGGTGATTCACTGAGAGACATGTGAACCCAACGGGAGTACATGCCCTTGAACATGAGGCACAAAGATATGAATTAAATGGCTGGCTGTGAGATGGTGGTCCTGCCAGGTTCAAGTGTCCCTGACCCCAGCAGGCCACTGCAGGGAGACTCTGATGAGAGAGGTTTGGGCAGTCTAAGAATAGTTCTATTACAGAAACTCAAAAAGCTACTTTAGATGGGCTAGAGCTCTCTGCTCATGGCCGTGTAGCCTTTTCTGATTTCCAACAGCAGGCAAAGCTGTATTAGTGCCACAGGCATTCCCTTGGAGGTGGTGGCAGTCACCCCTGGGAATGCTGGACCTGAGGGGAGCTGGCAACATGAAATCGTACTCAAAGGTTGTCACCCAAGTACACTGTGACAGGCAGAATCAGGTTTCTTATCATCTTTGGAGAATAAGGCTGAAAATTATCAGTAAGACAACGACAACATTGCTCAGAGTATTTTATTCATGAACTGGATCCAGTTCCTGCTTAATTTATGTTATTACAGTAATAAAAACAGCAACTTATATAGAACTTAGCAGTTTTTAAGGTGTTTTCACATATCTCTTTCACGATACTGGATGCTTGGGGCTGGTGCACTGGGACGACCCAGAGGGATGGAATGGGGAGGGAGGAGGGAGGAGGGTTCAGGATGGGGAACACATGTAAACCTGTGGCGGATTCATTTTGATATTTGGCAAATCTAATACAGTTATGTAAAGTTTAAAAATAAAATAAAATTTAAAAAAAAAAAAAAAGATAATTCAGCCATAAAAAGAAAAAAAAAAAAAAAAAAAAAGACATATTATGGTCTATGTTTAACAAATTGGGGGAGGCTCTGAGAGTTTACCTGATACATCTGAGGTTATTCAGCCAAGAAGTGGCAGTCTCTGGACTAGGGTTTGTACTGCTCTCCAAGAGAGCCAAAAGCCACTTCTTTTTAAAAAAGAAAACATAATTGAAGTATAATTTATAATGTTCTGTTAGTCTTAGATGTACAGAAAAGTCAATCAGTTACATATACACACGTGTGTGTGCTAAGTCACTTCAGTCATGTCCTACTCTTTGTGACACTATGGATTGTAACCCATCAGACTCCTTTGTCCAGGGAATTTTCCAGGCAAGAATACTGGAGTGGGTTGCCCTAGCCTTCTCCAGGGAATCTTCCTGACCAAGGAATTGAATCCACATCTCTTTAAGTCTTGGCAGTTGGGTTCATTACCACTAGTGCCACTTGGGAAGCCCATTCATATATCCACTCTTTTTTGGATTCTTTTCACATATAGGTCATTACAGAGTCTTGAGTAGAGTTCCCTGTGCCTTACAATAGGTCCTTACTAATTATCTATTTTGGAGAAGGCGATGGCACCCCACTCCAGTACACTTGCCTGGAAAATCCCATGGACGGAGGATCCTGGTAGGCTGCAGACCATGGTGGGTTGCCATTTCCTTCTCCAGGGGATCGTCCTGACTCAGGGATTGAACCTATGTCTCCTGCATTGACAAGTGAGTTCTTTACCACTGAGCCACCCTGGAATAATGGCACCCAAATAATTATTTAGAGACAATGTTTATTTACTGCTTATTCGTCATTGCATTCCTAGCATTTAAACTGTTCCAGGAACATATTAAAAGTTATAAGTAAATGGATGTTAATTAGTGTATCGTGTAAAATATTGAATAAAACAATTCTAGGAGATGCACAGATATATATCTTGACCACAAGGAGATTATAGTCTGATTTGAGAAACATGGTAAATAAATATACAAGATATGAATGATAATATCACATACAAGAAATAATGTCACAAACGGATACATATATTATATACAAATACAGGAAAAATAAAAAACAGAACAGGACATAGATAAGCACTACAAGGGTTCAAATGAATTTAGATGAGAATTTTTTGTGTGTATCACTGCTCAGTTGCTCTGTTGTGTCTGACTCTTTGCAACCCCATGGACTGTGGCCCACCAGGCTCCTTTATTCATGGAATTATACAGGCAAGAATACTTGAGTGGGTTGCCATTTCCTCCTCCAGGGGATCTTCCTGACCCAAGGATTGACTCTAGCTCTCCCACATCTCCTGCATTGACAGGTGGATTCTTTACCTGTGAGCCAGAGAAGCCTGTACACACACTACTGTGTGTATATACAAAATAGATAAATACAAGAACCTATTAACTAGTACAAGGAACTCGACTCAATATTTTGTAATAACCTGTAAGGGACAGGAATCTGATAAAGAATAGATAGATAGATCTCTGAGGAAGGCTTTCTTATCTCTCTTTGCTCTTCTTTGGAACTCTGCATTCAGATGCTTATATCTTTCCTTTTCTCCTTTGCTTATCGCTTCTCTTCTTTTCACAGCTCTTTGTAAGGCCTCCTCAGACAGCTATTTTGCTTTTTTGCATTTTTTTCCATGGGGATGGTCTTGATCCCTGTCTCCTGTACAATGTCACGAACCTCATTCCATAGTTCATCAGGCACTGTATCTATCAGATCTAGGCCCTTAAATCTATTTCTCACTTCCACTGTATCTTTATGACAAGTAGATGGGGAAACAGTGGAAACAGTGGCTGACTATTTTTTTGGGCTCCAAAATCACTGCAGATGGTGCTTGCAGCCATGAAATTAAAAGACACTTATTCCTTGGAAGGAAAGTATGACCAACCTAGGCAGCATATTAAAAATCAGAGACATTACTTTGTCAACAGAAGTCCATCAATGCTATGGTTTGTCCAGTGGTCATGTATGGATGTGAGAGTTGGACCATAAAGAAGGCTGAGTGCCAAAGAATTGATGCTTTTGAACTGTGGTGTTGGAGAAGACTCTTGAGAGTCCCTTGGACTGCAAGGAGATCCAACCAGTCCATTCTAAAGGAGAACAGTCCTGGGAACCCCAAGGCTCCTCTGTCCATGAGATACTCCAGGCAAGAATGCTGGAGTGGGTCGCCATGGTCTCTTGGAAAGATAGAAGTTTGTCTTTGTACTCTCTGACATGACCTTAAGATTAACTGCTGCTGCTGCTGCTAAGTCGCTTCAGTCGTGTCCGACTCTGTGCGACCCCATAGATGGCAGCCCACTAGGCTCCCCTGTCCCTGGGATTCTCCAGGCAAGAACACTGGAGTGGGTTGCCATTTCCTTCTCCAATACATGAAAGTGAAAAGTGAAAGTGAAGTCGCTCAGTCGTGTCTGACTGTTCGTGACCCCATGAACTGCAGCCGACCAGGCTCCTCTGTCCATGGGATTTTCCAGGCAAGATTAACTAGGCAGTGGTAACCAGGATGCTCTGGAGGAGGAAGTGAATGGAAGAAATGTGGCAAAGCATTGTGAGAAGGCACAGTGGCCCAGGCTAGAAGTGAGGATCCTAATTCCGTACATGGAAGTGGGTGAGAAAAGGAAATGGCAGATGTCAGAAGAATAGGGAGAGCTGGGCAATGCATTGGGACTACAGAAGAGGAGGCAACTAGGGCTCTCTCAGGCTTGTGGCTGATGACTGGAAAATGATGATACCATTGACAGAACAGAGAAGTCAGGAGAAAACAGATGTGGGGAGGAAGAGGGTAAGTTCAGTCTAAGAGATGTTGAGTTTGAGGTGCTAGCAGCAGATGGCCCTGAAACAGGATGTGGGGCTGAAACTCCAGAAACAGAATCCCTGAAACACATAGAAATAAGTCATGTAGAGATGAAAGTCAATTACTTGAGAATGAATGTGTTCCCATCTCTTCAGTGAAAGTTATTGAGAGAACACACCTGGTTTGCACTGCAACAACCTCAGTATAAAGAATAGAGACTGGTCACAGAAGGCACCCAGTCAAAATGTGTTGGGTGAATGAATGAATGAATGGGCGAACAGAAAACCACCAGTTGGATAGAGGGAGAAACTGAACTATTAGTGGGAAAGGTGAGTTCCAAATGAAGAGGACAAAGAAGAATTAGGGAAACTACTTAGAGATTTTGACTAGACAATTCATAGGACTATATTGAGGCCTTCAGTTCAGTTCAGTTCAGTCACTCAGTCATGTCTGACTCTTTGAAACCCCATGAATCGCAGCACACCAGGCCTCCCTGTCCATCACCAACTCCCGAAGTTCACTCAGACTCACGTCATCGAGTCAGTGATGCCATCCAGCCATCTCATCCTCTGTTGTCCCCTTCTCCTCCTGCCCCCAATCCCTCCCAGCATCAGAGTCTTTGCCAATGAGTCAACTCTTCACATGAGGTGGCCAAAGTACTGGAGTTTCAGCTTTAGCATCATTCCTTCCAAGGAAATCCCAGGGCTGATCTTCAGAATTGAGGCCTTAGAGTCTAGAATTCCAAGGAAAGGAGAACCAGGACAGTGCAGAATTTCAGAAGCTAAAGTATTTCATCCAAATCAGGTTAATTACACAAGACCTTTCCTCCTATTGCATGATCCATCTTGGACTCTTTAAACCATAGAACAGTTATAGTAAGAGATTCCATCTGGAGGGATAGCAGTTTCATCTTAATTAAGAGGAACTGGTTGAACAGGAAAACTGGCATTCATACTAAGTGAGGAAAACATCCTCCCTAATGACACCGCAGAAGATCAGAATGATTTGGCCCTGATAAATCTGAAATATGTCGGTTTGCCTCAGGACATGTGATAGTCCACCCTAGAAAAGCAAATATCTCCTCTTCTCCGCAGACATTACATCAGAGCAAGAGCTATGGCTCCCAGTGTATCTCATTTAATGATGTATCTCATTCTTAAGAATGCATTAGATCTATTGCCAATAATGTAGCTATATCAGCTCTGCATGCTTGGAAACTTAGCTTGCAGTGCTTAAAAGTCCATTCTTCTATGGGTATGAAGTGTGATTACATGTACTGAAAGTCTGGAATTAACCTTCTCCCCCTATGCCTTCCCTCCATCCAGAGATTTTCTGTTCATTCATAACTTCAATCTTTCATTCATTAATGGCTTATTAATCACTTACTATATGCTAGGTGTTAGTCACTCAGTCACATTTGACTCTTTGAGACTCCATGGACAGTTGTCTGCCAGGCTCCTCTGTCCATGGAATTCCCCAGACAAGAATACTTGAGTGGGTAGACATTTCCTTCTCCAGAGGACCTTCCTGACCCAGGGATCCAACCCAGATCTCCTACATTGCATGAAGATTCTTTACCAGGTGCTGTTAGTAATAAAGAACCCACCTGCCAATGCAGAACACAAGAGAGATGCAGGTTTGATCCCTGGGTCTAGAAGATCTCCTGGAAGAGGGCATGGCAACCAATTCGAGTATAGTTGCCTAGAGAATCTCATGGACAGAGGAGCCTCGGGGACTACAGTCCATGGTGTCACAAACAGTCGGACATGACTGAAATGACTTAGCATGCATGCATAGGCTAGATACTGTCTGATACAAATAAGTAACTCTTCTCCAGTGGTTCAATGGTTCACACAGAAAGGGGACCACTTATCTTGCTGAGGGGTTAGCAAAACCTACTGGTTAAACTTAGTCCTGAATGATGTATAGGAGTTGGCCAGGCTGAGAAGACTGAAGAAAAGATTTAAGTTAAAGTAAACAGCTTTTAGTGCAAAGGCTGGCAAGGTGAGTACACGTTTTGTAGCCAACAGTTTTGTAGCTCAGGGAAGCCAGGGCAGGTGTGATTATACAGCTGGTCATAGAATAGATAAGGCCTGGCCTTATGAAACTACCCATAGCTCCTGAAACTTAATCCTGGAGGCCTAGTGAACCATGATATTTTGGGACTCAGCAGGTCTCTCTTTCATGTTTTCAATCATGCTAAAGTTACCTTAGCTTAAAAAATGAGAACATTAACTTAATCTCCAGCTACCATGCCCATCTATCTTTTTTTTCTTTTAGTGTCTTCTTCTAGTTTCAAAGAGTGCCATTCATTGTTTTATCTTTTATCAAATCTTCCTTAATCCCATTGAATAATGTTTATTCCACCAATCATTATGCTAGATGATCTCACTCCAGGGTCACCAAGTCATCATTCAAACTCTACATCCGATAGTCTTCTCTCAGTCCCTAGGACCTTAACTCTTTGTGCCCAATTGACCACTGTTGACCAGCTTCTATACCTCCCTTTGTAACACTGCCATTTCCTCAGTGTTGGGGCTTTTTAATAATTTCCACCTTGCTATTCTCTTTCTTAGCTCCACCTCCAAATCTGCACATTATATTCGGAACCTAATACCTATGGTTCAGCCCATAGCCACCTGATGTCTACTTTTTTAGAGAAATCTCATTCATTTACTCATTCTCACACCTTTCAGTTCAGTCACTCAGTCACGTCCAACTCTTTGCAACCCCATGGACTGCAGCATGCCAGGCTTTCACATCCATCACCAACACCCGGAGCTTGCTCAGACTCATGTCCATTGAGTCGGTTGTGCCATCCAACCATCTCATCCTCTGTCGTCCCCTTCTCCTCATGCCTTCAATCTTTCCCAGCATAAGGGTCTTTTCTAATGAGTCAGTTCTTCGCATCAGGTGGAGCTTCAGCTTCAGTATCAGTCCTTCCAATGAATATTCAGGACTGACTTCCTTTAGGATTAACTGATATGATGTCCTTGCTGTCCAAGGAACTCTCAAGAGTCTTCTCCAACACCACAGTTCAAAAGCATCAATTCTTTGGTGCTCAGATTTCTTTTTGGTCCAGCTTTCACATCCGTACATGACTACTGGAAAAATCACGGTTTTGTCTAGACAGACCTTTGTTGGTAAAGTAATGTCTCTACTTTTTAATATGCTTCCTAGGTTTGTCATAATTTTGTTGAGGGTCTAATAAGTACTAGGCTCCTGGTTAGGATTTCAGACAGAAAGACACAATCTGGGTGATTCCCTTATGTGAATGTCTCCAAAATCTGCATTTCCAGCTATGACATTTCCTGCAAATTACAGGTTGAAAGCTTCTGATTCTCACGTAATACTTTCATTTGGATTATCTCAGACTCATGCATGTGTGCTAGGTCACTTCAATAGTGTCCAATTCTTTGTGAGCCTCCTGGACCGCCAGTAGCCTGCCAGGCTCCTCTGTCTCTGGAATTCTCCAGGCAAGAATACTTGAGTGGATTGCCATGCCCTTCTCCAGGGGATCTTCCCAACCCAGGGATTGAACCCACATCTCTTAGGTCTTCTGCATTGACAGGCAGGTTCTTTACCAGCGCCACCTGAGATGCCCATACTAAATATAACTACCTCTTAAATTACCTTGTTGTTGTTTTTGTTTCTGATTTTTCTACTTCAGATGGTGGGGCCACTGTTACCATCCACACTGAAAACTGCAGTGACAGCTTTGAGTCTTCCCTTTTTATTTTTATTTTTGTCATGCTGCCCAGCATGTGAACTCTAGTTCCCTGACCAGGGATCAAACCTATGTCCCCTGCATTGGGAGCATGGAGTCTTAACCACTAGACCACCAGGGAAGTCCCCCCTTTTCCTTGCTTTTGTATCTGACCAGTCACCAAGCTAGATGGCTTCTTCCTCCCAAGTCGCTCTCCCTTTTGCCCCCCCTTTTTTTTTTTACTCTATTAGCATCATCTTTTAATCCTCAACAAGAAATTGGGCAGGGGGTTAGGAAATAAAGGATTTAGGAAAGGCACCTGCCATGTGGTGCCAGAGGGGGCTGAAGAATCTTAATCCTTGCCTACAAGGGAAAACGTGGAAACAACTAGCTGTAAAGGGGCTATCATAAGTCGAGACTATATCTGCTAGATAGTGCTTTATGCAGGCACACCTGAGAGCACAGTAACCCTAATTGTCCTCTTCCTGCCTTACCTTTTATTGTTGGCCAATACCATATCTTCATCTTCACACCCTCAAGTGAACCATCATCACTTCTAGTATTTTATACTGTCAATGTTTGTTTATTTTAATTCTCATTTTCACCTCCACCCCACCCAGTTGCTACATCAAGTCATTCTTTCTTTCTGGATTCCATTTCCTTCTTCCTGAAGTAACTACTTTGCTAGTTGTTTTAGCTACTATCTGTGAGTGTCAAAACCAATTTTATCTAAAGATATTTTAATTTGTTCTTCATCCTTCAGTGATATTTTAGCTGGATATAGGATGCCAGCTTGGCAAATATTGTCTCAGTTTGCCTTCAAGATATTTTCCCCACTGTTTTCTGACACTAATGTTCGAGAAGAGTGCTGTCAGACAAAATTTTGCTTTTTTGGAGGTGATCTGTTTCATCTCTCTGATGTTCTTCACAACTTCCCCTTGAGATTTGTGTTTCTGAGCATTTGTGACTTTCATTAATTCTCAAAAAAGTTAAGCCATCTCTTCAAATATTTCTCCTCACTCATTCTTTCTTTTATGGAACTCTTATTAGGAAAATGTAGGACATTTATAAACTATTCCAAAAACACTACATTCCATATCATTTCAACATATCTATTCCAGTTCATGATTTCTCTTTGTAGCTCTTCTTAATATATCATTTGCCACTTGATAGTTTACTCCAATATTTATTCTCCCTTCCTTTCACATTAATTAAACTCCTACTTTTTATTCAGGTTCATGGCTGTGCAGACTAAATATCCCAGGCTCTCTTGCAGCTAAACATGACCATGTGACTCAGTTCTGGGCAACAAGGTGCTGGTGGAAGTATTGTCAGCATACTTTGTTAAAGGATAGACCCATGCCCTTTGCTCTTTTCCTACTTTATCTCTTCTTTCCTCTCTCTGCTTGGACTGTGTATTAATGACTGGAAGTACATGCTGAACCAAAAGAACAAGTGTTATCCCCTATGAGCTGTAAAGAGGATGATGGAAGATGTATCAGTCCCAGATGGCTGTGGGACCATAATGCCAGTGCTGGGGGCCACACTCTGGAATTTTATGTGAGAAACAAAACTAATTTTAGTTGAGAAACTCATAACTTGTTAAACCACCATCTTTTTTATCTTCTGCATGTGTGTGTGCTAAGCTGCTTCAGTTGTGTCTGACTCTTTGTGACCCTATGGACTGTACTCTGCCAGCTTCCTTTGTCCATGGGATTCTCCAAGCAAGAATATTAGAGTGAGTTGCCATGCCCTCCTCCAGAGGATCTTCCCAACACAGGGATTGAACTCAACTCTTCTATGTCTTCTGCATTGGCAGGCTAGTTCTTTACCACTAGCACCACCAGGAAGTCCTTTTAATCTTTTATTCTTAGTCAAATCTAATCACTGATTTTGAAAAATTATTTTTTAAAATCAAAGTATATTTGATTTAGAATGTTGTGTTAGTTTCTGGTGTACAGCAAAATGATTCAGTTATACATATACACATATATATGTGTGTATATATATATATATTCTTTTTTCATATTCTTTTCCATTTTGGTTTATTGTAAGATATTAAGTACAGTTCCTTTGTGCTATACAGTAGGACCTTTTGTTTATATATTTTATTTATTGTTGTTCAGTTGCTCAGTTGTGTCTTACTCTTTGTGATCCCATGGACTGTAGCTTGCCAGGCTTCCGTGTCCTTCACTATCTCCCAGAGTTTGCTCATGTCCATTAAGTCAAGTTGGTTTTAGAAAAGGCAGTGGAACCAGAGATCAAACTGCCAACATTCACTGGATGATCGAAAAGCAAGAGAGTTCCAGAAAAACATCTATTCCTGTTTTATTGACTATGCCAAAGCCTTTGACTGTGTGGATCACAATAAACTGTGGAAAATTCTTCAAGACATGGGAAGACCAGACCACCTGACCTGTCTCTTGAGAAACCTGTATGCAGGTCAGGAAGCAACAGTTAGAACTGGACATGGAACAACAGATTGGTTTCAAATAAGAAAAGGAGTACGTCAAGGCTGTATATTGTCAGCTTATTTAACTTATATGCAGAGTACATCATGAGAAATGCTGGGCTGGAGGAAGCATAAGCTGGAATCAAGATTGCCTGGAGAAATATCAGTAACCTCAGATATGCAGATGACTCCACCCTTATGGCAGAAAGTGAAGAAGAACTAAAGAGCCTCTAGATGAAAGTAAAAGAGGAAAGTGAAAAAGTTGGCTTAAAGCTCAACATTCAGAAAACTAAGATTATGGCATCCAGTCCCATCATGTCATGGGAAATAGATGGGGAAACAGTGGAGACAGTGGCTGACTTTATTTTTGGGGGGCTCCAAAATCACTGCAGATGGTGATTGCAGCCATGAAATTAAAAGATGCTTACTCCTTGGAAGGAAAGTTATGACCAACCTAGGCAGCATATTCAAAAGCAGAGACATTACTTTGTCAACAAAGGTCTGTCTAGTCAAGGCTATGGTTTTTCAAGTAGTCATGTATGGATGTGAGAGTTGAACTATAAAGAAAGCTGAGCGCCAAAGAATTGGTGCTTTTGAACTGTGGTGTTGGAGAAGGCTCTTGAGAGTCCCTGGGACTGAAAGGAGATCCAACCAGTCCATCCTAAAGGAGATCAGTCCTGAGTGTTCATTGGAAGGACTGATATTGAAGCTGAAACTCCGGTATTTTGGCCACCTGATATGAAGAGCTGACTCATTTGAAAAGACCCTGATGTTGGGAAAGATTGAAAGCAGGGGAAGAAGGGGACGACAGAGGATAAGATGGTTGGATGTCATCACCGACTCAATGGACATGAGTTTGGGTAAACTCTGGGATTTGGTGATGGACAGGGAGGCCTGGCATGCTGCGGTTCATGGGGTCGCAAATAGTCAGACACGACTGAGCGACTGAACTGAACTGAACTGATTGAGTCAATGATACCATCCAACCATCTCATCCTCTGTTGCCCACTTGTCCTGCCTTCAATCTTTACCAGCATCAAGATCTTTTCCAATGCGTTGGCTCTTTGCATTAGGTGGCCAAAGTATTGGAGCTTCAGCTTTAGCATCAGTCTTTCCTTTGAATATTTAGGGTTGATTTTCTTTGGGATTGACTGGTTTGATCTCCTTGATGTCCAAGAGACTCTCAAGAGTCTTCTCCAGCACCACAGTTCAAAAGCATCAATTCTTTGGAACTGAGCCTTATTTATGGTCCAACTCTCACATCCATACATGACTACTGGAAAAAACATAGCTTTGACTATATGTAGTAGTTCATATGTGCTAATTCCCAAATCCTAATTTATCCCCCTTCTACTCCTTTTTTTCTTTGTTTTAAATTTCTTATTTACTGTTTTAAATAATTAGAAACATATTTATTATTATAATAGTTAAGAGATAGTTCTTTAATCTGAAATTTTTTTGGCAGTCTAATTCTATTGTATATAGAATTAGAATATAATGACTTTCACTGAAGGTGAACTCATAACTCAAAATTACAAAACACATAAGAAAACAATCCAGTGTGAGTTTATCTTCAGTGGGACTTTATTTGTGGGCATCTTATATAGTTTTTTTGAAGACAAGTCCCTCTAGAATAATTTTGGGTTGGTTTCTGTCAAACAACCCAGATCATCTTCCTGGGACGAATTTTTATTTTAATTCCTTAAATAAGGGATTTTTCAGACCACATGTGTGGTATACTATGGAAGAACAGCAAACCAATATGAAACACAGACCTATGGTTATAAATGATAACCATAATCCCAGACTAAGATGGGATTTAGATAAAGAATCTGATAAAGAATCTGCCTGCAATGCAGGAGATTCAGGAGAGAGGTGGATTCGATCCCTGGGTCCGGAGGATTCCCTGGGAGGAGGGCATGGCAACCCACTCCAATATTTTTGCTTGGAGAATCCCATGCACAGAGTGGCCTGGCAGGTTATGGTCTATAGGGTCACAGAGAGTCTGATATGACTGATGTGATTGAGTACTCACTCAGGCTAAGGTGGACGAGCTTCCTTGTGTCTGCGGTATCCTTTCTTCTAGTCCACTTTTTTTTTTTTTTTTTTTAAACTGAGGATGCTCTTTGTTTGGTTCCCAACAATGTCTCTTTCTCTTCATGACCTTAAATCTCAACCCCCTAGAGAATGAATCTCCTTGCCCTCAGGCAGCTTCCATATCCACTTATGGATTTCCTATATTGGTTTGGTTTTAAATTCTCCCTTGAATTATGAACCTTGAGAATTTTTCTTCTACTTGCTTGCAAGCATAGATACACATTAAAAGAATATTTACACTATTTTACCTAACACTTGAGATGGTTATAACAAAGGATTTTAGAGTTTTCTAATAAGAAATATTACCACAATCAGTAGTTGGCTTTTTGAAAGTTCCAGGTTATCTCAGCTATGTTACAGGAAATTAAAGTAAAGAATTTCTGCTCTTCTTAGGAACAAGTATGCCTTGGGGACTGCTGTGGAGGGGTCAGTAGTATTTGTTCCAAGAGAAACTCAAAGTGGGGCCAAGATCCAAGGACCAGCTGTAGATTCTTATTCCATTGTTTAACAAGGCAGATATCATATACAGCTACTAGACTCTAGGTTTCTTGAGGACAGTGGTTGCATCTTACATGTCTTGGTGTTTTCCTGTCTGCTTAGTGCTATGATTTGTATACAGAAGATGCTCAAAAACAACTGTTGATTGATAGTTGACAGGATGAGGTCTATAATTTAATCCTCACTTTGTGCTTTGTATTCATCAGAAAATTACAGTAAGGTGTGGTACATTCTTAATACAAAGCAGCGATTAACCCTGCACTCCACCCAGACCAGAAACATACAAAAAATGGCTGAGCTCATTTTTGACATTATATCCATTCCATAACTAATAAGGGGGCGGCAGAGGATAAGATGGTTGGATAACATCATTGACTTGGTGGACGTGAGTTTGAGAAAGTTCTGGGAGACAGTGAAGGACAGGGAAGCTAGGCATGGAGTCCACAGGGTTGCAAAGAGTTGGACGTGACTGAGCGGCTGAACAACAAGAAAGTAGAAATTATTACTGCATTACCTGTTTAGTTGAAAATGTCTTATTTAATTTAAGGATTCAGTTCAGTTCAGTTCAGCTCAGTTGCTAGTCGTGTCCGACTCTTTGCGACCCCATGAATCGAAGCACGCCAGGCCTCCCTGTCCATCACCAACTCCAGGAGTTCACCCAGACTCACGTCCATCGAGTCGGTGATGCCATCCAGCCATCTCATCCTCTGTAGTCCCCTTCTCCTCCTTCCCCCAATCCCTCCCAGCATCAGACTCTTTTCCAATGAGTCAACTCTTCACATGAGGTGGCCAAAGTACTGGAGTTTCAGCTTTAGCATCATTCCTTCCAAAGAAATCCCAGGGCTGATCTCCTTCAAAATGGACTGGTTGGATCTCCTTGCAGTCCAAGGGACTCTCAAGAGTCTTCTCCAATACCACAGTTCAAAAGCATCAATTCTTTGGCGCTCAGCCTTCTTCACAGTCCAACTCTCACATCCATACATGACCACTGGAAAAACCATAGCCTTGACTAGATGAACATTTGTTGATAAAGTAATGTCTCTGCTTTTGAATATGCTATCTAGGTTGGTCATAACTTTCCTTCCAAGGAGTAAGCGTCTTTTAATTTCATGGCTGCAGTCACCATCTGCAGTGATTTTGGAGCTCCCCAAAATAAAGTCTGACACTGTTTCCACTGTTTCCCCATCTATTTCCCATGAAGTGATGGGACCGGATGCCATGATCTTCGTTTTCTGAATGTTGAGTTTTAAGCCAACTTTTTCACTCTCCACTTTCACCTTCATCAAGAGGCTTTTTAGTTCCTCTTCACTTTCTGCCCGGAGAAGGCAATGGCACCCCACTCCAGTACTTTTGCCTGGAAAATCCTGTGGACGGAGGAGCCTGGTGGGCTGCCATCTCTGGGGTCGCACAGAGTCGGACACGACTGAAGTGACTTAGCAGCAGCAGCAGCAGTCACTTTCTGCCATAAGGGTGGTGTCATCTGCGTATCTGAGGTTATTGATATTTCTCCCAGCAATCTTGATTCCAGCTTGTGTTTCTTCCAGTCCAGCGTTTCTCATGATGTACTCTGCATATAAGTTAAATAAGCAGGGTGACAATATACATACTCCTTTTCCTATTTGGAACCAGTCTGTTGTTCCATGTCCAGTTCTAACTGTTGCTTCCTGACCTGTATACAAATTTCTCAAGAGGCAGGTCAGGTGTTCTGGTATTCCCATCTCTTTCAAAATTCTCCACAGTTTATTGTGATCCACACAGTCAAAGGCTTTGGCATAGTCAATAAAGCAGAAATAGATGATGAGTCCAAAATTCACAATATCTTTAAAATTTGAAATGATTATTAACGAATCACTCATTCAGTGCAGAAAAAAGTCCCTCTATAGTAACCTGGTTAATGCTTAAACATACTAGTGACAGCATGTTAATTCACTGCCCCACAAGATAGCTTATTTCATTTTGAAAATTTTAATATGTTAGATAATCTTTGTATTACATTTTCTGTAATATAGCTTTTTTCTTATTTTTTAATAATTCTCTTCATTGTAGAAAATACAAGCATAAATAAGCAAAATAACTTATAATTCTATCACCCACAGAAAATCATTTCTACACCTGGTTGTGTATTTCCCCAGATCTTTATCTATGCAAACTTTTTTTCTTTTACCAAAACATATTCCAGGTTGTGTTGTTTTTCCATTTGAACTTTTCACTCAATAATATATTACAGCATATTTTCATGAGCACACACACACACAATGCAATGCAATAAACACACACATGTGCCACGTTCTGTTTAGTTGCTCAGTTGTGTCTGACTCTGTGACCCCATGGACTGCAGCCTGCCAGGCTCCTCTGTCCATGGGGATTGTCCAGGCAAGGATAGTGGAGTGGGTTGCCACGCCCTCCTCCAGGGGATCTTCCCAAGCCAGGGATCGAACTCAGGTCTCCTGCATTGCAGGTGGATTCTTTAGCAGCTGAGCTACCAGGGAAGCCCACGTGAGAATGAACACTCGTCCATAGTATACTTTTGATGTCAGAATAATTTTTCATTTTATGCATTGTCCCTCATTTATTTAACCAATTCCTAATGCCAATATCCATTGTCTTGCCTCCAGTTTGTTGCTGTAGTTAAATATGTTATAACATACATAATTTATTTATACAACAAATATTTATTAAGCACCTTAACTGTGTCTTGCAGTATGCCAAGCACGGAGGATTCAGAAGGGAGGATAAGTTTCTGTTCTCCACGATAATTTTGAAGGGGGGAGACAAAGATTTAAAGTAAACAGATCACAAATAAGACACTCACAAACAGTAATAATTAATATGGAGACAATAAAACAAGGTAATGAAATACAAAGTGATGGAGTTGAATCTGTGATTTAGGCACAGAGGATACACTGTGTCACATAACCACTGCATAGCCTCAGGTGAATCTGTGGAAGTGGAATGACTGTACTTGGCACTAAGCTATTCTCCTACCATGGAGTAGAGGGCCTGTTTCTTGGCATCCTTACTGATGCTGGGTTCTGTGCTGAGTCTCACTCCTGCTCCTTGGCCATCATGGGTCAGCTCAGGAGCATCCATCAGCTCTCTATTTGCCTCAGCAATATTGTCCCTCAAAAGCTTCATGCTTTACGAAGAACTTTCACATGCAAATCTAATATATTCATTATTTTGTTTTCTTTTATTATGGACAATTTCAAAACCTGCATAATATGAGACAGAATAGAATAATGAGCCCCTAATTACCCAGCTTTCAGATTTTAAGAAAAACAATATGCCAATAAGGTTTCAGCTACTATGCCCACTCCCCACAAACTTTTTTTCTGGATTATTTTAGGCAAAGGTAAGACATCACATTCTTTCCTACCCATAAATACTGCATAAGGACATTTTCTTTTCTTATACAACATCAAGGTCATCACTATTCATAATAGAATTAACAATACTTTAATGTCATGCAACACCTAGCTCACATTTACATTTCCCATGCCTAGTCGCTCAGTCCTGTCCAACTCTGAGGCTCCATGAACAGTAGCCTGCTGGCTTTTCTGTCCATGGGATTTTTCAGGCAAGAATACTGGAGTGTGTTGTCATTTTCCCCTCCCAGAGATCTTCCAGACCTAGGGATCAAACTGGTGTCTCCTGCATTGCAGGAAGATTCTTTACCAGATGAGCCATTGGGGAAGTCCTCACATTTCCACAATTATCTCTTTTGAATCAGGTTGCAAACAAGGTTCACATGTTTTGATGATATGTCTCTTAACTCTCTTCTCATCTGTAATAGTCCTGCTCCTCTTTCACATCATTCACTTTTAGAAGAAACACTTTTAGAAAAAACATGAGTTTCTTCTAAAATACATGAAGAATTTCTCATGTCTTCAGTTCAGTTCAGTTCAGTCACTCAGTCGTGTCCGACTCTTTGTGACCCCATGAATCGCAGCACGCCAGGCCTCCCTGTCCATCATCAATTCCCAGAGTTCACCCAAACTCATGTGCATCGAGTCGGTGATGCCATCCAGCCATCTAATCCTTTGTTGTCCCCTTCTCCTCCTGCCCCCAATCCCTCCCAGCATCAGGGTCTTTTCCAATGAGTCAACTCTTTGTATGAGGTGGCCAAAGTATTGGAGTTTCAGCATCAGCATCACTCCTTCCAATGAACATCCAGAACTTATCTCCTTTAGGATGGACTGGTTGGATCTCCTTGCAGTCCATGGGACTCTCAAGAGTCTTCTCCAACACCACAGTTCAAAAGCATCAATTCTTCGGCGCTCAGCCTTCTTTACAGTCCAAATCTCACATCCATACCTGACCACTGGAAAAACCATAGCCTTGACTAGATGGATCTTTGTTGGCAAAGCAATGTCTCTGCTTTTTAATATGCTGTCTAGGTTGGTCATAACTTTCATTGTAAGGAGTAAGCGTCTTTTAATTTCATGGCTGCAATCTGCAGTGATTTTGCAGCCCAAAAAAATAACACTGTTTCTACTGTTTCCACATCTATTTCCCATGAAGTGATGGGACCAGATGCCATGATCTTAGTTTTCTGAATGTTGAGCTTCAAGCCAACCTTTTCACTCTCCTTTTTCACTTTCATCAAGAGGCTTTTTAGTTCCTCTTCACTTTCTGCCATAAAGGTGGTGTCATCTGCATGTCTGAGGTTACTGATACTTCTCCCAGCAACCTTGCTTCCAGCTTGTGCTTCTTCTAGCCCAGCTTTTCTCATGATGTACTCTGCATAGAAGTTAAATAAGCAGGGTGACAATATACAGCCTTGACGTACTACTTTTCCTATTTGGAACCAGTCTGTTGTTCAGTCCAGTTCTAACTGTTGCTTCCTGACCTGCATATAGGTTTCTCAAGAGGCAGGTCAGGTGGTCTGGTATTCCCATCTCTTTCAGAATTTTCCACAGTTTATTGTGATCCACACAGTCAAAGGCTTTGGCATAGTCAATAAACCAGAAATAGATGTTTTTGTGGAACTCTCTTCCTTTTTCGATGATCCAGCGGATGTCGGCAATTTGATCTCTGGTTCCTCTGCCTTTTCTAAAACCAGCTTGAACATCTGGAAGTTCATGTCTTAATTTCAGCTGATTGTTCTTTGCTGGTGTCATTTAACTTTTTTTGTGATGTCCCTATATTTCCAGGTATTTCTTGTAAACTGACAATTAGATCTATAAGCTTAAATTAAGGTTTGTTTAGTTTGCTTATTTATTTATGGCACACATACATCAAAGGTGATGTTATATACTTCTCTTTTTTTGTTATGTACTTCTTATTGCACAGTACAAGAGGCACACACTGTCTAGAGGTTCTACTTCAGTGATACTGAGATTGATCTGTAGGTTCCGGTAATCTGTAGGATATTAGCACCATCCATTCATTCATTTTAAACTTCTCCATAAATCTTTCACCTAATGCTATAAGCACATATTGATGTTTATTGCTAGACCCATCATTTCTCTAGAGGTTGATAAATGGTCATTTTCTAATTCAATCATTCATTCTTCACTTATTTTTTTTTTTCTTTTTCATTCTTCACTTATTAACTGCAATTATTTATCAAGAAGAACTTTTCTCATCAACTATATGGTAATCTGAAATACAGTTTAGATAAGAAAGACAGGATCAATGCTAAATTCTTTTTTTTTGATATTTTCAGAATAATGAGTTGGTGGCCTAGCAATTTCCAATGATGATAATTTTTTTAAAAAGTATCATTATGGACTAAAAGATTTCTCTATTTTTAATGTGCTTTGATCAATTGCAATGATTTTTTTTGTTCCATTTTTTAGTTTCTTGTATCATTTTGATACAGCCCCAACGTCTACCACCGCTTCCTTGCTTTCTGGTACTTTAAGATGTCCTGAATCATATTGAGCCTCAACTGCCTCAGATCTAGTCTCAGGCATTTCTCCAAGGGGTCTCACCTCCTTTTAGTGAGCAATGGTATTTAGAGACCTTATTATGGACAATATGGATGAAAAATGCTACTAAGTTTTTATTGTTGCTAGATCTTTTTGGGAGCAACACTAGGACTTTTTTCTTTTTTTCAAGAAAAATCATGAATAATGATATTTCTATTCAAAATAACATTTTATAATAATATTTCTTTCATATTATTCTTGTAGCTTTTTCCTCTTATGCTGAAAATTTTGATCTTTTTTGTTTTATTCTAGAATATAGCTATACTATTACTTAATGATAATGCCAACATTACTACTAAAGATAAGATCATTCAATGCTATGCAAGGTTTTTGTGAGATACTTTTCATCCTTGGAATAGAAGTGTAGAGTCAAAATATTGTGTTTTAAAGTTACTTGAAATAATTCTTTTGTCAGTGTATTGCATAACTATACTCATGTAGATTTAGACACATTTCTCATAGTTTGTTTTCACTGTTTAGGTATTTCTGAATTTAAAATATTGTTCTTAATCCTGAATTAAACATTTACATTGCTCTGAACTCAAAATTACAAAACAAGGTACATTCATCAAAGCCCCATTTCCTTCCTTGACCCATTTATCTTCCCTATACGTAATCATTTATATCCATTCTAGGTTTAGCCCACAGTTTCTTTAACTCTTTATCTTATTTTGACACGGGTATGTAGGCAGGAAACCGATTATTATTATCTCCATCACAGAGGAAGTACTAATAGCACTGCCCACTTCCAAAATCCAAATCCTGTGCACCTTCCCCATGCCCCATACTCCCCCTACAGGCACCCTCCGGAGTTGCATCATGGAGATAACAGCCATCTGGCCACCGGTAGGTTAGACATCCAAATTAAACAGATTGCTTGTTTCAGTATTTCTCCTCCTACTCTAGAATTATGCAAAATAAGTATGCCAGCTATTTTTGGAGTCCAGATGTTGCTTGGTATCTGGAGGTAGAGAAACACGTGGGCAAATATGTGTGAATAAGCGTCTGTTTATTTGTGTGTGTTGTTAGGGAAACAAATTACCCCCTGAAGCTGTTATTTTCTGTTAGTAACTATGGTGACGTGGCATTGAGGTACAGCAATGGAATTGTCCTTTGGATCACCTTTCAGGAAAGTGTGGGAACCATTTTACAAGAGGCAAGTAGTTTTGAAGTCAATGAGGAGGCCCATTCAGAAAGCATGGCGGAGCCTGTGATGTCCCAGATTGTCCCAAAATGTAGTTTGGGTATATTTAACAATAAAAACTCATAAAAATATTTCATGAATTTAAAAATGACTGCCGGTTTATTATTACTTCTTCTTTCTAATTCAGTTTAATTTTAAATTGTATTGACAATTGGAATAACAACAGGGACTATGACTTCCCGAAAGTGGTGAGTAAAGCTTAAGTATGACAGAGTGAAAATCCTACTGTGTTATTTTTCGCTGAAGGGTTCGCGTCTGCCCCCGTCCAGCCGCACTAGAAACCCGGGGAAGCCAGAGGAGCCAATGTAGCGCCGGGTGAGAGATGCATGCAACTTTCTTTAAAGATGAACGTTCAAAGCCCACGGAAACTTCTCCCCTGCTTTGTTCTGCTTCTCAATGTACTGAGAGGCAGAAGGTTTTGTAGAAAGGGGCTTGATGGAGGCTCAGAATAGAGCCCCAAAAATGAAGTGGCTCTCCCAGCATCGCTTTTCTCCCTAGAAAAGATCCAAAGAAGAGTCCCTATAACGTTTGAATTTTTGTTAGTTCGAAATAAGGTTTCAATGGCAGAGCGTTTTGATGTCATAGATAGTTCACATGTATACAGTAGAGTTAAGGTACTTATTTTGTAAACAAGGACAAAAGTGATTGTCAGGGAGTAGTGAGGTGGTACAGTGGTTAAGAATCCACCTGCCATCTCAGGCAACGCGGGTTCGATCTCTGGGTCAGGAAGATCCCCTGGAGAAGGAAATGGCAAACCACTCCAGTATTCTTGCCTGGGAAATCGCCATGGACAGAGGAGCCTGGAGGGCTACAGACCATGGGGTCATAAAGAATCGAACACAACTGAGCAACTGACCACATGCCCAGGGAGCAGTGAGAAGCAGCACCACAGGTGGGGTGGGAAAAGTAACTTTGAGGTTAGGAACAGCGCCAGAATCTTAATTTGTTGGAGTGAAATAGGCCAGTCCTGACAGCCACCAAGGATTTGGGGGCAAGTTGAGGACTGGGGTCCTCCCAGGGCTCAAGTCAAGACTCAGGGAGGCTGCTCCCAGGGGGACAGTCCCCCTTCTCTTTCCTTCCGGTTAAGAGGCTGCCCTTTTCTGCACAGCAGCAGTCTGGAGAGGTGGTCACTGACTCCAGGTGACCAGAGATGAGCAGTGACATCTTTTTTTTCATTTATGAAATGATGGGGATGACTCTTTCAGTGCTGATACCTTAAGCCCCTTCTTTCTCTGGGCCAGGCAGCATCAGGACTCCTAATTCTTGGGCTTTTCACCCTGCCTAATTACTTTCTTTTAAAAATAAAGCTATTTTATTATAATTAAAGTAATATATATTTGCTAGACTTTTGAAAACTTTGGAAATGTGAAAAATTTCACAAATGTGAATGCAGATTCGACAACATGTACATACCTTATATGCTACATTTTCATAATACATCATGATAATGTGTCCATCTTTGAAGGCAGTTTGAATGATGGAGCAATAGTTCATCCATCTTGTGATGCACAATATTTTCATTAACTATTCCTCTGTTGTTGAATGTTGAAACAAGTTCTACTTTATTGCTCCTCTAAAGAATGGCACACATAAACAACAGCAACAACAAAATCCATTGATTTAAATAGTACACACACCATATAGCATTTTTCTAGAAATAGTTACTATTTTGTTAAATCCAATGACTTTAAGTTTTGGGGGACACCAGTTGAAATGGCCACTACCACTGCCATGTGTATATCCATTTTTCACAACCTCAAGTGTCTAGAAACCGGTAATTACAAAAAGACAGGTGGAAAGTACTTTTTTGTTTATCAAAGCAAGTTGAACATATTGGCCATTTATAATTCTTTTATTAATTGCCTTTGCTCTTTCTTGATTTTTCAAAATTGAGAAATAATTTTTATTCCTTAATATGTTATTGCTTGCCTGCTAAGTTGCTTCAGTCGTCTCCAACTCTTTGCAACTTTATGAACTGTAGCCCACCAGCCTCCTATGTCCATGGGATTCTCCAGGGCAAGAATACTGGAGTGGGTTTCCATGCTCTCCTCCAAGGGGTCTTCCCAATCCAGGGATCGAACCCGAGTCCCGTATGTCTCCTGCATTGGCAGTGGATTCTTTACCACTGGCTCCACCTGGAAACCCCTCATATGTTATTACTTTTTTGCATTTGTGCTTATCTAGGAATGATGTAGGACTAATAGTATATAATAATATTAATGTGATTGAATAAATACCATAAACGCTTTTGTTCTGTTACTTTCTTTTTAAAACTTTGTTAGAATAATTTTTTTCAACATGAGTGACTTTATTTATTTATATATATTTTTTACTTTACAATATTGTATTGGTTTTGCCATACATTGGCAGGAATCCGCCATGGGTGTAATTTTTGTCGGCTTGGGCTGAAAATTGCATGATCAGTTAGGGCAGCTCCCACTGATTTGGAAGCTGATTTGGGGGAGGGACTGAGGAACACTCACCTCAGGTGGACACTAGGTGGCTCTATCACTCTTACAGCTCTCCATCAGCGATCTTGAGGTCAGCTGACATTGAGTGTGTGTATTGGTTATTTGCTTAGTCATGTACTCCATGGACTGTAACCGGCCAGGCTCCTCTGTCCATGGAATTCTCCAGGCAAGAATACTGAAGTGGGTTGCCATTTCCTTCTCCAGGGGATCTTCCTGATCCAGGAATCGAACCCAAGTCTTCTGCATTGCAGACAGATTCTTTACCATCTGAGCTATAGGGAAGTCCCTGATTCCCTTTCCCTGTGCTCAGCGACGCTCCTCATTACTGTCTTTGCCTTTTCCTGGAATTCTGTGCCCCTGAACAGATCCCACCCTGTGCTTTGGGGCTGGTGTGGATCCCTGTGGGTGGCTCTGGGAGCGTATGTGGCACTGAGATTTCTGAGGTCTCAAAGCATAGATACATTGCAGTCAACACACAGGGCTGCAGTCAGCCTGCTGCTGGCTCCTAACCTGGTCCGTGCCGGCCCCTCACCTGGTCCGTGCCACTCTGGTCCTGTTAGAACGAGCAGCTCAGCATCCTAAGTGCAAGTGAATGTAAGGGGTAAGGAGGTCTGACATTGTAGAAATATAAGTAGAGGGAGGTGAGTAAGTCCTCAGAGCTCACTTTCTAGAGAAGGAGAGAGGTCGATGAGCAGTCACAGATGCTATAGTAGGACCACTAATTCTGAGTGAACATGGGGGTTGCGGAGGGGTGGAGGGTCAGAAAAGAACTGATTTCATGAGGGAATCGACATTTGGGCTGGGTCCTGCAGGATGAGCAAAATTCTGGGCCAAAGGGCACTCCAGATTAAGCTCTGTGTCGCACAAGCCAATACAAACTGTGGGATGGCCTCTAAGAACCACAGATACTCCCAGGTAGCCTGAGCACAGGTGAGAGAGGGCGTAGCCACAAATGGAGCTAGAGGTAGGTAAGGCCAGAAAGGCTGGGCCTTGGAGAGAGCACTGGGGGTCTTGGCCTTGTTATATGGGAGGCACACATCCTTCGGAGGATTCAGGCCTTTTCCTCCGCTGGGACTGGTATAGGCTGTTTCATTAGGTTGGCCAAAAATTTTGTTTCTGTAATATCTTACAGAAAAATCTGAATGAACTTTTTGATCAAATATATAGGCAGAGGACTCTTCTTTCCCCTCCCCCTTCCCTGCAATTTTCCAGATTATCGAAAAATGTAGTCAGGACAGCACTTGGGCTTTGAATCACCATGGGGGTGGGTGCTGCAAAAGTGAGGATCTCCAGTAGGAAGACCACCAGCCTTCCAGAGCACTTGCCATTTAGAACTTAGAAAAGGGAGAGGATCCTCCCTCCACTGTTCTCCTCTCCTAGACGCCCTTTGATCCCAACCCAAACTGCCCACATTTCCTGTCTTGTTGACTTCCTAAATGGTTCCTGAATTGGCTTGCATCTTTCCATCTCT
The DNA here is from genome assembly GCF_019923935.1 of Bubalus bubalis. Classification (NCBI taxonomy): domain Eukaryota; kingdom Metazoa; phylum Chordata; class Mammalia; order Artiodactyla; family Bovidae; genus Bubalus; species Bubalus bubalis. The sequence goes on along the minus strand of NC_059162.1, from coordinate 18,269,899 downwards.
GCTTTCCACTGCCTCACCTGGTCACAAGCATATCCTTTGAGCTGCATTGTGGAAGCCTTCTAATGCCCTGCTCCTTCTGTTCTTGTCTCTACCCCCCTTCCCAAGGAAGCCAATAATTGAGCAATAAAGAAAAGTGTAGATAAGATTAGAGTGCTTTAAAATACTCCAATAGCTTTTGGAATAAAGCCCAAGCTCCCGACCTTGGCTTCCAGGTCCTCAGTGATTGATGCCCTGTCAGCCTTGCTCTCTAGTCTTGCTCTCCCCATTCCTCACCTTGTTCTCCACACTAACCCCTTTTCTCCTCCTGGAACATGATGATGAGTCTGTTTTTATTTCATGGAGTCTCACTGATGGTTTGATGAGAGAGCTAACCTGAGCCATGGAAAGTCTTATCTGCCATTAGGTCAATGGGAAAGAGGAGAGGAGGGAAAGAGGTGGACTGGGGCATTGCCTGGCAAAACATGAGAAGGACTCAAGTGAGGCTCGTGGCTCTGGGGATGAGGAGGAGGGAGAAGCTGTGTGAGTTCTCTTGGAGGCTGACTCACTGATTCCCTAGGGCTTAGGGGTTGGCTGGATGGGGAACCCCAAAATATCTTTGGAACTTCCAGGACTGGAAACTGAGACTTGGTGTCAATGCAGAAATTTGGAAATCAGGGGGAAGAGCTGGTATGATGGGAGAAGGTGAGATCTGAATTCCATTTACTGACCAATTTCTGATGTTTTAATAACAGCAATAGCAACAACAGTGATGATGATGACATCTACTATTTGCATGCTTGCGTGCTAAATCGCTTCAGTGGTGTCCAACTCTTTGAGAATGGACTGTAGCCCACCGGGCTCTTCTGTCCATGGGATTCTCTAGGCAAGAATACTGGAGTGGGTTGCCATGCCCTCCTTCAGGGGATCTTCTCAACCCAGGGATCAAACCCTCTTCGAACCTGCATCTCTTATGTCCCCTGCATTGGCAGGTGGGTTCTTTACCACTAGCGCCACCTGGGAAGCCCAACTACTCTTTACTAAACACCATCTCTGTGTTAGACACTGTGCCTTTTTTTTTTTTTTTTTGCCACACCCATGTGGCATGTGGGATCTTAATTCCTGGACCAGAAATCAAACCCAGGCCTTCTGCATTGGAAGACGGAGTCTTAACCACAGGTCCACCAGGGATGTCTGTCACTGTGTTTTTTGATACACTGATGTCATTTATTTTTCGCAGCCCTCACTCACTGTGAGGGGGATGCTAAAAGTATCATTCACTTAGAGATAAAGGATTGGAAGCTCAGCGAATTTAAACAATTTGTCCAGGCTCACACTTAAACAATAGCAGAATTTGGGAATAAAATCTGGGTATATTTGACTCTCTATATATGGGCTTCCCTGGTGTCTCAGACAGTAAAGAATCTACCTGCAACACAGGAGACCTGGGTTTGATCCCTGGCTTGGGAAGATCCCCTGGAGGAGGGTATGGCAAAGCACTCCAGTGTTCCTGCCTGGAGAATCCCCATGGACATAGGAGGCTGGTGGGCTAGAGACCATGGGGTTGAAAAGAGTTGGACACGACTGAGCAGCTAAGCACACACACATTTTTGCCTCCAAAGTTCTTAGATCGTTCCCTTATCTCTGCAGTGACTGTAACATTCTACACACTTGAAAATCTCATAAACTTAAAGGTCTACATGTCTAAGGTTGCACTTTTTAGTGTTTCTTCGAATCAGCACCTCGTCCTGTCACCCTTCAGCTCAGAAATGAAATAACACCACTGTCCACTCTGGAAAAAGCCTGAGGTCAAGGGTCACCCTTGGTTGTTCTTTTTCCCTAACCTTTCAGCCTCTGTGGTCTGTCCCAGACCACTCAGTCGCTGAGCTGTGCACCAGACCCCTCTCAGCTGTTCTCCATGCCTGTCCTCTGTTCTGGCATGACCATGTTTTGCTCTGCACCCTCTCCTTCTGCCTCTGTATCTAATGAAAAGATCCAGGAATGAGGAGGCAGTAAGGAGATTAAAGGTAAAAAATTAAGTGAGGAATCCTAGGAATATAATCTGAGGTTAGGAAGGGAACAATGGCTCTTACAAAGTGATAAAGTCAACGTTGTAGTGCAGAGGTCAGAATCATGTACAGGGACAACCAGAATTGGGGGTGTCCTTCTTATTTAGTTTTCTTTTTCATGGGCCTGGTGACTTGCTGTGTGCAGCACAGCCCGTGGCATCCTCCTCGTGCCCAGACTCCAGCATCTTCCTGGACGAGGGTTCAGAGTGAAGAGGAGAGCACTGAGCAGCCTGGATTGGAAAGGGCCCAAGGGGGAAGGCTGGATTGTGTCCCCACAGCAACACCTCACTGCTTCACAAGGCTACTGACCACCATCACATCCACCACATCCAAACCTGAGGACTTTTCCAGACTGAGGTCTTCCCCAAGTTTGTGAAAGCTGCACAGGTGTCTCCTAAACACCAGGATTCTCAAACTACTGGAAATATATCTTACTCTGAGGCCAAGTTTTTCCATCCTGGAACATCAGTGTGTCTGTATTTATGAGTGTGTTATGTGATGTGTGTGTTAGTGTGTTATCTGAACCATAACTCAGCATCCTCTGTGCTTCCTGGCTGAGTTGTTGTTGTACAGTCGCTCAGTCATGTCCGACTCTTTGCAACCCCAATGGACTGCAGCACACGAGGCTTCCCTGCCCTTCACCATCTCCTAGAGTTTGCTCAAACTCATGTCCATTGAGTCGGTGATGCCATCCAACCATCTCATCCTCTGTCGTCGCCTTCTCCTCCTGCCTTCAATCTTTCCCGGCATCAGGATCTTTTCCAGTGAGTCGGCTCTTTGCATCAGGTGGCCAAAGTATTTATTGGAGCTTCAGTGTCAGTCCTTCCAATGAATATTCAGGATTGATTTCCTTTAGGATTAACTGGTTTGATCTCCTTGCTGTCCAAAGGACTCTCAACAGTCTTCTCCAGCACCACAGTTTGAAAGCATCAATTCTTTGGTGCTCAGCCTTATTTATGGCCCAACTCTCACATCCATACGTGACTACTGGGAATCTATAGCTTTGATTATATGGACATTTGTTGGCAAAGTAATGTCTCTGCTTTTAATATGCTGTCTAGGTTGCTCATAGCTTTTCTTCCAAGGAGGAAGCGTCTTTTAATTTCACGGCTGCAGTTTTACCATCTTCAGTGATTTTGGAGCCCAAGAAGATAACGTCTGTCACTGTTTCCATTGTTTTCCCATCTATTTGCCATGAGGTGATGGGACCAGATGCCTTGATCTTAGTTCTTTGAATGTTGAGTTTTAAGCCAGCTTTTTCACTTTCCTCTTTCACTTTCATCAAGAGGCTCTTTAGTTCTTCACTTTCTGCTATTAGAGTGGTATCATCTGCATATCTGAGGTTGTTGATATTCTCCTGGCAATCTTGATTCCAGCTTATGCTTCATCCAGTCTGGTTTCACATAATGTACTCTCCATATAAATTAAATAAGCAGGGTGACAACATAGAGCCTTGACGTACTCCTTTCCCAATTTTGAACCAGTCAATTGATCCATGTCCAATCCTAACTGTCATTTCTTGACGTGCATACAGGTTTCTCAGGAGGCAGGTAATGAGGTATTCTCATCTCTAAGAATCTTCCACAGTTTGTTGTGATCCACACAGTCAAAGATTTTCATGTAGTCAATGAAGGCTGAGTACTACCTAAGAATTTTTTGCAATTGGGTAGCAAATAGTCTGTCCATGCTGTGGATCCAGAGCATGCTGTAGTGTGAGTCCCATACCTGCATTTGCACCCTCAAACAATCCTGTCTCAGCCAGTCGAGCAGGGCTGTGTGTTTCAGAGTAGTCTGACATTAATTCCATCTTGTGAATTATCTTTGGTACTTTTTTGATCCTAACGTCTAAAGAACTGGATTTCCATACATGCTAGAAAGTTGATTTCTAGTTTACCACTTCCCAGGGGCTTTCAGCTCAGTTCAGTCACTCAGTCATGTCTGAGCGACTCTTTGCGACCCCATGAATCACAGCACACCAGGCCTCCCTGTCCATCACCAACTCCCGGAGTTTACCCAAACTCATGCCCATTCAGTCGATGATGCCATCCAACTATCTCATCTTCTGTTGTCCCCTTCTTCTCCCACCCTCAATCTTTCCCAGCATCAGGGTCTTTTCAAATGAGTCAGCTCTTCACGTCTTCATGTCACCTCTTCAGGTGGCCAAAGTATTGGAGTTTCAGCTTCAACATCAGTCCTTCCAATGAACACTCAGGACTGATCTCCTTTAGGATGGACTGGTTGGATCTCCTTGCAGTCCATGGGACTCTCAAGAGTCTTCTCCAACACCACAGTTCAAAAGCATCAATTCTTTGGCACTCAGCTTTCTTTATAGTCCAACTCTCACATCCATACATGACTACTGGAAAAACCATAGCCTTGACTAGATGATCCTTTGTTGACAAAGTAATGTCTCTGCTTTTTAATATGCTGTCTGGGTTGGTCATAACTTTCCTTCCAAGAAGGAAGCGTCTTTTAATTTCATGGCTGCAGTCACATCAAGGGCTTTAAAGATCTTTTAATTTTATGAGCTTACTGTGCCAGTTTGGCTTTAGTTCAGGCACTACCATGTCTATATTACAGTAAGTTCCCTACATAAGGACCTTCAAGTTGTGAACTTTCAAAGATGCAAATGTGCATCTGGTTCCACCAAGGAACCAGAGCCTGTGCCGTCAGCATTAGACATAAGTGACTTTGCAGCCTGCCCTTTGTCTCCTTCAGCTCTACCATCTCCCAGCTCCTCTCTGGCCTTCAGTCAGTAACTCTTCTTGCCTGTTCACTCAATGCCCACCCCTATATGCTAGCCATTGTACTGTACTATTGTACTTTACAAGGTACTGTACTATAAAATGTAAAATGTTTTATTTTTTGTGTTTGTTTCTTTTTTATGTACCATTTTTGTGAAAAGCATTATAAACCTATTAAACTATGGTACTATATAGCCAATTTTGTTAGTTGGGTAGTTAGGGTAACTTTGTTGGACTTATAAACAAATTGAACTTAAACGAATGTACTCAGAATGGAATTCACAAGTGTGTAGGAAACACTGTATTATTTTTTTTGTGGTAAAATATACATAGCATAAATTTTACCATTTTAACCATTTTTAGATGTATATCCATTCATCTGTTGATGGACACTGGGGTTTATTCCACCATTTTGCTAGCTTGCAAAGTGCGGCTATGAACTAAGTTGCACAAGAGTCTGTGTCCCTGTTTTCAATTCTTTGGGTATATACCTAGAAGCGGAATTCTATGATGTCTTATTGGTTTTTTAGTTTTTTTTTTTTTTTAAGGACTATCTTGGCTCAAATCTTGGACTGCAAGGAGATCCAACCTGTCCATTCTGAAGGAGATCAGCCCTGGGATTTCTTTGGAAGGAATGATGCTGAAGCTGAAACTCCAGTACTTTGACCACCTCATGCAAAGAGTTGACTCATTGGAAAAGACTCTGATGCTGGGAGGGATTGGGGGCAGGAGGAGAAGGGGACGACAGAGGATAAGATGGCTGGATGGCATCACCGACTCGATGGATGTGGGTCTCAGTGAACTCTGGGAGTTGGTGATGGACAGGGAGGCCTGGTGTGCTGTGATTCATGGGGTTGCAAAGAGTCGGACATGACTGAGCGACTGATCTGATCTGGCTCAAATCTGGCTGATCATTTCTGATTTTCTGTTATTTCAAAATTTGCAGTCTTGATTCTCATGTAAAGAGGTGATTTCCGTAGGTGATAAGGAGATGTGGTCAGTTGTTCAATGGCTGGACTTTCTTTTAAAATTGGGAAGAGCACCTTCCTTCCCCAGATGGGTGCTCTTGCAGCTATGACTTATGTGGTTTGGAATCTTAGTGATATAGAGTTAAAAAAGCAATATTAAACACACTGAGCTGGATTGGAAAAAAGTAGTTTAGAAAGAATTCTATTAGTTGCTGTTTATTTATTCATGGCGTCACTGAGTCTTCATTGCTGCATGTAGGCTTTCTCTAGTTGCAGATAGTGGGGGCTACTCTCCAGCAGCAGTGTATGGTGTTCTCACTGCAGCATCTTCTCCTGTTGTGGAGCTTGGACTCCAGGGCATAGGCTCAGTAGATGTGGCGCCAAGGCATGTGGGGATCAAACCCAGGTCCCAAGCATTGGCAGGAAGATTCTTAACCACTAGGCCACCAGGGAAATCCCCTATTACTTGCTTTGAAGCAAATCAGGATAATACACTGGTTGCATTGATGGTCCTGCTGCCAAATTGCGTGACCTTGGCAAGTTAAGGAAACAGGCAATGGTTATGTGTCCATAGCGAGAGAGAACCGACATCCAAGTCTTGTCAGAAGCATTTGAGGATCTGTATGCCAAACCATTAAAACTATGCCTGGCTCACAGTAGGTGCTAAATGAATATTTGATCTTATGATTATTTTCATTTTCAAAACCAGGGCCATCTCCCACTATTACTTTTCTCTTTTTCCAAATTTTCTTAGGTCAGATGTTTACATGCAGAGTCCGCATCCTATTTCTCCACATCTAGAACCACTCCAGTTTTCACTTTCACCATTTAACTGCCCCCAGATCTTTACTGAAGAAATTGAATTAGTAGTTACCCATGAGGGCTTCCATTCCTCCCCTGGTCTCTCAACAACTTTTCTGCTGATTTTGGATTCTTCAGCTCCCAATCCCTGTCTCTTCACTGGGGATCCTGGAATTGCCTTTCACGTTCTGCTGGTGGTGGTCACCTCCCTGAGAAGTCTGTTTTGGAGTCAGAGCACTTCTCACACCATTACTTAATGGGCAATAAGGCCTTTGGTGTGGGATCAAAACCAGTAACCCCTCTCCCCTTTCTGAACCAACATAAAGTTTTCGTACAAGCCCTTTTGGAGGAGTTGGAGCTATTAATTTTTCTGGTCTAGAATCAGTATATTCCTTATGCAAAGTGGTGGTGGCTGGAGGAGCAGAGGGGAGAGAGACTCACAGAGCAGCCTGCTATTGTTGCTTAGCTGCTGAGTCATGTCCAACTCTTTTTCGACCCCAAGGACTGTAGCCCACCAGGCTCCTCTGTCTGTGGGATTTCCCAGGCAAGAATACTGGAGTGGGTTGCCGTTTCCTTCTCCAGGAGATCTTCCTGGGCCCAGGGATTGAACTGGCATCTCCTGCATTGGCAGATGGATTCTTTACTATTGAGCCACCAGGGAAGCCCAAATAAATCTTTTGTGATCCCATGGATTATTGCCTGCCAGACTCCTCTGTCCATGGGATTTCCTAGACAAGAATACTGGAGTGGTTTGCCATTTTCTTCTCCCACAGAACAGCCTGTGCTGCAGCAAAGTCACAGACAGTCTAGGATGCAGAAGAAACAAAAACTTTATTCTTTCATAGGATCAGACAGGTGTGATGACAATCAAGGGGGCAGATACTATAATTTCCAGCAGAGATGAGGTGGGTATCCAGTGGGCTCCTGAAGAGTGGATAGCAAGAGCCACTGTGGAGGGCTCAGCTGCTCTCCAGGAGCATCTCAGCACTGGCCAAGGGCTTGGAGCCTGGGGTGTTGGGAAGGAAAACACTAGGCTGACAAAGGCTTTGGATTCTTGTTTCCTCTGAAATCACGTGTCTCAGCATCAGGAGGCCAGGTCAGCAGCAGCCTCCAGATCCCTGGCCACAGCCAGAGCGCCCGGACTGCAGACCACCATCACCATCGCAGGAGTCGGAGCTCTGTCGCCGGCAGCGGTGGGACCTGCGGCGCCTGTGGGAGCCCAGGCAGCAGCCGCCCTCAGAGCTCAGGGCGCAGCCTGAGGAGGTTGGAGGCAGACACTGTGCTGGGCTCTTTGGGGGGCACTTGGGGGAAGGGCACTTGGGAGGGCGCTGGCATTGCTGCTGGTTCTGCTGGCAGGACATCTCGGCGGGAGGTCAGTGAGCCTGGACACGTTCAAGGAGAAAAGATCAGTGCACAAGCTCCAGGCCAGTGTCTCCCCTGTGAGCGGTCTTACTAGGGCCTATGCTTCTAATCCCAGCTGCCTCCTGAGCTGTGATGTTCAGGAGGAAAGCGGAAATGGATCTCCAGTTCAACTGACCTGGCAAGACAGTTCCCTCACTCTCTACTCCTTCCCAGAACCATGCTGTCATCCTCTAAATGGGCCCCATAGAAACATGGAGGGAAATACACCCCATTGGGAAGTGACCCGTGGAGGATGTCTGTGTGTGTATGTGTTTCAGAATGATTAGTGGGGGGATGCTGAGAGCCAGGGCTCTGGTGTGTCCCAGACCCTGATTCCTCCCACACAAGTTGTTGCTCACTGTCCCCTGTGCTGCCCCCAACTGCTCTCCAAAGTCCCCTTCTTGCTGTCTCCACAGACACCTCTGCTTCTCTCTTCCCCACCAACCCCGAGTTTGTCTCCGCCACACTCCCTGCTGAGGCTCTGTCCCCTCCAGTCACTCACCGCTGCAGTGGAGGCAGAAGGATGCTCCTGAGGAAGCTGTGGATGTGGAGCCCAGGGCAGGGGCCCTTTTATCCTGTGCTGGGTGTGTGATGCACCGCCCGAGCATCCTGCTGCTTTCACAACCAGGGGAAGGGTGACACACACTTCCATCCTGGCTTTCCAGCTTCTTCCTGCATCCTTGCCAAGATGTCAGGTGAGAGGGAATCAGGAAATGTGGATGACGACTCCTTAGGTGTGTTGGGGACCTGCCGTTTCTCCTTTCATTCATGCAGCTCAGATGCTTTAATTTCAGCTCTGCCTCTTGCATCTTTGCTGAATGAAGAAATGTGAGGATGTAGACATATATGTGACATATTTCCTGACCTTAAACATTTCAAGTTTAAGTGGACAGACTTCACAGAAACAAAACATATGTCTGATACCGTGTGATTTGTCCTGTGATACAGTTGTCTCCAAATGCCACTGTCTTATTTCTGCATATTTCCAAGGATAATGATGTTTTCAGATGTAATTGGCTCCTGACATCTGGAGATATTGAGTGGTCTGAGACCACTGGACCCTGGGGATGAGATGTGTTGGGCAACAGATGTAGGGTGGGGTGCAGAGAGACCCCTTACGAGAACTAAGAGAGAATTATATAAATGAGTAGTTTAAGTATCAAAAGGACACACAATAGTTGAGATCACAAGACTCATACTTGTGAGAAAAATCCAGTTTGTCCATAGTTAGTTTCCTGTAAGATACAATAATATTGATTATAAGAAATAAAATGATCTCCTAGTGTGACATGCTTCAGATGATTGATGAGAGTCATGCAGATGATTTGTCCAATATGATGCTGTTGATGAGGCTGATGATGATGGTGATATTATATACATCACATTTAGTGGAACAGATCCGAGAGTTTCTCAGGTTTGTATATGATGATTTTGTATAAAAATCTGAATCCCATTTTCCCATTGCATTTTTAAAATGATTTTATTTATCTATTTTTTTTTTTGGCTCTGCTGGGTCTTCGTTGCTATGTAGCTTTTTCTCTAGTTGTGGCGAGCAGGGGCTGCTCTCTAGTTGCTGTGTGCTGACTTCTCATTGCAGTGGCTTCTCTTGTTGCAGAGCACAGGCTCCAGGGTGCGTGGGCTTCAGCAGTTGCAGCCCATGCACGCCAGAGCCCAGGTTCAGTAGTTGTGGTGCTCAGGCATAGTTGGGCTTTCCAGGTGGCTCAGTGGTAAAGAATCCACTGTCAATGCAGATGATGCAGGAGATGCGGGTTTGATCCCTGGGTCAGGAAGATCCCCTAGAGGAAGAAATGGCAACCTGCTCCAGTATTCTTGCCTAAAACATTCCATGGAGAGAGGAGCCTGGAAGGCTATAGTCCATGAGGTCCCAAAGAGTCAGACATGACTGAGCAACTGAGTACACATGTAAGAGCTTATTTGCTCCATGGCATGTGGGATCTTCCTGGATCAGGGATCAAACTCATGTTTCCCACATTGGCAGAGGATTCTTTACCACAGAAGTCCCCCCACTGGATTTTTTTTTTCGAGTACTAGAGATGAATTTGCCATTGATTTCATCTCTACTATCACAATAGCTGCATTTTGCTGTTTGTTTCTAAAAGAATACAGTCAGAAGTACAACAGAAATTTAATTATTTATATGTAAATTAAACACATTTTTAAATGAAATATTTTATGGTAAATATGTGTGATTATTTTCTGTATTTTATTGCTTTTAGGTACATAAGTCCCTATACAGATTTGAACTTTACAGCTTACCTACTTTAAAGCCTGGGGGTTCCCTATTTTATTTTGAGTTGTGTATGGCAGAATGAATTGCAGTGGTACATAAGGAATAGTAACTTGGGGACGAGGGAATGGGGAAGGGTCAGAGCTGGCACTGACCTTCTGTGCTGATATTCTCCTGCCTTAAGAAGGCATCTCTTGCTGAGGGGATAAGTAGGCTTAGCCCTAGGACTGTGCTGGAGTATCCATTTCCCTCACGTTGTTGAGGACCCACCAATTGATGGTGCATTGGAAGGAATTACTAGTGAATGGTGATATTGGTCCTTTCTCAAATGAGACTAGTGATAATACAGAAGTGGGACATACAGTATGGGAAACCTCCTAGCCAGCTTTCCTGGTTTTGCTGGTGATGGAGGCTAACAGAATGCAAGATAGGAAAATGGCCATTCTAATGATGGCATGCTCCTAGGGAGCTCAGATCTTCTAAAGTGTCCATCATAGCTCCTGGTCTGTGACTTTGGATGGAGACACCACCTTTTGTCTTTCTTCTTACAGGTTGATATTTGCCTTGAGTCCCTTCCCCTTACTAACTGTCCCACCAACTCTCCTATGTAATTCCTTCTCCTTTAAGTCATTTCCTTTACTTAATAAACTTCTGTTGAGCATCATCTATATTCCCCATGCAAAGACCACCAGGAGTACACATAGAGTAGAACAAAGTTGTGTTGATTGGCTTGCTGCAATGATATAGTACATGATGGGGAAATATTAAGATGTGCTCGCTAAAGAATTTGGGCTTGTGTTAGGTAATTTTGGTGTAGGGCTCAAGTGAAGTGAAAGTTGCTGAGTCATGTCCGACTCTTTGCAACCCCATGGACTGTACAGTCCATGGAATTCTCCAGGCCAGAATACTGGAGTGAGTAACCTTTCCCTTCTCCAGGGAATCTTCCCAACCCAGGGATTGAACCCAGGTCTCCCGCATTGCAGGTGGATTCTTTACCTGCTGAGCCACAAGGGAAGTCCAAGGGTTCAAGGAAATGAAGCTTTCTTTTGGATTGGGTGCTATAAGAAAACAGAGGTACTTCTGTGATGGTGCTAAGTCACTTCAGTCATGTCCAACTCTGTGTGACCCCATAGACGGCAGCCCACCAGGCTCCCCCATCCCTGGGATTCTCCAGGCAAGAACACTGGAGTGGGTTGCCATTTCCTTTTCCAATGCATGAAAGTGAAGAGTGAAAGGGAAGTCGCTCAGTCGTGTCCGACTCTTTGCGACCCCATGGACTGCAGCCCTCCAGGCTCCTCCATCCATGGGACTTTCCAGGCAAGAGTACTGGAGTGGGGTGCCATCGCCTTCTCTGACTTCTGTGATAGGGTACCTTAATAATTTTTAGTGAGAAAACAAGAGCAATGGGACAAGGCTAAAGGCTAATTGAGTTAGACATTATGGAATTGAGTTGAATAGTATGAAAAGACGAAAAGATATGACACTGAAAGATGAATACCCCAGGTTGGTAGGTGCCCAATATGCTCCTGGAGAAGAGAAGAGAAAGAACTCCAGAAAGAATGAAGAAGCTGAGCCAAAGCAAAAACAATGCACAGTTGTGGATGAAACTGGTGATGGAGGTAAATTCTGATGCTGTAAAGAACAATATTGCATAGGAACCTGGAATGTTAGCTCCATGAATCAAGATAAACTGGAAGTGGTCAAACAGGAGATGGCAAGAGTGAACATTGACATTTTAGGAATCAGTGAACTAAAATGGACTGGAATAGGCGAATTTAATTCAGATGATCACTCTATCTACTATTGCGAGCAAGAATCCCTTAGAAGAAATGGAGTAGTCCCCTTAGTCAACAAAAGAGTCCAAAGTGTAGTACTTGGGTACAGTCTCAGAAAAGACCGATCTCTGTTCATTTCCAAGGCAAACCATTCAATATCATGGTAATCCAAGTATATGCCCCAACCACTAATGCCAAAGAAGCTGAAGTTGAATAGTTCAATGATGACCTACAAGACTTTCTAGAACTAATGCCCCCCCCCCCCCACAAAGATGTCCTTTTCATCATGTGAAAGTGAAGTCACTCGGTTGTGTCCAACTCTTTGCTACCCCATGGAGTGTAGCCCACCAGGCTCCTCTGTCCATGGGATTTTCCAGGCAAGAATACTGGAGTGGGTTGCCATTTCCTTCTCCAGGGGATCTTCCCAACCCAGGGATCGAACCCAGCTCTTGCGCATTGCAGGCAGATGCTTTAACTTCTGAGCTAGCAGGGAAGCCTTTTCATCATAGGGTACTGAAATGCAAAAGTAGGAAGTCAAAAGATATCTGGAGTAACAGACAAGTTTGGCCTTGAGTACAAAATGAAGCAGGGCAAAGGCTAGTAGAGATTTGCCAATAGAACACACTGGAAGCAAACACCCACTTCCAACAACATAAGAGACAACTTTACACATGGACATCACCAGATGGTCAATACTGAAATCAGATTGATTATATTCTTTGTAGCAGAAGATGGAGAAGCTCTATAAGAGTCAGCAAAAACAAGACTGGAAGCTGAATGTGGCTCAGATCATGAACTTCTTATTGCAAAATTCAGACTTAAATTTAAGGAAATAGGGAAAACCACTATCCATTCAGGTATGACCTAAATCAAATCCTTTACAATTACACAGTGGAAGTGACAAGTAGATTCAAAGGATTAGAGTTGATTGACAGAGTGCCTCAAGAACTATGGGCTGAGGTTTGTAACACTGAACAGGTGGTGATCAAAACCATCCCCAAGTAAAAGATATGCAAAAAGACAAAATGGTTGCCTGAGGAGACCTCATAAATAGCTGAGAAAAGAAGAGAAGTGAAAGATAAAGGAGAAAAGGAAAAATATATCCATCTGGATGCAGAGTTCCAAAGAATAGCAAGGAGAGATAAGAAAGCCTTCCTAAGTGATCAATGCAAAGAAACAGAGGAAAACAATAGAATGGGAACTACTAGAGATCTCTTAAAGAAAATTAGAGATACCAAGGGAACTTTTCATGCAAAGCTGGTCACAATAAAGAACAGAAATGATATGGACCTAGCAGAAGCAAAAGATATGAAGAAGAACTGTATGAAAAAAGTTCTTAATGACCCAGATAACCACGATGGTGTGACCACTCATCTAGAGCCAGACATCCTGGAGCGTGAAGTCAAGTGGGCCTTGGGAAGCATCACTATGAGCAAAGCTAGTGGAGGTGATGGAATTCCAGTTGAGCTATTTCAAATCCTAAAAGATGATGCCATTAAAGTGCTGCACTCAATATGCCAGTAAATTTGGAAAGTTCAGCAGTGGCCACTGGACTGGAAAAGGTCAGTTTTCATTCCAATCCCAAAGAAAGACAATGCCAAAGAATGTTCAAACTATCACACAATTGCACTCATCTCACAGGATAGCAAAGTAAGGCTCAAAATTCTCCCAGGGGTAGGCTTCTACATTATGTGAATCAAGAACTTTTAGTTGTTCATTCTATATTTAGAAAAGGCAGAGGAACCAGAGATCAAATTGCCAGTATCTGTTGGATCACATAAAAAGCAAGAGGATTCCAGAAAAACATCTACTTCTGCTTTATTGACTACACTAAAGACTTTGACTGTATAGATCACAATAATCTGTGGGAAATTCTTAAAGATATGGGAATGCCAGACCACCTTACCTGCCTCTTGAGAAATCTGTGTGCAGATCAAGAAGCAACAGTAAGAATCAGACATGGAAAAACAGACTGGTTCCAAATTAGGAAAGGAGTATGTCAAGGCTGTATACTGCCACCTTGTTTATTTAACTTATATGCAGAGTACATCCTGTGAAATGCCAGGCTGGATGAAGCACAAGTTGGAATCAAGATTGCTGAGAGAAATATCAATAACCTCAGATATGCAGATGACACCACCCTTATGGCAGAAAATGAAGAGGAACTAAAGAGCCTCTTGATGAAGATGAAAAAGGAGAGTGAAAAATTGCCTTAAAACTCAACATTCAAAGAACTAAGATCCTGGCATCCAGTCCTATCAGTTCATGGCAAATAGATGGGGAAACAATGGAAACAGTGACAGACTTTATTTTCTTGGCTTCCAAAATCACTGCAGATGGCTATTGCAGCCATGAAATTAAAAAGACACTTGCTCCTTGGAAGAAAAGCTACAACCAACCTAGACAGCATATTAAAAAGCAGAGACATTACTTCGCTGACAAAGATCCTTTTGACAAAGTATAGTCAAAACTATGGTTTTTCCAGAAGTCATGTCTGGATGTGAGAGTTGGACTATAAAGAAAGCTGACTGCTGATGAATTAATGCCTTCAAACTGTGGTGTTGGAGAAGACTCTTGAGAGTCCCTTGGACTACAAGGAGATCAAACCAGTCAATCCTAAAGTAAATCAACCCTGAATATTCATTTGAAAGACTGATGATGAAGCTGAAGCTCCAGTATTTTCGCCACCTGATGGGAGGGGCCGACTCATTGGAAAAGACCCTGATTCTGGGAAAGATTGAAGGCAGGAGGGGAACGGGATAACGGGAGGATGAGATGGTTGGATGGCATCATAGACTCAATGGACATGAGTTTGAGCAAGCTCTGGGAGATAGTGAAGGACAGGGAAGCCTGGCATGTTGCAGTCCATGGGGTCACAAAGAGTGGGACATGACTGACTGAGTGAGTGAAGTAAACTGAAAGATCTAATTCATAGAGAAGGAGCATTTGTTTATGTTGGCTGAGAAAAGGGGATGCTGGTCATTTTTGTAGTTTAGCCATCATCTTGTTTTCTTCATTCTCAGAGGGTTCTTATTTTTATCTTACACCCTCATGGTCACAGAGTTGACTGTCTGATGTTTTCTGAACTTGTTTTTATTGGACTGGAGAATATATAGCTTAACTGTTAGATCTAGGGCAGCTTATTGACAGCAATCTGGGTCTGCTCTTTTCTCAGTAACAATTATAGGCCAATAACCATGATCCCATCACTTCATGGCAAGTAGATGGGGAAACAGTGGAAACAGTGGCTGATTTTATTTTTCTGGTCTCCAAAATCACTGCAGATGGTGATTGCAGCCATGAAATTAAAAGACACTTATTCCTTGGAAGGAAAGTTATGGCCAACCTAGACAGCATATTAAAAAGCAGAGAAATTACTTTGTCAACAAAGGTCCATCTAATCAGGGCTATGGTTTTTCCAGTGGTCATGTATGGATGTGAGAGTTGGACTATAAAGAAAGTTGAGCGCCGAAGAATTGATGTTTTTGAACTGTGGTGTTGGAGAAGACTCTTGAGAGTCCCTTGGACTGCAAAGAGATCCAACCAGTCCATCCTGAAGGAGATCAGTCCTAGATGTTCATTGGCAGGACTGATGTTAAAGCTGAAACTCCAATACTTTGGCCTCCTGATGCAAAGGGCTGACTCATTTGAAAATAACCTGATGCTGGGAAATGTTGAGGGCAAGAGGAGAAGGGGACGACGGAGGATGAGATGGTTGGATGGCATCACAGCCTCAACGGACATGGGTTTGAGTGGATTCTAGGAGTTGGGGATGGACAGGGAGGCCTGGCGTGCTGTGGTTCATGGGGTCGCAAATAGTCAGACATGACTGAGTGACTGAACTGAACCCCATGATTAGCATGGGAGTAGAGCAGTGAGAAAGAGGGCATGATATCTTCCTTAAGGGAGACTCTAGCAGACTGAGCAAACATTGAAGAATTATTTATATCAGCTATGAAAGTGAAAGTTGCTCAATTGTGTCCAACTCTTTGTGACCCCTTGGACTATACAGTCCATGGAATTCTCTAGGCCAGAATACCGGAGTGGGTAGCCTTTCCCTTCTCCAAGTGATCTTCCCAAACCAGGGATTGAACCCAGGTCTCCTGCACTGTAGATGGATTCTTTACCAGTTGAGCTACAAGGGAAGCCCAAGAATACTGGAGTGGGTAGCCTATCCATTCTCCAGCAGATCTTCCTGACCCAGGAATTGAACTGGGGCCTCCTGCATTGCAGGCAGATTCTTTACCAACTGAGCTATCAGGGGAGCCCATGCCAGCTATAATGGTCCCTGTACAGAATTCAAGTGCCATGGGGCACATCAAAAATAAGCTTTTGGGGTTTAGACTTTGCTGCAAAAATGAATGAATGTTTATATCTCTGTATGTTGTGGTGATCAGATGCAAGGCTTGTTCTGAAAGAAGTAAGCATGGAAGCCATTTCTCCACCATGGATGGCAACCCTGAGTCATTGGTGGGGGTAGGGCTTGGGCATGGAATGTAGGCGAGTGGGTGCAATAGTGGAGGAGTAAGGAGGGAGCAATTTGTGAAAAAGTAACACAAGTCACACATTTTGGGATAGTTTCAAAGGGTCAAACTATCCTTGTCAATGACTGTCAATGGGCAGTTTTCCATGTCCTTCATGAAACATCAGTGGAGGACTCTCACCCAGGCTTTGCCCTAGCCCCATCCCCGTCTGCCTGTCTTGGATGATTCCACAGAAGACCTGGAGACAGAGCTCATTAATCTCACCTCCACCCTGAGGAGTGGCTCCTGTCTCTCACCCCTTCTTTTTCTCATGAGATCAGGTGCTCTGCAAGCCTCACAAGCAGAGCTGACATCCTGTGATGACAGAGAACAGTCATAAGATCATGGCCTGGTCACTTCCCCCAGAGTACCTGGGCAACTCCCCGAGAGTCGGCAATCTCAGGAGACCCATCCCGAGGAGCCTTGGCTTCCTATGGCCCAGAAACATCAAGGAAATAAAGAGACAGGTGTGACTGGATGAATCTTGGGACAATTTCATGACTTAGTCATTACAATTGGTAATTATAGGAACAGGAGATGCAGGATCTCAAGTTTAACTCCTTGGAGTGTATTTTGGACGTTTCATATCGGCAGTCAAGGATGAATCAACAAACAAAAAATCCTTTGCTTACAACTCACAGTTGCTGCTCAGTTCTGGCTCCTCCCACCCCCACAATTCCTTCCATGGCAAGCAGCTGAGTCTTTCTTTTTCTTTCTTTAATAATTTTACTTGTTTATTTTTGGTTGCACTGGGTCTTCATTGCTACACCTCAACCTTCTCTAGTTGTGAGTAGGTGGTATACTCTAGTTGTAGTGTGTGAGCTTCTCTTTGGCTTCTCTCATTTCGGAGAACACGGTCTAGGCACATGGGCTTCAGTAGTTGTAGCTCATGAGCTCAGTAGTTGTGGCATAAGGGCTTAGTTGCCTCATGGCATGTTGGATCTTCCCAGACCAGGGATCAAACCTGTGTCCCTTGCATTGCAGGGCAAATTCTTAACCACTGGACCACCAGGGAAGCCCTCTTTAAAAAGAAAAAAAAAATTTTTTTTTTACTGGGGTAAAAGTCACAAAATGTAAAACATACTACTTTGACCATATTAAACTGTACAGTTCAGTGGCACTAAGTACCTTCACTTTGTTGTGAAACTCTCACCATCACCCATCTCCTGAATCTTTTTACCTTGCTAAAGTGAAACTCTGTCCCCATTAAACAGTAAGTCCCCATTCCCTCTCCCCAACCCCACCCCTGGCCCTTGTCATTTACCAATGTACTTTCTGACTCTACGAATTTGACCATTCTAGATATCTCATATAAGTGGAATCAAACAGTATTTGCTGCACATAATGTATATTGGAATGCATTTTTAAGGTTAACTTAATATATGTCCTACAAACAGATAAAATTGGGATAGGTAGCCAGAAACTACCTCACAACTTCAATGCCAGTTTGAAGGTGTGTTTTCCCAAAGTTCTTATGATCCCAATTTCCTCTTGAAGCTGTGGCAGCCCCCAGAGCAGAGGCTCAGCAGAAAGGACAGCAGGCGGGCCTGGGGCCCTGAGCAGGAACTTCTGGGACCTTTGGCAGGGACTTGATACTCTTAGTTCTGTTCCTTGACATCTTGGGGGGATTTTATTGCCTCTAGAGGTAGTAAAAAGGCAAATAATTGTATGTGACTACATCAACTTTTAAAAATGACTTTATTTCAGTGCTTATGGCTCTGAGACCACAATTTAGGGAAAATTTCTGAACAAAGAGGAGTAGGGAAAGAGAAACTAAATTAAATGGAGGGAACCTGACTCCAGAGAGAAGGCACCAAATCTTGGAGGTCTTTTCTTATTTCAATTTGCAGGCAGAAAAATGGGTGGGAGTTGGAGAGGGTAAGAGTGGCAAGTCTTATTTAAGGGAAAGCTTCTTACATCTCTAATCCCTTTGCAGGCCCTTTGCATCTCCATGGTGTTGAGAGTTTTTTTTTTTCTTTTTTAAAAAATATTTATTACTTTATTTGGCTGAATCCAATCTTAGCTGTGGCATGTGGGTCACATATACTCTAGCTGCAGCACGTGGGCTTCCCTCAAGCTGTGGCACGTGGGCTCCAGAGGGTAAGAGCTCAGTAATTCTGGCATGTGGGCTTAGTTGCCCTGAGGCATGTGGAATCTTGGTTTCCTGACCATGGATCAAATCCACATCCCCTTCACTGGAAGGCAGATTGTTAACCACTGGACCACCAGGGAAGTCTCCATGGTGTCAAGAGTTTTGAGGAGAAAAGGAATCCAAGAACTTCCAACACAGTTCAAATATGCTCCTCAGTCTTCCTATGGCTCTGCCATTCTTGCTTTTATTCATTTATTTATAAAAATCATTACTTTTTTCAAACCACTAATATTGAGATGACAGAACATGCTGTGCTGGGCAAAGGTGATTAAAAAACAAGGAAGATGCTACCCTACCTTTAGAATTCACAGTGTAGTAGGGCCAGGAGGCAAGTGAAATAAACCAACAGAGGATGTTGCAATACACATCTGGGGAGTCCTCAGGCTGGAGGTCAGAGTTTTGGGGCATCAGTCCCTTGTTCCTCTGCAGTGACTCTGAGTGAATAAGTCACTGAGATGTGGTCATCTGCTATCGCTCAGGATGGTTGATGATGACCAGAGATGTGGAAAGTGCAGTTACCTCAGCCATGTAGTGTTTTCTTTCTGTGATAATAGACATATATTCCCCACTGAATCATGATACATTTAAAATCCCAAAGAATGGGATGAATTATTTATATTTCAAATATATCTTAAAATGATTGATTTTGATAAAACATTATTATTATATTAATTGCATCTGATTATTCTGACACAAGAAAGGCTGTATAGCATGGCCATCTTGTTTTAGTTGCTCCATATATTGTAACCGAGTAGAAAACCAAGTAGAAGATACTTGTGCCAATGTGATTTTTTTTGCTGAGCCTTAGGGACTGACTAAGGAAGACTGGAAGGGGAGGAAGACAGGCCAACCTTAAAACAAACATGTCACCATTGGCACCAGCATTCAATCCCCTTGTCTTATTTACCTCTCACCTTTGGTATGAAAGCAAGCAGACATTAGATGTCCTTTCTGTTACCTCCAAACCAACAATACCCATTCTCAAAGATTTGCCTTTGATGCGTGTCTTCACTGGGTTTAGCAACCATTTAGCAGTATCTATCCAAAGCCCAAGATTGAGAATCCAACTGAATATAGAACCACCTTTGTCTAAACCTGCTACCTTGCAAGGAAATCAAAGGAGGCCTCCCATGACCCACTGGAATGTAAGCTCCCTGAGAGCAGTGATTTTGTCTGTTTTGTTCCTCACTGAACCAAGTACCTAGATGAGTACCACATAAACACTGGTTGAACAAATGAATGACTGAGCAAATGGAGTTGGGCTTGACCAGGGAAGTTCCCAGGTGAAGATGGAAGAATCTGTCTGTCTGTAACTGCAGAGTACTCACTTGCCAGGGGGCAACTTTTAGTGATAGAATCATAACTGACATGAATTCTGGCTACCCTTTTCTACCCTATGTCTCGATATAAACTTACTTATTTATTTATTTTTGGCTGCATTGGGTGCTTTTTCTTCTCATTGCTGACAGAGTACTTCCTCTAGTTTCAGAGAGCAGAGGCTACTCTTTGGTTGAAGTGCGTGGGCCTCTCATTGTGGAGGCTTTTCTTGTTGCAGAGCATGAGCTGTAGACACACAGGCTTCAGTAGTTGTGACTTGCTGGCTCTAGGGCATGCCAGCTTCTGTAGTTCCAGTGCATGGGCTCATTAGTTGTGGCTCGTGGGCCCTAGAATGTGCAGGCTTCAGTAGTTGTGGTTCTTGGGCTCTAGAGCACAGGCTAAGTAGTTGTGGACCATGGGTTTATTTGCTAATGCTACATTTGGAAACTTCCCGGACCAGGGATCGAACCTGTGTCATCTGCATTGGCGGGCGGATTATTATCCACTATATCACCAGAAAGTCCCTCAATATAAATTTTATTGATTAATTCTGGTCTCATTTCTCTTCATCTCTAAGTAGATTCACTAAGACCGGGAATTCTGGTGGCACTTAACAGGCACTACTGAGTCCTTTAGCCTGATTCTAGAGATCGCTAGTAGATGTTTCCAGCCGCTGGAGCTCTGGGGCTCTAATATCAGTGGAAGAGACAGAGCTGTGAGGAATCAGGCAGCAGCTGCCAGACTGGGGTCCCAGCAGGAGACTGACAAGGGGCTGGCCGCTGAGGTGAGCACTTTGGGAGACATTTGGAGGCTAGCACTGTTGCTGATTTTGCTAGCTGGGCATCTCAGCACGGGTAAATGACCCTAGAGAGAATAAGATACACATTGTATTGCAGAGCTTCTAATTGTCTCTTCTCTATGAGTTTCATAGATCATGTGTTCTACTTTTGAGCTAAGAAATGTGAGAAGGAAATGAAACCCAATTTAGAGTTAGTCTGGAAAGGTGCTCTTCTTTCTTTGTTCTCTTGCTAGGAAAACACATTGACTCTCTTCTAACTGGAAACAATGTCTTGTCTCCATGTAATCACGGAGGAGAACAAATCCTTTTAGGTAAAGTTTTCTTGAGGATGTCTGGTGGGATACGTGCATCTCTTGGAATAAGTCTAGGAAAAGGACGAGGGTATACATGTGGCCTCTGCAAGTCACAGAACTGTGGAAGCATCCCATAAAGATGCTCATTAACCCCACACTCTTCCTGCTGCCTCTATTCTGGACCCTCTGCTTCCCTCTCCTCTGATGGAGTCCTGGGCTTGTCTTCATAACCTTGCTAGTTCAGGTCCACCCTAGTTGGACATTCTGCTGATTTCATAGGAGCCAGAGAAAGCTGGTTCTGAGTAGATTGTAGACTGAGTTGCCCAGGACAGGAGCTCCTGGGATAGTGTTGCACAGCTCGAATGTGTTGTTGGGGAAGGGTGACAGCAACAAATATTCCCAGCCCAGCTCCGGGCATAAGACAATGTGTCAGATGAAAGGGAACCAGGAAACCTACACAGGTACTTATCAGAGGCTGTGTCCCATGTGCATATTTTACAGTGGATTGTAGAGTTGAATATGACACATAACCTGACTTATAGTAATTAACTAACTGGATAGACAGTCAAGTTAATAAGCAGTCTGTTACCATGTTGGTAAGTGCTGTAGTATAAGTGATTAGCTACAATTCCTAGTTCTTTGCGTATCCTAATTTTCCTGCATGTTCTTTAGGAAATCAGGTGTGTAAATGTGATCATCTCTTGCCTTGTGGGGTGGTGACTGAACAGAGGACACTGGACATTCAGGTGGGCTGTGTGTGTAAAATGGATAGAAAAGTGAAGAAGGGGAGGTGGGGGTCCCAGAGAGAAGCTTACTGGCACCTGGAAAGCAGCATGGAACCCGTGGGCAGAAAAGGAGTGGAGACAAATCAGTGCTGGACTGGAGGGCAAGTTAGAGAAGGAAACTGCAATAATTGGGGTGACAAGAATCACAGTTCACCTATGACAAAATCAAGATCTGAGGGAATGTGTGTTCTTCATTTGAAGACCGTAAAGAAAGGAAGATTCCCAACCATACAGAGTCAGGAGTGATTTGATTCTTCTGCTTGAACTAGTTAAGGAAGGTATGCAGACATGAATGATAAGTTGGCTTGGATGGAGATGGTTTTGTTGAATGTGTTATGAGGTCTATGGTAGTGCTGGGTGCATCTCACCTACTGGAGCTGACCTCATAGGGTTGATGTTTTGTGTATGATCCATTTGAATGTTATTTCCCCTGTGAATTTCATTTTAATTTTAGAGATGAATTTCTCATCCAATTACTCTCTAATATTAAAATAAATATATTTTGCTGTGTGTTTTAAAGATAATTCATAGTCAGGATTATTACCAAATGTTACACATATTTGAATTAAATTAAAATTATATTTTTCAATGGAAATTAAATTATGTTCACGACAGGGAGGGGTACAATTTTCATCTTCCCTTTCCACCTGGCACTTGAAAATATAGCAGTGCCATGACTTACTTCAAATTGCCTTTGGGAGCATAACTACACTGTGCCACAGGGAGAGAAAGCTCGTTCTAGACGTGGATGGGGTGGGGAGAGTTTGGGCATTTACATCCTTACCAGCCTTTTCCTGCCTCCAGCATGGGAGCTAGTTTCAGGATCTATGATTGAGTTGCCTTTTTACTCATTCTGTTGAGAGTTCTCTCAGTAGATTATAGACTGGAAAGAGACACTTTCTCATGGTAGCTGGATGGTAGGGCTGAAAGTAACTGTAGTTGAGTGGCCTATTTGCTTCTTAGGAATAAAATCTCTTGTTACAGGGATTCAAAATTGGGGAGGAAGTTCTGAAATTTCTAAAGATTCCAGAACTGTGTGTGGAGCCTTCTTTCATCTTCCTGATGTGCAGTGGGCATCTGTGGGCCTTTCTGCAGCCCCATCCTAGGCTGCATGGCTTGGGGGTGATGTTGCTCATCAATTTGATCTCACTTTCAAGGAGCTCCCATTTCTCAGTCCTCCACTTCTCATCAGAGTGGAAGCTCCATGGGCCCGAGTTTGAGCATATGTCCTGTGATGACAGACCAGTGGCTGGGAGACCATAGCCTGGCCACTTGCTCCAAACATGAAAGGGACTCTCTGAGGGTCACCTCTATGAGGGATGCCATCCTTGGAGCTCTGGTTTCCTGGGGTGGAATTTGGCCTGGCTGGATAAATCCTGGGGGATTCCACGGCTTGGTAGTGCCAATGGGATGATGCCAACAGTGGTGGAGATGCCCAGGTTTGGCTCCTCAGAAAGCACTGTAATCAGGCCATGTGAATTATTTGTTGTTGTTCAGTCACTAAGTAACATCCAACTCTTTGTGACCTCATGGAGGAGCACGTCAGGCTCCTCTGTCCTCCACTATGTCCTGGAGTTTGCTCAAATTCATGTCCATTGAGTTGGTGATGCTATCTAACCATCTCATCCTCTGCTGCCCCCTTCTTCTTCTGACTTCAGTCTTTCCCAGCATCAGGGTCTTTTCCAATGAGTTGGCTCTTCCCATCAGGTGGCCAAAGTATCAGGGCTTCAGCTTCAGCATCAGTCCTTCCAATGAATATTCAGGGATGATTTACTTTAGGATTGACTGTTTTGATCTCCTTGCTGTCCAAGGGGCTCTGAAGAGTCTTCTCCCAGCACCATATTTTGAAAGCATCAGTTCTTTGGTGCTCAGCCTTCTTTATGGTCTAGCTCTAACATCTGCACATGACTACTGGAAAAACCATAACTATTGACTATACAGCCCTTTGACACCAAAGTAATGTCTCTGCTTTTGAATACATTGCCTAGATTTGTCATAGCTTCCTTTAAAAATAAATGATAAACTGAACAGTGAAAAATATTTCTCTGTTTACTGAAAAATACAGCTCCTGCTCAGTTCAAGACCATCCCATCACCAAAACTATTAGCAAGGCTGTGACAAGCAGCTGGGTCATTCTTACAAAGGATGCCACCTGATCTTCTAATTTAAGACAGTTTCCTTTCTATTCTCTTCTGAGTCCTAACCCCTCCTTGAATAATATTTTCACATTTTGAGATATACAACACCTCTCTATGACCATGGAGAATGTTCCAGAATGTTCTAGGATTTCAGGATCAGGGGGGTTTTTTGTTGCTATGCTGAAAGTACCAACGCTGAAAAGAAAATACCCATGCAAGTTCATCTTCTAAACAAACTAGAGAGGCCCAGTCTCATCCCCCAGGACTTGTTCAGAAAAAGCAGAGCTGCTCTGGCCCCTACAATCACTCCCACCAGACTGGCCCAGGGTGTACAGCAGAGAGCTGACAAGTGGATTATCTTCCATACAGAGAGAGGCTGAGCAGTATGTCCCTACCTCCTACAGGAGGGCTGGACTGTGCTGGGGGAGGGGAGTGCTAGAGACTGAAGTTGTATGCTGAATTACATTGTGCTGCGCTGGCTTTTTTGTCCTAGATATGGAATCTGCCTGAGATAGTATTAAGAGAAATATGGCACAGTGCGGAAGATAGTGACTGGATGAAGATAAAAGTTCTTTCTGTAACTCACTGAGTTCAGCTTGCTTAATAAAGCAGTTAGAAGGCCCTCTGAAGATCTCCGTTCTAATGCTTTCTCTGAGCTCTTTCTCCTTTTCCACTATAAGCCAATCAGGAACATAATCCCAAGGACTGGGCCATGTTCAACAGGTTGCATTTAGGACAAACTTCCTTTTTAATATTATTAACCATTACTCCAAGAACTCACCTTGAGCTTCCCAGGTAACTCAGATGGTGAAGAATCCACCTGCAATGGCAGGAGACCCAGGTTCAATCTCTGGCTCGGGAAGATCCCTTAGAGACAAGAATGGCAAGCCATTACAGTGTTCTTGCATGGAGAATCCCATGGATAGAGGAGCCTGGTGGGGGGTAGGGGGCTACAGTCCACGGGATTGCAAACAGTCAGACATGACTGAGCAGCTAACACTTGCTTACTTAATGTTTTCACTGGTGGCTTCCCAGGTGGCTCAGTGGTAAAGAATCCACCTGCCAATGCAGGAGATGCTGGTTCAACCGCTGGATTGGGAAGATCCCCGGAGAAGGAAATGGCAACCCACTCCAGTATTCTTGCCTGGGAAATCCCAGGACAGAGGAGCCCGATGGTCTTCTGTCCATGGTGTCACAAAAGGGTCAGACATGATTTAATGACAAGCAACAACATACAACCGTTACTCCAAGAGATCAATATTTCATAGTCAAGAAACTACGAAATGCTGTATAAGACATCAGCCCTGAGAAACTATATGTTCTCAAACCTCATCTCTACCAAGCCCCAACCCCCAACCAGCTCCTCAGTTTGTATGAGTCACCTGCGGGTGACTAGGAACTCGTCTTCTGTGTCCTTGGGCATTGTTTCAGGTCACTGTGGGGATATGGAAATGCTGAGGAATGGGTGGACCCACTGAGTGGTGAGGCTGGGGGGCTTCAGGTACAAAGGACTGGCAGAGGGCAGGTGGGTGGAGCTGGAAGGAACAGTCATTAATTCACAAAGGTGTGCACCTTTACCTTCCAGCACCTAGGAGGGGGAGCCAAGCAGTTACCAAGAGAGGGGATGGATTTTGAAGATCAGAGAGGATGAGATCCCTGGAACAGCCTAGTAGCTTCAATGGATATGGACTTCTTAGAAGATCAAGTCCCATGAGATGGAGGAGATGCAATTGAAGGATTGGAGGGTGTGAACACCTGTGTGTCACTCACCTGTCGTTCATAAAACAACATGAAATCTTTCTGGTCTCTACTCTCACTGGCTACCTCCTTCATCTCTTGACCCCAATTTCACCCCGATCATATTTTCTCATAACTTCTTGCACATTCTGACAGTGGGGAGGAAAGTGGACCTGAATGATCTGTACCTGTGCCTTGAGTAGGAGGGACAGCTTAATGACTGCTCCTGGGTCCTCAGGGTCCTTCTGGACCTTGAGAGATCTCAGTGTCACTCACCACGGGGTTCGGTGCTATGGCAGTTGGAGGGAAAGGGAACAGGAGCTTTTCTGATGGAAGGGATTTGGAAGCCCCCCAAATTGTCCAAATACCTGTCCTTTAAAATTTTCTGTGAGCCTATCATTTCTTATTTTTCTTTTACTCCATATTCTTTCCCTCCCTCCATCCCTCCTTCTCTAACATATATTGAGCTGATTTGGGTCCTTGTAATCTTCATTCCTGGGCTTCTTTGACGGTTCAGCAGATATAGAATCTGCCTGCAATGCAGGAGATTCAATCCCTGGGTCAGGAAGATCCCCTGGAGGAGGAATCGCAACCCCCTCCACTATTCTTGCCTGAAAAATTCCATGGACAGAGGAGCCTGGGGGGCTATAGGGCAAAGGGTCGCAAAGAGTCAGACACAGCTAAGCACACAGACCATCAACAATCTTCATTCCTAGGTCCTCCATACCTTCCCGGGCAGTTGCCAAGAGTTTTCTTGTGAGGAAAGTCACAGGACTCCTCAAATACCTTTTGCCTCAGCTGTACGGTGTATGTGTGTGTGTGTGTAGGTGGGGTCCTCGGGCCCTGGGTCAGAGCCTTTGGGCATCAGTCCCCTTTTGTCTGCAGTGACTCTGAGGGGAAGTTGCATCCAGATGTTGTCACTTGGGACCACTTGGGGCTGAAGGATGGGATGAGGACCCTGGCCCGTGAGAACAGTACTTGGACAACTGGCAAGAACAGAGGGGTAGATCTTTGGTGTGTCCATGGGCAGTTGGCCCAGATGGTGATGCCAAGAGGAGCTCACAGAACCCAAGAGTCCTCATTAGAGGGCTGAGGTGCTGCTGGTGCTGAAGGCATTGGTGTTGGGCATTCATCTCTGTTTGTGTTTGCATTCTGGCTTCTCCAGTTAACAGCTAGTATCTGGGAAAGGGGGAAAAAAGACAAAAACTATAAAGTGATAGAGGCACAAAAGATCAAAGATGTGAGGAGTAAAATAAGAGACAGAGACAAGAACTCTGCAGAAGGTGTAGTGACCCAGTTTGTCAATTGGTTAAGACTCTGATTCCACTGTAGGGGGCATGGGTTCTATTCCTGGTCAGGGAAGATCCTACACGCCATGTGGTGTGGTCAAAAAAAAAAAAAAAAAATAAACTGGTTGGTTCTTTAAAAAAAAAAAAAAAAAAGACATATCTAAAGGCCACAGTGTCAGTGCCTTAGTGACTGTGCTCTTTATTCTAGCTCCAGAAATAGTATAGGGGAGGGAGGGATTCAAGTCGGCTGGGGTGGTTAAGGGAGATTAGCTCAGCTGTGAATCACACTGACTGGGTGTGGTGATGACAAGGTGATAATGGTGAGTAGCAGTGATTAACCAAATGTTTTGGAAATTTCAGTTATGTAAGCTGTTTGCTCTTTTGCCATTGCACTTTTTATAACATTGGCGATGCATTGCTCTCTGAAACATCACATTTAAGAAGAGGACACATCTTTTCAGTCCCAATGATTATTAATTACAAGGATGACAAAATGTTATTATTTTCTATGAACATTTATGAAAAGTATGTGTCTGGTTATCCTTGTACAGAAAGGCCTGATGTGCAGCCATCCCTTTTCAGATGATTAAAAAAGAATATTCATGGGAAGAAAAGAGCACCTCTAAGAAGGTGTTTTCCCACCGGGGCTGCGGAATAATGGAGGGGGCCGGAGAAAGGCATGAGGATGAGGTCTGCTCGTGCACTAACATTATTCCAGTGGTTTGTAACTATCTGCCCCCTCTCCACTCTTGGCTGCTGTCTTTGGATATGGAAGCTAGCATATGTTCGATGTCCTTTTTTTGTTACCACCAAAGCCACTATCTCACAGCGTCAATATTTTCTCCAGGCTAGATGTTTTCTCTGGGTTTATTAAGGCAGCACCAGTGTCCGCTTACCCTGAGTATGAGGCCAACTGAGAAGAGAGTCACTCTGTTTCACTCGACATTGCGACGTTGTGTATAAAACAATCAACTGCTGCCTGTTGAACAAATTTGAACGCAAGTTCTTGAGAGAAGAAATGTCTCTGATTCCCAATCATATCCCTGGTGCCTAGAACTGAGCACACAATAGATGCGCAATAAAAATGAACTGAGTAGATAAATTGGTCCAAGGAAAGGACCTGGAGTGACCTTGATGAGCTTTGGGGAATCTGATTTTCTCCATAGCTGGGCTCCATGTTAAAGATGTTCTCATGTTACTTCTAGCTTCCCAAGACCCCCCTTGGAATGCTAGCTAGGAGCTTTCCTGGTTGACCCTGCTCCCTTTCCTCTCTCCTCTCTCTTTTAAACAGTTTTAACTCAACCATAGCTGTAACTCTGTAAGCTCTTCGGGTGGCAGTTTGAGGTGCTTCTGAATCTCCACGTCTTCTTCCACAGCCTCTGTCAGGTGGCATGCTCTAATCCTCCAGTTTTGTTCCGCTTGTGGAATAAGGTTTCCAGCCTGCACAGGGCCGCAGGGCCTGTGGTCTCCAGCTCTCACACCTTGCATTCCAGGTTTGCAGGCTCTATCAGGTGAAGCACAATTCTTCCCTGGAAGCCAGTGGGTTAGCCACTTCCAGGAGCTACCTTGCCCTGCCGAAGGCTGAGCACTCTGCTGATTTCTAACCCAACTTAAACTAATGGTCAGAGCTGGGACTCCTACTCCAGGGAATCATGTCTCATTTGTTAGATGGAGTTGGTGTGTATCTGGAAATAATCTCCTCTGAGGCTTTTTGACTTCCAAATTTTAGGAGTTAACTTCCAGGTTTGATAAAATCATTTCATAATTTAAGGTTGCGAAGTTATCCAGTTTTGACTGCCCACACCCCACCCCCGCCGCTCAGTTCCTAACATCAATTTCACATAGTATCTACAATTGACTGTAGCTTGAGTTCTGACACTGTCTGACTTTTCAGGTGTCCAACTGAGATGTTACTCTTGGCTCACACTTAGGAACTCAGCCTCAGAAATGTCTCAGTTTCACAATTTAGGCTAAAACATGGTACTTTATTTAGCTTCATGATAGTGTTGAATTCAAATTTAATCAATTATATAGAATTCCAGCAACACTTCTCATTTTCTCTTTTTCCTAAAATTCTCATTTCACATGCTCCAGTCATCTCATTAACTAAACTCCCAGCCACACCATTCCCCCTAGACCTCATTCAATCCTTCACTTACCTTTCATCTCCGCCTGCATTTTCATAGAGTCAGTGAAGTTAACTTTCCTTCCTGAGATGTATGTTCTTACTCTTTTTTTTTGTAAATTAATTCATTTATTTTAATTGGAGGCTAATTACTTTACAATATTGTAGTGGTTTTTGCCATACATTCATATGACTCAGCCATGGGTGTACATGTGTCCCGCATCCTGAAACCCCTCCCACCTCCCTCCCCATCCCATCCCTCAGGGTTGTCCCAGGACACTGGCCCTGAGCGCCCTGTCTCATGTATCAAACCTGGACTGGCAATCTGTTTCACATATGGTAATATATATGTTTCAATGCTATTCTCTCACATCATCCCACCCTTGCCTTCTCCCACAGAGTCCAAAAGTCTGTTCACCTTCGTTGCCTCTGGAGTCACTGTCTATTTAGGACTCAGAAACAGCTCATTAAAATAACAGAACTCCCATATCACGCCCTGGCAATTCCCAGGTTGTATCAGGACCCACTGCAGGTTTCGAGGGAAATTAGTCCTTTCACTGAGAGGTGCAGGACCTAAACCAATAGGTCTCCATTCCAAATGAAAACTCATGGTCCTTCATGAATGGAGGCAGAAATGAACTGCTCTCTTCTCCTGATCCAGAGCTCAGATTCTGCCTCCAGAACCTTGTGTGGACTGTGTTGGCCACCGGGGGATCTGGGGAGGGACAGAGTGAAATGACACATGAGCCACCTGGAAATGAGGAAGAAAAGCTTTATTTTTCTCACAGGGTCAGGCACAGGCTCTGCTGATCATCAGCAGGTGCAGGAGGTGGGGACCTGTGAGATCCTGGAGATGAGACAGAAAGAGCTCTCCAGAGAGAGCTCCAAATTCTGCATGGGAACATCTCCTGGCTCAGTCTGGGCAAATGAGAATGGGGTGTCCAGGAAAGGATGCCTCAGGGTGGGGCTAGGATGCCTCAGGGTGGGGCTTTTCCTTGGCCCTTGGGTTCTTGTATCCTCTGAAATCACATGTGTCAATATCAGGAGGCCAGGTCAGCAGCAGCCTCCAGATCCCTGGCCACAGCCAGAGCGCCCGGACTGCAGACCAGTATCACCATCGCAGGAGTCGGAGCTCTGGCGCCGGCAGCGGTGGGACCTGCGGCGCCTGTGGGAGCCCAGGCAGCAGCCGCCCTCGGAGCTGGGGGCGCAGCCTGAGGAGGTTGGAGGCAGACACCGTGCTGAGCTCTTTGGGGGGCACTTGGGGGAGGGGCACTTGGGAGGGCGCTGGCATTGCTGCTGGTTCTGCTGGCAGGACATCTCGGCGGAGGTCAGTGAGCCTGGGGAAATGAAATCACCTTGTCAGCCTGGAATCCACAGTCCAGTGTTTCCCCACTCTTGGTTTCCTGATCCCTCTCTTGTCAGGCCCGCTGCTTCTTAAGCCAGGGCCGCAGGAGGGAGAGGAACACTGATACGGAGTTAATTTGATCATGCAAGATGCCTCCTGCATTGCTCTCTGCCCAGGATCCCATGGTGCCAATCTAACTGAGCATCCAGACTTTTGTATCTCAAAGGAAACACATAAGGGATGTACCCATTTGAGGAAAGTATTCTGAAAACTGATTATCACAGAAACTGTGTGTAGACATGAATAGAAAGAGCATGGGAATTGTCACGAGCTCCTGTGACCTTTGCAGTTCCCAGAAGTCTTGTCACATCCCAAAGGAACTCCTTCCTGACCCTTACATCACCCCCCTGGCTACCTTCTCTGCAACCATACTTCTGGGATTTCATTTCAGGCCCCTTTGGTTTCCACTTTTCTGCTATGATCTCAGGGTTCCTTTCCAGCATCTCAGGTAGAGTTCCATTCCCTGCTGGATACTCACCAGGTGCCAGGAGGGAGGAGAAGTCTGTTTCTGAGGAGGCTGTGAATGGAGAGCTCAGGGCAAGAGCCCTTTTATCCTGTGCTGGGTGTGTGATACATGATTTGAGCACGCCACTGCTTTCACAATCAGGGGGAGGGTGACAGTCTGGCATGTTCCCAGGACTAGACTTCAAGCCCTTTTCCTGGGCACTTACATAATGTCCAACTAAGGAGTTTCCATCAAGAAGCACGATGACTGTCCACACACCTTACCCTGGGGCAGCTAGGAGCCTGGCAACCTTCTTTCCTTCCTTCATTGTTTCAGACCATCTGCCTCCATTCAGATTCTGACTCACCGTCTTTCCTGGGAATAGGTACAGCTATGGAAGAATTCTGTTTTGTTTTGTCCCCCCTCCGACCCCCGCCACCGCCACCTCCCTCCACCACCATGTGGCTGGTGGGATCCTAGTTCCCTGACTAGGGATTAAACCTGTGTCCCTGTTTTGGAAGCTCAGAGTCTCAACCACTAGACTGCCAGGGAAATCCCAGAAGAATTCTGTTATTGGATCATGAGTCTACCAAGACAGACACACAGACAGACAAATTAATAGATCATAGAAAAAATTCCAAGTGGACCATGTTTCCTGGCTGCCCCAGTGACCAGGACCTTCAGAATAATGCACTGCTGCCTCTTGAGCTCCTCAAAGTGAGATACAGGCAAGGGAAGGGGACTGAGTGTACCTGCACCCTGTCTAGGGTAAGTGAGCCCCTCTGATGACCTCATGGCACCCAAGCAGCAGGCAGCTTCACGCATGGGAGCAGAGCCAAGTTAGGTGTTGATGGACAAATAAATAAATTGACCTGAGCTGAAAAAAAGCTGTTGGTGCATCATCTGAACTCAAAACTATTTGCACACTTAAGGAGGGAGATGAGAGGGAGGTTCAAGAGGGAGGTGACATAAAAAATAAAAAGAGATCTTATATAACATCTGCAAGGGCACAGGTCAATCATGCATACATTAAAACTAATATAATAATGAGAAATAAAACTCTGTATGGTTAAAAAAATTACTATTTGCACACTTAAATCTATTATACTATCTATCATTCAAATATATATAGATTAAATCTAAATCTAAATATTAAATCTAAATATAATAGATTAAAGCTTTAATAATCCATAGCTAATTTAAACAAGTTTTGCTATTATAATAATATTATATTATGGTCCTATATTTTCTTACAGGGCTTCCCAGGAGGTGCTATTGGTAAGGAGCTTGGCTGTTGATGCAGGAGACATAAGAGACTCAGGTTTGATCCCTGGGTCCAGAAGATCCCCTGGAGGAGGGCATGGAAACCCACTCCAGTATTCTTGCCTGGAGAATCTCATGGACAGAGGAGCCTGGCAGGCTACATCCATAGGGTTGCAGAGTCAGACACAACTTAAGTGACTTAGCACACATATTTTCTTACAGAGAAAAATGTTCATGGCCTATTAACTAGTAAAGAGCAGGTGATAAAGCAGTGCACATAGTTAAGTGATTTTTTTTTTTTTTTTTTTTTGGCCATGCCTGGCAGCATACAGGATCTTAGTTCCCTGACTAGGGATCAAA
The DNA here is from genome assembly GCF_019923935.1 of Bubalus bubalis. Lineage (NCBI taxonomy): Eukaryota > Metazoa > Chordata > Mammalia > Artiodactyla > Bovidae > Bubalus > Bubalus bubalis. Next base: position 18,237,286 of record NC_059162.1, on the reverse strand, counting down.
CCCATGCCCCCTGGATTAGGAGGTTGGAGTCTTAACCATTGGACTGCCAGAGAAGTCCCAATTAAGTGAGATTTTGAATGAAGTCTTTTTGTAGGGGAAGGTATCTTATTCTATTATGACCATTAAAACCTCTAGGAATGGCTTCCTGCCTTTAGAAAATGTTTTCTCCCTCTACTCAACACTCACCCAACACTAAAGCATAGGGCACCTGTACAGTATTTCAAGACCCTGTGCAGGAAGGACTTGGCATGGAGTGGACCTTCAGAGTGTTAGCTCAGGATGGAGGTGGTGGAGACGGTGTGGAGGGACTGTGGCCTCACTGACCTTCTCCTGTCTCCAGAGTGAGGTTCCTGACAGCCCTGAGGGCTTGCTGTCAGTCCCAGCCTCCCTTTCAGTTTGACCACTATTTGCCTCACTTCACTGAGAGCCCTACAACTGGATACTGGGTTGCAAAGGGGAAAATATGAGCTATGAAAAGAGACATTGTTTTTTCTCTTGGACTCCATGGCGAAGATGCAGAAGGAGAGGATAGAAGGCAACTCATATTTATTTTCATCAGCTTTTCTGGTGGGGAAAGCCTTCAGTAATGCCACAGACTATGGCTGCTCTCCCTCCTGGTGCACCGGGGAAGTCTTACTCTACAACTTGTGTCCCAACGTGATTACTCAGTCATGTCCTAATTTGTGGCATAATACAGAGATAAGTGGTCAGCCTAAAGGAAGTGGTGCTAACATCACTCTTGGGGCTCCTCTGAAGGTCCAAACTGACCTTGGGGAATGACCGGAAGGGGGATGTCACCCACTGTTTCTTCCCCTGCAGACCAGATTCTCCTATTGCTAGCCCTCCTTCTTCCTGAATATTTCTTCTCATCCAGTCATTAATCCCCAAGTTTCTACATTCAACAGACTTTAATGGAGCGTCAGCTGTGGGTCAGGGACTGGTCTCAGCGCTGGGAGTCCAGCTATGAAGGAAACATAGCCTGCCCTCACAGGATTGCCAGTCTAGCAGAGAGGAGGGACACCATGATGAATTACAACTGTCCATACACTAAAGAGAGATTGCAAGTGCCGTGGCAGGTGTAAGGATAAGGCCTGAATCAGTCCAGGGTTCAGACCGCTGCAAAATGTGAATAGTTTTCCTGTTTGACTTGTTCAATAGAAGCAAGTACAAAGGCTTTTTTTGGTCCAAATGAGTACAATCTCTATCTCGAGTCATTAGCCAACAACAGCTGAAAGGTAATAGCAATCTCAGTGGTGGAATAAGTTCCAAAACTTCTGGGTGGCTCTCAGTGTAAAGATTTCTCCATCTTCCTTAAAATGTAAATGGGGGGCTTCCCTGGTGGTCCAGTGACTAAGACTTCACATTCCCAATGCAAGGGGCCTGGTTCAATCCCTGGTCAGGAAACTAGATCCCACATGCTGCAACTAAAGATCCTGAATGCCGAAACTAAGACCCAGCACAGCCAAATAAATCAATAAATATTTTTTAAAAAATAAGTGGACTTCTCTCTGGTTTCCTCAGGCTCCATTCCTCGTTCCTTGTCTTATGGGCACCTGGTTTAGTCCTGGAGTTGCTGCTCTCCCATTTTATATCCACCTCAGGGAGGAAACCCCTCTTCACAGCCCCTTACATTTCTCCCAAACAGGCCTGCAGATGGAGCAGATGTCCTTGATGATGGAAGAAGATGCTGTGAGGCCATTAGGGCAGCTCTGTGAGGAGCAGTGTGAGTAGCTCATCTTCAGGAACTGGGCATCCTGCAGTGTGGAGCTACCAGAGAGAATGCACTTTATTTCTGATGCATCTTCCTTAAAATGCACTTGGAGGCATTAAATCTCAATTCATCAATCAAGTCCGTCATCTTACATAAGAAATGAAACAAAGACAAACTTCTTCCTTCTTTCAGGGATGGCACCAGGAGGTGACAGAACTACGTGAAGCTTTTGTGACCAGTGGCTCAATTTCTTTTAGGGAAAATGGTGCAAAGGAGTGTGAAAATGCCTTCCAATCTTCTAATTGAGGATATTTCTTCCTAGCTTCCACATATCAAATTTCCTCCCCAGATGGTGTCTAACACGTTGGGCATGTAAAATGTGTCCTCATATGGAAATATTGAAAATATTCCATACGAATTAAGACCTTAACATGATATTGGTTTGGGATTTTTCTTAGTATTGTATATATTTTTTATTTTTTTGGTTTTATTTTTTAATTTAACTTTCATTTTATATTGAGTATAGTTGATTTACAATGTTGTGTTGGTTTCAGGTGTACAGCAAAGTGATTCATTTATACATATATTTATTCTTTTTCAGGTTCTTTTCTCATATAGATTATTACAGAATATTTGAGCCCCAACCCTAAAACCATAGCATCTAAATATCCTTAACTTCTAAAGAGCGCATTGGCAGCATCCCAGATTTCCTCTATGTATATTAAGAAACTGTAGAAGTATCTCTCCCATTAACACTGCCATATGAAAATAGAATGCCAGGAATGTTATGAGGAATGTCAGAACAGAGGATGATTTTCCCAGCAGACAATCAGGGAGGATGGACATCAAGGATATGAGCTGGATCAGGACAGGATGAGCTGGGTGGATATGCGGTGATGAGAGCTGTCAGACTGGCTGGCATGGCCATGTGACACTCATCTCTGGAAATGCCAGGAAATAGTGTGGAGACACTTTGTGACTGTATAGATGGTCATTTCCATATACTGTTATTTGGCCAAATGTATGTATTATAGTCTTATCTTGTACTCACAGGCTGAAAAAAACAGCTGATATTTAGATTATACATTATATGAGATACTCATAATTTGTAAAATTATGTGTCTTTTGGTAAATGTAAAAAAAAAAAATACAGACAGTCCAGCAATTCTAACGAGAATCTTGAAATAGTTGAGACATTATTGCATTCACATCAGACTAAAGGGAAAATAAAAACATATTATCATCTCAATAAATGCAGAGAAAGCATTTGAAAAAAATCCAATGTCAATTCATGATTAAAAAAAAAAAGCTTTCAGAAAGACAACGAATCTTGTAGGGATTCCTTGGGAATGTCCTCAACTTTATAAAGAGCATCCTCAACTTCATAATATTTTCATACTTGATATAGACAATGAATGTTTTTCTCCTAAAATCAGAAGCAAGGCAAGGGTAGATCTATGGAAAAGAACATAGGGTTCAAAACTAGACCCAGTATAGAGGATTAATTTATTTTAAACAAAGGTACAGAGGCGATTGAATGGAGGAAGGACAGTCATTTCAACAAATGATGCTGAAACACTTGGCCATCTCTGTGTTAAAAAAGAATTAAATTTTACCTCATGCTATATACAAAAATTAACTCAACAAGGATATTAAACCAAAATGTAAAACATAAAACTTCTAAAGTAAAACATAATAGATGATCTCTTATGACTTCGGGTTATACAAATATTTTTTAGATATGGCAAAAAAGGAGTCATTCAAAAAAGAAAACCTTGATAAACTGAACTTCACCAAAATTAAAAACTTTAACTTTTCAAAAGACATTGTTAGGAAAATGTAAAGAAAATTCAGAGACTTGAGGAAAATATTTGCAGAACATATATCTTACAGAGTTATGTCTAGAATATATAAAAAATACTTGAAAACTAAAACTAAGAAAACAGAAAACAGACAGCCATCTCAACGAAGAAAATGCCTGGATGGCAAATAAGCACAAGAAAAGATACTGAACATCATTTGTCATTAAGGAAATGCAGATTAAAAGCAAAATGAGATACCACTCTACACACATTAGAAGGGTTAAAAAAAAAAACAACAACAACTGGCAATACCACATTCTATGAAGGATGTGGAGCATTTAGAGCTCTTAGACATTGCTGGTGACAAAGCAAAATTATACAACCAGTTTGGAAAATAGTTTGCCAGCACCTCATAAATAGAAACGTATACTCACCATTTGCCCCAGAGCCCTATTCTTAGGTAACTGGCCAAAAGGAATAAAATTTATGTTCAGAGAAAAACCTGTAAGTCAATGTTTATAGTGGCTTTGTAATTGCCCTGAATTGCAAATAAACCAAGTGTCCTTCAACTGGTGAATGGATTAAAAATCTGATACATCCATGCAGTGGAATGCTGCTGCTGCTAAGTTGCTTCAGTCGTGTCCGACTCTGTGCAACCCCATAGACGGCAGCCCACCAGGCTCCCCTGTCCCTGGGATTCTCTAAGCAAGAACACTGGAGTGGGTTGCCATTTCCTTCTCCAATGCAGCAAAGTGAAAAGTGAAAGTGAAGTTGCTCAGTCGTGTCGGACTCCTAGCGACCCCATGGACTGCAGCCTACCAGGCTCCTCCGTCCATGGGATTTTCCAGGCAAGAGTACTGGAGTGGGGTGCCATTGCCTTCTCTACTTAGCAGTAAAAAAGGAATGCACTACTACTATATGAAACAAAAGGAATGAGTTTTAAATACATTTTTCTATGTGAAATAAGTCAGGCTTTCAATGTCACTAGTGGTGGATTCATGTCAATGTATGGCAAAACCAATACAATAGTGTAAAGTAATTAGCCTCCAAAAAATAAATAAATAAATACATTAAAAAAAATCAATGTCACATATTATATAGTTCTAATTATATGCCAACAAAGGTCCGTCTAGTCAAAGCTTTGTTTTTTCTAGTAGTCACATATGGATATGAAAGTTGGACTATAAAGAAAGCTGAGCTCCAAAGAATTGATGCTTTTGAACTGTGGTGTTGGAGAAGACTCTTAAGAATCCTTAGACAGTAAGGAGATCCAACCAGTCCATCCTAAAGGAAATCAGTCCTGAATATTCATTGGAAGGACTGAGGCTGAAGCTGAAACTCCAATACTTTGGCCACCTGATGCAAAGAACTGACTCATTGGAAAAGACCCTGATGCTGGGAAAGATTGAAGGTGGGAGGAGAAGGGGATGACAGAGGATGAGATGGTTGGATGACATCACCAACTCAATGGACATGAGTTTGTGTAAGCTCTGAGAGTTGGTGATGGACAGATAGGCGTGCTGTAGACCATGGGGTTGCAAAGAGTCGGACACGACTGAGTGACTGAACTGAACTGAATTATATAACATTCTGGAAAAGATAAAACTATAAAGACTAAAAAATAGATTGGTGGTTGCCCAGGGTTGGGATGGGGGAGGGAATATATTGGGGTGATGGACTTGTTCCTTATCTTAATTGTAGCAGCATTTACATGACAGCAGTTATCTGTTAGTTAAAGCCCATGGAATTGTATACTCCAATGGGTGATTTTTTTAGAGTATGTAACATACACCTTGGCTTACCTGGTGACTCAGTGGTGAAGAATCCTACTGCCAATGCAGAGATGCAGGTTCAAACCCTTGGTTGGGAGGATCCCTGGGGGAAGAAAATGGTGACCCACTTCAGTATTCTTGCCTGGAAAGCGTGGATGGAGGTGGCTGGTGGTCTATAGCCTATGGGGTTGCAAAGAGTCAGATACGACTTAGTGACTAAACAACGGCAAAATATACCTCAAGGAATCTGACTTAATAATGGAAAAAATTTAAAACAGTACTTTTTAGGAATATATACAAATGTGACAAAAATATATTAAAAGGGAAGAAAGAAAGAACATTAAGCATAAAATTCAGGATTTTGGTTATGTCAGTTGGCTGGGACATGGGATGACAGAGAACTCAGTAGATCCTATAAAGTTATTATTTCACTTAAGTGGTAGACTTTCATGTGTTTTTATTTAAATGATTGATAGGTAGATAAATTAAGAGGGGGAATATGTGGACCAATGACCAGCATACATTAAAAACCAAGGATTATTGTTCCAGTCTACACCCAATATCTGATAATAAGAAAACTAAAGGACATAAACTCCAAGGAGAAATATCTTCCCAGGATATCACTTTGGGCCTTACTTTTCTCATCTTCCCCTTTTCACAACATCAGTTATAAATTGCCGATGAGAAGGACTACTCCTTGCTTGTTTATTTGTTACTAATATGCTTGGCTCAGAAGGCTTGCCTTTGAGCTGGACCTCAAATAAAGCACTTCTTGCTCCAGAGCTCACATACACATTACTAGGTCATAAGATCCTCTTTTTAGGCCAACCAGGTCAGTTTCTTCTCCATGTTTTATCTCAGATTCCTCAGGATGTCAGAGGAATCTGACATCTTCACAGTAAATCATCTTTAGAGTCGATACATGCTTTGAGCTGTGAATTCAAGTGTCTTCCTTGGTATTCTCAGGCTCATTGTGGACTCGGTTCTGAGAAAGAAAGCACTGGCTGTGAGGTGGGGGAGGTTCCAGGAGAATGTGTACACTCAGACCTGTGTGACTCTTTGCAACCTGTAGCCCACCAGGCTCCTCTGTCCATGAGATTTCCCAAGCAAGAATATTGGAGTGGGTTGCCATCCCTCCTCCAGGGGGTCTTCACCACCCAGGGATCGAACCTGTGTCTCCTATGCCTCCTGCAGTGGCAGGCGAATTCTTTACCACTGAGCCACCTGGCAAGGTTCCAGGAGGGAGGTGTGAAATTAAGGAGCTCCATCACAAGGAGGAAGAGAATGGGCACATCAGGAGACAGGGACTAAGACAGACTCAGGGGTGGGGCTGGAGGAAGCCAGCTACCAGTCAGCTGGTGATGCACCAGGACCAGAAAGCAGCTCTATTAGCAGGCTCTGAAATGATCTGAGTCACACTGACTAGGGACAAGTGTTACACCAAAGTGTAGCCCCACAGCAACGCAGAATCACACATCGCTGGGATAAAACACGGCCTCTGTGCTTATTTCTAGAAAAGCATACTACATGGAAAAATAATTAGCTCTCTTCTGCAGCTAGATTTGAACCCTAAGACTAAGTCAGTTCTCCTTCCTTCCACCTACACATTTTGCCTCAGTAGTAGTAGTTGCTCAGTCGTGTCCGACTGTTTGCAACCCCATGGACTCCGCCAGTCTCTTCTGTCTATGGGATTTTCCAGGCAAGAATACTGGAGTGGATTGCCATTCCCTTCTCCAGAGGATCTTCCTGACCCAGGAATCAAATTGTGGTCTCCTGCATTGCAGGAGAACTCTTAACCCTTTGAGCTACAGGGAAGACCTAAGAGACACATTTTGCCTTAGGAGGTTTTATATGAGCCTCATTTGATATCAATGACCTTATAGTGGCTAAAGTGAAAGTGTTAGTTGCTCAGTTGTGTCTGACTCTTTGTGACCCCATGAACAGTAGCCTGCCAGGTTCCTCTGTCCATGGAATTCTCCAGGCAAGAATACTGCAGTGGGTAGGCATTCTTTTCTCCAGGGGATCTTCCTGGAATATATATTTAGTGTTCACTCTAACTGGGATATTGGGGTGAAAATACACATCAGCCCCCCTGTCCAGGACCATTTATGTTCTCACATGTATCCTGAAAGAACTTTTGGAATCACTGATTCAAAACAAGTAAATTGTACATTAACGAGAAAAAGGACACCATAGCCTTTACTATTAATTTTGTGTCTAAAAACAGGTAGCTAGTCCTTTAAGCTTATAAGAAATTGGAATGCAATGTGATACATTTGCTGTAATAAAGTTTTATGTAATTCTATTTAATTAAATTTAAGTATGTGAATGCTGAAGTGTCAATGATAAATTTATTTTTGGTAAGTGTACTGTAATATATTTTTCATATTGAAGACAGTTTGATGAGGAATAGATATGTAATGTCACCAGTAAATTCAATGGGAAAATAGCACTCAGATGGGAAAGAATCTGCCTGCAATGTAGGAGACCCAGGTTCGATCCCTGGGTCAGGAAGATTGCCTGGAGAAGAGAATGGCTACCCACTCCAGTATTCCACCATGGTCAATCTTAAAATTACCAACCATTTTTGTAAAATGGTTCATTATTATCATTTGCACAATTTTCCTTGCCTTAGCTCTTCCAACATCTGAACCACTTCCTTCTGTTAGCTTCTACAGTGTTAGAATCAATAGTGCACATTGGCAGATATGGACACAACAGAGCTTCAGTGAAGAGTGGACTTCACCCCATCTCCCCTTCTCCTCCTTCTTCTTAATAATATCAATTGTGAATCTCATCACGTCTAGAGCTGTAGGCCCCTTCTTAGTGAGACTCCTTTACTGCTGCCCATGCTGCCACATGGGACAGTGAGGTCCTCTTAGAAACCTGTCTGTCTTAGACAAGAACCGGCTCCCACCTCCATCCCTTACCCTACATATCTCCCATCTCCCTCAGGACAATGACCTTGACCAGCTGTCACCAGACTTCAGAGAACACGGAAGTCTCCACTACCCTTTGGGACTCACAGTACAATGTGGGGACAAGGGGGACGGACCATCATAAGCTAAAATCTTAGGCTTGAGGTCTTTGTAAACACTTCTGTGATAGCACATATCTCAATAGATCAATATACTTACTTGTCTAGGGACTTTCCTGGCCACCCAGAGGTTAAGACTTCACTTTCCAATATAGGAGGTAAGGGTTTAATCCCTGGTCAGGGAGCTAAGATTTCATATGCCTTGTGGCAAAAAAAAAAACAAAAAAAACAAAAAAACAAAAAAAAAAAACATGAAACAGAAACAATATTGTAATAAACTCAATAAAGACTTTTTAAAATTATTTTAAAATATTTATTTACTTCTCTGTGTCATGATCTATTTAACCTGTGAGATAATCAGAGAAGAAACCTGTCATACATCTCTCTATATTATTCTTGTCAAATGAAGTAAAATGGACAGAGCTTGGTCTAGGAATGGAAGTGAATGAATGACTAAAGACATAGCAATAGGTCCAGAGCAGATCTGAGTAGCAAGTGGCTCAGCAGTCACAGGGACATCCTGGTTCCACCTTAGTAGAATTTTAGATTCATGCCCAGGAAGACACGAGGCAATCAAGTAGGAAGTGTGTGTTGTCATTGCCCTCCCCCTTGTTGTGAAAGCAGCAGGATGCTCGGGCCGTGCATCACACACCCAGCACAGGATAAAAGGGCTTCTGCTCTGAACTGCGCATCCACAGCCTGCTCAGGAGCATCCTTCTCCTGCCTCCACTGCAGCGGTGAGTGACTGGAAGGGAACAGAGCCTCAGCTAGGAGTGTAGGGGAGACAAACTCGGGGTTGGTGGGGAAGAGGAAAGCAGAGGTGTCTGTGGAGGCAGCAAGAATCAGACTTTGGGGGCAACTGGGAAGAGGGCAGGGGACAGTGAGCAAGCACCTGTGTGGGAGGCATTGGGGTCTGGGACACATGGCTCTCAGGACCACCCCCACGCTTCATCCTGAAACACACATGTACCCAGAGATATCCTCCACGGGTCACTTCCCAGTGGGGTGTATTTCCCTCTGCGTTTCTACAGGGCTGACTTAGAGGATGACAGCATGGTTCTGGGAAAGAGTAGAGAGTGAGGGAACTGTCTTGCCAGGTCAGTTGAACTTGAGATCCATTTCCGCTTTTCTCCTGAACATCACAGCCCAGGAGGCAGCTGGGATTAGGAGCATAGGCCCTAGTAAGACCACTCACAGGGGAGACACTGGCCTGGAGCTTGTGCACTGATCTTTTCTCCTTGAATGTGTCCAGGCTCACTGACCTCCGCCGAGATGTCCTGCCAGCAGAACCAGCAGCAATGCCAGCGCCCTCCCAAGTGCCCCTCCCCCAAATGCCCCCCAAAGAGCCCAGCACGGTGTCTGCCTCCAACCTCCTCAGGCTGTGCTCCCAGGTCCGAGGGCAACTGCTGCCTAGGCCCCCACAGGTGCCCCAGGTCCCACTGCTGCCGGCGCCAGAGCTCCGACTCCTGCGATGGTGATGGTGGTCTGCAGTCCGGGCGCTCTGGCTGTGGCCAGGGATCCGGGGGCTGCTGCTGACCTGGCCTCCTGATGCTGAGACACATGATTTCAGAGGAAACAAGAAGCCAAAAGCTAAGGAAAAGCCCCAGCTTGATGCATCCTTTCTTGGACACCCTGGTCTTTGCTTCCCAGGCTGACGAGCTGAAATGTTCACAGCTGGCTGGTGCGCTCTGCCTAGAAGGCTCTAAGGTGTATTTCCTAAGAGCCTGTGGGCTCCCCTGCTCTGTGCCTCACAGTGTTCTCACCGCTCTTTGACCACATACAGAAATAAAACTTCTTCTCACACCACATGCCTCTCACCTGTCCATTGAGTGCTCCACCCAAGGCTGCCCGGTGGGCCCCTCCCTCGGTTCCTGAAGGTACGGCTTGCTTGCACCAGGGAATGATCCTGGCAGGGGCCTAGCTGATTAATAGGTCTGCTTTTTCTCACATGGGTTTGTGGGGGTGGCCCAGTGGGAGTTTTGGGGGTGGCAGGTGGGAGAAGAGGAGCTGTCTGGTTGCTGAGAACACTCTCAGAAAAAGGCCATGTATAACATGGGAGAGGAGGGACGAGCTGTCCTCAGAATCCGTTTCTCTGTTGAGACTAGTGTGATGGATCAGACATTGAGGAAAATGAGACCAAAGAGGATGGAGAACTTGGAGGCAGAAAGAAAGACCTGGTGGAGAAAGAGCAAGTTCATCTGAAAATAATGAACTTGGGAGAGAGAGGTAAACTGGACAGGCAGTGAACTCTCAAGAAACCCAAAGTGAGGGCTTTCCTGGAAAGAATGCATGGGGCATCCAGCAAATGAGAGCCTCTGGGCTTTGAGAAAACTGAGAAAAAAAGAGGACATGAGAAGCATCTCAGAGGGTTACAAACTGGATGCCTGTACATTTTTTTCAAGAGATTTGATGTAGAATGGGACTCATTTCCGTTACTTTTTGGCTATTGAATGCTAGTTTTCAAATCCAATAGCAATAAAGACTCATTCACTCAGATAACCGGAGTTGATGCTGGCTTCAGCTGCTTGCTTTATTCCTGGCCTCTCTAGCATGATGATGATCTCAGAGTGTTCCTGAGACTCTTCACATGGTACCTCCCACAGACAGCATCCCAAGAGGACCAGGAGAAATCTGCATGGCCTTTCATGGTCCAGGCTCAGAAGTTACATAGCATCACTTCTACCATAGTCTATGGGTTAGAGCGGTCATAAGCCTGTCTAGATTTAAGGGGTGGGAACACAGACTTTATTTCTCAATGAGAAGAAAGTCAAGGAATTTTTAGCTATGTTTTAAAATTATCTCAGTGGGTATACTGACCACTAACCTCACTTCTTTCCAGCTCACATTACCTATTCTTGAAGCCTTAGTATAAATTTTGAAAAGGCTCAAATACTGGCCATGATTACAAAATATTCAAGTTTTGAAGAGAAAGACTGTTCCCACAACCTTTGTGTATCTAGAAAGTTCAGAATCATTATTGCAACTGTAATGTCTTATCAAAGACATCCATTTTTTACATATGTCATATTAAGTCATTACTTCATTCTACAAAGTTAAAATAAAATACAATGGAAAAATGCAGCTATTTTCTCCTTCCTTCTGGAAATCTCCAGCCCAGGGACTCCTGGCTCTTGAATCCCATGAGTTCCTCTTGAACACCTTAACTGGGTTGCCACAGAGCAACATCTTAGCTCCTGCCCTATATCAACAGCCATTTTGAAGTCTGAAGACCTCACTCACTGTCTACAAGTGACGATGGCTAGATGCCTCACTCTTGTCGAATGGGAACTGAGGTCCAAAGTCTATGACCTAAGTTCCAAGGACTTCCCACACACGTATAGCATGTACGATTCCAGTTAATGATAATTTCATTTCATGTCAGTCTACACTGCGTCTGTTACACTATAAGCTTCTCAAGCCTGGAAACTGTGTCTGATACAGTGCTGAGTTCTCTGTGTTCAACACATTTCTGAAATGTGTACTCAATGCACATTGTTTGAATGAATGAAGAATTATAAACACCCAGCCTTCAAAAGTCCTGAGGGTCAAGGGCAGACATTTGAGCAGCTTAGGGACTACTCAGCTCCCTTCTATCAGAAACATGTCTGGGAATCTACCGAGGGAATGTTGAAGCCCTGGGGCTGGAGAGTTTGAGGATCTGCCACTCAGATGATAACCTTTCACTGTCGCCACTCTCCATGTCAAGTCCCCCTTTTTTCCCCTTGACTATAAATCAAAGGAGGAAAAGAGAAAATCTCGGGGTTGATCAACAGTCTTGATCCAGATCATCTCTGCCTAAAGGCCTTTCTGTTTCCTTGCTGCCTTCTGGTTCCTTACACTGTGGGCTGAGAGTCAGAGTCAGGATCTGCAAAATGTCATTGAAAGGGCAAAAGGACAGGATATGTGTGTGTGTGTGTGTGTGTGTACACACACACGTCAATGTTATACCTGGTTTACTTATTTCCTGTAGTGTCATTGGGCAGAGATGTCCTGCCAAGAAAAACCAACAATGTCATCTCCCTCCCTATGTCTAACCCTCACGTATCCTTTAGACTGTTTGTCTCCAGTCTCATTCTGCTATGGTTCCAGCTCAGGTGGGGGAGAGGCTACCTGAGCCCTCACAAGGACCACACGTCCCACTGACACTACACCAGAGCATTCTGGAGACCCCTGTTGCTGTCACAGCTCTGTGACCTTTCTTGTTCTGGGTCACAAGGACCACAGAGCATCAGGGTTGGGGCAGCCCAGGGGCCAAGGAGCTGCCCAGGCTGGTGCTTCTCGTTCCCTCCCTGGCATGCCCATGGCTGGGCTCCCAGGGTGCCACTCAGGGGCCCCAGCTGGACCATGCAGCTCATTTCCATGGCTTTCCAGAGCTTTGTGCTACTCCCAACTCGCCCCCTGTCTGTGACCTCGTGGAATTATAAAGATTCTCCAGCTGAGCACCGTCTGACTGTAGGTTGCATTTGCACCACTCTACTCCCATCCTCCCCTTTCCAGGCACCCCAGGGATTTTCCTTTCTCCTTGTTTCCCAGAGAACAGTCCGGCACAGCATGTGAAAGTGACCATAGGACCAGAGCAGGGGGAGGAAGGAGGTCTTCCTCCACCCAAATGGAGCTTTCCGGAGAGTGAGTCAGGTGAAAAGTCAGGAACTGTCAGGGAAAGAGACCTCCTGTGCAGAGCAAGATTCTGCTTTCACTGGGCATCTTTGCAGCCCCTTGACTCTTTGCGGTTTACTTTACTCTTGAGTGCTACTCCTTCCCCATCCACCCAGGCCCTTCATTCTGCATCTCCTCCCAGCTCACACTCTCAGAACCCCTTCAATTGGTGAGCTTCTCCAATCCACTCCTTCCCATCCCCCAATTTCAAATTCTTCACATCTACACCCTACAACCTCTCCTCTCTCATCCTTCATTGATGGCTAGCTTAATAGTCTCCTCTTCCATCCTCTTTAATCTTGTCCTTCTTTGGCCTTTTTCTGATTCTCTGCCCTCTCAGCCCTGCCATTCAGCTAGGGAGCCCAGAACAACGTTCTTACAGGAATTCCATGAGTTGACCCTGAGGATTTCAACATCCGTACTATCTCCTCTCTTTCCTACAGGAAAACTCAAGACTTTCACTACCTTGTCCCCATTGATACCCTCCTCTAACCCTACCTTCACCCTAGTACACGATCCCCCAAAGGTACCTGTGAGTTGAGCAGAGTATGAGCTGCTATGTTTGTGTTCTGAGACAGGGTTCTGCACCCAACTTTGGGCATCCTGGGGTGGGGCCAAGACATGGACATGTTAGACAAAGGTTGCAATGTGAAAGAAAAGCTTTATTTTTTCACAGGGACATCAAGAAGGAGAGGTGAAACTCTGAGCTCCTGAAGCCTTCTGGGAAAACACTTGGAAATCTCCAAGGGAGATCTTTGCAGGAGAGAAGGGCACAGGAACCGAATGCACCAGGAGGGGTAGATTCCAGTCACGTTAGAACCAAATGTTTTTACTTAATCTCATGATCCAGGTCAGCAGCAGCCTCCAGATCCCTGGCCACAGGAAGAGCATCCTGACTGCAGAGCACCGGCACCATCACAGGACTCCGGGCTCTGGCGCCGGCAGCGGTGGGGCCTGCGGTGCCTGTGGGGGCCCAGGCAGCAGCCGCCCTCAGAGCTGGGAGCACAGCCTGAGGAGGCTGGAGGCAGACCCTGTGCTGGGCTCTTTGGGGGCACTTGGGGGAGGGGCACTTGGGAAGCGGCTGGCACTGCTGCTGGTTCTGCTGGCAGGACATCTCGGCGGGAGGTCGGCAAACCTGAGCGAAACAGAAATGAAACAAGCATGCGTCAAAGCAGAGGCTTCAGGTGACTGTTTCGTTTATTTGTAGGTCCTTTTCCCCTCAGACCAATTGCTCCTGGAATCAGGATCAGAAGAGAGGTGGGAACTGATCTGGAGTTAAATGCGCCTATCTCTCCTGGAAGGAAAGAAAGCTGACAGACTTCCAGATGAGTCTCCAGAGACACTGCAAACACCCTACAGATGTAGTGTGAATGGCGTCCCCTGCAGGCAGGCAGCGCACACGACACACAACTGTCCCATAAATCTCTCCTCTCTCTAGATACCCAATCCGCCTGCAGTTCAGGAGATCCCGGTTCGATTCCTGGGTCGGGAAGATCCCCTGGCTAAGGGATAGGTTACCCACTCCAATATTCTTGGGCTTCCCTTGTGGCTCAGATGGTAAAGAATATGCCTGCAAGGGAGGAGCCCTGGGTTTGATCCCAGGGTCAGGAAGATTCCCTGGAGGAAGGCATGGCAACCCACTCCAGTATTCTTACCTGGAGAATCCCCATGGACAGAGGAGCCTGGTGGGCTCCAGTCCATGGGGTCACAAAGAATCAGACATGACTGAGCGACTAAGCACATTCCAGACACCAAGTGAGGAGCAAGGAGATCACTGAGGGTGTGAGGAGGAAAGGGGTGCAGGTCTGGGAAAATTAGGAAGGAGAGATGCTGAGGTCTGCTGCATCACAGATCCCCTGACATGGCTTGTGGACTCTACTCCCTCACAATCCCGCCCTTGCTGCTCACCATGGGCCCATTTCTGCCACCTCCATCCTGTCTTCCTGCTGCCCTCTCCTGGCTGAAGCACAGGTTCATCTGCTCAGCCCCTTCAGCTCAGCTGGACACTCACCTGAGTCTGTGCAAGCAGGAGAGGCTCTTGTTGAGGTGACTGTGGACCTTGGATCCCAGGACCCAAGCCCTTTTAGGCTGAGCTTTCTGTTGCACAGCCCAGGTGTGTGTCTTCAAGCTCAGCCCAAGGTGACAGGACCACATCCTCCCAGGACCAGGCTGTCGGCATTTTCTGAGGCACAGATTTTGAGGAAGGACAAAGAGGAAGCAGGAAATTTCAGTGATAATCCAATTACCCATAGCTCAGGCCTGTTGGCTGCCATTCTACTTTTATTTACTCATTCAGCTCACATACCCTGCACTCAGGATTTATCCTTTGTGGGCAGTGGTAATGCAGAGACACATAGAACCGCTTTTGACTAGCTCAGAGAGACAGATGGATAACTGAACAACTCAGTAGATCCTATGTGCTAAGTGATGGGGCACATGTACATACACTGCTCTGTAGATTCCCTGATGATGGAATGAAGTCTTTGCCTTCTGTTTTATGTATGTGGATTCAGCTGAGCTTACTGGATCTTGGAAATGGGATGGGTAAGGAGTGGAAAAATGAAGCTTGGACCATGGCGTGTGACACTGAACTCTTGAGAGAACCTCATGGCATCTGTAGCATGGCGTGCTAAGAAGGAAGTGAAGCTGAGGTAGGACTTGGTGAAGGAGTGGGACAATGTCAAAATATGACCTGCATCTGCTGGGCTAACAGAAATCACAGTAAATGGAAGACAAAGGGCATCTGTCATGTGGTTGTCAGTGGAATACGTGAGGTCACAACTAATTTTATATATTTTACTGAAAATTGATAAAGATTTTGGTTAATTTGTTGATATGATGAGATTGATGGGGCCGTATGCATTTCACCTACCAAATAACTATGGTTAAGTTTTTATATGGGGCTTCCCTGGTGGTTCAGATGGTAAAGAATCTGCCTGCAATGTAGACCTGGGTTCAATCACTGGGTTGGGAAGATCCCCTGGGGAAGGGAATGACAACCTACTCCAGTATTCTTGCCTGGAGAATTCCATGGACAGAAGAGCCTGGCGGGCTACAGTCATGGGGTGGCAAAGAGTTGGACAAGATTGAGCACACACGCACACATAGTTCATAAACAGCAGAGCTATGCTGTGATCCCTGATATCATGGCTTCAATTTGAGAGAGGATTTATGTATAATAGAACTGCTATGTTAAATAGTATGAGGGAAGGGATTTAGTCACAATCGTCATTGCCACCAAAGGAACTTGAAGAACCACATTGGTCCTCTAATGATCATGTTACCCAGGGACACGGGCATCAGGAATGAGGGTCTGATCAGGGAGGGAAGAATGTGTCAAGTGTATTAGAAAGGAAGGACATGGTTCCTGAGTCAGTCCTCAAGAAACCAGCCAGGCCATGGAAGCAGGCTCAAAAATCTTACTTGGGAATTGGAGAAAGATGGGCTAAAACACTTCTCTGTTTTCCTTAGAAGTCACCTCATGAGTCTTCATCCAGGGCCTGGATCTTTAGGGATCCACAGTCAGTTCCTCAGTACTCAGCCTGAGGGAGGCTGTGGCTGGTAAAGCCCCTTAGCCCCTGGCCCTAGAGGAGATTCTGGAAGCTCCCATGGTCTCTTGGGAGGCAGGGACAAGGAAGCAAGGGAATGTCAGGAATGACCCAGCACGTGCCTGTTTGTGTAAGAACCACCTCCTGCCCCTCATGGGCCAATCCGGGAAGCAAAGACATCCTGGCTCTAGCATCTCATCCACTCTGACTCCCCAGGGACTCCTGCCTGTGACCAGGGTGAGTGGGAAATGGAGCCAGAGGGACTCTGAGCAGGACTGGGGAGGAATTGACTGCTGGGAGATTAAGAACAGAGCAGAAGGTGGGGAGGAAGGAAGGAGGCTGTGGAAAAAAGGAGCTGTCTTTGATTCCTGCTACCTTGAGCAGGAATAACATTCAGAAGAAGCGGGAAAGACTGTGACTTAAGAAGTGTTTGGGCTTCCCTGGTGGCTCAGGCATTAAAGAATCTGCCTGCACTGTGGGAGACCTGGGTCTGATTCCTGGGTCAGGAAGATCCCCTGCAGAAGGGAACAGCTACCCACTTCAGTATTCTTGCCTGGAGAATCCCAAGGACAGAGGAGCCTGGAGGGCTACCATCCATGGCATCACAAAGAGTTGGACACGACCGACCGACTAACAACACAGCACTAAGAAGTCATTAGCATTCTACCACTCTGGAAGCTGTCCTGGGGTAAAAGGTGTGTATTGACTTCACTGAGATTAAGGGCCTATTTATATTAGGATGATGGCACTTGAGAGACTTGAATTCTGCATGCAGGTCTTTGAAGATGGAGCAATCCCTGCTTCCAAGGAGAATAAAATGTTCACTACATTTTATTTAAATCTATGTACTTTTAACTTGGGGGAAAATTTATATTGTTTCCTTCTGGATGCTTTTCCACGTGTCTCAGAATGTATTTATCATGAACTCATTAAATTCATTAAAGGAGATAAAGAGCATGACTCTTGATTTAACCTGTCAAAACCTCTAATTATTCTCTTGCAGGTTGATCGATCTCTTGCCAAGATGCCAGCAGAACCAGCAGCAGTGCCAGCCACCTCCCAAGTTCACCCCCCAAGTGCTGCACCTCTAAGTGCCCTCCAAAGTGACCCCAGAAGAGCCCCCCAGTCTCCACCTGCTGTGGTGTCAGCTCCGGGGGCTGCTGCAGCTCTGGGTGTGGGGGCTGCTGCCTGAGCCACCACAGGCGCCGCAGGTCCCACCACTGCAGACCCCAGAGCTCTGACAGCTGCAGCCAGTCCTTGCAGGGCTCCTGGTGCTACAGAGGCTCTGGGGCTGTTGCTGACCCAGACCTTTGGTATTACAGAGAAATCCATAGAAGAACCTCAAGAGTGAAGCTTTTCCCTCTTCCTCTTCTCTTCTTGGGATTCTGAAGACCTGTGACATGTCCTGTTTGTTCTGATCACCCAAGGTTTTTACTGGATCCTAACCCCTTCCTACTTCCCTTCTCATGACAAGAAAGCTCTGTTGCCTACTTACAAGATGCCCTTGACATTGTCCATCCCATTCTCTTGAAATCCCTTACAGCTCAGAGTCCTTGCAACACACAGACATAGGATGCCTTGGTACGAATGGAGTCTGAGAAAGGCTTGAAAGTGAAGTCGCTCAGTTATGTCCGACTCTTTGCGACCCCGTGGACTGTAGCCCACCAGGCTCCTCCATCCATGGGATTCTCCAGGCAAGAATACTGGAGTGGGTTGCCATTTCCTTCTCCAGGGGATCTTCCCGACCCAGGGATCGAACCCAGGTCTCCCGCACTGAGGCAGACACTTTAACCTCTCAGCCACCAGGGAAGCCCCAGAATTTTCCGGAAAGGTAATCATAGAAGACTGATTGCTTAATAGAGCTTCTCAGTGGGATTGCCCTGGGCAATCATGGACTGTGAGCCCTGGGTCCTCTTAGCTCAAGAAGTCACCAGAAGAACCTGGGGATCCCTGGGCTGAGCATTTTAGGCCACCAGCAGACTGGTCAGTTTAATCCATCATGCTATGTGTAAATTATTTTAATTTTTCTGCATACCATGACAACCACATTTGAAAATTATTTGAAATTCGAGTAGATGGAGACAGGTACATTTAACAGAACTCCTTCCCTTTGATTTAAAATGCTTGGTGTCACAGAATGACAGGGTGGGCTCCCTGTGTTATTTAGCAACTTCCCACTATCTATTTTGCACATGACAGTGTATATATTTCAAGGCCACTTTCTCAGTTTATCCCACCTTCGCCTTCCCCGCTCTGTCCACAGGTTCATTCTCTACTAGGATCATCAGTACCATTTTTCTAGATTCCACATTTATGCATTAATATATGATACTTGTTTTACTCTTTCTGGTCTTATACTTCACTCTATATAAGAGGCTCTAGGTTCACCCATCTCACTACAGATGGCCTAGAGGAATGGAATGCGGGGAGGGGAGGTAGGCTCAGGAGGGAAGGGCCTGAGCCTGCCTTCCCCCACTCCCATTGACTGATTCATTTTGTTGTACAGCAGAAACCAACACAAAATGTAAAATAACTTTCTAGCAATTAAAAAAAGTAAAATAAAATGCTTGGTGTGAGATTTGGAACCCTGGAGGGACAAGCCTAAATGATAACTCGTTGTCCCTCACCTCCTTCTGGGGAGGGTGAGTCTGCCTCATCCTGGTCTTCATTTATGTCTCAGCCTCTCCTTCAGGCAAATCTTACATAAATATTTGAATAATCTAGGCTGAGGGGTACTGAAGTCTGAGCCTGCCCAGTCCCTCTGGCTCAGTCCTTGGCTAAGAGAGATAGAATGGCCTGAGGGTCACAGGGTATAAAACTAGGATCTGGGCTAGGCCCACTTTCATTTCTGCCACCTGGCTCATAGCTGAGCTTCAGGCAAGTTGAATCATCAAAATGTAATACTTTTATACTTCAAAGGACACTGTCAGGAAAGGGAAAATATAATCCGCAGAATGGGAAGATGCCGGGGTCCAGCCCAGGTGGATCCAGGGAATTCGAAGTGGGGACGGTGTCGGCGAAGATCAGGAAACAACTGCTTAATTAAACATTAATTAAGGATATAAAGAGTGGTTAAATAAGGATAGCTCAGTGAGAAAATTTAGTGGAGAAAAGAGGCTGAAAAATTCAGCCAGAAGGTGAGAGAAAGAACGACACGGGGAGACCAAGCTTCAGTGAACAAGGCCCGCACTTTATTTTTCAAAGTAGTTTTTACACCTTAAGTTATGCATAGAGGATAATGGGGGAAGGGGTAGAGTCATGCAGTAAGCCAGGCTTTCTTCCTGCAAACTTATCATATGCAAAAGTTTAGGTGATTTGCATGATCTTCTGGCCCGGAGGCCTGTTAACATTTTAAGACCCTTTCTTCAGAAAACTTATTTTTCTCTAAAGGTGATTAGTCAAGCGCCACCCTCCAAAAGCATTAGATAAAGTTGCATTCCTACAGGGAAAAGGTGTGGTGGGCTGTAACAAGAAAAAGAATTAACTCAAGGGTCCAAGGTTACAAACATTAAAGCTACTACTTACACCAATTATATCAATCAATACACTGCCAGGGACACAGCAGGTAAGGGATATGGAGACTTAGCAGCAAACATTGGCCCAAAAAGTGAAAAACCCTTCACCAATACAATTTCTAATCAATCTTTTAACTGCTCAAAGAAATCTGTATTTAGACAGTTTAGAACATTTCATGCCTCTCACAGTTGGGAGGCTCTGAACAGTCACATGTGGCCAGAAAAACCTATTCAGGCAGGCTAAAGGACTTCCAAAGGAGTTTGTAGGTTGAAACACTGTCACACCCAGGAATTATTAACTGGAGCTGTAAGTTAACTCTTTTTTTCAGAGAGAGGTAGTGGGGGACAGCCTCCCGTAAAGTCAGAGGTGTAGGTGAGAGCACAAAGCAGAAAGTAGGCAGACTCTGGTTTTGGGGGTAGATGCTCGAGAATTTCCAGGGGGACTCCTGAGGCTCGATCCCGCCTTTGCGTATGCCGAGCCTCCTTCCTCATGACCTTTGCCACAGGCGGAGCTCCTCATGCCGGCTCCCGGCAGGAAGAAGTATTTGTAAATCATAAATCTGATTTAAGAGATTGTACATAGACAATAAAGTCTTCCCAGGTGGTGCTAGTGGTAAAGAACCTACCTGCTAAAACAGGAGATGTTAAGAGATGCTTGTTCGATCTCTGGGTCAGGAAGATCCCCTGGAGGAGGGAATGGCAACCCACTCCAGTATTCTTGCTGGAGAATCCCATGGACAGAGGAGCCTGGTGGGCTATAGTCCATAGGGTCACAAAGAGTTGGACACGACTGAAACAACTCAGCACGCACACATGCAGAGTATATAAAGAAGTCAACAACTCAACAAGGGAAAGGACATTTAACCCAATTAAAAATGGACAAAGGCTCTGAATAGGCATGTCTCCCAGAAGATACATAAATTCACAATGGCACATGAAGACACTCAGCATAAATTAGCTGTGGAGTAATGCAAATCAAAACCAGGGTGGGACTCTACTTCACACCTACTTGGATGACTATAATAAAAAAAGACAGAAAATAGCAAGAGTTTACAAAGTTGTGAAGAAATTGGAACCCATTGCTGGCATGGATATAAAATGAGGTAACCAGTTTGGGAAACAATTTGATAGTTCCTCCAAATATGAAACATGGAGTTGCCATATTGTCCTGCAATTCCACTCCTGGATTTGTCTCCAAGGGACATGAAAACATGTATCCACATGAAAACTTGTATAAGAATGCTCATAGTGGTTCTATTTTTGACTGTTGAGGAACCGTTTTTCCATAGTGAGTACACCATTTTATATTCCCACCAAGAATATACAAGTTGAAGTTTTATTATACCCTCTCCAAAGTTTATCTTAAAAAAAAATGTTTGTGGTAGCCATCCTAATAGCTGTTTTTCTAATTCTGTAAAAATGCCATTAGGGTTTTGATGGCGATAAGAACTACCTTATGATCCAACAATCTGGGTGTATATCCAAAAAAAATTGAAATCAGGTTCTTGAAGAGATACCCATACCTCCTGTTCACTGCAGCATTGTTCCCAATAGCCAAGATATGGAAACTAATAATATCTAAATGTCCATTGACAAATAAAAGGATAAAAGAAATGTGGTATACACATGTGATGGAATATTATTTATCCTTAAAAAAAGAAGGAGCTGAATAGGTGAATGGGCAGGCCCTTCACAACAGAAAAAATTCACACAGTAAATAAGCATAAAAAGAGATGCCAAACCTTATAGTTATTTGGAGAACTATAATTTAAATAAATAGTTTAATATCATTTTGGCAAATATGAAAAGCAATAGTTTTATAATATTAAATACTGAGTTTGATAAAGAGATATTACTATATAGACTACATAGACTATGGTGGAGTGTCAATTGTCATATAGTCATTGTGGTAAAATTTCCATTACTATTACAACAAAAAATGGCATACTGTCTGTCTTAACAATTTAAAAATTTGTTAAGTGTGTGCGCATGTAAGTGCACACTTACATGCGCACACAAGCACACTCTTTAAAGCAGTTCAGCAGCTCATTTACAGTTGGAAATCAACTGTAAAGGAAAAATCAGTTACTGTCTAAATGTCCAACATTAAGAGGATAGATAGACAAACACTGACATCTTATTTAAGGTGTAGGAGGAAAGGAGGAGAGGGTACAACTGCCAAGGCTCTGACATTCTGTGAATATGCCCTTTACCACCAGGTGATGGTAATACCCATGGAAGCAAGAGCAGGCTAAGAGTCCATTAGTCTAGCATCACTACGAACAAAACTAGTGAAGGAGATGGAATTCCAGTTGAACTATTTCAAATCCTTAAAGATGATGCTGTGAAACCACTGCACTCAATATGCCAGCAAATTTGGAAAACTCAGCAGTGGCCATAGGACTGGAAAAGGTCAGTTTTCATTCCAATCCCAAAGAAAGGCAATGCCAAAGTATGCTCAAACTACTGCACAATTGCACTCATCTCACATGCTGGTAAAGTAATGCTCAAAATTCTCCAAGCCAGGCTTCAGCAATATGTGAACCGTGAACTTCCTGATGTTCAAGCTGGTTTTAGAACAGGCAGAGGAACCAGAGATCAAATTGCCAACATCCGCTGGATCATGGAAAAAGCAAGAGAGTTCCAGAAAAACATCTATTTCTGCTTTATTGACTATGCCAAAGCCTTTGACTGTGTGGATCACAATAAACTGTGGAAAATTCTGAAAGAGATGGGAAGACCAGACCACCTGATCTGCCTCTTGAGAAATCTGTATACAGATCAGGAAGCAACAGTTAGAATTGGACATGGAACAACAGACTGGTTCCAAATAGGAAAAGGAGTATGTCAAGGCTGTATATTATCACCCTGCTTATTTAACTTATATGCAGAGTATATCATGAGAAACACTGGACTGGAAGAAACACAAGCTGGAATCAAGATTGCCAGGAGAAATATCAATAACCTCAGATATGCAGATGACACCACGCTTATGGCAGAAAGTGAAGAGGAACTAAAAAGCCTCTTGATGAAAGTGAAAGAGGAGAGTGAAAAAGTTGGCTTAAAGCTCAACATTCAGAAAATGAAGCTCATGGCATCCAGTCCCATCACTTCATGGGAAATAGATGGTAAAACAGTGGAAACAGTGTCAGACTTTATTTTTTTGGGGCTCCAAAATCACTGCAGATGGTGACTGCAGACATGAAATTAAAAGGTGCTTACTCCTTGGAAGGAAAAGTTATGACCAACCTAGATAGCATATTCAAAAGCAGAGACATTACTTTGCCAACAAAGGTCAAGGCTATGATTTTTCCAGTGGTCATGTATGGATGTGAGAGTTGGACTGTGAAGAAGCCTGAGCGCCGAAGAATTGATGCTTTTGAACTGTGGTGTTGGAGAAGACTCTTGAGAGTCCATTGGACTGCAAGGAGATCCAACCAGTCCATTCTGAAGGAGATCAGCCCTGGGATTTCTTTGGAAGGAATGATACTGAAGCTGAAACTCCAATACTTTGGCCACCTCATGCTAAGAGTTGACTCATTGGAAAAGTCTCTGATGCTGGGAGGGATTGGGGGCAGGAGAAGAAGGGAACGACAGAGGATGAGATGGCTGGATGGCATCGCTGACTCGATGGACGTGAGTCTGGGTGAACTCCGGGAGTTGGTGATGGACAGGGAGGCCTGGTGTGCTGCGATTCATGGGGTTGCAAAGAGTTGGACACGACTGAGCAACTGAACTGAACTGAACTGAACTGATTCACGTTTGGTCACTACTCTCCCCAACATTACCATCAGTAGCAGCATCAGTAGCTGCAGCATCAACAAACTTATTAACATCTAATTGGCATAACTTGCTTTCTAAATATGCTCTTCCTGTAATCACCACAAAAATCTCTTTAATGCTTTATTTATAATGCCCTGGAGACCTCACATGAGGATTCATTGTGGACTGAATTGAAGTTTTTAGATCAGTAAATGAAGCAATATTATTTAGTTTCAATAAGGATGGGGTATAATATACTCTTCACAAGGAATCTCAATTAGTTTGAGGTCAGGGGAGGTCTAAAAGGAGTTGGATACTCAGGTTCACTTACAGAAACTTCTTTCTTTAAGTGACAGCAGCTGCCTTTTCTTTTCCAGGGTTACCTGAACTTCTTGGGCTCCTTTTGTGATGAGAAGCTCCTTTATTTTTCTGCCTCTTCTGTATACATTGTAGATACAGAACAGCTTGCCTCGGGGAATCCTGCCTCTGCCTGAATGTTAAACCAAAGTGCCTTTGTTCAGGACCTTGTGGATGTCTACAGAAAGAAGAAATGAATACATCTCCACTCTTGGTTGGCCATTCCAGGAGAAATTTGCAGGATGAATGGTCTTTTTACTTTACTTCCTCACCTCCCCCCACCATTCTGGATACTGGCATCCAGACCCCATAAGACGGTTATTTTGAGACACAGTCAGCTGGCTTGCCGAATAAAGTCATATTCCTTGCCTCAACATCTTGTCTCCAATTTATTGACCTGTCGTGCTATAAGCAGAGCTAGCTTGGACTCGGTAACAAGCTCTGGCATGTATTTGTATCATACCCTGCTTTTGTTTGTGTATGTGTCTGTGTTAGAAATTGTGTGACTCGAGTTCAGTTTGGCTGAAATAACAGTGCTTAAGTGAAATAGAGGACTGAATTTATTGTTTCACATCTTGAACATCTGGAGGGATTAGCTCAGGGTGACTTGGTAGCTCCATGATGTCCTCAAGGACCTAGGCCCCTTTCCCCTTGCCCCTTCTCCAGTTCTGGCTTCCATCTACAACACTGTCAGAACACAGGCTGCTGGTCTTCAGTCACCATGTTTGGGTCTCAGGCACAAAGAACAGAAGATATGTGGCAAAAGGCAGCCACCAGCTTGGTGAGCTCCGTCACTGAGCTTTCTTATAGCTCCATTTTTAGACATTTTCAGTTTTTCTCAATTATAGATAAAGCCAAATCAGTAGTTTCCCCTCAGGAAGTCCCCAGAGCGTCCCTCAAATATACTGCACACTCCAACCAAAGCCATACCTTTGGGAACTCCCAAGTGAAAGTTGCTCAGTCATTTCTGACTCTGCGACCCCATGAACTATACAGTCCATGGAATTCTCCAGGCCAGAATACTGGAGTGAGTAGCCTTTCCCTTCTCCAGGGGATCTTCTCAACCCAGGAATCAAACCCAGGTCTCCCGCATTGCAGGCAGATTCTTTGCCAGCTGAGCCACAAGAGAAGCTGTTGGGAACTCCCAAGGTGATTGCCAAATAGATGTTTCTACCTCACCTGGGTCATTGGCACCTCCTCACATCTGGATCCAGGGAGGTGGCACCATAGGTATGAGTTTCCTCACTTTTTGTGGTGAAGGTCACAGGGGTGCTCCTGTCAATTGTAATATCACATACCCAGGACATGCTGCATCTAGATATCCAGAGGTCCAACTACTGTTTCCTACAGAGTCATACTGTGATTGAAACTGCTAGCTGCCCCCCAACAGTCAGTCCCTCTTCTTCCTTTATTTTAGAACATCTCTATTATCAAAAACAGCCAAGAGTCTGGTATTGGAATAAGGAAAACTACAAAGTTTTCTCCTTTCCTTCCTCCACCCATCACTGCTCCCTGCCCTCAGGTACAGAGCTGCCTGGCCCTGCAGCTTCCCAGGGGCTGCAGAAGATGGACTCAGGGTCTTGGAGCCCCAGCTGCAGGGCTGAGCAGAGCAGAGACAGGGAAGAAGCTGAGAGGATAGCCTGGGAATTGTGGGGGCCCAAAGCAGAGATGTGGCTGGGCCTCTGGGCAGAAAGACATTTCCCCAGAGCCTTTGATTTCTTAGCATAACAGTGACCTGAGCAAAAACTCCTGATCCCAAGATCTAAGAATCTCCTCTTCCAAATGCTCTGTAGCTCAACCTACAATGCTGGTCCTAGAGGAATTCCAGTCATTCTTAAGGCCTCCTTGGAGGAGACAGCGAGGAGCCGGGGAATGCCAATAGTGACCTGGCATGCATAGGTTGTGCAAGGACCATCTGCTCCTGTCAGAGCCGTAGTGGCTCATCCTGGAATCCCTGCATCCCCTGAAGGCAAGCCCAGGACAATCTTGTCATTCGTGTCAACTCCTCTAAGATGAGTCTAAAGTTAGGAGTGAGCCAGGGTGAAGGTGATGTGAGAGCAGGAGCCTCATGCAGGAGGCTGCAAGCAGAAAGAGGTGGGAGCTGGAGAGGCACCAGAGGAGAGAGGCTGGGGGGCCTAGAGGGAGAAGCTTGCCATATAAAGGAAAGAATGCTGTTGCAAATTAGGTTTGTTCCAATTGTTACCAGAATTAAATCCAGCCATTCCAGAAAGAAATTCCATAGTAACATAGTACCCTGCAAAGTTGTTTCCATTTACAAACACTTTGGAATGTCTGGTATGTGCTTATCAACTTTTTTGGGTGAGGGAAAATCAATATCTGTAAAGGGGTCTGTAACTTCTGTCTGCATCCTGCTTCCTGATGAAGGGTTGCCAGACCCTGAGAGTTTTCCCTCTGTGTCTGTACACCAAGCACCTTACAAGTCTGGAGAGAATGCACAGCACACGTCCTCTCTCCCCTGAATTCCTGGCGTGCACATGTCAGGGCTTAAACACAAAAGCTCAACAAGGGATAGACCATACCTTTTTATATCCAGTTCCAAAAGCAGAAGAAATGGTTTCTCACATTCTTTTAGCTTTCAGACTTTATTCAATATTTCCATGAGAACTAATTGAAAAACATTAATAGAGAGATAGCAGCATAAGCTAGATATATCTGGAAAAAGTTTGGACTCCATGGAGGGTTGACAGAAGCTCAGTAGTGATGTGCTGCTGGCAGAGGGGAGTCCCCTGTTCCAGGCAGAGCGACTGTCAGTGGGACCACAGCACGCTGCTTCTGGGTATCACGCTCCATCTTGGGCTCCCCGTGGATACAGAGTCACACTGCTGTGTTCCTCCTCACCCTCTGCCTCTGCCTAGAGGAACAGAGCTGTTCTGGGCCTGTCCTGTCACTCACAGTGGAGCTCCTTCACTTCTCAGTTGGACCATGAAGAATGAGTAGGTAATTTCTCCTCCTTCATCCCATCTCTAACCAGCTCTCTGGGTAATGAGGGATGGGGAAGTGAGAAAGACCACGTCCTAAAGAGTCAGGGAGCCTTTGGCATATTTTATGGCCTTTCTCGTTCACCTTGAACGGAAACTATCTGCTCTGGAGAGAATTTAAGAGACCTAAATTAAAGCTTTGGTAATGAGAACTCAATATATGCTGAGTCCCTCAAGCTCACTCTGGGCCTTCACATTATTTTTTTTAGGGAAATAAAGTCACCCAATGCCAGTTTTCCAAAAGCCAAATTTTTGCTCATTAAATTAGTTTCAGGTGAGTTGTCCATAAAACATATTTGTGTTTTATATGACTTGCTAGTTGAAAATTAGCTTGATTTAATCTATATTAATGTCTTCCATGGTTGTTTTTAAGGTTTAGACATACATATGTGGACTAATTGAAATCCGTCATTGCTGTAAAATATTCAACAGATAATTGTTCCAAAAATATGAAAAGAGAAAGGAAGCAGGATCTTGTAATGGAGAAGAAAACTCATGGTCAGAGATCAAGACTAAAGCGCTGGCCTAGGCAGGTGGGAGGAAGTCTCAGGAGCTGTGACGATGAGGTGAGGGAAGAGAGGAAATACCCCCGCCCCCCTCCCCCATGATGCCTGGGGAAGGAGCCAGAGAGGCACAGAGGCACCAGGGGAATAGGGAGAACCAGGCTGAAGGCAGAGGATAGTACATTCCTGATGTCAGGGGAGTGTAATCTCCTCGGTTCTGTCTCGTCACAACAAAGATTTGAAGCGAGAGATGTTGAAGCCCTCGGCGTGTCACAGCTCTCGGACAGTCCATGTTATAGTTTTTGGACAGATCAGTTTTATTTAGAAAATAAAGGAAAATACATCCTTGAGGCATGAGGGCATGCCAACCTAAAAGACGTAAAGAGAAGAGAGAGAGAGAACGAGAGAAAGAACGAGTGTGCGCACGCGGGAAAGAGACACCCCACCCCGGCCCTTTGGCTCCTCTTTTATATGTTTTTCTCCTCCCCCTAGGCCTGCCCTATGTAGATTGGGTCAGCCAGGAGTGCCGTTTGTTCTACCTGAGGTCCTCACTCCGGTCCTTGGACGTTCCTTGTTCTATTTTTGTGGGCTTTTCCCTTGTCTTTTAGCCACCGCCATTCTGGACTCCTTTTTCTTATTCTAACTACCTAACACTGATAAAGCCAGGGTCAGTGAAAAGCTACGCAAAACAGAAACTTTTATCTAGAGGATTGGGATTTAGAGTCAGGAAGATTAGAAAGAACTGTAAGGACAGAGAAATCATGTGACCATCAGCCCAGGAGTCCTCTCACTTCTGTCACCTGGATGAGGGAAATGACCAACAGACAGGCCTCTCTCCTGCAGGCATTTCCCCTCCAAATCATCCTCTTCCCTCATCAGAGAAACCTCGTGTGTGTGCGTGTGTGTCTAAATATAAATGTTAATTTTGTTTTATTATAAAAAGGGAAATGTGCTTTTTGTGGAAACCCGGAACATATGTGGACTGGAAAATACAAATAATTAGCAATGCACGGCCACTGTTGACTCTAGGCATTAGCATTCTTCCTCTATTTGCACTTTTATATATCTTTGATTTTAAGATGAAAGCAATACTTTATCTTGCTCTGTTCACTGATTTTATACAACAGGAAGTTTTGATTCCTGTAAAACATGATAGAAGCTTAGTTTCACATCTTAACCAGTTTTCCTCCAGGAAGTCATACAAAGCAAAAAGGAGCAAAGGATGCATATGAGTAGATACATACACACAGAGACATATATCTATATATAGCCCTACATGTTCGTGAATCTGGGATACAGAGAAAACCTACAGCTTCTGAATGATGTGAGGGTGTGGCCTGCACGGGCAGCTGTGGGTGGAGCCATGGGGAACAGCAAGGTCAGAGCAGCTTAGCAATGGCAAGCCTCAGGATAATCTGCCAATACTCACTCCCAGGACAGAGCTCCACCCTGAGTGGGAACAGCCATGAATAGGACTAAGATGAAGTTGTGGGTGTCTGTGGATCACTAAATTGCTCATGGCAGAAGGTCTCTGCCATGCGATCTTCCAGTGGCAGATCTCTGGAAGCAACAACCTAGCAAAGGGAGTGGAATGCAGAGGTAGATCCCCTGGTAGCAGAGGCCAGTGGCAACATGGAGCTGAGCAGTGTTTGGGGGTCTCAGGGCTGGCTGTAGACCTTCCCTGAACTAAATCAGATCCTGAGGGTCCAGGCGAGATGGCTACCGGTGCTTAGTCGTTTAGTCTTTCATTGTAACAACAGAAGGGGGAGCCCTTGAGCAAAGAAACGTGGAAGGCTAAACCAGGTCCATCCCCACCTCCAGGGCTTCCACAGAAACTTCCTGCTACAAGTTGGTCCAAGAAAATCCAACTTTGCAGAACTGTGTAACAAAAAGCCATAAACACAGAAACCATAAGGCATTAAATAGTGTGAAAAAGTACACTGAAGTTCATTCTTTAAAAAACACACAGGAGACAAATGTTGCAGCAAAAATGAAAAGAATAATCTATCATTTGAACATGAATGTTGCAATTTTCAGGCTTCCCTGGTGGGCTCAGATTATAAAGAATCTGCCTACAATTCGGGTTGATGGATTTGATCCCTGGGTTGGGAAGATCCCCTGGAGGAGAGCTTGGCAACCCACTCCAGTACTCTTGCCTGGAGAATCCCTGGACAGAGGAGCCTGGCAGGTTACAGTCCATGGGGTCACAAAGGGTCAGACACAACTGAACGACCAAGCACAGCATAGAATTACAATTTTCAGGGAACAATTGAAGTTATGACGAAAAACCACAAATAATAACAATTTGTTTACCAAGAACCTGACATGAGACAGACCCTGGTTGTGAGCATGGAGCTTTTAGTTGATCTTTGCCTGAGTCTTAATTTATAAAGGTGGCAACATGCAGGGGCTCTTGCACTTGGGAAACTTATTACTTTTATTTCCTAAGAGAAGTCAGCACACCTTGTCATGCAGGGCCACATGGGGGTGCCCTGGGTTTTGGAGGCAACAGCAGGAGGGAAAGGAAAACAGAGACCGTAACCCTTACTGTGTTTTCCATGGGAAAGGAAAGAGGATAGGAGCAACAGTTTAAGACTGTCGAGTTTGAATAATTCCAGCAGGCTTTGGGAAACAGGGACTGTCTCCAGTTGCCTGGTGCCTGGCCCTGGGATGGTTCAGAGCAAGAGAAATACATCTTTGTGTATGAGAGTTAGAAAGGAGATGGGGCATAGACTTGGGACTGGTTGGTTTGAATATGAAAGGTGGAATTAGCTAGCTCTGGGAGGGACAGTCTCTCCCCATCAGTGGTCCCTAAGATGTCAAAACATGATAAATAAAGGAAAAATATGTTTTCCATTATAAATATTGCAAAAAATATCATTATTACAGTAGTTTACTAAGAAAGGCAGATGATTAAGAAAGCAGTAACAGTAACTCATGTTATGGGTGAAAAAATTGGGGACCTGTTAGTCTGGGTGTCAGGAAAGATGTAAAAGTAGCATTTTGCTCAAATATTTATTGTTCCTTTGAATTCTCTGTTTTTCCAATTTTCTTTTTTAATAATACCCATTTATCTTTAAATACTTAATGTTTTACTTATTAATTTGTTTTACCGTCTTCTTATTGATCATATCAGATTTTGAAAGTTTCTAACTTGAGACTAGGGTTCCACACCAATATTCTGACTCCTGAATTTGGCTGCTGCCATGCCCAGTCTACTCTTTGTGTTGTGTTGAGTATCAGGGTTACTATCTAACTTAGGTGTTTGTGTTTCTCTCTCCAATTCAGTTGTGAACTCTGAGTGCAGGGGCTTAGGTTGGTTCATCAGTATTTTTCACAGTAACAGGGCAGAGTTGGTCACAGATTAAAGGTTAAGATGTGGGTGAGTTTGTTATGATACCTGTTCCCTGTAACCTATGACTTTATCCCTGTTTCTGTGAGACTCTCCTGTGAGTTTTGAATGCCTCGAGATTGGGACATTGTATTAGTGGAGTGACAGGAGGAGGACATTTCTAGAAAGACACTTGTCAGAAAACTCTTTTCCACCCCTATTTCAACTCATGCATTCTGAGCTGGCAGTCAAAGTTACCACAAAGTCAGTTAGTTCATGGTCTTTGAAGGGAGGGAACGCAAGTTTGAAATTTAGTCATCTTCCTTGTCCTTGTTAGAATATCATTCACACAAGTAGCAACTTTGTCATCATTAGGGATCTATTTTCCAGAGCAGATATTGCCAGAAGTGCCTTGTGATCAGATCAGATCAGATCAGTCGTTCAGTCGTGTCCGACTCTTTGCGACCCCATGAATTGCAGCATGCCAGGCCTCCCTGTCCATCACCAACTCCCAGAGTTCACTCAGACTCACGTCCATCGAGTCAGTGATGCCATCCAGCCATCTCACCCTCTGTCGTCCCCTTCTCCTCCTGCCCCCAATCCCTCCCAGCATCCAAGTCTTTTCCAATGAGTCAACTCTTTGCATGAGGTGGCCAAAGTACTGGAGTTTCAGCTTTAGCACATAAATAAATATATCATATGAAAAGAGTTAGATACCACAGGGAACTTTCTGTGAGTGGCAACTTCCAACAATAAATTTTCATATCCTAGGTGTCTATGATCTGGGACAGAAGGGCAGGTTTTGTTTCTGTGGAGTTTCTTGCTTTGTTTTTGTCAGTGTATTTTTTGTTTTATTTTTTAATTATGGAAAGAATTCCTTATGTACACTAATTTTCTTGTACGTTAAGAAAACTCACTTGTTTTCTTATTGGTTCCCACAGTCTATATGTGCCCATGTCTCCGTATGTGAATGTGTGTGTGTGTGTGCACACAGAAAGAGAAAAACATATTGAAGGAGAAAGAGGAAGAGAAAGAGAAATGGTGTGTGAGAAAAAGGAGAGAGGAAAGGAGAGAAACTTTCTAAGAAATGTTGCAAGTTAGTAGAAGTATAGACCAGCTTACAAAGCTTCTCATTGTGCATTCCAGGAGACAGGGCAGAGTTAAAGCACAGTAACAACCAAAGTCAATACTCCATACATAAAACTATTTTATATCCCCAACTCCATAGTCTAACCCAAGTACAAGGACAAAGATGGTAGCCTTTGAGATTCATTCTGAGGGCTTCTTAAAGTAGCAGCTCTGTAAAAGATGTTGGTGCACTGATTGAGGTGTTATACCCATGCATAGACTCATGGATTTGACTTAATTAAAAGTAAGGGCAATATTTATCCCATAAGGAGTGGACTGAAATCTGAAAAAGTGGTACACTGGTAAAGTCTAACAATGGGGTTTCTGAGACATGAATTGTCAGTTTCAATGGTGTAATGCTTTCAAATTGTGGTGCTGGAGAAGACTCTTGAGAGTCCCTTGGACTGCAAGGGAGATCAAACCAGTCCATCCCAAAGGAAATCAACCCTGAATACTCATTGGAAGGACTGATGCTGAATCTGAAGCTCCAATACTTTGGCCACTTGTTAGGAAGAGCTGACTCATTGGAAAAGACCCTGATGCTGGGAAAGATTGAAGGCAAGAGGAGAAGGGGTCGCAGACTCGATGGACATCAGTTCAGTTCAGTCCAGTCCCTCAGTAGTGTCTGACTCTTTGCAACCCCATGGACTGCAGCACGCCAGGCCTCCCTGTCCATCTCCAGCTCCCGGAGTTTACTTAAACTCATGTCCATTGAGTTGGTGATGCCATCTAACCATCTCATCCTCTGTCATACCTTTCTCCTCCTGCCTTCAATCTTTCCCAGCATCAGGGTCTTTTCAAATGAGTCAGTTCTTTGCATCAGGTGGCCAAAGTATTGGAGTTTTAGCTTCAGCCTCAGTCCTTCCAATAAATATTCAGAACTGATTTCCTTTAGGATGGTCTAGTTGGATCTCCTTGTAGTCCAAGGGATTTGTGTGCAATGGACATGAGTTTGAGCAAACTCTGGGAGTTGGTAAAGGACAGGAGAGCCTGACATGCTACATTTCATAGGGTCATAAAGAGTAGGACATGACTTAGTGACTGAACAACAACAAATCAATGGTGTAAATATTCCCAATGTGAAGATTTCAAGCTACCAAATTGATGACATTGAATTCAGAGTTAAGAAGAGATGCACACATTGGCTGTCCAGCTCACCACTGGATTTGGGGGTACCAGGCCAAACATGACTGCACTTTGGGAAGAAGAACCTCATGGCACCTAGTAGACCTTTCTAAAAGTGGCTGGAGCCCAAAGAAGAGGTAGGTCTAAACCCAATGTGGCCAAAAGACTCTTTCTCAGGGATGGACAAGATCAAATTCAAGACAGAGATTGGAAAGAAGGGCAATTCTTTTTCCCCCTCAAAAAGAATTTCAGGAGCTGTAGCACTAGAATATCTAAAGACCATGGGTTCCCCAAAACTTAGAAAGAGTGTGCTTTGTAGAATGCCTCATAGAACTGCTCCCAAAGCCCTGACTCCAGGCTGGGAGAGGGAGCCCCCAGCTCAGTGTGGAAAGAACAAGGCGGCCGGGGAATACCAGGAAGAATCCGCTTGTGCTTCACTTGTGCAGTGGCCACATTCTGCTCCTTTCGGAAGCCTGGCTCACCTGAGCCTAGTCCTGGAGCCCATATAAACTGTGTCCCTGCAGTCAGCACCTCATCTGTTGGCCTCCTCAGGGACGTGTCTGTGGCTGCCTGAGACCATGATGAGTCTTCTCTAGAAGCTGTAGGTGGGGTGGGAGAGAGAGGTGCTGATCAGGATGGAGGTGAGACTGACGAGTGATTTGGGGATGGGGCACAGTGGACTGTGGAGGAGGGAGACAAAGTAATGGACAGGACAGAGGGTCATGACTAAAGTTTTCTCTAAACCAAGAAGGAACCACCTGGGAAGAGTTGTCCCTGGGGTCAAACAATGGGGTGATAAGTGACCTAGGACAGCTTACAGTTCTGCAGCGACTGCTCTGCTGGTGCTGAGCCCATTGCTCTAAGGGAAACTTTCCCTGACTGTGCAGATCCCAAATTTATTATACAGATGTATGTATATGTACATATACCAAGGCTTTTCAGGTGGCTCTGTGGTAAAGAATCTGTCTGCCAGTGCAGGAGACACAAGAGATGCAGGTTTGATCCCTGGATTAGGAAGATCCCCTGGAGGAGGAAATGGCAACCCACTCCAGTATTTTTGCCTGGAAAATTCCATGGACAGAGGAGCCTGGCAGGCTACAGTCCATGGAGTCACAAAGAGTCAGACATGGCTGAGCAGCTGAGCTCACACACACACACACACACACACACATATGTATTATATATGTACTATATACACATACACACACACACACACACACAGTGGCTCAGCTGGTAAAGAATCTGCCTGCAATGCAGGAGACCTGGGTTTGATCCCTGGGTTGGGAAGATACCCTGGAGAAGGGAAAGGCTACCCACTCTAGTATTCTGGCCTGGAGAATTCCATGGACTGTATAGTCCCATGGGTTCACAAAGAGTCGGATGCGACTGAGCGACTTTTACTTTTCATATACATGTATATCAGGATATGACAGCTCTTCTACAAATTCCTGGAAAATATTTCCAGGTAGATTCAGGTATTTAGAATTGCAAAGGATTTAACATGTCTTTGAATTGCTATGAGATACCCATTCTAGTATTTCAAACATTGCTTGATTTCTTAGCTCAGCAGTCTTTTATTAACCACTTAAAAACTACAAATGACTCTAGAGGTACAAAGGTGGAAAAGACATACTCATTGTCTCAAAGAGATCTCTGCACATAATCTAGATATCCCTCCCCAACTTTGGGGATGGATTTTAAAATAAGCAAAAATGTAATGGCTCTTGATGCTTTTGAACTGTGGTATTGGAGAAGATTCTTGACAGTCCCTTGGTCTGCAAGGAGATCAAACCAGTCCATCCTAAGCTGAAACTCCAATACTTTGGCCACCTGATGCAAAGAACTGACTCATTTGAAAAGACCCTGATGCTGGGAAAGATTGAAGGGGGGAGGAGAAGGGGATGACAGAGGATGAGATGGTTGGATTGCATAACTGACTCAATGAACATGAGTTTGACTAAGCTCTGGGAGTTGGTGATGGACAGGGAAGCCTGGCATGCTGCAGTCCATGGAGTCACAAAGAGTCAGACACGACTGAGTGACTGAACTGAACTGAATGGCTCTGGATATTAAGTTTCTGGATCTGTTTCTATTTTGTCATTTACGTTTACTGAAATCCCACCAAGATGTCCTGTCAGAGGAACCAGCAGCCATGCCAACCCCCTCCCAAGTGCCCCTAAATTGTCCCACCCTTAAGCATCCCCCAAAGTGCCCACTCCAGTGTCCAACTCCCTATCCATCTCCAGTCTCTTCCTGCTGTGGCCCCACGTATGGGGGCTGCTGCCTGAGCCACACAGAACCTGTCTCTTCCACCAGCCCGGGCACCAGAGCCCCTACTGCTATGAATGTGAGTCCTCAGGGGGCTGCGGATGCTGTGATGGCCCTGGGGGCTGCTGCTGACCTTGACCAGACCACAAGAAACACTGAGGAAGGGCACTGGAAGAATGAAAGGACAAAGGACCTACTGCTGCCTGGTTTTACCCTCTTCTCTCATATCTTTCCTTTCTGGGCCCTCATCAGTTAAATAAACAGGGAAAATTTGCCTCTCAAAAGCCATCCATGTTATGCCTTGGATTTTGTATTCTATTGGCCTCATGTAGGTATCTGTATTTCTCAGATTGTTGGAAAAACTCTAAAGCCTTGCTTTTCAACTTTAAGCATTCCTTTCCCTATTTGTAGTTTTTATTCCACTTTTCTTCTCTTTTACCTAAATGCCAATCTTTTATCCCTAGATAGAAAGTCAGATATACTGAAGAAAAAACAACAAATTAATTCATGAATTCATGTTTAATGTATGCATATCTTCAAGAGAGTTTAAAATGTTGCCATTTCATGTAACGCCCATAAAGAAGGGTTGCCTAGAATTCCAAGATGAGTCTGACTTAAAAAAAAATATTAGCAGGGGGTAGGAGAAATGGGTAGATATTGTTCATAATATAAACTTTCAATCTGAAGAGGAATAAGTTCTGGGATCTAATTCAGAAGAATTGATGCTTTTGAACTGTGGTGTTGGAGAAGACTCTTGAGAGTCCCTTGGACTGCAAGGAGATCCAAAAAGTCCATCCTAAAGGAGATCAGTCCTGGGTGTTCATTGGAAGGACTGATGTTAAAGCTGAAACTCCAGTACTTTGGCCACCTCATGCAAAAAGCTGACTCATTTGAAAAGACCCTGATGCTGGGAAAGATTGAGGGCAGGAGGAGAAGGGGACAACAAAGGATGAAATGGTTAGATGGCATCACCGACTCAAAGGACATGGGTTTGGGTAGACCCTGGCAATTGGTGATGGACAGGGAGGCCTGGCGTGCTGCGGTTCATGAGATCACAGGGTCGGACACAACTGAGCGACTGAACTGAACTGAACTCACAACTTGGTGGCTGTAGACAATACTGTACTATATACTTGAAAGCTGCTGGAGCATAAATCTAAAATGTTCTAAGCATTAAAAAAATAAAAAATAAAAAAATAAAATGTTTTCAGCACTAAAAAAAATGGTAATTATGTGGTATAATAGAGATGTCAGCTAACACTAAGATGGAATCACATTTCAATACATAATTATATCAAATCAACAGGCTTTACAATTTAAACTTATACAATGTTACATGTCAATTATATCTCCATAAGACTGGAAAAATATTAATGATAAAAAAATAGCCATGTCACTGAAGTAGTTTGCACAGAAGATCCTATTTACTTGAATAAAACTGCACCTATTGCTTCATACATACATCTTTAAGGCAATCTCTCTCTCATTAAGGTAACAGAATAGTTACAACTTTTTCTGGGAACTGATGGAGAAAACTTACTGATCTTTGTGGCTGTTCTCACTAGTTGTGATATGCATGTACCAAAGTCTGGTTAAATAAAGCGCTATTGAAACCCAGACTTTTATTTTTAAAAGAAACCTATTCACAGAGACCCACTCTGTCCTAGAGCTGGGGAGCCCCTTTTTACAGAGCTCTGCTGGATTGGGGCTCCCTCTGAAGCAGAAGTCTTGGATATGGCAGATTAGGTGTTGCAGACCCATCTTGGCTTGTGGTCATGCAAGGGGGAGGAGGCACTGAAAGAATTCACTGAGAGGAAACACTGTAGAGCTGAGGTAGGCGTAGCTTGCACACTCAGGTCTTCCGAGAAACCTGTTTATAAATAAATCGAGTTTGTTGTTATTGTTCTTACACTTACCACCACTTGAAATTGCATATTTCTTTCTTTTCATTTAAATGCCACTCACTTTCTCCCTGAAGAAGACTGTATTCTATAATTTATACTATATAAGCTTCATGATGTCAATGTCCAGTCATGTGAACAGAGACCATTCTGGCTATTTGAAACAGAGAAGGGTTTAATGCAGGGACTTTGTTATAAAAGTCTTGGAATAAGACACACAAGTACTAAGGGTGCAAAGTGCAATATGATGACTATAGCTAACACTGCTTTTCAATACATAGAAAATTGTTAAAAGAGCAAACCCCACAAGTTTTCATCACAAGGAAACTTCTTCCCTTTATCTTTCCTTCTTTCTCTTCTTTTTATTGCTTCTATATGAGAAGATGGATGTTAGCTGAACCTATTGTGCTAATCATTTTACAATATATGTAAATCAAACTGTCATGCTATGGGCCTTAAATGTATGCAGTGATGCATGTCAATTGCTTCTCAATAAAATTGAAAATAAATAAATAAATACTTAAACTAAAAAAAAAAAAAGAAAAAAGAAAAGAAAACCTTAGAGAGACCGAAGAAGTAGAAGGGCTGCTTCGGTGTTAGCCAAAGATACGGAAGCGTCAGGGACAGGGCAGCACAGCCCAAACTCCTGTCTGCAGTCCTAGGACATGCTGAAGAGCTGTGCTTGCTCTGTAGGGCACAGGAAACAAAACCATACATCTTAATTCACTCATCCAAAAAAGCACTGTTGTGGTGGATCTCAGAATGCTATTTGAAATTCTGATCCTGCACTTCTTGAAATGATGTATTGGGACTGAGAATGTGTGGCAGACAGCGGCTGATGTGGCCAGGTGCTCTTTGATGAGGTTACAGCTTTTCTGGGATACAATTTATCTGCATTAAAATACAATCCCTATATTTTACCCTACACATCTGCCTTCAGTGTTTTTGCTCAGGGCTGAATGCAACTGAGGTTACAGTGTATACCTGATGAGGGATAAAAGACAGCTGTACTAGCAAAACTTATCAACATTCAATTAGTATTTGCTCACGTTAGGCATGTGCTTTGTTTCACAGTAATATTTGCTTGCACATTGAAAAGATATTTATTAGGTACCTATGTTACAAGAGCAGTTTTAAGACTTAATAATATGTGTGGGGATTCCTAAGTGACTCAGTGTTAAAGAATCTGCTTGCCAATGCAGGAAACACAAGAGATGCAAGTTTGAGCCTTTGGTTGAGAAGATCCCTTGGAGTAGGAAATGTCAATGCACTTCAGTATTCTAACCTGGAAAATTACATGGACAGAGGAGCCTGGTGGGCTACAGTCCATGGGGATGGGTAGAGAGTGACATGACTGAGCACACATGAATGCATGCAATATGCATGTGTGCTCAGTCACTCTAATGTAGATGTGAACAAAACATAAAAATTTCTCCCTCCTTGAGCTTATTCTAATATGGGAAGACAGATGAAAAACAAGATAAATAAGAAAAAAATACACTATTTGCTCATTCGGCAGATATGTTTTAAATGTGTCAAGCACCTGAGTAAAACATTATGGATACAACAGTGAACAAAGGAGATGAAATTTCTTTTGTGATACATTCACATTTTGATGGGAGAAAATGGAAACACTATATATGTAAAATGCATAATGCATTAGATGGCTCTAAATTCTGAAGAGAAAAATTAAGCTTGGAAGAGAGTCAGGAAGTGCCAGTGGGTCTGGGTTTTCATTTTAAACAGAATCAGCAGTGAAGGCTTCACTGAAATCATATTTGAATAAAGAGCTAAAGAATGTGAAGTAAACACATTAATCACTTCCAAAATGTTAG
The DNA here is from genome assembly GCF_019923935.1 of Bubalus bubalis. Classification (NCBI taxonomy): domain Eukaryota; kingdom Metazoa; phylum Chordata; class Mammalia; order Artiodactyla; family Bovidae; genus Bubalus; species Bubalus bubalis. Next base: position 18,198,036 of record NC_059162.1, on the reverse strand, counting down.
AACATTTTGGGCAGAGAAAAAAGTAAGAGCAAAGTTCCCCAAAGCAGGGTGCCTGGAGAGTCAGATGAGCTGCAAAGAGACCCATGTCACAGAGGGAGAGAGAGGGGGAGTGAGTGGGACCAGATATGAGGGATCAGGGAAGTAAGGGATGGAGTCATGAGGCCAAGTCTGTGAACCCCTTTAAAAGCGATTATACCAAACTGAACCAGGAGAAAATAGAAAATCTTAACATACCCTTCACAAGCATGGAAATTGAAACTGTAATCAGAAATCTTCCAACAAACAAAAGCCTGGGACCAGATGGCTTCATAGCTGAATTCTACCAAAAATTTAGAGAAGAGCTAACACCTATCCTACTCAAACTCTTGCAGAAAATAGCAGAGGAAGGTAAACTTCCAAACTCATTCTATGAGGCCACCATCACCCTAATACCAAAACCAGACAAAGGTGCCACACAAAAAAAGTAAAGTACAGGCCAATATCACTGATGAACATAGATGCAAAAATCCGTAACAAAATTCTGGCAAACAGAGTCCAACAACATATTAAAAAGATCATACATCATGACCAAGTGGGCTTTATCCCAGGGATGCAAGGATTCTTCAATATTCACAAGTCAATCATTGTGATACACCACATTAACAAATTGAAAGACAAAAAACATATGATTATCTCAATAGATGCAGAAAAAGCCCTTGACAAAATTCAACTTCCATTTATGATAAAAACCCTCAAGAAAGCAGGCATAGAAGGGACATACCTCAACATAATAAAAGCCATATATGATAAACCCACAGCAAACATTATCCTCAATGGTGAAATATTGAAAGCATTTCCCCTAAAGTCAGGAACAAGACAAGGGTGCCCACTCTCACTATTACTATTCAACATAGTTTTGAAAGTTTTAGCCACAGCAATCAGAGAAGAAAAGAAATAAAAGGAATCCAGATTGGAAAAGAAGAAGTAAACTCTTACTGTTTGCAGATGACATGATCTTCTACATAGAAAACCCTAAAGACATCACCAGAAAATTACTAGAGCTAATCAATGAATATAGTAAAGTGGCAGGATATAAAATTAACACACAGAAATCCCTTGCATTCCTTTACACTAGCAGTCAGAAAACAGAAAGAGAAATTAAGGAAACAATTCCATTCACCATTGCAACAAAAATAATAAAATACTTAGGAATATATCTACCTAAGGAAACAAAAGACCTATACATAGAAAATTAGAAAACACTGATGAAAGAAATCACAGATGGCACAAATAGATGGAGAAATATACCATGTTCTTGGATCAGAAGAATCAATATAGTGAAAATGAGTATACTACCCAAAGCAATCTATAGATTCAATGCAATCCCTGTCAAGCTACCAATGGTATTTTTCAGGGAACTAGAACAAATAATTTCACAATTAGTATGGAAATAAAAAAACCTCGAATAGCTAAAGCAATCTTGAGAAAGAAGAATGGAACTGGAGGAATCAACCTGCCTGACTTCAGACTATACTACAAAGCCACAGTCATCGAGAGAGTATGGTACTGGCACAAAGACAGAAATATAGATCAATGGAACAAAATAGAAAGCCCAGAGATAAATCCACACACCTATGGACACTTTATCTTTGACAAAGGAGGCAAGAACATACAATGGAGAAAAGACAATCTCTTTTAACAAATGGTGCTGGGAAAACTGGTCAACAACTTGTAAAAGAATGAAACTAGAACACTGTCTAACACCATACACAAAAATAAACTCAAAATGGATTAAAAATCTAAATGTAAGACCAGAAACTAGAAAACTCCTAGAGGAGAACATAGGCAAAACACTCTCCAACATAAATCACAGCAGGATCCTCTATGACCCACCTCCCAGAGTAATGGAAATAAAAGCAAAATAAACAAATGGGACCTAATTAAACTTAAAAGATTTTGCACAATGAAGGAAACTATAAGCAAGGTGAAAAGACAGACCTCAGAATGGGAGAAAATAATAGCAAATGAAGCAAATGACAAAGAATTAATCTAAAAAATATATAAGCAGCTCCTGCACCTCAATTCCAAAAAAAAAAAAAAAAAAATTAAAAAATGGGCCAAAGAACTAAACAGACATTTCTCCAAAAAAGACATACAGATGGCTAACAAACACATGAAAATATGCTCAACATCACGCATTATCAGTTCAATTCAGTTCAGTCGCTCAGTCGTGTCTGACTTTTTGTGACCCCATGAACTGCAGCACGCCAGGCCTCCCTGTCCATCACCAACTCCTGGAGTCCACCCAAACCCATGTCCATTGAGTCAGTGATGCCATCCAGTCATTTCATCCTCTTTGTCCCCTTCTCATCCTGCCCTCAATCTTTCCCAGCATCAGGGTCTTTTCAAATGAGTCAGCTCTTTGCATCAGGTGGCCAAAATACTGGAGTTTCAGCTTCAACATCAGTCCTTCCAATGAACACCCAGGACTGATCTCCTTCAGGATGGACTGGTTGGGTCTCCTTGCAGTCCAAGGGACTCTCAAGAGTCTTCTCCAACACCACAGTTCAAAGCATCAATTCTTTGGGTCTCAGCTTTCGTTATAGTCCAACTCTCACATCCATACATGAATACTGGAAAAACCATAGTCTTGACTAGACAGACCTTTGTTGACAAAGTAATGTCTCTGCTTTTTAATATGCTGTCTAGGTTGCTCATAGCTTTTCTTCCAAAGAGTAAGCATCTTTTAATTTCATGGCTGCAATCACCATCTGTAGTGATTTTGAGCCCAGAAAAATAAACTCAGCCACTGTTTCCACTGTTTTCCCATCTATTTGCCATGAAGTGATGGGACCAGATGCCATGATCTTAGTTTTCAGACTGTTGAGCTTTAAGCCAACCTTTTCACTCTCCTCTTTCACTTTCATCAAGAGGCTCTTTAGTTCTTCTTCACTTTCTGCCATAAGGGTGGTGTCATCTGCAAATCTGAGGTTGTTGATATTTCTCCTGGCAATCTTGATTCCAGCTTGTGCTTCCTCCAGCCCAGCATTTCTCATTATCAGAGAAATGCAAATCAAAACCACAATGAGGTACGATTTCATGCTGGTCAGAATGGCTGCTATAAAAAAGTCTATAAACAATAAATGCTGGAGAGGGCACAGAGAAAAGGTAACCCTCTTATACTGTTGGTTGGAATGAAAACTAGTACAGCCAATATAGAGAACAGTGTGGAGATTCCTTAAAAAACTGGAAATAGAACTGCCTTATGACCTAGCAATCCCACTGCTGGGCATACACACTGAGGAAACCAGAATTGAAAGAGACACGTGTACCCCAATGTTCATCACAGCACTGTTTACAATAGCCAGGCCATGGAAGTAACCTAGATGTCCATCAGCAGACTAATGGATAAGAAAGCTGTGGTACATATAACCAATGTAATATTACTCAGCTATTAAAAAGAATGCATTTGAATCAGTTCTAATGAGGTGGATGAAACTGGAGCCTATTATACAGAGTGAAGTAAGTCAGAAAGAAAAACACAAATACAGTGTGTGTGTATATATATATATATATATATATATATATGGAATTTAGAAAGATGGTAATGATGACCCTATATGTGAGACAGTAAAAGAAACACAGATGTAAAGAACATCTTCTCTGTTGGAGAAGGCAAGGGTGGGATGATTTGAGAGAATAGCATTGAAACATATATACTACCATATGTGAAGTAGATCACCAGTCCAGGTTTGATGCATGAGACAGAGTACTCAGGGCTGGTACACTGGGATGACCCTGAGGGATGGGATGAGGAGGGAGGTGAGAGGGGGATTTAGGATGGGGAACACATGTACACCCATGGCTGATTCATGTCAATGTATGGCAAAAAACCACTACAATATTGTAAAGTAATTAGCCTGCAATTAAATAAATTGATTTTTTAAAAACAAAAATTTCCAAAAGTGCAAAAAAAAAAAAAGATAAAGAAAGCGATTATAAGGACGTTGGAAGGAACTACATGATCTTATCATTAATGTCTCCATTTTGAAGATTGAAGAGAATGAGATTCAGAAAGTTCAGCAAGTTACCTAAGATCACTCAACTAAGGATTGGCAGAGCTGTGACAAGAACTGGGGACTCTCTGACAAGAAAAGGCATACATTCACAGGATTGCAGTTGGCCTTTTGTATGGAGGTCTTGGAAGTGTTGGGATAAACATGTTATTTGCACTGGAAGCACCAATGAAATGGTTGAGAGGGAGGGGTTCAAGAGGGAACACAATCCCCTGGAGTCTAACTGCAGGGATATACTGAGGGAACATGGAGCTTCTCTGCATTTCTTTGCATCCTGAAATACCAATGTGAGGCAGTTTTTATTTAAAATTACATAAAGGTATATTTAAGACCAAGTGCAACAAAACAGCTCTACAAAGTGGTAGTAAATCTGAGGGACTAGTTACTTGGTGTGTCTCATATAAGAATAAGTGGATTAGAGAAGGACTGGCAGAAGTTCAAGGAAACAATCCCCAGGGGGCCATTCCATGAGAAAGAGAAAAAACTGGGCACCAATGTTTCCTGGCCTTGCAACAAATGGCTCTGGTGCTGTCTTGCCCTGTGTCCTTGGCCAAGATACAGCCCATGGGGCTCTGAGACATGTGGTCTGGGGTTTTCATCTTTCAACAACCCATAGGCTTACACAGTGGGAATCCTGGGTGACCCTCCACCATGTATGTGAAAACACTTTTGGTTCTGTAGAGGATGCTTCTTAGGGGACTTGTATTGATTTCTCTTGTGATAGCCTTGGTGGCTTTGAGGGCAGGGAGGGAGGCAAGAAAGAGGCCAGGTGACGATGCTTCCTTAACAGGCCTGCTCAGTGGCCACATACTGGAATGTGCCCTAGGTGGGATTCAGAAATTCCTGTCTAGGATCTTCTCATACCTTGGCTGTGTGGCCTTGAGTAAGTTTCTTTCCTTCTGTGCAGGCCTCACTTACAATATAGGGGGTTAAGTCCATGCCTCTAAATGTCCTCACTAGCCCTCCATTCCATGATTCTACAATATAATCCCCCAGTCATCTAGGGGGAACCCCCAGTTGTCACTGGAATAATGATGGAGAGGATCTTAGAGCTGAGTCTGGAACAGAGACTCATGCAGACACAGGATCTAATGGAGGGGACCCTCATACTGTCTTCTCAGACACAGAAGTGACATTTTTCACTGGACATCAAGGTTCCTGTGCCCTCCACCTACTGGGAGGTGGCTTCTCACTTCCTCTTGCCACAGAAAAGGAAGGACTCAGATTTTTACCTTCAGAGCATCCACAGACTCTGATCAAAGAAAGCTCGCAGGAAGAGGGGCGATCCAGGCCCTGTCCTCAGAGAACAACATACCAACTTGGGTACTTCCCCCTCTGATTTCCTGGTTGGGGTTGAAATCTTGGTTTTGTTCACACACTCAGGGGCACAACTTCAAACACCTTACAGCACATACAGCTAATGCTGTAAAGAACTCTAGAGATAACCTAGCATACATTAGCTGATTCTCCAGGTGGTAAATCCTGAAATGAGCTAACCACTGGGACTGCAGAGAATGCTAAAGACCAGAAGATCTTCCTAAGAAGAACAGCTAAGCCAGATGACGATGACGCAGGTACTGACCCAGTTTATGGCGAAGACCAGCCCCATGACTTGTGTTAGTCCTCTGCACCTCAGAGATGCCAGGATTCTGAATCTGTGATTCTGTTATTCTGTGAATTCAGAGTTCTCTCTACCTATTACACTGTGAGTTTACTGGACTATTATTGCATGAGTCCACAGTCTCTGATTCTACGAGTTTGTATCTAAAGAGATAAACAGGGCCTTGTAGGGATAGCCCTCTGACTCATCCTGGCACTTACATCAGTCATCTGACAACTCTGCCTTGCCTTCCCAGCCTATAGAATATGTGGGGCACAACCCACCCACCTGTGGCACCTGGAAGCAGTATCTCTCGCCAGAGATGTCAGTGCTACCTGAACATGTCAAGCCCATTAGTAGAGTCTGACCCCACAGAGCAGGATGTTTGCCAATCAGAGCTCACAGATGACATGAGATGGAAAGACTGGTTAACAGCAGGATGGGCTCTCACTGCACAGAGGGAGGAGGTGATAGAAACTGCACTGTCCATGCAAAGCATCCCCATTCATTCATTCACTCATCTGGTCAGAGTTCTCCATGTCCAGTGCTAGAGGAAGGTGACATACAGAGAACATGTCCACAGTTTCCAACAAATGGAAATTATAGTCCAGTGGGAATTACTCCATGGACCACTAGGATGTGGATATATTTCCTTTCTAGAACAAGCCCTTATAGTCACAGGATATCATATCCAGAAAGGACCTCATCTAGCTCTTTATTTCAGAGTGGAAGAAGGAAAGGTCCAGAGATGGAGGGCACAGTGGAATCACACTGCAGGGCAGTGGCAGAATCAGAACCAGGGCTGAGTTCAACCTGTACCTGGAAATGTCTCTCTAAAATGCCTTCAAATAGCTGTACTTTTAGAGTGTTTTCTTCCTTGTAGAGTGGGGCTGTCCCATCCTATGTACAAGATAGTGGGCTTTATGAATGTGTCTGTTGAGTGGCTTAAAGGACTGGTTATAAAGCATTTTGGATTTTAACACTTGAAACATTTGCTGTGGTAGGAACAATTTGTTGTGGTAGGAAAAAAATTGAAATATAAACTCAGGTTCAAATATAAACCTGGGTTCTACATCTACTACTTCTAGCTATGGGAGCTTGAGCAAGTTTGTTTACTTATTTGAGACACTTATTGTAGGGACTAAATTTGATGAGTTATCCCATGTGAAGCACCTGGCCTTAATAAAACATCATCTCTTTCCTCTTCTGTTTATACAATATCAGGCCTGGGTGTCGATGAGCTTACAGGTCTTGGGGAAATTGAGGGTCCTTAATGGACAAATGCAGGAGTACCTCTTACCCTAGAGGCCTCAGGGCCCATGGTGGGACCTGGACTGGCTGATGTAGGGAAGTGGCAGTTTGGAACCAGTGCTAGTCTCAGGAATAAGATAATCTACATTGGGCAACCTAGCATGGCCTGGTGGGAAGAGTGTGACTCTGAAACTAAACATGCTTGGATTCAAGTGATGCTCTGTTGCCTACCAATGGCATGACCTTGGTGAAGTGTTTAGGCCTTGGATCTTAGATTCTTCTTCTTTAAAAATAGGGCAGGGGAACTTCCCAGGTAGTTAAGGATCTATCTTCCAATTCAGGGGATGTGGGTTCAATCCCTGGCTGGGGAACTAAGATTCCCACATGCTGCAGGGCAACTAAGCCTGCTCACTGCAACTACTGAACCCATGCACTCTGGAGCCCATGAAAGATCCTGAATGATGCAACTAAAGCTCCATGCAGCCAAATAAATAAATATTAAAAGATATGGTTAACATAGCCTATGTTTAAGGGTTATTGTGAAGATCAAGTGAATTAACACAGGTGAAGAAGCCAGGACAGCAGTACATTGAGTACGATAACAACATAAGTGCCTAATACATATATTCCCATTTCTCTCCCTATATCTACTATACTGGGAAGGGAATGGAGGTGGAGATTCAGATGCTTGTGCTAAGTTGTTTCACTTTGTGACCCTATCAACTGCAGCCTGCCAAGCTCCTCTGTCCATAAGATTCTCTAGACAAGAATACTGGACTGGGTTGCCATGCTCTCCTCCAGGGGATATTCCGAACCGAAGGTTCAAATCTGCATCTCTTATGTCTCCTGCATTGGCAGGTGGGTTCTTTACCACTAGTGCCATCTGGGCTTTTAGAGATTCAGGGAGTATATTATGTCCAGAAATAAAAGGCAACATGTTGTAGAGATAAAGACCATGGCTTATGAAAGCAGACTGCCTACATTTGAATTCTCGCTTTGTTATTTACTTGCTTTGTGACAAGGAGTAACTTCCTTAATCTTTTGGGGCCTCAGTTACAGGACCATCTATAAGTGAACATGTATTGTGAACTGTATGGCACATAAAAAGCATTCAATTAAATTCCCCCTGTTCTAGGTCCTTATGGATCTAGACCTGATGGTGAAGTCCAGGAAGCCTAGGATGAGGGAGTTTATAGGGCATGAGGTGGAGAGAAGAGGCAGCCTAGATATAGAGCCTGGGGCCTGGGATCATCAAGTATACATCAAGTTTCCCAAAGAACCTTAGAATAAGCTTCCAGTCCAGAACAAGCCATTTCTTGGGGGGCTTTGCTGCCACACTGAGGCAGAGACCACAGGGCCAAACTCTTTGGGTCCAACAACTCAGGCCAGCAGGAAGCACTATGGAAGCCCTCAGAAAGAACACATCACTTAGGCTGGGAAGATTCTGTGTAGCTTTTAGTACAATGTGTGAAGAATCGAGACTCTAATTACATCTTGAGCAAGTCCTTGAAGGCTCAGGTGACGTAGAAATCATTTCATGGTGGCAACTCTTCCAGGCATCTCATCTCTCATAACTCTTAGAAGAATAAGACTGACTAGTTTCATGAAGAAAGTGATAGGAATCATGTATCTTGTGTTCAGGAAAATTCAGTGTCAAGCAGAGACATGCCCTGCCTCTGATGATGGGCCAAGCATACTGGAGAGGAATCTCGCCAATGCGATGCCAGCCCTTGTCCTTGTGATCTCATGCTTCACTCAGATGCCAGTAAATTGCCTCATTGCTACCCTATAAAAGGTGTCCCCAACTGCCAGTTCCTCAGATCACTGGCTTCTTCCAGTCCTGCTCGATCAGCAAAGAGGGTAAGTCTATGCCTGGGACAGTGACACAGAAAGAAGGAGAGCCTTGGTGACACTTGGCTTTTGGGATGAGGGTGGTCAGGATGAGACACAAAGGGCAGTTACTGGCTGGAAGCTCAGAGTCTGGAGTGTGAGAGGAGAGGACCAGCTATAGTTCTGTGTGAGAGGGTTTTGTAGAGAATTGGGTCACCACCCTCTCCCTCTCTGAGTTCAGTTGTGCCATCCTTGGGTCCACTAATGAGGTGCAAGGATAGTACCACTGATCCAAAGAGCAAAAGGTGGAAACTTATTCAAATTTGTCCTACCTCTGTTGGGATTAGCTTGAGACTCAGGTTGATTCAGCTTCTGGTGATGTGAATGGAATCCCTGGGTCCTGTCTGACCAGGCAGGAGGAAGAAGAGAAGCATCTTGTGGGAGAGTTGGTGAGGAGGGGAAATCAGCTGGGAAATGACAATTTCCCCAGGAGAATTCATAATGCAGATGCTGGAGTGGGTGAAACGAGTTGCTTGAAGAGTTGGGTAGAAACATGGAGATCTCTCTATCAAACTCTTCCTCTTCATTTTACATTTTGGAAACAGAGTCCCACAGGTGAGCAGTGACTTGTGCAAAGGCAACCATCTCAGATAAAGTCACAAGAGCTGAGCCTAGGATCCCTGACTCTGAGTCTGTCCTAAAGCCAGATCTCGGTGCTTGTGACCTTCTCAAAAAGGCTACTGCTTACAGGCCATTTTATCCAAAGGGGAACCTGCAAGTTTCCTTGGAAGCCTTCTTAGATCTAATGACAACTTTCTTTTCAGATTTTGCAAAGCCACAGAAAGATGTGTGACCAGCAGAAACAGCCAGAATTCCCTCCATCTTGCGTGAAAGGTTCAGGATTGGAAGTTGTGCAGAGTACCAAATGTACTTCTGTAAAATGCCCACCTCCATGTCCGACTCAAACCTTCGTGAAATGCTCACCTCCATGTCCAACTCAAACCTTTGTGAAATGCCCAGGTCCATGTCTGACTCAAACCTACGTGAAATGTCCACCTCCGTGTACAACTCAAAACTATGTGAAATGCCCAGTTCCGTTCCAGACGAAGACCTATGTGAACTATGTAACTCCTTGCCAGACCCTAGTGAAGTGCCCAGCTCCAAGCCAGACGACCTACGTGAAATATCCAGCTCCTTGCCAGACGTTTGTGAAGTGCCCTGCTCCATGCCAGACGACCTATGTGAAATCCCCAGCCCCTTGCCAGACCCAGACATACTATGTTCAGACCCCTGCTCCTTCCCAAACCTACTACACTCAGGCTCCTATAAGAGGCTCAGTCACCTCATGTTGTGTCCCTGATCCATGCTCTGCTCCTTGTTCCACCAGCTACTGCTGTCTGGCTCCCCGGACCTTCGGGGTAAGTCCTCTGAGACGCTGGATACAACGACCCCAGGACTGCAACTCAGGATCATCTGGCTGCTGTGAGGATTCTGGATGCTGTGGCTCTGGGTGCTGCAGCTCTGGATGCTGCAGCTCTGGATGCTGCGGCTCTGGGTGCTGTTGTCTAGGAATTATTCCCATGAGGTCCCGAGGTCCTGCATGCTGTGATTGCGACGATGACTGCGACTGTTAAATACAGAAGAACAGCTCTGCTCCAGAACTTACCACCCTGCTCTACCTTCTGGGAGACTCCCCAGCTTCTGCTCCCCTCCCTGTATTCAAATCTCATTGCTTCACCTCCCTACCTTGCTTCGTTATTAAGGCAGCCTACCAGAGTTAGCGCAACTCCCAAACTCTGGCAAGAATAAAGCTTTGAATGCAGTTCACAGTGACTTCCTGTTTATTTGGTTCATATTTACACTTTTCTATCAGAAACTCATCTACCTTCCCCCCTCTACTCTTGTTTCTCAACAAGAGGAAACATCTAGCAGAACATGAACAAGCAGGCTGAGTTGGTACCCCCATCTGGGGACTCCTTTGCCTCCTAGAATACTGGGAATAAACTTCCCTATGCAAGTTAAAAGCTTCCCATGTGATGCTAGTGGTTAAGAACCTGCCTGCTAATGCAGGAGATGTAAGAAACACAGGCTCGATCCCTGGGTTGGGAAGATTCCCTGGAGAAAGGGCATGGCAACCCACTCCAGTATTCTTGCCTGGAGAATCCCATGGAAGGAGGAGCCTGGCGGGCTACGGTCCATAGGGTCATAAAGAGTTGGACACGACTGAAGCAACTTAGCAGCACGCATGTTATCAGGATCTGGGTGGTAGATTTGGGGGCTAAAGGACACCTCTCTTTTGCCCTCTGATCAATCTGAGGAGAGGGTATGGACTTGATGAGTCTGTCCTGGTAGCATGACCACTGTATGTAAACTCAGAGTTTGTCATCCTGAATGGAGAAGGGAGTGTGGAATCAGATCTTCCCAGGAGCATCACAGTTATGTCCCAGCTGCTGTATGAGTGGACTTGAACTCATGGTGGGTTTTATGGTTTATGTTTTCTCATCTGATAAGCTTGCCCTCCTGACACCATAGATTAAAGAGTTGAAAGAAGAAGCTAAAGCTGCCTGAAGCAGGTAGGCATTCTCTCTGTCAGCCCTGGAGAGACAGCCCAGGTAGTGAGTGGGAGGTTTCAGAGAGGAAGAAGCCTCATGGACAATCATTTGGGTCCCAAGGCCAGGCACACTTCCTCATTAGCACCTTTTTCTCCGTGGCTTTGCTAACTCTGGAGGGCTTGGGGTAAATTATTTTTTAGTAACTAGAGACTATAAACACACACATTAAAAGAAGAGGTAGAGGGATAAGTGATGTTCAAAGCAACCCTGCAAGGCCTGGTGCTTGAGCCCTGGAGACATGTTTGGTGAATGCATAAATGGATGCTTTTACAAGAACAGAGAATTTTGTGTTTGTTTCTAAGCAATCTCTTTTGAGTCACCCTGGGACAGAAAGTTGTCTGGACTCCTGTGCTGCCTTTACACATTGAAATCACCCGTGGCTCCACAATCATACTCCATCTCTCTGCTCAAATGCTATCAACTTGCAGCTCAGTCACTGGACACCTGCTCAGATCTGGGAACAGTCTTGTCCAAGACCATCATTTCGTCATGTACCACCATGTGGCACCTCAGTGTGGGAGGTCAGAGTGTAGCTTGTTCTGCAACTGACAGAAGCATCTAATGCTTTTCCCCCAGGTGGCAAAGTTGGTAAAGAATCTGCCTGGCAATGCAGAAGATGCAAGAGATATGGGTCTGATCCCTGAGTCGAGAAGTTCTCCTGGAGAAGGAAATGGCATCCCATTCCAGTATTCTTGCCTGGGAAATCCCATGGACAGAAGAGCCTGGCAGGCTATAGCCCACGGGGTTGCAAAAGAGTTGGATATGACCAAGCATACATGCTATAATGCTTTTTTACATTTGTTGTTTAAAAATCACTAAGTTGCATGAGCTATGTAAAAATTTTAACAGACACATACAGATAAAAATGAAACATTATCTTTAGACTTCTAATTCTACACCCTTTTCCAGGGTGTCCATGCTGCGTTTGGATTATATCCATTTAGGCCTTTTGGTTATATATCAACCACACGCAGCTGAAAAACTCCTGGAGTTCCCTGTGGCCTAGTGTCTGTGAGAATGGCATCCCCCAAAACTCCGTCCAGTATTGATGTATCTAAAAAATACTCTTGTAAATACTGTTGTTCATTCGCTCAGTTGTGTCTGACTCTTTGCAAACCATGGACTGCAGCACGCCAGTTTTCCTTGTCCTTCACCAACTCCTGGAGCTTACTCAAACTCATGTCCATGGAATTGGTGATGCCATCCAACCATCTCATCCTCTGTCATCCCTTCTCATCCTGCCTTCAATCTTTCCCAGCATCAGGGTCTTTTCTAATGAGTTGGCTCTTGGCATCAGGTCACCAAAGTGTTGGAGTTTCAGTTTCAGCATCAGCCTTTCCAATGAATATTCAGGGTTGATTTCCTTTAGGATTGACTTGTTTGATCTCCCTGCTGTAAAATATTGTAGGCAATATATTTCATAATCCACAACTTACTTGTAAAATCCCCATTTTTCTCTCCTCTTCAATTGTCCCATATTCTACAGCTGCTCAGAATATTCTCACTAAGCACTGCTAAATGCTCTACAACATCCAGAAATTGTGGCTTCTTTTATCTCTCTCCCCCTTTTCTCCTCGTCTCCCCTCCATGACCTGACTCAAGTCTGGTCCTAGTTGTCTAATCCTGGTCTCTTTGGTTCCTTTGTTAGTTTTCTCTGTATTGTGCCCAGTTCTGGGATTCTTCATTTCAGAGGGAGTGACCAGGAGCAAAATCCTCTCCTTTTCTCTCCAGATGTTATAACTCTTTCTCTGGCCTATCCTATTGATCTTGTATAAATAGGATAGAAGGGATCACAAAGCTTAAAAGGCAAATATATTTTTCTTTGGTAGGGAATATCAGTCAAAGGAAAGGCAGGGAGAAATACATGTATTAATAAATCTCTGTTATCTGTTTTAAAGATTTTCTTTTATTATATAGAATCACAGTATGTGTATATTACTCTATGATTACCTAGTTTTATTTAATAAATAAATATTGAACATCAATTTTGGTTAGTGCATACAACTGTATCTTACCATTACTTTTTGTTGTTTGTTTTCTAACATTGTGGCTGGTGATTTAGTTAACCATCCTCTTTTTCCCCCTTATGATATGTATTTTAGGCTCTCTCTGCCTCTCTCAGTCTGTCTCTGCTATTAAGGTCTTAATAAAGATGTTTTAAAGTTTTAAATGGAAATATAATACACAGAGAAGTACACAAATCATAAGCATATTACACAATGAACATACCTGTATAACCACTCCTTAGACCTCAGAAAGATGAAGCTCATGCTGAAAACAAGTAAACAAAAATCAAATCCCCATGAAACATGGGGCTAAATTTGGAGGCATAAAATGGAGTAGAACAGAAATATCTTCCTAGAACTCCAGAACCTTCAGGAGGGCTGAAGGTGTTATGTGTTAGATGGCTGTATAGAAAAGATCATGTAAAGAAAAGCTGCAAATGATAAAATCAAGGCTTTCAAGGCATCCAGGGCAAGTACCCAGGAGCAGTTCCCAATGAACACCAACACATGGCCATGGACACCCCCTCTTGCATTGGTCTCAGGAGACTAGAGACCAGAATTTGAGTAGCTCTCATGAACCTGGCCAGTCTGGAAGGTCTAGAAATGACTTTTACATCTGATTTTCATTCACCATCTCATAAATAGTTATTGGACATCAGTTTTGTTTCAGGCACCATCTCTACTATGTAGAGGTTTGCAACAGAGAGAAAGAATAAGCAATCAAAAATCCAATAAATAAATGAAAAGATGCACAGCTGTGAAGAAGGAGGGCCAGGGGTCCTGTCAGCACATATAATATGCAGATTTTACTTGGTCAGGGTGATCAGAAAAGATTTCTCTAAGAAAGTCAGCTTGATCTCAAGGTTGAGTAGAGTTAATTATAGAGCAGTGAGGGAAGACTCCGCAGATGGTGACTGCAGCCATGAAATTAAAAGACGCTTACTCCTTGGAAGAAAAGTTATGACCAACCTAGATAGCATATTCAAAAGCAGAGACATTACTTTGCCAACAAAGGTCTGTCTAATCAAGGCTATGGTTTTTCCTGTGGTCATGTATGGATGTGAGAGTTGGACTGTGAAGAAAGCTGAGCGCTGAAGAATTGATGCTTTTGAACTGTGGTGTTGGAGAAGACTCTTGAGAGTCCCTTGGACTGCAAGGAGATCCAACCAGTCCATTCTGAAGGAGATCAGCCCTGGGTTTTCTTTGGAAGGAATGATGCTAAAGCTGAAACTCCAGTACTTTGGCCACTTCATGCGAAGAGTTGACTCATTGGAAAAGACTGATGCTGGGAGGGATTGGGGGCAGGAGGAGAAGGGGACGACAGAGGATGAGATGGCTGGATGGCATCACCGACTCGATGGACGTGAGTCTGAGTGAACTCCGGGAGCTGGTGATGGACAGGGAGGCCTAGCGTGCTGCGATTCATGGGGTCGCAAAGAGTCGAACACGACTGAGAGACCGAACTGAACTGAGCTAACTGAGGGAAGACTTCACCAGGAAGAGGTAAAAGCCTGAACAAGGCTTCTGCAGGAGGAAGAAGAGTAACCAGAGTAAGGAGCTAATGGGAGAGGGTGAAAAATGAGGCAGAAGGGGCTGGAGGGCCTGGTGAGTCCTGCCACGTATGGTGTCAGTGGAGCAATCAAAAGGAGCTATTGGGAGATTTTAAGTGGTATGATTTGGTTCTATTAAAGTTTATTTCTTTCTGCAGAAGGAAATTCATATTTTTAAAGCATACAAAAGATAATCTATAACAATTGCCTAGTAGCATCAATTGACCTGGATGTGGCCAAACTCTGCCCTGTGTAGCTACCCATCTCCAGGTCTAGTTTGCACAGCTATGAGACAACAACTTGAGCGGTACCTTGAGTGAGATGCCTTCAAGTGTCATCATCAGGTGGCCTTCGCTTCCCAGCACAGGGACTTTCTCACTGCATGATTCTCACACTCTCATCTCTAAAACTGATGGGTTAGAAAGGTTCAGACTAGGGACTTCCTTGGTGGTCTAGTAGTTACGACTCAGCACTTCCAATGCAAAGGGCATGGGTTTAATTCCTGGTTGGGGAACTAGGATCCCACATGCACCAGGGCACAGCCAAAAAATAAAATAAAAAGTTCAGAATATTCAGTTTCAGGATATTTTCAGGTTAATCTAAAATTTTGCCATGACCTACTTTTTATAACTTAAAAAGTCTTGATGTGCCATGACTCCTGGTCCCTTAAATATATTTACAAAGGACTCATTGTGAGTGATTTAAAGAGAACAGCAAGTTCAGAACATGGAATCAAACCCCTGGAAAAACTGGGAAGAGGTCCTCTCCTGTACTCAGTGTTTGACAAGAAGGGAGAACATTGGCCAGGTCTTCAGTTGGAAGCTGGATGGCAAAAATGTCACAATCAGATGTCATTCCTCATCAATGGTATAAGCATCTCCACCCAGCTAATGGTTGCTGGTGACCTGATTAGCAAGTAGACTGTGAGACGAGTAGGTGCTGGAGTGGGCTAGGCCAAAGAGGAAAAGAGAGGGGGCAGGAAAGTGTGTTTAGCTCCAAAGGGCTGAGAAAGGCAGGCAATAATTCATAATCTCAGAGACCCCAGTGGTCAAACCTTGTGTTCAAGCCACAAGGATGCTCTATTGGGAAGTCTGATTATCTAAACTTCCTAGACTGGGGACTGTACAGGACCTGGGAACTAACCCCTATTTGACTTGATCTCCCCAGAGCCTAGCGTAGGGTGGGACTAAATATATTCTTGTCAATGAATTAATGAACCTTCTTCATGCATGCATCTGTCCTATGGGAATGTCTTTTATTATTTGAATCTATTCTGATTACCCAGGGAATGGGAGAGAAGACTCAGAGGCATAGCATCTATGGATTTCAGACGGAAAAATGTCAAGCTCAATGTGGGCTAGTGTCCAATGAACCTGTCTCAGTGCTAAGTACTCCATACACCACGTATCTGATCACCAGACTCAGGGAGCATCCTGCCCCATCTCTTCATTCCTACTCTGCTTCATTTTTCCTCCTACACCATTTTACTATTACTACTGTATCACATGAAAAGAAACCAACCCTGAATACTCTTTGGAAGGAACTCATGCTGAAGCTGAAGCCCCAATACTTTGGCCACTTGATGAGAAGAGCTGACTCATTGGAAAAGACCCTGGTGCTGGGAAAGATTGAAGGCAGAAGGAGAAAAGGGTGACAGAAGGTGAGAAGTTTGGATGGCATCACCAATTCAATGGAAAGAACTTGGGCAAACTCTGGAAGTTGGTGAGAGACAGGGAAACCTGGTGTGCTACAGTCCATGGGGTCGTGAAGAGTCGGACACCACTTGGTGACTGAACAACAACAAACTGTATCACATATTTATTTGTTTATCATGCTGCCTTCCTGATGGATTGGAGGCAACCTGAAGGCAGAATATATCTTAGTCACCATTGTATCACCAGTGCCAGGGACAATGTCTGGCATGTGACAAATAGTTAATACATATTTATTGGAAGAATGATTGAAGCTCATTTAATCCTCATTATTACCTAAGAGGTAGATACAATCTTTATCTTCATTTTCTAGCAGAGCGGTAGAGAGCCTCCTAGGGTGAAATAACTTGCCAAAGTCACACTAACAGTAACTCAGATTTTAACCCCGCCTGACTTCACAGTCCTTGTTCTCAACCAGTGGGGGCTTCTGCTCTCTACTCTAGAACTATATTGAAAATCTACTTCCTATCAAAGAGCATCTTTAATCTTCAACCTCTATTCTCTCTGTACTTCCTTTACCCTCTGGGTTGCCTTTAAATATTACTTGTAATGATAAAACTGCAACACGAAATCTAGTGTACTGGCTCTTTTTAAATTACAAAACAACTTCAAACTCATTTAAAAACACCGTTTTAAAAATAGTAGTGATGTTGATCTCAGGTGGGCTCTGCCTGCTGTGGCTTGAAGCAGGATCTCAGTTTTTCAACCAGAGTGTGAAGTCAGGCTATGAGAGAGAGTCATTTCCTAGGCAGGTTGATAAGAAGTCTAGGGGTCCGAAAGGAGAGAGGGGTCTGGAATTCTCAAGGAGGAGGAAAGGACAAACTTTTTTGTCTCTCTACATTCCTTAGGATTATATAACAATCATGTTTCTGCTTGAGGATAGCCTCTGGAAAAAACCTTCTGGCTAATCCTGTTATCTTAAGGTGTAAATTATGGGAGTAGGTCTAGTGAGGTCTTTACAACCTCCAGACATTCTTTTGATTCACTGTAATAACTAATTAGAGAGTATATAACACCATGACTAACACTAGCAAGGGGGTGCTCTTTCTATCCGCTTCTGATGCCTATGTCAGAAGCTTTCTCTATCTCCTTTATACTTTAATAAAATTTTATTACACAAAAGCTCTGAGCGATCAAGGCTCGTCTCTGGCCCCAGATTGAATTCTTCTCCTCCAGAGACCAAGAATCCTGGCATCTTTGTTTCATTCAGCAGCAACGTTTCAGCTATGGCAGTATGAGTATGGAATCCTCACCACTAAACCACTAGGGACCAGTGGCCAGTGACAAGACCTTGGCCCATCAACTTTGTAGAAATGAATTTCCACATAAAGAAAAATAGTGAAACAAACCAAGTGTTTAATAGGAGGAAAAAGGGTAGACACACGTGTGGGCTCAGAGAGAGTTGCCCACTTGTGGTCATTTGAATTTCTTATGGGGCATTTCTTCTGGGTTCCCTTTGGCCAATCATGCTGCTTTGTGTGGTTCTGAATCCATATTTGGTATATCTCAGGGTCCTCCCCTGTGTGCACACACATCTCTTAGCCAAGATGGATTCTAGTGAAGAAGTCTATGGGTAGGTTGGCATCACTTACTATGGGGTGGTGTCCCTTCTCTTTTTGACCTCAAAGGTACCTTCTGCACATACATAGTTGGGAAGGTCTCCTTGACTTCAAGAATGAGGACTATGTGGGCTTTTATCTCTTATCTAGGCAGGGTTCAGCTTCTCCCTCCTGCTATTTTAGAGTATCTGTCGGAAAGGGATGGACTCCAGCTCCTCAGCCTGGGGCCTATCTATTATCTATCTCCTGCCTCAATATCATTACTGGTCAGATGAAGTAGGTGAGGTTAAGGGAGGTTAAGGGACTTAATCAAGATGACTAGTATGTGGTAAGGCAGACTTCCAAACAGGTATTTTGCACAGAGATCTCATTCTTGTCTTCATGACAGCTGTTGTCCCCTTGAAAGCAAAGTGTTAGTCACTCGGTCATGTCCAACTCTTTGCCACTCCATGGACTGCAGTCCACCAGGCTCCTCTGTCCATGGAATCCTCCAGGCAAGAATACTTTTTGCAAGGAATAATTTCCTTCTCCAGTAGATCTTCCCAACCTAGGGATCAAACCTGGGTCTCTTGCATTACAGGCAGACTCTTTACCATCTGAGTCACCAGGGAAGCCTGTTGTCTTCTTGGGTCCCTCCATTTTCTGTGTCATTCTCTTTCCTCATCCTTCTGTTCCTTGAACCCCTTGATTCTCATGTTCTGTTCATATTGCAGAAGACATTTGGAATAAACCTTCCTCCCAACATGACTCTTCTAAAGGTCTGCGTTTGCATCATTCCCACAACTGGGGACTTATAGCCCAGGAGGAAACCAAGGTAGTTCTGAAAAGCCAAGGCAGAGGTGGTGGCCTTATATGTCAGGAGTTACTTAACTTACTCACACAATGGAACTCTTCTCTTCAGTTTCCATACCCTCAGGAAGGGTTTATTCACTCCATGAATAAACACTGTTGGATACAGTCTCTGTTGTTGGTGCTGGGTACAGGGAACGTGCTAAGTCCTGGGACACTGAGATGGAGAAGGCACGGTCTCTGCCTTTGAGAGGTTTACAGACTTTTGACTGAGCTAGCATTTTAAACAACCAAAGTAAAATGATAAATGTGGCAAAGGAGGTACAAGACAAAGGAAAAATGCTTAAATTACCTTGGAGAAGGAGGTTAAGGTCAAAACAAACTATGAAATCTTATTATGAAAACTAGGCCAGAGATTGACAACACTTTGGCCAAGGAAGGTATAGTATAGCATCACTTATGTGTAAATGTAGTTGTTGGAACAACTGAAAACTTACTATGTAAGTGTTTCCCTCCAGAGATGATTTGCGTTTGCTTTTTCCAGGGCTCCAGAGGAGTCCTGTTTTAGGACCATCCTTAACAAAGTTCCTGAGGGGAGGTGCCTGGAGCACAGCAGCAAGTCCTTGCAGCTGGTTTTCTTCTTGCTCAGCCTTACCCTGAGGGAGCCCAGCAACTCCAGGAGGGTCCTCTGTGAGACCTCCCACCCTGGCAGGAGAGGTTCTGGGCGCTAATTTTTCTCACAAAGCTGGGTCACCAAAAGAAAATGTTGAATATGTTAATTTTATCCTTAGGGTGAAAGTAGCTTTATTACTCTGCTAATCTCTTTGGTTCCTATTTTCTTTCACTTTCTCTTTAGTTTTTCTGGTAATTCATATTCCTAAATCGTGTGTGTGTGCATGCACTCATATACACAAATGTGATTAAGGAATATAGAGTAAGTCCCCTACATACAATTGAGTTCCCTTTGAAGAGCATGTTCGTAAGTTCAATTTGTTCATAAATCTTACAAAGTTAGCCTAGGTACCTAACTAACACAATCAGCTATGTAGTACTGAACTGTAATAAGTTTATAATACTTTTCCCACAAATACTATGTACATAGAAAACAAACACAAAAAGTAAAACATTTTTAATCTTACAGTACAGTATCTTGAAAAGTACTGTAAGTAAAGTAGTAAAGTACAGCTGACATGCAGGGGCTGACACAAATATTGGCATCTTTGAAAGTTTGCAAATTGAAGGTTCATACGTAGGGGACTGGCGCTTCCCTGGTGGCTCAGATGGTAAAGAATCCACCTGCAATACAGGAGACCTGGGTTTGATCCCTTGGTCAGGATCCCTTGGAGAAGGGAATGGTTACTCACTCCAGTATTCTTGCCTGGAGAATTCCATGGACAGAGGAGCCTGGCAGGCTACAGCCCATGCAGTTACAGAGAGTCAGACAGGACTGAGTGACTACGCATGCACATGTAGGGGACTTACTGTATATGTACATATGTATATATTATATTATATATATATACATATGTGAACATAAGTATATAGATTGTGTTACATCATTTTTGTTGTTTGTTTTTGAGTAATATAGCTCACCATTATTGAAACTCAAAGGTTAGATCCAGGTCTTTTATTAATGAATTCTGTTCCTCAGAACACAATTACCATAAAATTCAATGTAAATAAAGATTTCCAGAACTTAAATATACCAGGAAACAGCATTTTATGAAATATAGCATTGTAATGGTCCTCATGACCATTGTGTTTACATAAAGTATCTGAAAAGTCTTGCTACAGAAGCAGTTTTACTTGATAAAACTTCATTATTCTAAACTAATTTGATTATAAAATTTCACCCAATGAGTATGTGTATATCATTTTTAACTGTTTGATGTGCATGAAATTAAAAGATGCTTGCTCCTTGGAAACAAAGTTATGACCAACCTAGACAGCATATTAAAAGCAGAGACATTACTTTGCCAACAAAGGTCCGTCTAGTCAAAGGTATGGTTTTTCCAGTGGTCATATATGGATGTGAAAGTTGGACTATAAAGAAAGCTGAGCATCAAAGAATTAATGCTTTTGAACTGTGGTGTTGGAGAAGACTCTTGAGAGTCCCTTGGACTGCAAGGAGGTCCAACCAGCCCTTCCTAAAGGAAATGAATCCTGAATATTCATTGGAAGGACTGATGCTGAAGCTGAAAACCCAATCCTTTGGCCACCTGATGGGAAGAACTGACTCATTGGAAAAGACCCTGATGCTGGGAAAGATTGAAGGCAGAAGGAGAACGGGACGACAGAGGATGAGGTGGCTGGATGGCATCACCGACTCAATGGACATGAGTTTGAGTAAACTCCAGGAGTTGGTGAAGGACAGGGAAGCCTGGAGTACTGCAGTCCATGGGGTCACAAATAGTTGGACATGACTGAAGGACTGAACTAAACTGATGTGCATTTACAGAAATGCTGCATTAAACACGTGGATTATCACGTAGTTTCCCAAAGAGGATATTTGTTTCTACAAGTTCCATCCTTCACATCATTAAGTGATATGGAATCAGAAATCACTGTATCTTTAAAGATCTGAGCTACTTTCCCAGTTGAGGTAAGACAAAGGATCCACATTTATTTCCAACCCTTTTAACCTTCAAATGATCACAAAGTTTCACACACTTGGGATATTTTTGTATGCTTGGGCCACCTTATGACACAGCTATGAAAATATTTGTTGATGTTAATCACAGATGCAGGAAAAAAAAAAACATTGAGTATCTACTGTGTGCTGGGCATTGATGAGATATTTTTCCATTATTTAATTCAATAATCAGTAATAAAAAATCCCTACAATAGTCAAGTGATGACTATCCTCCCAATTCCAACAATCTGAATACAAAGCCCTTTATAGGATAAAGTATATCAGATAAAGCTTACACAGAAGATTCCTCTAGTGTGGTAGAGTAGAAAGAACACAAATGCTCCTAGAGTACAACGTTTTCTTTACTCTATGCTGTTAAGTGAACATCAACAAGATATTGAACTTTTTAAAGTCTTAATTTTCTTTGCTTGTGAAATAGAAAGAATATTACCAATCTTGTAGTGTTATTGTGAGAATTAAATTAAATAGTACATATAAACTATCTGAGCCACTGTGGACATTCAACAGTTGGGTTCCCTCCCTCTCTATCTGCTCTCTTCGATGGTTATTTTGTGTCTTTCATCTAATTCATGACATCTTCTTTCCCTTTCCTATCATATCTCCCATGTGGCAAAGAGTGTCCTGAATTCTGGTCAAGAGGGTTTCTTTAAGACCAAAGGCACTTATAGCCAAGCTCTGTAATAAAATGAGTCCCCTGCCTCTGTAATGGCAATGGGAAATGGCAGATTGAGCTGTACTGATGTGGCTGTCTGACGGCGGGAGGGGTATGGGGAGGGGGGAGTGAGGGGGAAGGAGGTTGTCCTACAAAGGGCTAAAAAATTAGGCATATAAGGAAGGTATTAGAAAACCAAGCTGAACTTCAGTTCTAATTCAGAAAAGGCCAGGAAAAAGAATTCTTCTTGGTGATCTCTGAAGATTCCAGAAATATAGTAAATTGCACAATGTGTATAACTCATGCTTCATTATCAGCCTCAGAGTGGTGTAGGAGAATGTCATAAGTCATTTCAGTCATAATCACTGAAAAATGAAAATGGGTCATGAGTCAGAAAAGAAGTATAGGATTCTCCTAAGATTCAGGGTAAGAGACCCGTCAAGACCTTCACCATGTCATCCCAGGTTCTCAGCATAACAGGACAGCTGGAGAGGAGCACTCCAGAAGTGGTTAGTGTCTGAGGCAGCCTTCCTGTCCTGTGGGGAGGAGGGTAATGTCCCCTGATCTCATACTTATGCTTCACCTGTCATCCTCTATGACCATTACAAGTCAGGACATCTGCTCAGCACATAGGGACTCAGTTGTGGCATTTCTACTGGTGTGTATGTGTGTATGCCTCTGTGCATGCATACTTTGTGTATGGGGCATACTTCACTCTATAGCCTGAATCACTGTGTTGTGCTTCAGATATATATCTATATCTATATCTATCTATCTATCTATCTATATATATATATACATACATACATACATACACATCCCCATGACATATTTGTTTTACAAATGGAAGTTTGTATCTTTTGAACCCCTTCAGCCATTTTGCCCACTTCCAAACCCAATGCTTCTGGCAATCATGTTAAATGCAAAGAGTTGTTCATCTCTTACCCCAAATCACTTCATATTGCCACCTCTTCTCCATTGTTTTCATAATACTATTACTCTAATTCTATAGAAGATTTTCACTCCCAGATACACCCTATTTGCAAATCTTTGTGTCTCACTTACACACTGTACTTATCAATAGAGATCTCTACATTTTTATACCTACCTTTTCTGTCTCCACCTCTGTTCATTTGCATTGCTTGGACTCTGCCTCCAGATAGTCACACCTTAGTTTCAGAGAGAATATAGCCTTGCCTATAATCATCTCTGTTTGCCTCACATTAAAGTTTGTGGAGTGCTTGTCTGTTGGGCCTTCTAGATAAAGTCCAGCTCTGAAGATAAGGGTGGTTTCCAAATCTCACTGAATCCTCCCTGTTACCTAGTACACCACTTTGCACAGAGAATGGGTTTCCTGAATGGTGTAGAATGAGACACACCTAATCCTCATTCTTCTTCCTTCTTTGTCTTCAGACATCTCCAGCTACTGCCTTTGTTGAGTCCAACAAGGAAAATAGGACAATAAGCCAAGGAAATCATGTTAGGAAGACTAATACCTATTTTTAAAAATACCAAAATATTGAACTAATCATATTAGCTAGAATAGTAGTAGTAGTTATTATAGGCTTCCCAAGTGGCAAGAATCCTCTTGCCAGGGCGTGACTGAGTTGGACACGACTGAGCAACTGAGCACACAGTAGTTGTAGAAGTTGTTGTTGTTGTTTAGTCACAAAGTCATATCCCACCTTTTTGCAACCCCATGGACTATAGCCCACCGGGCTCCTCTGTCCATGGGATTTCCCAGGCAAGAATACTGGAGTGACTTGCATTTCCTTCTCCAGGGGATCTTCCTGACCCAGGGATTGAACCTGCATCTCCCGCACCAGCAGGCATATTCTCTACCCCCGAGCCACTATGTACGCCGAGTTATAGCAGTAGCTACCACTTTTTGAGCTCCCACCGTGTGTGGTACTATGCTCCGTGCTTCGCAGGCAAGATTTCACTTTATTTATACAGATGAGCAGAACTATGATGCTCTTTTGTGGACAACACAACTGTAGCTTAAAAAGTATAACTCATTTAAGATGGCACGGAGAAGTATGGATTCCAGCTTAAGCCTGACTCTAAGACTGTCTTTTTAAACTAATATTCTGAAACACCTCCAAGTTGTCTTAATCAGGACACTCATTTTTGTCAATCCTCTGTTCTTGCAGTGTCAGCTCTAGCGTCCTGTGACCGGAGGTATGCTTCGAGTCAGTATTACCATCACTTTTATTAATTAACATTAGCTTTTCAACAACTCTTTCTTAAAAATCCCAGTGTGAATTAAGGCCACCTCCTTTTGAATAGCTATAGTTCTTTGAATCAGCACCACATATCTCATAGCCCATTTGGCTTCATGACCTTATCTCAACTGCTATGTATAAAATTAAAATAGTCGCTTCTTCACTCTATTTTTTCTACTTCATTACTCATTTGTCTTTTTAAGTTTCTTGACATAATGACCTCTGCTTTTTCTATGGTGTTTCTTTCCAAAACTTCTATAAAATCATTCCAATCCTCACCATTAAACTGTTCCAAAGCACCGTTACCTTTGTTGTTGTTTAGTCATGGTGGCCTCTCCTGTTGCTGAGCATGGTCTCTAGGCATTTGGGCTGAGTAGTTGTGGCTCTCAAGCTTTAGAGCTCGGATTCAGTAGTTGTGGTGCATGGGTTTAGTTGCCGTCTGGCAAGTGGGATATTCCTGCACCAGGGATCAAATCTGTGCCCCCTGCATTGGCAGGTGGACTCCCAACCACTGGACCACCAGGGAAGTCCCTGGTATATCTATTTTAAATATTGTAGTGTGTACATGTCAGTCTCAAACACCCAATCTATTCCAGGACTCGATTTCTTAATTAGTTTCATGACCCACTATTACCTATTGAGCTGGTGAGAGACAAAGGGATGGAGTTATAGCCAGTCCTCTAGAAATAGTCCCAGCTTAGTTAAAGCAAGCCACACCTACTAAAACATCTGGGCCCAGGCAGTAGAGTGGGTCTCACATGCATGCGTGCCTGCTCAGTCGCTCAGTTGTGTCCAACTCTTTGCAACCCCATGGACTGTAACCTGCCAGGTTCCTCTGTCCATGGGATTTCCCAAGCAAGAATATTGGAGTGAGTTGCCATTTCCTTCTCTAGGGGAACTTACTGACCCAGGGATTGAACCCATGTCACCTGCATTGCAGGCAGATTCTTTACCACTGAGCCACCAGGGAAGACCTATATTCCACCAATACCCTTAAACTTGCCAATCTCAGGATTCTGTCTATAGCAGTTCACAAAGTGGGCAGCATCTTCTGTTTCAAAAATTCTTTCCCTGTTTTTTCCAAAGTGCCATGACTTTCTCGTGATTCTTCCAACTAGATACCTCAATTTTCTTTCTCAGACTCCTAAATGTTTACATTTTCTTTGCCTATCAAAAGTTGGAATACTCCCGAAGTTCTGTGCCTAGCCTTTTTTGTGCACGTGTGCTTTCCTGTAATGACCTTATCTCCTTGCCCATCTTCATGTGGTCTAATTATCCAGGAACCAGTCCAGTTTGTATTAGGCCGTGCTCCTTTACATATGCCTATTAAACCTGGCAAACTCATATCACAGGATTTCTTCTGTTTTCTTAAACTGCCCTGACTACAGTGTGGGCTCATCAAAGTTTAGATAGAGATGTTTCCCTATCCACAGCAGTTTTCTAGATAGTAGATGCTCACATAATGTCAACTTAAAGGAATCTACATATGTCTTATTTTATTTGTCTTCCTTATAAGTATCACATAAAGAATGCAATGCTTCAATGGTAAAATGAGCTATTCTAGTTCCCAAGCACGTTCAGGCCTCACCTTCAACCCTGAAGCAAAAAACCTATTCGAAATCCCAGGCTCCTTCACATCTCAAGTCTCCTCTCCCCTGAGATGGCATCACTATCCCCTCTGTGCGTCCACTTCCTTCCAGGAGACATCAGACTCTTCAAGGACAATATTTTCATGCTTACTCTAGATCCCCCCTGGTCCTCATTCTTCCTACTTGATTTTATTGTCACAGATACTTCTTCCCATTATACTCTCAAATAATATATTTCTCAGGAACTAATATCCAGGATTAGTGGAAATAATGCTACATCTCCCTGGGAATCTATCTTGCTACAAGGAATCCTGGAAGCCAACAGGCTGCCATGCTGACTGCCTGAGTCTGCCTCAGGGTCTCATAAACATCTACCTTCTTTTTTCCTGATGTTTAATTTTCATCCAAAGTTTATTGTTCCAGATACTGTACCACACACATACTACAGAGACGGATGGCTTTTAAAGGGTTCTGAGTTTAGATAGACGTGTAGAAAGACTGCAGGATAACACTGAGCCCAGAGCTATGAGGAACATGAACAAAAGATCAAGGTCGTATGACACACAACTCACAGTTCACTCCTTACAAACTCATCCTCCAAGACTACCAGCTCCTGAAGGCAATCTGCATCATCACCGTGTCATTGATATCTTGCAAAATTCTGGACCCAAGATAGAAAATGCATGATTATTGGCCTAATTATGAATGAATGCATGGAGGGGGAATGGCTGGCTGGGAGCAGACCTGGGAAGCACATGGCTAGCAGTCTCTGGCTTCTGGGATTCCTCTAAGTCCTATGTGAGGAGATTCTGTATCTCAGGCACTGGGAATGTGAGGAGTCACTCACCCCAGGTTGTGAAAGTGACTGCTCTGCATCCCTAGGCTGGGTCTCACCCTTGGTAAGCCACCAGGCCCAGGATAAAAGGGCTCCAGTGTTGGGCTCTTCAGTGCTCAGCTCTGTTGGTGACAGTTCCCACCCCTCCACTGACCAGGTGAGTGCTTTGAAAAGGAGACTCTGGGGACTGGACTGCAAAGGAGTGAGCAGAAAAAGGAGGGGGAGGGGAAGGGTCTCTGGGGAGTGGGAACAAAGTGAGGGATTCAGCAACCTGCAGAGATGCTGTGGTCCAGGCCTCTTTAAAGAGCCTGTCAAGCCATCCTCAAATAAATATCTGGTGACAAGCAGACTGTAGAGCTGAGAATATTCAAGGTTGGTGGGGAGGGCAACAAAAAGCCCACCACTGTGGGCTGCCAGGCAGAAGAAGAGAAGAAGGAAGGAGAAGAAGCAGGAACATGGGGTTAAACTGCCAAGACTTGAACTGTAAATATCTTTTTTCCTCCTTGTTCTCATCCAATAAGGGTTTTCAGAGATGACAAGCATCCACTGGAAATGCTTAGGAATGATGGATCCATTGTGGGAAGGATTCTGAACTATGGCCAGCAGTGCTTCCAAGGGGCTGGGAAGCCCAATATGGGGTTGACTTTGGGCCCCATGTAGGGAGATGGTTCCGAGTCTTTCGGAAAGAACAGAAAGAAAGAGAGAGAGAGCTTTACTGCTGTTGTTTCACTTCCTGTCAGTTTTCAGATTCTGTTTGTAGCTCCTGCTCACAAAGTAGCTTGTCTTGGCTGAGGAGTCAATGAACTCCAGGGTATAGGGTGTACCTGCTTGTCACTTGTGTGCTGATGGCTTTTTGCATTTCTCCCTAGGTTTACTGACTTCCTCTGCAAGATGTCCTGCCAGCAAAGCCAGCAGCAGTGCCAGCCCCCTCCCAAGTGCCCCACCCCTAAGTTTCCTCTTCCCAAATGTCCTGCCAAGTGTCCCCCCAAGTGCCCACCCCCATGTCCTCCCCCAGTCTCCTCCTGCTGCGGCTCCAGCTCCGGGGACTGCTGCAGCTCAGGGTGTGGGGGCTGCTGCCTGAGCCACCACAGGCGCCGCAGGTCCCATTGCCACAGACCCCAGAGCTCCAGCTTCTGTGGTGGTGGCGGTGGCCAGCACTCTGGGGACTCCAGCTGCTGCCACGAGTCTGAGGGCTCTGGCTGCTGCTCTGGGGGCTGCTGCTGATCTCGCCCATAAGGACTTGTGACAAGCAGAGTTGGAACCAAAGTGCTGAATGCCCGCTCCAGTCTGCTGCTCACTATCCTCTCCCTCTGTGCCCTGCAGACTGAGCTGCTGAGATCTTCCCATGGAAACATCTGCATTTTCCCTAAATATTTCTGGCCTCCTCATCTGAGTTACAAAATAAAAAAAACCTTCCCCACTGAGCCCACCTGACTTCTTATTTATTTTTGTCAGCAGCACCCAACAGGTCAGAGTTAGCAACATGTGGCTCAGCCCTGCCCTGCCTGGGGAAATCCTGGTTCAGGAGTTGTGGGAGGTCACCTGGTCTACACTCACAGGGTGTCCCTGGAAGGACCTCTGTTGACCTTTCCTGTACAGAGAGGCCCACTCTAACCTTACAGATGCCATTTGAGGATATCCACCTTCTGTGGGTATGCTTTGTGCATTCATGGGTGCTAAGTGACTTCAGTTGTGTCTGACCCTTTGCAGCCTTTTGAACTGTAGCCCACCAGGTTCCTCTGTCTGTGGGATTCTCCAGGCAAGAATACTGGAGTGGGTTTCCATTCCCTTCTCCAGGGGATCTTCCCAACCCAGGGACCAAACCCAGGTTTCTTACATCTCCTGCATTGGCAGGCAGGTTCTTTATGACTACTGCCACCTGGAAGTCCCCGGAGTACACTTAAACTTTCTCCAATGTTATTTCTATTACTCCATTAAGTTTTAAATTAATAGATACAATGATTATGTCTCTAACTGTTCATATTAAGTGATTAAACTGCTAGTATTACACCCAACAGTAAAAACCTGGAAGCAAGCCAAATGCTCATCAAACGGAAGGTAGATGAGTCATTGTGAGATATCCATACATGAATGAGCTGAAGCAACACACCATGAAGTGACAAAAGCGATTCCTAAAAGATTACATGCAGCATGATACCCTATTTTAAAATTTAAATATATCCTTTTAGGTTGTTGTACATATATGGCTGAAAATTATACAAAAAGGAAAATGAGGTATGGATGAAAACTTTTTTCTTTTGGACTAATATGTACTTTGGGTGGGGAGGAGCATGGTGAGGAGTGCTGGGAAGAAATGTGTGGTCAGAGGTAACATAACTGTCAACATCTTAGCTCTCTTTTTGGTGGGCTCCCCATTTTTTATATTATTAAATGAATGAATGATTGAACAGACAGACAGATCAGTGAACTAAATAAAGTGAGCATGTGCAGAGCAATGATGATAGTAAGCCTTGGTTCAAGGATTCTGATTTCTCTAATTCTATACATTTAAGGTCCTGTTTTTCCAAAAATGTATTATATTCATTAACTTATATACTGTTATCATTTGATTCTCATGACTCTTTAAAATATATTGATTCTCTGTTAATTTTATAAGTAAGGAAATTGAAGTTCAGAAATGTTAAATAATTTGCCCTAGTTCACGCAGTAAGAATACAGCCAGATCCCTCTCAATCTGTGAGCCTTCCCTTCCTGCTCTCTCCTATCTCCCTACCTCTCCTGAGCAACATTATCTACTCCTGTGACATCAGTTAACATTATCACAGTGATAGCAAAGAAGCCACTTCTCAGAGAGCCCTTCATTGACCCCTGAACCTAAAATAGCTGCCTTGTCACTCAAGCACATTACTCGGCTTGATTTTCTTCATATCACTTATCACCAATCCATAGTTTCTTATTTACTTACTTTTTTTATGCCTCTCTCTTCTCACCTTAATGTAAACTTCACCAAGGTACAAGCCTTGTTATCTTGCCCAATGGCATCTTTCCGGTATCAAAAGTGGAATATTGTGGAAGTGTCAAAAATATTTTTTGGTTACGTAGCTCCTAGGCTCAGTGGTAAAGAATCTGCCTGCAGTGCAGAAGTTGCAAGAAATGAGGGTTTGATCTCTGGATCAGGAAGATCCCCTGGAGGAGGGCCTGGCAACCTGCTTCAGTATTCTTGCCTAGAGAATCCCATGGACAGAGGAGCCTGGCGGGCTATAGTCCAGAGGGTCACAAAGAGCCAGACACGACTCAGGTGACCTAGCACACAGCACGCAGCTCCTAGGTCAATGTATAAGGTCCATGCATGTTTCCTGGGGGTTTCCCAGGTGGCCCTAGAGGTAAAGAACCCATCTATTAACACAGGAGACTGAAGCGACGGAGCATGCACATACTTGTTTCCTGAGCTACAGATTTGTTCATTTGGCAACCTTTTAGATTTCACCAATGAAGCGTTTCATTGTCATCCCAAATTCAAAGTTTACAGTAGAAAATCCATTCCTAGCCCTCCATTCATCAGACTTGTTCTACATGGACTTTAACTCAATGAATAGTATCATTATCTGCCCAGTTCAGAACCTGAAGACATCCTGGATTTTTGTCTTTCTTATGACCCAGTGTCTCTTAGGTGGTCACTGGCAAATGAATGGTAGAAATATTATTAAATTAAATGACACCCATCAAAAGTCAAAGAATGGTTTTTATAAAATGATTATTTCCATTTAAGTAGATAATACCACTAAGTAGAAATACTTAAGTAAAACATTAAAAATACATTAGGTAGAAATACCATTAAGTAGAAAATACCACCATTTAGGTATTTTATTACATCATTGGAACCCATGGACTGTATCCTCACCAGCCTCCTCTGTCCATGGAATTCTCCAGGCAAGAATGCTGGAGTGGGTAGCCATTCCCTTCTCTAGGGGATCTTCCCAACTCGGGGATTGATCCTTGGTCTCTGGCATTGCAGGCAGACTGTTTACTGTCTGAGCCACCAGGGATACCCTTCATGGGTAACACTGATGAATTAAAGAGTATGTATTATCTCAATAAAATTTGGGTTGTATGATCTTGAAGTTAGTCATTGACTTCTCTGTGTTTAATGTACTCTTCTGTCAAAGAGGCTAACATAGTTAGGGTTAAAGGAGAGCTGTAAGGGTTAAGTGAGTTAATACATGTAAATAAACGGCATAGGGTAGGACAGTAACTTTTGCTCTCCTGTGACACAAAACCCTCAGAAACACATTTATTTCATGGAGTGCAGTTCCTTTGTCAGAACCATCATGATCAAGCTCATCTATATCACTAATGTCAGCCTCATCATCATGAAATGGCCACTCCCATCAATGACGCTGGTCCTCTGATCCAACGTTCACAACTAAGCCTACATTATTCACTTCCTTTCTGAATATCTAAAGCTCCTGTAATCAGTTCCACACTCAACTGGATACTGTCTTAATACAATTTGAAGGTATTTTTAGCTTTTGGTTTTGGGGGGCAAGCCCCAAGAAATGGTCATTTTCTTGCCTTTATCCTTCCTATTTTCTTATAAAGTTGTTCTTCACTTTTCAATTATTAGCAACTTTAAGCTGATTCACCAATAGAAAGATTAAATAATGACTTCTGTCCTCACATATCCAGTGAAATCAGCTACTCTGAAGTCACTGTTGATGTTCTAACAGAACATCTAACAGACAGACAGAACATCTAACAGAACATCAAATGGAGCAGACACTCACTGGGGCAATTATCACGTTTTCCTTAGAATTCTCTTTCTTTGAATAATGATTGACAATGTTTATGCTGGGTCCATTCTCTTTCCTTATCTGCCATCCATCAGTGAAGTCTTGGATCCTAGTTCTGATGACCACCAAGACCTCATCCTTATCATATAATCCACTAGGTATCAAGGCAAACCATTCAATATCACAGTAATCCAAGTCTATCCCCAAACCAGTAATGGTGAAGAAGCTGAAGTTGAATGGTTCTATGAAGACCTACAAGACCTTTTAGAAATAACACCCCCAAAAGATGTCCTTTTAATTATAGGGGACTGGAATGCAAAAGTAGGAAGTCAAGAAACACTTGGGGTAACAGGCAAATTTTGCCCTGGAACACAGAATGAAGCAGGGCAAAGGCTAATAGAGTTTTGCAAAGAGAACGCACTGGTCATAGCAAACACCCTCTTCCAACAACACAAGAGAAGACTCTACACATGGACATCACCAGATGGCCAACACAGAAATCAGACTGATTATATTCTTTGCAGCCAAAGATGGAGAAGCTCTATACAGTCAGCAAAAACAAGATCAGGAGCTGACTGTGGCTCAGATCATGAACTCCTTATTGCCAAATTCAGACTGAAATTGAAGAAAGTAGGGAAAACCACTGGACCATTCAGGTATGACCTAAATCAAAGTCCTTATGATTATACAGTGGAAGTGAGAAATACATTTAAGGGATTAGATCTGATAGATAGAGTGCCTGATGAACTATGGATGGAGGTTCGAGACATTGTACAGGAGACAGGGATCAAGACCATCCCCATGGAAAAGAAATGCAAGAAAAACAAAATGGCTGTCTGGGGAGGCCTTACAAATAGCTGTGAAAGGAAGAGAAGAGAAAAGCAAAGGAGAAAAGGAAAGATATAAGCATCTGAATGCAGAGTTCCAAAGAATAACAAGGAGAGATAAGAAATCCTTCCTCAGCAATCAATGGAAAGAGAGGAGAACAATAGAATGGGAAAGACTAGATATCTCCTAAAGAAAATTAGAGATACCAAGGGAACATTTCATGCAAAGATGGGCTCAATAAAGGACAGAAATGGTATGGACCTAACAGAAGCAGAAGATATCAAGAAGAGGTGGCAAGAATACACAGAAGAACTGTTCAAAAAATATTTTCACCACCAAGATAATCATGATGGTGTGATCACTCACCTAGAGCCAGACATCCTGGAATGTGAAGTCAAGTGGGCCTTAGAAAGCAACACTACAAACAAAGCTAGTGGAGGTGATGGAATTCCAGTGGAGCTATTTCAAATCCTGAAAGATGATGCTGTGAAAGTGCTGCACTCAATATGACAGCAAATTTGGAAAACTCAGCAGTGGCCACAGGACTGGAAAAGGTCAGTTTTCATTCCAATCCCAAAGAAAGGCAATGCCAAAGAATGCTCAAACTACTGCACAATTGCACTCATCTCACATGCTAGTAAAGTAATGCTCAAAATTCTCCAAGCCAGGCTTCAGCAATATGTGAACCGTGAACTTCCTGATGTTTGAGCTGGTTTTAGAAAAGGCAGAGGAACCAGAAATCAAATTGCCAACATCCGCTGGATCATGTAAAAAGCAAGAGAGTTCCAGAAAAACATCTATTTCTGCTTTATTGACTATGCCAAAGCCTTTGACTGTGTGGATCACAATAAACTGTGGAAAATTCTTCAAGAGATGGGAATACCAGACCACCTGATCTGCCTCTTGAGAAACCTGTATGCAGGTCAGGAAGCAACAGTTAGAACTGGACATGGAACAACAGACTGGTTCCAAATAGGAAAAGGAGTATGTCAAGGCTGTATATTGTCACCCTGCTTATTTAACTTATATGCAGAGTACATCATGAGAAACACTGGGCTGGAAGAAGCACAAGATGGAATCAAGATTGCTGGAAGAAATATCAATAACATCAGATATGCAGATGACACCACCCTTATGGCAGAAAGTGAAGAGGAACTAAAAAGCCTCTTGATGAAAGTGAAAGTGGAGAGTGAAAAAGTTGGCTTAAAGCTCAACATTCAGAAAACGAAGATCATGGCACCTGGTCCCATCACTTCATGGGAAGTAGGTGGGGAAACAGTGGAAACAGTGTCAGACTTTATTTTTCTGGGCTCAAAAATCACTGCAGATGGTGATTTCAGCCATGAAATTAAAGACAGTTACTCCTTGAAAGGAAAGTTATGACCAACTTAGATAGCATATTCAAAAGCAGAGATATTACTTTGCCAACAAAGGTCCGTCTAGTCAAGGCTATGCTTTTTCCAGTGGTCATGTATGGATGTGAGAGTTGGACTGTGAAGAAAGCTGAGGGCTGAAGAATTGATGGTTTTGAACTGTGGTATTGGAGAAGACTCTTGAGAGTCCCTTGGTCTGCAAGGAGATCCAACCAGTCCATTCTAAAGAGATCAGTCCTGAGTGTTCTTTGGAAGGGATGATGCTAAAGCTGAAACTCCAATACACTGGCCAACTCATGCGAAGAGCTGACTCATTGGAAAAGACTCTGATGCTTGGAGGGATTGGGGGCAGGAGGAGAAGGGGATGACAGAGGATGAGATGGCTGGATGGCATCACCAACTCGATGGACGTGAGTTTGGGTGAATTACAGGAGTTGGTGATGGACAGGGAGGTCTGGCATGCTGCAATTCATGGGGTCCCAAAGAGTCGGACACAAATGAGGGACTGAACTGAACTGAGGTATCAAGTTCCTCTCCAGTCTGAGTTGCATACCCTCCCCTAAGCCCCAGTCTCATCCAGGGCTTGTCTAACAGAGGAGTCGTGTTTTACTTATCTGTCTTCAAATTGGCTTGTGATAGCCTTCAAGGCAGGGATGATTATCTTTCATTTTGAGTAGTAGAATGCTTGTTTCAATGTAGAACACATCACATTTCATTAATTAGGTCTACTTGTATCTCATTTCAGATTTGTCAATGGCAAAATATGGATTTTCACACTTGAGTATTGCCTATCTTCAAATATGGTCTTAAACAAAAGCCCAGTGGAATAACCCATGACTGAGTGGCAGAGCTTGTCACTTGCCTGTCACCAACCCCTTCCGATCTCCGATGGCCTCTCATATCACTGTCTCTATCCTATTCCTCAATCCCTCATGCTGTTTCCTGACCATTGATTAGCTGCTCTTTGAATCCTCTTCTCTGGCTAGTGACCTGAGCTTTATTCCCTTGGCTGGCTTGCTGACACATACTCAAGTCTCATCTGATTGTTATTCCCTTAGGCATATGTACCCAGGCCTAATAAATGTACTATTTCTGAAACATTGATAGGTGATGACATCCATGGTCATGTACATTTGACTCAGTGTGTGTCCTGCTTTAAAGGACTTCTCCAGCCCAACAAATGGATCCCGAGACCCAAGCCTCTTCACATGTGTGTCGAAAGGCAGACATCATTCATCCTTTCAGACAGTAATCAGTAACTTACTGCTTTGCCTCTACCCATCCTGTGAGCATTCAGTGGGGCTTCTGGGCATATGCAGATGAATAAAAACCAGTACAGTTTCTGCCCTAAATGTGATGTCCCTCTGGAAGAGCACAGACAGATGCAAGGACTCGGCACTGTATGAGCCTACCCATGAGTTATGGGGCCACCGCTGTAGCACGCCACAAATTGGTTTACGGGGCACTGTTTACACGTATGTCCTCCAGGCACCTGTCTCATCTTTGTGGAAACAGAGTTTTGTAAAATTCCTGTCTCAAGACAGAAAATACACGAGTATTCAAGTAATGAATGAGCCATTATTAGATGATGACAAGTAAAACATTTCACATGTGACCAGTGCGTGGTTTCCTTCAGGGGATGTCTGAAGCCTGAAGAATGGTACCCTGAGCCACAAGTCTCTGCCCACTGGTACTAAAACACAGTTCTTCATTCCTCTCTTAATCAACTAAGCATCGAAATTCATCTTTTCATCACATCTACCCATTCTGTTTGTGAAACTACAGAGGGAATGGAACTGAATAAAGTCCAGATTTATTCATAAATAAAGATTCTGTCCTCAACAGATTCTCCATCTGGAAGAGCGGGAAGACAAGCAAATGTACATGATACTGTTCTGAGTTAAGAGCTGTTAGAGGCTGTAGTAAATTAATACAAAGTGTGTCCTCAAGGAAACTCAGTGGCTCTTGAAGAGAGCAGCATCTCATAAAATTCTGGGCCCAAGATAGACAGTGTATGATTATTGACCAAATGAATGAATGCATGGGTGAGCTAGTGGGAATGGGGAAAGGCTTGCTGGTGGCAGGCCTGGGGAGAGGATGTCTGACAGGCTCTGGCTTTCTGATCCCTCTAGTTCATGTGCAAGGAAATCCTGGTGCAAAAAGAATCTTATCATCCCAGGTTGTGAAACTGACCACTCTGCATACATGGGCAGTGCTTCATCCCTGGGAAAATATCAGGGCCTGGATAAAGGGGCTCCAGGGAGAGAGGAAGGAGTCACTTTACAGGAGTGGTGGTGGGAGTTGGGGTGGGCTTAAGGATCCTGCAACTTGCAGAAGTCTTTGTTCACAGTATCATAATTTTTTAGTTTATTCATTAAAAAAAAATACCATTTTGGGGGGGATACATCCTACTCCCATTTGATATCTTTGAGATTAAGGATCAGAAAATGAGTGCACTACTTTGTGTCCTTTGGGGATAAAAAGGCTTATGTCAGTGGGTTTGGAGGCCATATGTGGAGTTGGCCATCGTACCTCAGGGGAAACAGGCTGAGGAGAAACAGCAAAACAGGCTGAGGAGACAGAGTATTCATTAAGGTTTGCTTACCTTCACATCAGTTTCCAGGTGCCATTGTGGTACTTGATTCATGAACCTGCTATTTTTAGGGGAGAGATTTCTATGAAATCCAGGGGAAAGAAAACAATGAGAATGAATCTTTGAAATGGTGCATTGATTTCTTTTTTGTGTCTCTCAGGTTGGCTGAACTCCTGAAATATATTCCAGTAAAATAAGCAGCAGTGCCAGCCCTTCCTGAGTGTTCCCCAAAATGTCCCACCCAACTTCCTGCCCCATGTCCCTCTCCAGTCTCTTCCTGCTGTGGCCCCAGCTCTGGGGCTGGGGGCTGGGGGTGGGGGCTGCTGCCTGAGCCACCACAGGTTCCATCCCTTTTGCTGGGGCTGTAGCATGACTGCTGTGAGTGTGAGCTCTCTGGGGGCTTTGGGGGCTCCAGGTTCTATGATGGGTGACTACTGTTAACCTGGATCTTGCCCACAGGAGAGCAGCAATGGGAGGATCCAAGTAACACAGATCCACCAACCTCCTCCTTCCCCTCACCATCTTTCTTTCATTCTGGAGTTTGAGTTAAAATGCAGTCTTTGCACAGGGCTCATCCTTGTGCTCCCCACAAATTCCCTCTCTCCTCACCCTACACACCCTACCATCAAGCCCCAAGTCCCACTAAGAGAAAAATTAAGTTTCTTCTTCTGCACCCTACTCCTTGTCCTTGATGTCTCACACAAAACCTCCCCTCCCTGCAGCTCTGCCTCACCAATGTGGGTCAGTGTTTCTCCAGATGACTTTGCCCAATTTAGGTACCAGCCATCCTAAGGAACAGCCAGCTTTGTCCAGACCACCTCCCAAAACAAAGACCCCAGTGACTTTGTCTTTTAATGTGGAAAAAGGACCTTCTTCCCTTCTGTCAGTCCTGGTCTTGGGAATTAGAAATGCCATGTATCTACAGGGGCAGTGACTCTTATGCTTACTGTGATTTATATTAATTTAAAGAATGTTCATGACACGGGGTATATTTTATTTTTATGACATTCTTTGAAAAATAAGTGATAAAAACACAACCAACAGAATGAAGATATGAAGATATAAAGATTCAGAGAGGCCAAACACAATATATTGAGAGCTGAGACCAAATCAGGAAGCCCCCATCTCTTACATTTTAAATTATTTCTACAGTCCCATGATATGTCCTATATGATTTTATATTTAAAATAATTTTGTCTCAGTGCAAACTGTTTCAGAAATGATTATTTTTCCATTAGGTAAGCATACTAAGGTAAAAAACAAACAAACAAAAACAGCTGTGATGTTAAGTAATAGTAATCATATAATGATGATAATAACAATAATAACCTTTATTGAGGGCCCTTTCATGGCTTAACTCTTCACATACTTTTTATTTAGCCTTTCCAACAATGTATGAGGCAAATATTGTTTTCATTTTATGTATGATGAAACTAACCAAGGCTGAGCAAGAGTAAATGACTTGCTCTTCCAAGCTCTTGCTTGGAGGGAGAACCATAGGATAAGCCCAGGCCTGTCTGCCTGCAATGATCTTGCTATTTTCCTGGGGCACTCAGCCTCCTAAGTGGGGTTTACTTCTTGAGATCAAAGTAGGCAAAGTGCTAGTGGTGTAAGACGGTGCCTAATAGCAGTATAGGGTCAACAATCCATTTCCTGGGTTAAGACACACAGTCTCCACACCTGTGTCCCTGTTTTAGCTCAGTTCCTCCCACATTATACCTCACAGGGCAGCTAGAGTCTGATCCTGTCACATCTCTGCTTAAAATAGTTGCCGGTGATCTGGACGCAGACCTGAGGGACTCCTTTCTCCTGCTTCACAGGCTGCTTTCAATTCTGTGAACGTGCCATAATCGCTCGTATCTCCTATACTGTCCCTTTGCACATGCTATTCCTTCATTCTAGCATATTCTTCATCCTCCTTTGATCCTACTTATCCGTTAGGTCTCAGCCCATATTCATGTATTCAGGAAAGTCTTTTCTGGTCTCCCTGGCCAGGTTAGCTTTCTCCCATTCCCTGCATTCTCAGCCCTAAGCAGCTCTCATTGCTCTGTAGACCTCTCCTGCCAAATACTAATCAGGGGCATCATTGGCTATTTATCTGTGTGGTCTTTCGATTGATGATTATCTTCTTCATTCAACTAACAGCTTTCTAAGAACAGGGGCTACATTTGATGGCTCCTTTATCTTAGCACTGTAACTCCAGGATGTAGCATGATGTTTTATACACAGTTAAACCGAGTAGCTGAATGAATAAATGCATGCACTGAAGAATTAATGAGTCAGCATCACTGATATTACCACCATCATTCCTTCAATCTATATTACTATAGAAATATTTTTTTAATTGCTCCAGCCCCAGGGGACATACATATCTAAAATATATGTATTGTCTACTCGAAGTTGAAATTCACTTGTGGACCTTGTATTTCTATTTGCTAAATCAGACAACTCTACCATAGACACTTGCCTTTTTGTGTTGTAAGTCATGCAATTTCATGTTTGGAAGCTCATAGTCTCATTTTCCCCAAAGATTTCACTTATTTTTAATTTTAATTTTTAATTGGAGGATAATTTCTTTACAATGTTGGTTTCTGCCATACAATGTGAATCAACCATAATTATACATATATTCTCTTCCTCTTGAACCTTGCTCCCACCTCCCTCATCCCACCCCTTTAGGTTGTCACAGAACACTGGGTTCAGTTCCTGGTGTTATACAGCAACTTGTACTAGAGATCTATTTTATATATGGTAATGTATATGTTTCAATGCTACCCTCTCAATTCTTCTCATCCTCTCTTTCCCTCACTATTTCCACAAATCTGTTCTCTATGTCTGTGTCTCTATTCCTGCCCTGGAAATAGGTTCATTAGTAGTATTTTTTCTAGATTCCATATGTATGTGTTAATACATGATATTGGTTTTTCTCTTTCTGATTTACTTCACTCTAACAGTTTCTAGGTTCATTCACTTCAGTTCAGTGGACTCAAATTCATTCCTTTTCACAGCTGAATAATATTCCATTGTGTATATGAGTATGTACCACAATTTCTCCCTTTGTATTTATATTTTATTATTTTATTTATTTATCTTTTGACTGTGCTGGGTCTTTGCTGATGCATGGACTGCTTTCTAGCTGCAATGCACAGGCCTCTCATTGTGATGGCTTCTCTTGTTGTAGAGCACAGGCTCTATGGCCCAAGGGTTCAGTAGTTGTGGTTTCTGGGCTCTACAGCACAGACTCAATAGTTGTAGTGCACGGGCTTAGCTGCTCTGCTGTGTGTGGGGTCTTCCAGGACCAGGGATCAAACCTATGTCTCCTGCATTGGCAGGTAGATTCTTGACCACTGAGCCATGAGGCAAACCCTGTACCACAACTTCTTTATCCATTCACCAGCTGATGGATATCAAGGTTGCTTCTATGTCCTGGCTATTATAAATAGAGCTGCAATGAACACTGTCTCCCATTGGTTTCTATGTGCAGCTTTTTCTGTGGAGTGAGAAGGTAAAAACTTTGAAAAGTGGTGCCCCCTAACTTTTCTTTAAGTGCCTCCTTTCTATGCTCTTATCCTGTGTTTACATCAAAGCCCTTATCACACTGTATTACAGATGTCTGTTCATTTATGTATTTTCCTTATTAGACAGTAAGCTCCTTGAGGACAGAAGCTATGAGTAGCTGTTCACAGAATGTTTGTTGCATGGATGGATGATGACTGATCTTAATTCAATTCTAGGAATCTGACAGGTAATCTGTAAATACTTGGGAGTGACCTGGATTTAATAAGCTCCACTTGATGAACTAAGATCATATCCATTTAGCATAGGACATTTGAGATAATTACTACTAGCAGGGAAGATTTGAAAGAAGTAGTCATCACCAAGAAGAATATAATATTTCCTTGGATTACAGGTCAGCCTCCAGTGAACATGTCAGCCTGAATGACTGTGTTTCCAAGATGCTTGGGGAAAATGCCTGACTCAGGTTCAAGGAAAGGTTGTCCCTAAAGAAATTATAGAGGGTATCCTGTATGGCAGGGAGGTTGGATCTCAAGGAGCTTGTGAATCCATGCTCCGTGAATGTGATTTATTTGTCACCAAGGCTTAAGGATATATCTCTACTTATGTATGCATGTGTATGTATGTGATATCTATCTTGATTGATAGACATCTTACAATATATATGCAAATGTACATACAGAAGCAACTATATATATACATATATAATTTTCATTGAAATATAATTCACATACCATACAGTTCATCCACAGAAAGTGTACAATTCAATGTTTTTTTGTATGTTCACAAAGCTATGTAATTATCTAATTTTAGAATGTTTTCACTATCCCAAAACAAAATTCTGTAGCTATTAGCTGTCACATCTCAGCCCCTTGAGCCCCACTTTCTGCCTGCACAGATTTTCCTCATCTGAAAGTTTCATATAAATGGAATTTTATGGTATGTGATCTTTTGTGACTGGCTTCATTCACTCAGCAGAATGTTTTCAAGGTTTATTTATGTTGTAGCATGTATCAAATTTCAACACCTTGATATGGCCAATTAATACTCCATTGTATCTGTACACCACAAGTGTTTATCCATTCATCAGTTGGACACTTGAGCTGTTTATGCCTTGTGGCTATTGTGAACAATTCTATTATGAAACATTTATGTATACATTTTTTGAGTGGATGGTTTCATTTTGTTCTGAGGGATTTTCATTTTGCTAGGAGCGAGGGGGTTGGTGGATCATGTAGTAAGTAACTCTAAGTTTAAGTTTTGAAGCACTGCCAAATTGCTTTTCACAGTAACTGTACCATATACATTCCCTCCAGCAATGTGTTGAGGATTCCAATTTCTATGTATCCTCCTCAACACTTGTTACTGCCTATCCTTTTTTTTATTACAGTCATGCTAGTGGGTGTGAAGTGGTATGTCATTATGGTTTTGATTTGCATTTCCTTAATGACTAATGATGTTGAGCATTTTTTCATGTGCTTAACTGGCCATTACTATATTTTCTTTGGAGAAATATCTTTTTAGATCCATTATTTATTTTTAAATTGCCATATCTTTTTATCTTTTATCTTTCAGTTATAAATGTTCCTTACACATTCTAGATAAAAGTCCCTTTTCAGATATATAATTTACAAATACTTTTCTTCCTTTGGTGGGTCAGCTTTTCACATTTGCAACATAAAAGGTTTTACAATTTTTAGGAAGCTCAATTTATCTATTTTAAAAATTTTGTCTAAATTTTGCTTTTTGATGTTGTATCTAAGAAACCACTTAAAAAAAGTAAAGTCAAGAAGATTTACTCCTATGTTCACTTCTAGGAGTTTTATCATTTAAGCTCTTACACTTAGGTTTTGATCTATTTTGAATTAAACTCTCCATATGATATGAAGAATTATATATCCCTTGATATCAGAAGGGGACTGATTCTAAGACTCCCTCTGAAACCACAGGATGCTCAGGTCCCTTATCTTTTACTCGAATGTGCATTATTTGTACATAATCTACACACATCCTCCTGTATACTTTAAATCATCTCCAGATTACTTATGATAATTAATGAAACATAAACATCATGTAAATAATTGTCAGCACACAGTAAATTTGTGTTGATTTTTGAAATTTGCTGATCACTTAAAAATATTCTTGATCTGGGATTGGTTGACTCCACGAATGAGTAATCTGTGGATATGAAAAGCCAACCATATTTTAATCTTAATTTCACCTATAAATTCTTATGAGCAATCCATAAGACTTTATTATATAATTTTTTCATCTTTCTATGAACTGACACTATCTTCAAAGCTTTATATTTATTTGTCTCTTTCTATGGAAGAAGCACAAGCTGGAATCAAGATTGCTGGGAGAAATATCAATAACCTCAGATATGCAGATGACACCACCCTTATGGCAGAAAGCAAAGAGGAACTAAAACGCCTCTTGATGAAAGTGAAAGTGGAGAGTAAAAAAGTTGGCTTAAATCTCAACATTCAGAAAACTAAGATCATGGCATCTGGTCCCATCACTTCATGGGAAATAGATGGGGAAACAGTGGAAACAGTGTCAGACTTTATTTTTTGGGGCTTCAAAATCACTGCAGATGGTGACTGCAGCCATGAAATAAAAGATGCTTACTCCTTGGAAGGAAAGTTATGACCAGCCTAGATATTAAAAAGCAGAGACATTACTTTGCCAACAAAGGTCTGTCTAGTCAAGGGTATGGTTTTTCCAATGGTCATGTATGGATGTGAGAGTTGGACTGTGAAGAAAGCTGAGGGCTGAAGAATTGA
This sequence comes from Bubalus bubalis, assembly GCF_019923935.1. Classification (NCBI taxonomy): domain Eukaryota; kingdom Metazoa; phylum Chordata; class Mammalia; order Artiodactyla; family Bovidae; genus Bubalus; species Bubalus bubalis. The sequence continues at coordinate 18,155,271 of NC_059162.1, read as the reverse complement.
TGCTTTTGAACTGTGGTGTTGGAGAAGACTCTTGAGAGTCCCTTGGACTGCAAGGAGATCCAACTAGTCCATTCTGAAGGAGATCAGCCCTGGGAGTACATTGGAAGGAGTGATGTTGAAGCTGAAACTCCAATACTTTGGCCACCTCATGCGAAGAGTTGACTCATTGGAAAAGACTCTGATGCTGGGAGGGACTGGGGCAAGAGGACAAGGGGACGACAGAGGATGAGATGGCTGGATGGCATCACTGACTCGATGGACATGAGTTTGGGTAAACTCTGGGAGTTGGTTGATGGACAAGGAGGCCTGGCATGCCGTGATTCATGAGATCGCAGAGTCAGACACGACTGAGTGACTGAAATGAACTGATTGTTGTTCTAGGACAATCAGTTTTATCTTAGCTTCTCTCACTCTCTTTTTCTAACTCTTATCAATTCAGTTCAGTTGCTTAGTCATGTCAACTCTTTGTGACCCCATGGACCACAGCACGCCAGGCTTCCCTGTCCTTCACCAACTCCCGGAGCTTACTCAAACTCATGTCCATTGAAGTTTTACAGTAATAAAGTAACTTCAAGTTTAAATTTAAGCAAAGAAAAAAGTATATACATATAAATACAGTATCAAGACTAAACTGGAAGGTAATTTATCTTTAAAACCTGCAGCACATAAATAATTCAAACATAAAAAGTTAAATATCTTCATATTAATCAGTGAAATTTCATCTTAAATCTAGTCATGATATTCCTACAGAATCCTTTTCTGGTATTATTAGAAAACTAACTCTTTTAATTGGCTTCTGGTGCTTATTACTAGACTGATTTTCATCAGTTCAGTTCAGTTCAGCCACTCAGTCATGTCTGACTCTTTGCGACCCCATGAACCGCAGCATGCCAGGGCTCCCTGTCCATCACCAACTCCCGGAGTTCAGCCAAACCCATGTCCATCAAGTCAATGATGCCACCCAACCATCTCATCCTGTCATCACCTTCACCTCTTGCCCTCAATCTTTCCCACCATCAGGGTCTTTTCCAATGAGTCAGCTCTTCACATCAGATGGCCAAAGTATTGGAGTTTCAACTTTAATATCAGTCCTTCCAATGAACACTGATCTTCTTTAGGATGGACTAGTTGGATCTCCTTGCAGTCCAAGGGAATCTCAAGAGTCTTCTCCAACACCACAGTTGAAAACCATCAATTCTTTGGTGCTCAGCTTTCTTCATAGTCCAACTCTCACACCCATACATGACCACTGGAAAAACCATAGACTTGACTAGACAGGCCTTTGTTGACAAAGTAATGTCTCCACTTTTTAATATGCTATCTAGGTTGGTTATAACTTTCCTTCCAAGGAGTAAGCGTCTTTTAATTTCATTGCTACAATCACTATCTTCAGTGATTTTGGAGCCCAGAAAAATAAAGTCTGACACTGTTTCCACTACTTCCCCATCTATCTGCCATGAAGGGATGGGACTGGATCCTATGATCTTAGTTTTCTGAATATTGAGCTTTAACCCAACTTTTTCACTCTCCTCTTTCACTTTCATCAAGAGGCTCTTTAGTTCTTCATCACTTTCTGCCATAAGGGTGGTGTCATCTGCATATCTGAGGTTATTGATATTTGTCCCAGCAATCTTGATTCCAGTTTGTGCTTCCTCCAGCCCAGCGTTTCTCATGATGTACTCTGCATATAAGTTCAATAAGCAGGGTGACAATATACAGCCTTGACGTACTCCTTTTCCTATTTGGAACCAGTCTGTTGTTCCATGTCCAGTTCTAACTGTTGCTTCCTGACCTGCATATAGGTTTCTCAAGAGGTAGGTCAGGTGGTTGGGTATTCCCATCTCTTGAAGAATTTTCCACAGTTTATTGTGATCCACACAGTCAAAGGCTTTGGCATAGTCAATAAAGCAGGAATAAATGTTTTTCTGGAACTCCCTTGCTTTTTCTATGATCCAGCGGATGTTGGCAATTTGATCTCTGGTTCCTCTGCCTTTTATAAAACCAGCTTGAACATCTGGAAGTTCACATATTGCTGAAGCCTGGCTTGGAGAATTTTGAGCATTACTTTACTAGCATGTGAGATGAGTGCAATTGTGCAGTAATTTGAGCATTCTTTGGCATTGCCTTTCTTTGGGATTGGAATGAAAACTGACCTTTCCAGCCCTGTGGCCACTGCTGAGTTTTCCAAATTTGCTGGCATATTGAGTGCACCACTTTCACAGTGTCATCTTTCAGGATTTGAAATAGCCCAACTGGAATTCCACTACCTCCACTAGCTTTGTTTGTAGTGATGTTTTCTAAGGCCCACTTGACTTCACATTCCAGGATGTCTAGCTCTAGGTGAGTGATCACACCATCATGATTATCTGAGTTGTGAAGATCTTTTTTGTACAGTTCTTCCGTGTATTCTTGCCACCTCTTCTTAATATCTTCTGCTTTTGTTAGGTCCATACCATTTCTATCCTTTATAAAGCCCATTTTTGCATGAATGTTCCCTTGGTATCTCTAATTTTCTTGAAGAGATCACTAGTCTTTCCCATTCTATTGTTTTCCTCCATTTCTTTGCATTGATCCCTGAGAAAGGCTTTCTTATCTCTCCTTGCTATTCTTTGGAACTCTGCATTCAAATGGGCATATCTTTCCTTTTTTCCATTCCTTTTTGCTTCCTGTCTTTTCACAGCTATTTGTAAGGCCTCCCCAGACAGCCATTTTGCTTTTTTTTTGCATTTCTTTTTCTTGTGGATGGTCTTGATCCCTGTCTCCTGTACAATATCATGAACCTCCGTCCATTGTTCTTCAGGCACTCTATCAGATCTAGTTCCTTAAATCTATTTCTCACTTCCACTGTATAGTCATAAGGGATTTGATTTAGGTCATAACTGAATGGTCTAGTGGTTTTCTCCCCTTTCTTCAACTTCAGTCTGAATTTGGCAATAAGGAATTCATGATCTGAGCTACAGTCAGCTCCTGGTCTTTGCTGACTGTATAGAGCTTGTCCATCTTTGGCTGCAGATAATATAATCAGTCTGATTTCGGTGTCGACCATCTGATGATGTCCATGTGTAGAGTCTTCTCTTGTGTTGTTGGAAGAGGGTATTTGCTATGACCAGTGCATTCTCTTGGCAGAACTCTATTTGCCTTTGCCCTGCTTCTTTCTGTACTCCAAAGCCAAATTTGCCTGTTACTCCAGGTGTTTCTTGACTTCCTACTTTTGTATTCCAGTCCCCAATAATGAAAAGGACATTTTGGGGGGTTGTTAGTTCCAGAAGGTCTTGTAGGTCTTCATAGAACTGTTCAACTTCAGCTTCTTCAGTGTTACTGGTCAGGGCATAGACTTGAATTACCGTGATATTGAATGGTTTGCCTTGGAAACAGAGATCATTCTGTCGTTTTTGAGATTGCATCCAAGTACTGCCTTTCTGACTCTTTTGTTGACTATGATGGCTACTCCATTTCTTCTAACGGATTCCTGCCCACAGTAGTAGATATAATGGTCATCTGAGTTAAATTCACCCATTCCAGTCCATCTTAGTTAACTGATTCCTAGAATGTTGATGTTCACTCTTGTCATCTCCTGTTTGACCACTTCCAATTTGCCTTGATTCATGGACTTAACATTCCAGGTTCTTATGCAATATTGCTCTTTACAGCATCAAATCTTGCTTCTATCACCAGTCCCATCCACAAATGGGTATTGTTTTTGCTTTGGCTCCATCCCTTCATTCTTTCTGGAGTTATTTCTCCACTGATCTCCAGGAGCATATTGGGCACCTACTGACCTGGGGAATTCATCTTTCAGTGTCCTATCTTTTTGCCTTTTCATACTGTTCATGGGGTTCTCAAGGAAAGAACTGATTTTCATAATGTCATTCAAAACATTTGGTGGCCACCTTCTAGGAGCCTGGCTTTCTGCTAGGCGCAGTCTTCTGCTACCAGGATGTTCATCATTTAATGAAGATATGAGACATATCAGCAAAGAAGTGCAATGCTTGTAGAGTCTATAAAAGAAGGCAATTCAGGGCCCCCAAATGGCTCATTTTACCTGGGCTGGTGGTGAGAATACAGCCAAGTAAAATGGATAGAGACATTGGTATTTGAGCTAAATGTGATGAAGATATTAGTAGACATTTGACATACAAGGCAAAGAGGAGTGGGTGGAGAGAGAGAGAGGGCAGAAGAGAGTGCTCTGAGCAGAGGAAAGAATTTGGATAAAAGGCAGTGAAATGAGGCACCAGACTATATTGGGAGCACTTGTGAGGAACTGACTATAGCTGAAGGCTTCTCAATAACCAAAGACAGATTGGCATTTGATATATCCTTGCCACTGAGCTGGCAAGGATATATTGATAACCCAATGATGCTATATTGGTAACATTCTGTGAGGCTGAGGGTCTGCTTAAAAATGACTCTCAATTCAACAGTATAATGACTGTCTGAGAGATTATTACCATTTAAAGTAGTTGGTTTAGTTCTGCCCTAGACTCTGAATATCATTTTGTGATGGTAACAGTGTTGCAAGATAATAAGTAGACTTCCAGAAGCCCCAAATTCTCTGCACAAGCAGATGCATAACTTACTTAGCATAGATTCTGCCAATGAAACATACATAGATTACTATTCACTGAGCAACCTTATTAAATTTGCAAAATGTGAAAAAAAAAACAAACTTAGAGCAGAGATATAGCTCCACGTTGGGTCCTACTCCCTTGTTTCTATGCATCCCTCATCTGAATATTTCCAACAGAAAAAGCAAGAGAGTTCCAGAAAAACATCTATTTCTGCTTTATCAACTATGCCAAAGTCTTTGACTGTGTGGACCACCACAAACTCTGGAAAATTCTTAAAAGAGATGAGAATATCAGGCCACCTGACTTGCCTCCTGAGAAATCTGTATGCAGGTCAAGAAGCAACATTTAGAACTGCACATGGAGCAACAGACTGATTCCAAATTGGGAAAGGAGTATGTCAAGTCTGTATATTGTCACCCTGCTTATTTAACATATATGCAGAATACATCATGAGAAATGCTGGGCTGGAAGAAGCACAAGCTGGAATCAAGATTGCTTGGAGAAGTATTAATACCCTTTGATACGCAGATGACACCACCCTTATGCAGAAAGTGAAGAAGAACTAAAGAGCCTCCTGATGAAAGTGAAAGAAGAGAGTGAAAAAGTTGGCTTAAAACTCAACATTCAGAAAACTAAGATCATGGCATCTGGTTCCATCACTTCATGGCAAATAGATGGGGAAACAGTGGAAACAGTGACAGACTTTATTTTGGGGGGCTCCAAAATTACTGCAGATGGGATATGCAGCCATGAAATTAAAAGATGCTTGCTCCTTGGAAGAAAAGTTATGACAAACCTAGACAACATTTTAAAAAGCAGAAACATTACTTTCCCAACAAAGATCCATCTAGTCAAAGCTCTGGTTTCTCCAGTAGTCATATATTGATGTGAGAGTTGAACTATAAAGAAAGCTGAGTGCCAAAGAATTGATGCCTTTGAACTGTGGTGTTGGAGAAGACTCTTGAGAGCCCCTTGGACTGCAAGGAGATCAAACCAGTCCATCCCAAGGAAATCAGTCCTGAATATTCACTGGAAGGACTGATGCTAAAGCTGAAACTTTGGCCACCTGATACAAAGAACTGACTAATTGGAAGAGATCCTGATGCCGTGAAAGACTGAAGACAGGAGGAGAAGGGGCTTACAGAGGATCAGATGGCTGGATGGCATCACCGACTCCATGGACATGAGTTTGAATAAACTCCAGGAGTTGGCGATGGACAGGGAGGCCTGGCTTATTGCAGTCCACGGGGTCACAAAGAGTCGGACACGACTGAGTGACTGAACTGAACTGAACTGAACTCCAGTCTCTTTCCCTTTATCTCTCCTCAGTATCTTCACATTTCCTTATATATCCATGCATTACCTCTATCACTATCCTTATTGTGCTTGCTTTCTCTTTTAACTTTCAATGTCTCTCTTAAGAGTGGTTGCAAACAATTGGGCAGCTGTCCTGTTCTGTTGAGTATTAGCTTTTCTTTGTTCTCCTGATGTGTGCTTGTTTCATCATCTATTAACAGCCATATGGTGACAATCTGTGATACTATTTTTTTTTGTCTTTACCTTTACCCTGGTTGACACATAGGTACTCTGTTGCTTAAATAGGCATGTGACCTGTTGAAGATGGTCTTAGGGAGAAAAACTCAGTGGTACCCTGGTGCCAAGGTAAAACCCTGACTACTTTAATTCTTGAGGGTAGAAGATATAAGGCACTAAGAATTTGTATGGAAAGATTGGAAGATATCTAAATGACAAATATCATCACCATTTCAGGGATGAGTTCCAGAACCTCCGCTATTAGAATGATGGGAGGGGAAAAGAAGTGAAAAGAAGATTGTGAATGATACAAAGGAAGAAGTTGTATTGAATCTGTTAAAATATACATCTTTGCACTCAAAGGACAAGTATTTATGGACTAGCTCTCAGGATTAAGGAATCATTAAGACTCCAGTAAATTCTTTTAAGGTTCAGAGCCAGTATCCTAAAGGATAAGATAATAACTCCTGAAAAGGGTCTTATAGTATAATAAAGTATAGAATGCCTCTCTGTGTATCTGTAACTCAAGGCAATTTCATTTCATTATGTGTATATATACATACACATACATATACATGTATATATGATGTATTTACACATATGATATATGTGTGTGTGTGTGTATTTCCTAAAGCCTCTATCTCTAGATAACTTGACTATAATCCTGATCCTGCCATTTTCAAGCTTGTGACCTATAACAAACTACTACTTCTTTGAACTTTTGTTTTCCCAGTTATGAAATTATGAGAATAACATGTGTCCTTCATGGCTATTTTAAAGATTGAGAGACTTAATGTATGTCAAATTTCTTACCCAAGAGACCATTTTATAACAAGTGCTCAATGAATTATCTCTAGATTTATTGTGCTTTTCAAGTTGCCTCCATCTTTTTAAAAATCAATGCAGGATTCAATAATTCCTTTCTGGTGGTTACACAGCTGGACTGTGTTTTCAGGTTTACTTTTTCACTGATTCCCTGACTACCTTCAAGACCAACACTACCCAAGTTTAGAGCACCTTGGCCAAATTGTGTGATGAGAAAAATAACTTCTCTGTTGTAGTGAAAGAGGCCTAGCCTGAGGTTAGGTGTCGTTCCTTACCTGCAGAACGACAGGTAGGATCAGATAATTTCTGGGTCCTTGTTGCTCTGACCCTCTGAAAGTCTATGACCCCGCCTGAGTTTAGAATAATGGCATCTGGAGACCCCTTTGGAATGAATGATGGCATCCAGGACTCTGATTCTAAAGTCAGGCTGATCTGGACAGAAATTCCTCCATGGGAAGGATTTCACAGCCATGACTGGAATGTGCACTGTAGGTCACAAAGCACTTTCATACCCATTATCTAATTTTATCTTCATGAGAACCGGGTGAAGTAAGTATTTTCACTCCCATCTTCATACGTGGAAACTAAAGCTCAGAGTAATAAACAGCTAATAAAGTGCTAAGTACTTTACACCAATTATCTCACTTAATTCATACAATACTCCTATGAGTTTTCTAACTCTTCCTTTTCTTCTTTCTTCTTCCTCTTCCTCCTCCTCTTCCTCACTCTCCTCCTTCTTATTTTTCTTCTTTCCATTTTATAGATCTGAGGCTTATGCAGGTTAAGGAGCTTTAACCCCATTAGCAAATAGTAGAGTTAAGATTCAACCCCAAATCTATCTAACTTCTATCTTAAATGCTTACCGGTTTATAAACAAGTGAAATGACCCAGGGTTATTTCACTTTCCTTCAATTTTGCCAAAGAAACATAAGAGGAAAAATAAAATAATAAAAGGAAACTTACACTCGGAGTGACATTGTGGCTATAAGGAATGATGGAAAACTGTAGAAAATAAAAGTACATGCCCTATTTTGCGGGGGGGAGGGGGAGTTGTTAATCGGGTTGATGGAAGGTAGGCTTATCTGTGCTGGATCTTTTGACTTTAGAAGAAAAGCTGAATGTCTGCAATCTTAAGTAAAATCTATTTCTAAATGCTAATGATTACTAATCATCTAAGTGAAAACTATGGTTGCACAAAATGAAATGTTACCCCATCTTGACTGCATCTGGCTCGCAGCATTATTCCTGTTCTGCACTGTGCTGTTTTCAATGACCACTCCAAATAGCATTAGCTGCACACCTGCTGTGAAACCATCAGGTTGCCAGCTGAAGACTGGGACACAGCAGGCAACTATCAGTCCAGATATGCCTGTTGCTTATGATCAGCATGTACTCTTAGTAGATGTTCAGTGCTTTGAATATCATTCTTGTCTGGATGCTTCTGTATAAAATAACTGCCTCAATGCTCACCATCACTCAGGAAAATTGATTTAATTATCTTCATTTTGCAGATGAGTAAATTAATATTCAAGTTGGTTATAAAGGTCACAGTTGCACGTAGCCAACCTGGGATATAAGACTTAGCTCTAACACAATATTCTCTTCATCCTGTAAAGTTTCCTCTATCTTGTAGGTGATTTTAATGATCTCTTAAAGAAAGGCATTGCCAAAGAATGTTCAAACTACCACACAATTGCACTCATCTCACATGCTAGCAAAGTAATGCTCAAAATTCTCCAAGCCAGGCTTCAACAGTACATGAACTGTGAACTTCCAGATGTTCAAGCTGGATTTAGAAAAGGCAGAGGAACCAGAGATCAAATTGCCAACATCCGCTGGATCATCGAAAAAGCAAGAGAGTTCCAGACAAATATCTATTTCTGCTTTATTGACTATGCCAAAGCCTGTGTCAAATTCCACCACAAATTCTGGAAAATTCTTAAAGAGATGGGAATATCAGACCACCTGACCTGCCTCCTGAGAAATCTGTATGCAGTTCAAGAAGCCACAGTTAGAACTGGACATGGAGCAACAGACTGGTTCCAAATTGGGAGAGGAGTACGTCAAGGCTGTATATTGTCACCCTGCTTATTTAACTTATACGCAGAGTACATCATGTGAAATGTGGGGCTGCATGAAGCACAAGCTGGAATCAAGATTGCTGGGAGAAATATCAATAACCTCAGATATGCAGATGACACCACCCTTATGGCAGAAAGCAAAGAACTAAAGAGCCTCTTGATGAAAGTGAAAGTGGAGAGTGAAAAAGTTGGCTTAAAGCTCAACATTCAGAAAACTAAGATCATGGCATCTGGTCCCATCACTTCATGGCAAATAGATGGGGAAACAGTGGAAACAGTGGCTAAGTTTATTTTTCTGGGCTCCAAAATCACTGCAGATGGGGATTGCAGCCATGAAATTCAAAAACACTTGCTCCTTGGAAGAAAAGTTATGACCAACCTAGACAAAATATTAAAAAGCAGAGACATTACTTTTCCAACAAAGGTCCGTCTAGCCAAAGCTCTGGTTTTTCCAGTAGTCATGTATGGATGTGAGAGTTGGACCATAAAGAAAGCCTAGTGCCAAAGAATTGATGCTTTTGAACTGTGGTGTTGGAGAAGACTCTTGAGAGTCCCTTGGACTGCAAGGAGAGAAATCAGTCCTGAATATTCACTGGAAGGACTGATGCTGAAGCTGAAACTCCAAAACTTTGGCCACCTGACACAAAGAACTGACTCATTGGAAAAGACCCTGAAGCTGGGAAAGACTGAGGGCAGGAGGAGAAGCGGACGACAGAGGATGAGACGGTTGGATGGCATCACTGACTCAATGCACGTGAGTTTGAGTAAGCTCTGGGAATTGGTGATGGACAGGGAAGCCTGGTATGCTGCAGTCCACAGGGTCAAAAAGAGTTGGACACAACTGAATGACTGAACTGAAGTGAATTATCTCTAATTTAATTTAAAGAGGGATTTTTCCTCTGTTTTCTCTACCTGGTTAGAATCTGAGACAAGAAGGAATGTAGGGGCCTGGAATCATCTTTCAAGAGAAAAGATATCTTTGCCACACCTCAACATCCCCTTAACCAGGTCTTCTAGGGATGGAGAAAAAACTGACAGTGTGAAGAAGGAGTAAGAAAACAAGGACCTGCTCCTTCATAGTTTAGAGGCTTCGACACTAAGGTGAGACACACCCACATTCTACAGGTGACTGCAAGGACAAGCCTACAGGGAGGTGACTGGCTGCTGGAATTGGGTGATGCCCGGCAGATGCCAACTAGTTGTCTCATGGTCTAAGCCAGGCCCAGAAGCCTTTATATACAGTCCTGTTTCCATATTCCTCACCCTGAATGACTGCTTGCCTGTGAGGACGGTGAGTCTAGGGGTTGGGTCTTGGGATTGGGGTCTGGATGATGCCCACAGGGTTCCCAGATTCACAGGGATGAGGCACAGTGAGGGCAGACCCTGGGACCAGAAAAAGAGAGGCACTCCTTCAGAGGGGAACAATCTGAAGGGCTTTTAGAGGATGGAGGAAGAATATCTACGGAGTTGGGGTGAAAAGCTGGGACACTGAAGTCAGTGTATTTGCCTTGGATAACCATGGACTTATCCATAGGTACCATTTTCTTGCATCAGGACTTCTTTCTCTGGAAAAGATGCATTATTAATTTACATCTCGTGAGCAGACATGTGTGTAAGAGGGTTACCTTCCTCAAGGACATGCATACTTAGGCTGTATGAATAGACAATGGAAGGCTTTGCTCTTCATTAGAAGTATTTCAGTATCTCAGGAGCTTATGGAGATGTGTTTTGATGGATGGACTAACTGTCAAAACAGTCTCCGTGCTGTGCTGGTCACTGGGCTGATGCCCGTGAATAGGCAGATTTGAGGAGGACAGAGGAGTGGGGATGGGGCCTCAGTTTCTCTCTGGCTAAGTGTGCTGTTGGGGAGCATCAGCACCCCACCCATCGTGTTTGTAACACTCTGCTATTTAGAGCTTTATGTGTGCCTGAATGTCAGTCTTGTGATTTAGGAAACTTGCACTTTCTGGGTTACCCCATTTTAGGTAACTGTGCCTTGCCTCTCAGAAGGGCTGGGGAGAAAACATTTCTGAAACTAGCAGACTGTCCCAGTTGAAGTGACTGACATCAGGAAATCTGCCTAGGCAAGTTTCCAAGACGGTCCTGAGCCTTTCCAAGGTTGGTGTATTTGGTATGTGCGTGTTTTGCATACATCCATGAGGGCTTGTTTAAGTAAATTCACCTAAAAAGATTGAATAGAGAGAAACAAACATTTTATGTTGGGTTTGAGCTGTCTGGTGAGTGGCTGGATCCTTTAATCTACAGTGGATACTTTCTTTGCGCGCAGATGGTGCCTGAGTGCATAGTCACACACTTGTGTCTCACTTTTTGCAACCCTATAGACTGTAGCCTGCCAGGCTTCTTTGTCCATGGGAGTTTCCAGGAAAGAAGAATACTGGAGTGGGTTCAAACCCGGGTCCCCTGCACTGAAGGCAGTTTCTTTACCGCTGAGCTACCTGGGAAGTCCTGAGGGCTTGCTCCCCTATATGCCCTTTTGCATGTTTGCACATATGTGAAAGTTGCCGGTGTGAGTGCTTGAGGGCATCCAAACTTCTGTGGGTGTGGAGTTCCCACTTTGGGCCTTGGGAGGAAGGTTTCTCTCTACTTCATATAAAGCTCCCTACTATCTCTTGGGACTTGATGAAGTGAGGGAATTCTCTTGTCGTCAGTGCCCTCTTGTGCTGGACACTGGAATGCCCATTTGCTGTTCTTTGAAGCTCCCTCAGATTAGGTCTTTTGGCAGATTCAAGGCAAGTCTTGTGGGCAATGGTTACTAATCTGGGGTCCAGCTCACTCTGTAAGGACTCTTGGGTACAAGTTGAAGGTATGGGAGGAAAGGCCAGGAAAGAAGCAGGGTGTCTTCCCCTTGGTGCTGGTCACCACTCCCCAACAACTCTCACTCTCCTGATCTTGGTCTTTCTACCCTCAGGTTCTGCTTACCTGCCTGCATCAGAACCATGTGTGACCAGCAGCAGATTCAGTGTTACCAGCCACACCCCCAGTATTGTGTGACATGTTCCCCCTGCTACATCTCCCAAACCCCTTGTGCCAACAGCCAGGTGGTGGTCCAAGCCCCCTGTGAGATGCAAATTGTGGAGTGCCCTGCACCATGCCCAGTTCAAGTTTCCCAGGTAAAATGCCAGGCTCCATGTCAGTCTAAAACTACAGAGGTGAAGGGCCAAGCTCCATGCGAGTCTAAGACCATCCAGGTGAAGGGCAAAGCTCCATGCGAGTCTAAGACCACCCAGGTGAAGGGCAAAGCTTCATGTGAGTCTAAGACCATACAGGTGAAAGGTCAGGCTCCAAGCCAGCCTCAGTTTACATGTGTTCAATGCCAGGTTCCATGCCAGTCTGAGGTTTCCTATGTGCAGTGTGAAGGCCCATGCCCTGTGCAGACCTGCTATGTAGAATGTCCTCCAGTTTGTTATACAGAAACTTGTTATGTGGAATGCCCAGGCCAGAGCTATGTACCCTGCCCGGCACCTCAGCCTGTCCAGACCTATGTAACAGGTCCCCTGGTGTGCCAGCCTCAGGGAAGATTCTCCACCCAGTGCCAGTATCAGGGCTCCTACAGCGGCTGCGACCCCCAACGCCAGTCCCGGGCTTCATTTAGCACCTGGGCGCCCCAGTGCCAGACCCGGGGCTCTTATGGGAGCTTTCCTGCACAGAGTCGCTCTCGGAGCACCAGCAGGTGCCTCCCTCCTCGCCAGCTGCAGCCTTCTTACCGCAGCTGCTCCCCACCACGACGTTCCGAGCCCTACTACAGCAGTAGCTGCCTGCCGTCAAGATGTTCTCCGGGCTCCTATAACTATTGTACCCCACCCCGCCGCTCTGAGCCCATCTATAACAGTGACTGTTCTCGGCGTCCCACTTTGGGCTGCTCTCAGAGATGTGGACCCAAGTGCCGAATAGAGATTTCCTCCCCTCGCTGCCCCAGGCAGGTTCCCCCGCAGAAGTGTCCTGTTCAGATTCCTCCCATCAGACGCTGCTCTGAGAGTTGTGCCCCACGACCCTCCTGGGGTACCTCCTGCCCGGATCTGAGATCACGTGCAGAGCCATGTCCACTCCCAAGCTTCCATCCTCCACGGCGTTTGGACCAATGTCCAGAGCCATCACTGCAGCGAAGTCCACCTCCTGCTCCATGCCCACGTCCACTTCCGGCTCCACGTACGTGTTCACGTCCAGAGCGGTGTGTAAGTCCAGAGTTCCGTCCCTGCTCTCCACCACGGCGACTTTCGGAACCCTGTTTGTATCCAGAACCACGTCCAGTTCCATATCCAGCCCCGCGTCATCCTCGCCCAGTGCAGTGCGATCTTCCAGCACCGCGTCCATGTCCCCTGCCCTATGAGCGCCAAGAATCTTTTCCACTTCCGGAGCCAATTCCGCTTCCATCGCCCTGCCCAAGCCCAGAGCCATGTGTGGAGCCCCGACCAAATCCATGCACAGGAGACCTAGGCTGTCATGAGTCCAGTCCACACCGCCTGGACACTGAGGCCCCCATCTGTGGCCCAGCTGGTTATAACTGGTGGCAAGACAGTGAGCCTAGATGTAGACCTTGAGATGTAGGCCTTCCAGAATCACAGGGTCTTGGTGGTTGTGGAGACCAAGGAGGCGTCAGTGTTGGAGTGAAAGGTGGAACTTGTGGTGGAGTAAAGGGTGCCTATTTTTAAAGAAAGCACGGCTGAGATGGCCTTACCTCTTGCCCTGAAAATGTTGATCCTCCATTCCCAGCAGCCGCAATTTCCAACATTTTCTGGTTTGTATCACTTTCAAGACTTTCAGAGGCTCCCTGCTGCAGAAATGATGTCCAAACTCCTTTGCATGCCATCTCAGGATCCAGATCTGGGTCTCAGACACCTCTTTGGCCTCACATCTGACTCCTCCCCAAACACATCCTCCCGTTCTAGCCAGACCAGTCTGGCCACCATGGCACATCTTGGGTGTTTCCCAAGACATCCCCTTGGGGTCCCTGCCCCCAAGCGTCTGCTCACTCTTTCCCTACTACCTGGACCACTTCTCTGCTACTCCCAGTATCTAAAAATCCAACCTGTATTTCAAGACCTATTCCTTGGAGCCTTTTGTATTTCTTCCTCTCTGCAGGACCCTGGACTGATTTCCTAGAACTCATTGAATCATCCACACCATCCATTTGGCAACTGCCTTGCAACATCTCTTGAATTGTTATTTCACTTTTCAGGTGTGTCTGTCTCTACCTGCCCAGCTAGGTTGTAAATTCCCATTGGAGTGGAGTCAAAGTATCCCCAAAGTCCTGTGCTTCTCCTGGGGCAGGCAGCTCCTCAGCAAGGCTTCTGGGTTTGCAGCTTTAGCTATGGTCTGTCCTGATGTGCAACCACAGGACTGGAGACAAGAGGAAACCATGTAACAATAAAGATGATGATACCCTCACAGCCTAAGTCCTGCATAATGCCTGTGTTCTTACTCCTTCCTGACTCTCTGGGATGAGTTTTTGTTTTTTCTTCTTTTTCTTGGATTTATTTTACTCATGGTCTGAGCTTTCTTTAGCCTAGACTGAGTGGGCTGCCTTGTCAGTTTTCTGTCTACCACCAGTGTCCCTGGCCCCTGCTGGGAACGGGTGGATGAAGGGGATGAGGAATAAGGGAACAAGGAGGATAACTCTTGCTCCTCTATTTAGAGGTAAAGGTCTCAGGCCAGGGTTGGGTAGGTCACTCAACTCTGGGGCCTTAGTCATAGCCATGTGACCTCTGTGGAGTCAGGGAGGGGAGGAGGGAGTCTGGGATAAGCTCTCTGGGGTCCTTTGCACAGGATACACTCTTGTTTGGTTCAGAATAAATGATTAGCTTTTTTTTTTTTGATACAGTAGAAAAGGATACATCTGAGGCTGAGTTTGCACTCCTTGATTGCTCTCAAATCCCATTAGGCATGGGTGGTTTTGGGTATATGAAGGTAGGGCTTAGAGAGGCAGAAAAAGGGGCGATGCTTCTGCCTCCCTGCAGAAATGATGCTGGGATGGGCTTCCCTAGAGAAGAGAGTGCCCTGAGGCCACCTTGGTCTTAGAAGATGAAGAAGTCTCCTCTTAGGAGGTCAGCAGGGGTGGCTTTGGCTTAGGCAATAGTGCCCTCCTCCATACAAGCCACACCAAAAGACCCCATAGCTCTAGCTCAATAGTCTGAAACCACAGATCCAGGGCCTGGCTCTTCAGATGTCTTCCCCTCACCCAAGGGATCCAGTCCTTCAGTGTTAATGATGAATACCCAAGAGACCATGTAGTGAAACCCTGTGTTGTACAAAAGAAAACCAAGGCTTTTATATGAAATCCACTCATTCATTTTTTAATTGACAAATATTCATTGCTTATCTGCTAGGAAGGTACTCATAAAAGGGAGAGACATAATGCTTATTTGCTGTCACAGCTTAGCACACTGATTCTCAGGGTGGTGCCCAGAACAGTAGCATCAGCCTCACCCAGGACCTTGTTAGAAATGCATATGTATCACTCCAGACCGATTGAAGCAGAAAATCTGAGAGTGAGGCCAAGAAAACTGTTTTAACCAAGCCTCCAGGTATTTATTTTACTTTCTTTCCCAGATATTTCTGATACCCAATAATGTTTGGTCATTATTGATTTAGTGAAATGCCTCATGCAGGTAGAAAATTAATATGTATATGAATGTGCATGTGTATGTGTATATATTCTCTAATTTCTACAACAGTCCATCACAAAGACATTATCAACTTGCTGTTTGACAGAGGTGGAAACCTAATCCCACAGGATTTATGTGACTTGCCTAGTTGTGCAGCCAGATGTCATTTACAATCTATACTCTTTCCTGTTACACATGGTCCCATCCATCTTGGTCACAACCTCTTCCATAGATCTTTCCTGTATCACCTAAGTCATTTTTCCAACAACATTTTGGAGTTGTCTCACAGGTTTTTGTCCACTTTAGCCTTGCTTCTTCTCTGAAAATCCAGGCTCCTTTGGAACTGCGCTTGCTCTGTGGCCTAGGCCCCAGAGGTCTGGCCGGGCCCAAATGGCTCCCATGAGCATCTGAAGGTTTCCATCACCCAGGCCCTTGAGTTGGAGTGAAGAGAGCAGGACAGGGAGAGGCTGGGAAGCCCCAGATGGCAATTTTCATTGGATCTTGCCCCTGTTTTCACAAACACACTACTGACAGGAACCCCCTTGACTGGGGCAGAGGTGGGGAATAGACCCCCACCCCCCAACTCAGGTACGGAAGAAACTCAGACTGGCTAAGAGGGAAGGGCTTTCACTTCTAAGAAACAGCTCCCTCTGCAGGTGCAGAAGAAGGTCATGATGCAGGCTCTTGATTACAGTGTCCCACTACCTGTCCTATCCTCAGGGGACACACTCTGGTCCCCAGGATAACTAGGCCTGGATATGCAAAGGGACTGGAAGATGGTAGAATATAGGGGTCTCTGGGTGAGTCAGTCTGGGGTTGAGCCAGGGGACCCCTGACAGCCTGGTGCCCCCTGGCAGACCGAGGCTGTGATGCCATCTCCCAGTAGCCAGAGGGGCTCAAGGTCCAACACTCCTCTCTCCCAACACTGGTATGAACTGGCCTCAGTGGTCCTCCACTTCCTCTGACAGAATGCCCTGCCTTGAGCACCCAGGCAGGCCCATGGTGAAGAGTCACAGCCCATCTATAGCACTCAGAGAAAAGGGATATTCAGGAGGATGTGTGTTTACATGTCCTTTTGGGGGCTTTACATGTTTCTCAGTATGTCCGTTTGACTGTTGTTTCTGTCTGTGTGCTTTAGAAGCTCAGGGCTTTTATTTTTATTTTTTAAAATATAAACTTATTTATTTTAATTGGAGGCTAATCACTTTACAATATTGTATTGGTTTTGCCATACATCAACATGAATCCACCACAGGTGTACATGTGTTCCCCATCCTGAGCCCCCCTCCCACCTCCCTCCCCATACCATCCCTCTGGGTCATACCAGTGCACCAGCCCCAAGCATCCTGTATCCTTCATTGAACCTGGACTGGCGATTCATTTCATATATGATATTATACATGTTTCAATGCCATTCTCCCAAATCACCCCACCCTCTCCCTCTCCCACAGAGTCCAAAAGACTGTTCTATACATCTGTGTCTCTTTTGCTGTCTCACATACAGGGTTATTGTTACCATCTTTCTAAATTCCATATATATGCATTAATATACTGTATTGGTGTTTTTCTTTCTGGCTTATTTCACTCTGTATAATAGGCTCCAGTTTCATCCACCTCATTAGAACTGATTCAAATGTATTCTTTTTAATGGCTGAGTAATACTCCATTGTGTATATGTACCACAGCTTTCTTATCCATTCATCTGCTGATAAAACTCCTAGAGGAGAACATAGGAAAAACACTCTCCAACATAAATCACAGCAGGATCCTCTATGACCCACCTCCCAGAATATTGGAAATAAAAGCAAAAATAAACAAATGGGACCTAATTAAACTTAAAAGCTTCTGCACAACAAAGGAAACCATAAGCAAGGTGAAAAGACAGCCTTCAGAATGGCAGAAAATAATAGCAAATGAAGCAACTGACAAAGAACTAATCTCAAAAATATACAAGCAACTCCTGCAGCTCAATTCCAGAAAAATAAACAACCCAATCAAAAAATGGGCCAAAGAAGCTCAGGGCTTTTAAAATGCATTTGGCAGTGGGGACTGGGAACTCAGAAGCAAGGTTTGGGATACCTTGCAGTCCTTCAACAGTGGCATTGGATGGTCTTGCATGGTCATCTCCTCACTCCCCACCCTCCATTTCTTTGCTGATGACCTGCCTCCCAGATCTCGCTCTCTTCTCCTTCTACGTCAACCATTTGAACAAAACTTAAAGTGTCCCCTGGACCAGGGCTGAACATTCCAGAGGGAAAAAAAATCATTCATAAAACACTTTAAAGGTGTTCAAAGACCTGTGAAAGACTCCGCTTGAATTCCACACTAACCTGAGGCAACCCACTTGTTGGACAGTATCATTTCCATTTAGCAGTTTGATGGACTATTGCTAGAAATGCCACTGCTCTAGCCAAGTCACAAGCAATGTGAGGCAAGGGTCAGCCAAACCTCTGTGCCTGGAATCCAGTCATGCTGCATCAGAATGAGGGCCCAGTTTCCAGAGATGAGGGCTAAGTAGTCCAGGGGAATGTAAGAAATTGGGTCTAAGGCTCAGGTCTCATTCCTTGGAATCCTGCTTCTATCTCTCTGCAGTTCTCCTTTCTTTCCCTTCTTCTAAGCCTCCTTTCTTATTGCAAAATTCAGACTTAAATTGAAGAAAGTAGGGAAAACTACTAGACCATTCAGGTATGACCTAAATCAAATCCCTTATGATTGTACAGTGGAAGTGGCAGACAGATTCAAGGGATTAGATATGATAGACAGAGTCCCTGAAGAGCTATGGACAGATGTTTGTGACATTGTAGAGGAGGCAGTGCTCAAGACCATCCCCAAGAAAAAGAAATGCAAAAAGGCAAAATGGTTGTCTGAGGAAGCCTTACAAATAGCTGAGAAAAGAAGAGAAGCTAAAGGTAAAGGAGAAAAGGAAAGATATACCCATTTGAATGCAGAGTTCCAAAGAATAGCAAGGAGAGATGAGAAAGCCTTCCTCAGTGATCAATGCAAAGAAATAGAGGAAACAATAGAATGGGAAAGACTAGAGATCTCTTCAAGAAAATAAAAGATAACAAGGGAACATTCATGCAAAGATGGGCACAATAAAGAACAGAAACTGTATGGACCTAATAGAAGCAGAAGGTACTAAGAAGAGGTGGCAAGAATACACAGAACTGTACAAAAAAGATCTTCATGGCCCAGATCACCACGATGGTGTGATCACTCACCTAAAGCCAGACATCCTGGAATACGAAGTCAAGTGGGCCTTAAGAAGCATCAAAATGGACAAAACCAGTGGAGGTGATGGAATTCCAGCTGAGCTGTTTCAAATCCTAATAGATGATGCTGTGAAAATGGTGTACTCAATATGCCAGCAAATTTGGACAACTCAGCAGTGGCCACAGGACTGGAAAAGGTCAGTTTTCATTCCAATCCCAAAGAAAGGCAATGCCAAAGAATGCTCAAACTACCACACAATTGAACTCATCTTACATGCTAGCAAAGTAATGCTCAAAACTCTGCAAGCCAGGCTTCAACAGTACATGAACCATGAAATTACAGGTGTTCAAGCTGGATTTAGAAAAGGCAGAGGAACCAGAGATCAAATTGCCACATCTGTTGGATCATGAAAAAAACAAGAGAGTTCCAGAAAAACATCTACTTCTGCCTTATTGACTACACCAAAGCCTTTGACTGTGTGATTCACAACAAACTGGAAAATTCTGAAAGAGATGGGAATACCAGACCACCTGACCTGCCTCCTGAGAAATCTGTATGCAGTTCAAGAAGCCACAGTTAGAACTGGACATGGAACAACAGACTGGTTCCAAATTGGGAAAGGAGTACATCAAGGCTGTGCATTGTCACCCTGCTTATTTAACTTATACGCAGAGTACATCATGTGAAATGTGGGGCTGCATGAAGCACAAGCTGGAATCAAGATTGCTGGGAGAAATAACAAAAACCTCAGATATGCAGATGACACCACCCTTATGGCAGAAAGTGAAGAAGAACTAAAGAGCCCCTTGATGAAAGAAGAGAGTGAAAAAGTTGGCTTAAATCTCAACATTCAGAAAATTAAGATCATGGCATCTGGTCCCATCACTTCATGGCAAATAGATGGGGAAACAATGTAAACAGTGAGAGACGTTATTTTGGGGGGCTCCAAAATCATTGCAGATGGTGACTGTGGCCATGAAATTAAAAGGTGCTTGCTCCTTGGAAGAAAACTTGTGACCAACCTAGAAAGCATATTAAAAAGCAGATACATTATTTGGCCAGCAAAGGTCCATCTAGTCAACGCTATGGTTTTTCCAGTAGTCGTGTATGAATGTGAGAGTTGGACTATAAAGAAAGCTGAGCGCCAAAGAATTAATGCTTTTGAACTGTGGTGTTGATGAAGACTCTTGAGAGTCCCTTGGACTTCAATGAGATCAAACCAGTCTATCTGAAAGGAAATCAGTCTTGAATATTCATTGGAAGGACTGAGGCTGAAGCTGAAACTTCAATACTTTGGCTACCTGATGCGAAGATCTGACTCATTGGAAAAGACCCTGATTGAAGGCAGGAGGAGAAGGGGACAATAGAGGATGAAGTGGTTGGATGGCATCACCGACTCGATGGACATAAGTTAGAGCAAGCTTTGGGAGTTGGTGATGGACAGGGAAGCCTGGCGTGCTGCAGCCCATGGATTCACAAATAGTCGGACATAACTGTGTGACTGAACTGAACTGAACTGAAACCTCCCTCCTTGAGATTAGCATCCTCACTGTCGAATGAGGAAATCACACTAGATGTCCTTAGAGGCTGTCTTCACACCAGATAAATTTCCATAATTCCTCTTTGTTACAGGCACAAGGCTAAGGTGCAGTAAGCTGGGAACGCACTTAAAGACATGGAATCCCAGGATCCAACCCAGAACTACTTAATTTGAATTTCCAGCAATAAAATCTTGGACTGTAGTTGAAAATTACTCTGATCAGCTGGGTGGGGAGGACATTGTTACAATGAACACCCAGGGGTATGAGCTTACTCTATACCTACAAGGAACGTTAAAGCTTGTACATATCTGGGTACAACATGAGTAGAATATGGACATGATGGCAATAGGGTGCTGACCATTAAGCTTTTTTTGTGTGTGGGAGGTTTTAGGTAATTATCCTCTGTGTGTAGTCAAATTTATACTCAGTCTAGAAACACCTTAAGATAAAGTACTTCTTCCTTTCTCTCAGTTAAAACCCCATCCCACTGCCACTAAAAATACTTAGAATGGAGCACTTGTAAGTGGCTGATGAGGGCTGGGGTGGTGTCCAGTGTATGTAAGATATTTTTGCTGGGATAGGAGAAGCCAAGTTTTGGTGTATCTCTCCTTTACCCAGGAATTTCCCAAATAGTAAGAGGGAGAAATTCCACACTCCATAGTTTGTCCAACAGATTAGAATAGTCCAGGATGAATAAGCAAATAGAACTGTCATGCGTAAGGAAGTAGCTTGGCTGTTCATAATGGTTTAGCTAGGTGTATGGCAGTAATCAGAAGGCAGGCAGTGCTCTAGTAGACACCTCGTTGACAAATGGGAGAATGGCCAGATGGTGAGCAAGATTTGGTCCTTGGCCACAGCATACTCCTGATTTCTGACATGGTGGGACATCCCAGAGGATCCACATGCCTATGGCCTGAGACTAGGAAGGAAGAGAGGGTGATGGTGATGCATGATGACTCATGTTTTTCCCCATCATGTTTTTCCTCCAAAAGAGGAAGCTCCCTGACCTGGAAGGTTAAAGTAGAAGTACCTAGAAGCCTAGAAATAACTCAAGATGTGTCAAACCTGCCCACCACATTCCTCACTACATCTTATCATGGGAGCCCTGAGCTGGGTTAACACCTTCCCTCTGTTCTCCAGTACTAAGAGCTATCAGGGGAAAAAAAACCACGTATCAACTTGTATCAACATATCCATTCATTTGGCAAATCTTTATGGAGCCTCAGTGCTCTGCCAGGAACTGTGCTTATTCCAGGAGAGGCAATGGTGAGCCAGGCAGACACTGTTTGTCTCACCAAGAGGTTAAGAGACAATAGAGGTCGTAGGAGTTTCAGTGTGGGGGCACAGGGTACTGAGGAAGCTCACTTGCAGGGGTTAAGTGCCTGGAGGAGGCAGCTATGATCAGCAACACGAAGGACAAGTGGGAGTTATCTATTGAATGGAGGGAAGAGGAACTGTGTTCCAGACAGAGATGATAATAGGCGTGCTGTCAGAGCAAATGGTATAATGAGAGAAGCCCTTGGAGGGGTATTTCTTCCTTCATTGATTATCTGTCTTGGTTCCTAACACTTTTATGATCCCCAGATTCAATTCTTATCCTGCTGTAATGAACTTCTTATCAGCCTCTTAGAGAAATACTTGAGAAGAAATTGAATGAAATTCCAGGTGTGGAATTCAAGGGATGGGGAAATCGAAGAGTAGGCGGTGATTCAACACAGGTTAGAATAATGGACTTAATCTGAAAAGATAAAATATAGTTAAGGTAAATGTGAAGTTATGAATTTAATTTAAATGTAAACCACACTTAAGATAGAAGATGAGTTGGTATTTGTAAACCTGCATGTATGGAGAAAGCATGGTTGATTACAACTTAATACAGGCCAAGAGTGAGATTATCTGTGGCAAATGGTGATGAACTCTTGTTCTTTTAGTTAGGCATGAGTGTGCTGCTCTGCTTGGCATACACAGTGCACACCTGGGTACCTAGTTTGTTCAGCTCAGATCAAATAGGAGTGAGGCTAGAAGATGATGACCTACTGTGTGCCAGCCACCACCTGAAGAGGAAACCTACATTCTTACTCATATTCGCTCCTTGAAAAGATGCTATGATTTGCTCCAATTTATAGGCAGTCTCCCTATCTATCTCTCTCTCACACACATACAATCTAGCAAAGTTAACTAATTTATCTGGTCACACATCTAAGACCTGATAATGCTGGACTCCAAGTCCAGGCTTATCTTACTCCCAAACTTGGTCTGTCTCCCTGTGAAAGGCAGAGTGATGTTATAAAAAGAGTAGCATGTTGCAGTCTTCCACGATTTGAAAGGCTTTTTTTTTCATAGAAAATATAACTCAAGAGCTTAAAGCAAATGAATGGAAAGCATAAAGAGAAGATTTTGGCTAAAAATAAAGAAGGTAGCAGAACTGTTTGGAAATGGAATATTTATCCACACATTCAACAAATATTTATTCAAATATTAATTGAGTTTTTACTATGTGCCAGATGTTTGGATGCTTGTGATATATCAGTGAACAAAACAGACAAAGATTATCATTCTCAAGGTGTTCAAGCCACCAGGGAAGCCTGTGTTGATATTCTAGCAAAAAAAAAAAAAAATATATATATATATATATATAAACAGTGGATGTGTTTTTAAATTATATAATAAAATACCCAAACTAGTTTGGAGGCAAAAACAAATAAAGCAATGATGAAGATGATCTGTGCATGCATCCCAGACAGCATAGGAAGGGGAGAGGGATTGAACGTGGTGGGTGGCAAAAAGGGGCTCAGAGGGGTGTGGAACCGTGAACCAGCACACAGGAATAGAAAAGACATAGGATGGGCATCATGAAAAGTGAGCTTGATGCCGGCCCCACCTCTTACTAACTGGGAGGTTTAGCTTAGCTTAGGTCTCAAGCTAAGACTTAGCTTAACTAAGTCTCTCTGACACTTAGTTTTTTCATCTATAAAATTCAGCTAAAAAAATACATACACCTGTCTGGGTCACATTGAGAGTTAAATGAGATACATTATTTAGAACATTTTGTATATTACAAAATATGACAAATACATTTGTTTTTGGCAGTAAGATGGTCAGCCTTAAGGAGAGTAGAGGAAAGATACAGCAATTGGCCCTGGGAACTGTCCACTTGATAAAGGAGGTAGACCACAAAAACAGGTAAGTCTGGGCCCAAGCAGAGGTCAAGTGAGTAGGAGAAGCACAAACAGGAGTGAATGCGGTCAGCTTGATCTCCCGTGGCCTCAGCCTGCAGTGGCTTAAACCCAGGTTTTGGTTCCCAGACAGAGATTGAGTTTGGGCTGTGATAGTGAGAGCATTGAATCCTAGCCACTAGACCACGAGGGCCAGTGGCCAGTGACAGGCCCTGGACCATCAGCTATACAGAAACAAATTTCCACAAAGAGATGGAAAGTAGTGAAACCATCAACATGTTTATTAGGAGGAAGAAAAGTACAGTATGTGTGGATAGACACATGGAGTCACGCCCCCTTGAATCACTTTTTGGGGGCATTTTTTCCAGGTTTCCTTTGGCCAATTATCTTGCTTTGACTAGTTTTGAGTCAGAATTTGTTATAACACAGGGTCCTCCTATGTGTGCACATGCGTCTTTTAGCCGAGATGGATTCTAACAAAGAGGCCGATGGGTAGTTGACATCACTTACTATGAGGTGACACCTTCTCTCTTTTGACCTCCAAGGAGCCTTTCTGCATATGTGTAGTTGGGGAGGTCTCTTGACTTTAAGAATGAGAAATATGTGGTCTCTTATTTTCTATCTGGGGATTCCCAAATGGCACAGTGATTAAAAAACCTGCCTACCAATGCAGGAGACTCAAGAGATGTGGGTTTAATCCCTGGGTTGAGAAGATCCTCTGGAGTAGGAAATGGCAACCCACTCCAGTTTTCTTGCCTGAGAAATTCCATGGACAGTGGAACCTGGTAGGCAGGCTACAATCCCTGGGGTCACAAAGAGTTGGACACAAATGAGCACTGACATACAAGCATGCACACACACACACACACACACACACGTCCTCTATCTGTGCAGAGCCCAGCCTCCTCCCTCGATTGTCCTGCTATTTTTATCTGGTTCACCGGAAATTAACTCCGACTCCCCACGGGCCCATCTATCTCCTGCCTCAAGCTAGGTCAAGTAGGGGGGCTTGGAAGAAAAGCAATTGAAGAAGTAAAGGGACATGGAATGGCAGACAGAAGAGGGATAAAGCGATGGTGCTGGAAAATGGCTGATGCAAAACACTGAATCGAGAAAGAGTAGAAGTTTTGAGATCATAAAGTTCAAGTACCAGGGTGGATGTTGGGTTTAAGGATACTGAGATGAGCAGCTATCACAAATGACCATCAGCTTATTGATGCTGTGCAGCCAGTTTGCCACTGGTGTGTCTCCTTGGACCAGCCAGAAGGACAGGTGGTAGCAGGGAGAAGAAGCTGTCCATCAATCAGAGATACCTTTTCAGCTTGAATGGAGATTGTGCCCTTAGTCACTTGAAGGCTCCTGACTTGACCTTGCCTGGATAAAAACGCTGGGCTGAGCAAGCAGTTCATTCATCATTTATTTCCATAGCATTTCATTTGCATTCTTCAGAGGTTTGTGCTATTCAGTCACAAATCCAGGAGCTCTTTCCAATGAGTATAGTCTTAATCCTCCAGTAGCAAACTATATTGACAGTTGTTGCTGCTTAGTCGCTAAGTCGTGTCCAGCTCTTTGCAACACTGTGGCCTGTAGTCCACCAGGCTCCTCTGTCCATGGAATTTCCCGGACAAGAATACCAGAGTGGGTTGCCAGGATACAAATACCACAGACCTATTCCTTATCTGAACCCCTTGGCACCAAATAAAATTTAGGACATTTTTTAAAAGGAGGATAGTCAATAAATATAATTTATTTTTGATAATAATGCTGCAGGAATACTTCAGAGTTGGCCATGTACAACCCCAACACCATGGATTTTGTTGACCTAAAACAGACTGCCAGCTATTTCTCCAGCAAAGATGAGTTTATTTGGGATACTTGGTGAATTGCAATGCAGTGTCTGCAACCATGGGGAGTCACGTACAAGTCCCTACATGGTGAGGAAAGGAGAACACTTTTATGAAGGGGAAAAGGAAGTTGAGAAGGCTGTAGTTAACAAGAGTCCATGGTTTTTCATTGGCTGAGTCCTTGCCAGAAAAGAAGAGTCTTTCAGATTCTCTTCCATTAGAGGTTATTAGAAGATACTGATTTTGCTTTACACCTGAAATAAACACAATATTGTAAATCAAAAAACACAAACCAAAAAAAAGAAGAGTCTTTCTTCCTGTTGGGCTCTGTTATCCTTGCAGGGCAGGAGAGCTCCCCCTGGTGGTGCCAGCCTCTATTTAATTGAAGTATTCACATAATTTTTTACAAACTCAAACCAAGGAGTCCACCACATCTTGGGGAGGCAGGGCGTAAAGTCCAGACCCTCCACACCCCATGGCTTCAGGGTTCTCTCAAAGAGGTCATTTGTATTTCTGCAACAGAACATAGGAACATTCACAGTAAGGTGAAGAGACCTCACTGTCAGCTCAGTTCAGTTTTTTTGCCACCAAGTGACTATCATAAACAATCAGACAAGAAACTCAGTTTTCTAAGGTTTTTGGATTTGGAATTCATGAGAAAGGGATTATCAATCTGTGACAACATCTAGGGGATTATGAGCAGTGGCATTTTCTCAGCTCTTCCCCTACTGCTGTTGTCCTCTGTCCCAAAGTCTCCTGCATGAATCCCCAGCATGAATGTGACTATCCTTACCCTGCTAAAATGTCAAACATACAAGTAACAATAATAAAATTGAACCAAGACCTTCAGTGGATTTTTGGTGAACATTGCATAAAACCTGGGGGACTGACCCTGGCTATAGTCGCCCCAAAATCTGGACCTAGTCTTCTTTTCTGCCTTATTCTGTGCCTCATTCTCCCTCCCTACTCCATCACACATGCCCTACATTCCAATCATGCTGGACCACTCTGCTCCCAAAAGACCACTTGTATCCTCCTGCATCATACATATTCTCACACTGCTCTTCTCCACTGAATGTCCTCCTGGTTCTACCCCAGGGATCAAGGCTTCACCACCCTTTAAAGCCCAAATTCGTACCAGACCTCTTTGACAAATCTGTCTGGTTATCTTCTTCAGAATTCCTTTCTCTTTTACCTATTTTCCAAGACTAATTTGTATCTTGGCCCTAGACACACTTTACTACTTACTGGATTTTTTTTGTTTGTTTATAACATTTTGGATTTATTAGTTAACAATTTTTATGAAATTTGGAAAATATTTGACTATTGTTTTAAAATATATTTCCTCCTCTATTCTATTTATTGTATCTTCTGGACTCTAACATGTATGTAGACTGTTTGCTATTTTTAAACAGATTATCAATCATCTGTTCATTTTTCCCCAATATTTTTTTCCTTTCTTCCATTCAGTTTGAATAATTTTTTTCAAATTCAGGTTCACCAATCTGTTCTTCTGTGCTTTACAATCTGATAAGACCATCCAGTGAGTTTTCTGACATATTTAATTTTGAACCTATTTTTTTCAGATAATCTGTTTCTCATATTTAAAATTTCCATTTGGTTATTTTTAACCTTGGGGAACATAGGAAATCTATATTGCAATAATGAACAATTTTTAATGAATATTGAATATGTCTGTTCTTAAGTATACCAGTCACACCACTTGAAGTCACACTTTAAGACCTCTTGTTTGGTCACTTTCTTTTTTCACTTATTCCATTTTTACTTTACTTCATTCCTTCAGATTTTCCCCAGGAAACTGTGAATTCTTTTCAGGCTATAATTTAGGGAAATATGCCTCTCTTCAGTCCTTGTCTCCAATTTTAATTCTAGAGGTCTCTTCATAAAGTCAGATTTGTGGAGGTATATTGGAAAAAAAATGGCATTTAGTTTTAATAAGATCCACCTATTTTTAAAAGACAGCTGTGGCTTAATAAAAGCCCACTGTCTGTTAAAAATTCATGTCTGAGTCCATTTTTCTTTATGCTTGTCTATCAACCTGAACATCACTCAGTGCTGAATACCTTCTGGTCTACTTCCTCTTTGCCATCTTAATTTGTAGATCCTGAAGAAGACATTTCTATCATAATCTCAATTTAAAATATTAGAAAACTAAGGTTATGATAGAATATTCCATTCCGATATGGTTCTAGTAATCAGGATATTCTATTCTGATATGAAATATTGCCTGCCACATCAATAAACAAAGGATGTCACAGTCATCAGAGATTGCAGCCACCGCCAATGGTGAGCTGGGGAGCCCCGAGGAAAAGAGTACCTGCTATCTAGTAGTCATCAGATGCAGCCACTCCCTATGGTGAGCCCTCGGGAAATTTGGGATGTGTAAACAGAGGATACTGGTCCCAGATAGCTGAGGCACATATCCAAGGAATGATTTCAATGAGCCCAGACTCTTGCATCTTCCCAAACACAGAAAAGTGCTAAGTTCCTTAATTTAAGATATCTGGTTTTCTTTTACTGATGGTCATCTTTTGCACCTACTATTTGCCCTTTGTTGCAAAACTCCTAAATATCCTAGTTTCCCCCTCACCTCTTCTCAGTTTTCTCAGGGTTACTTGAGATGCTATTTCCAGGGCTCAAAGTCCTAAAAATTTTCACCAAATAAAACAAAACTCTAAACTCTTAGACTGTGAATATATTTTTTAGTTGACAGTCATACACACATACACACAGCACCCCACAACTTAGACATGTAGATTTTCACTCCAAGCTATCTAGATCCAAAGGTCCAGATGAAAAATTAATATCTAGGGTGGAAGGAAAGGCATTATGTGACCAGGTCCCTCAGTGTGAAGAGAAGGCTGTGAAGAGAGCCATCTTCCATGGAAAGGAAGGCAACAGAGGAGTCCATGAATGCTGGTGTCTGTTTCCACCCACTATAGCCCTCATTTTAGGCAGGTGCTTTCGTAGCCAGGAACAGCTGCCCTGAGCCACGTGGAGGGAGGCAGGGAAGAACTGCCATTCATCACCTGTCACAGGAACCATGTGGGTGGCAGGAGGAGGTCCTCTCATACCCAGATGCCCAGGCCCTGGCTCACACCTGAGGGCAGAGCCCAAGGCCAGGATAAAAGGGCCTTGGAACAGAGCACCTCCATCCACTCCTCTCCTGAGGTGCTGACGACTCTCTGTTGTGTGCGCGCTGGTGAGTGTCCACTGGGAATGGGAGCAGGGCCTTCCAAAGAGGATGCTTAGACCAGAGGAGAGAGCAGGGCAGAAACTTGGGGGTGGAGTTGTGGCTGGCAAGGACAAAAGCTCAGGAAATCTGAAGGAGGAAAGGATAAGATGAGGGAGAGACCAAGAGCTACTGGGAAGATTCTTGTGGCTAGTGCTGGAGCTGTGGAGAAACCAAATGGTTTTCATTTGCTGGGTGTGTTTTTCTGCTTTTAGGGAATAAAAATACTGACCTCTAGATGATGCTGGAGTGGGGTGTATAATGGAAACATCATTTTGGAAACACATCCCTACCCAGTTGTAGAAATAATGGACTGAGGATGTTAGTACTTAGTGGAGAGAATCAGAAACACTTGTGGATCTGTTTGGATTCCAACAAGAAGATCCATAGTGAGGCTGAGAAGCCTGGTGACAGGTCTGGGGAGAAGGATATAAGAGAGTCTTTGGGTTGGGAGTCAGGGAACCTGGGGATGAAACTGTGATGTGCGTGTGAATAGCACCAGGCCAGTGAATTTGCCTCTGTTTGTTTCAGTTTCTTCTGAAATGAGCTGATTGGGACACATTGACTCAAAGGCCCTTTGTCATTGCAATTTTCTATGTTCTGCAAAACCAAAACATAGCAGAAATTCTTCATGGAGGGGAAGATTTTGCTTTTTCCTTAATGAGGCTTTCAGCTCTAAAATGGTCCCTACATTGGACATTTTCAAGGATCTTGGTGATGTGGTGGAGAGAATGCTGACCTAGAGCCAATTTATTTCCTGGTCCTTTTTCTGACACTTAGGAAATGTTAATGAGCACAAAAGAGATGATTTTCTTATGTCCGATCTGAAGGCTTTCAAAATAAATGGTCTAGAAAGATGCCGAAAGTTCAGGAAGGGGCAGGGAGGTCTCTGTGTGCTGGTCTGACCTGTTGTCTGTCTCTCCCTCAGCTCCTGAACCTGCCCACCAAGATGTCCTGCCAGCAGAACCAGCAGCAGTGCCAGCCCCCTCCCAAGTGCGTCCCCAAGTGCCCCACACCTAAATGCCCCCCAAAGTGCCCCCCAGTCTCCTCCTGCTGTGATGTCAGCTCCGGGGGCTGCTGCGGCCCCAGCTCTGGGGACTGCTGCAGCTCTGGGTGTGGGGGCTGCTGCCTGAGCCACCACAGGCGCCGCAGGTCCCACCACCGCAGACCCCACAGGTCTGACTGCTGCAGCCAGCCCTCGGGGGGCTCCGGGTGCTGTGGAGGGGGCAGTGGTCAGTCCTATGGAGGCGGCTGCTGCTGAAGTGGACCTGAGCCAAGAAGAGCTGAATTAGAGGCATGAAAAGGACAAGACCATCTTCCTTTGGCCTGTCTGCTGAGACGTTATCAGTGAAGATTTCAAATTTTGTCCTAGAAGTTTCTTCTGACTTGGAATCCAGAAATCTGTGTTCTTTCCTAAAAACTCATCTGCCAATCCCTGATCCCATCTCTTCAAGCTGCCTTGGGAACCCCAGAGAATAATTCTTATGCCACTGGCAGTTCCCTGCCCGAAATGAAACAATAAAACAAATCATCCATTCACCACCTTGTCCTAGACTGCCTTCCTCTTACTTGTCGATGTACCGGGAAAGACAAGCATGTCTGCCCTCTGCCCTTTCTCCACTTTCATCGGGACCCTAGAACAGTATCAGTTGCTTTCAAGACTCATTGAGTCCTTAAGATTAAATTCCTTCAACTCCTGTCCTCATTAAAGCTGAAACTAGTCACTCTCTTAGAAGAGGTCAGGGAACAGAAATTAAGATGTTTGCCTTACCAGGCAGAATTTTCTGTAAGGAACTTCTGACTTATTGAAGACCTGAAAGGCAAATAAAGGTTGATAAGTGGCAAGTTCAACTACCACTGCCTCTAGGCACAGGGAGAAATGCTGATATGGGTCCTGATAGATGCTTCAAGGCCTGAAGCTCCTCACAAACAAGGAGACAAACTCTCTTGGATCTTCCCTTCTCTTTACCTTTTGATCTCTGGTGACCACAGAAGTCAGTGTCCAGCAGTGGAGGTTGGACTTAATTTATTCTCTGCCTCCTATGTGTGGGAGCCCTCCTGCCCACACATAGGAAATTTCTCCACAATTTCCGTTGAGTTTGAGGTCAGGATGTCCACACAGCCCACGCAACACGTTAGGATCCAGGATGCTCTCTGACCACCCTCTTCCCCACCTTAGACAGTCAAACCAGTGGGAGGAGAGCTTCATGGTCTTTCACCATCATGGACCAGAGCAAGAAGGACAGGCTCTCCAGCAGACTTGTTGACCGTCATCTGCGCACTCTCTGAAAAACACCTGCTCCTCTGTTACTGCTCTGAGTCCTGAGGACAGGGTGATATAAGAACTGTCAATGATGGAGCAATTCCATTTGTCAGGCTGGTGGTCTAGTGGCTAGGATTAGGTCCTTTCACCACTATGAACTGGGTTCAATTCCCAGTCAGGGAAAATGTGTTTTGGGGGGCTTAACTGGTGGTGCTAGTAGTAAAGAACCTGCCTGCCAATGTAGGAGACATAAGAAATGCGGGTTCAATCCCTGGAGACTGAAATGCAGGAGAATCCCCTGGAGGAGGAACTGGCAACCCACTCTGGTACTCTTGCTTGGAGAATCCCATGGACAGAGGAGCCTGGCAGGGTTAGGATTACTGTGTTCCTACTACTGATAATTTGCTACAAGGAGCATCCTTATGCATATATTTTTTTCTTACCATTCCCTTATTTCTTTAGGCTAAGTTCCTATATATTCAAACACTGTAAAAAAAAGTATGCTCATTTTACATTTTAATTCATTCACACGTCATAAAGGCTGTATTAAATGAATGAATCATCATACTGTCATGCATGATAATTATACCAATTTATTTTCAAGCCAATGAAGTTTGAGTGCCCAATTCCATGCATCCCCTCCAACAATGAGGATCTGTCAGGCACTCAATCAATCTTTGCCAGTGAATGAATACACTGGATTGACACTGTTTTATAAGACATTTCCTTTTGTCGATCTTTTTTGATCGGTAACATTGAATATATTTTCAATTATTCTTTGGCCATTTGTATTTATTTTCTGATATGTGTGTCAACTAAAAAATATAGTCACAACCTGAAAGTAGAGAGTTGTTTTATTTGGTGGGAACTCTTGGGACTTCAAGCTCAGGAGGTAGTATCTCAAGTAGTCCTGAGAAACTGCTTTGAGGATGCAGGAGGAGTCAGGTTATACAGAAGTTTGCAACAAAAGGGGCAGGCAGCAGGCAGTCTGAACAGCAAAAATTATTGTCGATTAAGGAAAACCAGATACCTCAAGTTAAGGAATTTAACGTTCCTTTTTGTATGGGAAGATGCAAGCATCTGGGCTCACTGAAATTATTCCTTTCATATGTATCTCAGCTATCTGGGGCCAGCATCTTGCTTCCTGATTTTTAGTGGTGGCATCCAACAGCTGCTGGATCGCAGGCATTGTTCTCCCTTTCAGACACCCTCTGGGCTCAGAAATTTACATTTGGAGGCACAGAAATCACTGATGGCTAAGACATCCTTGTTTACTGATATGGCAGGAAATACTCCATATAAATACTCCAAATACAACGTGTGTTGCCTGTTCCATGTTCTTTGTTCATTTGTTTGTTGGTGTGCTTGCATATTTGGATGGCATCACCAAGTCAATGGACATGAGTTTGGGCAGGCTCCAGGAGTGGTGAAGCCTGACATGCTGCAATCTATGGGGTGCAAAGAGTCGGACAAAACTGAGCGACTGAACTGAACTTGCATATTTTCTGTTGACTTGTGAGAGCTGTCTTCTATGTTCCTCGTAAATGTGTTGCAATCTCCCCACTGATTGATTTTCTTTCTGTCTTATTTATGGGTGCTATTTGTTATATAGATTTTTAACTTGATATACCCATTTATCAACTTTTCTTTTATAATTCTTTTCCCTTCAAAATAAGTTTATTTCTCAATGAATTAGAAATAATAAATATTTTCCCTTAATACTTTTAAAATGTCCTTTTAAAAATATTTTATAACTTAAAGGTTTTGAGAGCTTCCTTGGTGGCTCAGAAGGTAAAGGATCTGTCTGCAATGCAGGAGATCCAGATTTGATCCCTGGATTGGGAAAACCCCCTGGAGAAGGGCATGGCAACCCACTCCAGTCTTCTTGCCTGGAGAATCCCATGGACATAGGGGCCTGGCAGCCTACTGTCCATGGGGTTGCAAAGAGTTGAACATGACTAAGCAACTAACACTTTCACACTTTCACTTTCAAATATTTTGAGGGGGAAGAGAAGGGAAGGGAAGTAAAAACTGATGATGTACAAGATCCTGTCTCTGGAAGGGGCTGTAGGGTACAGGGAATGAGAAAAATTCACCCAGTTTTAATAGCTTCCTGTGAATCTCAGCAGTGTTTCCTCCCATCCTGTGAAATTATCCAAGAACATGGGAGACAGATACCTTTGTGACAGGGCCTACATGGGGACTCATTGTTAACATAACTTATGCTGACCTCTCAAACAAAGGATAAAGTCAGTGACCCTTGAGACCGACCAAATTGCCCAAACGACATTCTGCTTTTCTGATGGCACCTACCTTCTGAAGGTTAGGAGACCACCAGATTCCAGACCTCTGGCTATGTGACCTCAGGACTGAGCTACAGGCTAAAATTTAACCATCCCTTCAGATAATTTTTCACTGGAGGTGTATAAGAAATATCCCATCAGAGTGGGAGGACACTGGTTCTTCTCAAGGGCCAGTCACCCTCTCGTTTTCCCTCTAGTATATTTCTTTTCCTTGCCTGACCACCTAGCTCACTCTCTTTTTCTCTGCACTCGCCTTACTCTTTGA
This sequence comes from Bubalus bubalis, assembly GCF_019923935.1. NCBI lineage: Eukaryota > Metazoa > Chordata > Mammalia > Artiodactyla > Bovidae > Bubalus > Bubalus bubalis. Next base: position 18,121,783 of record NC_059162.1, on the reverse strand, counting down.
TGAGTAAATAATCTCAGAAAACCAATCCCTTGTAAGTAAACATTTTTGTTTTCTTTTGAAATTTTACTGCATCAATTGAACTCTAAAAGCCAAGGCTTAGAAAGAAGTCCTCAAGATATTGCAACCACACTGCTGATTAATCACCTATACGCAGAGTCAGACTCATGAAAGGCTGGGTGTTGCCATGCCTAGAGGCAGAGGCATGACCCAGTGGGACATCAGCTCCATTAACCTAGGAATCCATGAGCTGGGCTTTGGAGTAGTTACTGACTGTGTGAGCCAGGGAATCAATATCCCAATCTCTCCTTCCATAGCTATGCCCTTTAGAACATATTAAGAACAAATATTTCACTTGAGTAATGTACAAGGAGATCTCTGTAGGATGATATGACCAGCACATATAACAGTACATGTCTTAATATCAAACTGTTACCTGATTGACTTAAATCCCATGGAAAAGCTATGTACAAACTCTTGGGTGCTAAGAAACCCTGGTGAAATGGCTATCTGCATCTCTCTGCTCTAGGAGCAGAGGGGGATATAAATGTTTTATATCCAGACCCTGTTCTCAATAAATACTTGATCAGAAATATGTCACATAAGCAAAACAAAGATAAGGCATGAAGTAACCTGGTGGTGCTAGTGGTAAAACCTACCTGCCAATGCAGGAGACATGAGAGGTGGGGGTTCGATCTGCTGGAGAAGAAACGGCAACCCACTCCAGTAGTCTCGCCTGGAGTCCATAGCGTCACAAACAGTCGGACATGACTGAAGGGCTTAGCATGCATGCAGGCAGCCTATTCAAAGTAGAGCTAATGAGCCAGTTCAGTTTAAGAGAAGGATTTCTTCTCTTAAGGGAACAAAGAAAAAACCTTTAGAAACAGAAAAGGGTCATACTGTATAGATATTTGAATCAAGGCCAAGTTGTTTAGGTTTTATCCTGATCAGTGAAGCCTCTTAAGAAGACATCATTGGATGGTAGTGTGACTATATTGTCATTATCTGAACTGGAATAGGGTTGAATTTGAAAAGAAGGTTTATGAAAATTTATGCTGGGATAAAAGACATAATCTAAAACTGTCTCTGGCAAACTATGATGTATAGCTTTGGTCACCTTATTTAACGGTCATGGGTAATTATTTCTAGAAGAGTTCTAATGAAGAAGATAGAGGGAAAAACCAGGAAGGCAGGATGCAAAATAAGAGCCAATAAAATACCTCTATATACACAACACACACAATACCACTATAAAAACATATGTGTGTGTATGTTTATATAAACACACATATTTAGTCTCTATATAATTTGTCCACCCAAATGTATATATTACTTATTAATATCTTGTAACTATATGTTAACTGACTTTATTCTTCCCCTTGTGATTTGTTAAGTCATTATAATGTTCCAGACTCTGGGAAACTTTTGATTCTCCCCAAATTTTTCTGCCACTGACAGGAAGGAGAAGGTTTTTCTTCACATGCTGCTTCTGACCTCAGTGTGCCTTTTTCTAATGAATTAATTAGTTTCCTTTCAGAAAATCTCACCGCAGTGCTATACACCAACTTGAACCAAATGTAAATTCTTGTCCTTGCCTTTCAACTACTCAACTTGCTGGGGTAGAAAAACTTTACTAGCAGAGAAATCTACAGTAAAAACCTAGGGTCAGAAGTTGCAAGGGGCTTAAAAAGGGCCTCTGGAGGTCACTCTACCACCTCACCTCCAGTTTCCCAGGCCCTGGTGCCTGGGTGCCCCACTCTGCGCTTCTCTGCTTCCCTACACATCATCTCTGACTGGCTGTTCTACGTGGAGCAATGCAGAGCTCATCTCCTCCTCACCACAAACTCCTTTCCTGGCCATATTTCATAGTCAAACACATCAAGGTAGGGACTTCCTTGGCGGTTCAGTGATTGGGACTCCACAGTTCCACTGCTGGGACATGGGTTCCATCCCTGGTCAGAGAAATAAGGTCCCACAAGCTGAGGGACATGGCCAAAAAAAAAAAAGTCAAGATATTTAAGCAGAACAAGTAATTTAAGCAGAACAAAAAATCCAGATTTACCCTTCTTTGAAGGAAGTTATAGTTTAGAATTATATAATTTATCTTTATTTACAAATACATAGGCATCTTATAACTTGAGGATCCACCACATTACCAGTCTTCCACCAGTCCTTTTCTTTATACTGTCTTATTGACTGAAACAATATCCTTGTGAAATATTTTTATCATTACCTGTACTTTATAACTGAGGAACAAACAACCAATCAAAACTAAAAATGACTCAAGCAACTTTTGCATGGACACACAGCTAGCAAGTGGCAGAATCAAGATTGCTTTCTGGATCTGTCTGATCTCTGGCTCATAAAAAAACATGAGATACATCAGCAAATTTTGGTAAAGGCTAAAGAGTAAATACTTTGGGCTTTGGGAACCCTAGGGTCTCTCTCCCAACTACTTAATCCTGCCACCACAGTATGAAAATAGCCCTGGAGAATAAAGAAATGAGCAGGCCTGGTTTGAAGTAAAACTTTATGAACACTGAAATTTGAATTTATTGTAACTTTCATGTTTCATAAAAGAGTCTCCTTTCGATTTCTCTTCACAAACATTTAATATGTAAAGCTATTCTTAGTTTGCAGGCTATGGTGAAACAGGCCATGGGGCATATTTGGGGGAGAGATCAAATTTTGCTGACCTTTGATAGCCTGGCAGGGTTACCTAAGTGGAGAAATGTGAAAACATCTCCAAATTACAGTCTGAAACAGACTGCCATGAATAATGAATCTATATCAGAAGGAAGAAGAAAAGAAAGTGATTGGGCCCCAAGCAACAAAAACAGGAGCTAAGAGACCTTCCATGCTCGTATTTCTCAAGGAGAATGAAACAGAAGATCCAAAGTAAAGTGTCTCCAAACTTCTCCACTCCTTGTTTCTAAGTAGCTCTATTCCAAGCTACTTGGAGAGGTTGCCCTGAGTTCATAGAGTGAGACAGGGAGAAGCTGGCAGTCATCACTTGTCATAGGAGCCACGTGGATGGCAGGAGGCGGTCCTCTCGTGCCCAGATGCCCAGGCCCTGTCTCACCCCTGAGGGCAGAGCCCAAGGCTGGGATAAAAGGACCTTGGGGCCAGAGGACCTCCATCCACTCCTCTCCTGTGCCGCGTGTGTGCCGGTAAGCGTCCTCTGAGAACTGGAGTGGGGCCTTCCACAGAGCATGCTCAGATATGAGCGAGAAGGCAGGACCTTAAGAGTAAGGTCATTGTGTCAGAGGAGGAGGGCACAGGAAGACTGAGGCAGGGATGCAAGGAGGGATCTGGTACCAACTGGGAACATAGGGAGAAGAGTCAGGCGGCTGTGCTCTAAAGGAAACAAGCTGACCTTGTGGAGAGGGCTTCTCAGGACAAGGACACTGATGACCTGACAGACACGATGCTCTGATAGGTGTCGGGAGGGAGCTCACACGTGAAAATATGGCCCTGCCCCCATCTGCAGTGAAGGAGCAGCCCAAGACAGAGACCTCAGGCTCCTCTGGGATTTTTAACCTTGCTTATTATTAAACTTCTCCATGCTTATTCATGGGTCTGGAAGTGCATTTATAAACTTCCATGTTGATTAAGAAACAGTAAGCCTGAGGATCACCATCGCAACCCATCAGCTTAAGGATATGGGACCTCTCTGGACTGAGGTCAGGGGGCAGAGGTTCAAGTCCCAGGGCTGTAGTGATTGAGAGGATTATTAATCTCTTCTTTAATAAAGGGCTTCCCTGGCAGCTCAGTGGTAAAAAAATCCCCCTGCCAATGCAGGAGATGAGGGTTTGATCCCTGGGTCAGGAAGATCCCCTGGAGAAGGAAATGGCAGCCCACTCCAGTATCCTTTCCTGGGAAGTTCCACAGACAGAGGAGCCTGGTGGGCCGGTCCTTGGGGTCACAAAAGAGTCAGACATGATGAGCGACTAAACAACAATGATCTTTAATATAACTGAGCTTAATGAGAGCTGTAACATGTAAGGTTTTTTTGCAATGCTGACCTTACAGAATAAATCAAATTACGATCAAGGGACTGGTTGCTGTATTTTTTCCTTAAGAAAGAATTTGTCCTTAAATGGCCTATAAACTGGACAATTTCAGATTTGGAAGACATAGATAGAATCAGTTCCAATTCCACTTATAAGATTTTAGACTCTTGGAGATGTTTTGTTAATTGTTTGGTCTTAGTTACTACTTTGTACAAATAGATGAAAGTTCTTGTCTGACTTACAAGGCTGTGCTAAAGTTTCAAATATAAAATTCAAGAGTATGGGAAAGCTACTAAGAGTAGTAAAACTACTGGATATTATGCTTTTAAGATTATAAGTGATGCTAAGAGGGCAAAAGAGGGTAGGGAGGTCTCTGTGTGCTGGTCTGACCTGCTGTCTGTCTCTCCCTCAGCTCCTGAACCCGCCCACCAAGATGTCCTGCCAGCAGAACCAGCAGCAGTGCCAGCCCCCTTCCAAGTGCGTCCCCAAATGCCCCACCCCTAAATGCCCCCCAAGTGCCCCCCAGTCTCCCCCTGCTGCGGCCCCAGCTCCGGGGGCTGCTGCAGCTCTGGGTGTGGGGGCTGCTGCCTGAGCCACCACAGGCGCCGCAGGTCCCACCACTGCAGACCCCACAGGTCTGACTGCTGCAGCCAGCCCTCGGGGGGCTCCGGGTGCTGCGGAGGGGGCAGTGGTCAGTCCTATGGAGGCGGCTGCTGCTGAAGTGGACCCTGTGCCAAGAAGAGCTGACCTGGGGACAGCCGGTGGACAAACACTTCCTCCTCCTCCTTCACCTCCTGCTGGGCCTACCCCTCTTGCTGGGGAATCTGGGTGAGGCCTTTGAGCTCTGGTCCTAAAGATCCCTGTGCTCTAGGGTCCAGGAGCCCCAGATCTCTCCCTGAAACCCATTTATTCACCTCCTTTGCCATACGTGTGATGGCCCTGGGAATCACAAAGCATAGACCCCATGTCCCTCTGCAACTTCTGGCATCCTGCTGCCTGAGTTAAAATAATAAATACAGAGTCTGCTCACTGACTTGATGTAGACAGATTTCATTCATGTTTTGGTCACTGTTGTTCTATTCTTGTACCTTCTCTGCTGGTGGCTGCAGAGGCCTCAGTAGACAGATGACAGGGTCATGGGTCAGAAGGGAAAAGTTTGTATTTTTTATAGTTTTGCATTTTCTCCTAATTCTTTGTTTTCCCTTTTAACCAATATCCCGAAGCAGCATTAGTTGTGAACATAGCTTCTTCAACTTCTGGCTCCCTTCCTCCCTTCATGTATCTAACTGTGGCCTTCAGACATGACCAAGAGACAGACAGCTTCCTCTTCCTCTCTTTCCACTGTCATTCTTCACTCTTATGCTCTGCATCCCTCACCCTTCTCCTAACAATCTCTACTTGACTCCTCCATCAGTTTAAATGTACAAAAATATATACATACAAAAATATAGATGGAATAAATCTTTATTTTAAATTAAAAACTCACTTTTGTTTCTGTATAATTTACATGCAATAAAATTTGCTAATTTTAACATACAATTCAATGTGTTGTCAAATATATGTAGTCATATAACTACAAATACAATCAACACCTTTAAAATGTAGTTGGTAGTTAATTATTTGGAGAAAACTATAAGAATAACATAAGATCCATAATATATAAAGGAAAATATAGATACATGTAATCGACATGGTTAAATATGGAAAAATTAAATTCTAAATGGTAGAAAATACTATTAAAAAGGTGGAGGAATACAAAATTGATGAGAAACTCAAAGTTTTCCCTCTGAGATCAGGTACAAGGCAAGAATGTCCCCTCTCACTATTCCTTTTCCACACGGTGGTACTGGATGTTCTAGCTAATGCAGTTAGACAAGAAAAATAAGTTAAAGATATACTGATTGGGAAGGAAGAAATAAACTGTTTGTTCACAACATTATTATCTTTGTAGAAAATTTAAAAGATAGCAATGAAGAGTTATATCAAGATTAAGGTACAAAGTTAAGCAAGTGTCAACTGCATTTCTATATACCAGAAATGAGCAAATGAAATTTTAAATTTTAAAATGCAACACCATTTATAATAGCACCCCCAAGATTAAGTACTCAGGTATAAATCTAATAAAATATGTATAAAATCTATTTTATACATAATAAAATTGGTTTTGGCAAAACAATAGGTAATAGATCAGTGAAACAGAATAGAGAGCCCAGAAATAGACCCCCCCAAACCTATAGTCAACTGGTACTTGGGGGAAAAAAAGAAGCAACATAATGGAACAAAGACAGTCTTTTCATGTAATGGGGCTCAATATCAACATGCAAAAAAATGAATCTAGACACAGAACTTATATTCTTAACAAAAAAAACCTGAAAATGGATCACAGACTTAACTGTAAAATGAGAATTATAGCATTCCTAGAAGAACAGAGGCAAACCTAGTTGATCTTGGGTAGGGCAGTGACTTTTTAGATACAAAGCCAAAGTCATGATACATGAAATAAATAATTGATGAGCTAGGTTGTGTTGAATTAAAAACTTCTGCTTTGCAAAAGACAATGTTAAGACTGATAAAATAAGCCACAGACTGGAGAGAATATTTTCTACTATAAAGGAGTACTATCCAAAACATTCAAAGAGCTCTGAAAGCTCAGCAAAAAGAAAAAAAAAAACCAACCCAATCAAAAAATAGACAAAGGGCCTGATACCTCACTAGTGAAGATATACAGATGGCAAATAAGCATATGAAAAGATGCTTCATGTCATATGCCATGGGGAATGCAAATTACAGCAATGAGATACCACTACACACCTGTCATAATGGCTAAAATCTTGAATTCTGGCAACACCAAACACTGGTGAGGATGTGGAACAATAGGAATGTTAACTCATTGCTAATGGAAATGCAAAATTTTCCAACCACTTTGGAAGACAATTTCTTACAAAACCAAATGTTCTCTTACCATGTGATCTAATAATCACATTTCTTGGTATTCGCCCAAAATTGTTGAAAACTTACATCCATACAAAAATCTATAGACAAATGTTCAGAGCAGCTTTTTCCTAAATGTCAAATCTTGGAAACAATCAAGATATCCTTTAAGAGGTGAATAAATAAACTGTGGTAGATCCAGACAATGGGATATTATTAAACACTACAAAGAAATGATCTGTCATGCCATGAAAAGACAGAGAGGAAGCTTAAATACATATTATTAAGTGAAAGAAGCCAATATAAAAAGGCTACATATTGTATGATTCCAACTATATGACATCATGAAAAGGCAAAATGGTGGCAAAAATAAAAAGATCAGTGACTGGGGCTTCCCCAGTGGTCCAGTGGTTAAGACTCCATCTTCCAATGCAGGGGCTGTAAGTTTGATCTCTGGTCAGGGGGACTATTAATAAGATCCCACATGCTCCAGGGTATGCCCAAAATTTAAAATAAATGAATAGATAAGACTTGTTAAACAAAAGATCAGTGATTGCCAAGAGTTGTTGGGGTGGGAGAGGGATGTATAGGCAGGGCATTTTTAGGATAGTGAAAATGCTCTGTATAATACCATACTGATGGATATATGTCATTACACATTTGTCCAAACTTACAAAATGTGGAACACTAAGAATACATGGTAATGTAAACTATAGACTTTGTATGATAATGATGTAGAAGTGGAAGCTTCATCAAGTGTAACAAATGTACATGTCTGGTGGGGGATGTTGACAACGGAGGAAGCTAGGCAGGTGTTGGGACAGGAAGTATATGGGAAATCTCAGTACCTTCTCCCCAATTTTTCTATGAACCTAAAATTGCTCTAAAAATTAATTTTAATAAAAATAATTAACTTGGGAAATAGATTACATATGATAGTTATAGTATCAATATCCCTAGAAAACATAGGTTTCATGTTAATTAAGAATAAACAAGTAAACATTTCTGTAAAAGATTTGGAAGAGTCATAAATGATCAATACAAAAAAAAGGAAAAAAGAAATGAAAAAAAATTCTAGTTTCCACTGAAATTAGATTAGAAAAAAAATTCCACCTCACTAATAAAGAATAGAACTTGTTTCTTCAGGAGGGAGCTCTTAGATTCATAATATATTGTCAGAGATTAAAAAGGCTCCTAAGGGACTTCCCTAGTAATCCAGGGGCTAAGAATTCATCTTGCAATGCAGCAGACCCGGGTTTGATCCCTGGTTAGGGAACTAAGATCCCACATGCCACAGGGCAACTAAGCCTAATTACCACAACTGCCTAGCCCAAGTTTTAGAACCTGGATGCTACAACTAGAGAGTCTGTGCATTGCAAAGAAAGATCCTGCATGACACAATGAAGATCTCTCTTGTGTTGCAACAAAGACCCAACAAAACCAACCAAATAAATAAATAATATTTTTTAAAAATGAAAAAAATGTTCCTAAAACTATTGTTGGTGGGTTGTGGGCAAATGGTCCCTCAAAAAGCCTTGTTACTGGGAACGCAAATTAGCCTAATGATTCAGGGCATTCATTCAATGAATATTTATTGGGGTACATTAATTAATTCCAGTAGAACTATTTAAAATCTTAAATTATGATGTTATTAAAGTGCTGCACTCAATACATCAGCAAATTTGGAAAACTCAGCAGGGGCCACAGGACCAGGAAAGGTCAGTTTTCATTCCTGTTTCAAAGAAGGGCAGTGTTAAAGAACATTCAGATTACTGAACAATTGCACTCATTTTGAATGCTAATAAGGTAATGCTCCAAATTCTTCAAGCTAAGCTTCAGCAGTACATAAGCCAAGAACTTCCAGATGAAAGGTTGTTGTTGAATCACGCGAATACACCGGGATTCTTGGCCCCCGGAGGAGAAGAATTCAATCCGGGGCCAGAGACGAGGCTTGATCGCTCAGAGCTTTTGTGTAATAAAGTTTTATTAAAGTATAAAGGAGACAGAGAAAGCTTCTGACATAGGCATCAGAAGGGGGCAGAAAGAGTACCCCCCTGCTAGTCTTCAGCTGGATGTTATATAGTCACTAGCAGTCTGTTAATGAAAGAAAGGAATGTCCTATAATTCAGAATAGCACCAGGCCCCTCGCCCATAAGATGCATTTTGGGATAATCTTGGGCCATAAAATAATTAACTTGAATCTTAAAGAAGGGCAGACCACCATACAAATAGTTTCATTTACATAGATTAGGGGAACAATATCTGAGTATAACATACTGGTTTGTCAAGTAGGTTTTGGGCCCAGAGGCGGAACCAACTTGGAGACCGAGTTTGGGGTAAAGGTGTAGTACATATAAGCTATGCTAAGCTTAAGACAAACATTTCCATAAGAAAAAGGCATTGGTTATCTCTAGGCTCAAGAATAGCTAACTTCAGGTGAAACCAGGTGTCATTATGGCAACACAGTATTTTAAGAGAAACCTCTCTTTAAATTTGTATAGAGAAGGAAAAAAATATTGCTAGTTTGTTTCCTCCTGCCGCTTAAGAGAGATAAAAATGTCTGACACTTGCAGGCTATTTTCTCCATTTGGAGACCCCTGGCCTTCCTACCTATTACCCTGTCACAGATGTACAAGCTGGGTTTAGAAAAGGGAGAGGAACCAGAGATCAAATTGCTGACATTCGTTGGGTCATAGAAAAAACAAGGGAATTCCAAATTAAAAAAAAAAAAAATCTACTTCTGCTGCATAGACTATGCTAAAGCCTTTGACTGTGTGGATCACAACAGACTGGAAAATTCTTAGAGATGGGAATACCAGATCATCTTACTGTCTCCTGAGAAACCTATATGTGGGTCAAGAAACAACAGTTAGAACCTTACATGGAACAATGGACTGGTTCAAAATTGGCAAAGGAGTACAAAAAGGCTGTATATTGTCTCCCTGTTTATTTAACGTATATGCAGAGTACATCATGCAAGATGCTGGGCTGGATGAATCACAAGCTGGAATCAAGATTTCTGGGAGAAATATCAATAGCCTCAGATACGCAGATGATAACACTCTAACAGCAGAAAGAGAAGAAGAGCTAGAGCCTCTTGATGAGGGTAAAAGAGGAGAGTGAAAAAGCTGGCTTAAAACTCAACATTCAAAAAACTAAGATCATGGCATACAGCCCCATCACTTCACGGCAAATAGAAGGGGGAAAAATGGGAGCAGTGACAGATTTTATTTTCTTGGGCTCCGAAATCACTGTAGATGGTGACTGCAGCCATGAAATTAAAAGATGCTTGCTCCTTGGAAGGAAAGCTATGACAAACCTAGACAGCATATTAAAAAGCAAAGATATCACTTTGTCAACAAAGATCCAGATAGTCAAAGCTATGGTTTTTCCAGTAGTTTCATACAAATGTAAGAGTTGGGCCATAATGAAGGCTGAGTGCAAAAGAATTGATGTTTTCGAAGTGTGGTGCTGGGGAAGACTCTTGAGAGTCCCTTGCAAGGACATCAAACCAGTCAATCCTAAAAGAAATCATCCCTGAATATTCACTGAAAGAACTGATGCTGAAGCTGAAGCTCTGACACTTTGGCCATCTGATGTGAAGAGCCGACTCATTGGAAAAGACCCTAATGCTGGGAATGACTGAAGGCAGGAGGAGAAGGGGACAACAGAGGATGAAATGGTTGGATGGCATCACCGACTCAATGGACATGAGTTTCAGCAAGCTCTAGGAGTTGGTGATGGACAAGGAAGCCTGGCATGCTGCAGTCCATGGGGTTGCAAAGAGTCGGACACGACTGAGCAATTAAACTGAACTCAACTGAACAGGGAGATAGTGGAGGACAGGGGGGCCTGACCTGCTGCAGTCCATGGGGTTGCAAAGAGTTGGAGAAGACTTAGCAACTAAACAACACACAGCAAAGCACGGATTCTGCAGTTTATAAACAGCTCTTCCCTGTGACTCAGATCATCCTTCTAGGAGACCTCACTCTGAGATAGGCACCATGAGCTGTGATGACCACGTCATCCTGCAGAGTTCTGCCCCTGTCTCACCTGGTTATGACACTGGCCTAGGTTGTTCCAATGATCTTAGTTATGGGGAGTGGTCAGGATATCCATGCCTTGGCTCACACAGGAGAGCCTGGCTCCTGATTCCTAGAATGATAGTGTTAAGAGGTCATATTGTCCACACTTCTGCCTCAAGGCAGGGCAGCCTGAAACATTAATCTGTTTGGACTTAAATGATGAGTAACAGTTATGATTACAACCTTATCACTTGGACTGACTCTTTGGTTTGGATATTAGCTGTCATTGGCTCTGGTACCATTTTCACGACCAAAGGCTTTCTGAGGTCACCGATTCATCCAAGGATTATATCTCTACATCATTCCCTCAAGTTAACAAGAAATTGGAGATCTAATGGGAAGTAAATCAGGCTGAGTTAATTTTCATCTGTACCCTCCCACTCTCATGCAATCTGAACTACAAAGGAAAACATTAACACATGTTCCCTTCATGTAAATCTTCTTTTAAGTTATAAACAATGAAACAACACTCAAAAGAAATAGAAAATATAAATGATTGTGGCTTAAATAATAAGGAGGAGAAGATATTTTCAAAGTGGCACAAACCCATAATTTATAAAGGAAAAAATTAATGAATTAAATTTTAAAATACCATTAACATTTATTTTATTTTTAATCGGAGAATAATTACTTTAAAATATTGTGATGGTTTCTGCCATACATCAACATGAATCAACCATAGGTATACATCCATCCTTCTTTAACCTCCCTCTCATCTCCCACCCCAACCCACTGCTCTTTGTTGGCACAGAGCACCAGTTTTGGTTCCCTGTGTCATACAGCAAATCCCCACTGGCTATCTATTTTACATATGCTAATGTATATGTTTCAATGCTACTCTCTCAAATCATTCTACTTCTTTCTCCCCCACTGTGTCCAAAAGTCTTTTCTCTGTGTCTTCAATCTCCACTGCTGCCCTGTAGATAGGTTCATCAGTACCATCATTCTAAACTCCATGTGTATGCGTTAATATACAATATTTGTCTTATTCTTTCTGACTTACTTCACTCAGTATAATAGGCTCTAGGTTTGTCCACCTCACTAAAACCAACTCAAATGCATTCTTTTTTATAGCTCAGTAATATTCCACTGTGTATATGTACCATGGTTTCTTTATCCATTCATCTGTCGATAGATATCTAGGTTGCTTCCATGTCCTAGCTATCGTAAATAGTGCTGCAATGAACATTGGGGTACATGTGTCTTTTTAAATTCTGGTTTCCTCAGGGTATATGCCCAGTAGTAGGATTGCTGGGCCATATGGTAATTTTATTCCTAATTTTTTAAAGGAATCTCCATACTGTTCTCCATAGTGGCTGTATAAATTTGCATTTCCATCAACAGTTTAAGAGTATTCCCTTTTCTCCACATCCTCTCCAGCACTTATTGTTTGTAGACTTTTTGATGATGGCCATTCTGACAGACGTTACTTTCACCACTGGACACATCTACAGTTGGGTGTTGTTTCCACTTTGGCTCAGCCTCTTCATTCCTTCTGAAGCTAGTTCTCCACTTTTCTTCAGTAGGATGTTGGGCACCTACAGACCTGGGGAGTTCATTTTTCAATGTCATATCTTTTTGCCTTTTCATACTGTTCATAGGGTTTTCAAGGCAAGAGGGCTGAAGTGGTTGCTGTTCCGTTCTCCAGTGGACTATGTTTTGTCAGAACTCTCCACCATGACCTGTCCATCTTGGGTGGCCTTACATGGCAGATAACCATGATAACCCAGATAACTATGATGATGTGATCACTCACACAGAGCCAGACATCCTGGAGTGTGAAATCTAGTGGGCCATAGGAAGCAGCACTACAAACAAAGCGAGTAGAGGTGATGGCATTCCAGCTGAGCTATTTCAAATACTAAAAGATGATGTTGTGAAAGTGCTGCACTCTATATGCCAGCAAATTTGGAAAACTCAGTAGTGGCTACAGGACTGGAAAAGTCAGTTTTCATTCCAACCCCAAAGAAGGGCAATGCCAAAAAATGTTCAAACTATCGCACAATTGCACTCATCTCACATGCTAGCAAAATAATGCTGAAAATTCTCCAAGCCAGGTTTCAACAGTACATGAACCAAGAAATTCCAGATGTTCAACTGGATTTAGAAAAAGCAGAGGAACCAGAGATTAAACTGCCAACATACGTTGAATCATAGAAAAAGCAAGAGAGTTCCAGAAAAACATCTACTTCTGCTTTATTGACTACACTAAAGCCTTTGACTGTGTGGATCACAACAAAGGGTAGAAAATTATTAAAGATATAGGAATACCAGGCCACTTTGCTTGTTCCCTGAGAAACCTGTATGTAGGTCAAGAGGCAACACTTACTGGATGTGGAAGAACAGACTGGTTCCAAATTGGGAAAAAAGTCCATCAAGGCTGTATATTGTCACCTTGTTTATTTAAGTTATATGCAAAATACATCATGCAAAATGTGGGGCTGGATGAAGCACAAGCTGGAATCAAGATTGCTGGGAGAAATATCATTAACCTCAGATATGCAGATGACACCACCCTATGGCAGAAAGGGAAGAGGAACTAAAGAACCTCTTGGTGAAGGTGAAAGAGGAGGGTGAAAAAAACTGGCTTAAAACTCAACATTCAAAAAACTAAGATCATGGCATCCAGTCCCATCACTTCATGGCAAGTAGATGGGAAAACAATGGAAACAGTGACAGACTTAATTTTGGGGGGCTCCATAATCACTGCAGATGATGACTTCAGTGATTAAACAGTGAGAAAATTAAACACAGTTACTCCTTGGAAGAAAAGCTATGAGCAACCTAGACAGCATATTGAAAAGCAGAGACATTACTTTGCTGACAAAGATTGGTCTAGTCAAAGCTATGGTTTTTCCAGAAGTCATGTATAGATGTAAGAGTTGGATTGTAAAGAAAACTTAGCACTGAAGAAATGATGCTTTTGAACTGTGGTGTTGGAGAAGATTCTTGAGAGTCCCTTGGACTGCAAGGAGATCGAACCAGTCCATTCTAAAGGAAATCAGTCTTGAATATTCATTGGAAGGACTGATGTTGAAGCTGAAACTCCAATACTTTGGCCACCTGATACAAAGAACTGACTCATTTGAAAAGACCCTGATGCTGGGAAAGATTGAAGACAGGAGGAGAAGGGGTGACAGAGGCCAGAATGGTTGGATGGCATCACCGACTCAATGGACATGAGTTTGAGCAAGCTCCAGGGGATGATGAAGGATAGGGAAGCCTGGCATGCTGCAGTCCATGGGGTTGCAAAGAGTCAGACCTGACTGAGCAACTGAACAACAATTCTGATCAGTGTGTGAGGATACTTCATTGTAGTTTTTTTGCATATCTGTAATAATCAATAATACTGAGCATTGTTTCATGTGCTTATTATCCATATGTATGTCTTCTTTGGAGAAGTGTCTGTTTAAGTCTTCTGCCCACTTTTTCATTGGGTTGTCTGTTTTTCTGCTTTTGAGCTTCATGAACTCATGCTTGGTATATTTGGAGATTAGTCTTTTGTCAGTTGTTTCATTTGCTATTATTTTCTCCCATTCTGAAAGTTGTGTTTTCACTTTGTTTATAGTTTACTTCATTGTGTAAAAGTTTTTAAGTTTAATTAGGTCCTGTGTGCAGAAAACTATAAGATACTGTTGAAAGGAATTAAAGGTGACACAAATTGATGGAGAGCTATACCACATTCTTGGATTGGAAAAATCAATATTGTGAAAATGACTGTACTACCCATAGCAATCTACAGATCCAATGCAATCCCTATCAAATTTTCACAATTTCTGTTGGTCGGGAGTACAGGATCAGCTTGGCTGGGTGGCTCTGTGCATGCATGCTCAGTCATGTCTGATTCTTTGTGGCCCCATGAGCTGTAGCTTGCCAGGCTCTTCTGTCCATGGAATTTTCCAGGCAAGAATACTGAAGTGGGTTGCTATTTCCTCCTGCAGGGCATCTTCCTGACCCAGGGATCAAGCTCACGTCTCCTGAGTCTGCTGTATTGGTAGGCAGATTCTTTACCACTGAGCCACCTGGGATGCCCTATCAAATTACCAATGGTATTTTTCACAGAACGAGAACAAATAATTTCACAATTTGTATGGAAACACAAAAGATCCCGAAGAGTCAAAGTAACCTTGGGAAAGAAGAATGGAGCTGGAGGAATTAACTGCCCTAACTTCAGAATATACTACAAAACTACAGTCATCAACATGGTATGGTACTGGCACAAAAACAGGAATATAGACCAACAGAACAAAACAGAGCACCCAGAAATAAATCTATGCACCTATGAGCACCTCAATTTTGACAAAGAAAGCAACAATATACAGTAGAGAAAAGACAGTCTCTTCCATAAGTGGTGCTGGGAAAACTGGGCAGCAATGTGTAAAAGAATGAAATTAGAACACTTCCTAACACCATACACAAAAATAAACTCAAAATTGATTAAAAACCGAAATGTAAGACCAGAAACTATAAAACTCTTAGAGGAAAACATAGGTAGAACACTCTGACATAAATCACAGCAAGATCCTTTATGACCCACCTTCTAGGATAATGGAAAAAATACAAAAATAAAATTTTATAGCATAAAATGCCATATATGAGATAAAAAGAGAAATAATCAACAAAATAAAAATACAATACATACCTGATAAAGAATTACTTTACCTAACATATATCTTATAAATCCAAAAATTAATAAACATACAAATATGTAATGGACAAAAAACACAGAGAGCCCTTATTACTCATACAAACACATATTCATACATATTGTATTAGTCAGAATTCTTCAGAGACACAGAATGAACAGGACATGTGCATTTATCAAAAGAAATTTATTTTAAGGAATTGGCTCCCATTGTTGTAGGGGCAGGTAAGCTTGATGTCAGTAGAGTAGGTTGGCAGGTTGAAGATTCATGGAAGAGTTGATGTTACAGCCTTCAGTCTGTAGGCAGAATTCCTTCTTCTTTTAGAGTGCTCAGTCTTTTAAGGCTTTCAGTTGATTGCATGAGGTCCACCCACAGTATGGAGGATGATTTGTTTACTCAAAGTCTACTGATTCAAATGTTAATAACATGCAAAAAAAATCTAAACAGCTACATCTAGACTGATGTTTAATTTACAATCTGGGTACCATGGTTTCACCAACTTAACACATAACGTTAACAATCACAGTTCACTACTTGTCAACTTGGCACTTGTACACATCTCCTTACATGTGTGTGCACCCAGTCGCTTCAATTGTGTCTTTGTGACCCCATGGACTATAGCCTGCCAGGCTCCTCTGTCCACAGAATTCTCCAGGCAAGAATATTGGAGTGGGTTGCCATGCTTTTCTCCAGGGGAATCTTCCTGACCCTGGGATCAAATCTAGTTCTCCTGCATTGCAGGCAGATCCTTTACCACTGAGCCACCAGTGAAACCCTACACATCTCCTTACATCATATTTATTCCCTATATAAAGACAATGACAAGGCCACATTTCCAGCTAACATAATACAACCATGCTGTGTACATCAAAAAATGCACTAACCATTTCCCCAGAAGAAGATGCAGCATCCTTGAGTAATGTTTACTTCTCCTTGATAGCCTTAACTTAAATATTGTGATACACAGTTGAACCATACTTAAATACAGTAGTCAATATTCCTTATGTGATAAGGAGATTAGAAATAAAATAAAATAAAGACTCTGTATTCACACATACACACAAGCATATTCATAGCAAAATATGGAGGAAATACTATAATAATAATTAAACTCTTACTTGTGGTTCTTCTTTACCTGGTAGAGTGACCCAACATTAATTCCTGGAGAGTCTGGACCATTAGTAGTCCTGTTTGAATTAGACTGTTGTAGTTTTTCCATTGCCTTTAATAAGAGTATGGTAGTACTAAGGTATGCCCTAAGTGATCTTTTGTATTCAAATATGTCCTTCTCTACCTCCATTCTGAAGTAATAGTCCAAATTCCTAGTGGTAATTGGACTTATCACTCAACAAGCACAGTAACTCCCTTCTTTGCCTGTTGATTCAGAGGCATAAGGAGGCCAAAGTGGCTGAGTGACAGTCTTAACTTCCAGTTCAGTGGAGTCATTGTGTGTCCTGGTGGAAGCATTCCTCACTTAGGAACCTCTTGAACAGCCTAAGGTCATAGGGACAGGAAGCAAAAATTTTTCTAGGAGATCTTTAAAAGTAAAAGTGAGAGGTGCCACTCTATTTCTACCTTTTAACTCCTGGACCTATATCATCTGACTGTAAAAGAAACAGAACCATAATACTGATTGCTGATTTTGAGCCTGTAGCATGTAGCCTCCTAAAGAGCCTTGCCCCAGCTCTGCAAGGTATTCCCACTATGCTGGTTCAGTAACTAGGTCTTTAAAAGGCCATTCCATAGTCTGATCAAGCCAGCTGCTTGAGGATGATAGGGAACATGGTAAGAACAGAGAATTCTATAATCAGACCCGTTGCTATGCTTTATTTGCTGTATCTGTCAGCATTCTCCAGATAAACAAAAGTATGATTATATATATGTATGCATGAAGAGAGACTCACCTCAAAACAGGGGACACATACAGACTGAAAGTGAAGGGCTGGAAAAAGATTTTCCATGCAAATAGGGACCAAAAGAAAGCAGGAGTAGCAATACTCATATCAGATAAAATAGACTTTAAAACAAAGACTGTGAAAAGAGACAAAGATGGTCACTACATAATGATCAAAGGATCAATCCAAGAAGAAGATATAACAATTATAAATATATATGCACCCAACACGGGAGCACCGCAGTATGTAAGACAAATGCTAACAAGTATGAAAGGAGAAATTAACAATAACACAATAATAGTGGGAGACTTTAATACCCCACTCACACCTATGGATAGATCAACTAAACAGAAAATTAACAAGGAAACACAAACTTTAAACGATACAATAGACCAGTTAGACCTAATTGATATCTATAGGACATTTCATCCCAAAACAATGAATTTCACCTTTTTCTCAAGCACACATGGAACCTTCTCCAGGATAGATCACATCCTGGGCCATAAAGCTAGCCTTGGTAAATTCAAAAAATAGAAATCATTCCAAGCATCTTTTCTGACCACAATGCAATAAGATTAGATCTCAATTACAAGAGAAACACTATTAAAAATTCCAACATATGGAGGCTGAACAACACGCTGCTGAATAACCAACAAATCACAGAAGAAATCAAAAAAGAAATCAAAATTTGCATAGAAACGGATGAAAATGAAACACAACAACCCAAAACCTGTGGGACACGGTAAAAGCAGTCCTAAGGGGAAAGTTCATAGCAATACAGGCACACCTCAAGAAACAAGAAAAAAGTCAAATAAATAACCTAACTCTACACCTAAAGCAACTAGAAAAGGAAGAAATGAAGAACCCCAGGGTTAGTAGAAGGAAAGACATCTTAAAACTTAGAGCAGAAATAAATGCAAAGAAACAAAAGAGATCATAGCAAAAATCAACAAACCAAAAGCTGGTTCTTTGAAAGGATAAATAAAATTGACAAACCATTAGCCAGACTCATCAAGAAACAAAGGGAGAAAAATCAAATCAATAAAATTAGAAATGAAAATGGAGAGATCACAACAGACAACACAGAAATACAAAGGATCATAAGAGAGTACTATCAACAATTATATGCCAATAAAATGGACAACGTGGAAGAAATGGACAAATTCTTAGAAAAGTACAACTTTCCAAAACTCGACCAGGAAGAAATAAAAAATCTTAACAGACCCATCACAAGCATGGAAATTGAAACTGTAATCAGAAATCTTCCAGCAAACAAAAGCCCAGGTCCAGATGGCTTCACAGCTGAATTCTACCAAAAATTTAGAGAAGAGCTAACACCTATCCTGCTCAAGCTCTTCCAGAAAATTGCAGAGGATGGTAAACTTCCAAACACATTCTATGAGGCCACCATCACCCTAATACCAAAACCTGACAAAGATCCCACAAAAAAAGAAAACTACAGGCCAATATCACTGATGAACATAGATGCAAAAATCCTTAACAAAATTCTAGCAATCAGAATCCAACAACACATTAAAAAGATCATACACCATGACCAAGTGGGCTTTATCCCAGGGATGCAAGGATTCTTCAATATCTGCAAAACAATCAATGTAATACACCACATTAACAAATTGAAAAATAAAAACCATATGATTATCTCAATAGATGCAGAGAAAGCCTTTGACAAAATTCAACATCCATTTATGATAAAAACTCTCCAGAAAGCAGGAATAGAAGGAACATACCTCAACATAATAAAAGCTATATATGACAAACCCACAGCAAACATTATCCTCAATGGTGAAAAATTGAAAGCATTTCCTCTAAAGTCAGGAACAAGACAAGGGTGCCCACTTTCACCATTACTATTCAACATAGTTTTGGAAGTTTTGGCCACAGCAATCAGAGCAGAAAAAGAAATAAAAGGAATCCAAATTGGAAAAGAAGAAGTAAAGCTCTCAATGTTTGCAGATGACATGATCCTCTACATAGAAAACCCTAAAGACTCCACCAGAAAATTACTAGAACTAATCAATGACTGTAGTAAAGTTGCAGGATATAAAATCAACACACAGAAATCACTTGCATTCCTATACACTAATAATGAGAAAACAGAAAGAGAAATTAAGGAAACAATTCTATTCACCATTGCAACGGAAAGAATAAAATACTTAGGAATATATCTACCTAAAGAAACTAAAGACCTATATATAGAAAACTATAAAACACTGGTGAAAGAAATCAAAGAGGACACTAACAGATGGAGAAATATACCATGTTCATGGATTGGAAGAATCAATATAGTGAAAATGAGTATACTACCCAAAGCAATCTATAGATTCAATGCAATCCCCATCAAGCTACCAATGGTATTCTTCACAGAGCTAGAACAAATAATTTCACAATTTGTATGGAAATACAAAAAACCTCGAATAGCCAAAGCGATCTTGAGAAAGAAGAATGGAACTGGAGGAATCAACCTGCCTGACTTCAGGCTCTACTACAAAGCCACAGTTATCAAGACAGTATGGTACTGGCACAAAGACAGAAATATAGATCAATGGAACAAAATAGAAAGCCCAGAGATAAATCCATGCACATATGGACACCTTATCTTTGACAAAGGAGGCAAGAATATACAATGGATTAAAGACAATCTCTTTAACAAGTGGTGCTGGGAAATCTGGTCAACCACTTGTAGAAGAATGAAACTAGACCACTTTCTAACACCATACACAAAAATAAACTCAAAATGGATTAAAGATCTAAACATAAGACCAGAAACTATAAAACTCCTAGAGGAGAACATAGGCAAAACACTCTCTGACATACATCCCAGCAGGATCCTCTATGACCCACCTCCCAGAATATTGGAAATAAAAGCAAAAATAAACAAATGGGACCTAATTAACCTTAAAAGCTTCTGCACATCAAAGGAAACTATTAGCAAGGTGAAAAGACAGCCTTCAGAATGGGAGAAGATAATAGCAAATGAAGCAACTGACAAACAACTAATGTCGAGAATATACAAGCAACTCCTACAGCTCAACTCTAGAAAAATAAATGACCCAATCAAAAATGGGCCAAAGAACTAAATAGACATTTCTCCAAAGAAGACATACAGATGGCTAACAAACACATGAAAAGATGCTCAACATCACTCATTATCAGAGAAATGCAGATCAAAACCACTATGAGGTACCATTTCACACCAGTCAGAATGGCTGCGATCCAAAAGTCTACAAGTAATAAATGCTGGAGAGGGTGCGGAGAAAAGGCAACCCTCTTACACTGTTGGTGGGAATGCAAACTAGTACAGCCACTATGGAGAACAGTGTGGAGATTCCTTAAAAAACTGGAAATAGACCTGCCTTATGATCCAGCAATCCCACTGCTGGGCATACACACTGAGGAAACCAGAAGGGAAAGAGACACGTGTACCCCAATGTTCATCGCAGCACTGTTTATAATAGCCAGGACATGGAAGCAACCTAGATGTCCATCAGCAGATGAATGGATAAGAAATCTGTGGTACATATACACAATGGAGTATTACTCAGCCATTAAAAAGAATACATTTGAATCAGTTCTAATGAGGTGGATGAAACTGGAGCCTATTATACAGAGTGAAGTAAGCCAGAAAGAAAAACACCAATACAGTATACTAATGCATATATATGGAATTTAGAAAGATGGTAACAATAACCCTGTGTACGAGACAGCAAAAGAGACACTGATGTATAGAACAGTCTTATGGACTCTGTGAGAGAGGGAGAGGGTGGGAAGATTTGGGAGAATGGCATTGAAACATGTAAAATATCATGTATGAAACGAGTTGCCAGTCCAGGTTTGATGCACGATACTGGATGCTTGGGGCTGGTGCACTGGGACGACCCAGAGGGATGGAATGGGGAGGGAGGAGGGAGGAGGGTTCAGGATGGGGAACACATGTATACCTGTGGTGGATTCATTTTGATATTTGGCAAAACTAATACAATTATGTAAATTTTAAAAATAAAATAAAAAAAAGAGATTTATTTTTAAAATTGGGAAAATAGGAAAAGGAGTACATCAAGGCTGTATATTGGCACCCTGCTTATTTAACCTATAGGCAGAGTACATCATGAGAAATGCTGGGCTGGAAGAAGCACAAGCTGGAATCAAGATTGCCAGGAGAAATATCAATAACCTCAGATATGCAGATGACACCACCCTTATGGCAGAAAGTGAAGAGGAACTAAAAAGCCTCTTGATGAAGGTGAAAGAGGAGAGTGAAAAAGTTGGCTTAAAACTCAACATTCAGAAAATGAAGATCATGGCATCCGGTCCCATCACTTCATGGGAAATAGATGGGGAAACAGTGGAAACAGTGTCAGACTTTATTTTTTTGGGCTCCAAAATCACTGCAGATGGTGACTGCGGCCATGAAATTAGAAGACGTTTACTCCTTGGAAGAAAAGTTATGACCAACCTAGATAGCATATTCAAAAGCAGAGACATTACTTTGCCAACAAAGGTCCGTCTAGTTAAGGCTATGGTTTTTCCTGTGGTCATGTATGGATGTGAGAGTTGAACTGTGAAGAAAGCTGAGTGCCGAAGAATTGATGCTTTTGAACTGTGGTGCTGGAGAAGACTCTTGAGAGTCCCTTGGACTGCAAGGAGATCCAACCAGTCCATTCTGAAGGAGATCAGCCCTGGGATTTCTTTGGAAGGAATGATGCTAAAGCTGAAACTCCAGTACTTTGGACACCTCATGCGAAGAGCTGACTCATTGGAAAAAAACTCTGATGCTGGGAGGGATTGGAGGCAGGAGGAGAAGGGGACGACAGAGGATGAGATGGCTGGATGGCATCACTGACTCGATGGACATGAGTCTGAGTGAACTCCGGGAGTTGGTAATGGACAGGGAGGCCTGGCATGCTGCGATTCATGGGGTCGCAAAGAGTTGGACACGACTGAGCGAATGAACTGAACTGAACTGAACTGAATGCAATAAAAGATGCTGTAAAGTCCCACAGAAAGCTGGTGGTGTACTTCAGTCCAAGTCTAAATGTCTGGGAATCAGGGAATCTAATGGTGTAGATGCCAGTCTGGGCCAGAAAGCCAAGAACCAGCAGAGCCAAGAGCAGGAGAAGGTCAGTGTCCCAACTCACGAAATTAGGCAAAAATTTTAAAAGGGCAAAATCTTCTGTCCTCTGCTACTTGTTCTATTGAAGCTCTCAAAAAATTGTACTATGCCCAACCCACACTGGGAATAGTAATCACTGAATCGATGATTCAAATACTAATCTCATCCAGAAACACCCTCACAGATGTATCGAGAAATATTGTTTAGCTTGGGCACCCCATGGCCACTCGGGCCAAAAGATAAAATTAACTGTCATAGAAACAGTGCTACATGGAATACCATGATGATGGATAAGGCATTCTTATCCATCTTATCCATTCTTATTAAGGCTCATTCGGATGAATGCTTTGGCAGAAAAACTGCATACAAAGAAGGCAAGCCTGTATCCAGAGGGAAGTCCTTATTCCAGTAAGAGCAAAGCACTGCCCTTTCATGATGTGAGTGTCCTGATGCAGTCAACCTGGCGCCATGGATAAGATGGGCTGATCAACCCAAGTAATAGTGTCTTATTGTGAATTCAGTGTTGGTCTTTATAGACACATCAGCCCTTATGAGTAAAAATCCTGCTGAACCCATAAATAACCATAATCACCCTGGTAAAAGGTCCTAGGTCCCTTTGAGGAAGGTTGGGGGAAAGATTGACAGTATAACTTTTGGGCAGAGTACTGGGATCCTTCTTTAAGGGGATCTGGCCTCTCCTTAATTCAAAACGTTCTGGGTCTGTAAACTAGCTCAAGACTAGAAGCTGATAGGGGAGCATGTTCTTTCTTGTCAGAGTTTTGTTCACACAACTTAGAACCCTTTCACTTATATGGATCAACTGAGAATTTAGTAGACATCTACCTCCCTTCTAAGTACAGCATGATGAACTACCAGAGACATAGCTCTCTGGGAGTCAGAACATCCTGACTGCTACTTTGATGTTGAGGTCCATTACAGTCCCCACACCCACTTTGCCATTGGTGACTAAGTGCTGCCACTTGGCCCTACCATCCTGGATCCAATTATCGCTATTGCATTTAGGTTTCCCAATTTAGTGACATCAGATTCCACTGTAGTTTTTGACTTAGAGAGATGAGCAGTCGCAGAGTTAGTCAAGGATGCCAGGGCTCTCCTTACAAATTGATTTCTCCTGGTTGTGGTAAAAGGCGAGTCCTCTGGACCTTTCTGGGACGGACTAGCAGATATAAATGATAACTTCACTCTAACATTCCAATCAACCCAAGCCTCTAGATCCCTTCCTTTGCAGTATACCAAGGAAGTTCTTGCATTTTACCTTCATTTAGTGGAGACTGCCTTTTTCTTCATGGTAATCAATCAGTCAAACTGTTAAAGCCCTGTCTAACCCACAATGTTAGAACGTTAAGTCTAGGAACATGTGCTTGCCTGATCATATCAATAAATTTGGCCTGAACCAACTTTAAGTTCCTTCCACAATTATCCCATGCTCCTAATATACATTCTACACATACCCCTGGGTTTGTATCTGTATAAATCAGGGAAAAAATCATGTTGTTCTTTTAGACTATAATCCAACTGTTTGTTGGTCACAATTCAAGCCTCACCTTTTCAGGCCTACTTGAACTTGAGTTCACTTATACATCTAAGAGCAAAGGGAGATGGTGAGAGTGGGTCCAGGTAAGAACCCCCAGTCTCCTGCAAGGCAACTACTTCAGGCAAAGTTGTTATAATTAGCTGGAACAATATAGGATTAATCTACTCAGGTGGGGTGGAAAGGCTGCTTCTACTTCCAAAAAAAAAAAAAAAAAAAAGCAATGGAAGAGAATTCAGAAATTTAATGTCTCACTTTTCCAGAATCTTCCCAAATACTTGCATTGCAATTTTCAGGATCCCAGGAATGAGTCAATTACATATCATGTGAGGCATAACTTCTGACTCTATGAAGGACATAGCATCACTCCTGGATGGGAACTATTACAAATATGCATAATCACATCTAGTCAAGAAGAAACCTCAGACAAACCCCACTGAGTGTTTGACCACAAAACCAACAGTTCATTAAAAAATGTCCAGGTCATGAAAGACAAAAAGCCTGAAGGACTGTCACAAACAGGAGGGAACTGAAGAAACATGCTACTGAATGCAATGTTGGATCCTGAATTAGATTCTGAATCAACAAAATTTTGTTTTGCTATAAAAGACATTAGTAGCACAAGAGGCGAATCTGAACAGGCCTATAGATACACATTAAGGGAACTAGGAGTTGAGTACAGAGTATGAGAAAGATGAGGTAGGAATAGAAAATCAATCCGACAAGAAATACAGATTTCTAGTTTTATTGTTTCACATCAACCTGATTTATGCAAAAAGAGAAGCTGCAGAGGGACACGCAGTCTGTACTTTGGGGTTCCCAAGGCTGCCACACATATGGGAAAGGAGGTGAATAAATGGGTATTGGGGAGAGGTTTGGGGCTCCTGGACCTCAAGGCACAGGGATCCCCTGGACCAGAGCTCAAAGGCTTCACCCAAACCCCCAGTGACAGGGGCAGACCCAGCAGGAGGGGCAGGAGGAGGAGGAAGTGTTTGTCCATCTGTTGTCCCCAGGTCGGCTCTTCTTGGCTCAGCGTCCACTTCAGCAGCAGCCGTCTCCAAAGGACTGACCACTCCCCCCTCCACAGCACCCGGAGCCCCCCGAGGGCTGGCTGCAGCAGTCAGACCTGTGGGGTCTGCAGCGGTGGGACCTGCGGCGCCTGTGGTGGCTCAGGCAGCAGCCCCCACACCCAGAGCTGCAGCAGTCCCCGGAGCTGGGGCAACAGCAGGAGGAGACTGGGGGGCATTTTGGGGGGCATTTAGGGGTGGGGCACTTGGGGGCACACTTGGGAGGGGGCTGGCACTGCTGTTGGTTCTGCTGGCAGGACATCTTGGTGGGCAGGTTCAGGAGCTGAGGGAGAGACAGACGGCAGGTCAGACCAGCACACAGAGACCTCCCTGCCCCTTCCTGAACTTTTAGAATCATTTCTAATACATGCATTTAAATAACCTGACACTTTTATCATTTTAACGTCTTATCAACTACTCTTAAAACATCTCCTTTGAACCTCAGCTTATCATTTTAAAGTAAAAAGAGGTCATCAATTGCTTCATCAATTTGAAGGTTGAGACCAAATGATATCAACTAAAACATAATTTTTTCACTTATGTCATCCAAATATTACCAAAATATTTTCTTTATCAAAAAAATATTTTGTTAACATTGCAAATAATTGAATATTTTAGACATTTACAACATTAGATTAGAAGGAGTCTTAGTAATTTCCTGGCTGGTTCACCTTGTTAGAGAGAAAGACAAGAGATCCCTTGACTCAGAGCCTGGCCTCTGATGGTCTCAGAGATGCCTCTTACACTATCCTTGACCTAGAGAGCATTAAACTTCTTGTGCTTTTTCCCCTCTAGAGCTTGCACAATGCATTCCCAGGCTCTACCCTGACCCACGTATGCAACAATCTCCCAGAGTGCCTCTGATCCTCGCCTAACTCTGAGAATTGCTGTCCCCAGATCGTACTTTGCAGGGAATACAGTATCTCTCAAAGGTAAACTCCCTTTCTGAGACCTGTCCCAGAATGTGAGAGCAGCCAACGGTTTCCTTTCATCCTGAGAGTCCCACACAGCATCTTTGGTTCCCTCATAGTGTCCTTCATCATCACTAAACTCCTATGATTTTCTCACTCTTCCTGCCAGTTCCTGGCTCCTTCTGTCCTTCCAGGCCCTGTCTCTCTGTCTAATAATATGGGCCACAGCCCCCAAGGCCCTATCTCCTTCCCGGTGGACACTCACCAGAGTACAAGCAGCACAGGGTCTGTCAGTACCTCAGGAGAGGAGTGGATGGAGGTGCTCTGGCCCCGAGGTCCTTTTATCCCAGCCTTGGCCTCTGCACTCAGGTGTGAGACAGGGCCTGGGCATGAGAGGACCACCTCCTGCCACCCACGTGGCTCCTGTGACAGGTGATGACTGGCAGCTCCTCCCTGTCTCCCTCCACGGGGCTCAGGGCATCCCCAGCTCCAGTGCCACCTCATTCTCCTTACATTTGTCTGTCCCTCACACCTTCGTCTTAGAGTTTGGCCTCCTAAGCACTCCTGTCCTAATTCCTTGATGCTCTGCTTTGAACTGAGATTCATGAAGTGTCCAAGTGTCTCTGCTGTGTCCCAGCCCCCCAGGCCCATCATATGTGTGTGCCTGTGTGTGTTTGCACCAGTCCAGTTAAAAGCCCAGATTGGGTGTGAGACACACCAGGGACAGAATCCCAGTCCTGACCCTCAGCTGTGTGATCTTGTGAAAATCACCCAACTTTTCTCATTCTTAGTTTCCTCAGCTTTAAATTAGTTGCTAAGAATCATTCTCAATGGTATCCTGAGGGTCAACAGAATCATGGAAGAAAGATGTTTTTCTTCCTACAAAAGGCGCTGTAACACAATAGACCCTCACATATGAGCTATCTACTCACTGATAATTAAAAATGAGTAGTTTTTTTTTTTAAGGTAAGTTATTTTCTAAGATAAGTACATCTAACTTTTTAAATGAACATTTTTTTTCAACTGAGCTCTTTTGTACATTTTCACAAAATGATATCCATGCAGAGGAGCTAGAGAGTAAATCTGCATTGCCTTCTACAGTAGAATGAGAATTTGCCTTCCAAGGACCTTACATGAGGAAAGAGGCTGAGCCTGTGGACCAGAAAGTAGCAAGGAGAGACAATGACAGAGTTCAATCCTGAGGCATTTGTAGAGGAGGATACTGTGGAAATGAGCCTCCAGCTGGAAGAGGCAGGAGGGCCTGACAGAATAGGAAGACTTCCACACAGGAGTTCATTCAAGGACTTTGTTTTTAACCTTCAAACATTTTATGGAGATTAATGTATTGGCTGATGTTAATTTTGTATGTATCTTCCCATGCCTACAGAGCAGCAGTATTTTTAAAAATCATCAAATTAATTAGATGAAGGAAAATTAGACCTAGGAGTTAGCTATGAAAAGAAAGTGCTCCCTCCATAAGTGTCCAAAATAACTCTCTAAAGTTTGAGAGGAGGTAGACATAACTCAGTCTTCCTAGGTGGCACAGTGGTAAGGAATCTGCCTGCCAATGCAGGAGATGCAAGAGACATGAGTTTGATCCCTGACCTTCCCTGGGTCAGGAAGATTCCCTGGAGGAGGAAATGGCAACACAACTCCAGTATTCTTGCCTGGAAAATTCTATGGACAGAAAAGTCTGGCAGGCTATAGTCCATGGAGTCCCAAAGAGTCAGGCACAACTTAGCACACACAAAAAGACGTAACTCAGTAGTATCTATGCCTAAGTCTGTTGGGCAAGGAGAACCAATATCTGGTGAGCTGTATGTGTGGACATAATTGTATTCTAAATTGTTTAACAATATATATAATACAGACATAGATATGGATACAGAATCCACCTTGTCTATGTTCTCAGTACAAGATATCTCAAGATGCGCAGCCTCATCTGATGTTTCATTGCCTCCATGAGTTAGGATTTCTCCTTGATGCCAGTCTTGGGATACAAGCGTGTTCTCTCTCCACCATCCCACACTCTGGAATCATTACCCCCACATGTTAAGGAAGTCTCATCCAGGGCTCCAGAGCACGTTCAGGATCAAGGGCAGCACTTTGACATCCAAGGCGCTCTGCAATATGACTTAGCACAACTAATCCAACTTCTGATTTGCTTCCCTAAAAGAACTGACATACTGGATGTACTGAAAACATGTCTCTCCCTATCCTCGTTGTTCAGTTGCTCAGTCGTGTCTGACTCTTTGTGACCGCATGGACTGCAGCACGCCAGCCTTCCCCGTCCTTCACCATCTCCCTATCCTAGTCCTGTGCTTTATTCCATGATGTCTTCCTTTCTGAGTCAGGGAATTCAAGTCCTGCTTACTCCATGTCTTTTATGTGATATTTCTCACAAGTGAAATTTTAATAGATCCTCTGAAAATACAACTTGGGTCTTATATTTCTGATTCCCTTCAGCAACTGCACAGGGTTACACACACACGGGTGGTTCAGAGATTCTTAAAAATCCTTTCACTAGCATTAGCACTGATATTGCAGTTTACAAGTAGCTCTTCTCCATGACAGGTTATGCTCCTAGGAGACCACACACTGAGATAGGCACAGTGAGTTGTGATAGCCACATCACCCTGCAGCGATCTGCCTGTCTCACCTGGTTATGACATTGGCCCAGGTTGTTCCAATTAGCTTAGTTATGGGGGAGTGGACAGGATATCTGTGTACTGGCTCACACAGGATCCCAGCTCCTGATTCCTAGAATGATGGGGTAAAGAGGTCATCTGGTCCACACCTCTTCCTTGAGGTAGGGCAGAGCCCAAATATCAATCTAGATATTTGGACTTAGGTGATGAGTCAGAGACATGATTATAACCGTATCACTTGGACTGACCCTTTGGCCTTGGATATTAGCTGTCAATGGCTTTGGCTTCATTCAATAAACAGTTTGGTTACCAAAGGCTTTCTGAGGTCACATATTAAGGCAAGGGTTCTTTTTCTTACATTTTCATTCTTTCATCTTCCCAGTGAGCTGGAGGAGGCATTGCTGAGATTTAACATGAAGTACTTCAGACTGTATTTTTCTCTCTGTGCCTTCTTACTCTCCTCCCTTTCAAGCTACAAACTAGTACATTAACAAATTTTAGCTTTTTCCCCATTCTTGAAAAACTTTCTTTTAAATTTTAAATGATGAGACAATACTATAAAGGAAATAGATTATATAGGTGATTGTTACTTCATTATTATACTAATACTAACACTAAGTCACTTCAGTTGTGTCCAACTCTGTGCGACCCCATAGACGGCAGCCTACCAGGCTCCCCCGCCCCTGGGATTCTCCAGGCAAGAACACTGGAGTGGGTTGCCATTTCCTTCTCCAATGCAGGAAAGTGAAAAGTGAAAGTGAAGTCGCTCAGTCGTGTCCGACTTCTAGCGACCCCATGGACTGCAGCCTAAGAGGCTCCTCGGTCCATTATTAAGTGGCCAGAAAATACTTTAAGAATGGCACAAATCTCATAATATGTAAGAAGAAGGTGGATAAACAATATACAAATTTAATGGCATGTTGCAAAGTCAAAAGGACAAGTAATCAACTGCACAAAAATACAACACATGTGCCAGGTAAGGATTTAATATTCCTAATAGAAAAACATGTCTTAAAAAGGAAAAAGAAAATACAAAAAATCTAATAGACAAAGGAAAGAGGCAGCCCATTCTTATTCACACACACACACACACACATGCGTGAGTGCATTTTCTCAAGCACAAAGGCACAAAATTTGAAAAGATGTTTTTCTGAGGACAAAGGGAATGAAAAGTGACGACCGAACTGAGAAGATATCTTGATACCAAAAACAAAACAGACAACTCCTTAAAATAGAAACATGAAGTTTATTGTGGTTAACATTCAAATGAGTAGGATTGGGCAATGACGATCCAAAAGCATGAGCTGCTGCACTCGGAACCACCAAGTGGCCAGTAGGTCAGTTTTATAGTTAATCTAGGGAATAGGGTAAGTGCTTGAAGACTGGGAGTGCATTCTTAAGTCAAGACCTTGTCTTATTTACTAGTCTCATGGGTACTAGGAATATAGCAGCAAAGGTCTTTTTCATTGTCTGAGACTAACAGAGCAGAAAGGCTACCTGAATCTAATAAGCATTAGACAGTATCTATTAACTACACAGCCCTTGACTATAGAGAAACGAGTTACTAGACAGTACAGTCCTGGTAGGGTCAATGGAATTACAGGAATAGCTGGGTATGCTCAAGATGCCATCTGTTATACTAAAAGTCATACCATGTTCAGCATAACTAATATTTGAAACATTACAAAAAAAGGAACAAATATCTTATCTTTGGGGATGTGGTTTATCAGATTAATTTATTTGTTTCAAAATAACAATAATTGTAATGGCTAATAAAATATTGGATGTGAGAATTTGTGGTAATATACATTCAAATTTGATGGTGGCAATATAAATTGGCATAATTATTCTGGATGACAATTTAGTATATACTACTGTGTCCTGGTAGGCTGCAGTCCATGGGGTCGCTAAGAGTCGGACACGACTGAGCGACTTCACTTTCACTTTCCACTTTCAAGCATTGGAGAAGGAAATGGCAACCCACTCCAGTGTTCTTGCCTGGAGAATCCCAGGGATGGAGAAGCCTGGTAGGCTGCAGTCCACGGGGTTGCACAGAGTCGGACACGACTGAAGTGACTTAGCAGCAGCAGCAACTGTATAATCAACTTAAAATGAACATAGCCTTTAATTCAATAACTTTATATATGAACTTAGCCTAAGAAAATAAAGATATGGTATAGAAAAAATTCATTTACAAGAAAGTTCATTGCACTAAACTGAATAAAAGAACTCAGCAAAGTAGCAGGATACAAGATCAATATATAAAACACAAATTATAATCAATTATATCAGTGACACCAGAGTAATAATTGTTTCATATAGAATGAACAGATTCCAAAAATGTTTGGGATAAATATTTGATAAAATATAGATATTTAAATACTATCAAAATATCTCTCACCAGTTATTTTATTTTTTTAATTTATTTATTTTTAATTTAAGGATAATTGCTATACAGTATTGAGTTGGTTTCTGCCCAACATCAACATGAATCAGCCATAGGTATACATATGTTGGGAGGGATTGGGGGCAGAAGGAGAAGGAGACAACAGAGGATGAGATGGCTGGATGGCATCACCGACTCAAAGGACTTGAGTCTGAGTGAACTCCGGGAGTTGGTGATGGACAGGGAGGCCTGGCGTGCTGCGATTCATGGGGTCGCAAAGAGTCGGACACGACTGAGCGACTGAATTGAACTGAACTGAACTGAACTGAATACATAATGTCGCTTCCGTCTTGAACCTCCCTGCTTCTTCCCTCCCCATCACACTCCCTCTAGGTTATTACAGAGCCCAGATTTGAGTTCCCCCAGTCGAAGAAGGCAACGGCACCCACTCCAGTACTCTTGCCTGGAAAATCCCATGGGCAGAGGAGCCTGGTAGGCTGCAGTCCATGGGATCGCTAGAAGTCGGACACGACTGAGCGACTTCACTTTCACTTTTCACTTTCATGCACTGGAGAAGGAAATGGCAACCCACTCCAGTGTTCTTGCCTGGAGAATCCCAGGGACGGGGGAGCCTGGTGGGCTGCCGTCTATGGGGTCGCATAGAGTCGGACACGACTAAGCAACTTAGCAGCAGCAGCAGCAGCAGCAGCAAATAGAAAATTCCTATTGGCTATCTGTTTTACATATGATAATATATGTTTCCATGTTAAAAAAAAAAAACAAAACAGTAAACAGGCGATGAAGAACCCTGGCAGACATCACCTAAACCAGGCAGTCAAAGTTGTATCACCAGGAATAGGACAAGTAATTATATACACTATGAAACTGAATATCAAATTCTAAGAAGGATATAGTACCACCTTCCCTCCTGGCTCAGATGGTTAAAAAAAAAAATCTGCCTCTAATGCTGAAGACCCAGGTTTGATCTCTGGGTAAGGAAGATCCCCTGGAGAAGGGAATGGTTACCCACTGCAATATTCTTGCCTGGAGAATTCCATGGACAGAGAAGCCTGGCGAGCTACAGTCTGTGGGTTCACAAAGAATTGGACATGACTGAGTGACTAACACTTTCACTTCATTTTCTATGGGATCCCTACAAAAATGCTAAATCACATCTAGTCAAGAAGAAACATTAGAAAAATCTGAATTGAGGGACACTGTACAAAAACCAATGGCTCTTAAACAACCTCAGTCATGAAAGACAAAGAAACCTGAAGAACTGTCATAGATAGGAGACAAAAAAAACATGGCAACTAAATGCGGTGTTGCATTCTGAATTAGATACTAAATCAATAAAATTTTGTTTTGCTATAAAGGACATTAGCAGCACAAGAGATAAATCTGGACAAGACCTGTAGATACTGATGCATTAAGGGAACTGGGAGATGAGGACATAGTATGAGAAAAGTAATGTAGGAATAAAAAATCAGTCAGTGCAAGAAGGAATACAGATTTCTAGCTTTATTGTTTCACATCAGCCTGGTTTATGCAAAAGGAGACGCTGCAGAGGGACATGGGGTCTGTGCTTTTGGATTCCCAGGACTGTCACATTTACTGGAAAGGAGGTCAATAAATTGGTTTGGAGAACAGGTTTCGGTTCCTGGATCCCAGGGCACAGGGATCCTCAGGACCAGAGCTCAAAGGCCCTGCCCAGACCCCCAGCAAGAAGGGGAGGCCCAGTTGGAAGAGCAGGAGGAGGAGGAAGTATTGTTGTCCCCAGGTCAGCTCTTCTTGGCTCAGCGTCCACTTCAGTGGCAGCCGCCTTCAGAGGACTGACTGCTCCCCCCTCCGCAGCACCTGGAGCCCCCCAAGGGCTGGCTGCAACAGTCAGAGCTCCAGGGTCTGCGGCAGTGGGACCTGCGGCGCCTGTGGTGGCTCAGGCAGCAGCCCCCACACCCAGAGCTGCAGCAGCCCCCGGAGCTGACACTGCAGCAGGAGGAGACTGAGGGGCACTTCAGGGGACACTTTGGGGGACATTTCAGGGTGGGGCACTTGGGAGGGGGCTGGCATTGCTGTTGGCTCTGCTGACAGGACATCCTGGTGGGCGTGTTCAGGAGCTGAGGGAGAGTCAGAGAACAGGTCAGACCAGCACAGAGACCTCCGTTATGGACTTTTGCCATCTTGTATTTCTCTGATATTCTAAAAGCCTGGCAAAGTCAGTCATGGAGAAATTATATCTAGAATATAGTTTTTCAAATGCTTTCCTACTATCTCATTTGAAATTTGAGAGCTTTTTGTAAAACAGACATAGGTTGTCTTCTTTCAACAAAGCAAGACATAGAGGACAACCGAATTGACACGCCCAAAGTCAGGATATTTTCACTAGAGAAGGCAGAATTAGCATTCACAAAATCTGACTCGTGTTCACTCTACACCACTCAGAATTCTGAAAATGTCCACTTTAGGAGCCAGTTGACATCACCAACTCGATGGACCTGAGTTTGAGCAAGGTCCGAGAGTTGGTGATGGACAGGGAAGACTGGCATGCAGCAGTCCATGGGGTCTCAAAGAGTCAGACACGACTGAGCGACTGATCTGACTGACTGAGAAACCAGTTTGGAGCAGCAGTGTTCTCTGCTAAGGAAGAACTAAGAATTCCCTTCTGGAGGAATTTCCCAGATAGCTTTCCAGAGACACATATTGTTATTGAAAGGTTGTTGTTGAATTACGCAAAGACACCGGGATTCTTGGCCCCCGGAGGAGAAGAATTCAATCTGGGGCCAGAGACAAGGCTTGATCGCTCAGAGCTTTTGTGTAATAAAGTTTTATTAAAGTATAAAGGAGATAGAGAAAGCTTCTGACATAGGCATCAGAAGGGGGCAGAAAGAGTACCCCCCTGCTAGTCTTCAGCTGGATGTTATATAGTCACTAGCAGTGACTATAAGTGAAAGTGACTATAAGTGAAAGAAAGGAATGTCTTAAAACTCAGAATGGCACCATGCCCCTCACCCATAAGATGCATTTTGGAATAATCTTGGCACCAAATGGTTCATCCTGGGCCATAAAATGATTAACTTGAATTTTGAAGAAGGGCATATCACCATACAAATAGTTTCATTTACATAGATTAGAGGACCAATATCTGAGTATAACATACTGGTTTGTCAAGTAGGTTCTGAGCCAAGAGGGGGAACTGACTTGAAGACAGAGTTTGGGGATAAATGCATAGTACATTAACATAGCTTAAGACAAACTTTTCCTTAAGAAAAAGGCATTGGTTATCTCTGGGTTTGAGAATAGTTAACTTCAGGTGAAACCAGGTGTCATTATGGCAGCACAGTATTTTAAGAGAAACCTTTCAAATTTGTATAGAGAAGGAAAAAATATCACTAGTTTGTTTCCTCCTTCTGCTTAAGAGAGATAAAAATGTCTGACACTTGCAGGCTATTTCCTCCGTTTGGAGACCTCTGGCCTTCCTGCCTGTTACCCTCTCATTATCATATGTATCTTATATAATTTCATAATTATACATATGTATTTGGTTAACCAGCCCATATGTTGACCCTTTGCAATTCTGTTTATATATTATCTATCTGTATCTGTATTTATCTGTGTTCATGCTTGTATATATCTATACCTATGTGTACAGGTATACCTCTATTTCTATGTGTATATAAAATAGAGTTACCAAATCATTTTAGAAATAGAGAAGAGAGTTCCAGATCAATCAAGGCAAGCTGAATGTGAACCTAGGTTTTCTGGTCTAGTGAATCTAGTCTTGGTTATACACCCTTTATAACACAAAACCATTTTTTCACACTTTAGCAGGTGAATTTCAATGTGTTACTCATTCACCTTATGAGTTTCTGATACGGATGACCAGGCACCACTCCTGACCGACTAAATGACACTTCATGAGGGTGAGGCCCATGGCTATCTGTGTTTATCAAACCCCAAATATGTTGCCTCTGGTCTCCACTGTTTGAAAATCACTATGACCCTAGTAGAGGCTTTGTAGAAGAAACACAGCCTATTTCTCCAGGGTAAGATTTTCATTCTGAAAGTTTTGTCTTATCTAAGTCTGAGAAACTCAAAAAGATATAGAACTAACTTAGAGCACAGAGCGTAGACACACAAAGGCCACATCCTGCCTCACAGCTCATCCTTCATCAGATTTCTAGATTTCCTCTCTAGCTCCCCTCATTCTTGCCATCCCCAAGGCCATGCCTCCCCACCCTCCCTTCTGCTCTGAGCATCCTCTGTGGAAGGTCCTGCTCCCACTCCCAGGGGACTCTCACTAGGGTACACACAGCACAGGGTTGTCAGCACCTCAGGAGAGGAGTGGATGGAGGTGCTCTGGGCCCAAGACTCTTATCTTGGTCTTGGGCTCTGCCCTCAGGTGTGAGGCTTGATCGCTCATGACCTGGGCATGAGAAGACCACCTCCTGCCACCCATGTGGCTCCTGTGACTGGTGACATGTGATGACGGGCAGCTCCTGTCTGGCTTCCTCCATGGAGTTCCTGGCAGCTGCTCGCAACCAGGAAGAGGACTGCTTAGAAAAGGTGACAGGGAAGAAAATCCCTACCTATAATTCTTCCCCACTCTCTCTCCCTGGAAGATACCCACCTTGATTAATTTTAAACCTTGAATTCCCAACTCTTTTTTATCTTGTCTCCCAAATCTTAATTCAAAGGTTCTGAGCAATCTGGTTTAAATCAAGTTTCACAGAATCTTCCAACTCTATTATTTTTTGTGAGAGAGAGAGAGAGTGTGTACCCTCAGGGGCATGAGTTTGGGTTTGTTTGCATATGTATATGTACTACAACTAAGAACCTCATTTAAAGAGTCATACAGACCTGAGAGAATCATTCTGCCACCTATTGGCTGCATGACTCTGAAAACTGTTACATCCTTCTTGTTCTCAGTTTTGTCAGTCTACAAAGGAGATAATATCAAAATAACTGTCCAGGAATTTGTGAGAGTCAGTGAAATAAAGCAACATTACATTTCTGGTAGAGAGTTTAAGTGTGTGCTGTGTGCGTGCTAAGTCGCTTCAGTCATGTCTGACTCTGTGCGACCCTATGGACTGTAGCCTGCCAGGCTTCTCTGTATATATTGTTACAAATGCCAACATATTCATATTTTATAAATTACAGCTGCTTTCTAAAGAGTTGATATGGTTAGAAAATAAAAGACTCTTTCGTTATGTTGAGGTTTTTGCTAGGTTTTAACAAGAAAATATGAGCCAGGAATGAAGTTTTCTGGAGGAGGAAGAGAGAGATGACTTAATTTGCTAATTAGAATGAGAATTCAGATTTCCCATGGTTGTATGGGAGGCTTGAATGAAGTCTACAGCCAAGAAGGAGGAAAAGTAGTGAAGAGATGGTGAAACTGTAATGTTGGGCACGGCCTGATGTAAATCAGTCAAGAAACAGACATTCGTAGTGAAGTGGAGGCCAGAGAATATTTGAGTGAGTGAAAATCACTCAGTCATGTCTGACTCTTTGCGACACCACGGACTATATGGTCCATGGAATTCTCCAGGCCTAAATACTGGAGTGGGTAGCTGTTTCCTTCTCCAGGGGATCTTCCCAACCCATGGATCAAACCCACATCTCCCTCATTGCAGGCGAATTCTTTACCAGCTGAGCCACCAGGGAAGCCTAAGACAAGCATATCTAATCCTTCATAGAATTTTTTTTTGTGTGTGTGTCTTTCTGTTTTATGAGTGTCTTCCAACTTCTACTCTTTTAGGACTTCAGTTCAGTTATCTATATGAACACAGGCTTTTCTTCATAAGAATATTGGTATTTTCACATTTGTAGGAGAATAAGGGAAAGGGCCAGAGC
Organism: Bubalus bubalis; assembly: GCF_019923935.1. Classification (NCBI taxonomy): domain Eukaryota; kingdom Metazoa; phylum Chordata; class Mammalia; order Artiodactyla; family Bovidae; genus Bubalus; species Bubalus bubalis. Next base: position 18,084,671 of record NC_059162.1, on the reverse strand, counting down.
TTGCATTTGGGTTGATAGTAAGCTAGACAACAGGAGCCTTATCTATGATATTACAAGATTATTAAGCAACTAGACTAATTTATCAGATGAAGAAGAACTGGAGTTAAAGATAATTATAGAAAGAAAGTCTACTTTCCTCAGACTTGGGGAAGAACTCTGGAATTCCCTAGACCCAGAATAGATATTGATTTGATAATATCTAGGTCACTTTGTGCAGTATGAACCCTATAGTGTTGAGATATATGGTCTGTATGTACTTGAATACACTGCTACTTAGAAATATTACAGAGATTATGAGAGAGACTAAATATGTGAAGATATGTATGTGTATGGATATATATGCACCTACACCCACACACACATATATATATATCTCACCATGCTTCTCTCTGCATCTGGAATTTCCTGGTGCTCAGCCTTCTCTAAATTGTCCTGCCTCTTAAATGCCTTATCTCTCCTTTGGCCCATCCCTCATTGGGTTTCAATTCCCTCACTGAATTCTATTCTTCATTGGGTTCCATCCTTCACCTTCAGAAGTAAGTTTCCTGGACCACTAAGGAGGTTTCACCTTGGGGTCTACAATAAGCCAGTCTCTACTGATGGATTGTTGAGGGCTTTGTAGACCCTGGCTACATCCCCAGTATAGGCTTTGCTACTTCCATTTAGAAATGTTCTTAAGCTGAAATGGCTCACTTTTTTTCTACTGTAATTTGTTTCTGCTTGTCAAACTCCTATGCTTTATTCCATGTTTTATGTTCAACTGAAACTGTTTTGTTCAACTATAACTTGCTGTGATATTCTTTTTGTGTCTTTTCTCTGAAATACATTTAAAACAAGCTCTCCTTGAATCCTCAGCTTGGGTCTTATATTTCTATCTCCCTCATCAGTTCCTAATATAGGACTGTGCATTCAATGGGTAATGAGTTTTAAAATTTATTCATTAATATTAGTGTTAATTTTATTTTGATGATGACTTAAGCCATCATCAACAGAATTCTTACTCTGAAATGTTCACATTACAGTGTACAAACCCTATCATCTTGCATAAATCCTTTCCTTGAATACCTGGGTATGGTTCATGCTGTTTCAAAGAGTATATTTAATTAGTAATTTTGATTACTTTGCTCATGCAGGTAGCTTTGATTCAGGAATCCAGTCTATTCATTCCAAAGATGATGATGTGGAAATTATTCTATCCATGCCTCTGCCACAAAGGGCAGTGCCATAAAATACCAGTTAACTTGACTTGGGTTAGGCAACATGATGTAACATCTTTACAACTGGGTTTAGATCTCAATGGCTTGGGTACCATCTTAACATAAATGATATGCACTAGTAAAGGACTGATTTTTTGAGACAACATATTTCTTTGGTGGTCAGGCCTTCGTAATCTCAGGAGATAGGAGAGAAGAATGCTGACCCCTAGTGAGAATTAATGCAGACAGTGAATTTTGCTGTTTTCCAGATCCCACACTATACATATGAGTGATTCTTATTAATTTCCTTCTACTCCAAACTTGTACTTATAGTAACAACAATAAATCAATACTCAAAAATTACTAGAATATGTACCTAGTGGTTTTTTATAAGTAAAATAGTTTAAGCATGACAAACAATATCACCACATTAATTGAGAGAGACACATGCATCCCAATGCTGATTGCAGCACTGTTTACAATAGCTAGGACATGGAAGCAACCTAGATGTCCATTGGCAGATGAATGGATAAGGAAGTAGTGGTACATATTGACACAATGGAATATTACTCTGCTATAGAAAGGAATACATTTGAGTCAGTTCTAATGAGGTGGATGAAACGGGAGCTTATTCTACAGAGTGAAGTAAGTCAGAAAGAGAAACACAAATACTGTATATTAATGCATATATATGGAATTTAGAAAGATGGCAACGAAGATCCTGTATGCAAGGCAGCAAAAAATACACAGATGTAAAGAACAGACTTTTGGAATCTGTGGGAGAAGGTGAGGGTGGGGTGATTTGAGAGAACAGCATTGAAACATGAGTATTACCATATGTAAAATAGCTGACCAGGGGAAGCTTGATGCGTGAAGCAGGGCACTGAAAGCTGGTGCTTTGGGACAACCCAGAGAGTCGGGGTGGGGGAGGGAAGCGGGAGGGGGTCAGGTCTGGGGGACACATGTGCACCCGTGGCTGATTCATGTCAATGTATGGCAAAAACCACCACAATATTGTAAAGCAATTCTCCTCCAATTAAAATAAAGTAATTAATTAAGGAAATATCACCACATTAAAAACCTATATGGGGCAATGCATCATTTTAAAAACAAAATGTACAAATCAGTAATAGGTCAAAATTCAAAATAAACAGTAATTTATTATAATTTTATAGAAAATAAATAAATAAACCTACCTACAAACTAATAGACAAAATGCAAGAACAAATAGCTTAGGAAGAAATTCACATGAGTAATACATTTTGAAATTTATTGTTTCATGTTTGTACGTACAAGTAACCACAAAGTACAAATAAATAAGAATGACTTCTCAGGAATGAGGCCTATCAGATTTATTCCTTTATACAGAACTGGAACAAATATAAAAGGGGTAACAAAACTCAGTATTGCTGAAGATGATCAGAAGTGGATCTTAAGTTGTTAGAAATATAAATTGGCCTAGCCATCTGAGTGGAAGTTTGGTGATTCATTATTCAACACATAATTACTCTTTGTATACAAATTAGCTTTAAGATGAACATACTCTTTAAAACAGGCATTGAACTTCTAAGAATGTAACCTAAGGAAAAATGCTATGCTATGCTAAGTCACTTCAGTCGTGTCCGACTCTGTGCGACCCCATAGATGGCAGCCCACCAGGCTCCCCCGTCCCTGAGATTCTCCAGGCAAGAACACTGGAGTGGGTTGCCATTTCCTTCTCCAATGCATGAAAGTGAAAAGTGAAAGTGAAGTCGCTCAGTCATGTCCGACTCTCAGCGACCCTATGGACTGCAGCCCACCAGGCTCCTCCATCCATGGGACTCTCCAGGCAAGAGTACTGGAGTGGGGTGCCATTGCCTTCTCCGAAGGAAAAAAGGTTTTATAAAAATTGTATGTGTAAGAATAATTGCTACAGGAGATTAAAATAATAACAAAAGTTAAAAAAAGTTGCAGATATATCAGAATATATAATAAATTATGTTTTTACTGACCAGCAAAAAGTAATTCAAAAATATAATTTTAGAATTTGCTAAACTATAAAAATATATAAAGTCTAAAATATGATCCTTATGTAAAATTTTTTGGTAAAAGAGAAGACTTTATTGAAATACATTATAAAGTACCAAAATAAGTAGAGTTATACTGTATTTATGGATGAATAAAAAAAAGAAAAATTATCATAAAATTTGTCACTCCTTCACAAATTAATGAAAATATCTTTGAAATTTTCATCACAATTCTGAAGATGTTTTGTCTTTCTTCATTTTCATTTGTGGGACATGACAAGCTGACTCTAAAATTTATAAAAAAAAAAAAAAGCAGAGGTCTAGTAATTGTTAAAACAATCTTAGGGAGCAGAACAAAATCATGGAACCTGTATGATTAGATAGTGCAACTGATTTTACACCTACAGTAATGAAGGCAGCAGGATATTCTCACAGGGACAAATTGACAATGAAAATAATCATCAGTCCAACTACAGAAGTACATATGTGGAAATTCAGTTATGATTGAGTGGGTATTTTAGATTAGTGGTGAAAGTGAAATATTTGATTATGATAAGGAGACAACTGTTATCCACTTGGAAAAAATGTTAAATATGAAATTGTACAAAAATTCTTCCTAGGTTGAATCAAGGCCTTAACTTTTAAAAAACTTCTTACTTTATATTGGTGTATAGCCAACTAACAATGTGATATTTTCAGGCACACAGCAAAGCCATTGGGCCATGCATATATATGTATCCATTCTGCCCCAAACTCCCTTAACTTCTGAAGGAAAGCAAAATTTTACAACTTTCTAAATAAAACTGAAAAGAACAGATTTCTGAATTTATAAATGGTTGAGAAGTCATAAAATCATGAAAAGTGCAAACAATACAATGTTGCAGAAATGCAGTTATATTAAAAATAAAACACTTTCTAATTAAATGATAGTATTAAAAGGTAAACAGGAAAACAACTTCTTTGGGAAAGATACGGCTCATTTAATAACAGTGCATTAATAACCAGGATATGTGAAGAACACTTACAGATCTTAATAAAAAGAAATTAAAAATAGAAAAATAGTTTTAAAATAAAACCAAAATTCGTAGAAGAGGAAATCCAAATAACCAACATAAAAAGATGCTCATGATCATTACTAAGCAAGAAAGACACATTAAAACTGCAATAGTATACCAATTCATATGCATCAAATGGCAATTATTTTAAGTCCAGTAACAACATGTAGAAAGGGTGATTCTTATATTGATATATCATAAGTAGAACTAGAAATTGATAAGAGGAGCTTAGAGTGACGGACATGATCTAAAACACAACAGCTCCACTTGTAGGGGCTTAACTTAGAGAATCTCTCCAACATATATGAAAGCAAACAAAAATCTCCATAGCTGCAATATTTATACAGCAAAGAGAGCAAACAATCTAAGTGCTCATCTAAAAACAGAGGAAGGATAAAATCAAGCTCTCATACTGTACTCATAGATGGATACTATACATTGTAGAAAGAAAGTATAGCTACACAAATCAGCTTGAATAACTGACAAAGTCATGTTTAAAGAAGAAAGAAAGTTACAGATGAGTCACTCAAGTCTGATGCCATTAAGATGGTAGGTGTGCAAGAGGGCATCAGAGGGCAGACACACTGAAACCATACTCACAGAGAACTAGTCAATCTAATCACATTAGGACCACAGCCTTGTCTAACTCAATGAAACTAAGCCATGCCCGTGGGGCAACACAAGACGGGCGGGTCATCGTGGAGAGATCTGACAGAATGTGGTCCACTGGAGAAGGGAATGGCAAACCACTTCAGTATTCTTGCCTTGAGAACCCCATGAACAGTATGAGAAGGCAAAATGATAGGATACTGAAAGAGGAACTCCCCAGGTCAGTAGGTGCCCAATATGCTACTGGAGATCAGTGGAGACATAACTCCAGAAAGAATGAAGGGATGGAGCCAAGGCAAAAAGAATACCCAGCTGTGGATGTGACTGGTGACAGAAGCAAGGTCTGATGCTCTAAAGAGCAATATTGCATAGGAACCTGGAATGTCAGGTCCATGAATCAAGGCAAATTGGAAGTGGTCAAACAAAAGATGGCAAGAGTGAATGTTGATATTCTAGGAATTAGCTAACTCAAATGGACTGGAATGGGTGAATTTAACTCAGATGACCATTATATCTACTACTGTGGGCAGGAATCCCTCAGAAGAAATGGAGTAGCCATCACGGTCAACAAAAGAGTCCGAAATGCACTACTTGGATGCAATCTCAAAAACGACAGAATGGCAAACCATTCAATATCACAGTAATCCAAGTCTATGCCCCAACCAGTAATGCTGAAGAAGCTGAAGTTGAACAGTTCTATGAAGACCTACAAGACCTTCTATAACTAACACCCCCCAAAAATGTCCTTTTCATTATAGGGGACTGGAATGCAAAAATACGAAGTCAAGAAACACCTGGAGTAACAGGCAAATTTGGCCTTGGAGTACAGAATGAAGCAGGGCAAAGACTAATAGAGTTTTGCCAAGAAAATGCACTGGTCATAGCAAATACCCTCTTCCAACAACACAAGAGAAGACTCTATACATGGACATCACCAGATGGTCAACACCAAAATCAGATTGATTATATTCCTGCAGCCAAAGATGGAGAAGCTCTATACAGTCAACAAAAACAAGACCAGGAGCTGACTGTGGCTCAGATCATGAGCTCCTTATTGCCAAATTCAGACTGAAACTGAAGAAAGTAGGGAAAACCACTAGACCATTCAGGTATGACCTAAATCAAATCCCTTATGATTATACAGTGGAAGTCAGAAATAGATTTAAGGGCTTAGATCTGAGAGAGAGTGCCTAATGAACTATGGAATGAGGTTCGTGACACTGTACAGGAGACAGGGATCAAGACCATCCCCGTGGAAAAGAAATGCAAAAAAGCAAAATGGCTGTCTGGGGAGGCCTTACAAATAGCTGTGAAAAGAAGAGAAGTGAAAAGCAAAGGAGAAAAGGAAAGATATAAGCATCTGAATGCAGAGTTCCAAAGAATAGCAAGGAGAGATAAGAAAGCCTTCCTCAGTGATCAGTGCAAAGAAATACAGGAAAACAACAGAATGGGAAAGACTAGAGATCGCTTCAAGAAAATAAGAGATACCAAGGGAACATTTCATGCAAAGATGGGCTCAATAAAGGACAGAAATGGTATGGACCTAACAGAAGCAGAAGATATTAAGAAGAGGTGGCAAGAATACGCAGAAGAACTGTACAAAAAAGATCTTTACGACCCAGATAATCACGATGGTGTGATCACTCACCTAGAGCCAGACATCCTGGAATGTGAAGTCAAGTGGGCCTTAGAAAGCATCACTATGAACAAGGCTAGTGGAGGTGATGGAATTCCAGTTGAGCTATTCGAAATCCTGAAAGATGATGCTGTGAAAGTGCTGCACTCAATATGCCAGCAAATTTGGAAAACTCAGCAGTGGCCACAGGACTGGAAAAGTTCAGTTTTCATTCCAATCCCAAAGAAAGGCAATGCCAAAGAATGCTCAAACTACTGCACAATTGCACTCATCTCACACACTAGTAAAGTAATGCTCAGAATTCTCCAAGCCAGGCTTCAGCAATACGTGAAACGTGAACTTCCAGATGTTCAAGCTGGTTTTATAAAAGGCAGAGGAACCAGAGATCAAATTGCCAACATCCGCTGGATCGTGGAAAAAGCAAGAGAGTTCCAGAAAAATATCTATTTCTGCTTTAATTGACTATGCCAAAGCCTTTGACTGTGTGGATCACAATCAACTGTGGAAAATTCTGAAAGAGATGGGAATACCAGACCACCTGACCTGCCTCTTGAGAAATCTGTATGCAGGTCAGGAAGCAACAGGTAGAACTGGACATGGAACAAGAGACTGGTTCCAAATAGGAAGAGGAGTATGTCAAAGTTGAATATTGGCACCCTGCTTATTTAACTTCTATGCAGAGTACATCATGAGAAACGCTGGACTGGAAGAAACACAAGCTGGAATCAAGATTGCTGGGAGAAATATCAATAACCTCATATATGCAGATGACACCACCATTATGGCAGAAAGTGAAGAGGAACTCAAAAGCCTCTTGATGAAAGTGAAAGTGGAGAGTGAAAAAGTTGGCTTAAAGCTCAACATTCAGAAAATGAAAATCATGGCATCTGGTCCCATCCCTTCATGGGAAATAGATGGGGAAACAGTGGAAACAGTGTCAGACTTTATTTTTTTGGGCTCCAAAATCACTGCAGATGGTGACTGCAGCCATGAAATTAAAAGACGCTTGCTCCTTGGAAGGAAAGTTATGACCAACCTAGATAGCATATTCAAAAGCAGAGACATTACTTTGCCAACAAAGGTCCGTCTAGTCAAGGCTATGGTTTTTCTGTGGTCATGTATGGATGTGAGAGTTGGACTGTGAAGAAGGCTGAGCACCGAAGAATTGATGCTTTTGAACTGTGGTGTTGGAGAAGACTCTTGAGAGTCCCTTGGACCGCGAGGAGATCCAACCAGTCCATTCTGAAGGAGATCAGCCCTGGGATTTCTTTGGAAGGAATGATGCTGAAGCTAAAACTCCAGTATTTTGGCCACCTCATGCGAAGAGCTGACTCATTGGAAAAGACTCTGATGCTGGGAGGGACTGGGGGCAGGAGGAGAAGGGGACGACAGAGGATGAGATGGCTGGATGGCATCACTGACTCGATGGGCATGAGTCTGAGTGAAGTCTGGGAGTTGGTGATGGACAGGGAGGCCTGGCGTGCTGTGATTCATGGGGTCACAATGAGTCGGACATGACTGAGGAACTGAACTGAACTGAACTGATATACATATAGTTTCGGGTTATGAAGATGGAATAAAACATGAAGGAATAGCTTAAACACTTGCTTTAAACCAGATTGAATGTAGTCATTAATAACATTTGGGAAGAAAAAGATAGTGTTGGGCAGAGCAAGGGGTAGGGATGGAGGCAGGATGGTTCCAAGAAGGAAAGGCAGGAGTCCTCAAGAAAGGCACCCTTCAGAAAGAACAAGTGGGGGAGGACAAGAGGATTTTCTCTCCCTGCCTTCATTTCTGAGCAGCCATATTCCTTGGTGGTCACAGATGTCCTAAGCCACATGGAGGAAACTGCGAGTCATCACCTGTCACAGGAACCACATGGGTGGAAGGAAGCAGTCTTCTCATGCCCAGGTACTGTCTCACATCTGAGGGCAGAGCACAAGGCCGGGATAAAAGGGCACTGGGGCCGGAGTACCTCCATCCACTCCTGTCCTGGGCTGCTGACAACGCTGTGCTGCCTATGCACTGGTGAGTGTCCACTGGGCTTTCTACAGAAGATGCTCAGACCAGAGGGGAGGACATGTGGAGACTTTGCAATGTGTCTGCATGCCTATGTGTGTGTATGTTGAGATGGGGAGGGTGAGAAGAGGATGAGACTGGTCTTTTTTTAGCAAAAGAACAAGTCTTGGGAAGGCTGAGGGAAGGGACAATGAAGAGGCTGGGAACCTGGGTAGGAGGAGTTGTGGAGTTGTGACTGAGTGCTCTAGAGAAACCCAATTGATGTGTTTTTTGGCCAGTGATCTGAAGGATTTACAACATTGATCATCATGCTAACCTACAGCTGCGTTCAAAAAGGGACTCTTATCTCTGAAAACATAACTGTCCTCCTGGAAAAGCAGAGATGGTGACGGTAGTGCTCAGCCAGGAGAGAGGAAATCAGAACTGACCGACCTTTTTTAAACTGTCAGAGTAGTGGGTCTGCAGAAGTGAAGACGCAAACCCGAAAGCCAGGTGCTGAGGTATTAGTTTGTGGTGAGTGTCTGTGGAGAATGCAGAGCACTGGACTAGCTCAAGGGCCTGCGTGAAAATCCCAGCTTATATTAATTAAAAAGCTACTTCTCCTGGGTAATCTCCAACATCCTTTGAGATTGTGAACATCTATGTCCCTATAGGACAAGAATACCTAGGAAATTTTCCAAGAGGGAATGACTATTTTCCCTAAAGATATGACTTCATTTCTAAACTGCTTCTTGGATTTTTTTCATGGTTCTTACAGTATAATTATAGTAGATCTCCTACATACTGGATGTTTGGGTTTGAGAACATTTTCTTATTATTTGGTCTCAGTTTTTCTAATTATAAAGCAGGAGAACATTTGGCATTAAAAATAAGAAGCTATGAGAGCATTTGAGCAACTACTGAAAACAATGAAACTTTCAGTGTTTATTTATCTAGGACTGCATTAAATAGTTTGTCAAACTAAAGGGGATAGAAAGACAGTGAAAGGTCAGGAAGGGGCAGGGAGGTCTCTGTGTGCTGGTCTGACCTGCTGTCTGTCTCTCCCTCAGATCCTGAGCCTGCCACCAAGATGTCCTGCCAGCAGAACCAGCAGCAGTGCCAGCCCCCTTCCAAGTGCCCCCCCAAGTGCCCCACCCCTAAATGCCCCCCAAAATGTCCCCCGAAGTGCCCTCCAGTCTCCTCCTGCTGCGGCCCCAGCTCCGGGGACTGCTGCAGCTCTGGGTGTGGGGGCTGCTGCCTGAGCCACCACAGGCGCCGCAGGTCCCACCACTGCAGACCCCACAGGTCTGACTGCTGCAGCCAGCCCTCGGGGGGCTCCGGGTGCTGCGGAGGGGGCAGTGGTCAGTCCTATGGAGGCGGCTGCTGCTGAAGTGGACCCTGTGCCAAGAAGAGCCGACCTGGGGACAACAGATGGACAAGCACTTCCTCCTCCTCCTGCCCCTCCTGCTGGGCCTTCCCTTGTCGCTGGGGGTCTGGGTGAGGCCTTTGAGCTCTGGTCCAGGGGTACCTATTCCTTGGGTCCAGGAGCCCCAAACTCCCTCCCAAATCCATTTATTCACCTCCTTTTCATATGTGGGGAATCTCTGAGAACCCCAAAGCACAGACCCCGTGTCCCTCTGCAGCTTCTCTTTTTGCATAAACTAGCCTGATGTGAAACAATAAAGCTAGAAATCTATATTCCTTCTTGTCTGAAATGATATTTTTATCCCTACATCATCTTTCTCATACTCTGTACTCAACTTCTGGTTCCCCTAATGCCTCAGTATGTACAGACCTGGTTCAAATTTGCCACTTGTGCCGCTAATGCCCTTTGTAGCAAAACAAAAATTTACTGATTCAGAGTCTAATCCAGGATCCAACACTGCATTTAGTTGCCATGATTCTTCAGTCTCCTCCTACCTGTGACAGCCCTTAGATTTTTTTATCCTTCATGTGCTGGGCATATTTAAGGAGCTCTTGGTTTAGTGGACAAACCCTCAGTTGGGGTTTGTCTGGGGGTCTTCTTAACTGGATGTGATTATGCAATTATGTAAGGGATCCCACAGAAGTGATGCTATGTCTGTAGCATGTGAGAGCCTGATATCATGCCTCGCATGATGTGTAACTGACTCATTCCTGGGATTCTGAAAATTGGAATCCAAATATTTGGAAAGATTCTGAAAAGGCAAAACATTGAATTTCTAGGTTCAGATCTATTACTATCATTGTTGCTGTTTTTATTTGTAGTAGAAGCAGACTTTTCTACCCCATCTGAGTAAATTAAACCTGTATTGTTCCAGGAAATGGTAATGACCTTGCCATAAGAAGTAGCCTTGCGAGAGACTGCTGGTTCTCACCTGTACCACCACATTATCTCCTTTTACTCCTAGATAAGTGGACTGAAGTCCCAGTAGACCTCAAAAGGCGAAACATAGTGTGACCCACAAGCAAGTATACCACACTCCACAAGAACTACTTGATGTTTTCTGATTTATATACATACAAACCCAGGGCATATGTGTGGAATGGATATTAGGGGCAGGGTAATTGTGGAAAGAACTTAAAGTTGTATCAGGCCAAATTTATGGACTTAGATCAGTCAAGTAGATATTCTAGATTTAACATTGTAACTTTGGGGGTTAGAAAGGGCTCTAACAAATCATTGATTGGCTATAACATGAAGCAAAGGCAGTCTCCACTAAATGAAGGTGAAACACCAGAACTGCCTTAGTTTACTGCAGAGGAAGGGATCTGGAGGCTTGGTGTTATTGGAATCTAGGGTGAAGTTGTCATTTAAGATCTGCTTGTCCACCCCAGAAGGGTTCAGAGGACTCACCTTTTACAATGACCAGGAGAAATCAATTGTAAGGGGAGCCCTGGCATCCTTGAAGAGTTCTGTGATGGTTCTTCTCTATAAGCCAAAAACTACAATGGAATCTAATGTCACCAAAATGAGAAACCTAAACACAATAGGGGTAATTGGATCCCAGGACAGCAGGAGCAAGTGTCAGCACTCAGTCACCAATAGCAAAGTGGGTGTGGTTACTGTAATGGATGACAGGGTCCGTGCAGCCGTCAGCGTGTTCTGACCACCAGAGAGCTCTGTCTCTGCTAGTTAATCTCTGTGTACTTAGAAGTGAAGCAAATGTCAAGTCTACTAAATTTTCACTTGATATATGTAAATTTAAGAGTTCTAAGTCAAATGAACAAAACTGAATCATAAAAAGAGAGAATCATGTTCCCCCAATCCCCAATCCCCCAATTTCTAGTCTTGAGCTAGTTTATAAAACCTAGAACTCTTTGAATGAAGGAGAGGCCAGTTCCCTTTGAAGAAAAACCCTGGTACCCTGCTCAAGAGTTAAATACTGTCAGTCTTTCCCCCAATCTTCCTCAAAGGGACCTACAATCTTTAACCAGGGTAACTGTGGATATACATGGGTTCAGCAGCGTGAATTTTCACTCACCATGACTGACATGTATATAAATACCAACACTGAGTTCAAGTAAGACACTATTACTGGGGTTGATGAGCCAGCTACCTGGAAGCAGGTTGACTATATCAGGACATACGAAATGGCAGTGTTTTGTTCTTACTGGTTCAAAGACTTTCTCTGAATCAAGGCAAATTAGAAGTTGTCGAACAGGAGATGACAAGAGTGAACATTGACATTCTAGGAATCAGTGAACTAAGGTGGACTGGAATGGGTGAATTTAACTCAGATGACCATTATATCTACTACTGTGGGAGGAATCCCTCAGAAGAAATGGAGTAGCCATCATAGTCAACAAAAGAGTCCGAAATGCAATACTTCGATGCAATCTCAAAAACGACAGAATGACCTCTGTTCGTTTCCAAGGCAAAGCATTCAATATCATGGTAATCCAAGTCTATGCCCCGAGGAGTAACACTGAATAAGCTGAAGTTGAACAGTTCTATGAAGACCTACAAGACCTTCTAGAACTAATACCCAAAAAAGATGTCCTTTTCATTATAGGGGACTGGAATGCAAAAGTAGGAAGTCAAGAAACACCTGGAGTAACAGGCAAATTTGGCCTTGGAGTACAGAATGAAGCAGGACAAAGGCTAATAGAGTTCTGCCAAGAGAACGCACTGGTCATAGCAAATACCCTCTTCCAACAACACAAGAGAAGACTCTACACATGGACATCACCAGATGGTCGACAGCGAAACCAGATTGATTATATTCTTTGCATCCAAAGATGGAGAAGCTCTATACAGTCAGCAAAAACAAGACCGCGAGCTGACTGTGGCTCAGATCATGAGCCCCTTATTGCCAAATTCAGACTGAAATTGAAGAAAGTGGAGGAAAACCACTAGACCATTCAGATATGACCTAAATCATAGAGGATGAGGTGGTTGGATGGCATCACTGACTCAATGGACATGGGTTTGGGTGGACTCCAGGAGTTGGTGATGGACAGGGAGGCCTAACGTGCTGCGGTTCATGGGGTCGCAAAGAGTGGGACATGACTGAGCCACTGAACTGAACTGGATATGGATTTGTCTTCCTTGCATGCAATTCTTCTGTCAAAATTGTCATCTGAGGGCTTATAGAATGTCTTATTTATCATTATGGTGCTTCACAAGATACTGTTTCTCTGACACTTAATTTTATGTGTTGGTCTGAATGGCCATGGGATGCCCAGGCTAAGTGATATTTCTAGATATGTCTGTGATGGTGTTTCTGAATGAGGCTAGTATTTGAATCAGTGGATTCATTAAAATAGACTACTCTTCCCATTGTAGGTTTGGAATTATGCAGTCTATTGAGAACCTGAAAAGAACAAAATGCAGAGGATGGAAAAATTGGCCCTTTTTAAATTCTTGGCTGATTTCTTGAGTTGAAGCACTGAACTTTTCCTTGGTTTTTCTGATTCTCAGGCTTTCAGACCCAGACTGGAATCTACACCATTGGCTCCCCTGGTTCTTGGGCCTTCAGACGTGGACTGAATTATACCACCAGCTTTCCTGGGTTTTCAACTTGCAGATAGCAGATCATGTATTTCTTAGCATCCTTAATTACATGAACCCATTTAAAAATATATATATATCTTCATATATATATTATATACATATACATATACATGTATATACTTATATACACACATATATATGTATATACATTATATATACATTATATACACACACACACACACACACACACACACAGTGCTAGTGTTAAGTCACTCAGTCCTGTCTGACTCTTTGTGATCCCATGAATTGTAGCCTGGCAGACTTCTCTGTCCATGGGATTTTCCAGACAAGAATACTGGAGCAGGTTGCCATTTCCTCCTCCAGGGGATCTTCTCAACCTAGGGATTGAACCTGAATCTCTTGCATCTCCTGTATTGGAAGGAAGATTCTTTACCAGTGCATCAATATGCATATATATGTATATATACATATGTATGTATATATATGTATGTATAATATCATATTTTTTCTGTTTCTCTGGAGAACACTGACAAATACAGCAAGTAAAACAAAGCAATGGGTCTGCTTATGGAATTCACTCTTCTTACCATGCTCCACTTCATCCTCAAGCAGCTGGCTTGATCAAACTGTGGAATGGCCTTTTGAAGACCTATTTACAGAACCAGGATAGTGGCAATACCTTTCAGGGTTGGGGCAAGGCTCTTTAGGAGGCTGCATATGCTCAAAATCAGCAATCAATATTATAATTCTGTTTCTCCTATAATCAGACTATATAGGTCCAGGAATCAAAGTTGGAAATAGAGTGATACCATACACACTATTACCCTTAGAGATTTACTAGCAAAATTTTTGCTTCCTGTCCCTGTGATCTTATGCTGGTCAAGAAGTCTTAGTTCCTGAGAGAGGAATGCTTCCACCAGGACTCACAGTAATTCCATTGAACTGGAAGTTAAGACTGCCACCTAGCCACTTTGGCATACTTATGCCTCTGAATCAAATGACAAAGAAGGGTGTTAATGCACTTGATGGAGTGATCAAGACTGATTACCATTAGGAAGTTGGAATATTACTTCAGAATGGATGTAGTGAAGAATATATATGGAATATGCAGATGACTTAGGGCATATCTTATTACTACCATACCCTTTGATGACAGATAATGGAAAACTATAACAGTCTACTTCAGACAGGAGAACTAATGGTCCAGACTCTTCAGGAATTAATGTTGGGTCACCACATTAGGTAAAAAAGAACCACAATCAGGACTTTAATTATTACTAGTATATCTTCCATATTTTGTTATGAATATGTTTGTATGTATGTGTATCTATAATGTCTTTGTTTTATTCCCTTTCTAATCTTGCTCACATAACATAAGATGTATTGAGTAATGCATTGAAGCATTATCTAATTTTATATCATAATATTAATGTTAAGGCTATCAGGGAGAAGAGTAAACATCACTCAGAGAACTTGTATCCTCTTTTAGGGAAAGGGTTAGTGCATTTTCTGTTGTGCACAGCATAGTTGTGCATAGTGTTATCTGGAAATGTGACTTTGTCATTGTCTTTATTTGGAGAATGAATATGGTGTAAGGAGATGTGTACAGGTGCCAAGCTGACAAGGGGTGAACTGTGATGGTTACCTTTATGTGTTAACTTGGTGAGGCCATGGTACCCAGACTATAAGTCAAAAACCAGTCTATATGTTGCTACGAAGGTGTTTCTTTGCATGTGATTAACATGTAAATCATAAAAGGTTCATATAGTTAAAGCTATGGTTTTTCTAGTAGTCAGGTATGGATGTGAGAATTGGACCATAATGAAGTCTGAGCCCCGAAGAATTGATGCCTTTGAACTGTGGTATTGGAGAAGACTCTTGAGAGTCCCCTGGACTTCAAGAAGATGAAACCAGTCAATCCTAAAGGAAATCAACCCTGAATATTCATTGGAAGCTCCAATCCTTTGGCCACCTGATGCAAAGAACTGACTCACTGTAAAAGACCCTGATGCTGGGAAAGATTGAAAGCAGGAGGAGAAGGGGACAACAGAGGATGAGATGGTTGGATGACATCATTGACTCAGGGGGCATGAATTTGAGCAAGCTCCAGGAGATGGTGAAGTACAGGGAAGCTTGGCGTGCTGCAGTCCATGGGCTGCAAAGAGTTGGATATGACTGAGTGACTGAGCAACAATGTGTAAACCAGTAGATTTTGAGTAAATAGATAACCCTCTAGAGTGTGAGTGACTTCATCCTATCAATTGAAAGCTTTAAAAGAAAAGACTAGCACTCTAAAAGAAGAGGGAATTCTGTCTACAGACAGCCCTCAGAATGCAGGCTCTAACATCAGCTCTTTCATGAATCTTCAACCTGTGCTTACTCTACAGATACCAAACTTACAAGCCCCTACAACTGTGGGAGCCAGTACCTTGGAATAAATCTCATTACGTGCATGTTCATGCCCTATGGGTTCTCTTTCTCTGAAGATTCCTGACTAACACAATATGTGTGAATATGCATGTATATGAGAAATGAGGGCGCTCTGTGTCCTTTGTCCATTGTGACTTTATATGTTTTTAGATTTATGAGATAAGTTTATATATTAAATAAAGAAATTCTTTATCGGGTATGTATTGTAATTTTTTTGGAGTGGGAAGTCAAGTGGGCCTTAAGAAGCATTACTACAAACAAAGCTAGTGGAGTTGGTGGAATTTCAGCTGAGCTATTTAAAATCCTAAAAGATGATGCTATTAAAGTGCTGCACTCAATATGCTAGCTAATTTGGAAAACTCAGCAATGGACATAGGCCTTGAAAAGAATTTCATTCCAATCTCAAAGAAGGGCAATGCCAAAGAATGTTCAAACTATTGTACAATTGTGCTCATTTCACATGCTAGCAAGGTCATGCTCAAAATCCTTCAAGCTAGGCTTTAGCAGTATATCAACTGAGAGATTTCAGATGTTCAAGCTAGATTTAGAAAAGGCAGAGGAACCAGAGATCAAACTAACAACATCCACTGGATCATAGAAAAAGCAAGACAATTCCAGAAAAACATCTACTTCTGCTCCCTTGACTATGCTAAGGCCTGACTGTGTGGGTCACAACAAACAGTGGAAAATTCTTAAAGATATGGGAATACCAGACCACCGGGCCTGTATCATGAGAAACTTGTATGCAGGTCAAGAAGCAATGGAACTGGACTGGAACCCTTGTCATGGAACAGTGGACTGGTTCAAAATTGGGAAGGAGTACATCAAGGCTGTGTATTATCACCCTGCTGATTTAACTTACATGCAGAGTACATCATGCAAAATGCCAGGCTGGTTGAATCACAAGCTGGCATCAAGATTGCAGAGAGAAATAGCAACAACCTCAGATATGCAAATGACACAATCCTAATGGCAGAAAGCAAGGAGGAACTAAATAGTCTTTTGATGAATGTGAAAAAGGAAAGAAAAAAGCTGACTTCAAAAATTAAGATCATGGCATCTGGTCCTATCATTTCATGGCAAATAGAGAGGGAAAAAATGGAAACTGTGACAGACTTACTTTATTTTCCTGGGCTCCAGAATCACTGTGGATGGTGACTACAGCCATAAAATTAAAAGACGTTTCCTTCTTGGAAGAAAAGCTATGACGAACATAGATAGCATATTAAAAAGCAGAGACGTCACTTTGCCCACAAATTCTGTATAGTCAAAGGTATGGTTTTTTCAGTAGTCATGTACAGATATGAAAGCTGGACCATAAAGAAGGCAGGGAGCTGAAGAATTGACACTTTCGAATTGTGGTGCTGGAGAAGACACTTGAGAGTCCCTTGGACAGTAAGGAGATCAAACCTGTCAATCCTAAAGGAAATCAACCCTGAATGTTCATTGGAAGGACTGATGCTGAAGCTGAAACTCCAATATTTTGGCCACCTGATGTAAAAAGCCAACTCATTGGAAAAGACCCTGATGCTGGGAAAGATTGAAGGTAGGAGGAAAACGGGATGACAGAGGAAGAGATGGTTGGATGGCATAACTGGCTCAATGGACATGAGTTTGAGCAAGCTCTGGGAGATGGTTAAGGACAGGGAAGCCTGGCATGCTGTAGCCCATGGGGTTACAGAGTCGGACACAACTTAGTGACTGAACAACAACAAATCTTACCTGTGGTACTTTATGCTATATAAAAATTATTTTATGTAATTTATTAATTATTTCCTTTATATATTATGGATTTTGTGCTACTCTTACAATACCTTCACTCCCTTAATAATTAAGCAATAATCATTTAGAAATTCTATTTCTTTAGATTATTGATTACCATTTATAACTTCAAAGAAATATTTGCATGAAGGGAAAATATGTTAATGTTCTGCTTTGTAGCTCACATAGAGGAGAGTGGGAGGGCAGAGAGGAAAATTAACTCAGCTTGAATTACTTCCCATTAGATCTCCTGCTCCTTGAGAAGATGCAAGAATGATTGTAAGAGTTATAGAACCCTTGGATGAATAGGTGACCTCAGAAAGTCTTTGGTAGTCAAAATGCTTATTGAATGAGGCCAAAGCCATTGACAGCTAAAATCCAGGGCCAAAAAGTCAGTCCAAGTGATACGATTGCAATCATGACTCTGACTCATCACCCAAGTCCAAGCAGATTGATATTTCAGATGCTGCCCTGCCTCGAGGCAGAGGTGTGGACCATATGACCTCTTCACCCCATCATTCTAGGTATCAGGAGCTGGATTCATATCTGTGAGCCAATGCACAGATATTCCTGTCCACTCCCCCATAACTAAGCTCATTGGAACAACCTGGGGAAATGTCATAGCCAGGTGAGACAGGGGCAAATCTCTGCAGGGTGACGTGGCCATCACAGCTCACTGTGCCTATCTCGGTGCGTGGTCTTCTAGGAGGAGGACCTGCCATAGGGAAGAGCTACTTGTAAACTACACAGTGCTAATACTAATGAAAGAATTCTTAAAAATCTATTAACTACATATGTGTGCATAACCTTGTCCCGGTTGCTGAAGGAGAATCAGAAATATAAGGCACAGGTTGTCAGATGGTCTGTTAAAATCTCACTTGTAAGATATGTCACATAAAGCATATGGAGTAAGTGAGGCTTGAGCTCATCATCTCAGAAAGGCAAATATCATAGAACAAAGCAGATAAGCAGAGTAAGGAAAGATATGCTTACCGTACAGCCAATACAGTAAATCTTGGGAAGAAAAACAGAAATTGGAGTAGCTGTACAAAGTCATATTACAGACAGCCTTGCATATCAGTCAAAAATGATAACTTCAATCCTGAACACAGTGTGGAGCCCTGAATGAGGCTTCCTTAAAGGGCAGACCTAATGATTCCTAGAGTGTGGGATGGTGGAAGGAGAACATGCTTGTATCCCAGTGAAGACTGGAGTCAAGGAGAAATCCTAGCAGATGGGAGGCAGTGATTCATCAGTGGAGGCCATCCACCTTTTCATATCTGGTGCTGAGAATGATAAGGAGGGTAGATTCTGCACCTATATCTGTATCTGAGGCTGTATCTGCATCTCTATCTCTGTCTATAAGGTTTTATACCACAATTTTAAAAATATAGTCAATCAAAGTCAATCTAAACCCCCTGTGCCTGTGTACATGCATACATTTCACCAGATATTGGTCATCCTTTTCCCTTATGACCTTGATATAATTGACTCAATTCATATCTTATTCTACTCCAAAAAATTATTTTGGACCCTTCTGGAAAGGTTTTCTTCCCATAATTAATCCTAGCTCTGATTTCCTTTCATCTGATTAATTTGTTTAGTTTTTTTGTGATGTTGCCTTCTACACATGGAAGGCTCATCTGCTACCTACCAAACTGACATTAGTCCTTATCTTAATCTTGTAAAAATGTTCATATACAAACACCCTTGAAGGAACCCTTGGGTTCTTGCAGCAACAGAGGTAACGCTGGAGATTCCTACTGAACCCCAAGACCTCCTGTTCTGTTAGGTCCTCCTGCTTCCTCCACCTGGGCACACGTTTCAATGGGTCCCAGGCCCTCTGCCTGCTCCCCAGGGCTGAGCCCTCTCACTGTCTCTTCTTGCTGCTTTCTGGTCCACCAGCTCACAGCTTTCACTGTGTAAGATTCTTGGAAAGCAAATTCTCATTCTACTATGTAAGGCAATGCAGATTTACTCCCTAGTCACTCAACAGGGATATTGTTTTATGAAAATGCACAAAAAAGCTCAGGTGAAAAAACTGGTCATTTAAAAAGTCAGATGTATGTATCCTAGACAAGAGCTGTCTTTTAAAATCAACTTTCTCATTTTTAAATATCAATGGATAATTTGATATTTGCTCATTTGTGAGGATCTGATGTGTGCAGGAGCCACAGGAGTCACAGGTTTGATCCCTGGATCTGGAAGATCTGCTGGAGGAGAAAATGGCAACCTACTGCAGTATTCTTGCTGAGATAATCCCATGGACAAAGGAGTCTGGTGGCCTACAGTCCACGGGATTGCAAAGAGTTAGACAGGACAGCACGCACACACGATGCGCTATCAGACCTTTTGCAGACATTTTACTTCTGTGATTCTGTTGACTCTCATGACTCCATCGAGAATAGTTTTTCTCAACCATTTTAAAGTTGAGGAAACAGAATGAGAAAGGTTAGGTGATTTTCATAAGATCACATAGCTGAGTGTCAGGACCAGGGGTTCTCTCCCAGATGGGTCTCACTCCCAATCCAGGCTTTTAACAGGAACAGCACAGACACGAACACCCACACACACGGGATGGGCCTAGGGGGCTGGGACATAAGCAGAGACCCTTGGAGGCTCCATGAGTCTTAGTTCAAGGCAGACCATTAGAGAACTAGGACAGGAGGGCTTGGGAGGCTAATTCCCAGAGGAAGGTGTGAGGGACAGGAAGGCGTAAGGAGAAGGAGGGAGCACTGGTGCTGGGGATGCCCTGAGCCCCATGGAGGGAGACAGGGAGGAGCTGCCAGTCATCACCTGTCACAGGAGCCATGTGGGTGGCAGGAGGCGGTCCTCTCATGCCCAGGCCCTGTCTCACATCTGAGGGCAGAGCCCAAGGCCGGGATAAAAGGGCCTTGGGGCAGAGCACCTCCATCCACTCCTCTCCTGAGGTGCTGACGACTCTGTGCTGTGTGTGCACCGGTGAGTGTCCACTGGGAGTGGGACCAGGGCCTTCCACAGAGGATGCTCAGACCAGAGGGGAGGGCAGGGAGCAGGGCCTTGGGGGATGTGGCCCATATTATTAGAGAGAGAGAGAGAAACCCTGGAAGGACAAAAGGAACCAGGAGCAGGCAGGAAGACAGGGAGAATGATAGGAGTTTAGTGATGGCTAAGGACACTGGGAGGGACCCAAAGATCTGCAGCTTTGTGGAGGGGGGACTCCCAGGATGAAAGAAGGAAATCACTGGTTGCTCTGATATTCTGGAACAGGTCTCAGAAAGGGAGTTTACCTTCTAGAGATACTGTATCCTCTGCCTGGTATGATTTGAGCAATTGTCAGAGTGAGGAGAGGATTAGAGGCACTCTGGGAGATTATTATACACGTGGGTAAGGATAGAGCATGGGAATGCATTGTACACTTCTAGAGGTGGAAAAGCACAAGATGTTTAATAATTTCTAGGTTAAGGATGGTGTAAGAGGTGTTTCTGAAGCCATTATAGGTCAGGATCTGAGTCAAGGGAACTCTCATTATTCTCTCTAACAAGGTGAGCCAGCCAGGAAATTCCTCAGATCCCTTTCTAATCTGAAGTTGTAAATTTCAAAACATGAAATTATTTAGGGTGCTAACAGGACTTTTTCCCATAAAGAAAATGTTTCCGTTATAAATTCATCTCTATAGAACAATTTCAGTATTTGAATAAGATTAGTGAAAAGAATTTTTAAAAAAAATATCATTTAATGTCAATTTTCAAATTGGTAAAATAGATTATGACCCCTTTTTACTTTAAAAAGGATAAGATGAGGTTCAAAGGAGATGCTAAGAGAGTAGTTGATAAGACATTAAAATAATAACAGAGGCAAGTTATTTAAGCATACATGTTAGAAATGATGTTGAAAAGTCAGGAATGGGCAGGGAGGTCTCTCTGTGCTGGTTTGACCTGCCGTCTGTCTCTCCCTCAGCTCCTGAACCCACCCACCAAGATGTCCTGCCAGCAGAACCAGCAGCAGTGCCAGCCCCCTCCCAAGTGCGTCCCCAAGTGCCCCACCCCTAAATGCCCCCCAAAGTGCCCCCCAGTCTCCCCCTGCTGTGGCTCCAGCTCCGAGGGCTGCTGTGGCCCCAGCTCCGGGGACTGCTGCAGCTCTGGGTGTGGGGGCTGCTGCCTGAGCCACCACAGGCGCCACAGGTCCCACCACTGCAGACCCCACAGGTCTGACTGCTGCAGCCAGCCCTCGGGGGGCTCCGGGTGCTGCGGAGGGGGGAGTGGTCAGTCCTATGGAGGCGGCTGCTGCTGAAGATGTCCCTGAGTCTACAGGATCCAACCTGGGGACAGCACACTGCTGAGGATACCATCTTTATCCTCCTTCATTGGCTGCCGGGCCTGAGAGCTCCTGTAGAAGACTCTGAACTTGCAAAGACAATGAGCCCTCCCTGGGGCTCAGAAACTCAAATTTTCTTCTGAATCCCCTTCCATGGCCTTGGATTCTATGTCCACCCTCACTTCCCTAGGAAAACTTCCCTAAGTTACTCCTCCTGGTATTTTCTTAAAGGGTGCTCTCTGACTTTATTGTAAAACAATAAAATGGATCTGCTCAGCATCCTGGTCTTGAGTTGCCTTTTTTCTCCTCCACTCTGTCCTTGCCCGCCGGTGGTCTTGAACCCCATGCGCCAGAGAGGCACTCTGATGCAAAGGAGACAAATGCTCCTAACTCTTGTTTTTTCTTGTGTCATCAGGGCCCTGAAGCATCACTGATGGACCGAGTTTCCAGTGCTTTTTTTGTAAACATAATTTCCTGGGTTCTTGGCCACCTTTGGGGCCCTAACCCAGCCATTTCATGCTCTTCCATGTTCTTCTTCTCCTGTGTCCTCGTGCTGCTACTCTTGACCCACCCCACCAAAGCATCCTTCCCCCACACATGCACATACTTGCATCAAAGAAAAAGAAAAGATAAATGAATGAAGAAAAGAAAAGAGACAAACTCAACACATTTTGAAAACCCATGGTTTTTATCCACCCCTTCTTCAATCAGTTTGGTTCCAGGCATGTGCATGCCGCATGCTCAGTCACTTCAGTCACGTCCACCTCTTTGTGACTCCATGGGCTGCAGTCTCCCAGATTCCTCTGTCCATGGAATGCTTCCCAATTTAGGGATTGAACCCGGGTCTCCTGCATTGCAGGCAGATTCTTTACCATCTGAGCCTGCTTTTATACTAACCTCTCTGCATATCCTGCTTCTTTCTTCCTCCTTCAGATTCATTAAATTCTCTACACCTTTTTTCCAAACATACTCTCTATGTGGCGTTTATGAACTTGTCAGTCTACTCTGAAAAACAGTGGCTTTCTACAGAATAATGCACACTCTTCTTAAGTACTGTGTTTAAAGCACGACAGAAAAGATTTCCAATTAATTACTAAGGTTCACCATTCATACTGCCTCATGGAACCTTGTGTTCCTGCCATACTGAACAACTCACCCTTACCAGATATAACTTAAACATGTACATGTTCATGCCTATTAATCTGGGGAGCAGTAGAGGCTACTACCTTTAGTTCAGTGACCAGAATGTTTTAGTTCTCATAAAGAGTAGTTTCTACTGTTATTGTATAAGTGCTTCCACTGCTACTACTGTTACTACTACTGCCGTTACTATGACTACTACTGTTACTGGCAGCATTACCTGCTCTTTCCTCTACCTAAAGTACTGTTCAATTTCTTTTCCACCATCTGGACCCTTTTGGAGTTCTGTCCCTCCTTAAAGGCCCACCCAAAATATCATCCTTCTAGGAAGACTCATCTAGTCATCTAAGAGTTTCCTCAAGCAGGTGTGATATTAAACAATCTATCTCTATGCTCCTATTAAGCAGGCTGAGATTATAGAATATAGTATAGTTTTTATTATATACTACTGTCCTTAAAATTTTACTCAATGAGGTGGTCTTCTGATGCGTGATGAAGACTTGGGAAGACTTAGTGATTTTATAACTCTTCCCAAGTAATATCATGTTTAAATCACAAACCTGGTTTCAGTTTGGAAATTAGAATGTCCAGTCTGAGAAGTCAAAACACCAAACTTGATTTAATGGCTTCTGTGCGCTGCAGATCACGGAGGGAAAGGGAGCCCAGTCCTTCTACTCGTGTGTCACACTTGATATTTGTCCTTTTCTCCCAGTTCTCCAAATGCATTTACTGATCCCTGAATGAAGATTAGGGGAAAGGGATAGAGTCGTACATAGGGGTTCAATTTTCTTCCAATATTGAATGCAACTAGATAGAAGAATCTAATTTTCTCCACTTGTACAACTTTGAAATATTTATCATTAGATATCTCATATTTTTGCTGCTATTAAACATGCTTCTACTTTTAAACTCCATTTTCTGATTCTTGTACAACATTTGTGCTTTATAATATATCAGATCAGATCAGATCAGTCGCTCAGTCGTATCTGACTCTTGCGACCCCATGAATCGCAGCACGCTAGGCCTCCCTGTCCATCACCAACTCCCAGAGTTCACTGAGACTCACGTCCATCGAGTCAGTGCTGCCATGCAGCCATCTCATCCTCTGTCATCCTCTTCTCCTCCTGCCCCCAATCCCTCCCAGCATCAGAGTCTTTTCCAATGAGTCAACTCTTTGCATGAGGTGGCCAAGTACTGGAGTTTCAGCTTTAGTATCATTCTTTCCAAAGAAATCCCAGGGCTGATCTCTTTCAGAATGGACTGGTTGGATCTCCTTGTGGTCCAAGGGACTCTCAAGAGTCTTCTCCAACATCACAGTTCAAAAGCATCAATTCTTCGGCGCTCAGCCTTCTTCACAGTCCAACTCTCACATCCATACATGACCACAGGAAAAACCAGAGCCTTGACTAGACGGACCTTTGCAGGCTAAGTAATGTCTCTGCTTTTGAATATACTATCTAGGTTGGTCATAACTTTCCATCCAAGAAGTAAGCGTCTTTCAATTTCATGGCTGCAGTCACCATCTGTAGTGATTTTGGAGACCAGAAAAATAAAGTCTGACACTGTTTCCCCATCTATTTCCCATGAAGTGGTGGGACCGGATGCCATATGTTCGTTTTCTGAATGTTGAGCTTTAAGCCAACTTTTACACTCTCCTCTTTCACTTTCATCAAGTGGCTTTTTAGTTCCTCTTCACTTTCTGCCCTAAGGGTGGTGTCATCTGCATATCTGAGGTTATTGATATTTCTCCCAGCAATCTTGATTCCAGCTTGTGTTTCTTCCAGTCCAGTGTTTCTCATCATGTACTCTGTATAGAAGTTAAATAAGCAGGGTGACAATATACAGCCTTGATGAACTCCTTTTCCTATTTGGAACCAGTCTGTTGTTCCATGTCAAGTTCTAACTGTTGCTTCCTGACCTGCATACAAATTTCTCAAGAGGCAGATCAGGTGTTCTGGTATTCCCATCTCTTTCAGAATTTTCCACAGTTTATTGTGATGCACACAGTCAAAGGCTTTGGCATTAGCACCAGTCAATAAATAGTATGAAAGCTTCAGTCAAAAAATATCTGTTCATGCCTACACAAAGAACCATAAATAATTTTAATCACTGTTTATGTATTTACATGTATGTGTCAAAATTTATTACAGGTATTAATATATTCCCAATTTCTCTTATAAATATCACTTTATATCATTGAATATTCAGATTTTCACATTTGTGTGGTAATATCCATAGAATAAAACTCCCAAATTGGAATTGTTGAATCAAAATATATGTACATTCTAAATTATTTTACTTATCAACAAATTAATCTGAATGAACTGACCACCAATTTGCCTTTCAGAAAGGTAACACTTATGTTCCCTTTACAGTGGCTTTTTCCCTCCACATTTACACTTAGTTTATAAAATTTTTGAATCTTTGCCAATTTGATATGAAGAAATGCACTTGATAGGAGAAGATAAAAGATGTCTTTTTCTAGGTTTTCATTCATCTGTGCATGCTAAGTCACTTCAGTTGTGTCTGCATCTTTGCAACCCTGTGGTCTGTAGCCCACCAGGCTTCTCTTTCCATGGGATTCTCCAGGCAAGAAGACTGGAGTGGGTTTCCATTTCCTCCTGCAGGGGATCTTCCCAACCCAGGGATTGAACCTGTATCTCTTACATCTCCTGCATTGTCAGGCGGGTTCTTCCACTAGCACCACCTGGGAAGCCCTTATTCATTTACTAGGCATATATAAATCTAACATTTTGTATTGCCTGTTTATCTCTTTTTACTATTATTTTCACTGGAATTTTTTCCTTATTAATTTGTAAAATATAGTTGCATACCAACTGTTTTAGTCTTATTCCTGAAATATATATTGTAATTTTCTTCTCAGTTGGTCATATATTTTTCAAATTTATTTAAATGTTGCTCTTTTTCACATAAATAGTTTTCTCTAGAAGTGGGTAAACATCATAGTTCCTTTTATATCATGGCTTTGGGGACTACCACACATAAAAAAACCATCAACTATATTTTTCTTTATTATTTTGATTATGTATGTTACAAGAAAAAATTGTGGGGTGGAAAAATAATCCATAAACATTCTTGACACTGGTTTGAGTGCATAAAAGTATAATAACCCTCAGTTTGAATTTCAGGGTGGTTCTAGAAATTGAACACTTTCAAGAATTTGTTAATTACTAGATTATAGTTGTACGTAGTCAAAATAAATTGGAAAGGAAGTTATTAGAGTTGTTTCTGTAATTTTTCAACGTGAAACATATTGCATTACTTTTGATCTGCCTTTTATTTGCATCTAAAGGTCAGTCATGTTTCCTCCAAGCCCTTGATAACAGAAGCCTG
Source organism: Bubalus bubalis (assembly GCF_019923935.1). Taxonomy (NCBI): domain Eukaryota; kingdom Metazoa; phylum Chordata; class Mammalia; order Artiodactyla; family Bovidae; genus Bubalus; species Bubalus bubalis. The sequence goes on along the minus strand of NC_059162.1, from coordinate 18,058,233 downwards.
AGAAAGTCCATGATTTGCTTGATAAAACATTCTTATTGAATTGCACTCCATCAGCATCACACAGTCAAGTCAAGCAAACCAATCCTTATGAGGTTTCAAACCTGCTTATCACCCAGATCTAAACCAGGTTGATTGATGGCTTGGCTACCGCATCTTTAGAGGCAGGGACCATACGAATCCTCAGGCCAATTACTTTAAGTATCAGTGCTCTGCTCCTGAGTAAGACTTCTGTGTGAGAGCCAAGGAATTGATACTACAATCATTCCCTTATGAGTCACAACCTGAGCAGGAAGATAAGAGTCATACTCAAGCAGCATAGGGCCAGACTTTTACAGAGTGATGTATCCTATGTCTGCATAGGATACATATGTCTGCATGCTCCAGCCTTATGCTGATGGACATATGAGAAAACTATTTGGAAATTCTAAAGTCCTATGCAAATGTTGGCTTCATACTTGAAAAGAGTATCTATTGACTGCCACAGCGTGCATCTAAGAAGGTAATTAAGGAAAATGATGTTGCTGATAACTATGATGATAGCTTTTGGTGTGTATGAAATGTGTACGGCAAAGTTCTGTGAGCTTGACTTATGCTATCTTGATTCTCCTAAGAAACTCATGAAGTAGAAGTTATTTAAAATCACTATGTTGATAAGGAAGCAAAGGCAGAAAAGCTAAACAATTTGCCCTAAGTTATTATATCTAAGTCACTTCAGTCGTGTCTAACTCTGTGCGACACCATAGATGGCAGCCCACCAGGTTCCTCTGTCCCTGAGATTCTCCAGGCAAGAACACTGGCTTGGGTTGCCATTTCCTTCTCCAATGCTTCTCTTTTTTAAGCATGAAAGTGAAAAGTGGATAGTAAATGGTGGAGCTAGAATTCATGCTCAGCAGGTCTGGTTCCAGAGACATAAACCTAACTTCTGAGTACTTTTTCCAAGGTTGACTTGATTTTAAGACATAAATCTATTTTGGAATGTGAGCTCCACAAAACATACACCAAACACACACACCGCACTTAGAAAACAAGTGCAGACATAGACACACAGGTGTACACAGGTACATTCACTCCCAACGGCAAAGTGAAAACCTTGGAGACGTCAGCATTTTTCTGAGCAAATGAGAAGGTCTGGAGCTAATGAATTACGGTCACAGGAGGAAAAACAGGAAGGTTTGGAGGACCAAGCTCCAAGAAAGAGACTGAAAGGCAGGTACCACGAAGGATAATAAGGTGGCAGACGATGGGAGGAATCCAATCCCATTTCTACTGACCATATTTTTAGCTGGGAGCAACTTTTCTGAGCCCGACTGAAAGAGGCAGGAAGGAGCTACCAGTCATCACTTGTCACAGGAGCCATGTGGCTGGCAGGAGGCGGTCCTCTCATGCCCAGGCCATGTCTCACACGTGAGGGAAGAGCCCAAGACCAGGATAAAAGGCCTTAGGAATAGAGCATCTCCATCCTCTTCTCTCCTGAGGTGCTGACAGACCCTGTGCTGCTTGGACACTGTAAGTGCCCATTGGGGGCCGGAGCAGGGCCTTCCACAGAGGGTGCTCAGACCAGAGGGGCGGGCAGGGGGCAGGGCCTTGGGGATGGCAAGGATGAGGGTGCATCCCGAGAGGGAGCAAAAATCTAGAAACCTGATGAAGGATGAGCTGTGAGGCAGGAGGTGCCATTTGTGTGTCTATGCTCTGAGCTCTAAGTTAGTTCTGTATTTTTTTGAGTTTCTCAGGTTTTAGATAAGTCAGTACTTTCATAAGGAAGCTCTTACCTTGGAGAAGCCAGCTGTGTTTCTGCTCCAAAGCCTCTACTAGGGTCAGAGTGATTTTTCAAACAATGGAGACCAGGGGAAGCATATTTGGGGTTAGATAAAAACAGAGATCCAAGGGCCTCACCCTCACCAAGTGTCACTTACGTGGTCAGGAGTGCTGCCTGGCATCCGTACCAGAAGCTCCTGAGTTGAATAATGATTAACAAGTTGAAATTCACCTGCTAAGATGTAACAAATGGAAGAGGTTTTGTGTTGTAAAGGGTGCCTAACCAAGCCTAGTTTCACTAGACCAGAAAACCTAGTTTCACACCCAACTTGCTTTGATTAGGTTTGGGGCTCACTTCTCTCTAAAATGATTTAGTAACTCCAATTTACATATGTATATATAGAGATATACATATATACTTGCATATATAAGTAGATGTGTATATATATACACATATATATTTATATGTGTGTGTGAGTGTGTGTGTGTGTACAAGCATGCATGCTATGTGTGCTAAGTAACTTTAGTCATGTCTGACTCTGTGACCCTATAGACTTGAGCCCACCAGGCTCCTCTGTCCAGGGCATTTTCCAGGCAAGAATACTGGAGTGGTTTACCATTTCCTCTTCCAAGGGATCTTCCCTGCCCAGGGATCAAACCTGCTTCTCTTAATGTCTCCTGAATCGGTTGGGGGTTTCTTTACCATGAGGGCCACCTGAGAAGCCAAGCATATATATAGATAAATACAGGTATAGATAGATAATATATAAACAGAATTGCAAAGGGCCAACATATGGACTGGTTAACCCAAATACATAGGCATAATTGTGAAATTACATATGATATATGATCCGATAATAACATGTGTCTCTGGAAAGCTATCTGGGAAGTTCCTCCAGAAGGGAATCTCTATTCTTCCTTAGCACAGAGCACTGCTGCTCTAAACAGTTTCTTAGACTGGACATTAGCAGAGTTCTAAGTGGTGTAGAGTGAGCTTAAGTCAGACTTTGTGAAGGTGAATTTTGCCTTCTCTTAAGAAAGGACCTTGACTTTGGGCAAGTTTGTCAATTTAGTTAGTTGACGTCTATGTCTTGCTTTGTTGAAAGAAGACAACCTATGTCTGTTTTATGAAAAGCTCTCAAATTTCAAATGAGATAGTGAAAAACTTGAAAAATTATATTTTAGAGATAATTTCTGCACAAGATACTTGAACAGGCTTTTAGAATGTGGGGGAAAGACAAGGTAGGGGAAGTCCATAAAGGAGGTCTCTGTGTGCTGATCTCACCTGCCGTCTGTCTCTCCCTCAGCTCCTGAACCCACCCACCAAGATGTCCTGCCAGCAGAACCAGCAGCAGTGCCAGCCTCCTCCCAAATGCGTCCCCAAATGCCCCACCCCTAAATGCCCCCCAAAGTGCCCCCCAGTCTCCTCCTGCTGTGGCTCCAGCTCCGAGGGCTGCTGTGGCCCCAGCTCCGGGGACTGCTGCAGCTCTGGGTGTGGGGGCTGCTGCCTGAGCCACCACAGGCGCCACAGGTCCCACCACTGCAGACCCCACAGGTCTGACTGCTGCAGCCAGCCCTCGGGGGGCTCCGGGTGCTGCGGAGGGGGCAGTGGTCAGTCCTATGGAGGCGGCTGCTGCTGAAGATGTCCCTGAGTCTACAGGCTCCAACCTGGGGACAGCACACTGCTGAGGACATCATCTTTATCCTCCTTCATTGGCTGCCGGGCCTGAGAGCTCCTGTAGAAGACTCTGAACTTGCAAAGACAATGAGCCCTCCCTGGGGCTCAGAAACTCAAATTTTCTTCTGAATCCCCTTCCATGGCCTTGGATTCTATGTCTACCCTCACTTCCCTAGGAAAACTTCCCTAAGTTACTCCTCCTGGTATTTTCTTAAAGGGTGCTCTCTGACTGATGTAAAACAATAAAATGGATCTGCTCAGCATCTTGGTCTTGAGTTGCTCTTGTTCTCCTCCACTCTGTCTTTGCCCGCCGGTGGTCTTGAACCCCATGCGCCAGAGAGGCACTCTGATGCAAAGGAGACAAATGCTCCTAACTCTTGTTTTTTCTTATGTCATCAGGGCCCTGAAGCATCACTGGTGGACCGAGTTTCCAGTGCTTTTTTTGTAAACATAATTTCCTGGGTTCTTGGCCGCCTTTGGGGTCCTAACCTAGCCGTTTCATGCTCGTCCATGTTCTTCTTCTCCTGTGTCCTTGTTCTGCTACTCTTGACCCACCCCAGCAAAGCATCCTTCCCCCACACATGCACATACTTGCATCAAAGAAAAAGAGGAGAAAAGATAAATGAATGATGAAAGGAAAAGAGACAAACTCAACACATTTTGAAAACCCATGGTTTTTATCCACCCCTTCTTCAATCAGTTTGGTTCCAGGCGTGTGCATGCTGCATGCTCAGTCGCTTCAGTCACGTCCACCTCTTTGTGACTCCGTGGGCTGCAGTCTGCCAGGTTCTTCTGTCCATGGAATTCTTCCCAATTCAGGGATTGAACCCGGGTCTCCTGCATTGCAGGCAGATTCTTTAGCATCTGCGCCTGCTTTTATACTAACCTCTCTGCAAATCCTGCTTCTTTCTTCATCTTTCAGCTTCATTAAATTCTCTACACCTCTTTTCCAAACATGCTCTCTATGTGGTATTTATGCACTTGTCACTCTACTTCTGAAAAAAAGTGGCTTTCTACAGAATAATGCACACTCTTCTTAAGCACTGTGTTTAAAGCATGACAGAAAATGTTTCAACTTAATTTCTAAGGCTCACCATTCATACTGCCTCATGGAACCTTGTGTTCCAGCCATACTGAGCAACTCACCCTTACCAGACATAACATAAACTGTACATCTTGATGCCTATTAATCTGGGAAACAATAGAGGCTACTATGTTTAGTTCAGTGACCAGAATGTTTTAATTCTCAATGAAGAGAAGTTTCTCCTGTTGTTGTATAAGTACTTCCACTGCTACTACTGTAACTAGTACTACTACCATTACTATGACTATTACTAGTACTAGCAGCATTGCCTGCTGGTTCCTCTACCTGAAGTACTCTTCGATTTCTTTTCCACCATCTGGACCCTTTTGGAGTTCTGTCCCTCCTTAAAGGTCCACCGAAAATGTCATCCTTCTAGGAGGTCATCTAAGAGTTTGCTCAAGCAGGTGTGATATTAAACAATCTATCTCTATGCTCCTATTAAGCAGGCTGAGATTATAGAATATAACATAATTTTTATTATATACTACTGACCTGAAAATTTTACTCAAAGATGTGGTCTTCTGGTGCCAGATGAAGACTTGGGAAGACTTGATGACTTTTTAGCTCTTCCCAAGTAATATCATTTTTAAATCACAAACCTGGTTTCAGTTTGGAAATTAGAATGTCCAGTCTGAGAAAATCAAAATACCAAACTTGATTTAATGGCTTCTGTGTGCTGCAGATCACAGAAGGAAAGGGAGCCCCGTCCTTCTACACGTGTGTCACACTTGATATTTGTCCTTTTCTCCCAGTTCTCCAAATGCATTTACTGATCCCTGAATGAAGATTAGGGGAAAGGGATACAGTCTCACATAGGGGTTCAATTTTCTTCCAATACTGAATGCAACTAGATAGAAGAATCTAATTTTCTCCATTTGTGCAAATTTGAAATATTTATCATTAGATAGCTCATATTTTTGCTGCTATTAAACTTGCTTCAATTTTTAAATTCCATTTTCTGATTCTTGTACAATACTTGTGCTTTATAATATACAGCACCAGTCAATAAATATTACGACAGCTTCAGTCAAAAAATATCTGTTCATGCCTAAACATAGAACCATAAACTTTTAAATCACTGTTTATATATTTACATGTATGTGTCAAAATTTATTACAGGTATTAATATATTCCCAATTTCTCTTATAAATATCACTTTATATCATTGAATATTCAGATGTTCACATTTGTGTGGTAATATCCATAGAATAAAACTCCCAAATTGGAATTGTTGAATCAAAATATATGTACATTCTAAGTTATTTAACTTATCAACAAATTAATCTGAATGAACTGACCACCAATTTGCCTTTCAGAAAGGTAACACTTATGTTCCATTTACAGTGGCTTTTTCCCTCCACATTTACACTTAGTTTATAAAATTTTTGAATCTTTGCCTATTCGACATGAAGAAATGCACTTGATAGGAGAAAATAAAAGATGTCTTTTTTTCTAGCTTTTCATTCATCTGTGCGTGCTAAGTCACTTCAGTTGTGTCTTACTCTTTGCAACTCTGTGGTCTGTAGCCCTCCAGGCTTCTCTTTCCATGGGATTCTCCAGGCAAGAAGACTGGAGTGGGTTTCCATATCCTTCTCCAGGGGGATCTTCCCAGCTCAGGGATCGAACCTATATCTCTTACATCTCCTGCATTGGCAATCAGGTTCTTCCACTAGCACCACCTGGGAAGCCCTCATTCATTTACTAGTCATATATAAATCTAACATTTTGTATTGTCTGTTTATCTCTTTTCACTATTTTTTTCACTGGAATTTTTTCCTTATTAATTTGTAAATTATAGTTGCATTCCAACTGTTTTAGTCTTATTCCTGGAATATATATTGTAATTTTTTTCTCAGTTGGTCATATCTTTATACAAATATGCTTAAATGTTACTCTTTTTAACATAAATAGTTTTCTTTAGAAGTGGGTAAACATCATAGTTCCTTTTATATCATGGCCTTGGGGACTACTAGGCATAAAAAAAAAATCAACTATATTTTTCTTTGTTATTTTGACTATGATTTAACTATAAATGTTACATGAAAGATTGTTGGGTGAAAAAATAATCCAGAAACATACTTGACACTGGTTCTAGCACATAAAAATAAAATAACCCTCAGTGTGAAGTAAAGGGTGATTCTAGAAAAATTGAACACTTTCAAGAATTTGTTAATTACTAGATTACCACAGCAGCAGCATAGTTGTAGGTAGTCAAAATAAATTGGAAAATAAATTATTAGAGTTATTCTTGTAATTTTTCAATGTGAAACATATTAAATTACTTTTGATCTGCCTTTTATTTGCATCTAAAACTCAGTCATGTTTACTCCCAAAACCTTGACAACAGAAGGCTGAGAAAGTCAATCATTTGCTTAATAAAAACATTCTTATTGAATTGCACTCCATCAGCATCACACAGTCAAGGCAAGCAAACCAATCTTTAAGAGGTTTCAAACCTGCTTATCACCCAGATCTAAACCAGATTGATTGATGACTTGAGTACAACATCTTTAGAGGCAGGGACCATACGAATCCTCAGACCAAATACTTTAAGTATCAGTGCTCTGCTCCTGAGTAAGACTTCTGTGTGAGAGCCAAGGAATTGATACTACAATCACTCCCTTATGAGTCACAACCTGAGCAGGAAGATAAGAGTCATACTCAGGCAGCATAGGGCCAGACTTTTACAGAGTGATGTATCCTATGTCTGCATAGGATACATATGTCTGCATGCTCCAGGCCTTATGCTGATGGACATATGAGAAAACTATTTGGAAACTCTAAAGTCCTATGCAAATGTTGGCTTCATACATGACAAGAGTATCTATTGATTGCCACAGCATGCATCTAAGAAGGTAATTAAGGAAAATGATGTTGCTGATAACTATGATGATAGGTTTTGGTGTGTATGAAATATGCAAGGCAAAGTTCTGTGAGCTTTATATATGTTATCCTATTAGATTCTCCTAAGAAACTCATGAAGTAGAAGTAATTAACATCACTATATTGATAAGGAAACAAAGGCAGAGAAGTGAAACAATTTGCCCTAAGTTATCATATCTAAATAGTGAGTGTCGGAGCTAGAATTCATGTTCAGGAAGTCTGGTTCCAGAGACATAAACCTAACTTCTGAGTAATTTTTCCAAGCTCGAGTTGACTTTAAGAGGTAAATCTATTTTGGAATGTGAGCTCTACAAAACATACACCGAACACAGACACTGCACCTAGAAAACAAGTGCAGACATAGACACACAGGTGTACACAGGTACATTCACTCCCAACGGCAAAGTGAAAACCTTGGAGACGTCAGCATTTTTCTGTGCAAATGAGAAGGTCTGGAGCTAATGAATTACGGTCAAAGGAGGAAAAACAGGAAGGTTTGGAGGACCAAGCTCCAAGAAAGAGACTGAAAGGCAGGTACCACGAAGGATAATAAGGTGGCAGATGATGGGAGGAATCCAATCCCATTTCTATTGACCATATTTTTAGCTGGGAGCAACTTTTCTGAGCCCCACTGAGAGAGGCAGGAAGGAGCTACCAGTCATCACTTGTCACAGGAGCCATGTGGCTGGCAGGAGGCGGTCCTCTCATGCCCAGGCCATGTCTCACACGTGAGGGAAGAGCCCAAGACCAGGATAAAAGGCCTTAGGAATAGGGCATCTCCATCCTCTTCTCTCCTGAGGTGCTGACAGACCCTGTGCTGCTTGGACACTGGTAAGTGCCCACTGGGAGCTGGAGCAGGGCCTTCCACCAGGGTGCTCAGACCAGAGGGGCGGGCAGGGGGCAGGGCCTTGGGGATGGCAAGGATGAGGGTGGATCCCGAGAGGGAGCAAAAATCTAGAAACCTGATGAAGGATGAGCTGTGAGGCAGGAGGTGGCATTTGTTGTCTATGCTCTGAGCTCTAAGTTAGTTCTGTATCTTTTTGAGTTTCTCAGGTTTCAGATAAGTCAATACTTTCATAAGGAAGCTATTACCTTGGAGAAGCCAGCTGTGTTTCTGCTCCAAAGCCTCTACTAGGGTCAGAGTGATTTTTTAAACAATGGAGACCAGGGGAAGCATATTTGGGGTTAGATAAAAACAGAGATCCAAGGGCCTCACCCTCACCAAGTGTCACTTACGTGGTCAGGAGTGCTGCCTGGCATCCGTACCAGAAGCTCCTGAGTTGAATAATGATGAACAAGTTGAAATTCACCTGCTAAGATGTAAAAAATGGAAGAGGTTGTGTGTTGTAAAGGGTGCCTAACCAAGCCTAGTTTCACTAGACCAGAAAACCTAGTTTCACATCCAACTTACCTTGATTAGATTTCGGGCTCACTTCTCTCTAAAATGATTTAGTAACTCCATTTTATATATGTATATATAGTGATATACATCTATACTTGTATATATAGATAGGTGTATATATATATATTCATGCATTTATATATATATATACACGCACACATCTATATGTATAAATACATGAATTTATATATGTGAGTGTGTGTGTGTGTACAAGCATGCGTGCTATGTGTGCGAAGTCACTTTAGTCATGTCTGACTCTTTGCAACCCTATAGACTTGACCCCACCAGGCTCCTCTATCTATGGGATTTTCCAGGCAAGAATACTGGAGTGGTTTACCATTTCCTCTTCCAAGGGATCTTCCCTGCCCAGGGATCAAACCTGCTTCTCTTAGTGTCTCCTGAATCGGTCGGGGGGTTCTTTACCACTAGGGCCACCTGCGAAGTCAAGCATATACATAGATAAATACAGATATAGATAGATAAAATATAAACAGAATTGCAAAGGGCCAACATATGGACTGGTTAACCCAAATACATAGGCATAATTATGAAATTACATATGATATATGATCCGATATAACATGTGTCTCTGGAAAGCTATCTGGGAAGTTCCTCCAGAAGGGAATCCCTAGTTCTTCCTTAGCAGAGATCACTGCTGCTCTAAACAGTTTCTTAGACTGGGCATTAGCAGAATTCTAAGTGGTGTAGAGTGAGCTTAAGTCAGACTTTGTGAAGGTGAATTTTGCCTTCTCCTAAGAAAGGACCTTGACTTTGGGCAAGTTTGTCAATTTAGTTAGTTGACTTCTATGTCTTGCTTTGTTGAAAGAAGACAACCTATGTCTGTTTTATGAAAAGCTCCCGAATTTCAAATGAGATAGTGAAAAAAACACTTGAAAAACTATATTTTAGAGATAATTTCTGCACAAGATACTTGACCAGGCTTTTAGAATGTGGGGGAAAGACAGGTAGTGGAATTCCATAAAGGAGGTCTCTGTGTGCTGGTCTGACCCACTGTCTGTCTCTCCCTCAGCTCCTGAACCTGCCCGCCAAGATGTCCTGCCAGCAGAACCAGCAGCAGTGCCAGCCTCCTCCCAAGTGCGTCCCCAAGTGCCCCACCCCTAAATGCCCCCCAAAGTGCCCCCCAGTCTCCTCCTGCTGCGGCCCCAGCTCCGGGGACTGCTGCAGCTCTGGGTGTGGGGGCTGCTGCCTGAGCCACCACAGGCGCCGCAGGTCCCACCACTGCAGACCCCACACGTCCGACTGCTGCAGCCAGCCCTCGGGGGGCTCCGGGTGCTGTGGAGGGGGGAGCGGTCAGTCCTATGGAGGCGGCTGCTGCTGAAGATGTCCCTGAGTCTACAGGATCCAACCTGGGGACAGCACGCTGCTGAGGACATCATCTTTATCCTCCTTCATTGGCTGCTGGGCCTGAGAGGTCCTGTAGAAGACTCTGAATTGCAAAGACAATGAGCCCTCCCTGGGGCTCAGAAACTCAAATTTTCTTCTGAATCCCCTTCCATGGCCTTGGATTCTATGTCTACCCTCACTTCCCTAGGAAAACATCCCTAAGTTACTCCTCCTGGTATTTTCTTAAAGGGTGCTCTGTGACTGATGTAAAACAATAAAATGGATCTGCTCAGCATCTTGGTCTTGAGTTGCCTTTATTCCCCTCCATTCTGTCCTTGCCCGTTGGTTGTCTTGAACCCCATGCACCAGAAAGGCACTCTGATGCAAAGGAGACAAATGCTCCTAACTCTTGTTTTTTCTTATATCATCAGGGCCCTGAAGCATCACTGATGGACCGAGTTTCCAGTGCTTTTTTTGTAAACATAATTTCCTGGGTTCTTGGCCACCTTTGGGGCCCTAACCCAGACATTTCATGCTCTTCCATGTTCTTCTTCTCCTGTGTCCTCGTTCTGCTACTCTTGACCCTCCCCGCCAAAGCATCCTTCCCCTACACTTGCACATACTTGCATCAAAGAAAAAGAGGAGAAAAGATAAATGAATGAGGAAAAGAAAAGAGACAAATCCAACACATTTTGAAAACCCATGGTTTTTATCCACCTCTTCTTCCATCAGTTTGGTTCCAGGCGTGTGCATGCTGCATGCTCAGTCACTTAGGTCACGTCCACCTCGTTGTGACTCCACGGGCTGCAGTCTGCCAGGTTCCTCTGTCCATGGAATTCTTCCCAATTCAGGGATTGAACCCGGGTCTCCTGCATTGCAGGCAGATTCCTTACCATCTGAGCCTGCTTTTATACTAACCTCTCTGCAAATCCTGCTTCTTTCTTCCTCCTTCAGCTTCATTAAATTCTCTATACCTTTTTTCCAAACATGCTCTCTATGTGGCGTTTATGAACTTGTCACCCTACTTCCGAAAAACAGTGGCTTTCTACAGAATAATGCACACTGTTCTTAAGTACTGTGTTTAAAGCACGAGAGAAAAGATTTCCAACTTAATTTCTAAGGTTCACCATTCATACTGCCTCATGGAACCTTGTGTTCCTGCCATACTGAACAACTGACCCTTACCAGATAAAACTTAAACTTGTACATCTTGATGCCTATTAATCTGGGAAGCAGTAGAGGCTACTATTTTTAGTTCCGTGACCAGAATGTTTTAGTTCTCAATGAAGAGTAGTTTCTACTGTTATTTAATAAATACTTCCACTGCAGTGTTACTACTACTACTACCATTACTATGACAACTACTATTACTAGCAGCATTACCTGCTCTTTCTTCTACATGAAGTACTCTTCAATTTCTTTTCTGCCACCTGGACCCTGTTGGCGTTCTGTCCCTCCTTAAAGGTCCACCCAAAATATCATCCTTCTAGGAAGTCATCTAATAGTTTCCTCAAGCAGGTGTGATATTAAACAATCTACCTCTATGCTCCTATTAAGCAAGCTGAGATTATAGAATATAATATACTTTTTATTATATTCTGCTGTCCTTAAAAGTTTCCTTGATGAGATGGTCTTCTGATGCCAGATGAAGACTTGGGAAGAATTGATGACTTTTGTTTTTTTTAAACTTTACATAATTGTATAGTTTTGCCATATATCAAAATGAATCCGCCACAGGCATACATGTGTTCCCCACTCTGAACCCTCCTCCCTCCTGCCTCCCCATTCCATCCCTCTGGGTCGTCCCAGTGCACCAGCCCCAAGCATCCAGTATCGTGCATCGTACCTGGACTGGCAACTCGTTTCATACATATTTTACATGTTTCAATGCCATTCTCCCAAATCTTCCCACCCTCTCCCTCTCCCACAGAGTCCATAAGACTGTTCTATACATCAGTGTCTCTTCTGCTGTCTTGTACACAGGGTTATTGTTACCATATTTCTTAATTCCATATATATGCGTTAGCATACTGTATTGGTGTTTTTCTTTCTGGCTTACTTCACTCTGTATAATAGGCTCCAGTTTCATCCACCTCATTAGAACTGATTCAAATGTATTCTTTTTAATGGCTGAGTAATACTCCATTGTGTATATGTACCACAGCTTTCTTATCCATTCATCTGCTGATGGACATCTAGGTTGCTTCCATGTCCTGGCTATTATAAACAGTGCTGCGATGAACATTGGGGTACACCTATCTCTTTCCCTTCTGGTTTCCTCAGTGTGTATGCCCAGCAGTGGGATTGCTGGATCATAAGGCAGTTCTATTTCTAGTTTTTTAAGGAATCTCCACACTATTCTCCATAGTGGCTGTACTAGTTTGCATTCCCACCAACAGTGCAAGAGGGTTCCGTTTTCTCCACACCCTCTCCAGCATTTACTACTTGTAGACTTTTGGATCACAGCCATTCTGACTGGTGTGAAATGGCACCTCATAGTGGTTTTGATTTGCATTTCTCTGATAATGAGTGATGTTGAGCATCTTTTCATGTGTTTGTTAGCCATCTGTATGTCTTCTTTGGGGAAATGTCTATTTAGTTCTTTGGCCCATTTTTTGTTGGGTCATTTATTTTTCTGGAGTTGAGCTGTAGGAGTTGCTTGTATATTCTCAAGATTAGTTGTTTGTCAGTTGCTTCATTTGCTATTATTTTCTCCCATTCTGAAGGCTGTCTTTTCACCTTGCTAATAGTTTCCTTTGATGTGCAGAAGATTTTAAGGTTACTTAGGTCCCATTTGTTTATTTTTGCCTTTATTTCCAATATTCTGGGAGGTGGGTCATAGAGGATCCTGCTGTGATGTATGTCAGAGAGTGTTTTGCCTATGTTCTCCTCTAGGAGTTTTATAGTTTCTGGTCTTACGTTTAGATCTTTAATCCATTTTGAGTTTATTTTTGTGTATGGTGTTAGAAAGTGTTCTAGTTTCATTCTTTTACAAGTGGTTGACCAGATTTCCCAGCACCACTTGTTAAAGAGATTGTCTTTAATCCATTGTATATTCTTGCCTCCTTTGTCAAAGGTAAGGTGTCCGTATGTGCGTGTATTTATCTCTGGGCTTTCTATTTTGTTCCATTGATCTATATTTCTGTCTTTGTGCCAGTACCATACTGTCTTGTTGACTGTGGCTTTGTAGTAGAGCCTGAAGTCAGGCAGGTTGATTCCTCCAGTTCTATTCTTCTTTCTCAAGATAGCTTTGGCTATTCAAGGTTTTTTGTATTTCCATACAAATTGTGAAATTATTTGTTCTAGCTCTGTGAAGAATACCATTGGTAGCTTGATAGGGATTGCATTGAATCTATAAATTGCTTTGGGTAGTATACTCATTTTCACTATATTGATTCTTCCAATCCATGAACATGGTATATTTCTCCATCTATTAGTGTCCTCTTTGATTTCTTTCACCAGTGTTTTATAGTTTTCTATATATAGGTCTTTAGTTTTTTTAGGTAGATATATTCCTAAGTATTTTATTCTTTCCGTTGCAATGGTGAATGGAATTGTTTCCTTAATTTCTCTTTCTGTTTTCTCATTATTAGTGTATAGGAATGCAAGGGATTTCTGTGTATTGATTTTATATCCTGCAACTTTACTACAGTCATTGATTAGTTCTAGTAATTTTCTGGTGGAGTCTTTAGGGTTTTCTATGTAGAGGATCATGTCATCTGCAAATAGTGAGAGTTTTACTTCTTCTTTTCCAATTTGGATTCCTTTATTTCTTTTTCTGCTCTGATTGCTGTGGCCAAAACTTCCAAAACTATGTTGAATAGTAATGGTGAAAGTGGGCACCCTTGTCTTGTTCCTGACTTTGGAGGAAATGCTTTCAATTTTTCACCATTGAGGATAATGTTTGCTGTGGGTTTGTCATATATAGCTTTTATTATGTTGAGGTATGTTCCTTCTATTCCTGCTTTCTGGAGAGTTTTGATCATAAATGGATGTTGAATTTTGTCAAAGGCTTTCTCTGCATCTATTGAGATAATCATATGGTTTTTATTTTTCAACTTGTTAATGTGGTGTATTACATTGATTGATTTGCGGATATTGAAGAATCCTTGCATCCCTGGGATAAAGCCCACTTGGTCATGGTGTATGATCTTTTAATGTGTTGTTGGATTCTGATTGCTAGAATTTTGTTAAGGATTTTTGCATCTATGTTCATCAGTGATATTGGCCTGTAGTTTTCTTTTTTTGTGGGATCTTTGTCAGGTTTTGGTATTAGGGTGATGGTGGCCTCATAGAATGAGTTTGGAAGTTTACCTTCCTCTGCAATTTTCTGGAAGAGTTTGAGCAGGATAGGTGTTAGCTCTTCTCTAAATTTTTGGTAGAATTCAGCTATGAAGCCGTCTGGACCTGGGCTTTTGTTTGCTGGAAGATTTTTGATTTCAGTTTCAATTTCTGTGCTTGTGATGGGTCTGTTAAGATTTTCTATTTCTTCCTGGTCGAGTTTTGGAAAGTTGTACTTTTCTAAGAATTTGTCCATTTCTTCCACGTTGTCCATTTTATTGGCATGTAATTGTTGATAGTAGTCTCTTATGATCCTTTGTATTTCTGTGTTGTCTGTTGTGATCTCTCCATTTTCATTTCTAATTTTATTGATTTGATTTTCTCCCTTTGTTTCTTGATGAGTCTGGCTAATTGTTTGTCAATTTTATTTATCCTTTCAAAGAACCAGCTTTTGGTTTTGTTGATTTTTGCTATGGTCTCTTTTGTTTCTTTTGCATTTATTTCTGCTCTAAGTTTTAAGATGTCTTTCCTTCTACTAACCCTGGGGTTCTTCATTTCTTCCTTTTCTAGTTGCTTTAGGTGTAGAGTTAGGTTATTTATTTGACTTTTTTCTTGTTTCTTGAGGTGTGCCTGTATTGCTATGAACTTTCCCCTTAGAACTGCTTTTACCGTGTCCCACAGGTTTTGGGTTGTTGTGTTTTCATTTTCATTCGTTTCTATGCAAATTTTGATTTCTTTTTTGATTTCTTCTGTGATTTGTTGGTTATTCAGCAGCGTGTTGTTCAGCCTCCATATGTTGGAATTTTTAATAGTTTTTCTCCTGTAATTGAGATCTAATCTTACTGCATTGTGGTCAGAAAAGATGCTTGGAATGATTTCTATTTTTTGAATTTACCAAGGCTAGCTTTATGGCCCAGGATGTGATCTATCCTGGAGAAGGTTCCATGTGTGCTTGTGAAAAAGGTGAAATTCATTGTTTTGGGATGAAATGTCCTATAGATATCAATTAGGTCTAACTGGTCTATTGTATCGTTTAAAGTTTGTGTTTCCTTGTTAATTTTCTGTTTAGTTGATCTATCCATAGGTGTGAGTGGGGTATTAAAGTCTCCCACTATTATTGTGTTATTGTTAATTTCTCCTTTCATACTTGTTAGCATTTGTCTTACATACTGTGGTGCTCCTGTGTTGGGTGCATATATATTTATAATTGTTATATCTTCTTCTTGGATCGATCCTTTGATCATTATGTAGTGACCTTCTTTGTCTCTTTTCACAGCCTTTGTTTTAAAGCCTATTTTATCTGATATGAGTATTGCTACTCCTGCTTTCTTTTGGTCCCTATTTGCATGGAAAATCTTTTTCCAGCCCTTCACTTTCAGTCTGTATGTGTCCCCTGTTTTGAGGTGGGTCTCTTGTAGACAACATATGTAGGGGTCTTGTTTTTGTATCCATTCAGCCAGTCTTTGTCTTTTGGTTGGGGCATTCAACCCATTTACGTTTAAGGTAATTACTGATAAGTATGATCCCATTGCCATTTACTTTATTGTTTTGGGTTCGAATTTATACACCGTTTTTGTGTTTCCTGTCTGGAGAATATCCTTAAGTATTTGTTGGAGAGTTGGTTTGGTGGTGCAGAATTCTCTCAATTTTTGCTTGTCTGAAAAGCTTTTGATTTCTCCTTCATACTTGAACGCGATCCTTGCTGGGTACAATAATCTGGGCGGTAGGTTATTTTCTTTCATCACTTTAAGTATGTCTTGCCATTCCCTCCTGGCTTGAAGAGTTTCTATTGAAAGATCAGCTCTTATCCTTATGGGAATTCACTTGTGTGTTATTTGTTGTTTTTCCCTTGCTGCTTTTAATATTTGTTCTTTGTGTTTGATCTTTGTTAATTTGATTACTATGTGTCTTGGGGTGTTTCACCTTGGGTTTATCCTGTTTGGGACTCTCTGGGTTTCTTGGACTTGGGTGATTATTTCCTTCCCCATTTTAGGGAAGTTTTCAACTATTATCTCCTCAAGTATTCTCTCATGGTCTTTCTTTTTGTCTTCTTCTTCTGGGACCCCTATGATTTGAATGTTGTAGCGTTTAATATTGTCCTGGAGCTCTCTGAGATTGTCCTCATTTCTTTTAATTTTTTTCTTTTATCCTCTCTGGTTCATTTATTTCTACCATTCTATCTTCTAATTCACTAATCCTATCTTCTGCCTCTGTTATTCTACTATTTGTTGCCTCCAGAGTGTTTTTTATTTCATTTATTGCATTATTCATTATATATTGACTCTTTTTTTATTTCTTCTAGGTCCTTGTTAAACCTTTCTTGCATCTTCTCAATCCTTGTCTCCAGGCTATTTATCTGTGATTCCATTTTAATTTCAAGATTTTGGATCAATTTCACTATCATTATTCGGAATTCTTTATCAGGCAGATTCCCTATCTCTTCCTCTTTTGTTTGGTTTGTTGGGCATTTATCCTGTTCCTTTATCTGCTGGGTATTCCTCTGTCTCTTCATCTTGTTTAAATTGCTGAGTTTGGGGTGTCCTTTCTGTATTCTGGCAGTTTGTGGAGTTCTCTTTATTGTGGTGTTTCCTCGTTGTGTGTGGGTTTGTACAGGTGGCTTGTCAAGGTTTCCTGGTTAGGGAAGCTTGTGTTGATGTTCTGGTGGGTGGAGCTGTATTTCTTCTCTCTGGAGTGCAATGAAATGTCCAGTAATGAGTTGTGAGATGTCTATGGTTTTGGGTGACTTTGGGCAGCCTCTATCTTGAAGCTCAGGGCTGTGTTCCTTTGTTGCTGGAGAATTTGCTTGGTATGTCTTGCCCTGGAACTTGTTGGCCCTTGTGTGGTGCTTGGTTTCAGTGTCGGTATGGAGGCGTTTGATGAGCTCCTGTCAATTAATGTTCCTTGGAGTCAGGAGTTCCCTGGAGTCAGGGTTTGGACTTAAGCCTCCTGCTTCCAGTTATCGGTCTTATTTTTACAGTAGTTTCAAAACTTCTCCTTCTATACTGCACCATTGGTAAAACATCTGCATTAAAGATGAAAAGTTTCTCTACTGTGAGGGTCACTCAGAGAGGTTCACAGCGTTACATGGAGAAGAGAAGAGGGAGGAGGGAGTTAGAGGTGACCCAAATGAGATGAGGTGGAATCAATAGTGGAGAGAGTGGGCTAGCCAGTAGTCACTTCCTTATGTGCACTCCACAACTGGACCACTCAGAGATGTTCATGGAGTTATACAGAGAAGAGAAGGAGGAAGGAGACAGAGGTGGCCAGAAGGATAAAAGGGGGGAATGAAAAGGAGGGAGACAGATCCAGCCAGTAATCAGTTCCCTAAGTGTTGTTCACCGTCTGGAACACACAGAAATTCACAGAGTTGGGTAGAGTAGAGAGGGGTTAGGGAGGAGACACAGGCGGCCTGGTGGAGAAAAAGGAGAGTCCAAAGGGACAGAGAGCAGTCAAGCCAGTAATCTCGCTCCCTAGTGAAAAATGGGTCCTGAAGATTGGGTTCTTAAAGGTACAAAAATGGTAACAAATACATAAAAGCAAAAATTAAAAATCTAGAGTTTGGAATTTCAAAAATACGATGTTAAAGAAAAGAAGAAGGAAAAGAAAGAGAGAAAAAATGAACAAAGAAAAACAAACAAGGTCGCAAAAATTATAAAGAAAATACAGGTACAAAATTGATATCAAATACCAAAAAGCATAAATTAAAAATCTAGAGTAGAGTTTGGAATTTCAAAAATACAATGTTAAAAAAGAAGAAGAGAAATAAAGAGAGAAAACAAACAAACAAACAAAAACAAACAATGTCGCAAAAATTATAAAGAAAATACAGGTACAAAATTGATATCAAATACCAAAAAGCATAAATTAAAAATCTAGAGTAGAGTTTGGAATTTCAAAACTACAATGTTAAAGAAAAGAAGAAGAAGAAGAAAAAAAAAAACAAGGTCAAAAAATTATAAAATATATATATATGAAGTTTGCTGAAGAAGAAAAAAATAGGGTCTTTTTTTTTTTTTGCAAAGTAATAGGTTATAAAAGTGAAAATTAAAGGAATAATAGAGGACTTAAAATATTTTTTTTAAAAATTAAAAAAGAAAGAAAGAAAGAATGATCGTAAAAATAGTAAAAATATATCTAGGACTTTCTCTGGTTTTGTTGTGAGTATTGTGGGTTCAGTTCATTTTTGGCTAGTTCTTTGGTCCGACTTATATTTCTCAAGATCTATAGGCCCCTTCCTATGTAGTCCGTAGTAACCACAGGGTTTTAATCTATTGCCTGTAGCTTTCAAGGCGTTTCCCTCTGTTATAGCTTCTTCTGTTTGCTGGTCTCTTCAGTGTCTGGTTTCCGCCCTGACGCAAAGGGGACGGTGGAGGACACTTTTTTTTTTTTATTAGGCTCACTTGTTCAGTCGCGCTGTGGGGAGGGAGGGAGGGATGCTGCAAACAGATAACATTGGCGTGTGCTCGCAGTGCCTCAGCCACACTGGGTCTGCCCCCGCTCACGGGGCGTGTAGCCTCCCTGCCCACACTGCTCAGGCTCTAGGTTGTTCCGCCGGGTACCATCTGAGGCCGGCCCTGGGCAGCATGCAACTCCCAGGTCCAAGCCGCTCAGGTTCAAGCACTCGGGTAGTCCTCAGAGGCGCAGACTCGGTTGGGCCTGCGTTTTGTGCTCTTCCCAGGTCTGAGCAGCTCAGGTGATGAGGTGTTTGGTGGGCGCCAATGCTGCGACTTATCGCCTCCCCGCCACTCGGTTATCTGGGTGTAAAACCGGCGCACCTTCTCAGGCAGATGTTCACCGTCCAGACCCCCAAGAAGTTTTAGTTAGCAAAGAAGCCTGTTTACAGTTTTATAGATAATGTCTCTCTGGGGCTGCGAGTGCCCCCTTCCGGCTCTGGCTGCCTGTCACCGGAGAGAGAAGGTCTGCAGCCGGCTATCTCTGTTCAGTCCTTTGTTCCGTGCGCAGGCCTGGCGGTGTCTTAGGTTAGGGCTGGCTTTTCGCGTGGTAGATATCCCACAGTCTGGTTTACTAGCCCAAATTATTTCGCTCAGATAGCGCTCAGGGTATTTAGGCCAGATTCTTACTCTAAGTGATGCAGCCCGCACCGCGCCTCCCTGCCCAGCCCCCGCTTGCTAATGGCGTGTGCAGGCGTCTGCGCTGCTTCTCCGCTGGGGGAGTTATCATAGGGCTCGCAATGTGCAGGTTTTAATTATTTATTTATTTTTTCTCCCTGTTATGTTGCCCTCTGTGCTTCCAAAGCTCAGCACAGATTCGGCAGTGAGAAGGTTTCCTGGTGTTTGGAAACTTTTCTCTTTTTAAGATTCCCTTACCGGGACGGAACTCCGTCCCTCCCTTTTTTGTCTCTTTTTTTGTCTTTTATATTTTTTCCTACCTCCTTTCAAAGAGTTGGGTTGCTTTTCTGGGTGCCTGATGTCCTCTGCCGGCATTCAGAAGTTGTTTTGTGGAATTTACTCAATGTTTAAATGCTCATTTGATGAATTTGTGGGGGAGAAAGTGTTTTCCCTGTCCTACTCCTCCGCCATCCTGGCTCCTCCTGACTTGATGACTTTTTAGCTCTTCCCAAGTAATGTTACATTTTTAAATCACAAACCTGGTTTCAGTTTGCAAATTTTAATGTCCAGTCTGAGAAAGTCAAAATACCAAACTTGATTTAATGGCTTCTGTGCGCTGCTGGATCACAGAGAGAAAGGGAGCCCAGTCCTTCTACATGTGTGTCACACTTGGTATTTGTCCTTTTCTCCCAGTTCTCAAAATGCATTTACTGATCCCTGAATGAAGATTAGGGGAAAGGGATACAGTCTCACATAGGGGTTCAATTTTCTTCCAATATTGAATGCAACTAGATAGAAGAATCTAATTTTCTCCATTTGTGCAAATTTGAAATATTTATCATTAGATATCTCATATTTTTGCTACTATTGAACATGGTTCTATTTTAAAATTCCATTTTCTGTTTCTTGTACACTATTTGTGCTCTATAATATATAACACCAGTCAATAAATAATATGATAGCTTTGGTCAAGAAATATCTGCTCATGACAACATAAAACCATAAATAATTTTAATCACTGTATATGAATTTATGTGTATGTGTTAAAATTTATTATAAGAATTAATATATTCCCAATTTCTCTTATAAATATTACTTTATATCATTGAATATTCAGATGTTCACATTTGTGTGGTAATATCCATAGAATAAAACTCCCAAATTGGAATTGTTTAACCAAAATATATTACATTCTAAATTATTTTACTTATCAATAAATTAACCTGAATGAATTGACCACCAATTTGCATTTCAGAAAGGTAATACTTCTGTTCCATTTACAGTGGCTTTTTCCCTCCACATTTACACTTAGTTTATAAAATTTTTGAATCTTTGCCTATTAGACATGAAGAAATGCACTTGATCAGATGAGATCAGATCAGTCGCTCAGTCGTGTCCGACTCTTTGCGACCCCATGAATCGCAGCATGCCAGGCCTCTCTGTCCATCACCAACTCCTGGAGTTCACTCAAACTCACGTCCATCGAGTCAGTGATGCCATCCAGCCATCTCATCCTCTGGCGTCCCCTTCTCTTCCTACCCCCAATCCCTCCCAGCATCAGAGTCTTTTCCAATGAGTCAACTCTTCGCATGAGGTGGCCAAAGTACTGGAGTCTCAGCTTTAGCATCATTTCTTCCAAAGAAATCCCAGGGCTGATCTCCTTCAGAATGGACTGGTTGGATCTCCTTGCAGTCCAAGAGACTCTCAAGACTCTTCTCCAGCACCACAGTTCAAAAGCATCAATTCTTCGGAGCTCAGCCTTCTTCACAGTCCAATTCGCACATTCATACATGACCACAGGAAAATAGGAGAAGATAAAAGATGTCTTTTTTCTAGCTTTTCATTCATCTGTGCTTGCTAAGTCACTTCAGTTGTGTCTGACTCTTTGCAACCCTGTGGTCTGTAGCCCGCCAGGCTTCTCTTTCCATGGGATTCTCCAGGCAAGAAGACTGGAGTGGGTTGCCATTTCTTTCTCCAGGGGATCTTCCCAACCCAGGGATTGAACCTGTATCTCTTACATTTCCTGCCTTGGCAGGCAGGTTCTTCCACTAGCACCACCTAGGAAGCCCTCATTCATTTACTAGACATATATAAATCTAACATTTTGCATTGCCTGTTTATGTCTTTTCACTATTATTTTCACTGGAATTTTTCCTTATTAATTTGTAAAATATAGTTGCATACCAACTGTTTTAGTCTTATTCCTGGAACATATATTGTAATTTTCTTCTCAGTTGGTCATATCTTTTTACAAATATGCTTGAATGTTGCTCTTTTTCACATAAATAGTTTTATTTAGAAGTGGGTAAACATCATAGTTCCTTTTATATCATGGCTTTGGGGACTACCAGGCATAAACACATCAACTATATTTTTATTTGTTATTTTGACTATGTATGTTACAAGAAAAGATTGATGGGTGAAAAAATAATCCATAAACATATTTGACACTGGTTCTAGTGCATAAAATTAAATAACCCTCAGTGTGAAGTTCAGGGTGATTCGAGAAAAATTGAACACTTTCAAGAATTTGTTAATTACTAGATTTTAGTTGTACATAGACAAAATAAATTGGAAAGGAAATTATTAGAGTTATTCCTGTAATTTTCCAATGTGAAACATATTGCATTACCTTTGATCTGCCTTTTATTTGCATCTAAAGCTCAGTCATGTTTACTCCCAAACCCTTGATAACAGAAGCCTGAGAAAGTCAATCATTTGCTTATTAAAAACATTCTTATTGAATTGCACTCATCAGCATCACACAGTCAAGGCAAGCAAACCAATCCTTATGAGGTTTCAAACCTGCTTATCACCCAGATCTGAACCAGATTGATGGATGATTTGGGTACAACATCTTTAGAGGCAGGGCCCATACGAATCCTCAGGCCAATTACTTTAAGTATCAGTGCTCTGCTCCTGAGTAAGACTTCCGTGTGAGAGCCAAGGAATTGATACTACAATCATTCCCTTATGAGTAACAACCTGAGCAGGAAGATAAAAGTCATACTCAGGCAGCATAGGGCCAGACTTTTACAGAGTGATGTATCCTATGTCTGCATAGGATACATATGTCTGCATGCTTCAGGCCTTATGCTGATGGACATATCAGAAAACTATTTGGAAACTCTAAAGTCCTATGCAAATGTTGGCTTCATGCTTGAAAAGAATATCTATTGATTGCCACAGCGTGCATCTAAGAAGGTAATTAAGGAAAATGTTGTTGCTGATAACTATGATGATAGCTTCTGGTGTATATGAAATATGCAAGGCTAAGTTCTATGAGCTTTACATATGTTATCTTATTTGATTCTCCTAAGAAACTCATGAAGTAGAAGTTATTTAAAATCACTATATTGATAAGGAAACAAAGGCAGAGAAGCTAAACAATTATATATATATATATATATATATATATATATATATATATATAAACAGTTATTATATCTAAATAGTAAGTGTTGGAGCTAGAATTCATGCTCAGGCAGTCTGGTTTCAGAGACATAAACCTAACTTCTGAGTAATTTTTCCAACATCGAGTTGACTTTAAGTGGTAAATCTATTTTGGAATGTGAGCTCCAAAAAACACACACCAAATACACACACTACACTTAGAAAACAAGTGCAGACATAGACACACAGTGTACACAGGTACATTCACTCCCAATGGCAAAGTGAAAACCTTGGAGACGTCAGCATTTTTCTGTGCAAATGAGAAGGTCTAGAGCTAATGAATTACGGTCAAAGGAGGAAAAACAGGAAGGTTTGCAGGACCAAGCTCCAAGAAAGAGACTGAAAGGCAGGTACCAGTAAGGATAATAAGGTGGCAGATGATGGGAGGAATTCAATCCTATTTCTGTTGACCATATTTTTAGATGGGAGAAACTTTTCTGAGCCCCATTGATGAGAGAGGCAGGAAGGAGCTACAGTCATCACTTGTCACAGGAGCCATGTGGCTGGCAGGAGGCGGTCCTCTCATGCCCAGGTCATGTCTCACACATGAGGGAAGAGCCCAAGACCAGGATAAAAGGCCTTAGGGATAGAGCACCTCCATCCACTTCTCTCCTGAGGTGTTGACAGACCCTGTGCTGCTTGGACAGTGGTAAGTGCCCACTGGGAGCTGAGCAGGACCTTCCACAGAGGATGCTTAGACTAGAGAGGAGGGCAGGGAGCAGGGCCCTGGGGATGGCAAGGATGAGGATGGATGTAGAGAGGGAGCAAAAAGCTAGAAACCTGATGAAGGATGAGCTGTGAGGGAGGAGGTGGCGTTTGTTGTCTATGCTCTGAGCTCTAAGTTAGTTCTGTATCTTTTTGAGTTTCTCAGGTTTCAGATAAGTCAATAATTTCATAAGGAAGCTATTACCTTGGAGAAGCCAGCTGTGTTTCTGCTCCAAAGCCTCTACTAGGGTCAGAGTGATTTTTCAAACAATGGAGACCAAGGCAGCATATTTGGGGTTAGATAAAAATGGAGATCTAAGGGCCTCATCCTCACCAAGTGTCACTTACTTGGCCAGGAGCACTGCCTGGCATCTGTACCAGAAGCTCCTGAGTTGAATAGTGATTAACAAGTTGAAATTCACCTGGTAAGACATAAAAAATGGAAGAGGTTGTGTGTTGTAAAGGGTGCATAACCAAGCCTAGTTTCACTAGACCAGAAAACCTAGTTTCACATCCAACTAGCCTTGATTAGGTTTGGGGCTCACTTCTCTCTAAAATGATCTAGTAACTCCATTTGATATGTATATTTAGAGATACACATATATGCTTGCATATATAGGTAGGTGTATATATATATACATGTGTGTGTGTGTGTGTGTGTGAACAAGCATGCGTGCTATGTGTGCTAAGTCACGTTAGTCATGTCTGACTCTTTGCGACCCTATAGACTTGAGCCCACCAGTCTCCTCTGTCCATGGGATTTTCCAGGCAAGAATACTAGAGTGGTTTACCATTTCCCCTTCCAAGGCATCTTCCCTGCCCAGGGATCAAACCTGCTTCTCTTAATGTCTCCTGAATCGGTCGGGGGGTTCTTTACCACTAGGGCCACCTGAGAAGCCAAACATATACATAGATAAATACATAGATAAATACAGATATAGATAGATAATATATAAACAGAATTGCAAAGGGCCAACATATGGACTGCTTATCCCAAATACATATGCATAATTATGAAATTACATGTAATATATGATACGATATAACATGTGTCTCTGGAAAGCTATCTGGGAAGTTCCTCCAGAAGGGAATCTCTATACTTCCTTAGCACAGAGCACTGCTGCTCTAAACAGTTTCTTAGACTGGACATTAGCAGAATTCTAAGTGGCGTAGAGTGAGCTTAAGTCAGACTTTGTGAAGGTGAATTTTGCCTTCTCTTAAGAAAGGACCTTGACTTTGGGCAAGTTTGTCAATTTAGTTAGTTGACTTCTATGTCTTGCTTTGTTGAAAGAAGACAACCTATGTCTGTTTTATGAAAAGCTCCCAAATTTCAAATGAGATAGTGAAAGCACTTGAAAACTATATTTTAGAGATAATTTCCCCACGAGTTACTTGACCAGGCTATTAGAGTGTGGGGGAAAGACAAGACGGTGATAGTTCATAAAGGAGGTCTCTGTGTGCTGGTCTCATCTGCCATCTGTCTCTCCCTCAGCTCCTGAACCCACCCACCAAGATGTCCTGCCAGCAGAACCAGCAGCAGTGCCAGCCTCCTCCCAAATGCGTCCCCAAATGCCCCACCCCTAAATGCCCCCCAAAGTGCCCCCCAGTCTCCTCCTGCTGCGGTGTCAGCTCCGAGGGCTGCTGTGGCCCCAGCTCCGGGGACTGCTGCAGCTCTGGGTGTGGGGGCTGCTGCCTGAGCCACCACAGGCGCCGCAGGTCCCACCACTGCAGACCCCACAGGTCTGACTGCTGCAGCCAGCCCTCGGGGGGCTCCGGGTGCTGCGGAGGGGGCAGTGGTCAGTCCTATGGAGGCAGCTGCTGCTGAAGATGTCCCTGAGTCTACAAGATCCAACCTGGGAGAACACACTGCTGAGGACACCATCTTTTTCCTCCTTCGTTGATTGCAGGGCCTGAGAGGTCCTGTAGAAGACTCTGAACTTGCAAAGACAATGAACCCTCCCTGGGGCTCAGAAACTCAAATTTTCTTCTGAATCCCCCTCCATGGCCTTGGATTCTATGTCTACTCTCACCTCGGTAGGAAAACTTCCCTAAGTTACTCCTCGTGGTATTTTCTTAAAGGGTGCTCTCTGACTGATGTAAAACAATAAAATGCATCTTCTCAGCATCTTGATCTTAAGTTGCCCTTGTTCTCCTCCACCCTGTCCTTGCCCGCCGGTGGTCTTGAACCCCATGTGCCAGAGAGGCACTCTCATGTGAAAGAGACACATGCTCCTAACTCTTGTTTTTTCTTATGTCATCAGGGTCCTGTAGCATTGTTGATGGACCGAGTTTCAAGTGCTTTTTTTGTAAACATAATTTCCTGGGTTCTTGGCCACCTTTGGGGCCCTAACCCAGCCATTTCATGTTCCTCCATGTTCCTCTTCTCCTGTGTATTCATTCTGCTACTCTTGACCCACCTCACCAAAGCATCCTTCCCCCACACATGCACATACTTGCATCAAAGAAAAAGAGGAGAAAAGATAAATGAATGAAGAAAAGAAAAGAGACAAATTCAACACATTTTGAAAACCCATGGTTTTTATCCACCCCTACTTCAATCAGTTTGGTTCCAGGCATATGCTTGCTGCATGCTCAGTCGCTTCAGTCACATCCACCTCTTTGTGACTCCATGGGCTGCAGTCTGCCAGGTTCCTCTGTCCATGGAATTCTTCCCAATTCAGGGATTGAATCTGGGTCTCCTGCATTGCAGGCAGATTCTTTACCATCTGCGCCTGCTTTTATACTAATCTCTCTGCAAATCCTGCTTCTTTCTTCCTGCTTCACCTTCATTAAATTCTCTACACCTTTTTCCAAACATGCTCTCTATGTGCCATTTATGAACTTGTCAGTCTACTTCTGAAAATCAGCAGATTTCTACAAAAGAATGCACACTCTTCTTAAGTACTGTGTTTAAAGCATGACAGATAGTGTTTCCAACTTAATTTCTAAAGTTCACCATTCATACTGCCTCATGGAACCTTGTGTTCCTGCCATACTGAACAACTCACCCTTACCAGATATAACTTAAACGTGTACATGTTCATGCCTATTAATCCAGGAAGCAGTAGAGGCTACTACCTTTAGTTCAGTGACCAGAATGTTTTAGTTCTCAATAAAGAGCAATTTCTACTGTTATTGTATAAGTGCTTCCACTGCTACTACTGTTACTACTACTGCCGTTACTATGACAACTACTGTTACTGGCAGCATTGCCTGCTCTTTCCTCTATCTGAAGTACTCTTCAATTTCTTTTCCAGCATCTGGACCCTTTTGGAGTTCTGTCCCTCCTTAAAGGCCCACCCAAAATATCATCTTTCTAGGAAGATTCATCTAGGCATGTAAGAGTTTCCTCAAGCAGGTGTGATATTAAACAATCTATCTCTATGCTCCTATTAAGCAAGCTGAGATTATAGAATATAATATAATTTTTATTATATACTACTGTCCTTAAAATTTTACTCAATGAGGTGGTCTTCTGGTGCCAGATGTAGACTTGGGAAGATTTAGTGAGTTTACACCTCTTCCCAAGTAATATCATTTTTAAATCACAAACCTGGTTTCAGTTTGGAAATTAGAATGTCCAGTCTGAGAAGTCAAAATACCAAACTTGATTTAATGGCTTCTGTATGCTGGCAGATCACAGAGGGAAAGGGAGCCCAGTCTCTCTACACGTGTGTCACACTTGATATTTGTCCTTTTCTCCCAATTCTCCAAATGCATTTACTGATCCCTGAATGAAGATTAGGGGAAAGGGATACAGTCTCACATAGGGGTTCAATTTTCTTCCAATATTGAATGCAACTAGATAGAAGAATCTAATTTTCCCCATTTGTGCAAATTTAAAATATTTATCATTAGATATCTCATATTTTTGCTGCTATTAAACATGCTTCTATTTTTAAATTCCATTTTCAGATTCTTGTACATTATTTGAGCTTTATAATATATAGCACCAGTCAATAAATAGTATGACAGCTTCAGTCAAAAAATATCTGTTCATGCCTAAACATAGAACCATATATTTTTAAATCACTGTTTATGTATTTACATGTATGTGTCAAAATTTATTACAGATATTAATATATTCCCAATTTCTCTTATAAATATCACTTTATATCATTGAATATTCAGATGTTCACATTTATGAGGTAATATCCATAGAATAAAACTCCCAAATTGGAATTGTTGAATCAAAATATATGTACATTCTAAATTATTTTACTTATAAACAAATTAATCTGATTGAACGGACCACCAATTTGCCTTTCAGAAAGGTAATACTTATGTTCCATTTACAGTGGCTTTTTCCCTCTACATTTACACTTAGTTTATAAAAGTTTTGAGTCTTTGCCAATTTGACATGAAGAAACGCACTTGATAGGAGAAGATAAAAGATGTCTTTTTTTCTAGCTTTTCATTCATCTGTGCATGCTAAGTCACTTCATTTGTGTCTGAGTCTTTGCAACCCTGTGGTCGGTAGCCCACCAGGCTTCTCTTTCCATGGGATTCTCCAGGCAAGAAGACTGGAGTGGGTTTCTATTTCCTTCTCCAGGGGAATCTTCTCAACCCAGGGACTGAACCTGTATCTCTTACATCTCCTGCGTTGTCAAGCAGGTTCTTCCACTAGCACCACCTGGGAAGCCCTCATTCATTTACTAGTCACATATAAATCTAACATTTTGTATTGCCTGTTTATCTCTTGTCACTATTATTTTCACTGGAATTTTTTCCTTATTAATTTGTAAAATATAGTTGCATACCAACTGTTTTAGTCTTATTCCTGGAATATATATTGTAATTTTCTTCTCAGTTGGTCATATATTTTTCAAATTTGCTTAAATGTTGCTCTTTTTCACATAAATAGTTTTCTATAGAAGTGGTTAAACATCATAGTTCCTTTTATATCATGGCTTTGGGGACTACCACGCATAAAAAAACCATCAACTATATTTTTCTTTATTATTCTGACTATGTATGTTACAAGAAAAGATTGTTGGGTGGAAAAATAATCCATAAACATTCTTGACACTGGTTCTAGTGCATAAAAGTATAATAAACCTCAGTTTGAATTTCAGGGTGGTTCTAGAAATTGAACACTTTCAAGAATTTGTTAATTACTAGATTATAGTTGTACATAGTCAAAATATATTGGAAAGGAAGTTATTAGAGTTATTTCTGTAATTTTTCAACATGAAATATATTGCATTACTTTTGATCTGCCTTTTATTTGCATCTAAAGCTCAGTCATGTTTACTCCCAAGCCCTTGATAACAGAAGCCTGAGAAAGTCCATGATTTGCTTTATAAAACATTCTTATTGAATTGCACTCCATCAGCATCATACAGTCAAGGCAAGCAAACCAATCCTTATGAGGTTTCAAGCCTGCTTATCACCCAAATCTAAACCAGATTGATTGATGGCTTCTACCACATCTTTAGAGGCAGGGACCATACGAATCCTCAGGCCAATTACTTTAAGTATCAGTGCTCTGCTCCTGAGTAAGACTTCTGTGTGAGAGCCAAGGAATTGATACTATAGTCATTCCCTTATGAGTCACAACCTGAGCAGGAAGATAAGAGTCATACTCAAGCAGCATAGGGCCAGACTTTTACAGAGTGATGTATCCTATGTCTGCATAGGATACATATGTCTGCATGCTCCAGGCCTTATGCTGATGGACATATGAGAAAACTATTTGGAAATTCTAAAGTCCTATGCAAATGTTGGCTTCATACTTGAAAAGAGTATCTATTGACTGCCACAGCGTGCATCTAAGAAGGTAATTAAGGAAAATGATGTTGCTGATAACTATGATGATAGCTTTTGGTGTGTATGAAATGTGTACGGCAAAGTTCTGTGAGCTTGACTTATGCTATCTTGATTCTCCTAAGAAACTCATGAAGTAGAAGTTATTTAAAATCACTATGTTGATAAGGAAGCAAAGGCAGAAAAGCTAAACAATTTGCCCTAAGTTATTATATCTAAGTCACTTCAGTCGTGTCTAACTCTGTGCGACACCATAGATGGCAGCCCACCAGGTTCCTCTGTCCCTGGGATTCTCCAGGCAAGAACACTGGATTGGGTTGCCATTTCCTTCTCCAATGCTTCTCTTTTTTAAGCATGAAAGTGAAAAGTGTATAGTAAGTGGTGGAGCTAGAATTCATGCTCAGCAGGTCTGGTTCCAGAGACATAAACCTAACTTCTGAGTACTTTTTCCAAGGTTGACTTGATTTTAAGACATAAATCTATTTTGGAATGTGAGCTCCACAAAACATACACCAAACACACACACCGCACTTAGAAAACAAGTGCAGACATAGACACACAGGTGTACACAGGTACATTCACTCCCAACGGCAAAGTGAAAACCTTGGAGACGTCAGCATTTTTCTGAGCAAATGAGAAGGTCTGGAGCTAATGAATTACGGTCAAAGGAGGAAAAACAGGAAGGTTTGGAGGACCAAGCTCCAAGAAAGAGACTGAAAGGCAGGTACCACGAAGGATAATAAGGTGGCAGACGATGGGAGGAATCCAATCCCATTTCTACTGACCATATTTTTAGCTGGGAGCAACTTTTCTGAGCCCGACTGAAAGAGGCAGGAAGGAGCTACCAGTCATCACTTGTCACAGGAGCCATGTGGCTGGCAGGAGGCGGTCCTCTCATGCCCAGGCCATGTCTCACACGTGAGGGAAGAGCCCAAGACCAGGATAAAAGGCCTTAGGAATAGGGCATCTCCATCCTCTTCTCTCCTGAGGTGCTGACAGACCCTGTGCTGCTTGGACACTGTAAGTGCCCATTGGGGGCCAGAGCAGGGCCTTCCACAGAGGGTGCTCAGACCAGAGGGGCGGGCAGGGGGCAGGGCCTTGGGGATGGCAAGGATGAGGGTGCATCCCGAGAGGGAGCAAAAATCTAGAAACCTGATGAAGGATGAGCTGTGAGGCAGGAGGTGCCATTTGTGTGTCTATGCTCTGAGCTCTAAGTTAGTTCTGTATCTTTTTGAGTTTCTCAGGTTTTAGATAAGTCAGTACTTTCATAAGGAAGCTCTTACCTTGGAGAAGCCAGCTGTGTTTCTGCTCCAAAGCCTCTACTAGGGTCAGAGTGATTTTTCAAACAATGGAGACCAGGGGAAGCGTATTTGGGGTTAGATAAAAACAGAGATCCAAGGGCCTCACCCTCACCAAGTGTCACTTACGTGGTCAGGAGTGCTGCCTGGCATCCGTACCAGAAGCTCCTGAGTTGAATAATGATTAACAAGTTGAAATTCACCTGCTAAGATGTAACAAATGGAAGAGGTTTTGTGTTGTAAAGGGTGCCTAACCAAGCCTAGTTTCACTAGACCAGAAAACCTAGTTTCACACCCAACTTGCTTTGATTAGGTTTGGGGCTCACTTCTCTCTAAAATGATTTAGTAACTCCAATTTACATATGTATATATAGAGATATACATATATACTTGCATATATAAGTAGATGTGTATATATATACACATATATATTTATATGTGTGTGTGAGTGTGTGTGTGTGTACAAGCATGCATGCTATGTGTGCTAAGTAACTTTAGTCATGTCTGACTCTGTGACCCTATAGACTTGAGCCCACCAGGCTCCTCTGTCCAGGGCATTTTCCAGGCAAGAATACTGGAGTGGTTTACCATTTCCTCTTCCAAGGGATCTTCCCTGCCCAGGGATCAAACCTGCTTCTCTTAATGTCTCCTGAATCGGTTGGGGGTTTCTTTACCATGAGGGCCACCTGAGAAGCCAAGCATATATATAGATAAATACAGGTATAGATAGATAATATATAAACAGAATTGCAAAGGGCCAACATATGGACTGGTTAACCCAAATACATATGCATAATTATGAAATTACATATGATATATGATCCGATAATAACATGTGTCTCTGGAAAGCTATCTGGGAAGTTCCTCCAGAAGGGAATCTCTATTCTTCCTTAGCACAGAGCACTGCTGCTCTAAACAGTTTCTTAGACTGGACATTAGCAGAGTTCTAAGTGGTGTAGAGTGAGCTTAAGTCAGACTTTGTGAAGGTGAATTTTGCCTTCTCTTAAGAAAGGACCTTGACTTTGGGCAAGTTTGTCAATTTAGTTAGTTGACTTCTATGTCTTGCTTTGTTGAAAGAAGACAACCTATGTCTGTTTTATGAAAAGCTCCCAAATTTCAAATGAGATAGTGAAAAACTTGAAAAATTATATTTTAGAGATAATTTCTGCACAAGATACTTGAACAGGCTTTTAGAATGTGGGGGAAAGACAAGGTAGGGGAAGTCCATAAAGGAGGTCTCTGTGTGCAGGTCTGACCCGCTGTCTGTCTCTCCCTCAGCTCCTGAACCTGCCCGCCAAGATGTCCTGCCAGCAGAACCAGCAGCAGTGCCAGCCTCCTCCCAAATGCGTCCCCAAATGCCCCACCCCTAAATGCCCCCCAAAGTGCCCCCCAGTCTCCTCCTGCTGTGGCTCCAGCTCCGTGGGCTGCTGTGGCCCCAGCTCCGGGGACTGCTGCAGCTCTGGGTGTGGGGGCTGCTGCCTGAGCCACCACAGGCGCCGCAGGTCCCACCACTGCAGACCCCACAGGTCTGACTGCTGCAGCCAGCCCTCGGGAGGCTCCGGGTGCTGCGGAGGGGGCAGTGGTCAGTCCTATGGAGGCGGCTGCTGCTGAAGATGTCCCTGAGTCTACAGGATCCAACCTGGGGACAGCACACTGCTGAGGACATCATCTTTATCCTCCTTCATTGGCTGCCGGGCCTGAGGGGTCCTGTAGAAGACTCTGAACTTGCAAAGACAATGAGCCCTCCCTGGGGCTCAGAAACTCAAATTTTCTTCTGAATCCCCTTCCATGGCCTTGGATTCTATGTCTACCCTCACTTCCCTAGGAAAACTTCCCTAAGTTACTCCTCCTGGTATTTTCTTAAAGGGTGCTCTCTGACTGATGTAAAACAATAAAATGGATCTGCTCAGCATCTTGGTCTTGAGTTGCTCTTGTTCTCCTCCACTCTGTCTTTGCCCGCCGGTGGTCTTGAACCCCATGCGCCAGAGAGGCACTCTGATGCAAAGGAGACAAATGCTCCTAACTCCTGTTTTTTCTTATGTCATCAGGGCCCTGAAGCATCACTGGTGGACCGAGTTTCCAGTGCTTTTTTTGTAAACATAATTTCCTGGGTTCTTGGCCACCTTTGGGGTCCTAACCTAGCTGTTTCATGCTTGTCCATGTTCTTCTTCTCCTGTGTCCTTGTTCTGCTACTCTTGACCCACCCCACCAAAGCATCCTTCCCCCACACATGCACATACTTGCATCAAAGAAAAAGAGGAGAAAAGATAAATGAATGAAGAAAAGAAAAGAGACAAACTCAACACATTTTGAAAACCCATGGTTTTTATCCACCCCTTCTTCAATCAGTTTGGTTCCAGGCGTGTGCATGCTGCATGCTCAGTCGCTTCAGTCACGTCCACCACTTTGTGACTCCGTGGGCTGCAGTCTGCCAGGTTCTTCTGTCCATGGAATTCTTCCCAATTCAGGGATTGAACCCGGGTCTCCTGCATTGCAGGCAGATTCTTTACCATCTGAGCCTGCTTTTATACTAACCTCTCTGCAAATCCTGCTTCTTTCTTCATCTTTCAGCTTCATTAAATTCTCTACACCTCTTTTCCAAACATGCTCTCTATGTGGTATTTATGCACTTGTCACTCTACTTCTGAAAAAAAGTGGCTTTCTACAGAATAACGCACACTCTTCTTAAGTACTGTGTTTAAAGCACGACAGAAAATGTTTCAACTTAATTTCTAAGGCTCACCATTCATACTGCGTCATGGACCTTGTGTTCCAGCCATACTGAGCAACTCACCCTTACCAGACATAACATAAACTGCACATCTTGATGCCTATTAATCTGGGAAACAATAGAGGCTACTATGTTTAGTTCAGTGACCAGAATGTTTTAATTCTCAATGAAGATAGTTTCTCCTGTTGTTGTATAAGTACTTCCACTGCTACTACTGTAACTAGTACCACTACCATTACTATGACTATTACTAGTACTAGCAGCATTGCCTGCTGGTTCCTCTACCTGAAGTACTCTTCGATTTCTTTTCCACCATCTGGACCCTTTTGGAGTTCTGTCCCTCCTTAAAGGTCCACCCAAAATGTCATCCTTCTAGGAGGTCATCTAAGAGTTTGCTCAAGCAGGTGTGATATTAAACAATCTATCTCTATGCTCCTATTAAGCACGCTGAGATTATAGAATATAACATAATTTTTATTATATACTACTGACCTGAAAATTTTACTCAAAGATGTGGTCTTCTGGTGCCAGATGAAGACTTGGGAAGACTTGATGACTTTTTAGCTCTTCCCAAGTAATATCATTTTTAAATCACAAACCTGGTTTCAGTTTGGAAATTAGAATGTCCAGTCTGAGAAAATCAAAATACCAAACTTGATTTAATGGCTTCTGTGTGCTGCAGATCACAGAAGGAAAGGGAGCCCAGTCCTTCTACACGTGTGTCACACTTGATATTTGTCCTTTTCTCCCAGTTCTCCAAATGCATTTACTGATCCCTGAATGAAGATTAGGGGAAAGGGATACAGTCTCACATAGGGGTTCAATTTTCTTCCAATACTGAATGCAACTAGATAGAAGAATCTCATTTTCTCCATTTGTGCAAATTTGAAATATTTATCATTAGATATCTCATATTTTTGCTGCTATTAAACTTGCTTCTATTTTTAAATTCCATTTTCTGATTCTTGTACAATATTTGTGCTTTATAATATACAGCACCAGTCAATAAATAGTATGACAGCTTCAGTCAAAAAATATCTGTTCATGCCTAAACATAGAACCATAAACTTTTAAATCACTGTTTATATATTTACATGTATGTGTCAAAATTTATTACAGGTATTAATATATTCCCAATTTCTCTTTTAAATATCACTTTATATCATTGAATATTCAGATGTTCACATTTGTGTGGTAATATCCATAGAATAAAACTCCCAAATTGGAATTGTTGAATCAAAATATATGTACATTCTAAATTATTTAACTTATCAACAAATTAATCTGAATGAACTGACCACCAATTTGCCTTTCAGAAAGGTAACACTTATGTTCCATTTACAGTGACTTTTCCCTCCACATTTACACTTAGTTTATAAAATTTTTGAATCTTTGCCTATTCGACATGAAGAAATGCACTTGATAGGAGAAAATAAAAGATATCTTTTTTTCTAGCTTTTCATTCATCTGTGCGTGCTAAGTCACTTCAGTTGTGTCTTACTCTTTGCAACTCTGTGGTCTGTAGCCCTCCAGGCTTCTCTTTCCATGGGATTCTCCAGGCAAGAAGACTGGAGTGGGTTTCCATATCCTTCTCCAGGGGGATCTTCCCAGCTCAGGGATCGAACCTATATCTCTTACATCTCCTGCATTGGCAATCAGGTTCTTCCACTAGCACCACCTGGGAAGCCCTCATTCATTTACTAGTCATATATAAATCTAACATTTTGTATTGTCTGTTTATCTCTTTTCACTATTTTTTCCACTGGAATTTTTTCCTTATTAATTTGTAAATTATAGTTGCATACCAACTGTTTTAGTCTTATTCCTGGAATATATATTGTAATTTTCTTCTCAGTTGGTCATATCTTTATACAAATATGCTTAAATGTTACTCTTTTTAACATAAATAGTTTTCTTTAGAAGTGGGTAGACATCATAGTTCCTTTTATATCATGGCTTTGGGAACTACTAGGCATAAAAAATATCAACTATATTTTTCTTTGTTATTTTGACTATGATTTAACTATAAATGTTACATGAAAGATTGTTGGGTGAAAAAATAATCCAGAAACATACTTGACACTGGTTCTAGCGCATAAAAATAAAATAACCCTCAGTGTGAATTTCAGGGTGATTCTAGAAAAATTGAACACTTTCAAGAATTTGTTAATTACTAGATTACCACAGCAGCAGCATAGTTGTAGGTAGTCAAAATAAATTGGAAAAGAAATTATTAGAGTTATTCTTGTAATTTTTCAATGCGAAACATATTAAATTACTTTTGATCTGCCTTTTATTTGCATCTAAAACTCAGTCATGTTTACTCCCAAACCCTTGACAAAGGAAGGCTGAGAAAGTCAATCATTTGCTTAATAAAAACATTCTTATTGAATTGCACTCCATCAGCATCACACAGTCAAGGCAAGCAAACCAATCTTTAAGAGGTTTCAAACCTGCTTATCACCCAGATCTAAACCAGATTGATTGATGACTTGGGTACCACATCTTTAGAGGCAGGGACCATACGAATCCTCAGACCAAATACTTTAAGTATCAGTGCTCTGCTCCTGAGTAAGACTTCTGTGTGAGAGCCAAGGAATTGATACTACAATCACTCCCTTATGAGTCACAACCTGAGCAGGAAGATAAGAGTCATACTCAGGCAGCATAGGGCCAGACTTTTACAGAGTGATGTAACCTATGTCTGCATAGGATACATATGTCTGCATGCTCCAGGCCTTATGCTGATGGACATATGAGAAAACTATTTGGAAACTCTAAAGTCCTATGCAAATGTTGGCTTCATACATGACAAGAGTATCTATTGATTGCCACAGCATGCATCTAAGAAGGTAATTAAGGAAAATGATGTTGCTGATAACTATGATGATAGGTTTTGGTGTGTATGAAATATGCAAGGCAAAGTTCTGTGAGCTTTATATATGTTATCCTATTAGATTCTCCTAAGAAACTAATGAAGTTGAAGTTATTAAAAATCACTATATTGTTAAGGAAACAAAGGCAGAGAAGTGAAACAATTTGCCCTAAGTTATCATATCTAAATAGTGAGTGTTGGAGCTAGAATTCATGTTCAGGAAGTCTGGTTCCAGAGACATAAACCTAACTTCTGAGTAATTTTTCCAAGCTCGAGTTGACTTTAAGAGGTAAATCTATTTTGGAATGTGAGCTCTACAAAACATACACCGAACACAGACACTGCACCTAGAAAACAAGTGCAGACATAGACACACAGGTGTACACAGGTACATTCACTCCCAACGGCAAAGTGAAAACCTT
Source organism: Bubalus bubalis (assembly GCF_019923935.1). Taxonomy (NCBI): domain Eukaryota; kingdom Metazoa; phylum Chordata; class Mammalia; order Artiodactyla; family Bovidae; genus Bubalus; species Bubalus bubalis. The sequence continues at coordinate 18,021,487 of NC_059162.1, read as the reverse complement.
GGAGACGTCAGCATTTTTCTGTGCAAATGAGAAGGTCTGGAGCTAATGAATTACGGTCAAAGGAGGAAAAACAGGAAGGTTTGGAGGACCAAGCTCCAAGAAAGAGACTGAAAGGCAGGTACCACGAAGGATAATAAGGTGGCAGATGATGGGAGGAATCCAATCCCATTTCTATTGACCATATTTTTAGCTGGGAGCAACTTTTCTGAGCCCGACTGAAAGAGGCAGGAAGGAGCTACCAGTCATCACTTGTCACAGGAGCCATGTGGCTGGCAGGAGGCGGTCCTCTCATGCCCAGGCCATGTCTCACATGTGAGGGAAGAGCCCAAGACCAGGATAAAAGGCCTTAGGAATAGGGCATCTCCATCCTCTTCTCTCCTGAGGTGCTGACAGACCCTGTGCTGCTTGGACACTGGTAAGTGCCCACTGGGAGCTGGAGCAGGGCCTTCCACCAGGGTGCTCAGACCAGAGGGGCGGGCAGGGGGCAGGGCCTTGGGGATGGCAAGGATGAGGGTGGATCCCGAGAGGGAGCAAAAATCTAGAAACCTGATGAAGGATGAGCTGTGAGGCAGGAGGTGGCATTTGTTGTCTATGCTCTGAGCTCTAAGTTAGTTCTGTATCTTTCTGAGTTTCTCAGGTTTTAGATAAGTCAATACTTTCATAAGGAAGCTATTACCTTGGAGAAGCCAGCTGTGTTTCTGCTCCAAAGCCTCTACTAGGGTCAGAGTGATTTTTTAAACAATGGAGACCAGGGGAAGCATATTTGGGGTTAGATAAAAACAGAGATCCAAGGGCCTCACCCTCACCAAGTGTCACTTACGTGGTCAGGAGTGCTGCCTGGCATCCGTACCAGAAGCTCCTGAGTTGAATAATGATGAACAAGTTGAAATTCACCTGCTAAGATGTAAAAAATGGAAGAGGTTGTGTGTTTTAAAGGGTGCCTAAACAAGCCTAGTTTCACTAGACCAGAAAACCTAGTTTCACATCCAACTTACCTTGATTAGATTTCGGGCTCACTTCTCTCTAAAATGATTTAGTAACTCCATTTTATATATGTATATATAGTGATATACATCTATACTTGTATATATAGATAGGTGTGTATATATATATTCATGCATTTATATATATATATATACACGCACACATCTATATGTATAAATACATGAATTTATATATGTGAGTGTGTGTGTGTGTACAAGCATGCGTGCTATGTGTGCGAAGTCACTTTAGTCATGTCTGACTCTTTGCAACCCTATAGACTTGACCCCACCAGGCTCCTCTATCTATGGGATTTTCCAGGCAAGAATACTGGAGTGGTTTACCATTTCCTCTTCCAAGGGATCTTCCCTGCCCAGGGATCAAACCTACTTCTCTTAGTGTCTCCTGAATCAGTCGGGGGGTTCTTTACCACTAGGGCCACCTGCGAAGTCAAGCATATACATAGATAAATACAGATATAGATAGATAAAATATAAACAGAATTGCAAAGGGCCAACATATGGACTGGTTAACCCAAATACATAGGCATAATTATGAAATTACATATGATATATGATCCGATATAACATGTGTCTCTGGAAAGCTATCTGGGAAGTTCCTCCAGAAGGGAATCCCTAGTTCTTCCTTAGCAGAGATCACTGCTGCTCTAAACAGTTTCTTAGACTGGGCATTAGCAGAATTCTAAGTGGTGTAGAGTGAGCTTAAGTCAGACTTTGTGAAGGTGAATTTTGCCTTCTCCTAAGAAAGGACCTTGACTTTGGGCAAGTTTGTCAATTTAGTTAGTTGACGTCTATGTCTTGCTTTGTTGAAAGAAGACAACCTATGTCTGTTTTATGAAAAGCTCCCGAATTTCAAATGAGATAGTGAAAAAAACACTTGAAAAACTATATTTTAGAGATAATTTCTCCACGAGATACTTGACCAGGCTTTTAGAATGTGGGGGAAAGACAGGTAGTGGAATTCCATAAAGGAGGTCTCTGTGTGCTGGTCTGACCCACTGTCTGTCTCTCCCTCAGCTCCTGAACCTGCCCGCCAAGATGTCCTGCCAGCAGAACCAGCAGCAGTGCCAGCCTCCTCCCAAGTGCGTCCCCAAGTGCCCCACCCCTAAATGCCCCCCAAAGTGCCCCCCAGTCTCCTCCTGCTGCAGCCCCAGCTCCGGGGGCTGCTGTGGCCCCAGCTCCGGGGACTGCTGCAGCTCTGGGTGTGGGGGCTGCTGCCTGAGCCACCACAGGCGCCGCAGGTCCCACCACTGCAGACCCCACAGGTCTGACTGCTGCAGCCAGCCCTCGGGGGGCTCCGGGTGCTGTGGAGGGGGCAGTGGTCAGTCCTATGGAGGCGGCTGCTGCTGAAGATGTCCCTGAGTCTACAGGATCCAACCTGGGGACAGCACGCTGCTGAGGACATCATCTTTATCCTCCTTCATTGGCTGCTGGGCCTGAGAGGTCCTGTAGAAGACTCTGAACTTGCAAAGACAATGAGCCCTCCCTGGAGCTCAGAAACTCAAATTTTCTTCTGAATCCCCTTCCATGGCCTTGGATTCTATGTCTACCCTCACTTCCCTAGGAAAACATCCCTAAGTTACTCCTCCTGGTATTTTCTTAAAGGGTGCTCTGTGACTGATGTAAAACAATAAAATGGATCTGCTCAGCATCTTGGTCTTGAGTTGCCTTTATTCCCCTCCATTCTGTCCTTGCCCGTTGGTTGTCTTGAACCCCATGCACCAGAAAGGCACTCTGATGCAAAGGAGACAAATGCTCCTAACTCTTGTTTTTTCTTATATCATCAGGGCCCTGAAGCATCACAGATGGACCGAGTTTCCAGTGCTTTTTTTGTAAACATAATTTCCTGGGTTCTTGGCCACCTTTGGGGCCCTAACCCAGACATTTCATGCTCTTCCATGTTCTTCTTCTCCTGTGTCCTCGTTCTGCTACTCTTGACCCTCCCCGCCAAAGCATCCTTCCCCTACACTTGCACATACTTGCATCAAAGAAAAAGAGGAGAAAAGATAAATGAATGAAGAAAAGAAAAGAGACAAATCCAACACATTTTGAAAACCCATGGTTTTTATCCACCTCTTCTTCCATCAGTTTGGTTCCAGGCGTGTGCATGCTGCATGCTCAGTCACTTAGGTCACGTCCACCTCGTTGTGACTCCACGGGCTGCAGTCTGCCAGGTTCCTCTGTCCATGGAATTCTTCCCAATTCAGGGATTGAACCCGGGTCTCCTGCATTGCAGGCAGATTCCTTACCATCTGAGCCTGCTTTTATACTAACCTCTCTGCAAATCCTGCTTCTTTCTTCCTCCTTCAGCTTCATTAAATTCTCTATACCTTTTTTCCAAACATGCTCTCTATGTGGCGTTTATGAACTTGTCACCCTACTTCCGAAAAAAAGTGGCTTTTTACAGAATAATGCACACTGTTCTTAAGTACTGTGTTTAAAGCACGAGAGAAAAGATTTCCAACTTAATTTCTAAGGTTCACCACTCATACTGCCTCATAGAACCTTGTGTTCCCGCCATACTGAACAACTCACCCTTATCAGATATAACTTAAACGTGTACATCTTGATGCCTATTAATCTGGGAAGCAGTAGAGGCTACTATTTTTAGTTCCGTGACCAGAATGTTGTAGTTCTCAATGAAGAGTAGTTTGTGCTGTTATTTTATAACTACTTCCACTGCACTGTTACTACTACTACTACCATTACTATGACAATACTATTACTAGCAGCATTATCTGTGGTTCCTCTACCTGAAGTACTCTTCAATTTCTTTTCCACCATCTGGACCCTTTTGGAGTTCTGTCCCTCCTTAAAGGTCCACCCAAAATGTCATCCTTCTAGGAAGTCATCTAAGAGTTTCCTCAAGCAGGTGTGATATTAAACAATCTATCTCTATGCTCCTATTAAGCAGGCTGAGATTATAGAATATAACATAATTTTTATTATATACTACTGACCTGAAAATTTTACTCAATGAGGTGGTCTTCTGGTGCCAGATGAAGACGTGGGAAGAATTGATGACTTTTGTTTTTTTTAAACTTTACATAATTGTATAGTTTTGCCATATATCAAAATGAATCCGCCACAGACATACCAAACTTGATTTAATGGCTTCTGTGTGCTGCAGATCACAGAAGGAAAGGGAGCCCCGTCCTTCTACACGTGTGTCACACTTGATATTTGTCCTTTTCTCCCAGTTCTCCAAATGCATTTACTGATCCCTGAATGAAGATTAAGGGAAAGGGATACAGTCTCACATAGGGGTTCAATTTTCTTCCAATACTGAATGCAACTAGATAGAAGAATCTAATTTTCTCCATTTGTGCAAATTTGAAATATTTATCATTAGATATCTTATATTTTTGCTGCTATTAAACATGCTTCTATTTTTAAATTCCATTTTCTGATTCTTGTACAATATTTGTGCTGTATACTATACAGCACCAGTCAATAAATATTATGACAGCTTCAGTCAAAAAATATCTGTTCATGCCTAAACATAAAACCATAAATTTTTAAATTACTGTTTATATATTTACATGTATGTGTCAAAATTTATTACAGATATTAATATATTCCCAATTTCTCTTATAAATATCACTTTATATCATTGAATATTCAGATGTTCACATTTGTGTGGTAATATCCTTAGAATAAAATTCCCAAAGTGGAATTCTTTCATCAAAATATATGTACATTCTAAATTATTTTACTTATGAATAAATTAATCTGATTGAACTGACCACCAATTTGCATTCAGAAAGGTAATACTTATGTTCCATTTACAGTGACTTTTTCCCTCCACATTTACACTTAGTTTATAAAAGTTTTGAATCTTTGCCTATTCGACATGAAGAAATGCACTTGATAGGAGAAGATAAAAGATGTCTTTTTTTCTAGCTTTTCATTCATCTGTGCGTGCTAAGTCACTTCAGTTGTGTCTGACTCTTTGCAACCCTGTGGTCTGTAGCCCGCCAGGCTTCTCTTTCCATAGGATTCTCCAGGCAAGAAGACTGGAGTGGGTTTCCATTTCCTTCTCCATGCGGATCTTTCCAACTCAGGGATCGAACCTGTATCTCTTACATCTCCTGCATTGGCAAGCGGGTTCTTCCACTAGCACCACCTGGGAAGCCCTCATTCATTTACTAGTCATATAGAAATCTAACATTTTGTATTGTCTATTTATCTCTTTTCACTATTTTTTTCACTGGAATTTTTTCCTTATTAATTTGTAAAATATATTTGCATACCAACTGTTTTATCTTATTCCTGGAATATATATTGTAATTTTCTTCTCAGTTGGTCATATCTTTTTACAAATATGCTTAAATGTTGCTCTTTTTCACATAAATAGTTTTCTATAGAAGTGGGTAAACATCATAGTTCCTTTTATATCATGGCTTTGGGGACTACTAGGCATAGAAAAATATCAACTATATTTTTCTTTGTTATTTTGACTATGATTTAACTTTATATGTTACAAGAAAAGATTGTTGGGTGAAAAAATAATCCATTCACATTCTTGACACTGGTTCTAGTGCATAAAAGTAAAATAACCCTCAGTGTGAAGTTAAGGGTGATTCTAGAAAAATTGAACACTTTCAAGAATTTGTTAATTACTAGATTACCACAGCAGCAGCATGGCTGTACATAGTCAAAAGAAATTATTAGAGTTATTTCTGTAATTTTCAACGTGAAACATATTGCATTACTTTTGATCTGCCTTTTATTTGCATCTAAAGCTCAGTCATGTTTACTCCTAGTCCCTTGATAACAGAAGGCTGAGAAAGTCCATGATTTGCTTAATAAAGACATTCTTATCGAATTGCACTCCATCAGTATCACACAGTCAAGGCAAGCAAACCAATCCTTAAGAGGTTTCAAACCTTTTATCACTCAGATCTAAACCAGATTGATTGATGACTTGGGTACCACATCTTTAGAGGCAGGGACCATATGAATCCTCAGGCCAATTACTTTAAGTAACAGTGCTCTGCTCCTGAGTAAGACTTCTGTGTGAGAGCCAAGGAATTGATACTACAATCATTCCCTTATGAGTCAGAACCTGAGCAGGAAGATAAGAGTCATACTCAGGCAGCATAGGGCCAGACTTTTACAGAGTGATGTAACCTATGTCTGCATAGGACACATATGTCTGCATGCTCCAGGCCTTATGCTGATGGACATATGAGAAAACTATTTGGAAACTCTAAAGTCCTATGCAAATGTTGGCTTCATACTTGAAAAGAGTATCTATTGATTGCCACAGCAAGTATCTAAGAAGGTAATTAAGGAAAATGATGATGCTGATAACTGTGATGATAGCTTTTGGTGTATATGAAATATGCAAGGCTAAGTTCTATGAGCTTTACATATGTTATCCTATTTGATTGTCCTAAGAAACTCATGAGTAGAAGTTAGTTAAAATCACTATATTGATAAGGAAACAAAGGCAGAGAAGTGAAACAATTTGCCCTAAGTTATCATATCTAAATAGTAAGTGTTGGAGCTAGAATGCATGCTCAGGAAGTCTGGTTCCAGAGACATAAACCTAACTTCTGAGTAATTTTTCCAAGGTCGAGTTGATTTTAAGACCTAAATCTATTTAGGAATGTGAGCTCTACAAAACATACTCCGAATATATACACCACACTTAGAAAACAAGTGCAGACATAGACACACAGGTGTACATAGGTACATTCACTCCCAACGGCAAAGTGAAAACCTTGGAGACATCAGCATTTTTCTGTGCAAATGAGAAGGTCTAGAGCTAATGAATTACGGTCACAGGAGGAAAAACAGGAAGGTTTGGAGGACTAAGCTCCAAGAAAGAGACTGAAAGGCAGGTACCACTAAGGATAATAAGGTGGCAGATGATGGGAGGAATTCAAACCCATTTCTATTGACCATATTTTTAGCTGGGAGCAACTTTTCTGAGCCCCATTGATGAGAGAGGCAGGAAGGAGCTACCAGTCATCACTTGTCACAGGAGCCATGTGGCTGGCAGGAGGCGGTCCTCTCATGCCCAGGCCATGTCTCACACGTGAGGGAAGAGCCCAAGACCAGGATAAAAGGCCTTAGGAATAGGGCATCTCCATCCTCTTCTCTCCTGAGGTGCTGACAGACCCTGTGCTGCTTGGACACTGTAAGTGCCCACTGGGAGCCGGAGCAGGGCCTTCCACAGAAGGTGCCTAGAACAGAGGGGAGGGCAGGGAGCAGGGCCTTGGGGATGGCAAGGATGAGGGTGCATCCCGAGAGGCAGCAAAAATCTAGAAACCTGATGAAGGATGAGCTGTGAGGCAGGAGGTGGCATTTGTGTGTCTGCTCTGAGCTCTAAGTTAGTTCTGTATCTTTTTGAGTTTCTCAGGTTTTAGATAAGTCAATACTTTCATAAGGAAGCTCTTACCTTGGAGAAGCCAGCTGTGTTTCTGCTCCAAAGCCTCTACTAGGGTCAGAGTGATTTTTTAAACAATGGAGACCAGGGACAGCGTATTTGGGGTTAGATAAAAACAGAGATCCAAGGGCCTCACCCTCACCAAGTGTCACTTACTTGGTCAGGAGTGCTGCCTGGCATCCATACCAGAAGCTCCTGAGTTGAATAATGGTTAACAAGGTGAAATTCACCTGCTAAGACGTAAACACTGGAAGAGGTTGTGTGTTGTAAAGGGTGCCTAACCAAGCCTAGTTTCACTAGACCAGAAAACCTAGTCTCATATCTAACTTGCCTTGATTAGGTTTGGGGCTCACTTCTCTCTAAAATGATTTAGTAACTCCATTTTATATATGTATATAGAGAGATATACATATATACTTGCATATATAGGTAGGTGTATATATATATACACATATATTTATATGTGTGTGTTTGTGTGTGTGTGTGTACAAGCATGCGTGCTATGTGTGCTAAGTCACTTTAGTCATGTCTGACTCTGTGACCCTATAGACTTGAGCCCACCAGGCTCCTCTGTCCATGGCATTTTCCAGGCAAGAATACTGGAGTGGTTTACCATTTCCTCTTCCAAGGGATCTTCCCTGCCCAGGGATCAAAGCTGCTTCTCTTAATGTCTCCTGAATTGGTTGGGGGGTTCTTTACCACGAGGGTCACCTGAGCAGCCAAGCATATACATAGATAAATACAAATATAGATAGATAATATATAAACAAAATTGCAAAGGGCCAACATATGGACTGGTTAACCCAAATACATAGGCATAATTATGAAATTACATATGGTATATGATCCGATAATAACATGTGTCTCTGGAAAGCTATCTGGGAAGTTCCTCCAGAAGGGAATCTCTACTTCTTCCTTAGCACAGAGCACTGCTGCTCTAAACAGTTTCTTAGACTGGACATTAGCAGAATTCTAAGTGGTGTAGAGTGAGGTTAAGTGAGACTTTGTGAAGGTGAATTTTGCCTTCTCCTAAGAAAGGACCTTGACTTTGGGCAAGTTTGTCAATTTAGTTAGTTGACTTCTATGTCTTGCTTTGTTGAAAGAAGACAACCTATGTCTGTTTTATGAAAAGCTCCCGAATTTCAAATGAGATAGTGAAAAAAACACTTGAAAAACTATATTTTAGAGATAATTTCTCCACGAGATACTTGACCAGGCTTTTAGAATGTGGGGGAAAGACAGGTAGTGGAATTCCATAAAGGAGGTCTCTGTGTGCTGGTCTGACCCACTGTCTGTCTCTCCCTCAGCTCCTGAACCTGCCCGCCAAGATGTCCTGCCAGCAGAACCAGCAGCAGTGCCAGCCTCCTCCCAAGTGCGTCCCCAAGTGCCCCACCCCTAAATGCCCCCCAAAGTGCCCCCCAGTCTCCTCCTGCTGCGGCCCCAGCTCCGGGGACTGCTGCAGCTCTGGGTGTGGGGGCTGCTGCCTGAGCCACCACAGGCGCCGCAGGTCCCACCACTGCAGACCCCACACGTCCGACTGCTGCAGCCAGCCCTCGGGGGGCTCCGGGTGCTGTGGAGGGGGGAGCGGTCAGTCCTATGGAGGCGGCTGCTGCTGAAGATGTCCCTGAGTCTACAGGATCCAACCTGGGGACAGCACACTGCTGAGGACATCATCTTTATCCTCCTTCATTGGTTGCCGGGCCTGAGAGCTCCTGTAGAAGACTCTGAATTGCAAAGACAATGCGCCCTTCCTTGGGCTCAGAAACTCAAATTTTCTTCTGAATCCCCTTCCATGGCCTTGGATTCTATGTCTACCCTCACTTCCCTAGGAAAACTTCCCTAAGTTACTCCTCGTGCTATTTTCTTAAAGGGTGCTCTCTGACTGATGTCAAACAATAAAATGGATCTGCTCAGCATCTTGGTCTTGAGTTGCCTTTATTCCCCTCCACTCTGTCCTTGCCCGTTGGTTGTCTTGAACCCCATGCACCAGAAATGCACTCTGATGCAAAGGAGACAAATGCTCCTAACTCTTGTTTTTTCTTATATCATCAGGGCCCTGAAGCATCACAGATGGACCGAGTTTCCAGTGCTTTTTTTGTAAACATAATTTCCTGGGTTCTTGGCCACCTTTGGGGCCCTAACCCAGCCATTTCATGCTCTTCCATGTTCTTCTTCTCCTGTGTCCTCGTTCTGCTACTCTTGACCCTCCCCGCCAAAGCATCCTTCCCCTACACTTGCACATACTTGCATCAAAGAAAAAGAGGAGAAAAGATAAATGAATGAAGAAAAGAAAAGAGACAAATCCAACACATTTTGAAAACCCATGGTTTTTATCCACCCCTTCTTCAGTTTGGTTCCAGGCGTGTGCATGCCGCATGCTCAGTCACTTCAGTCACGTCCACCTCTTTGTGACTCCATGGGCTGCAGTCTGCCAGGTTCCTCTGTCCATGGAATTCTTCCCAATTCAGGGATTGAATCTGGGTCTCCTGCATTGCAGGCAGATTCTTTACCATCTGAGCCTGCTTTTATACTAACTTCTCTGCAAATCCTGCTTCTTTCTTCCTCTTTCAGCTTCATTAAATTCTCTACACCTTTTTTTCCAAACATGCTCTCTATGGGGCATTTAGAACTTGTCAGTCTTCTTCTGAAAAAGAGTGGCTTTCTACAGAATAATGCACACTCTTCTTAAGTACTGTGTTTAAAGCATGACAGAAACGATTTCCAATTTTATTTCTAAGGTTCACCATTCATACTGCGTCATGGAACCTTGTGTTCCTGCCATACTGAACAACTGACCCTTACCAGATAAAACTTAAACTTGTACATCTTGATGCCTATTAATCTGGGAAGCAGTAGAGGCTACTGTTTTTAGTTCCATGACCAGAATGTTTTAGTTCTCAATGAAGAGTAGTTTCTACTGTTATTTAATAAATACTTCCACTGCACTGTTACTACTACCATTACTATGACAACTACTATTACTAGCAGCATTACCTGCTCTTTCTTCTATCTGAAGTACTCTTCAATTTCTTTTCTGCCATCTGGACCCTTCTGGAGTTCTGTCCCTCCTTAAAGGTCCACCCAAAATATCATCCTTCTAGGAAGTCATCTAAGAGTTTCCTCAAGCAGGTGTGATATTAAACAATCTATCTCTATGCTCCTATTACGCAAGCTGAGATTATAGAATATAATATACTTTTTATTATATTCTGCTGTCCCTAAAAGTTTACTTGATGAGATGGTCTTCTGATGCCAGATGAAGACTTGGGAAGACTTGATGACTTTTGTTTTTTTTTAAACTTTACATAATTGTATAGTTTTGCCATATATCAAAATGAATCCGCCACAGGCATACATGTGTTCCCCACCCTGAACCCTCCTCCCTCCTCCCTCCCCATACCATCCATGTGGGTCGTCCCAGTGCACCAGACCCAAGCATCCAGTATCGTGCATTGTACCTGGACTGGCAACTCGTTTCATACATGATATTTTACATGTTTCAATGCCATTCTCCCAAATCTTCCCACCCTCTCCCTCTCCCACAGAGTCCATAAGACTGTTCTATACATCAGTGTCTCTTCTGCTGTCTCGTACACAAGGTTATTGTTACCATCTTTCTTAGTTCCATATATATGCGTTAGTATACTGTATTGGTGTTTTTCTTTCTGGCTTACTTCACTCTGTATAATAGGCTCCAATTTCTTCCACCTCATTAGAACTGATTCAAATGTATTCTTTTTAATGGCTGAGTAATACTCCATTGTGTATATGTACCACAGATTTCTTATCCATTCATGTGCTGATGGACATCTAGGTTGCTTCCATGTCCTGGCTATTATAAACAGTGCTGCGATGAACATTGGGGTACACGTGTCTCTTTCCCTTCTGGTTTCCTCAGTGTGTATGCCCAGCAGTGGGATTGCAGGATCATAAGGCGGTTCTATTTCCAGTTTTTTAAGGAATCTCCACACTGTTCTCCATAGTGGCTGTACTAGTTTGCATTCCCACCAACAGTGTAAGAGGGTTCCCTTTTCTCCACACCCTCTCCAGCATTTATTACTTGTAGACTTTTGGATCACACTCATTCTGACTGGTGTGAAATGGCACCTCATAGTGGTTTTGATCTGCATTTCTCTGATAATGAGTGATGTTGAGCATCTTTTCATGTGTTTGTTAGCCATCTGTATGTCTTCTTTGGAGAAATGTCTATTTAGTTCTTTGGCCCATTTTTTGATTGGGTCATTTATTTTTCTGGAGTTGAGCTGTAGGAGTTGCTTGTATATTCTCAAGATTAGTTGTTTGTCAGTTGCTTCATTTGCTATTATTTTCTCCCATTCTGAAGGCTGTCTTTTCACCTTGCTAATAGTTTCCTTTGATGTGCAGAAGATTTTAAGGTTACTTAGGTCCCATTTGTTTATTTTTGCCTTTATTTCCAATATTCTGGGAGGTGGGTCATAGAGGATCCTGCTGTGATGTATGTCAGAGAGTGTTTTGCCTATGTTCTCCTCTAGGAGTTTTATAGTTTCTGGTCTTACGTTTAGATCTTTAATCCATTTTGAGTTTATTTTTGTGTATGGTGTTAGAAAGTGTTCTAGTTTAATTCTTTTACAAGTGGTTGACTAGATTTCCCAGCACCACTTGTTAAAGAGATTGTCTTTAATCCATTGTATATTCTTGCCTCCTTTGTCAAAGATAAGGTGTCCATATGTGCGTGGATTTATCTCTGGGCTTTCTATTTTGTTCCATTGATCCATATTTCTGTCTTTGTGCCAGTACCATACTTTATTGATGACTGTGGCTTTGTAGTAGAGCCTGAAGTCAGGCAGGTTGATTCCTCCAGTTCTATTCTTCTTTCTCAAGATAGCTTTGCCTATTCGAGGTTTTTTGTATTTCCATACAAATTGTGAAATTATTTGTTCTAGCTCTGTGAAGAATACCATTGGTAGCTTGATAGGGATTGCATTGAATCTATAGATTGCTTTGGGTAGTATACTCATTTTCACTATATTGATTCTTCCAATCCATGAACATGGTATATTTCTCCATCTATTAGTGTCCTCTTTGATTTCTTTCACCAGTGTTTTATAGTTTTCTATATATAGGTCTTTAGTTTCTTTAGGTAGATATATTCCTAAGTATTTTATTCTTTCCGTTGCAATGGTGAATGGAATTGTTTCCTTAATTTCTCTTTCTGTTTTCTCATTATTAGTGTATAGGAATGCAAGGGATTTCTGGGTGTTGATTTTATATCCTGCAACTTTACTACAGTCATTGATTAGTTCTAGTAATTTTCTGGTGGAGTCTTTAGGGTTTTCTATGTAGAGGATCATGTCATCTGCAAATAGTGAGAGCTTTACTTCTTCTTTTCCAATTTGGATTCCTTTTATTTCTTTTTCTGCTCTGATTGCTGTGGCCAAAACTTCCAAAACTATGTTGAATAGTAATGGTGAAAGTGGGCACCCTTGTCTTGTTCCTGACTTTGGAGGAAATGCTTTCAATTTTTCACCCTTGAGGATAATGTTTGTTGTGGGTTTGTCATATATAGCTTTTATTATGTTGAGGTATATTCCTTCTATTCCTGCTTTCTGGAGATTTTTTATCATAAATGGATGTTGAATTTTGTCAAAGGCTTTCTCTGCATCTATTGAGAAAATCATATGGTTTTTATTTTTCAACTTGTTAATGTGGTGTATTACATTGATTGATTTGCGGATATTGAAGAATCCTTGCATCCCTGGGATAAAGCCCACTTGGTCATGGTGTATGATCTTTTAATGTGTTGTTGGATTCTGATTGCTAGAATTTTGTTAAGGATTTTTGCATCTATGTTCATCAGTGATATTGGCCTGTAGTTTTCTTTTTTTGTGGGATCTTTGTCAGGTTTTGGTTATTAGGGTGATGGTGGCCTCATAGAATGAGTTTGGAAGTTTACCTTCCTCTGCAATTTTCTGGAAGAGTTTGAGCAGGATAGGTGTTAGCTCTTCTCTAAATTTTTGGTAGAATTCAGCTGTGAAGCCGTCTGGACCTGGGCTTTTGTTTGCTGGAAGATTTTTGATTTCAGTTTCAATTTCTGTGCTTGTGATGGGTCTGTTAAGATTTTCTATTTCTTCCTGGTCGAGTTTTGGAAAGTTGTACTTTTCTAAGAATTTGTCCATTTCTTCCACATTGTCCATTTTATTGACATGTAATTGTTGATAGTAGTCTCTTATGATCCTTTGTATTTCTGTGTTGTCTGTTGTGATCTCTCCATTTTCATTTCTAATTTTATTGATTTGATTTTTCTCCCTTTGTTTCTTGGTGAGTCTGGCTAATGGTTTGTCAATTTTATTTATCCTTTCAAAGAACCAGCTTTTGGTTTTGTTGATTTTTGCTATGATCTCTTTTGTTTCTTTTGCATTTATTTCTGCTCTAAGTTTTAAGATGTCTTTCCTTCTACTAACCCTGGGGTTCTTCATTTCTTCCTTTTCTAGTTGCTTTAGGTGTAGAGTTAGGTTATTTATTTGACTTTTTTCTTGTTTCTTGAGGTGTGCCTGTATTGCTATGAACTTTCCCCTTAGGACTGCTTTTACCGTGTCCCACAGGTTTTGGGTTGTTGTGTTTTCATTTTCATTCATTTCTATGCAAATTTTGATTTCTTTTTTGATTTCTTCTGTGATTTGTTGGTTATTCAGCAGTGTGTTGTTCAGCCTCCATATGTTGGAATTTTTTAATAGTTTTTCTCCTGTAATTGAGATCTAATCTTACTGCATTGTGGTCAGAAAAGATGCTTGGAATGATTTCTATTTTTTTGAATTTACCAAGGCTAGCTTTATGGCCCAGGATGTGATCTATCCTGGAGAAGGTTCCATGTGTGCTTGTGAAAAAGGTGAAATTCATTGTTTTGGGATGAAATGTCCTAAAGATATCAATTAGGTCTAACTGGTCTATTGTATCATGTGAAGTTTGTGTTTCCTTGTTAATTTTCTGTTTAGTTGATCTATCCATAGGTGTGAGTGGGGTATTAAAGTCTCCCACTATTATTGTGTTATTGTTAATTTCTCCTTTCATACTTGTTAGCATTTGTCTTACATACTGCGGTGCTCCCGTGTTGGGTGCATATATATTTATAATTGTTATATCTTCTTCTTGGATCGATCCTTTGATCATTATGTAGTGACCTTCTTTGTCTCTTTTTACAGCCTTTGTTTTAAAGCCTATTTTATCTGATATGAGTATTGCTACTCCTGCTTTCTTTTGGTCCCTATTTGCATGGAAAATCTTTTTCCAGCCCTTCACTTTCAATCTGTATGTGTCCCCTGTTTTGAGGTGGGTCTCTTGTAGACAACATATGTAGGGGTCTTGTTTTTGTATCCATTCAGCCAGTCTTTGTCTTTTGGTTGGGGCATTCAACCCATTTACGTTTAAGGTAATTACTGATAAGTATGATCCCGTTGCCATTTACTTTATTGTTTTGGGTTCGAATTTATACACCATTTTTGTATTTCCTGTCTAGAGAATATCCTTAATTATTTGTTGGAGAGTTGGTTTGGTGGTGCAGAATTCTCTCAGCTTTTGCTTGTCTGAAAAGCTTTTGATTTCTCCTTCATACTTGAATGCGATCCTTGCTGGGTACAATAATCTGGGCTGTAGGTTATTTTCTTTCATCACTTTAAGTATGTCTTGCCATTCCCTCCTGGCTTGAAGAGTTTCTATTGAAAGATCAGCTGTTATCCTTATGGGAATTCCCTTGTGTGTTATTTGTTGTTTTTCCCTTGCTGCTTTTAATATTTGTTCTTTGTGTTTGATCTTTGTTAATTTGATTAATATGTGTCTTGGGGTGTTTCACCTTGGGTTTATCCTGCTTGGGACTCTCTGGGTTTCTTGGACTTGAGTGATTATTTCCTTCCCCATTTTAGGGAAGTTTTCAACTATTATCTCCTCAAGTATTTTCTCATGGTCTTTCTTTTTGTCTTCTTCTTCTGGGACCTCTATGATTCGAATGTTGTAGCGTTTAATATTGTCCTGGAGCTCTCTGAGATTGTCCTCATTTCTTTTAATTTGTTTTTCTTTTATCTTCTCTGATTCATTTGTTTCTACCATTCTATCTTCTAATTCACTAATCCTATCTTCTGCCTCTATTATTTTACTATTTGTTGCCTCCAGAGTGTTTTTAATTTCACTTATTGCATTATTCATTATATATTGACTCTTTTTTTATTTCTTCTAGGTCCTTGTTAAACCTTTCTTGCATCTTCTCAATCCTTGTCTCCAGGCTATTTATCTGTGATTCCATTTTAATTTCAAGATTTTGGATCAATTTCACTATCATTATTCGGAATTCTTTATCAGGCAGATTCCCTATCTCTTCCTCTTTTGTTTGGTTTGTTGGGCATTTATCCTGTTCCTTTATCTGCTGGGTATTCCTCTGTCTCTTCATCTTGTTTAAATTGCTGAGTTTGAGGTGTCCTTTCTGTATTCTGGCAGTTTGTGGAGTTCTCTTTATTGTGGTGTTTCCTCGCTGTGTGTGGGTTTGTACAGGTGGCTTGTCAAGGTTTCCTGGTTAGGGAAGCTTGAGTCGATGTTCTGGTGGGTGGAGCTGTATTTCTTCTCTCTGGAGTGCAATGAAATGTCCAGTAATGAGTTATGAGATGTCTATGGTTTTGGGGTGACTTTGAGCAGCCTGTATCTTGAAGCTCAGGGCTGTGTTCCTTTGTTGCTGGAGAATTTGCTTGGTATGTCTTGCCCTGGAACTTGTTGGCCCTTGTGTGGTGCTTGGTTTCAGTGTCGGTATGGAGGCGTTTGATGAGCTCCTGTCAATTAATGTTCCTTGGAGTCAGGAGTTCCCTGGAGTCAGCGTTTGGACTTAAGCCTCCTGCTTCCAGTTCTTATTTTTACAGTAGTTTCAAAACTTCTCCTTCCATACAGCACCATTGGTAAAACATCTGAGTTAAAGATGAAAAGTTTCTCTACTGTGAGGGTCACTCAGAGAGGTTCACAGCATTACATGGAGAAGAGAAGAGGGAGGAGGGAGTTAGAGGTGACCCAAATGAGATGAGGTGGAATCAATAGTGGAGAGAGTGGGCTAGCCAGTAGTCACTTCCTTATGTGCACTCCACAACTGGACCGCTCAGAGATGTTCATGGAGTTATACAGAGAAGAGAAGGAGGAAGGAGACAGAGGTGGCCAGAAGGATAAACGGGGGGAATGAAAAGGAGCGAGACAGATCCAGCCAGTAATCAGTTCCCTGAGTGTTGTCCACCGTCTGGAACACACAGAAATTCACAGAGTTGGGTAGAGTAGAGAGGGGTTAGGGAGGAGACACAGGCAACCTGGTGGAGAAAAAGGAGAGTCCAAAGGGACAGAGAGCAGTCAAGCCAGTAATCTCGCTCCCTAGTGAAAAATGGGTCCTGAAGATTGGGTTCTTAAAGATACAAAAATGGTAACAAATACATAAAAGCAAAAATTAAAAATCTAGAGTTTGGAATTTCAAAAATACGATGTTAAAGAAAAGAAGAAGGAAAAGAAAGAGAGAAAAAACGAACAAAGAAAAACAAACAAGGTCACGAAAATTATAAAGAAAATACAGGTACAAAATTGATAACTAATACCAGAAAGCAAAAATTAAAAATCTACAGTAGAGTTTGGAATTTCAAAAATACAATGTTAAAAAGAAGAAGAAAAATAAAGAGAGAAAACAAACAAACAAAAACAAACAATGTCGCAAAAATTATAAAGAAAATACAGGTACAAAATTGATATCAAATACCAAAAAGCATAAATTAAAAATCTAGAATAGAGTTTGGAATTTCAAAACTACAATGTTAAAGAAAAGAAGAAGAAGAAGAAAAAAAAAAACAAGGTCAAAAAATTATAAAATATATATATATGAAGTTTGCTGAAGAAGAAAAAAATAGGGTCTTTTTTTTTTTGCAAAGTAATAGGTTATAAAAGTGAAAATTAAAGGAATAATAGAGGACTTAAAATTTTTTTTTTAATTAAAAAAGAAAGAATGATCGTAAAAATAGTAAAAATATATCTAGGACTTTCTCTGGTTTTGTTGTGAGTATTGTGGGTTCAGTTCATTTTTGGCTAGTTTCTTGGTCCGACTTATATTTCTCAAGATCTATAGGACCCTTCCCACGTAGTCCGTAGTAACCACGGGGTTTTAATCTATTGCCTGTAGCTTTCAAGGCGTTTCCCTCTGTTATAGCTTCTTCTGTTTGCTGGTCTCTTCAGTGTCTGGTTTCCGCCCTGACACAAAGGGGACAGTGGAGGACACTTTTTTTTTTTTTTTTTTTTTTAGGCTCACTGGTTCAGTCACACTGTGGGGAGGGAGGGAGGGATGCTGCAAACAGATAACATTGGCCTGTGCTCGCATTGCCTCAGCCACACTGGGTCTGCCCCCACTCACGGCGCGTGTAGCCTTCCTGCTCACACTGCTCAGGCTCTGGGTTGTTCCGCTGGGTACCATCCGAGGCTGGCCCTGGGCAGCATGCAACTCTCAGGTCCAAGCCGCTCAGGTTCAGGCACTCGGGTAGTCCTCAGAGGCGCAGACTCGGTTGGGCCTGCGTTTTGTGCTCGTCCCAGGTCCGAGCAGCTCAGGTGATGGCGAGCGCCAATGCTGCGACTTATCGCCTCCCCGCCACTCGGTTATCTGGGTGTAAAACCGGCGCACCTTCTCAGGCAGATGTTCACCGTCCAGACCCCCAAGAAGTTTTAGTTAGCAAAGAAGCCTGTTTACAGTTTTATAGATAATGTCTCTCTGGGGCTGCGAGTGCCCCCTTCCGGCTCTGGCTGCCTGTCACTGGAGGGAAAAGGTCTGCAGCCGGCTATCTCTGTTCAGTCCTTTGTTCCATGCGCAGGGCTGGCAGTGTCTTAGGTTAGGGCTGGCTTTTCACGTGGTAGATATCCCACAGTCTGGTTTACTAGCCCAAATTATTTCGCTCAGATAGCGCTCAGGGTATTTAGGCCAGATTCTTGTTCTAAGTGATGCAGCCCGCACCGCGCCTCCCTGCCCAGCCCCCGCTTGCTAATGGCATGTGCAGGCGTCTGCGCTGCTTCTCCGCTGGGGGAGTTATCATAGGGCTTGCAATGTGCGGGTTTTAATTGTTTATTTATTTTTTCTCCCTGTTATGTTGCCCTCTGTGCTTCCAAAGCTCAGCACAGATTCGGCAGTGAGAAGGTTTCCTGGTGTTTGGAAACTTTTCTCTTTTTAAGATTCCCTTACTGGGACGGAACTCCGTCCCTCCCTCTTTTGTCTCTTTTTTTGTCTTTTATATTTTTTCCTACCTCCTTTCGAAGAGTTGGGTTGCTTTTCTGGGTGCCTGATGTCCTCTGCCGGCATTCAGAAGTTGTTTTGTGGAATTTACTCAATGTTTAAATGCTCTTTTGATGAATTTGTTGGGGAGAAAGTGTTCTCCCCATCCTACTCCTCCGCCATCCTGGCTCCTCCTGACTTAATGACTTTTTAGCTCTTCCCAAGTAATGTTACATTTTTAAATCACAAACCTGGTTTCAGTTTGCAAATTTTAATGTCCAGTCTGAGAAAGTCAAAATACCAAACTTGATTTAATGGCTTCTGTGCCCTGGTGGATCACAGAGGGAAAGGGAGCCCAGTCCTTCTACATGTGTGTCACACTTGATATTTGTCCTTTTCTCCCAGTTCTCCAAATGCATTTACTGATCCCTGAATGAAGATTAGGGGAAAGGGATACAGTCTCACATAGGGGTTCAATTTTCTTCCAATATTGAATGCAACTAGATAGAAGAATCTAATTTTCTCCATTTGTGCAAATTTAAAATATTTATCATTAGATATCTCATATTTTTGCAACTATTGAACATGGTTCTATTTTAAAATTCCATTTTCTGTTTCTTGTACACTATTTGTGCTCTATAATATATAACACCAGTCAATAAATAATATGATAGCTTCGGTCAAGAAATATCTGCTCATGACAACATAAAACCATAAATAATTTTAATCACTGTATATGAATTTATGTGTATGTGTTAAAATTTATTATAAGAATTAATATATTCCCAATTTCTCTTATAAATATTACTTTATATCATTGAATATTCAGATGTTCACATTTGTGTGGTAATATCCATAGAATAAAACTCCCAAATTGGAATTGTTTAATCAAAATATATTACGTTCTAAATTATTTTACTTATCACTAAATTAACCTGAATGAATTGACCACCAATTTGCATTTCAGAAAGGTAATACTTCTGTTCCATTTACAGTGGCTTTTTCCCTCCACATTTACACTTAGTTTATAAAATTTTTGAATCTTTGCCTATTCGACATGAAGAAATGCACTTGATCAGATGAGATCAGATCAGTCGCTCAGTCGTGTCTGACTCTTTGTGACCCCATGAATCGCAGCACGCCAGGCCTCTCTGTCCATCACCAACTCCCGGAGTTCACTCAAACTCACGTCCATCGAGTCTGTGATGCCATCCAGCCATCTCATCCTCTGGCGTCCCCTTCTCTTCCTACCCCCAATCCCTCCCAGCATCAGAGTCTTTTCCAATGAGTCAACTCTTCGCATGAGGTGGCCAAAGTACTGGAGTTTCAGCTTTAGCATCATTTCTTCCAAAGAAATCCCAGGGCTGATCTCCTTCAGAATGGACTGGTTGGATCTCCTTGCAGTCCAAGGGACTCTCAAGACTCTTCTCCAGCACCACAGTTCAAAAGCATCAATTCTTTGGCGCTCAGCCTTCTTTACAGTCCAATTTGCACATTCATACATGACCACAGGAAAATAGGAGAAGATAAAAGATGTCTTGTTTTCTAGCTTTTCATTCATCTGTGCTTGCTAAGTCACTTCAGTTGTGTCTGACTCTTTGCAACCCTGTGGTCTGTAGCCCGCCAGGCTTCTCTTTCCATGGGATTCTCCAGGCAAGAAGACTGGAGTGGGTTTCCATTTCTTTCTCCAGGGGATCTTCCCAACCCAGGGATTGAACCTGTATCTCTTACATTTCCTGCATTGGCAGGCAGGTTCTTCCACTAGCACCACCTAGGAAGCCCTCATTCATTTACTAGGCATATATAAATATAACATTTTGCATTGCCTGTTTATGTCTTTTCACTATTATTTTCACTGGAATTTTTCCTTATTAATTTGTAAAATATAGTTGCATACCAAGTGTTTTAGTCTTACTCCTGGAATATACATTGTAATTTTCTTCTCAGTTGGTCATATCTTTTTACAAATATGCTTGAATGTTGCTCTTTTTCACATAAATAGTTTTATTTAGAAGTGGGTAAACATCATAGTTCCTTTTATATCATGGCTTTGGGGACTACCAGGCATAAACACATCAACTATATTTTTATTTGTTATTTTGACTATGTATGTTACAAGAAAAGATTGATGGGTGAAAAAATAATCCATAAACATATTTGACACTGGTTCTAGTGCATAAAAATAAAATAACCCTCAGTGTGAAGTTCAGGGTGATTCGAGAAAAATTGAACACTTTCAGGAATTTGTTAATTACTAGATTTTAGTTGTACATAGACAAAATAAATTGGAAAGGAAATTATTAGAGTTATTCCTATAATTTTCCAATGAGAAACATATTGCATTACCTTTGATCTGCCTTTTATTTACATCTAAAGCTCAGTCATGTTTACTCCCAAAGCCTTGATAACAGAAGGCTGAGAAAGTCAATCATTTGCTTATTAAAAACATTCTTATTGAATTGCACTCATCAGCATCACACAGTCAAGGCAAGCAAACCAATCCTTATGAGGTTTCCAACCTGCTTATCACCCAGATCTGAACCAGATTGATTGATGGCTTGGGTACCACATCTTTAGAGGCAGGGACCATATGAATCCTCAGGCCAATTACTTTAAGTATCAGTGCTCTGCTCCTGAGTAAGACTTCCGTGTGAGAGCCAAGGAATTGATACTACAATCATTCCCTTATGAGTCAGAACCTGAGCAGGAAGATAAGAGTCATACTCAGGCAGCATAGGGCCAGACTTCTACAGAGTGATGTATCCTATGTCTGCATAGGACACATATGTCTGCATGCTCCAGGCCTTATGCTGATGGACATATGAGAAAACTATTTGGAAACTCTAAAGTCCTATGCAAATGTTGGCTTCATGCTTGAAAAGAATATCTATTGATTGCCACAGCATGCATCTAAGAAGGTAATTAAGGAAAATGTTGTTGCTGATAACTATGATGATAGCTTCTGGTGTATATGAAATATGGAAGGCTAAGTTCTATGAGCTTTACATATTTTATCTTATTTGATTCTCCTAAGAAACTCATGAAGTAGAAGTTATTTAAAATCACTATATTGATAAGGAAACAAAGGCAGAGAAGCTAAACAATTTGCCCTAAGTTATTATATCTAAATAGTAAGTGTTGGAGCTAGAATTCATGCTCAGGCAGTCTGGTTCCAGAGACATAAACCTAACTTCTGAGTAATTTTTCCAACATCGAGTTGACTTTAAGTGGTAAATCTATTTTGAAATGTGAGCTCCACAAAACACACACCGAATACACACACTACACTTAGAAAACAAGTGCAGACATAGACACACAGGTGTACACAGGTACATTCACTCCCAATGGCAAAGTGAAAACCTTGGAGACATCAGCATTTTTCTGTGCAAATGAGAAGGTCTAGAGCTAATGAATTACGGTCACAGGAGGAAAAACAGAAAAGTTTGGAGGACCAAGCTCCAAGAAAGAGACTGAAAGGCAGGTACCATGAAGGATAATAAGGTGGCAGATGATGGGAGGAATTCAATCCTATTTCTCTTGACCATATTTTTAGCTGGGAGAAACTTTTCTGAGCCCCATTGATGAGAGAGGCAGGAAGGAGCTACAGTCATCACTTGTCACAGGAGCCATGTGGCTGGCAGGAGGCGGTCCTCTCATGCCCATGCCATGTCTCACACCTGAGGGAAGAGCCCAAGACCAGGATAAAAGGCCTTAGGGATAGAGCACCTCCATCCACTTCTCTCCTGAGGTGTTGACAGACCCTGTGCTGCTTGGACAGTGGTAAGTGCCCACTGGGAGCTGAGCAGGACCTTCCACAGAGGATGCTTAGACTAGAGAGGAGGGCAGGGAGCAGGGCCCTGGGGATGGCAAGGATGAGGATGGATGTAGAGAGGGAGCAAAAAGCTAGAAACCTGATGAAGGATGATCTGTGAGGGAGGAGGTGGCATTTGTTGTCTATGCTCTGAGCTCTAAGTTAGTTCTGTATCTTTTTGAGTTTCTCAGGTTTCAGATAAGTCAATACTTTCATAAGGAAGCTATTACCTTGGAGAAGCCAGCTGTGTTTCTGCTCCAAAGCCTCTACTAGGGTCAGAGTGATTTTTCAAACAATGGAGACCAAGGCAGCATATTTGGGGTTAGATAAAAATGGAGATCTAAGGGCCTCATCCTCACCAAGTGTCACTTACTTGGTCAGGAGCGCTGCCTGGCATCTGTACCAGAAGCTCCTGAGTTGAATAGTGATTAACAAGTTGAAATTCACCTGCTAAGACATAAAAAATGGAAGAGGTTGTGTCTTGTAAAGGGTGCATAACCAAGCCTAGTTTCACTAGACCAGAAAACCTAGTTTCACATCCAACTAGCCTTGATTAGGTTTGGGGCTCACTTCTCTCTAAAATGATCTAGTAACTCCATTTGATATGTATATTTAGAGATACACATATATGCTTGCATATATAGATAGGTGTATATATATATACATGTATATATGTGTGTGTGTGTGTGTGTGTGAACAAGCATGCGTGCTATGTGTGCTAAGTCACGTTAGTCATGTCTGACTCTTTGCGACCCTATAGACTTGAGCCCACCAGTCTCCTCTGTCCATGGGATTTTCCAGGCAAGAATACTAGAGTGGTTTACCATTTCCCCTTCCAAGGCATCTTCCCTGCCCAGGGATCAAACCTGCTTCTCTTAATGTCTCCTGAATTGGTCGGGGGGTTCTTTACCACTAGGGCCACCTGAGAAGCCAAACATATACATAGATAAATACAGATATAGATAGATAATATATAAACAGAATTGCAAAGGACCGACATATGGACTGCTTATCCCAAATACATATGCATAATTATGAAATTACATGTAATATATGATACGATATAACATGTGTCTCTGGAAAGCTATCTGGGAAGTTACTCCAGAAGGGAATCTCTATACTTCCTTAGCACAGAGCACTGCTGCTCTAAACAGTTTCTTAGACTGGACATTATCAGAATTCTAAGTGGCGTAGAGTGAGCTTAAGTCAGACTTTGTGAAGGTGAATTTTGCCTTCTCTTAAGAAAGGACCTTGACTTTGGGCAAGTTTGTCAATTTAGTTAGTTGACTTCTATGTCTTGCTTTGTTGAAAGAAGACAACCAATGTCTGTTTTATGAAAAGCTCCCAAATCTCAAATGAGATAGTGAAAGCACTTGAGAAACTATATTTTAGAGATAATTTCCCCACGAGTTACTTGACCAGGCTATTAGAGTGTGGGGGAAAGACAAGACGGTGATAGTTCATAAAGGAGGTCTCTGTGTGCTGGTCTCATCTGCCATCTGTCTCTCCCTCAGCTCCTGAACCCACCCACCAAGATGTCCTGCCAGCAGAACCAGCAGCAGTGCCAGCCTCCTCCCAAGTGTGTCCCCAAGTGCCCCACCCCTAAATGCCCCCCAAAGTGCCCCCCAGTCTCCTCCTGCTGCAGCCCCAGCTCCGGGGGTTGCTGTGGCCCCAGCTCCGGGGACTGCTGCAGCTCTGGGTGTGGGGGCTGCTGCCTGAGCCACCACAGGCGCCGCAGGTCCCACCACTGCAGACCCCACAGGTCTGACTGCTGCAGCCAGCCCTCGGGGGGCTCCGGGTGCTGCGGAGGGGGCAGTGGTCAGTCCTATGGAGGCAGCTGCTGCTGAAGATGTCCCTGAGTCTACAAGATCCAACCTGGGACAACACACTGCTGAGGACACCATCTTTTTCCTCCTTCGTTGATTGCAGGGCCTGAGAGGTCCTGTAGAAGACTCTGAACTTGCAAAGACAATGAGCCCTCCCTGGGGCTCAGAAACTCAAATTTTCTTCTGAATCCCCTTCCATGGCCTTGGATTCTATGTCTACCCTCACCTCAGTAGGAAAACTTCCCTAAGTTACTCCTCGTGGTATTTTCTTAAAGGGTGCTCTCTGACTGATGTAAAACAATAAAATGCATCTTCTCAGCATCTTGATCTTAAGTTGCCCTTGTTCTCCTCCACCCTGTCCTTGCCCGCCGGTGGTCTTGAACCCCATGTGCCAGAGAGGCACTCTCATGTGAAAGAGACACATGCTCCTAACTCTTGTTTTTTCTTATGTCATCAGGGTCTTGTAGCATTGTTGATGGACCGAATTTCAAGTGCTTTTTTTGTAAACATAATTTCCTGGGTTCTTGGCCACCTTTCGGGCCCTAACCCAGCCATTTCATGTTCCTCCATGTTCCTCTTCTCCTGTGTATTCATTCTGCTACTCTTGACCCACCTCACTAAAGCATCCTTCCCCCACACATGCACATACTTGCATCAAAGAAAAAGAGGAGAAAAGATAAATGAATGAAGAAAAGAAAAGAGACAAATTCAACACATTTTGAAAACCCATGGTTTTTATCCACCCCTACTTCAATCAGTTTGGTTCCAGGCATATGCTTGCTGCATGCTCAGTCGCTTCAGTCACATCCACCTCTTTGTGACTCCATGGGCTGCAATCTGCCAGGTTCCTCTGTCCATGGAATTCTTCCCAATTCAGGGATTGAATCTGGGTCTCCTGCATTGCAGGCAGATTCTTTACCATCTGCGCCTGCTTTTATACTAATCTCTCTGCAAATCCTGCTTCTTTCTTCCTCCTTCAACTTCATTAAATTCTCTACACCTTTTTCCAAACATGCTCTCTATGTGCCATTTATGAACTTGTCAGTCTACTTCTGAAAATCAGCAGATTTCTACAAAAGAATGCACACTCTTCTTAAGTACTGTGTTTAAAGCATGACAGATAATGTTTCCAACTTAATTTCTAAAGTTCACCATTCATACTGCCTCATGGAACCTTGTGTTCCTGCCATACTGAACAACTCACCCTTACCAGATATAACTTAAACGTGTACATGTTCATGCCTATTAATCCAGGAAGCAGTAGAGGCTACTACCTTTAGTTCAGTGACCAGAATGTTTTAGTTTTCAATAAAGAGCAATTTCTACTGTTATTGTATAAGTGCTTCCACTGCTACTACTGTTACTACTACTACCATAACTAGGACTACTACTGTTACTGGCAGCATTACCTGCTCTTTCCTCTATCTGAAGTACTCTTCAATTTCTTTTCCAGCATCTGGACCCTTTTGGAGTTCTGTCCCTCCTTAAAGGCCCACCCAAAATATCATCTTTCTAGGAAGATTCATCTAGGCATGTAAGAGTTTCCTCAAGCAGGTGTGATATTAAACAATCTATCTCTATGCTCCTATTAAGCAAGCTGAGATTATAGAATATAATATAATTTTTATTATATACTACTGTCCTTAAAATTTTACTCAATGAGGTGGTCTTCTGGTGCCAGATGTAGACTTGGGAAGATTTAGTGAGTTTACACCTCTTCCCAAGTAATATCATTTTCAAATCACAAACCTGGTTTCAGTTTGGAAATTAGAATGTCCAGTCTAAGAGGGTCAAAATACCAAACTTGATTTAATGGCTTCTGTATGCTGGCAGATCACAGAGGGAAAGGGAGCCCAGTCCTTCTACACGTGTGTCACACTTGATATTTGTCCTTTTCTCCCAGTTCTCCAAATGCATTGACTGATCCCTGAATGAAGATTAGGGGAAAGGGATACAGTCTCACATAGGGGTTCAATTTTCTTCCAATATTGAATGCAACTAGATAGAAGAATCTAATTTTCCCCATTTGTGCAAATTTAAAATATTTATCATTAGATATCTCATATTTTTGCTGCTATTAAACATGCTTCTATTTTTAAATTCCATTTTCAGATTCTTGTACATTATTTGAGCTTTATAATATATAGCACCAGTCAATAAATAGTATGACAGCTTCAGTCAAAAAATATCTGTTCATGCCTAAACATAGAACCATATATTTTTAAATCACTGTTTATGTATTTACATGTATGTGTCAAAATTTATTACAGATATTAATATATTCCCAATTTCTCTTATAAATATCAGTTTATATCATTGAATATTCAGATGTTCACATTTGTGAGGTAATATCCATAGAATAAAACTCCCAAATTGGAATTGTTGAATCAAAATATATGTACATTCTAAATTATTTTACTTATAAACAAATTAATCTGATTGAACGGACCACCAATTTGCCTTTCAGAAAGGTAATACTTATGTTCCATTTACAGTGGCTTTTTCCCTCTACATTTACACTTAGTTTATAAAAGTTTTGAATCTTTGCCAATTTGACATGAAGAAATGCACTTGATAGGAGAAGATAAAAGATGTCTTTTTTTCTAGATTTTCGTTCATCTGTGCATGCTAAGTCACTTCATTTGTGTCTGAGTCTTTGCAACCCTGTGGTCGGTAGCCCACCAGGCTTCTTTTTCCATGGGATTCTCCAGGAAAGAAGACTGGAGTGGGTTTCTATTTCCTTCTCCAGGGGGATCTTCTCAACCCAGGGACTGAACCTGTATCTCTTACATCTCCTGCGTTGTCAAGCAGGTTCTTCCACTAGCACCACCTGGGAAGCCCTCATTCATTTACTAGTAACGTATAAATCTAACATTTTGTATTGCCTGTTTATCTCTTTACACTAATATTTTCACTGGAATTTTTTCCTTATTAATTTGTAAAATATAGTTGCATACCAACTGTTTTAGTCTTATTCCTGGAATATATATTGTAATTTTCTTCTCAGTTGGTCATATATTTTTCAAATTTGCTTAAATGTTGCTCTTTTTCACATAAATAGTTTTCTATAGAAGTGGTTAAACATCATAGTTCCTTTTATATCATGGCTTTGGGGACTACCACGCATAAAAAAACCATCAACTATATTTTTCTTTATTATTTTGACTATGTATGTTACAAGAAAAGATTGTTGGGTGGAAAAATAATCCATACACATTCTTGACACTGGTTCTAGTGCATAAAAGTATAATAAACCTCAGTTTGAATTTCAGGGTGGTTCTAGAAATTGAACACTTTCAAGAATTTGTTAATTACTAGATTATAGTTGTACGTAGTCAAAATAAATTGGAAAGGAAGTTATTAGAGTTATTTCTGTAATTTTTCAACATGAAATATATTGCATTACTTTTGATCTGCCTTTTATTTGCATCTAAAGCTCAGTCATGTTTACTCCCAAGCCCTTGATAACAGAAGCCTGAGAAAGTCCATGATTTGCTTTATAAAACATTCTTATTGAATTGCACTCCATCAGCATCATACAGTCAAGGCAAGCAAACCAATCCTTATGAGGTTTCAAGCCTGCTTATCACCCAGATCTAAACCAGATTGATTGATGGCTTCTACCACATCTTTAGAGGCAGGGACCATACGAATCCTCAGGCCAATTACTTTAAGTATCAGTGCTCTGCTCCTGAGTAAGACTTCTGTGTGAGAGCCAAGGAATTGATACTACAATCATTCCCTTATGAGTCACAACCTGAGCAGGAAGATAAGAGTCATACTAAGGCAGCATAGGGCCAGAGTTTTACAGAGTGATGTAACCTATGTCTGCATAGGATACATATGTCTGCATGCTCCAGGCCTTATGCTGATGGACATATGAGAAAACTATTTGGAAATTCTAAAGTCCTATGCAAATGTTGGCTTCATACTTGAAAAGAGTATCTATTGACTGCCACAGCGTGCATCTAAGAAGGTAATTAAGGAAAATGATGTTGCTGATAACTATGATGATAGCTTTTGGTGTGTATGAAATACGTACGGCAAAGTTCTGTGAGCTTGACTTATGCTATCTTGATTCTCCTAAGAAACTCATGAAGTAGAAGTTATTTAAAATCACTATATTGATAAGGAAGCAAAGGCAGAAAAGCTAAACAATTTGCCCTAAGCTATTATATCTAAGTCACTTCAGTCGTGTCTAACTCTGTGCGACACCATAGATGGCAGCCCACCAGGCTCCTCTGTCCCTGGGATTCTCCAGGCAAGAACACTGGCTTGGGTTGCCATTTCCTTCTCCAATGCTTCTCTTTTTTAAGCATGAAAGTGAAAAGTGTATAGTAAGTGGTGGAGCTAGAATTCATGCTGAGGAAGTCTGGTTCCAGAGACATAAACCTAACTTCTGAGTAATTTTTCCAAGGTCGAGGTGATTTTAAGACATAAATCTATTTTGGAATGTGAGCTCCACAAAACATACCCCAAACACACACACCGCACTTAGAAAACAAGTGCAGACATAGACACACAGGTATACACAGGTACATTCACTCCCAACGGCAAAGTGAAAACCTTGGAGACATCAGCATTTTTCTGAGCAAATGAGAAGGTCTGGAGCTAATGAATTACGGTCAAAGGAGGAAAAACAGGAAGGTTTGGAGGACCAAGCCCCAAGAAAGAGACTGAAAGGCAGGTACCACTAAGGATAATAAGGTGGCAGATGATGGGAGGAATTCAAACCCATTTCTATTGACCATATTTTTAGCTGGAAGCAACTTTTCTGAGCCCCATTGATGAGAGAGGCAGGAGGAGCTACCAGTCATTACTTGTCACAGGAGCCATGTGGCTGGCAGGAGGCGGTCCTCTCATGCCCAGGTCATGTCTCACACATGAGGGAAGAGCCCAAGACCAGGATAAAAGGCCTTAGGGATAGAGCACCTCCATCCAATTCTCTCCTGAGGTGTTGACAGACCCTGTGCTGGTTGGACACTGGTAAGTGCCCACTGGGAGCCAGAGTAGGGCTTCCACAGAGGGTGCTCAGACCAGGGGGAGGGCGGGGGGCAGGGCCTTGGGGATGGCAAGGATGAGGGTGCATCCCGAGAGGCAGCAAAAATCTAGAAACCTGATGAAGGATGAGCTGTGAGGCAGGAGGTGACCTTTGTGTGTCTGCTCTGAGCTCTAAGTTTGTTCTGTATCTTTGTGAGTTTCTCAGGTTTTAGATAAGTCAATACTTTCATAAGGAAGCTCTTACCTTGGAGAAGCCAGCTGTGTTTCTGCTCCAAATCCTCTATTAGGGTCAGAGTGATTTTCAAACAATGGAGACCAGGGGAAGCGTATTTGAGGTTAGCTAAAAACAGAGATCCAAGGGCCTCACCCTCACCAAGTGTCACTTACTTGGTCAGGAGTGCTGCCTGGCATCCGTACTAGAAGCTTCTGAGTTGAATAATGATTAACAAGTTGAAATTCATCTGCTAAGACGTAAACACTGGAAGAGGTTGTGTGTTGTAAAGGGTGCATAACCAAGCCTAGTTTCACTAGACCAGAAAACCTGGTTTCACATCCAACTTACCTTGATTAAGTTTGGGGCTCATTTCTCTCTAAGATAATTTAGTAACTGCATTTTATATATGTATATATAGAGATATACATATATGCTTGCATTATAGGTAGGTGCATATATATATATATTTATACATGTGTATATATGTGTGTGTGTGTGTGTGTGTGTACAAGCATGTGTGCTATGTGTGCTAAGTCACTTTATGTCTGACTCTGTGACCCTATAGACTTGAGCCCACCAGGCTCCTCTGTCCATGGCATTTTCCAGGCAAGAATACTGGAGTGGTTTACCATTTCCTCTTCCAAGGGATCTTCCCTGCCCAGGGATCAAAGCTGCTTCTCTTAATGTCTCCTGAATCGGTCGGGGGGTTCTTTACCATGAGGGTCACCTGAGCAGCCAAGCATATACATAGATAAATACAGATATAGTTAGATAATATATAAACAGAATTGGAAAGGGTCAACATATGGACTGGTTAACCCAAATACATATGCATAATTATGAAATTACATATGATATATGATCCGATAATAACATGTGTCTCCGGAAAGCTATCTGGGAAGTTCCTCCAGAAGGGAATCTCTATTCTTCCTTAGAACAGACCACTGCTGCTCTAAACAGTTTCTTAGACTGGACATTATCAGAATTCTAAGTGGTGTAGAGTGAGCTTAAGTCAGACTTTGTGAAGGTGAATTTTGCCTTCTCCTAAGAAAGGACCTTGACTTTGGGCAAGTTTGTCAATTTAGTTAGTTGACTTCTATGTCTTGTCCATCAGCAGATGAATGGATAAGAAAGCTATGGTACATATACACAATGGAGTATTACTCAGCCATTAAAAAGAATACATTTGAATCCGTTCTAATGAGGTGGATGAAACTGGAGCCTATTATACAGAGTGAAGTAAGCCAGAAAGAAAAACACCAATACAGTATACTAATGCATATATATATAATTTAGAAAGATGGTAACAATAACCCTGTGTACGAGACAGCAAAAGAGACACTGATGTATAGAACAGTCTTATGGACTCTGTGAGAGAGGGAGAGGGTGGGAAGATTTGGGAGAATGGCATTGAAACATGTAAAATATCATGTATGAAAAGAGTTTCCAGTCCAGGTTTGATGCACGATACTGGATGCTTGGGGCTGATGCACTGGGACGACCCAGAGGGATGGAATGGGGAGGGAGGAGGGAGGAGGGTTCGGGATGGGGAACACATGTATACCTGTTTCGGATTCATTTTGATATTTGGCAAAACTAATACAATTATGTAAAGTTTAAAAATAAAATAAAATTAAAAAAAAAAAAAGAAAGAAGACAACCTATGTCTGTTTTATGAAAAGCTCCCAAATTTCAAAGGAGATAGTAAAAACACTTGAAAAACTATATTTTAGAGATAATTCCTCCACGAGATACTTCACCAGGCTTTTAAAATGTGGGGGAAAGACAAGACAGTGGAAGTCCATAAAGGAGGTTTCTGTGTGCTGGTCTGACCTGCTGTCTGTCTCTTCCTCAGCTCCTGAACCTGCCCACCAAGATGTCCTGCCAGCAGAACCAGCAGCAGTGCCAGCCTCCTCCCAAGTGCGTCCCCAAATGCCCCACCCCTAAATGCCCTCCAAAGTGCCCCCCAGTCTCCCCCTGCTGCGGTGTCAGCTCCGGGGGCTGCTGCGGCCCCAGCTCCGGGGGCTGCTGCAGCTCTGGGTGTGGGGGCTGCTGCCTGAGCCACCACAGGCGCCGCAGGTCCCACCACTGCAGACCCCACAGGTCTGACTGCTGCAGCCAGCCCTCGGGGGGCTCCGGGTGCTGCGGAGGGGGCAGTGGTCAGTCCTATGGAGGCGGCTGCTGCTGAAGATGTCCCTGAGTCTACAGGATCCAACCTGGGGACAGCACACTGCTGAAGACACCATCTTTATCCTCCTTCATTGGCTGCCGGGCCTGAGAGCTCCTGTAGAAGACTCTGAACTTGCAAAGACAATGAGCCCTCCCTGGGGCTCAGAAACTCAAATTTTCTTCTGAATCCCCTTCCATGGCCTTGGATTCTATGTCTACCCTCACTTCCCTAGGAAAACTTCCCTAAGTTACTCCTCGTGGTATTTTCTTAAAGGGTGCTCTCTGACTGATGTCAAACAATAAAATGGATCTGCTCAGCATCTTGGTCTTGAGTTGCCTTTATTCCCCTCCATTCTGTCCTTGCCCGTCGGTGGTCTTGAACCCCATGCGCCAGAGAGGCACTCTGATGCAAAGGAGACAAATGCTCCTAACTCTTGTTTTTTCTTATATCATCAGGGCCCTGAAGCATCACTGATGGACTGAGTTTCCAGTGCTTTTTTTTTTTTTTTTAACTTTCTGGTTCTTTTTTTTTTTTTTTTAATTTTATTTTATTTTTAAACTTTACATAATTGTATTAGTTTTGCCAAACATCAAAATGATGCTTTTTTTGTAAACATAATTTCCTTGGTTCTTGGCCACCTTTGGGGCCCTAACCCAGCCGTTTCATGTTCCTCCATGTTCCTCTTCTCCTGTGTCCTCGTGCTGCTACTCTTGACCCACCCCACCAAAGCATCCTTCCCCCACACATGCATATACTTGCATCAAAGAAGAAGAGAAGAAAAGATAAATGAATGAAGAAAAGAAAAGAGACAAACTCAACACATTTTGAAAACCCATGGTTTTTATCCACCCCTTCTTCAATCAGTTCGGTTCCAGGCGAGTGCATGCCGCATTCTCAGTCACTTCGGTCACGTCCACCTCTTTGTGACTCCATGGGCTGCAGTCTGCCAGATTCCTCTGTCCATGGAATTCTTCCCATTTCAGGGATTGAACCCGGGTCTCCTGCATTGCAGGCAGATTCTTTAGCATCTGCGCCTGCTTTTATACTAACCTCTCTGCAAATCCTGCTTCCTTCTTCCTCCTTCAGCTTCATTAAATTCTCTATACCTTTTTTCCAAACATGCTCTCTATGTGGCGTTTATGAACTTGGCAGTCTACTTCTGAAAAACAGTGGCTTTCTACAGAATAATGCACACTCTTCTTAAGTACTGTGTTTAAAGCATGACAGAAAAGATTTCCAACTTAATTTCTAAGGCTCACCATTCATACTGCCTCATGGAACCTTGTGTTCCCGCCATACTGAACAACTCACCCTTATCAGATACAACTTAAACATGTACATCTTGATGCCTATAAATCTGGGAAGCAGTAGAGGCTACTACCTTTAGTTCAGTGTCCAGAATGTTTTAGTTCTCAATGAAACTAAATGAAGAGTAGTTTCTGCTGTTGTTTTATAAGTACTTCCACTGCACTGTTACTACTACCATTACTGTTACAACTACTGTTACTGGCAGCATTAGCTGCTCTTTCCTCTACCTGAAGTACTCTTTAGTTTCTTTCCCACCATCTGGACTCTTTTGGAGTTCTGTCCCTCCTTAAAGGTCCACCCAAAATATCATCCTTCTAGGAAGTCATCTAAGAGTTTCCTCAAGCAGGTGTGATATTAAACAATCTATCTCTATGCTCCCATTAAGCAAGCTGAGATTATAGAATATAATATACATTTTATTATATACTGCTGTCCTTAAAAGTTTACTCGATGAGATGGTCTTCTGATGCCAGATGAAGATTTGGGAAGACTTGATGTCTTTTTAGCTCTTCCCAAGTAATGTCATTTTTAAATCACAAACCTGGTTTCAGTTTAGAAATTAGAATGTCCAGTCTGAGAAAGTCAAAATACCAAACTTGATTTAATGGCTTCTTTGAGCTGGTGGATCACAGAGGGAAAGGGAGCCCAGTCCTTCTACATGTGTGTCACACTTAATATTTGTCCCTTTCTCCCAGTTCTCCAAATGCATTTACTGAATGAATATTGGGGAAAGGGATACAGTCTCACATAGGGGTTCAACTTTCTTCCAATATTGAATGCAACTAGATAGAAGAATCTAATTTTCTCCATATGTGCAATTTGAAATATTTATTATTAGATATCTCATAGTTTTGCTGCTATTAAACATGCTTCTATTTTTAAATTCCATTTTCTGATTCTTGTACAGTATTTGTGCTTTAAAATAAACAGCACCAGTAAATAAATACTATGACAGCTTCAGTCAACAAATATCTGTTCATGCCTAAACATAGAACCATAAATAATTTTAATCACTGTTTATGTATTTACATGTATGTGTCAAAATTTGTTACAGGTATTAATATAGTCCCAATTTCTCTTATAAATGTCACTTTATATCGTTGAATATTCAGATTTTCACATTTGTGTGGTAATAGCCATAGAATAAAACTCCCAAATTGGAATTGTTGAATCAAAATATATGTACATTCTAAATTATTTTACTTATCAATAAATTAATGAATGAATTGACCACCAATTTGCCTTTCAGAAAGGTAATACTTATGTTCCATATACAGTGGCTTTTCCCTCCACATTTACACTTAATAAAATTTTTAAATCTTTGCCTATTTGACATGAAGAAATGCACTTGATAGGAGAAGATAAAAGATGTCTTTTTTTCTAGCTTTTCATTCATCTGTGCATGCTAAGTCACTTCAGTTGTGTCTGACTCTTTGCAACCCTGTGGTCTGTAGCCCGCGAGGATTCTCTTTCTATGGGATTCTCCAGGTAATAAGACTGGAGTGGGTTTCCGTTCCTTCTCCAGGGGGATCTTCCCAACCCAGGGATTGAACCTGTATCTCTTATAACTCCTGCATATTGGCAGGCAAGTTCTCCCACTAGCACCGCCTGGGAAGCCCTCATTCATTTACTAGGCATATATTAATCTAACATTTTGTATTGCCTGCTTATCTCTTTTCACTATTATTTTCAGTGGATTTTTTTTCCTTATTAATTTGTAAAATATAGTTGCATACCAACTGTTTTAGTCTTATTCCTGGAATATATATTGTAATTTTCTTCTCAGTTGGTCATATATTTTTCAAATTTGCTTAAATGTTGCTCTTTTTCACATAAATAGTTTTATTTATAAGTGGGGAAGATCATGGCATATGGTCCAATCACTTCATGGGAAATAGATGGGGAAACAGTGGAAACAGTGTCAGACTTTATTTATGGGGGCTCCAAAAACACTGCAGATGGTAACTGCAGCCATGAAATTAAAAGACGCTTACTCCTTGGAAGGACAGTTATGTCCAACCTAGACAGCATATTCAAAAGCAGAGATATTACTTTGACAACAAAGGTCCGTCTAGTCAAGGCTATGGTTTTTCCTGTGGTCATGTATGGATGTGAGAGTTGGACTGTGAAGAAAGCTGAGCGCCGAAGAATTGATGCTTTTGAACTGTGGTGTTGGAGAAGACTCTTGAGAGTCCCTTGGACTGAAAGGATATCCAACCAGTCCATTCTGAAGGAGATCAGCCCTGGGATTTCTTTGGAAGGAATGATGCTAAAGCAGAAACTCCAGTACTTTGGCCTCCTCATGCAAAGAGTTGACTCATTGGAAAAGACTCTGATGCTGGGAGGGATAGGGGGCAGGAGGAGAAGGGGACAACATAGGATAAGATGGCTGGATGGCATCACTGACTGGATGGATGTGAGTATGAGTGAACTCCGGGAGATGGTGATGGACAGGGAGGCCTGGTGTGCTGGGATTCATGGGGTTGCAAAGAGTTGGACATGACTGAGTGACTGAACTGAACTTAACATAACTGAGACATCATAGTTCCTTTTATATCATGGCTTTGGGGACTACCGGGCATAAAACAACCATCAACCATATTTTTCTTTGTTATTTTCACTATGATTTAACTATTTATGTTACAAGAAAAGATTGTTGGGTGAAAAAAATAATCCATAAACATTCTTGACACTGGTCCTAGTGCATAAAAGTATAATAACCCTCAGTGTGAAGTTCAGGGAGGTTCTAGAAAAATTGAACACTTTCAAGAATTTGTTAATTACTAGATTGTAGTTATACCTAGTCAAAATAAATTGGAAAAGAGGTTATTAGAGTTATTTCTGTAATTTTCAATGTTAAACATATTGCATTACTTTTGATCTGTCTTTTATTTACATCTAAAGCTCAGTCGTGGTTACTCCCAAACCCTTGATAACAGAAGGCTGAGAAAGTCAATCATTTGCTTAATAAAAACATTCTTATCGAATTGCACTCCATCAGCATCACACAGTCAAGGCAAGCAAACCAATCCTTATGAGGTTTCAAACCTGCTTATCACCCAGATCTAAACCAGATTGATTGATGGCTTGGGTACCACATCTTTAGAGGCAGGGACCATACGAATCCTCAGGCCAATTACTTTAAGTATCAGTGCTCTGCTCCTGAGTAAGACTTCTGTGTGAGAGCCAAGGAATTGATACTACAATCATTCCCTTATGAGTCACAACCTGAGCAGGAAGATAAGAGTCATACTCAGGCAGTATAGGGCCAGACTTTTACAGAGTGATGTAACCTAAGTCTGCATAGGATACATATGTCTGCATGCTCCAGGTGATGGACATATGAGAAAACTATTTGGAAACTCTAAAGTCCTATGCAGATGTTGGCTTCATACATGACAAGAGTATCTATTGATTGCCACAGTATGCATCTAAGAAGGTAATTAAGGAAAATGATGTTGCTGATAACTATGATGATAGCTTTTGGTGTGTATGAAATATGCAAGGCTAAGTTCTATGAGCTTTACATATGTTATCTTATTAGATTCTCATAAGAAACTCATGAAGTAGAAACTATTTAAAATCACTATATTGAAACAAAGTCAGAGAAGCGAAACAATTTGCCCGAAGTTATTGTATCTAAATAGTAAGTGGTGGAGCTAGAATTCATGCTCAGGAAGTCTGGTTCCAGAGACATAAACCTAACTTCTGAGTAATTTTTCCAAGCTCGAGTTGACTTTAAGAGGTAAATCTATTTTGGAATGTGAGCTCCACAAAACATATACCAAACACACACACCATACCTACAAAACAAGTGCAGACATAGACACACAGGTGTACACAGGTACATTCACTCCCAACGCAAAGTGAAAACCTTGAAGACATCAGCATTTTTCTGAGCAAATGAGAAGGTCTGGAGCTAATGAATTATGGTCAAAGGAGGAAAAACAGGAAGGTTTGCAGGACCAAGCCCCAAGAAAGAGACTGAAAGGCAGATACCACTAAGGATAATAAGGTGGCAGATCATGGGAGGAATTCAGTCCCATTTCTATTGACCATATTTTTAGCTAGGAGCAACTTTTCTGAGCCCCACTGAGAGAGGCAGGAAGGAGCTACCAGTCATCACTTGTCACAGGAGCCATGTGGCTGGCAGGAGGCGGTCCTCTCATGCCCAGGCCATGTCTCACACGTGAGGGAAGAGCCCAAGACCAGGATAAAAGGCCTTAGGAATAGGGCATCTCCATCCACTTCTCTCCTGAGGTGCTGACAGACCCTGTGTTGCTTGGACACTGGTAAGTGCCCACTGGGGGCCGGAGCAGGGCCTTCCACCAGGGTGCTCAGACCAGCGGGGAGGGCAGGGGCAGGGCCTTGGGGATGGCAAGGATAAGGGTGCATCCCAAGAGGGAGCAAAAATCTAGAAACCTGATGAAGGATGAGCTGTGAGGCAGGAGGTGGCATTTGTGTGTCTGCTCTAAGTTAGTTCTGTATGTTTCTGAGTTTCTCAGGTTTTAGATAAGTCAATACTTTCATAAGGAAGCTATTACCTTGGAGAAGCCAGCTGTGTTTCTGCTCCAAAGCCTCTACTAGGGTCAGAGTGATTTTTCAAACAATGGAGACCAGGGGAAGCATATTTGGGGTTAGATAAAAACAGAGATCCAAGGGCCTCACCCCCACCAAGTGTTACTTACTTACTTGGTGAGGAGCACTGCCTGGTATCCGTATCAGAAGCTCCTGAGTTGAATAATGATAAACAAGTTGAAATTCACCTGCTAAGATGTAAAAAATGGAAGACACTGAGTGTTGTAAAGGGTGCCTAACCAAGCCTAGTTTCACTAGACCAGAAAACCTAGTTTCACATCTAACTTGCCTTGATTAGGTTTGGGGCTCACTTCCCTCTAAAATGATTTAGTAACTGCATTTTATATATGTATATACAGAGATATACATATATGCTTGCATATATAGGTAGGTGTGTATATAAATATATATATATATATATACACAAATATATATTTATATGTGTGTGTGTGTATGTGTGTGTACAAGCATGCATGCTGTGTGTGCTAAGTCACTTTTTGTCTGACTCTTTGCGACCCTATAGACTTGAGCCCACCAGGCTCCTCTGTCCATGGCATTTTCCAGGCAAGAATACTGGAGTGGTTTACCATTTCCTCTTCCAAGGCATCTTCTCTGCCCAGGGATCAAACCTGCTTCACTTAATGTCTCCTGAATCGGTCAGGGGGTTCTTTACCACTAGGGCCACCTGAGAAGCCAAGCATATACATAGATAAATACAGATATAGATAGATAATATATAAACAGAACTGCAAAGGGCCAACATATGGACTGGTTAACCCAAATACATATGCATAATTATGAAATTACATATGATATATGATCCGATAATAACATGTGTCTCTGGAAAGCTATCTGGGAAGTTCCTCCAGAAGGGAATCTCTATTCTTCCTTAGCAGAGAGCACTGCTGCTCTAAACAGTTTCTTAGACTGGACATTAGCAGAATTCTAAGTGGTGTAGAGTGAGCTTAAGTCAGACTTTGTGAAGGTGAATTTTGCCTTCTCCTAAGAAAGAACCTTGACTTTGGGCAAGTTTGTCAATTTAGTTAGTTGACTTCTATGTCTTGCTTTGTTGAAAGAAGACAACCTATGTCTGTTTTAAGAAAGGCTCCCAAATTTCAAAGGAGATAATGAAAACACTTGAAAAACTATATTTTAGAGATAATTTCTCCATGAGATACTTGACCAGGCTTTTAGAATATGGGGGAAAAACAAGATAGTGGAATTCCATAAAGGAGGTCTCTGTGTGCTGGTCTGACCCACTGTCTGTCTCTTCCTCAGCTCCTGAACCTGCCCACCAAGATGTCCTGCCAGCAGAACCAGCAGCAGTGCCAGCCTCCTCCCAAGTGCGTCCCCAAATGCCCCACCCCTAAATGCCCCCCAAAGTGCCCCCCAGTCTCCTCCTGCTGCGGTGCCAGCTCCGAGGGCTGCTGCGGCCCCAGCTCCGGGGACTGCTGCAGCTCTGGGTGTGGGGGCTGCTGCCTGAGCCACCACAGGCGCCGCAGGTCCCACCACTGCAGACCCCACAGGTCTGACTGCTGCAGCCAGCCCTCGGGGGGCTCCGGGTGCTGCGGAGGGGGCAGTGGTCAGTCCTATGGAGGCGGCTGCTGCTGAAGATGTCCCTGAGTCTACAGGATCCAACCTGGGGACAGCACACTGCTGAGGACATCATCTTTATCCTCCTTCATTGGCTGCCGGGCCTGAGAGGTCCTGTAGAAGACTCTGAACTTGCAAAAACAATGAGCCCTCCCTGGGGCTCAGAAACTCAAATTTTCTTCTGAATCCCCTTCCATGGCCTTGGATTCTATGTCTACCCTCACTTCCCTAGGAAAACTTCCCTAAGTTACTCCTCGTGGTATTTTCTTAAAGGGTGCTCTCTGACTGATGTAAAACAATAAAATGAATCTGCTCAGCATCTTGGTCTTGAGTTGCTCTTGTTCTCCTCCACCCTGTCCTCGCCCACTGGTGGTCTTGAACCCCATGTGCAAGAGAGGCACTCTGATGCAAAGGAGACAAATGCTCCTAACTCTTGTTTTTTCTTATGTCATCAGGGCCCTGAAGCATCATTGATGGACTGAGTTTCAAGTGCTTTTTTTGTAAACATAATTTCCTGGGTTCTTGGCCACCTTTGGGGCCCTGACCCAGCCGTTTCATGTTCTTCCATGTTCCTCTTCTCCTGTGTATTCGTTCTGCTATTCTTGAGCCACCCCACCAAAGCATTCTTCATGCAGATACTTGCATGGAAGAAAAAGAGAAGAAAAGATAAACAAATGAAGAAAAGAAAAGAGACAAATTCAACACATTTTGAAAACCCATGGTTTTTATCCACCCCTTCTTCAATCAGTTTGGTTCCAGGTGTGTGCATGCTGCATGCTCAGTCACTTCACTCACGTCTACCTCTTTGTGACTCCATGGGCTGCAGTCTGCCAAGTTCCTCTGTCCATGGAATTCTTCCCAATTCAGGGATTGAACCCGGGTCTCCTGCATTGCAGGCAGATTCTTTACCATCTGAGCCTGCTTTTATACTAACCTCTCTGCAAATCCTGCTTCTT
Organism: Bubalus bubalis; assembly: GCF_019923935.1. Classification (NCBI taxonomy): domain Eukaryota; kingdom Metazoa; phylum Chordata; class Mammalia; order Artiodactyla; family Bovidae; genus Bubalus; species Bubalus bubalis. The sequence continues at coordinate 17,981,396 of NC_059162.1, read as the reverse complement.
TCTTCCTCTTTCAGCTTCATTAAATTCTCTACACCTTTTTTTCCAAACATGCTCTCTATGTGGCGTTTATGAACTTGGCAGTCCACTTCTGAAAAACAGTGGCTTTCTACAGAATAATGCACACTCTTCTTAAGTACTGTGTTTAAAGCACGACAGAAAAGATTTCCAATCTAATTTCTAAGGTTCACCATTCATACTGCCTCATGGAACCTTGTGTTCCCGCCATACTGAACAACTCACCCTTATCAGATATAACTTAAACCTGTACATCTTGATGCCTGTTAATCTGGGAAGCATAGAGGTTACTATTTTTATTTCAGTGACCAGAATGTTTTAGTTCTCAATAACGAGTAGTTTCTACTGTTATTGTATAAGTGCTTCCACTGCTACTACTGTTACTACTACTGCCGTTACTATGACTACTACTGTTACTGGCAGCATTACCTGCTCTTTCCTCTACCTGAAGTACTCTTCAATTTCTTTTCCAGCATCTGGACCCTTTTGGAGTTCTGTCCCTCCTTAAAGGCCCACCCAAAATATCATCCTTCTAAGATGACTTCATCTAGTCATCTAAGTGTTTCCTCAAGCAGGTGTGATATTAAACAATCTATCTCTATGCTCCTATTAAGCAAGCTGAGATTATAGAATATAATACACTTTTTATTATATACTACTGCCCTTAAAATTTTACTCGAAGAGATGGTCTTCTGATGCCAGATGAAGACTTGGGATGACTTAGTGACTTTACACCTCTTCCCAAGGAATATCATTTTAAAATCACAAACCTGGTTTCAGTTTCGAAATTAGAATGTGCAGTCTAAGAGAGTCAAAATACCAAACTTGAATTAATGGCTTCTGTGTGCTGCAGATCACAGAAGGAAAGGGAGCCCGGTCCTTCTACACATGTGTCACACTTGATATTTGTCCTTTTCTCCCAGTTCTCCAAATGCATTTACTGATCCCTGAATGAAGATTAGGGGAAAGGGATACAGTCTCACATAGGGGTTCAATTTTCTTCCAATATTGAATGCAACTAGATAGAAGAATCTAATTTTCTCCATTTGTGCAAATTTGAAATATTTATCATTAGATAGCTCATATTTTTGCTGCTATTAAACATGCTTCTATTTTTAAATTCCACTTTCTGATTCTTGTACAATATTTGTGCTTCATAATATATAACACCAGTCAATAAATAATATGACAGCTTTGGTCAAGAAATATCTGCTCATGACAACATAAAACCATAAGTAATTTTAATCACTGTATATGTATTTATGTGTATGTGTCAAAATTTTTTTATAGGTATTAATATATTCCCAATTTCTCTTATAAATATCCCTTTATATCATTGAATATTCAGATGTTCAAATTTATGTGGTAATATCCATAGAATAAAACTCCCAAATTGGAATCATTTAATCAAAATATATGTACATTCTAAATTATTTTATTTATCAACAAATTAATCTGAATGAATTGACCACCAATTTGCATTTCAGAAAGGTAATACCTAGGTTCCATTTACAGTGGCTTTTCCCCTCCACATTTACACTTAGTTTATAAAATTTTTGAATCTTTGCCTATTCATCATGAAGAAATGCACTTGATAGGAGAAGATAAAAGATGTCTTTTTTTCTAGCTTTTCATTCATCTGTGCGTGCTAAGTCACTTCAGTTGTGTCTGACTCTTTGCAACCCTGTGGTCTGTAGCTCGCCAGGCTTCTCTTTCTATGGGATTCTCCAGGCAAGAAGACTGGAGTGGGTTGCCATTTCCTTCTGCAGGGAATCTTCCCAACCCAGGGATTGAACCTGGATCATTTACATCTCCTGCATTGGCAGGCGGGTTCTTCTACTAGCACCACCTGGGAAGCCCTCATTCATTTACTAGGCATATATAAATCTAACATTTTGTATTGCCTGTTTATCTCTTTACACTATTATTTTCACTGGAATTTTTTCCTTATTAATTTGTAAAATATAGTTGCATACCAACTGTTTTAGTCTTATTCCTGGAATATATAATGTAATTTTCTTCTCAGTTGATCATATACTTTAAAAATTTGCTTAAATGTTGCTCGTTTTTACATAAATAGTTTTATTTAGAAGTGGGGAAGATCATGGAATCTGGTCCCATCACTTCATGGGAAACAGATGGGGAAACAGTGGAAACAGTGTCAGACTTTATTTTTGGGGGCTCCAAAATCACTACAGATGGTGACTGCAGTCATGAAATTAAACGACACTTACTCCTTGGAAGGAAAGTTATGACCACCCTAGATAGCATATTCAAAAGCAGAGACATTACTTTGCCAACAAAGGTCTATCTAGTCAAGGCTATGGTTTTTCCCGTGGTCATGTATGCATGTGAGAGTTGGACTGTGGAGAAAGCTGAGCACCGAAGAATTGATGCTTTAGAACTGTGGTGTTGGAGAAGACTCTTGAGAGTACCTTGGACTGCGAGGAGATCCAACCAGTCCATTCTGAAGGAGATCAGCCCTGGGATTTCTTTGGAAGGAATGATGATAGAGCTGAAACTCCAATACTTTGGCCACCTCATGCGAAGAGTTGACTCATTGGAAAAGACTCTGATGATGGGAGGGATTGGGGGCAGGGGGAGAAGGGGATGACAGAGGACGAGATGGCTGGATGGCATCACTGACTCGATGGACGTGAGTCTGAGTCAACTCTGGGAGTTGGTGATGGACTCCAGGGAGGCCTGGCGTGCTGCAATTCATGGGGTCGCAAAGAGTCGGACAAGACTGAGCAAGTGAACTGAACTGGATGGAATTGAAACATCATAGTTCCTTTTACATCATGGCTTTGGGGACTACCAGGCATTAAAAAAAAACATCAATTATATTTTTCTTTGCTATTTTGACTATGCTTTAACTATGTATGTTTCAAAAAAAGATTGTTGGGTGAAAAATTAATCCATAAACATTCTTGACGCTGGTTCTAGGGCATAAAAGTAAAATAACCCTCAGTGTGAATTTCAGGGTGGTTCTAGAAAAATTGAGCACTTTCAGGAACTTGTTAATTACTACATTATAGTTGTACCTAGTCAAAATAAATTGGAAAAGAAGTGATTAGAGTTATTTCTGTAATTTTTCAACGTGAAACATACTGCATTACTTTTGATCTGCCTTTTATTTGCATCTAAAGCTCAGTCATGTTTAATCCCAATCCCATGATAACAGAAGGCTGAGAAAGTCAATCATTTGCTAAACATTCTTATTGAATTGAACTCCATCAGCATCACACAGTCACACAGTCAAGGCAAGCAAACCAATCCTTATGAGGTTTCAAACCTGCTTATCACCCAGATCTAAACCAGATTGATTGATGACTTGGGTACCACATCTTTAGAGGCAGGGACCATACAAATCCTCAGGCCAATTACTTTAGGTATCAGTGCGCTGCTCCTGAGTAAGACTTCTGTGTGAGAGCCAAGGAATTGATACTATAATAATTCCCTTATGAGTCAGAACCTGAGCAGGAAGATAAGAGTCATACTCAGGCAGCATAGGGCCAGACTTTTACAGAGTGATGTAACCTATGTCTGCATAGGATACATATGTCTGCATGCTCCAGGCCTTATGCTGATGGACATATGAGAAAACTATTTGGAAACTCTAAAGTCCTATGCAAATGTTGGCTTCATACTTGAAAAGAGTATCTATTGACTGCCACAGCATGCATCTAAGAAGGTAATTAAGGAAAATGATGTTGCTGATAACTATGATGATAGGTTTTGGTGTGTATGAAATATGCAAGGCTAAGTTCTATGAGCTTTACATATGTTATCCTATTTGATTCTCCTAAGAAACTCATGAAATAGAAGTTATTAACATCACTATATTGATAAGGAAACAAAGGCAGAGAAGCGAAACAATTTGCCCTAAGTTATTGTATCTAAATAGTAAGTGGTGGAGCTAGAATTCATGCTCAGGAAGTCTGGTTCCAGAGACATAAACCTAACTTCTGAATAATTTCTCCAAGCTCGAGTTGACTTTAAGAGGTAAATCTATTTTGGAATGTGAGCTCCACAAAACACACACTGAATACACATACTGCACTTAGAAAACAAGTGCAGACATAGACACACAGGTGTACACAGGTACATTCACTCCCAACGGCAAAGTGAAAACCTTGGAGACGTCAGCATTTTTCTGAGCAAATGAGAAGCTCTGGAGCTAATGAATTATGGTCACAGGAGGAAAAACAGGAAGGTTTGGAGGACCAAGCTCCAAGAAAGAGACTGAAAGGCAGGTACCACGAAGGATAATAAGGTGGCAGATGATGGGCGAAATTCAGTCGCATTTCTATTGACCATATTTTTAGCTGGGAGCAACTTTTCTGAGCCCAACTGAGAAAGGCAGGAAGGAGCTACCAGTCATCACTTGTCACAGGAGCCATGTGGCTGGCAGGAGGCGGTCCTCTCATGCCCAGGCCATGTCTCACACGTGAGGGAAGAGCCCAAGACCAGGATAAAAGGCCTTAGGAATAGGGCATCTCCATCCTCTTCTCTCCTGAGGTGTTGACAGACCCTGTGCTGCTTGGACACTGGTAAGTGCCCACTGGGAGCCGGAGCAGGGCTTCCACAGCGGGTGCTCAGACCAGAGGGGCGGGCAGGGGGCAGGGCCTTGGGGATGGCAAGGATGAGGGTGCATCCCGAGAGGGAGCAAAAATCTAGAAACCTGATGAAGGATGAGCTGTGAGGCAGGAGGTGCCATTTGTGTGTCTATGCTCTGAGCTCTAAGTTAGTTCTGTATCTTTTTGAGTTTCTCAGGTTTTAGATAAGTCCATAAAGGAGGTCTCTGTGTGCTGATCTCACCTGCCGTCTGTCTCTCCCTCAGCTCCTGAACCCACCCACCAAGATGTCCTGCCAGCAGAACCAGCAGCAGTGCCAGCCCCCTCCCAAGTGCGTCCCCAAGTGCCCCACCCCTAAATGCCCTCCAAAGTGCCCCCCAGTTTCCTCCTGCTGTGATGTCAGCTCCGGGGGCTGCTGTGGCCCCAGCTCCGGGGACTGCTGCAGCTCTGGGTGTGGGGGCTGCTGCCTGAGCCACCACAGGCGCCGCAGGTCCCACCACTGCAGACCCCACAGGTCTGACTGCTGCAGCCAGCCCTCGGGGGGCTCCGGGTGCTGTGGAGGGGGGAGCGGTCAGTCCTATGGAGGCGGCTGCTGCTGAAGTGGACGCTGCGCCAAGAAGAGCTGACCTGGGGACAATACATGGACAAACACTTCCTCCTCCTCTTCCTCCTCCTCCTGGGATTGCCTGACAAGTCCCAGGTGAGGTTCTGAACTCTGGGCTGGAGTGACTCTCTGTCCTGGCATTCAGAAATCTGAATCTGCTCCCAAGAATCTGTCTGCTGACCTCTGACACCAATTGGTCTGTCTGCCCTGGAACCCCAAACCAGAGACTCTAACTCACTCCCCAGTTAATCTCCTTGCATCTGCAGCCTCAAATGAAACAATAAAACAAAAATCTGCTCACCATTTTGTTCTGGACTCTTCCTTGCCTGCTTGTGCCCCAGTATTCTTTTCACTGTCATCCATTCTCTTGCTGCTTGAGACCTTGGAAATCAAATATGTGCTGGATGATACAATTGAGAATGGGAGGAGGGGCAAGAAAAATGGTCCTGCCTCTTACTTGTGCCTGCCTACTCAGTTGCTTCAGTTGAGTCTGACTCTTTGTGACCCTATGGACTCTGGCCCACCATGCTCCTCTGTCCATGGGGTTCTCCAGACAAGAATACTGGAGTGGGTTGCTGGTGCCCTCCTCCAAGGGATCTTCCTGACCGAAGGATCAAACCTGCATCTCCTACATTGCAGGAGGATTCTTTATGGCTGAGATACCAGAGAAGCCTGCCTCTTACTTTGGCACCATTTCTCAGATGAATTCCAGGCAGCTCTGCTTAAGCATAATGTCCTAATGTTTCTCATGAAGATCAAGCCTTGGACTGTAGGTTTTCTTCTGGATCCAGTGGTCCCTGGAGCAAGACAGATTTGACGGATATCTATTCCATCCCTCCATTGGTCTCCTCTTCCTCCTATCCTTTGTGATACTACCCCAACTCACCCTCAACTTTCTTTTCTCCTTTAACCAAAACATTTGTTTAGAAAGTTAAATATGAACTTTCTGCAAATAAACCAGGAATCTTAGCTAATTCTAACTAGGAACATGCATGCTATAGCATGCAGCCAAGATCACAAAATTTAAAACGCCTATACGAGGAATCAGGGACTTTTTAAAAAGCACTCAAATCTCCCTTTTCTCTCCTTGAGTCCCAAGTCCAATTTTTCAGGTCAAATATTTCAACTCTAAATTTTGTAAGGAAATCTTGCATTTTCATTAAATTTTTTTCCAATTACAAATTTCACATAAGATTTAATCATTGTTAACTTCTAGTTTATCGTGTCTCGATTGTCTTATTATCAACTGGATAAATAGCCAATACTTTGAATTTGTATTTTAATTAAAAGACACAAGTGTCTGGTAGGGTAGACAGTAGGAACACATCACAAGAATAATATGATTCAGGCCTCTCAGCTGCTGTAATTAACATGACCTCTAGATGTCCCTATGTCTTTAGTCTGTCACTTAAGATTCAAAGTTCAGAGAGGGGTCATGCAGTGCACGGATCCTCAGCATGCACTTCCTCCTGGGATAGTCCAGGAAACTAGAAGAGGGATGCATCCCCATTGGTTTCCGTAATGAGAGAAGTCAAACATCACACATATTGGTGGGACCCCTCCAATAAAGCCAGCTAGCATATTAATAAGCACAGAGCTTATCAGTGACCAAAGGGACACGTGACTACCATGTCATCTAAACTGGAATTCTCAGACAAAAGGATCCTATTTCTCTGAGAGGTGCAATATTCCAGTTAAGACCAGGTGCACTCTAGGGTCATAGATTTTTTTTGTTGTGACTGAGATTTAGTAGATTTTCTTGCTTCCCCAATGGCTCAGCAGGTAAAGAATCCACCCGCAATGCAGGAGACACAGGGAGACACAGAAGACACAAATTCAATCCCTGGGTTGGGAAGATCCCCTGTGGAAGGAAATGGCAATGCACTCCAGTATTCTTGCCTGAAAAATCCCATAGACAGAGGAGCTTGGCATGCTACAGTCTGATGGGTTGCAAAGAGGTGAACACAATTGAGTGGCTAAGCATGCACTCACACACTTGAGTAAAAGTTTCTGCATTTGTTGTATGTCTCCAGGACAATTTACATAGACTTTAAATACTTTTTTTTAAGTAATTTTCAACAATTACAGATGTTTTTCTGGAGGGAAGGGTCCATGGAAATTTTCATGCTATCACTCTGGAAGCCTTCCTTTAAAAAAGTCTTTTGTTTAATATGATTTAGGTTTCCTTTGAGGTTTAAAAAGACTGTGTCTCAAGATTTTAAGTATTTATATATTTCTTTAATAATTTATTCTTTAAAAGTTATTTAATGAGGAGCTTAAACAATCTAGCCTCTAGGCACAGTTTTAATTCTTTTTCTCTAAATCTCAGGAGTTTTCTTTTCTTTCTTGGATGGTGAGAGGAGAAGAAAGGAGACTGTCCCCTCTGGTGAAGGAAAGCTTACACTCATTTTTTGCTGATAATTTCTTCTACTAAAATTGAAACCAAGCATTTAGACCTTATCAGTTCACTTCAGTTGCCACTTCAGTCCTGTCCAACTCTTTGCGACCCATGAATTGCGGCACACCAGGCCTCCCTGTCCATCACCAACTCCTGGAGTTCACCCAAACTCATGTCCATCGAGTCGGTGATGCCATCCAGCCATCTCATCCTCTGTCGTCCCCTTCTCCTCCTGCCCCCAATCCCTCCCAGCATCAGAGTCTTTTCCAATGAGCCAACTCTTCGCATGAGGTGGCCAAAGTATTGGAGTTTTAGCTTTGGCATCAGTCCTTCCAAAAAACACCCAGGGCTGATCTCCTTTAGAATGGACTAGTTGGATCTCCTTGCAGTCTGAGGGACTCTTAAGAGTCTTCTCCAACACCACAGTTCAAAAGCATCAATTCTTCAGCACTCAGCTTTCTTCACAGTCCAACACTCACATCCATACTTGACCACTGGAAAAACCATAGCCTTGACTAGACGGACCTTTGTTGGCAAAGTAATGTCTCTGCTTTTGAATATGCTATCTAGGTTGGTCATAACTTTCCTTCCAAGGAGTAAGCATCTTTTAATTTCATGGCTGCAATCACTATCTACAGTGATTTTGGAACCCCAAAAAATAAAGTCTCACACTGTTTCCACTATTTCCCCATCTATTTGCCATGAAGTGATGGGACCAGATGCCATGATCTTCGTTTTCTGAATATTGAGCTTTAAGGCAACTTTTTCACTCTCCTCTTTCACTTTCATCAAGAGGCTTTTGAGTTCCTCTTCACTTTCTGCCATAAGGGTGGTATCATCTGCATATCTGAGGTTATTGATATTTCTCACGGCAATCTTGATTCCAGCTTGTGTTTCTTCCAGCCCAGTGTTTCTCATGATGTATTCTGCATATAAATTAAATAAGCAGAGTGACAATATACAGCCTTGACGTACTCTTTTTTCTATTTGGAACCAGTCTGTTGTTCCATGTCCAGTTCTAACTGTTGCTTCCTGACCTGCATATAGGTTTCTCAAGAAGCAGGTCAGGTGATCTGGTATTCCCATCTCTTTCAGAATTTTCCACAGTTTATTGTGATCCACACAGACAAAGGCTTTGGCATAGTCAATAAAGCAAAAATAGATGTTTTTCTGGAACTCCTTTCCTTTTTTGATGATCCAGTGGATGTTGACAATTTAATCTCTGGTTCCTCTGCCTTTTCTAAAACCAGCTTAAACATCTGGAAGTTCACGGTTCACGTATTGCTGAAGCCTGGCTTGGAGAATTTTGAGCATTACTTTACTAGTGTGTGAGATGAGTGCAATTGTGCAGTAGTTTGAGCATTTTTTGGCATTACCTTTCTTTGGGATTGGAATGAGAACTGACCTTTTCCAGTCCTGTGGCCACTGCTGAGTTTTCCAAATGTGCTGGCATATTGAGTGCAGCACTTTCACAGCATCATCTTTCAGGATTTGAAATAGCTCAACTGGAATTCCATCACCTTAAAACCTATGGTCTCCTTTAACTAGCTAATCCTCATAACATTATAGCCTTGTGTACAAGTCAGCATAACTGGTGATTTGGCTATGGTCCTACTTGGAGGAAAACTCTAGGACCAGAATATCTCTTAGCCTTTCTTTCTAGAAAAAAAAGAACATGGATGGTCTTTGAAATAAGAAGTAACTGTGAGAGCCATAGGATAGATGTCCTGAATACTCCCTTTAAACTATATTTGCTGACACATTCTAAGCAGAAATATCACAGTATACAGGAAGTGTAGTTGAGGTGTCCATGGTGTGATGTAGACAACCCCACCTCACTGTGTCTGATCTTGCCATGGCTGAGTTAATTTCATCTGAAACTAATCAACTTAGGACATGATATTTGAAAAGCATTCTGGGTAATTTTTTTTTTTTTTTTCCTTTTGGCAAAAGTTTGTGATAGGAATTTTTTGAAACTAGTTATTCAACTAGCATGGCAATTAACCATTGTGCACCCTGAAAAGAGATAGAAGATATATGAGACACAGCTCTGAGAAATGGAGTATTTCCTGCCGTATCAGTAAACAAAGATGTCACATTCCTCAGCCATGCCAGTCCTGCAAATGTGAATTCCTGAGCCCTAAGAGCATTCAGGAAGGAGAAGAATACCTTGCAAACAGGCAGCCATTAGACTGCAGCTACTCCCTACTATGAGCACTGAGGAACTCAGGATGTGAAAAACACGGGATGCTAGCCCCAGATAGCTGAGATGAATATGAAAGGAATGGTTTCAGTGAGCCCAGACGCTTGCATATTCCCATACATAGAAAAGTGCTAATTCCTTAACTTGGGATATCTGGTTTTCTTTAATTCACAAAATACTTCTGATGTTCAGACTATCTGTCCTCTGTTGCAAACTTCTAGGCAACCTGACTCCTCCTCCCATCTCCTTGGAGTAGTTCTCTCAGGGTTACTTGAGATGCTATCTCTTGAGCTCGAAGCCTGAAAAATTCCCATCAAATGAAACATAACTCTCAACTTTTAGGTTGTGACTATATTTTAAGTCAACAGCCCGTGCGTGAAACGTTTACACTCTCACATAAAAGCAATTGTGTGTGATAAGTTGTATGCATGGCAAGCAATAACTATTCTGAAGATTTTCTTGATCAGGTATTGTTAGGGAGCCCATTACAGAAAAGGTACTCTCAGAAAAGGATTCAGAACAAAAGAAAAAAGCAGAAAGAAAGATAGGAAGGAATAAAGAAAAGAAGAGAAGGAGGGAGGAAGGAAGAGAGGGAGAAAGAAAGAAAAAGAAAGGATAGGAAGGAAAGAAAAGGGGGAAAGAGAGAGTGAAGAATGGAAGAAGGGAGGGAGGGAGAAAGGAAATGTCTATTGCTCAGAGAAAGAGTCACATATAGGGGTTGAGGAGTGGGAAGGGAATGGGTAATTCTCAGCAACAAGCTGTCCTGACCCTAGACAAGGCTGGATGCCAATAGGGGAACAATATTACTCAAAATACCGTCACTGTAACATGGTACATTTCTATTCTCAGCTCATAACCAGAATTCACCTGCCTCTCTCTGTTTGTCTATCTCTCACTTACAGTCTTGTGTTAGATACCAATGTGTCTATATTATCTCTAGTGTGAAAACTTCAAAGAATAAGATGGGACTCATATTCTGTTTGTATCCAGAATATAGTAGGTACTGATACCAAGCAAGGCCCTGAGGGGCTCCTGGGCACAAAGCCTTTCTGTGTCCCCCATTTATTTGATTACAGGAAATAGCCTTCATTCAGCCTCTATAACCTGAGTTCCAATGTGCAGATTCAAGCAATTGTTGATCAGGGAAGGGAAGGATGAGAGACAGGGAGAAGCAAAGAGTCAAGAGAAAGAGTGGTGCAGCCCTGGGGCAAGGTCCTGACTCTCCATCAAGGTGCACACAAAACAATATCCTCGAGCTGTTTTGCAGATACTGAAATCCCCCAGGTGAGGGAAATTAATGAAGATTAATGATGGTGTGCTGTCGGAAAGCGTGAAGACCCCAGACCAGTCGGAACCTGAAGGTTGATGATGCTGACTCCCACTTAGCCCACCACCAACCAATCAGAATATTGACAAAATGTTCACTCCCTCTCTGAACCATTACCATAAAACTCACTACACTCTCCAAGTGGAGACACACAGTTATAAGGGCATTAGCCCACTGTGGCCCCCTTTGCCTGCCAAAACTAAAGAAAAGCCAAAACTAAGAAAGTTCTGTTCTACTTCATCCCAAACTTGTCTCTGAGATTTAATTCTGTGTTGGGGTACAGAGGCCAGATTTGGCTTCAGGTCTTAATAAATATCAAACTCATAAATACAATCTGAACCAGGAAAAGAGAAGGAGAACATTAACTTTCTGGAGTCCTGACCTGGAACTGACTGGACTTATAAGTCTAGCTGGAGGACGAGAAGCTCTGTTGGTCTCAAGCAAGCTCCCTTTAGGGGATGAGCAAAGCTAGATGCTAATCTCCTCCATTGAAAAGGCCAATTATGGTGGTGTCAATCCCCAGTACTGAAAGTTTGTTGCTGACACACCAAAAGATGCTGGGATTCTTGGCCTCCAGAGGAGAAGAATTCAACCTGGGGCCAGAGACGAGGCTTGATTGCTCAGAGCTTTGTGTAATAAAGTTTTATTAAAGTATAAAGGACATAGAGAAAGCTTCTAACATAGGCATCAGAATGGGGCAGAAAGAGTACTCCCTTGCTAGTGTTAGCAATGGAATTATATACTCTCTAATTAGTTATTCAGTTCAGTTCAGTTCAGTTCAGTTGCTCAGTCATGTCCGACTCCTTGCGACCCCATGAATCGCAGCACACCAGGCCTCCCTGTCCATCACCAACTCCCGGAGTTCACTCAAATTCATGTCCATCAAGTTGGTGATGCCATCCAGCCATCTCATCCTCTGTCATCCCCTTCTCCTCCTGCCTCCAATCCCTCCCAGCATCAGAGTCTTTTCCAATAAGTCAACTCTTCACATGAGGTGGCCAAAGTACTGGAGTTTCAGCTTTAGCATCATTCCTTCCAAATCACACCCAGGACTCATCTCTTTTAGAATGGACTGGTTGGATCTCCTTGCAGTCCAAGGAACTCTCAAGAGTCTTCTCCAACACCACAGTTCTAAAGCATCAATTCTTCGGTGCTCAGCTTTCTCCACAGTCCTACTCTCACATCCATACATGACTACTAGAAAAACCATAGCCTTTACTAGACAGATCTTTCTTAGCAAAGTAATGTCTCTGCTTTTGAATATGCTATCTAGGTTGGTCATAACTTTCCTTCCAAGGAGTAAGCGTCTTTTAATTTCATGGCTGTAATCACCATCTGAAGTGATTTTGGAGCCCAGGAAAATAAAGTCTGACACTGTTTCCACTGTTTCCCCATCTACTTGCCATGAAGTGATGGGACCAGATGCCATGATCTTCGTTTTCTGAATGTTGAGCTTTAAGCCAACTTTTTCACTCTCCTCTTTCACTTTCATCAAGAGGCTTTTGAGTTCCTCTTCACTTTCTGCCATAAGGGTGGTGTCATCTTCATATATGAGGTTATTGATATTTCTCCTGGCAATCTTGATTCCAGCTTGTACTTCTTCCAGCCCAGTGTTTCTCATGATGTATTCTGCATATATGTTAAATAAGCAGAGTGACAATATACAGCCTTGACATACTCCTTTTCCTATTTGGAACCAGTCTGTTGTTCCATGTCCAGTTCTAACTGTTGCTTCCTGACCTGCATATAGGTTTCTCAAGAAGCAGGTCAGGTGGTCTGATATTCCCATCTCTTTCAGAATTTTCCATAGTTTATTGTGATCCACACAATCAAAGGCTTTGGCATAATCAATAAAGCAGAAATAAATGTTTTTCTGGAACTCTCTTCCTTTTCGATGATCCAGCGGGTGTTGGCAATTTGATCTCTGGTTCCTCTGCCTTTTCTAAAACCAGCTTAAACATCTGGAAGTTCACAGTTCATGTATTGCTGAAGCCTGGCTTGGAGAATTCTGAGCATTACTTTACTAGCGTGTGAGATGAGTGCAGTTGTGTGGTAGTTTGAGCATTTTTTGGCATTGCCTTTCTTTGGGATTGGAATGAAAACTGACCTTTTCCAGTCCTGTGGCCACTGCTGAGTTTTCCAAATGTGCTGGCATATTGAGTGCAGCACTTTCAACAGCATCATCTTTCAGGATTTGGAATAGCTCAACTGGAATTCCATCACCTCCACTAGCTTTGTTCATAGTGATGCTTTCTAAGGCCCACTTGACTTCACATTCCAGGATGTCTGGCTCTAGGTGAGTGATCAACACCATCATGATTATCTTGGTCGTGAAGATCTTTTTGTACAGTTCTTCTGTGTATTCTTGCCACCTCTCCTTAATATCTTCTGCTTCTGCTTTCTGTCCTTTATCGAGCCTATCTTTGCATAAAATGTTCCTTTGGTATCTGTAATTTTCTTGAAGAGATCTCTAGTCTTTCCCATTCTGTTGTTTTCCTCTATTTCTTTAGTTATTACAGTGAATCAAAAGAATGGCTGGAGATTGTAAAGACCTCACTAGACCAATCCTGTAATTTACATTTTAAGATAACACGATTCGCCAGAAGGTTTTTTTCCAGAGACTGTCCTCAAGCAGGATACCTTATTGTTATATAATCCTAAGGAATGTAGAGGGACAAAAAAGTTTGTCCTTTCTTCCTCCTTGAGAATTCCAGACCCCTCTCTCCTTGGGGCCCCTAGACTTCTTATCAACTTGCCTAGGAAATGACTCTCTCAGTACCATCCTACATGTTATGAAATTTCTTTGTGCTGAAAATGATGGGACCTAGAAATTCTTGTGGACAGTTATTATGAGGAGTGGCTCAGGGAGCTGTGGAGGTATCAGGGAAGCCTAGCTCATCCAGGGCAGAGCCCCAGAAAGACTCTTTAGCCCTTACATAGGGGCAGTAGGGGTTGGGCAGATTCTAGTTGACCTCAAGGAAACTCATTTGTGAACGTAGGTTTACGTGATGGGTTCTGGGTGGGGATAAGGAACAACTGGTAAACTGAGACAGAGTTCCTTTGCCCTTCTGCGAATGCTTGGTGTGTCTGCAGCCTTTCTGAGGAGCAGTTCAGGGTTTTTCTGATGCCTGAGGGGAAGGAGAAGAGTAAGAGAAGGATAAAGAGGAAGAGAGGGAGAAAGTGAGGAAAGAAGGGTCTAATCCACAAGGCCCCATTAACCAGGTGCTCTCTTGTCTCTAGTGAAATTGAAAGTTGCTCAGTCATGTCTGACTCTTTGCAATCCCATGGACTGTAGCTCTCCAGGCTCCTCTGTCCATGGGATTCTCCAGGCAAGAATACTGGAGTGGGTTGACATGCCCTCCTCCATGAAATCTTCCCAACCCAGCCCTCCTCCAGATCTTTCCGACCCAGGGATTGAACCTGCATTTCTTACATCACCTGCATTGGCAGGTAGGTGGGTTCTTTACCACTAGTGCCACCTGGGAAGCTCTCTCTCTAGGGTCTTGTTCTAATGGGATGAGATGGGTTTCATATCATTCTCTCTGTCCTACTCACAGGGATCTTTCTCTACTTTCATCCAAGTTACACATCAAGGCTGCCTCCTCCAGGGAGCCTTCCCAGATGAAGCAAGTAAGCCCTGATAATCCTGACCTGTTGAGCTTGGGGCCCCAGCAGCTGCTCCTATTCTTGTCCTATTTACCACCATGGTTAGGTACTAATCCCTCACCCCACATCTCAGTCCTACCTACTTTTTTTCTCTATATGACTGAAGCCTCTGAAGACTGCTCCTTAATCAGAATATCCCCTGTAATTGTTCATCTTTTTCTTTTACTCAACAGTTTCCTGAGTCCCTGCTGCTGCTGCTGCTAAGTCACTTCAGTCGTGTCTGACTCTGTGCGACCCCAGAGACGGCAGCCACCAGGCTCCCCTGTCCCTGGGATTCTCCAGGCAAGAACACTGGAGTGGGTTGCCATTTCCTTCTCCAATGCATGAAAGTGAAAAGTGAAAGTGAAGTCGCTCAGTCGTGTCCGACTCTTAGCGACCCCATGGACTGCAGCCCACCAGGCTCCTCCATCCATGGGATTTTCCAGGCAAGAGTACTGAAGTGGGGTGCCATTGCCTTCTCCGCCTGAGTCCCTACTGGGTGTCAAGCATTGCAAATGCAGAGTCAGGCAAAACATCACGCCTAAGATCAAGGAAATTCATCAGGACCTTTTTACTTAACTGTGCGTGTCAGCAGTAATTCTGAGATGGACACATCCAGAAGTTAGGGACTGTATTTAGATGAGAGTGTCCCCACTCTAAGGACAGACAACACATTTTCATGAAAGATGAAGAAAAAATTTTCACTCTGGACAACTTTTCCCTAAGTTCTCTTGCTGCTAAGTCACTTCAGTCATGTCTGACTCTGTGCGATCACATAGACGGCAGCCCACCAGGCTCCCCCATCCCTGGGATTCTCCAGGCAAGAACACTGGAGTGGGTTGCCATTTCCTTCTCTTGATGACATAAATAGCTCCATTTTTGCCTTTTAAGAGGTGGCAGGGTATATTAGTGTTTTACTCTCCACACTATTTTTGGCCTGTTTTATAAGATGAGGTCCATCCACAGTGTTCTCTGCATTCTATGAAACATTATTAGGCAAGGATGTGAATGCAAGTAGTTGAGATCTGATCCACAGAACAAACATGAGCAGGATCTTGTTTTCCTCCTGTCTTTTGTTCTCCCCAAACTCAAAGTCTGTTCTAATAGCACTTAGATTATTTCATTTGACAAATATTTATGTGTATCTTCTTTATGTCAGGGACAGCATCAGGCTCTAGGAATGCAGATGTGATAAAGATAAGGTCCCTGTCATCAAAAAACTGTTTAATAGTGGAGTTAGGACAAGAATTTAGGTCCTTGACCATGAACAGCTGTAAAGGCTGTGGAGAGGCATATATGAAGTTCAGAGGGTGGAGGGCTTGCATGTGGCTGGGAGACCAAGCTACTCTCCATGGAGGCCATGGCATTGAGCTGGATGATGAAAGTCATGGGTGATAGGAGCAGGGGTACAAGAAGGATCGTCCTCACTCTTGGATGGTATTGAACTTGATCCCTCCACATCCAATCCCAGGTAGAACTGTCATGTCCCCATTCAACTCCCCCAGGGATGTCATCTGGACTTGGTCAGTGTACACCTCCACTCAATCCAACCTGAAAGCCCTAATCTTCGGTCACTCACTCATATGCAAATCCCTTTGACATACATCCAGTTGCGTGTGTGTAGCTGAGGAATCCAGCCCTGGGAATTGTGAAACATCCGGATAAATAAACCACTCCATGGCTGCCCTCCAATAGCAAGTAGCCCGGAGGCTTTAATTGGAGTAGGTATAAAATGCCTCTTCCTTCCTAGCCCCACAGACCTCCAGACTCTTCCCGGGGTAAGTTGTCCACACGTCTTCCTCTAGAGCAAAGCTATGTCTGGGTGGGGAGATGCATGGAGGTCCTTCACTCAGAGGCCACTAAAGGAGCCCCATTTCCTTCTCTGGTTTCTTCCAAGAGAATAGATACACCAGGAAGGAGAGGTTTGGGGCAGGGAGAAGGAAAGGGAAATGGATCCCTTTAAAAGACCCCACATGATCTAACATGGAAGAAAGCCACAGAAGCTAGAAGAGCAGAGAAGGTATATGCAGGCTTAGGAACTTCAGGGTAAAGCAAGACTGAGTAACTGGGTAGAGACTGGGACCTACCAAGACTGGGTAGAGACTCGGACCTCCTTAACCCTTGACCATTGTGGACATTGACCTGGGAAATGTGGACTGCCAGCTCAACTAGGTTGCAATTTATTTATTTATTTTCTATGATAAAGAGTAAGTGATTTGCTTGATTGTTGCCATAGGGTCCCCTGAGAGTTCTTACCACAATTCACTCCCCTTTCAAATCCATTATTCCCCTCCTGGGGTGGATTTTAGCAGGCTGTAAATGCTAGGCTCCATGCGACAGCTCCAGCTCATGAAGCAGAGAAACAGACACCCAAGCCCACTGGGTTCCTGATCTAACCAAATGTCCTTTTTCCTTCCAGGTTCCACGGGCTAGCCAGGCCATGTCACAACAGAATCAGCAAAACCACAGGTCTCCGGGTGCTCTCAGATGCCCCCCTCCCCAACACCCAACTCCTTTCCCAGTTTCCTGCTCTGCTCCTTGCCCTCCCTATGCAGGGCACTGTGGTTCTGGTTCCCAAAGGCCCCGGGATCAGAGACTAGCTGGCTCTTCGAGGGCTCTCTGGAAGCCCCGCTGCCTCAGCGGTGGCACAACCCACCATATCAAGGAGAAGGAATGTTGAGGAGTTAGCGACCGGCCCACCCTGGTCTCCTGCACTCATTCTGCGGGAAGCACAGTCTCCTCCCTTGTACTTGGGCTCCTGGCGCCCCTACACTTAGGAGGCAAGAACTCTGCTAAGCTGTACTTCGGCTTCTGTCTTCCACCCACCCCTTCAGCTCAGCACCAACACCGCTGCTCTGGAGTCGTGGCTGCTGTAAACACTTGGGGTTTCTGCTCAGACATGCGAACACCTCTGCTGGTGCAGGCTGCCTCTCTTGCTTTCCACCTAAGAGAGACAGGTGGCTTGAGACTTCTGTCTGAGTTCTCAGCATCCTCACTGCCATTGTCCTGTGTCATCCCCCAATCCTAGCATTGAGGCTTCAGTGTAATAAACAAGTGTTCAAAACCTACTGTGTACTGGGCTCTGTGTTCACAAATATAAGTAGGAGATTTGTCTTTGCTCTAGAGAAACTTACAATCTACTGGAAGAAGCAATGCACACTCCAGATGGAAATAGGTAGACTAATACAGTTTTAAGCTGATTGACATACTTATTTTTTTCTTACTTTGTGTCTGTAAGAACTCAAAGGAGAAAAAATAGTATGAAAAGTCAAGTACAGCAGGGAGAGACTCATCCTGATGGAGTAAATCTAAGGTGGCTTCCTGGGCCTCAGAAGGAAAAGTTCAAAACAGAACACACCACTTGTGGGAGAAGAGAACAGGCTTCCTGGGGAAGGAAGCATTTAAACAGGTCCCTGGAAATGGCAACCCACTCCAGTATTCTTGCCTGGAGAATCCCATGGACAGAGGAACCTGATAGGCTACAGTCCATGGGGTCACAAGAGTCGGACACAACTTAGTGACTAAACGACCACCACTTAAAGATAAGCAGAATTTGAGACTTCCCTGGTGGTTTAGTGGTTGGGACTTCGCTTTCAATGCAGGGGGTGTGGGTTTGATCCCTGGGCTTCCTCGGTGGTTGAATGGAATAGAATCTGCCTGCAGTGCAGGAGACACAGGAGATGCAGGTTCAACCCCTGGACCAGAAGCTCCCCTGGAGGAGGAAATGGCAACTGCAATCTACTCTAGTATCCTTGCCAGGATAATCCCATGGACAAAAGAGCCTGGTGGGCTAAAGTACATGGGGTCCCACAGAATCGAACATGACTGAGCATGCACACACAAGGAGGTTTAGGGAGCTAAGGTCTCACATGCTTCTTGGCAAAAAAAAAAAAAAAAAAAAAAAGAAACAAAAGACAGAAGCAATATTGTAACAAATTAAAGACTTTAAAAATAGTCCACATTAAAAAAAATATTTAAAAAAAGAAACAGATAAGCAGACTTTGATGCTGGGGGTGGGATGAGGAGGAAGAATCTTTTAGTGAGAGGATACAGCACAGATGATAAATGCAAGGTAAATGAGGTATTTCTTAGTGACATGATTTTCAATTTGGCTGGATTCCCAGGTATAAAATGATAATGTGGGGCAGTCTGTAACTACAATTCCTGGTGAAAACTCAAACTGGCTGAATTTGCTGAACTTAAGATATAAAACTCCAGCAAGGAAAAGATTGTACCCAAGCGCAGGGTCTCTCAGTCTGGGACTGGGAGTACCTGAGGGAAAGTATAGAGGACTGAAGGGCCTTGAGGGGCAACTATGTCGCATATCAGTGTAAGTTTCATGGGAAAATTTTAGCTGATTCTCATTTTCTGGGGGATACTGAAAATATTTTTTTAATCAGGTACCCAACTCAGTAGGCTATATTACCCAGGCTCAGAGCAGAATACCAGCCTATCATTTCCTATACTTAGGATGCTTATTTCCAGAGTATAACCATCTTCCTGATTGCTAGGACCTGATTTTGCCTCTGTTGTGAAATATCTATATCTAGACATATAGATAGCATCACTGACTCAATGAATATGAGTTTGAGCAAACTCCAGGAGATAGTGTAGGACAGGGAAGCCTGGCACCCTGCAGTCCATGGGGTCGCAAAGAGTCGGACACGACTTAGCAACTAAACATCAACAGCATAATTACATATAATTATAATTTTAAATGCATATTTTCTCATAAAACAAGTGATATATACTTTTATGCATGCAAGATATGTCAATGTAGATAAGGAAGATGATTAAGACCAACCAAAAATCTTATCACCTAAAAATAACCACTGCTAATAATTTTATGGATCTATTTCCATACTTTATAAAAATCGCAAAATAAGATTAGTTCAGAATATTTTATAACCTTTTCTTAACTTATAATATCCTTCTATGATCAAAAATATTGATAAACACTATTTTACTCTATTAGATGAATACACCATAAATGAATTTGTGCCACTAGTTTGTTGATACCTGGCACTTATGTGTTTCCACTCTTTTGCTGTTTAAACAGCAGTAAAATAAACTCTGTTGTTGGTGATTATTATTAGCCATTTTTCTAAGATAAATTTTTAGAATTGGAATTCTACTTTTTAATTTTTTCTTGAGGTGTAGTGATTTACTGTGTTGTGTTAGTTTCAAGTCTCCAGTAAAGTGATTCATTTACATACATATGTATTATATTCTTTTCCCTTATGTCTCATTACAAGATATTGAGTATAGGTCCCTATGCTATAGAGGAAACCCGTGTTGTTTATTTTATATGTATGGTAGTTTGCATCTGCTAATCCCAAACTTCTAACTTACCCCTTCTCTACCCTCCTTCCTTTTCGGTGACCACAGTTTGTTTTCTATGCCTGTGAGTCTTTTTCTGTTTTGTAAATAGTTCATTCAATGCCAGAAATTATGAAGTTTTTTTTTTCCTTTCAGACTCTCCATGAAAACTGCATCTTGGTATCAATTACAATGCTTCCATTTAAGAAAATGATTTGGGGGAATGCTTTTGTTTGGGAGCAAGAAGGAGTACTATGTTAAAAAATTACCCTAGCTACAGAAAAAAATCTGTCTTGTGAAAAGAAACACTTTTTGAGAAACTTGACAAGTGTCTACCTACTTTACTGTCATGAAATCACATTCTCAGAAAAAGATTAGATGCGTTCTTTTTTGAGGGAAAAAGTGTGCTTTATGTTGTATAAAGCAGTGTCTTAGGAAGTCTAATATACCATTGTTTAAACTTTCATATTTAGATATTTTTTTACTTTAGATATTCATTTACATTTGTGTGAGAGATTTCTGGAAATTAAATCTCATTTTTCCCTAGGGAACAAGCAAAATATTAATGCTTAGTTGATTGTGTAAAGCTTAATATCTAAGAATATGTTTTTTCTATTTTTTACTTCTGCTCTTTATTGAAAACAGACATTCTCCAAACAAACAAACAAAAAAAGACTTTTTTAAAAGTTTTAACAGAAACACATTTCCTTTGACAAGAATAATCCTTAATATTTGGGCCTGTTCAGATTTCCCTATTCAGCACTTGGATTCCCTGTGCTAATTGTTTAATTTATATAGTATTTTGTTGACACACTGTTTAGTCTGTATTAAATTGACTTCAAGATTACTACTTTGAAAATAAACTAGTAATTTGATATTGTTTCTTCATAAAGGTCTACATTTGGCATCTTTACATTTTCCAAATGTTTATACATCAAAAATATCAATACTATGAATGTCTTTGTCTGTGGCTTTAGTACTGATTCATTTTAACATTGTATATTCATTGTGCATACATACTCAGTCGCTCAGTCATGTCCAACTCTTTGTGACCCAATGGACTGTAGCCCACCAGGTTTTCAAGACAGAATATGGAGTGGGTTGCCATTTCCTCCTCCAAGGGATCTTCCTGACCCAAAAATCGAACCCTGGTCTCCTATGTCTCCTGCTCTGGCAGGTGGATTCTTTACCACTGAGCCACCTGGGAAGCCACATACATTGTATGTTTATTTTATTTAACAACGAAAAACAAAGACTTCACATTTTGTGCAAATTGTCCTATATTCAAAATCTTAACAAGTTTTATAGGGCCAGCAAAAATCAGTAAACGGTAATATCATTTTTCTTTAGACTGTATCTAACTTTATGGTTTTAACAAGTGTTAAATATTTACACATTTTAAATACTTTCTAATTAGAAGAAAATTATGTTGGCAGAGCATTTGAAATTTAATATGTTCTTTTATCTAATTTTCAAAAAGTGTCAAATGCAGTATTGTGGCGGGTGTGATGTGTGTGTGCTCAGTTGCCTCTGACTCTTTGTGATTCCACGGTCTGTAGCCTGCCAGGCTCCTCTGTCCAAGCTTACTCCCTCAGTCTAATGAGATTTCAACAACTCTTAGTTCACAACATCTGCAGACCAAATTTTACTACTAGATACTGTACACTTCATGATTCAGCACAAACATTAATAAAAGTCATTTTTGTTTCTATCTATAAAACTGTCACAAATAAAACAATAAAAGAAAATCATCCTATGGTGAAATAAAGTATGGGGTGCTAATTTTCTCTCTTATTTAGTAGGAAGTCAAGAAATACTGTCTAAACTTGGCAAGTGAAGAGATAGAATTTTAGTTATACTGTTTAAAGTTACAGCGGTAGGGTGGTAAAGAACCCACCTGCCAATGCAGAAGACACAAGAGACGTGGGTTTGATCCCTGGATCAGGAAGATCTCCTGGAGAAGGACTGGCAACCCACTCCAGTATTCTTGCCTGGAGAATCCCATGGACAGAGCAGCCTGGCTGGCTACAGTGCATAGGGTTGTAAAGAGTCAGACACGACTGAAGTCACTTAGCACGCATGCACACGGTACTTGAAAAATAAAACCATGTCTAAATAAGGAGGAGGGAGGGAGGGGTTGATGAACATAAGCTTCATTCACTGTGTTTCACTGGGGGAAGTATATAGACATGTCTGTAAGGTATAAACAGGTTATTTAGAATGAAGCATTTTTCATATTACAAGCTATTGAATAACTTGGTTTTTAATTTTTACTTAAATATATTATTTTTTCTAAAAATCAATAAAGCCACATCCCATTTCTACACCCTTGTATGAGTCCCAGGCCAAACCTTCCTTAACAGATCAAGTGTAAGTTCAGTTCTTGGTCAGAGGGAACCCATTTCAAATCTCTAATAGCTCTGTCACCTTTCTCAAGTTTCTATGCTTTTCTGTGCCTCGGTTTCGTCATTTAGAAATAAAGTAACATAAGAGCATCTGTTTCTGAAACTGTGGAGGGGGTTATGCGTGATATTGTAGATAACATGTTTTGACACATTTAGCTCAATTGTTAGCTGTACCTTACATTTGGGGTATACTCTATTTTTTAAATTTATTTAGTTTAGTTGGAGGATAATTGCTTTACAATTTTGTGTTGGTCTCTGCCAAATATCAACTTGAATCAGCCATAGGTATACGTATGTCCCTTCCCTCTTGAATCTCCCTCCCATCCCATCCCACCCATCTAGATTGTCACAGAGCATCTGATTTGAGCTCCCTACGCACACAGCAACTTTCCACTAGCTATCGATTTCACATATGGTAATGTATATGTTTCTATGCTACTCTCTCAATTCATCTCATTCTCTCCTTCCCGCATTGTGTTCACAAGTCTGTTCTTTATGTCTGTTTTTTTTTAATAGGCTTTGTATTTAGAATAATTTTAGATTTATAAGAAAGTTGCAAAGACAGTACAGAGAATTCCCCATGTCCCCTGTAACAGTTGCCTTTGTTGTTGAGATCTTACATTAGTTATGGTATATTTGTTACACTTAAAGAATCAGTATTGATACATTATTATGAACTGAAGTCCATACTGAATCCCGATTTCCTTAATTTTTACCTAGTGTCTATTTCATGTTCCTGGATTCCATCCAGGACACCACATACATTCATTTGTCTTGTCTCCTTAGTCTCCTCTCGACTGTGACAGCTTCTCAGACTCTCCTTATCTTGGGTGACCCATACAGTCGTGAGGAGTACCAGTCAGGCATTTTGTAGGATGTCTCTCAGTTGGGACTTGTGTGGTGTTTTTCTCACGATTAGAATGAGATGATGGATTAGGGGAAGGAGGATTGCAGGGGTCAAATGCCATTCTCATCCCATCGTATCCAGGGTGGATACTCACCATATGACATCACTGTTGATAATGACCTTGATCACCCAGCTGAGCGAGTGTTTGTCAGGTTTCTCCACTTTAAAGTTATTCGTTTTCCTTCCATTCTGTATTCCTTTCTGGAAGGAAGTCATTATGAGTAACCCATTCAAAGGAGTAGAGATTTGGGCTCATCTTCTCGACAGGGAAGTATCTATATCAATTCTTTGGAATTTTTCTGTAGGAAGAGTACCCCCCCTAGTTTATTCAATCATTTATTTGTATCAGTATGTGCTCACAGATACTGCTATGTATTTATATGATACTTTGAGTTTTAATCCATTGACAATTTATTTATTTTGTTGCTCATATTATTCCAACTTTCGCAGCTCTTTCAGTGAGCTTCAATATTCCTTTGGTAACAAGCTACCAGACTCCTTTTTAAGCACTTCCTCATTTTATGACATTTCAAGATGATTCAGGTTCATTTTGTGTATTCTTTACCCCAGACCTACATTCATCTATTTGTCTTGTGAATCTTAGTTTGTTTTATTGGGAAATTATATTATAAACTAAGATCTGAGTGTTGGTTGTGTTCAGTGCTACTGGGATATCACTGCTTCTTATCCTTCTCAATGGATGGAGCTTTGAAATATATATGTGTATAGACATGTGTCTGTAATTCTTTCAATAGTTTTCCATTTATCTCTATATTCAGCTGACTATAAATTCATACCGATGTCTTCAACTCTAATTCAGTATCACATGGCTTGTCTTAGCCTCATTTTTTGCTTATCTATAATCTTCTCCTCCAACACTGAGAAATCCAGTTCCCACCTTCTGTCTCACTTATTTGTTCATTCCCAGTATGCAAGAATAGTGTGCATTCTGTTTTGAAAACAAAATTATGAAAGCCCAGGAGGAAGTTCATGCTATGTAAGAAACTTTTTCTTGCCTCCGGAGGCTATATAAACTACTGATTAAAGAGGAAAGAATGGGGAGCCAGAGTTCTTGAAGTTATATAAGTATGGGTCAAGATAGAGACCAGACATCCTGAAAGCCAAGGGATTAAACTGAAATGGATTGTCATTCCATGAGGACTTCTACTCCCCACCCCCAGAAATCATCTGCCAAACATAGATAGCTCAACTTCCTCCTCCTGGCATCCCACCTTAGCATACGCATTTTCTGTCAACAAGTTCATCACATGGCTTGGGCAAAAAGCATGAGATCACGAACAGCTTGTGTGGGACTGTGGGCATGAGAAAGCCTCATTCCATTCCTGGGCATGGGTTAGGACCAGTCTGGATTCTCTCTATGAACTAGAACAGGAGAGGACATAGCATCTCTGTCTTAAAACTACAAGTATTATAGCACATCGGAAGCAACGCAGGAGAGCCTGTGGGTAGATAAAAGAACACAAGTATTAAACTTGTGACCTAAGTAGTTACTATATCTCAGAATGGTGGGTAGTCCTGAACTTCCTAGTAGGTAAAATCTAGATACAAATTATCTGACATATATAGTCTTCAAGAGAAGGCTTGTTCTTCCTAACAATGGATTCTAAAAGAAATTGCTTGCAATGATCAATGATACACTTAAAAACATTCCTAGAACAAAATTACAGATGGATAACAACCAGTATTGCTTTACCTCCCACTGAGAAAAGCAAATCATATTAAAACAAAGTGCTGAGAGGGTCAGTGGAAAGTATAAGGAAACCTGAAAACCCAAGGTCTTGCAAGTGTAGTCATTGCTCGGTTCACAAGGATTGTAATTCATCCATATGTGAAATACAGATAATAAAATACTCCTGGTCTTCATTCTGGTGTGAAATGATGCTCGAAAAAGATAAAGGGATCTAAATAAATCTTTTTTGTTCATGCATGCCAGTCATGTCCGACTCTTTGTGATTCCATGGACAGTAACCTGCCAGACTCCTCTGTCCGTGGAGTTTTCCAGGCAAGAATACTGGAGTGGATTATCGTTTCTGCTCCTTTAACCATCCTGCTGAGGCATCATCTAAAACCCAAGACTGCTCTAACTGCATCTAACTCCTAGACTACTCTGTCTTCAGCAGCTCTGCCAGTCCTTTCAAGCCCTTAGATTCTCACTGATCCCAATCTTCCTCTCTGGAGCTTCAATATAGCCTCCCAACATGGACCTTTGGGTGTCTCCATTCTTCTTCTGATTGACGTCCTAGAAGTTCTCCCCTTATCTCTGATAGGTTCTCTCTGTCCTGCTTTGATTGCCCATGAAGTGGAGGGATTGACACACTCTGAACCCCAGGCAAACTCAGTCCCTGCCTGGATCTACCACTAACTCTACTCATTTCTCTAGTGCTAAGTTAATAAGTTTGCTCTCAGAGAATACAGGCAAATGATTTTTAGGGAACTTTCCTCATTACAGCTTTACGAGAGTGATTCTTCAAATATATGGCTCCAGTCAACCCTGAATCCTTGCCTGATCCATCCCAGTGTCCAATGCCACATCTATAGCCCAACCCAAGCATGACTCACGGGGATATTTGTAGGTGGTGGCGGTGGTCCTGTTAGAGGTTGTAGGAGAATGTTGTGAAACCAGCTTTTGCCAGTCACTGACATGTTCTTGTGATATCCACTAGTATTTATAAATCTTTAGAGAAATAAAAATATAAATCATAATTACTGAGGGACACTGGACTAGCCAGATAATAATATAATAAGAACAGCAACATAGAAAGCAACAGCAACAATCTGTATTTATAGAGAGCCTACTATGTACAAGCACACTGCTAATCTCTGTACACATATTATTTACTTAATCCTCAAGACATCTCTATGTTTTTGTTCATTCACTCAGTGGTGTTCGACTCTTTATGACCCCATGGGATCAGGATGCCAGACTTCCCTGGTAGCTCAGCTGGCAAAGAATCCACCTGCAATGCAGGTTCAATTACTGGGTGGGGAAGTTATCCTGGAGAAGGAACACCACTCCAGTATTCTTGGGCGTCCCTGGTGGCTCACCTGGTAAAGAATCCACCTGCAAACTCTTGGTTGGAGAATTCTATGGACAGAGGAGCCTGGCAGGCTACAGTCCATGGGATCACAAAGAAACGGACATGACTGAGCGACTTTTCACAGCTCTATGAAGCAGATGCGATTTTATCATCCTTTTACGAATGAGTGATCAATTACAGATCACTTGACAAACCTAACGCTGCACAACTACTAAGTGATGAGACCCAGATTCGAAGCTGGGCGGTCTGAGTGCAGATACTAGAGATTTAGCCCCTATGCCATGCTCTCAGAATGACAGTGCTCCCTCTCAGCCCTGCGTCACCTCTCCACCCCAAGGATGAACACTGGGTAGAATCAACTGACCTTGAGTTTCATCCTACTTCTGTCACGATTTTAACTCTGTGAAGTGGCTCATCTGATCCTCCAACTCTCAGGTGTGAAATATAGACACTTAACCAAGTCAAATGACATATTTTATTTGTAATTAATTCACTCATTCTACTGACTAATATATCAAGAACTGCTTCTTGAGGTACTATCTTCTTTCTTTCTTTCTTTTTTTTTTTTGCATTGTTGTTGTTGCTATTTGGTCTCTAAGTTGTGTCTGACCCTTTTGTGACCCCAGGGACTATAGCCCACCAGGCTTCTCTGTCCATAGAATTCTCCAGGCAAGAATACTGGAGTGGGTTGCCGTTTCCTTCTCCAGGGGATCCTCCCAACCCAGAGATCAAACTTGCATCTCCTGCCTTGGCAGGTGAATTCTTTACCTCTGAGCCACCTGGGAAGCCCATTACCAATTTTATTTGTATATTCAACTGATATTTACTGGGGAGATAAAACAACACAATTCGATAGATTCAAAGATGGTAAGTAAAGGCAGAGACCTGTAAGCTTTTGGTTTGCCAAGTCAGATATATTGATGGGCTTATAAAAGTAGAGTTATTTTCTAACAAAAATAGCAGAAGAGTAATGGCCTAGTTTGTGAGGTAATACGTTATCCAAATGAAAGCATTTTATTTGAGGCCAGAAAGTGCAGCATCGGGCACATGGGGGAGAGGATGTTGGCACCTGACTAGATGTTTGCTAAGACTCTTCCAAGGCTGAATGAGTTTGTGACTTGCCTGTGCTCCTTATATCTTGTAATAGCCTATGAAGCTCCCTGGAGGAGCTTGGAGAAAGGTAGCAGTGTTGCCAGAATGTTCCGTGGGCTGACTTTCATTCCAAGGTACTACCAGAACCCTCTAGAACTATGTTTCTCAAACTAGCAGCATCACCCAGAGAATATTTAAGCAGTGAGAATGCTTAGGACCCACTTCTCAGAGACAACTCAATAGGTCATAGCTGGGAACGTGCATTTTAAAAGTCCTTCCCACAAATGGCTCACATGCACAGCCAGGTTTCCAGTCTCTGATCTCTAATAGCACTAAGGGCAAGACTGAAAGAATTCTTTCCTTGCTTCCTGAAATTCCTTGCTGGGTTGGCCCTCTTACTTAGAAACCTAGAATTGTGTAATCTTCACTACACATAAACTTTCCAATATTCTGTTTTTTCACAGCCAGTAACACTAAACTCATAGCGTTGTTCAGGGGAGAGAGTAAAACTGGTGAAATGTAGTATAAATGTGGAGGAATGTGACAGACTTCCCTTATGGGACTACTTCCCTAAACCTTGAATGGCTTAGAGCTACAGGTTCACAGACTGGCAGAGCAGAAATTCCTAATGCTGCGGAGGAGAATTGCAGGCCCCAGACTGAGCAACTTGCTTAAGCCTTCTTCATGCCTGAGCCCTATCCTCTAACAGTTTAGAGGACAGGCCTTCCTAGGTCAAGATAACCTCCTGATCCAAATTGAAGCTGACTTTTTGGGGGAGGGGTGGTATCACTATCCTTGCCTTTTTCTTCTCTTTTTAATAATCATTTATTTTTAATTGGAGGTTAATGGCTTTACAATATTGTATTGGATTTTTTTAAGATGTGTTCATAGCAAGCTGAAGGATATGATCTACTGGGCTATGTCTCTTTGGCACAGTGGAGAGAATGATGGTGAAGTCTTTCGCATGGGGTTGTGATGAACCAGAGATATTACGAGTACAGAAATCTCTAAGAATGGTAGGATGACAGAGTCAAAGATCTGTTCTTTTCCCTTTGGTGAGCATCAGAAGAGAGGGATGAGGCTATACAGGAGCAGGAAAGCCCTGTCACTATAGGCTGAAGTGTCTCGTTTCCTGGTAGGTTCCGAAATATCTTCTTGGGATCATTGCCTGGAGGAAAAGGAGTAGGCAAGGTGATCTCTCTGTATCTTTTCTGACCTTAGGACTAAAAGGTGTCATTTCATGGTGACATTTGTAAATGTAAGCCCTAGAGGTCTTAGTAGGCTTCCCAGTGGCTCAGTGGTAAAGAATCCGCCTGCCAATGCAGGGGATGCAAGAGATGCAGTTTTCCGTCCCTGGGTGAGGAAGATCCACTGGAGGAGAAGATGGCAACCCGCTCCAGCGGTCTTGCCTGGAGAATCCCATGGACACAGGAGCCTGGCAGGCTATATAGTCCATAGGGTTGCAAAGAGTCAGACACAAGTGTGTGATAGAGCACACACTCAGGAGGTCTTAGTTATTTCTCAACTCACTGAGGTCAACTGAGGGTCAGGGTGGGGCCCAGGATTCAAAGGAGGATGCTTACATTTGTTACCAACACAACCATCAAAGATGATAAATCAGAAAGTCACTCAGGTCCTAAAAAGATCAAGCAGCCCCCATCATTACCTGAGAGATCAAGATAAGAACAACAACAACACTCATTTTACAAGTGAAGACACCTGCAGCCTGACAGAGGCAAGTGACCCACAGCTGGTCAATGTCAGGACTGGGCCTGCGCCCTAGGGTGACCTGCTACTTCATTCCAAGGGAGTTTTCTACAATGGGAGCCTCAAGAAAAGAGGGGCCATAATGTTGGTACCAGATGACATTGCTGTGTGTCCCCTGGTCCCACAGGGATAAGACTCAGCAGCTGGTGAACATTGGAAACTGTGATAAAGAATGATAATGCTTATGCTGTACCTACAGCTCACAGAACCTCACTCAATGCTGGTATTGTTTTCTTCTTTCAAACCATCATCGTATACGATGAGCTGGGCCTATGTCTCTAGTCCACACAGTACAGACAGGGGAGTGGGACTGGATTTGAGGCCATGTCAGTCCCAGAAACAAGAGTTGGGGATGTGTTATGCTGAGTAGATCATGTCCCTTTCTTCTATCCCCTAATTGGGATGGGTTCAGACCCACAGGTCATGAATGCAGGTCATGACTTCCATCCCAAGCCAAGCACGAGCATCATGGTCCTTCAGCAGTCCAAATGTGAATCCCATTGCCCTTGAGAGGACCATGAAGCCCCTCCCGAGGCTGTTTGCTGCCAGTCTGCCCATGCACTGGTGTTCCGGCCCATAGGAAGACGGTTCAAAGATCTCACTGCTCAGTCATAATGAAGATCCTTGTTTTCCTTTATTTCATCTCTTAGGAATTAACTTGATAAGAATCTCATACATGCCAGTGCTGGCCTGGTTGTTTCCTCACCCTTCTATTAAGGGCACACCCAAGACAGAAGGAATCCTGAGCATGCCTGAATCCTCAGGCAGGCAGGATGGTGAGGAGGTGTTTGGGAAGATGAGAGCAGAGTCCAGAAATGCACATGGAATTCTCCAGTCCAGAAAGGCCTCTGCCAAGGGAAGACCTTCAATCACGTTTCAACCAGTTCCTTTAGCTACAAGCTCATTAACAAAAGAGCTCCCCCTGTCCCACTCTGATCCTCACATCAGACTTGCAGCCTGGCTGTCACCACAGACATCAGCTCATGTAATCAAGTCAAGGCACCTAAGGCCACCTAAACTGAGGAATCTTTCTAAAATGTAAATCTCATCACGTCCCTTCTTTGCTTAAATGGTCAATGATGCCCCAACTGTCTCTTAAAAAGGTCAAACTATTTTAGGCAGCATAATATAG
This sequence comes from Bubalus bubalis, assembly GCF_019923935.1. Classification (NCBI taxonomy): domain Eukaryota; kingdom Metazoa; phylum Chordata; class Mammalia; order Artiodactyla; family Bovidae; genus Bubalus; species Bubalus bubalis. Next base: position 17,950,946 of record NC_059162.1, on the reverse strand, counting down.
TTTTCAGATGAAATTGATTGTTTACCTCCAATATATACAGCAGGTAAAGGTGTAATGACTCTGATTGCAGCAAAAGATAAGTGGAAGGTCTAGACTGATGTCTCCTCAGAACCCCCACCCCCACATAGCCCAAATAGTTAAGAATTAAAGATAAACACAGAGAAGGCAATGGCACCCCACTCCAGTACTTTTGCCTGGAAAACCCCATGGACGGAGGGGCCTGGTGGGCTGCAGTCCAGGGGGTCGCTAGGAGTCGGACATGACTGAGCGACTTCACTTTCACTTTTCACTTTCATGCATTGGAGAAGGAAATGGCAACCCACTCCAGTGTTCTTGCCTGGAGAATCCCAGGGACAGGGGAGCCTGGTGGGCTGCCGTCTATGGGGTCGCACAGAGTCAGACACGACTGAAGCAACTTAGCAGCAGCAGCAGCAAAGATAAACAATCTTTTAAAACCTGACTCAAAGTTTTTAAGGAATCCTATTATTAGTAAGATGGTGAGGGAAAGGAAGGAAGCAAAAATGTATCTACAATCTACTACCTGTTAAACGTTACTCTCATTATCACAGTAAATAGTTCTATGGGGTTCTTATTTTACAGATTAACCCCATTTTATAGATTAAGAAAAAGAGATGAGGCTCAAAAACAGTAAATAGCATACCCATGATTCAAAGGCTAGTGCCCTGACTCTGAGAACCATCTTCGTCCAGCTTCTGTGCCTGCAAAGACATAAATTTAACACAATAGCAACAGTGGCGGCAGGGCGGAAGGACTGGAAGTGACCCAAGGCAGAGCAACTCACACTGTCTGCAGGCATGGCTCTCCAAGGAGGTGATGTTTGAACATCCCAGGCAATAGGGTTTCGAGGGATATAGTTTTGGAAACCATTAATTTATAGGCTAAAGTACACAACCCAGTATGTAACTCTCCAGATGCTCCGGGCCCTCCCTTTCCTTTCCATCCAGCTGGTATCCTACTTCCGGCTCTTATCCAACAGTGTGGCCACTCTGCTCCCAGAAAGATCAAGCCCTTTCACATCTCTGTGCCTATGCGTGTGTTCGGTTTCCCTCTCACCCCCTGATTAACGCCCACTCTGGTTTTGAGCCTCCATCTTATTTTATGTTGTAACATGGTGTTAACAGCACGAAACTCAATGAGATAATGTATTGGAATAATGAAAATAACAAGTTTGACAGATGACAGGTTAAGAATAAATCTTAATTCCCTTCCTATCCCTCATATCAACTCACCTGTATCATTCCTTAAGGGCAAATAAGTATCTTAACCTTTTTTGTGAATTCACAAAACCCTGCACCCAATAGGTACTCAGTGAACAAATTAATGTCATTAAAATGGTCATTTCCAAGTTATGGTTAGAAAGGACTTTCTCTGGGATAAATAATTTTTCATGATTGAATCAATGGTTCATTGATGATATTAGACCAATGCCATAGAACAATGTTTTTCAACCTTTGAAAATTATTTGTAATGTTTTAGTGGGGGCCATGCAGTTCAGTTCAGTTCAGTCACTCAGTCGTGTCCGACTCTTTGTGACCCCATGAACTGCAGCACACCAGGCCTCCCTGTCCGTCACCAACTCCCGGAGTCCACCCAAACCCATGTCCATTGAGTCAGTGATGCCATCCAATCATCTCGTCCTCTGTCATCCCCTTCTCCTTCTGCCCTCAGTCTTTCCCAGCATCAGGGTCTTTTCAAATGAGTCAGCTCTTTGCATCAGGTGGCCAAAGTATTAGAGTTTCAGCTTCAACATCAGTCCTTCCAATGAACACCCAGGACTGATCTTCTTTAGGATGGACTGATTGGATCTCCTTGCAGGCCCAGGGACTCTCAAGAGTCTTCTCCAACACCACAGTTCAAAAGCATCAATTCTTCGGTGCTCAGCTTTCTTCATAGTCCAACTCTCACATCCATACATGACCACTGGAAAAACCATAGCCTTGACTAGACGGACCTTTGTTGGCAAAGTAATGTCTTTGATTTTTAATATGCTGTCTAGGTTGGTCATAACTTTCCTTCCAAGGAGCAAGCATCTTTTAATTTCATGGCTGCAATCACCATCTGCAGTGATTTTGGAGCCCAGAAAAAGTCAGCCACTGTTTCCCCATCTATTTGCCATGAAGTGATGGGACAAGATGCCATGAAGGGGCATAATGTTGCCCATCCCACAGATCTGGGCTTCAATGGCTGAAACTCTTAGCTAGGAGAGAAATGATTAGGCAAGAGTCACATATATACACAATACTGCTTTGTCACAGTCAGATGACTTAAGTAGTTTCCTCTACTAAATGGGATGGACTAAATAGACTATAAGGAATTGCTTCCTCATCATGTGTCTTACCTTCCAGTGTTTCACATCCTCACATGCACACTAGCCATCATCTCCTCCTTCTTCAGGTTCACTACCACTCACGACCCCAGATAAAATAAGTTCAGGGACAATAGCAAGCCAGGAAAAGCCCCTGAAAGTCTGATGTTAATGAGTCATATACACATTTGGAGATGTACAGAGACCATCTGGTCCAGTCTCCTTTGAAACCCAGGGCACTAGCAGAGCCAGGACCAGAGGCCTGACTTCCATTGCCAAATTCTTACGGCTGATTGGCACTAATGACTCCACGCTGGGAGCAGCCTCCATATCTGACCTATTTACCTGCCACTGACCTGGCCTTCCAAGGTACTCTGTCTCCAGGAGTGAAAGGAGGGAGACCTTTGCCTCAACCACAAAGAGCTCATTAATTCACTGAGCAAAACTTTTTTTTTTGAGGCCTTACAAGATGTTAGGCATTGCAGGTGCTGAGGATAAACAATGAACTAGCAAATACTGAGATTTCATTCTATCCAGGCTGTAGTTTTTCAGTTGCTCAGTTGTCTCCAACTCTTTGCAACCCCATGGACTGCAGCACTCCAGGCTTCCCTGCCCTTCACCATCTCTCAGAGCTTGTTCAAACTCATGTCCATTGGGTCGCAGATCTAGGATGACAGGTATTGAAAAATAAATGCAAGCATGGTGCAGTGAGAAGTACAGGAAACTACAATGACAATATCTACAATCTTTTGTAGGAGATAGAAGAATCCAGAGCAAAGGAGTAGAGAGGCATTAGAAAAGAAAAGGAGCTGATCCTTCTCTAACACAGGAAGTCACAGAAGATAGTCGCAGGCATGGCTTGAAGACTTGGTGGTGGGAAGTGGAACACTTTACACTTGACAGCTCCTGTCTGCCCCAAGAAGTGGAGACAGCAGCATCTATATAGAGGCAACAGTGAATGCTCTGAAGGTTCAGGAGAGGAGAAAAGTCATGATGTGTGTGCAGAGTAAGTACAGAGTATACGGGATTGCCAAGCAGTGTTTTGGGCTCAACTAAGGCTGCCGTCTACGAGGTTGCACAGAGTCAGACACGACTGAAGCGACTTAGCAGCAGCAGCAGCAAGACACTCAGAGGATGATTATGATCTCATGATGATGCCACCACCCAAAGCATCTGTTTTGTTTTTATTTTTATAGCAGCAAGGCATAGCAGGGAAGATTCAGCCAAGGTTGGAGTTTTGTCAGTCAAGTGCATTGACAAGCTAAAGGTGCAAGAAAGTCTATTTATTGCTGTTGTTCAGTTGCTAAGTCGTGCCTGATTCTCTGTGACCCCATGGACTGCAGCACACCAGGCTTCCCTGTAGATCACCATCTCCCAGAGTTTGCTCCAACCCTTGTCCATGGAGTCGATGATGCCATCCAACCAACTCATCCTCTGCTGCCCCCTTCTCCTCTTGCCTTCAATCTTTCCCAGCATCAGGATCTTTCCCAGCAAGCTGGCTGTTCGCATCAGGTGGCCAACATATTGGAGCTTCAGCATCAGTCATTTCAATGAATATTCAGGGTTGATTTCCTTTAGGATTGATTGGTTTGATATCCTTGCAGTCCAAGGGACTCTCAAGAGTCTTATTCACACCACAGTTCAAAAGCATCAGTTCTTCAGCACTTGGTTTTCTTTATGGTCCAATTCTCACATCCATAATATGTTGGCCAAAATGTGGTTGAAATGATGAACTAAGAAAAGCAAACTAGGAAAGGTTGCTGGTGGGAAGGGAGCTAGTAGATTTCAAGCAAGTTAAAAACAAAGAACTATGATCAAAGAAAGAGCTAGCTAGAGAGTTAGGAGACCCACAGACTCTGTAAGACTCAGAGCATCTCCTTCATCCTCTCTGGCTTTCAGTTTTGTCATCCATGTGTGGAGGGTAAGAAGTGGCCTGAAATCTTGTCCAGGTGGGCTCTTCTATGAGGCTACATCATTGGTCAATGTTTTAGACGCTTTGCGATCTGAATCAGATATACCAATCCTTGGGTTGTGGCCCCAGGGTGCTTGGACGACTGGTCCCTAATCTGTTAACAGAGTTTTCAGAAACTCCTACATATGTCCTGGGTGACCCAACATTTGTTGCTTCAGATTTTCATCTCAAGCATGCATTGGATTCCTCCATAAACCCTAAATTCAACCCCCAGGTTGTTCTGTTCCATTATAAACCCCTTAGAAATCACAATCTGCTCATCTTTATGGAAATACTTCCAGGGTTTATGGTGGGGAGGATGCTCTGGCAAGATATTCATGAGCGTCCAGTAATGACCCAGTGTGACAGAGTAACAGAGCCCCTGGGATGTGGGAAATGGCCACCATAAGGACCTGGTTGGGAACATCTTTCATATGACCATGGCTCATTCCCTCGAGCTGGGGGCAGGACACGTATAAAAGGCCTCAGATCACAGTGTCTCCTCACTGCATTTGATATACCATCACTTGCCTGAGGTACGAAGAACAAGGTGAGTGTCTTCATTGAACTGATGGCAATTTGGGGAGGGCCAGGACTGCTACACATCCACTGGACAAGCCACTCCAGGTTGGAGAGAATGGGAACTACCTTGTAACTGAAGGACAATCAGGCTCATGGAAATCACTGAGGTGGCTCAGAAGAAGCAATCCTGGTCAAGGGGTGGGGGATAAATGGTAACCAGAGATTGGGCCAGGGGGTCGGGGTGGTTACTTTGTAAGACAAGAGATAGCCACACAGGGCTTAAGGCAGCGCCCATGATGTAAAGAAAGAAAAAAAGGCAAATGATGAAACCAGTTAGTATGACCATGGGCTCAGGCTAAACATGTGGTTCTTAAACCAGAAAATGTTATTTAAAAGTTTAAGATTTGGGGAACTATCTAGTGCCCCACATTGCTGCCTTTGAATTCAGAAGACTTAGGAGAACCAGAACAGGTCAGAGAAGGTGTGTGTGCATGTGTTTGTGTGTGTGTGTGTGTGTGCTCAGTTGAGTCCAACTATTTGCAACCCCATGGACTGCAGCCCACCAGCTCCACTGTCCATGGAATATTCTAGGCAAGAATTCTAGAGTGGGTTGCCATTTCCTTCTCTAGGGGATCTTCCCAACCCCAGGGATTGAACCCATGTCTCCTGCCTTGCAAGCAGATTTTTAACCACTTAGCCACCTGGAGAAGGTGTTACCAAAGTCTAACTTACCAACTGCTGATTTCCCCTATGCCAGGAAAGTAGGGCTACTCTGCTATAAAGATATGGGCCCTGGAGCCACAGAATCAATTACAGAACATCAGACTCCGGGGAAAGTACTGATACAAATGAGGTTTATATTCACTGAACTTTTGGAATATCTGCATTGCTTTACAGAGCAACTGAAAATTCTCCAAGATGTTCTGCCAGCAAAACCAGCAGAAGTACCAGCTCCCCACCAAAAGCCTTCCCAAATATCCACCTAAGCACTTCCCTCAGGTTCCTCAGGCCCCTCAGGTTCCTCAGGCCCCTCAGGCCCCTGCTCCCTACCTGCCTCCCACCCGCACCCACTATGTCTCCAGCTGCTCTATTTCTGGCTTTGGAGGCTGCAGCTCTCTGGTATCCCATCGGTTACCAAGCAACTACCGACGCCAGCCCCAGCCTTCCAGCTGCTTAGACGTGGAGCTTGCTGGATGTTCCAGTTGCTGCCACGGTTTTGGGGACTACAACTGTTGAGGAACTGTTGTTGACCTGCAACTGTTGAGGATCCAAAGAGCCACAGCCAAGGACCAGTCTGGAGCCAATGTCAGTTCTCGTTCTTATTCTTCCCTCTCCTCCTGAATTAAGCTGCCGGGATGGATTTCTTTTTTTCCGAAAACCTCATACCTCCAGGCCTTAGCTCTGGTCTTAGATCAAGAAGATCCAAATACTGGAATAAAGTCTGCTTCTCAAAGCCTTCTCAGTGTGCAAAAATAAAGCTTATCTGTCTTGGCACCCAGAACTTCTTGGTATTTGTTGATGCCCCCAGCCTCGGCTCTGAGATGTTCCCAGGAATCTGGATTCCTTAAGCAGACTTCCTCAAAGAGACAGCAGGTGGGACATTTCCTCTTAGGTAGACCCTGGGTCTGAATGGTTTGGGAGGCTGTGAACAAAAGATCCAGAGAGAAATAGGAGGGGGGGGGGGTCCCCAAAGTATCATGACCCAGTTCCACTTCTGTGGCCCCCTTTGCCACCATCACTGAAGTTTCTTCCTACTCACAAAGGACACACTACTTCCCAGCCCCAGAATTTAGCCTCCAGATCCTTCTTATCTGGGGTAATCATGTGCTTAAGAAAGAAATGACACAAAGGTACTTGTAGTTTCCAGATCTCAGTTCAGAAAGCCATGAAAATGATTCTCTGAGCAAATCTGCCTGACCTAGCCCCTCAAGCCTTCTCTTCACTCAGGTGCCAGAATCTGGTGGGAATATATGTTGAGGTCCACTGAGCACCATACCCCTGAGAGACATTCGGGTCTTGCTGTTGCTTTTCATCCCATGTCATTTCTTTCCCTCTTTTATTTAATGGGACAAGTGGCATGGGTTGGGGAGCAAGTTCTCAAAGTACTTTTTCCAGACTAACCGTGGGCCATAGGCAACAGTAATACTTCTGCCCTTCCTCCAGCACTGTGGTTCTTTTTTCTTAAATTTTTATTTTATAATACAGCAGAATTGATTAACAATGTTGTGTTAGTTTCAAGTGTGCAGCAAAGTGATTCACTTATATATGTATTTATTCTTTTTCAAATTTTTTTCCCATTTAGGTTATTACAGAATATTAAGCAAAGTTCACTGTGCTATAGAGTGGGCCCTTGCTGGTCTTCTAGTTTTTTAAGTATTTTTATTCTTAAATTCATTTATTTTATTTAGTTTTGGCTGTGCTGGGTCTTCATTGCAGCATGTGGGCCTTCTCTAGTTGCAGCAAGTGGTGGCGACTCTCTGGCTGCTGTGCACAGGCTTCTCGCTGCAGTAGCTGCTCTTGTTGTGGAGCCTCTAGATGTGCAGCTCGGTGGCTGCAACTCACAGGCTCCAGAGCACCAGCTTAGCAGTCATGGCTCATGGGCTTATTTGCCCTGTGGCATGTGGAATCTTCCTGGACCAGGGATTGAACCCATGTCCCCTGCATCAGCAGGTGGACTCTCAACCACTGGACCACCAAGGAAGTGCCTAGCATACCTATTTTAAGTGTTTTAAATATTGTAGTACATACATGTCAGTCCCAAACTCCCAATCTATTCCAGTACTCTGGATCTTCACCACAGTCTCATGACAGGTGGTTACCCATTGGGCTGGTGAGAGACAAAAGGTGGAGCTATGGTCAGTCCTCTAGAAACTGTACATAGTCCCAGCTTAGTTGAAGCAAGCCACACAGCTACTAAAACATCTGGGTTCACACAGTGGAGTGGGTCTCACACATGAATGCTGTTCATTAGGTGTGTTATTGCAGAAGAGACATGTGCAGGCTGCTGGGCCAGGCCATTCTCTTGGGTTGAAACTCATGGTTGGCCAGGGGCATCCAGGGCACTGAGAGCTCTGGTAGACCTGACCATTTTTGTTACTTCTGTCCAATACTCTGTCCAAGGAAAAGGACTTCTAGTTCAGTGGTCTTCAACCTCTAACAGAAAGAACAGTAGGAGTCCAGAGAGGTATTTCAGAGATTTTTGAGATGTCTACGAGAGAAAGACTGTGTTTGTGTATGCTTAAAATGCTGTGATAATATTCAGCATGCTCACCGAAAGTGTTAAATAAGAGGCAACAAATGATAATGCTTTGGAGATCATCAGGACTGCTAACCTCACTAGTAGATGTCAGATTAGAAATTGGGTAACATCTCAATGTGCATTTTTAAGGTCTTAGTTATATCAGTTGACTTAAAGAGTAATGTTCTTTTTGTCATATTCTAGATTTATTCCTTTTAAAAATGTATATATTAAAGTACATCCTTTTTGGTCACTAGCTTCATTCTTTAAAGTATCTTCCACCTCAAACTCAACAGGAGGACAGCTGGTGAAAATCTTTCCATTTTGCTACAATATGTTCAAAGGAGTAAATACAAACGTGATTGATAGGTACTCAACAGAAGAAAGTAACTTTACACATTGAGATCAGATTTTTTATATACTATTAAATAAATAGGTAAAAGTAGTGTTTTACTGAGACTACAAAAGCAATGGCAAGAAAAACTATGGATGGAAGTTGAGCTTTGTATAGACACTACTGCTAACATGTGTTAAAGAAATTGTTGCGTGTTGCAGCAGCAGACAAATGGATTTTATAGGAAGCCGACACATCACAAAACAAGATCTGACAAAACCATTCATAAAAATTGACTTTAACTTGCTAGATTTCCAGTGTCATTTGTGTGAAATAAGAAGAAATGGTATTTACCTTTTTATACCACAGATCATTGCCCATATAGAGGCAATGTCCTAGCACAGATATTTTAAATATGATAAGAATGATCATTTTGTTTATAAACATAATTATGGTTGATAAATATATCATAGTTGCATAAGTTAAACTAACAAATTTGTTGCCAAATTTTACTGATCTGTTTAATAAACTCAAAAAGCTCAATATACGTAGTATTCCAATGCCACTGTTTAAATCAGCAGATAAGTATAAACAATGAAACAAAAACTTTTGACTCAAGATAGAAAAATAACAAATTCAATTTTTTGTGGGAATGCCCTGGCAGTCAAGTGGTTAGGATTCGGTGCTTCCACCACATGGGGCACAGGTTCAATCCCTGGTAGGGGAGCTAAGATCCCACAAGACAGGAGGCATGGCAAAGAAAAAAAAGAAACATCTAATCACTATTACATCATTAAATGGATATTTATTAAGCACCTACTATGTGCTAGGCATCAGGCTCAGAGATGAGGATATAGCTACAAGCAAAAAGAAAATAGTCCTACTCTTGTGGAGCTTAGAATCTAGTGAGAAAAGCAGACAATAACTACACAATAACTAAATGTTTAATACATTTTAAACATGACTAATTTATATAGAGAAGAAATGAAGGAAGGTTGGGGAACTGAGACTGCTGGGGCAAGAGGGCTGCTAGATTATACAGGGTGCTGAGGGAAGGCCTGTGTGATAAAATTTTCTTTACAGGAAATGAAGACATGAACCTCATGAATATCTGCAGCAACAACATTTTGGGCAGAGGGAGCCATGAGTACAACTCAGACAGAAGCATGCTTGCTCTTCAGGCACAGCAAAGAGGCCAGCATGCCTGGATGGAGTGAGTGGGATGTCTGGGTAGTTGTAGGAGCACAGAGATAACTTGGATCCAGTTTATGAAGATTTTATTGAATTTTGGCTTTTATAATGAGTGAAATGGGTATGTATTAGAAGATTTGGGGCAGAGGTGTGCCATTACCTAATCCATGTTTTAAAAGCATAATTTATAATTTTGGCTTTTTTTTTTTTTGAGAATAGATTGTGGTGTTAAGGGCAGATCAGAGTGGCCAAGTGGGCTTCCCTGGCAGATCAGATGGTAAAGAACCAGCCTGCAATGTGGCAGACCTGAGTTCGATCCCTGGGTTGGGAAGATTCCCCTGGAGGAGAGCATGGCAACCCACTCCAGTATTCTTGCCTGGACAGAGGAGCCTGGTGGGCTACAGTCATGGGGTCGCAAAGAGTCGGACACAACTGAGCAATTAAGCATACACACACACACACACACACACACACAGAGTGGCCAAGTAGGAGGTCACCACACTAATCAAGGCAAGTGTTAACGCTGGCTCGGACCAACAGGATTCATTAGTAAATAGGTATGTGTATATAAGGAAAACAGGAGTCAGAGATAGCTTTCATCTGACCTGTTTTCTTCGCCATCAGTTCAGTTCAGTTCAGTAGCTCAGTCGTGTCCGACTCTTTGTGACCCCATGAATCGCAGCACGCCAGGCCTCCCTGTTCATCACCAGCTCTCGGAGTTCACTCAGACTCACGTCCATCGAGTTGGTGATGCCATCCAGCCATCTCATCCTCTCATCTCATCCCTTCTACTCCTGCCCCCAATCCCTCCCAGCATCAGAATCTTTTCCAATGAGTCAACTCTTTGCATGAGGAGGCCAAAGTACTGGAGTTTCAGCTTCAGCATCATTCCTTCCAAAGAACACCCAGGACTCATCTCCTTTAGAATGGACTGGTTGGATCTCCTTGCAGTCCAAGGGACTCTCAAGAGTCTTCTCCAACACCACAGTTCAAAAGCATCAATTCTTCGGCATTCAGCTTTCTTCACAGTCCAACTCTCACATCCATACATGACCACTGGAAAAACCATAGCCTTGACTGGACGGACCTTTGTTGGCAAAGTGATGTCTCTGCTTTTGAATATGCTATCTAGATTAGTCATAAATTTCCTTCCAAACCTGTGGTGGATTCATGTTGATATATGGCAAAACCAATACAATATTGTAAAGTTAAAAAATAAAATAAATTTCCTTCCAAGGAGTAAGCGTCTTTTAATTTCATGGCTGCAGTCACCATCTGCAGTGATTTTGGAGCCCCCAAAAATAAAGTCAGCCACTGTTTCCACTGTTTCCCCATTTATTTCCCATGAAGTGATGGGACCAGATGCCATGATCTTAGTTTTCTGAATGTTGAGCTTTAAGCCAAATTTTTCACTCTCCTCTTTCACTTCCATAAAACTCCTCAAAAGTGTTCTTTGTACACTTTGTCTCTAATTCTTCTTTTAACCTAGTCAGTCAAGCTTTTATCTCCACCACTTCACCCAAATCATCAAGGTCACTGTTGACTTTCTGGTTGCCAGATACTATGACTCCTTTTTCAAATGTTGAGATTAGCTTAATAGAAAAGTATACTGACAATGAAAACTGAGCTGTTGAAACCAAAACAAAGTGTTAGTTGCTCAGTCGTGCCCAGCTCTTTGTGACCCCACGGACTGCAGCCCACCAGGCTCCTCTGTCCATGGGATTTGAAACCAAAACAAAGAAACAGACAAATTCCAACAACTGTTAGTACTGGCCTACAGGTGGGGATTTCCTGGTGCCCCCTGGGGTTCTGCAGTGCACAGCCTGTGCAAGTCTGAGTAGAGGCCCTGATTACCATTTGCAAAGTAGTAATTATGATTTTACCAATACTGTCCAACCAGAAAAAAAAAAAAAATCCAGAGAAAAGGGTGGATGCTAAACTGGTAATAAAACTTTACTGCCATCTGCTATCCACGGATTATTTTGTGTTCATCAAAATAGTCTAATTTCTCTTAATTGATTAATTCATAAATTTGAATGCAAAAGTAAACTTAAGTGAATAAACTCTTGTCTGTTTTATATATAGTGGTCCCAACGTAAGATTTTATCTGAGAAATGGTTGTAGTTGTTAAAATATTTAAGTTTCCACAGAACATTAAAGATTCCACGCTATATAAATGGGTATTCTATTAAAAATAATTGCAAGTGATATTTTTCTTTAAAAATATAAATTGTGATATAAATGATATTTTTACTATTTTTATTATTAGCATGCAAACTATGTTTAAGAAAATAACATGCCTAACCAGTGAAAACCATAAAGTCACTCATAGATTGTCTGACTTGGGAGCACATGACCTTTAACTTGGGCATTAATTCATGTGTAGAATTTCTGGTTAATCTCTATCTTGATATATGTTGTCTAAAGCATGGGAAAATGCAATAATATTTCTCTTATTTTTCAATATCAGAATATACTTGAAATACTATTCAGTGTTATTAAACAATAGGCATTTTACTACACAAATTTATTCCTCTTTGATGTGTTACTGAGAAAACCAATTTGTGGAATCTTCTTTTTTTCTTCTTTAACATAAGGTTTTTTTGTTTGTTTTCACAGAAGGCATTATGTGTATTTTTTGAATAAAATTAAATGCTTTCTTCCATTATTAAATTTAAAAATATCACCTGTGCCCTGTTCAAATAATTTTGGGAAATGTAGCTCTAGGGCAATCTTCATCAAATTTCTATTACAAAGTAACATGTGCACTTCACTAATGAATTAGTACCTTTATTACTGGGCTAATTTTAAGTACGACCTAATGCAGAGCAAAAAGTTTAAACTTAAAAGATTAGATGATTAGAAGAAACATTTCCTCTTTGAATCAAGCTGGACACCGTTCAGGGCTGTGTAGCGTCTTCTTGGAGGGCTAGAGCTGGAGACTTGCAGCCCCGTGAGCTGACAGATACGTTTCAGGCGTTAATATCTACTTGACCACAAGAGGGCAGTGGTAGGACTACAACGGGCTATGCAGGTAGATAGGACCCTCTTTTTACAAGCTAGCAGGTGGCTTCCAACGTGCCTCTGAGTCTCGTCTCGGACCTTTGAAAATGACAGCATCACTTATGACAATACACACTAAGCTGGTATTATTGTGAAGATTAGATGAAATAATGTATTTTGAAATGGTTTCTAAATTGTAAGTATTGTATGAAATGTTTGCCATTTGAAGTAAATTCAAGGACCATTGACTATTCATCTCATTTGCCTTTTGCTTGATTTTATGTTAACATTTCTCTCTGCCTTTGGTTCTATCGGGTGTTTTTCTGGCTTATATTTTCCTTTTCTGACTCCCCCCACCCCCGTATTTGTATCTCCTTAACTGTCTACATCTAACAAACCTTGCTGACTTGTAGGCACTTAATGTGCTCTGTGTAATTCTCATAATGACTGCACAAGGGCACGTAATCTGCCCTCTTTTTACAGACTAGGAATCAGAGTTTCAGTAATTTGTTCATAGTCACAGAGCTGAACAAATTTTAGAAGCAAGCTTTGATTCTGGGCTATCTGACTAGCAATGGGTCTAACCAGGTTATAGAAACCAATCAGTAAGTTAGAAAAAGAAAGTTCAATATAAGAATCATTAACAATAGTAAAAGAAAGAGCTCAGTTCAGTCACTCAGTCATGTCCAATTCTTTGTGACCCCATGGACTGCAGCTCACCAGGCCTCCCTGTCCATCACCAACTCCCGGAGTCCACCCAAACTCATGTCCTTTGAGTCGGTGATGCCATCCAGCCATCTCATCCTCTGTCATCCCCTTCTCCTCCTGCCTTCAATCCTTCCCGGCATCAGGGTCTTTTCAAATGAGTCAGCTCTTCACATCAGGTGGCCAAAATATTGGAGTTTCCGCTTCAACATCAGTCCTTCCAATGTAGATACAAGATACAACAGAAGCTAAGGAAATGTACTCAGAGAAGGACAAACTTGGAAGGGGTCCCTGTGATTGGAACATTTGGTTCAGCCACCAGGTAGCAGAGGAGCTCTCTGGTTTAGCCAGACCAGAGCTGATCTGGAGTTGCCAGGCAAACAGACCACCTTCCCAGTGCAGGGCAAGGGAGCCCTTAAGAACCTGTGTGGCTTGGGTCTGCCATGGGCATCCAAGCCACAGTGGGGGCAGGAGGCCTTCAGCAAATGCCAGCAGCTAGGAGACTTGAGAGGGAGCTGAAGCTCTGTGTGGAAGACCACCATCTCCTTTCATCAAACAGAAGGCTGTGTGCACTTGGGCCAGAGGGGACTTTGGTTTCAGGGTGAGAGGGCTGAGAAAAAAAGGTCATCTTCATGTGGAGACAGCGAAGTGGCCCATGACTGGGGCAAGCACCTTCAGATGTCCCCACACTCACTTTTATCTGCCCTGGTCCCACCTGCGTGGAAATAGAAGGAAGCCCCTTCCTCCTGCGGAGTCTCTACAGCGCCCTCTATGGAGAAAGTTTAAAATTGTGCTCACTTTTACGGAGAAACGAGCACGATGTCCATTGTTCATCATAAAGCACATATTAAAGAGGGCTTTTGAAGCCAAGAAGCAATAAATTGATAACTGACATAGTGGTGTGCTCTCTCGCTCGCTCGCTCTCACACACACACACACAGAGACAAACACACATTTACACACACTCGTAATGTCACGGAGACCTTTGTTTCTCAGACTAATAGACCACATCACTGTCCTGGAAGGACTTAACTGGAGACAGTGATTGGATTCACACTTCACTAAAGCAACTCAAGAGGAAATCTTGTTTCAGAACTGTAAGGATATTTATATCCACCAGGGGGCAGTAAAGCTATGCCTTAAACTAAACTGCAGCAGCAATGCTTGGTCGTGAATTAACTGGAAATTCTTATGCTAGGTAATCTTGAAGGGCCTTCTGAATTCTGGCTATTGGTGAGGCGAATTGATGATGAAGAGGAAAAGGGACAACCACAGTCATCTCTGGGAGTAGTTCTTCCTGATTGGAGTTTGGACCCGAGATGTCAGCATGGACTTGGGAAAAGCATGTGATACTTTTACCTCTTAAAAGTGAATTATGACTGAGAGGAGTTATTGGGTTGACCAAAAAGTTCATTCTGGTTTTTCCATAACAAACGAACTTGTTGGCCAACCCAATTCTTCCAAAGTCCAATAGAGGACAGATACAGGCTTGAGTTAAAGACTGCAGCTTTAATATTGCTTCCCATTCACATGGAGGGACTCACGAGGTATCCTTGACCACACCATTCAGGCCTTTTACAGATCCCAGTAAGTTGATGCAAATTCAGAGTTTGTTCACAGATTGTTTAGAATAATAAAGAATAGAGACTCCTGTACTTGTTCTGCTGCTGGTGGCAACTGACCCCAGAGATAAAGAACTCGCTAAATGAACTGAGGGTGGTTCCAGAATATACACCTGGTTTAGGGACAGCACTCAGGATAGGTGGAAAGGTAGACAGTTCAGTTCAGTTCAGTCGCTCAGTCGTGTCTGACTCTGCGACCCCTTGAATCGCAGCACGCCAGGCCGCCCTGTCCATCACCAACTCCCAGAGTTCACTCAGACTCACGTCCATCAAGTCAGTGATGCCATCCAGCCATCTCATCCTCTGTCATCTCCTTCTCCTCCTGCCCCCAATCCCTCCCAGCATCAGAGTCTTTTCCAATGAGTCAACTCTTTACATGAGGTGGCCAAAGTACTGGAGCTTCAGCTTTAGCATCATTCCTTCCAAAGAAGTCCCAAGGGCTGATCTCCTTCAGAATGGACTGGTTGGATCTCCTTGCAGTCCAAGGGACTCTCAAGAGTCTTCTCCAACACCACAGTTCAAAAGCATCAATTCTTCGGTGTTCAGCTTTCTTTATAGTCCAACTCTCACATCCATACATGACCAGTGTAAAAACCATGGTCTCCACTAGACAGACCTTTGTTGGCAAAGTAATGTCTCTGCTTTTTAATATGCTGTCTAGGTTGGTCTTAACTTTTCTTCCAAGGAGCAAGCATCTTTTAATTTCATGGCTGCAGTCACCATCTGCAGTGATTTTGGAGCCCAAAAAAATAAAGTCTGACACTGTTTACACTGTTTCCCCATCTATTTCCCATGAAAGATGCCATGATCTTAGACAGGGGACTTGCCTAAAAGTCTATTTGCATAGTAAGCACTTTTATTTTTGCTTGTAGCTCTAAACATATAGAACATTTGCTAATCATGTTTCAATTCAGCCCTTATACACTACTTAGATGTGACAGATCACCATAGCAAACACAAAGGCACTTTTAAAAAACATTTACATAAAAATTATGTGTGGCTGAAATCTAACATAAAAGAGAAAAGGAAAGATATACCCATTTGAATGCAGAGTTCCAAAGATTAGCAAGGAGAGATAAGAAAGCCTTCCTCAGTGATCAATGCAAAAAAATAAAGGAAAACAATAGAATGGGAAAAATTAGAGGTCTCTTCAAGAAAATTAGAGATGCCAAGGGAACATTTCATGCAAAGATGGGCTCGATAAAGGACAGAAATGGCATGGACCTAACAGAGGCAGAAGATATTAAGAAGAGGTGGCAAGAATACACAGAAAAACTGTACAAAAAAGATCTTCACTACCCAGATAATCATGATGGTGTGATCACTCACACTCACCTAGAGCCAGACATCCTGGAATGTGAAGTCAAGTAGGCCTTAGGAAGCATCACTACCAGCAAAGCTAGTAGAGGTGATGGAATTCCAGTTGAGCTATTTCAAATCCTAAAAGATGATGCTGTAAAAGTGCTGCATTCAATATGTCAGCACATTTGGAAAACTCAGCAGTGGCCACAGGATGGAAAAGGTCAGTTTTCATTCCAATCCCAAAGAAAGGTAATGCCAAAGAATGCTCAAACTACCGCACAATTGCATTTATCTCAGATGCTAGTAAATTAATGCTCAAAATTCTCCAAGCCAGGCTTCAGCAATACGTGAACCATGAACTTCCGGATGTTCAAGCTGGTTTTAGAAAAGGCAGATGAACCAGAGATCAAATTGCCAAAATCTGCTGGATCATCAAAAAAGCAAGAGAGTTCCAGAAAAACATCTATTTCTACTTTATTGATTATGCCAAAGCTTTTGACTGTGTGGATCACAATCAACTGTGGAAAATTCTGAAAGAGATGGGAATATCAGACCACCTGACCTGCCTCTTGAGAAACCTATATGCAGGTCAGGAAGCAACAGTTAGAACTGGACATGGAACAACAGACTGGTTCCAAATAGGAAAAGGAGTATGTTACGGCTGTATACTGTCACCCTGCTTATTTACCTCATATGCAGAGTACATCATGAGAAATGCTGGGCTGGAAGAAGCACAAGCTGGAATCAAGATTGCCAGGAGAAATATCAGTAACCTCAGATATGCAGATGACACCACCCTTATGACAGAAAGTGAAGAGGAACTAAAGAGCCTCTTGATGAAAGTGAAAGAGGAGAGTGAAAAAGTTGGCTTAAAGCTCAACATTCAGAAAACGAAGATCATGGCATCTGGTCCCATCACTTCATGGCAAATATATGGGGAAACTGTGGAAACAGTGTCAGACTTTATTTTTCTGGGCTCCAAAATCACTGCAGATGGTGACTGCAGCCATGAAATTAAAAGATGCTTGCTCCTTGGAAGAAAAGTTAAGACCAACCTAGACAGCATATTAAAAAGCAGAGACATTACTTTGCCAACAAAGGTCTGTCTAGTCAAGGCTATGGTTTTTCCAGTAGTCATGTATAGATGTGAGAGTTGGACTATAAAGAAAGCTGAACACCGAAGAATTGATGCTTTTGAACTGTGGTGTTGGAGAAGACTCTTGAGAGTCCCTTGGACTGCAAGGAGATCCAACCAGTCCATTCTGAAGGAGATCAGCCCTGGGATTTCTTTGGAAGGACGGATGTTGAATATGAAACTACAATACTTTGGCCACCTGATATGAAGAGCTGACTCATTTGAAAAGACCATGATGCTGGGAGGGATTGAGGGCAGGAGGAGAAGGGGATGACAGGAGATGAGATGGTTGGATGGCATCACCGACTCAATGGACATGGGTTTGGGTGGACTCCAGGAGTTGGTGATGGACAGGGAGGCCTGGCGTGCTGTGGTTCGTGGGGTTGCAAAGAGTTGGACACGACTGAGCGACTGAACTGAACTGAAATCTAACGAGGTCAAAAACACACCAAAAGATATTGCACATTTCATAGCAGAAAAATGGGCTAATTTCCCCAATATAGTATGCACACCACAAATCAATAATAAAATGATCAACAATCTAATTAAATATTAGGTAAATTGCATAACTGGACAGTTTCCAAAAAAAGAAATATTATGACTCCTAGACAAAAGAATTGAGCTGACTTACTAAGAAAAACCTCAAACCTACTCTGAATTATCAGTTTTACTTATTGGATTGATTAGAGTGAATGAGGTCAATAATGAACTCATTGTGTGAGTTTGTGGGGAAACATGAAGTTTTATACATTGTCAGGAGGAATATAAATTCGTGAAACCCTTATAGAAGAAAAATTGACAATGTCTCTCAATTTCATCCTCTGAGGTGGCCACTGTACTTGGGCCATGTATTCCATGTCCACACTGTCCGAGGCATGAAGAATGTATGGTATGTCACTGTAGAGTCATTCACAAGAGCCCAAATTGGGGGTTCCCATGTGTCTCTGCCTTCCCAGGTGGCACTAGTGATAAAGAACCTGCCTGCCAGTGCAGGGGACGTAAGAGACAAGATTTCAAACCCTGGATGGGGAAGGTCCCCTGGAGGAGGGCATGTTCTTTTGCCTCCAGTACTCTTGCCTGGAGAATCCCACGGAAAGAGGAGCCTGGCGGGCTACAGTCCATAGGGTCGCACAGAGTCGAACAAGCCTGAGTGACTTAGCGTGCATGTGTCTCTATATTATTATTCAAGCTGCAAACTGAATGAAGGTACTCTTTATGTACAGAAATCCCCAACTTATTGAATATGTTGGGAGGAAAATCAGTGAGCAAGACCATGTGGAGTTTCTTTTCTTATTTTGTTAAAAGAAGGGAAGATATACATGTTTTTGTGTGGCTTTTTGCACATACAATACCCTGAAAGGATATCTGAGAAACAGATCACTATTGGCTAAAGGAATTGGAGCAGCAGGGGGGAATCGCACTCTGTATCCTTCCTAACCTTCTGGGTTTGGAACCAAATGAATATATGATAATAGTGGATAGTATCAAAGGAGACTTGCTGGAAGCTAGGCCTCAGGGACCGGAACACAGATGTGAGCGGCCACAAGGATTTGTTCCAGTAATGTTTACATCACTAGTTCCTACAAGGTGGCCTCAGTCTTTCTCACCACCAATAAATTAAGCTTCTCTGGCTAAGGAAGATGATCACAATTATCCCTAATTTTGATGACAGAGGCAAAAAGAAAAACATAGGAGTGGGACTGTGAAGTCACACATTCTGTTAGTTTGGATGATGTTTTGAGAACTGACTTTAAAAAAACAGGTTTCTCACCTTGGGCAAGTGAAGCTGGGAGCTACAGCAGAGACCACGACCCACAAAAAGAGTAACTAGCAATCAGCTTTCATAATTCAACCAACACTGTTTATTTCCTATGTGTCAGGCACTATTCTAGAAGCTTGAGATAAGTCTGCGGGGAAAAAAAAAAAACAAACCCACTTTGCCCATTTGGAGATGACATTTTGGTGAGGGAAAAAAGACAATAGGCAAAAACACAGCAAAGAAATTATATTTAAAGTATATTGTATGTATGTAAAGTGTTACCCAGGAAAAGAAGGGTTACCAAGGAAAAGAAGATAGAACTGTCTAAGATGATTGAAACGAGGGAAAGGGTGGCAGATTGTAGTTTTAAATAGGAGGATGAGGGTGGTAATATTTCATTTAGAAAGCCACTTATAAGCAAAGACTTGAAGGAGGCAAGGGAGTTAGTCATGAAGACTGTTCCAGCCAGTACAAGCGAAGGGCCCTAGGTGGAGGTGGGTGGTGGTTGTGCTGGGAATATAGTGGAAACATAGGAAAATGGTTAAAATAGAGCCCTTGCCCCCCAAGGGATCCTTGTTTCTCTCGGGTTTGAAACCCCTCAGTGACTCTCCTTATCCTCAGGTTAAATCCAAGCCCTTTCTCACAGTGTACAATGCTCTCATCAGAGCAGCATCCACCCGCTTTGCTAGCTTACCTCTTCTTCTTTCTCCTCCATGCTCCAGTCATATCGAGCTTCTCCCCTACCCAGGCCATGTTTATCTTATCCATCTCTGAGTCTGAATGCCCTCCCATGTCTCCAGGTCCCGCTCCTTATCTTCAGTTGCCATCCAATCCCTGCTTAAACATCACTCCTCCCTGAAAGCATCCTGGACCCCAGACCTGACCCCGTGTTCTCCCAGGGCCACTTGTGCGCCCCTGCCATTATTCTCTTTTTTTTTTTTTTTCATTATTCTCATTACATGGTACTGGCCCCATCTCCTGTCTCTACACCGAATCAGAAGAGTGTTGAGAATGTGAACTATTGGCTTATGCGCCTCGCATTCAGGACACAGCCCGGTAGACAGTAGACACTCAATACATATGTGTGCGTTAAACTTAGGTAATTGAACAATTCTGGGTTCGCTCAAGAGCTCCCTGTGCCCTTCAGGGGAAAAGAAACCAAGAGGAGGCCTGCTATCCAGCTAGCAGGGGGCGCTGGTGGGTCACAATCACAGACTCTGAGGGCGTGACTATGCCACGCCCACGTGACAGGTCATAGAGGCCAAGAACCTCAGAATCTTGACATAAGCAGGCTACAAAAAGCATTTGGCTTCTGATAATCATGGATTCACTAGGCTGCTGAGCAAGGGGCATATCTCCAGGGAAGACAGTTTTCAGAAGCCAAGCTTGGGAAGCACGAATTGAAAAGAGACAAAAAAGAAGTGACCAGAGCAGGTAACCCTGCCTGTCTTCCTGACTGTCCGTTCATCCATTTATTCACTCCTTGGTACTGAAGTCTACACAATGTCATATAGTGTTAGGTGCCGAGAACAGTGGCAAGCAGGACAGCGAGGATGCCTGTGCTCGTCAAACAGTACACCGGAGAAGACAGACGATTAGGGAAATCATGGTAAAAATGTATCGAGAAGTACAGGGACCGCCAATAACTCACATCAGAGCCACAGACCCTGTGAGTTAGGGACGTCTTCCTCAAGTGATGTGTGAGCTGAGACTTCAGATTTGAGTATAATTTAGTGAGTGCAAGGATGGGTGTTCTAGGCCATGGGAAGAGCAGTGCAAAGGTCCAGACAGAGGCCAGCAGAGTTTAGCAAGGATCTGCTCAGGGCCAGTCTGACAACACAGAGGAACAGCGGCTGGAGATGAGGTGGGCTAGTGGGCGGAGGTCCACCAGAGGGCAGCCTCGCATCCTCCAGGCAGAGGAACAAAGGAGAACACCGGAAGGCGTGGGGCCTGACGGCACTGCCCTTTCCCTCCCCTTTAGCGCACAGGACTCATTCCCAAGCTGCTCTCCATCTTTGACGTCTCTATCTCCCCTGGGGACTTGTTCTCAGGACCCGCCCAAAGAGGAAGTGCTGGGAGGGGTTGACTGGGAGGAGCCAGGTGAACCCTCTGGTCACTAGGATGAGAACTGCTCCTATAGAAACAGCCCAGCCTGGACTTGGAAGGGTAGAGCCTGACATACTGGATTTCCCAGTGGGCAGGAGGCTCCCAAGTGTCAGTGCAGGGGCCCTGGCTGCAGAGGGAGAAAGGTGAACCACCAACACAGAGGAGTAAAGAGAGAATGGAAAACAGTGACAGACAGAGGCAGGGAGAGGAAATTGTGAAGAAAGCAGAATATGCTCAGAGAAAAGCTATGGAAAAAGTTTTAAAGGGCTCACCGTCCACCCCACCACCCGCTCCTCACCCTCTTCCAACTCCACGTCCTTTTCCCTGATCTCAGGTCTGGCCCCGCAGAGGACAGAGGAGACAGGTTCAGACAAGAAGGAGCCTGAGTCATTTACCAGGCTCCCAGCACACGCACATGCGTGCATGCACACGTGTGCGCACACACACACACACGCACAAGCTCACTCTCCAGGGCTGCAGGGCGCCCAAATGCACACAGACTCTCTGTCAAACAGCTTCAAAGACCATAAAGGAGGCAGAGAGCAAGGCTCCATGGACCTGAACTCTCCTCTCCTTTTCCCCATTTTCCTGCTGATGTCTGCCTTCTGTTTTCCTGCCTGTCTCCCTTTGCCTTGCCTCTCTTTCCTCTTCCTCCCAGGCAAGTCAGGGCACGGACAGGGCAGGTCTCTGTCACCTCAGCCTCTTGGCAGCGTCCCCTGGCCTGATGGGAGGGACTGTGTGACTTCTTTCCTACCCCCACCCCTTAGGAATTCTGGTCCTGAGTCGTGTGCTTAAAACTAAGCAGAAACCTCTCCCTGGATGACAGAATTAATTCCCGAATAACTGGCAGGCTTAGAGTCACAAGGGAATTGAGGCCAACACCCTACCCCAGGAGTCACTTTTGCCTCTCGGGTGGGAACCTACCGCTGACACAGTTGAGGCTGCAGCCAGATGGCCGGGGACTTGGGAGACTCTGGAGGGTGCAGAGCCGGCGGCAGGGGCCCTGTGAGGTGATGCTTCCTTCTCATACATCTCTCACTCTGGTGCTCCTGCTCGGGAGATGCACAGCATAGTGGACCCCAAGTGGGAGTCGCTTCAGTCTGTCCTCAAGACAGCAGCAAGCAGCACAGTGACAGCCCCTCTGCAGGCACATGCTGGGGACTCCCTCCCACAGAAGAACCCCCAGACGAGGCTCTGGAGGTTCTGAAAGTGGATGGAGAGAGGCTGAGCTGGGCGGAGGTGTCAGCCGCACCTGGCTCACTGGGGCCTGGCTTGCACACCTGAGCTGGGTGAGGTGGAGCCCCAGATGAAAGGGCTGAGCTAAGAGCCTGACACCCATCATCTGAGACAGCTGAGGCCCTGGGTCTACAGCAAAGTGGGTCACCAGACAGGTCTGCCTCAGCAACCACCTAACATGAAAATCCTGCACAGCTTCTGTGAACTAGAGCTGCCTTCATTGGCAAGAAGGGGCTGGTAAGCCTTTCCTTCTTTACTCAGGGAACCCTCAGGAAGTGTTTGTTGCAAGGGGATTCGTACCTCCTATACCCAGGAGGCCCCCTATCCCAGGGCACAGAAAAGAGCAAACAGATGAGAACCGTGGCTTTCTCAGCACATGGAGTATTCAGAGCAGGGCCGGGAGATGGTGTGTTAGTCGCTCAGTTGTGTCTGATTCTTTGTGACCCACAGGCTATAGCCCATCAGGCTCCTCTGTCCATGGGATTCTCCAGGCAAGAAAACTGGAGTGGTTACTATTTCCTTCTCCAGGGGATCTTCCCCACCCAGGGATTGAACCTGGGTCTCCTGCATTGCAGGCAGATTTGTTACCATCTGAGCCACCAGGAGAGAGGGTGGCAGATGGCAGAACAAGGGTGGGATGGAGAACGGGAGAATCCACTAGAAGGAGGGGCTGAGGCCAGAATAGAAGCAAGTTTCATTAGGAGCTGTTCACAGGCTCCAGTTTGAAAGCCTGATGAACAAATATAACAAAATCTCAGTTTGATGCAGCCACACAGCCATGGCCAGAAGACTCAAGTTCTTCCTTCCTGTGCTTGTGCTTCTGTGTAAACACACACTCACACACACACAGGGGCATATGAGTGTGTGTGTCTCGTGGAAAGCCAACAGCAATAACTGGTTCAGTTTAAAAAAACAGTATGGAGGGACCTCCCTGGTGGTCCAGTGGTTAGGACTCTGCACTTTCACTGCATGGGGCACAGTTTGATCCCTGGTTGGGGACCTCAGATCCCACAGGCCAGCAAACAAGAAAATTCTAAAAATTTAAAAAAAAAAAAAAAAAGAGGCTTATCGTTGGATGCTGGAGGCTGGAGGGTAGAAGCAGTTGCTCTCAGCAGTTGTCAGATGAACTCCCATATCTACCCTTCTCCACCCTGGTGACTGGCTCTCGTAGACCCACCTCTGACCCAGCACCTGCCTACAGGATGGCCTTGTGGAATGAGCCCCCATTTGGGCTACATGCTCATTTTCCCTCCTCCACATCTCCTCTGAGGCTAAAGGACTCTCTGTCTACTGACTTATGGCCACTTCTAGACCATCTGTCCTGCTCTGGGGCCTCCCAGCGAGTTTCATCCATGTTCGCTAAGAGGTACTGGGCAGAAACCCAGTACCTGCCCCAGGGGCCATATATTGGGTCCTAGGCCTGTGGATCTAAGGAGAACATTCCTGGATTTTCTGAGTAGGAGGAAGGTATGTTGGTAAGATGCAAAGAAAAGAGTTGTTTGGGTTTTTCCTACTCCTAAAAGAATTGGGAGATTACAAAAGTCCTGAATGGTTGAGTCTGAGGACACATACAGGGTCCAATTACCCACTCTGCATTGCCAACACTGTCCCAGCATAGGGGAAGAGACAAAGGTCAGAGAACAGCTTCACTCTTTGCCTCAGGAGTCATAGGGCCAGCCTGGATCTCAGCCCTCTATGCCAAGAGCGGTGGCCTATCCATTTCCTCTTCCTGGAAGGCCCCCAAGGCAGTGACTTCCTACTCACTGGAGAGAACGGGAGGAGGCAGTACCTCAGGACCGGTCAATGAGTCATCTAGCAAGACTCTCATTGCACCTGCGCTCCTGGGTAGCACCAGACCAAGGACACCAGACCAAGCATATGCTCCGAGTGGGGATGGAACCTGCTTTGGATCTACCTAATAGCAACTGAGGTAGATCACTGAATCTGTCTTACTCATAGGTAAAATGGGGTGAAAACACTGACCTCTCAGGTTGGCTGCAATCATTCATATGATGTTTGTGAAGTGCTCACCATTCGACTCAAGACTCGACTGCCAAGGGTCATACTTTTCCTCATTAGCCAAGAGACCCCAGGCAAAATTATTACATATTCTGGTCTTCCCTTTTCCACTGGGAAAATGACTCCCTTTGGGGCTTCCCAGGTGGCACTAATGGTAAAGAACCCACCTGCAAATGCAGGAGACGTAAGAGATGCAGGTTTGATCCCTGGGTCGGGAAGATCCCCTGGAGAAGGGAACGGCAACCCACTCCAGTATTCTTGCCTGGAGAATCCCATGGACAGAGGAGCCTGGTGAGCTACAGTTCACAGGGTGGCAAAGAGTCAGATACCACTGAGCAACTGAGCATAGCACAGCGAGGAACCAGCTTACTGACCCGAATGAAAGCACAGCACTGTGGGACTGGGTTCCCTCTGAACATCTAGGCCTGATTTCTCAGCCCTTGTCTGTGTCATGGCTCTGAAGACTGGTGTGTCTGGGGGTCAAATAAGGAGTGAGGGAATGCAGACAGCCAGCTTTTTTTCTGAAAATCTTTTTGTTCTAGGACCCCCAAAACTTGAGAAGATGTGTGACCAACCAAAGTGCAATTCATGCTGCCCGCCAAAATGCAGTCCAAGCTGCCCGCCAAAATGCAGTCCAAGCTGCCCATCAAAATGCAACCCATGCTGCCCACCAAAATGCAACCCATGCTGCCCATCAAAATGCAACCCATGCTGCCCATCAAAGCCGTGCTGCTGTTTGGAGCCCAAGCCTGAGTGTACTTGCCTTAATAAGGAGCCCGATCCCGCTGCATCCGAAACTCAGAACAACTCCCAAACCCAACAGCAGTCCCAAAGCCCGAAGCAGGGGCCCAAAAGTCCCCGGGGGCAGAAGTAACCAGACAAGTAGATTGTCCCAAACAAGTAGACGGGCCATGCCCATCACCCAGTGGCGTCAGGCTAGACCTACCTTTAGAAAAGCTGTTTCTCAGTGACCACCATTTACTTTCAACTAGAAGCCCCTACCTCCCTTCATAGCCCCCCGCCCTTGTGAGGCTCCAGCTGGAAATGGGAGGTTGAAAAAGCTAGAACCATCTTGCCTAGTGATCCTGATATTAGATAGCACAAAAATAAAAGAGCAATAAAGAAAATCACCTCTCTTTCCTCCTTTACCTGTGAAACCATTGAAACCATCTCACTTGTCTAGCCTAAGCCCAGGAAAATGTGCTATGCATGTCATAAAGGCACCCAGGACCCAGAAAACCAGAGTCTGGAAGCACAAGGCTTCTGCTAAGCCAGAATTAGTGACTGACTCATCCTGGTTTTAAAATGAAAGTTCCATGTTCAGGAATCCCGCCAGTCCCAGGAAAAGGGGGGGTGGAGTGGGGGTGGGGGTGGAGGTGGTCAGTCACCCTAAGTGAAGGAATTTCAGTGCCCCTGAGTCCTGGGGCAACTCATTTGAGGTCGAACCAGCAAAATCACATGCCAAGGAATGATTCCCCTCTCTCACCCCCAGGATCTTCCTAGAACCAGAACTCCCAGGACTCAGCACAGCACTGTGACTGGCCCAGGCAGCAGAGTCTTAATGGCATCAATACCAGCTCTGCAATGGTGGAGCAAGTTGCTGGACCCTCTCAGGCTCCATTTCCTCATCTGTTAAATGAGAGTAATGGTACTTCAAAGGGTTTTTATGAGAAGGAAATAGGATCATTCATTTAAAGCGCTTAACATCAGATCTGACACATCATGGATACGCAATGCATGGTTCTCCTCAAACTTCTCTATCTGTCACCAGGTCCCTTTTTCCCTCCAAAGGAGTTACCATGATAAAACAATTTTCCCACAAAATACAGCTCAGTTAATCTAGGCACACAGGTAGAAATAGAGAAATCAGCCCCATTCACTACACTGTGAATATAATTTCTTCCTGTATTCTTGGTATACAACTGCTATGTCCATTCCTTCTAACATTTTTCTAATGCCCTTCTGTATTTCCTCCCTCATGATCCTCCCTGTCCACCAATCCCAGAAAACACCTAATCTACTTTGGTCCCTATAAATGAGTTTGAACTTTCAAGAATTTTATGTAAAGAGAATCATCCAGTATGTATTCTCTTATTCCTGGCTTCTTTCACTCAGCAAAACTACTTTGAGATTCAAACAAGTTGTTGCAAGTATCAATTGTTCATTCCTTTTTATTGCTGGGTAGTAAATTCCCATGAAGTGATGGACCAGATGCCATGATCTTCGTTTTCTGAATATTGAGCTTTAAGCCAACTTTTCACTCTCCTCTTTCATTTTCATCAACAGGTTTTTTAGTTCCTCTTCACTTTCTGCCATAAGGGTGGTGTCATCTGCATATCTGAGGTTATTGATATTTTTCCTGGCAATCTTGATTCCAGCTTGTGCTTCTTCCAGTCCAGCGTTTCTCATGATGTACTCTGCATATAAGTTAAATAAGCAGGGTGACAATACACAGCCTTGACATACTCCTTTTCCTATTTGGAACCAGTCTGTTGTTCCATGTCCAGTTCTAACTGTTGCTTCCTTACCTGCGTATAGGTTTCTCAAGAGGCAGGTCCGGTGGTCTGGTATTCCCATCTCTTTCAGAATTTTCCACAGTTTATTGTGATCCACACAGTCAAAGGCTTTGGCATAGTCAATAAAGCAGAAATAGATGTTTTTCTGGAACTCTCTTGCTTTTTCGATGATCCAGCGGATGTTGGCAATTTGATATCTGGTTCCTCTGCCAGGAAATAGATGGGGAAACAGTGGAAACAGTGTCAGACTTTATTTTTTTGGGCTCCAAAATCACTGCAGATGGTGATTGCAGCCATGAAATTAAATGACACTTACTCCTTGGAAAGCTAGTTATGACCAACCTAGATAGCATATTCAAAAGCAGAGACATTGCCAACAAAGGTCCATCTAGTCAAGGTTATGGTTTTTCCAGTGGTCATGTATGGATGTGAGAGTTGGACTGTAAGGAAAGCTGAGTGCCAAAGAATTGATGCTTTTGAACTGTGGTGTTGGAGAAGACTCTTGAGAGTCCCTTGGCCTGCAAGGAGATCCAACCAGTCCATTCTAAAGGAGATCAGTCCTGGGTGTTCATTGGAAGGACTGATGCTAAAGCTGAAACTCCAATACTTTGGCCACCTTATGCGAAGAGTTGACTCATTGGAAAAGACTCTGATGCTGGGAGGGATTGAGGGCAGGAGGAGAAGGGGGCAACAGAGGATGAGATGGCTGGATGGCATCACTGACTCGATGCACATGAGTTTGGGTGAACTCCAGGAGTTGGTGATGGACAGGGAGGCCTGGTGTGCTGCGATTCATGGGGTCGCAAAGAGTCGGACACGACTGAGCGACTGAACTGAACTGAAATGCCCTCATTGTATGGATAATACCCAAATTTTGTTTACCCATTAATCTATTGATGGGCACTTGGGTTGTTTCCAGGTTTTGACTATTACAAATAAAGCTGATCTGAACATTCATGACAAGTCTTTGGATGGGCTATGCTTTCATTTCTCTTGGGTAACGGCCTAAAAGACTGGAATGACTGTTGAACGGTAGGTGTATGTTTTACTTATTAAGAAACTATCCAACTGTTTTCCAAAATGGTTGGCCATTTTACATTCCCATTGGACATATATGAGAATTCTGGTTGCTGCACATCTTTCTATTTTTGGGTATTCTAATGGATATGCAGTGTTATTTCATTGAGTTTAATTTGCATTTCCTTAATGGCTACTGGTATGAACATCTTCCTATATGGTCACTTGTCTTCATATATCTTTTTTGGTGAATCATCTTTTGTAATATTTCCTCCATTATTTTACTGAGATGTTTAGTTTCTTATGACAGAATTATGATATTTTAAAAAATGGGCTATGAAATTAAAAGACACTTGCTCTTTGGAAGAAAAGCTATGACAAACCTAAATAGCACATTAAAAAGCAGAGACATCACTCTTTGCTGACAAAAGTTCATATAGTTCAAGCTATAGTTTTTCCAGTAGTCACATAGAGATGTGTGAGTTGGACCATAAAGAAGGCTGAGTGCCAAAGAATTGATGCTTTCTAACTGTAGTGCTGGAGAAGACTCTTAAGAGTCCTTTGGACAGCAAGGAGAACAATCAATCCTAAAAGAAATCAACCCTGAATAGTCATTGGAAGGACCCATGCTGAAGCTCCAGTATTTTGGCCACCTGATGTGAACAGCCAACTCATTGGAAAAGACCGTGATGCTGTGAAAGATTGAAGGCAGGAGGAAAAGAGGATGCCAGAGGATGAGATGGTTGGATGGCATCATCAATTCAATGGACTTGAGTTTGAGCAAACTCCATGAGATAGTGAAGGACAGGGAACCCCGGCGTATTGCAGTCCATGGGGTTGCAAAGTCCATGTGTTAGGGGAAGCACATTGACTGAAACCACCCACGCTGACCAGGCACCATAGTAACCATTTTCATGAGTTGTTTTATGACAGGAGGTCCTGGTAAAGAACACGGAACTAATAAGACACCACCAACTGGAAGAGTTTGGGAAAGGTCAAAAGGAGACACCATATGTCTGATCACCTCCCAGAATCCTTCTCACTGGCATCCATCTTGGCTGAACAAGGCATGCACCACCAGGAAGGACTCTGAGTTAGAATGATTGGCTAAAGACAACCCGGAAACGAATCCCATCACCATAAAACCTGAGATGGCCACTTGGCGGAGCAGTTCTCCTGGGTTCCCTTACCCAATAAAATCTCTTGCTTTGTCAGCACATGTGTCTCCTCAGACAAATCACTTCTGAGTGGTAGACAAAAGCCCAGTTTCCAGGCCTGTAAGGGACCCCCCTTCCTGCAACACATGGGGTTACAACTGAGAGACTGAACAACAAATATATATATTTGTTGTTTCTTTACCAGCTGAGCCATAAGGGAAGCCCAAGAACACTGGAATGGGTAGCCTATCCCTTCTCCAGCAGATCTTCCTGACCCAGGAATCAAACCGGGGTCACCTGCATTGCAGGTGGATTTTTACCATCTGAGTTATCAGGGAAGCCCATATGGGATAACTATATATATAGAGAGAGATATAAGTCCTTTATCAGGTAAGCTATCTGCACATATTTCCCCCAGTCTGTGGAATATCTTTTCATTCTCTTTCACAGTTTCTTTAAAAAATGAGGTGTTCTTAATTTTGATAAAATCCAATTAAATTTTTTCTTTTATGGATCTTGTTTTTGGTGTCATATCTAAGAAATCTTTGCCTAATCCTAGGTTTTATGGATTTTGTTTTTGGTGTCATATCTAACAAATCTTTGCCTAATCCTAGGACACAAACGTTTTCTCCTACATATTCTTCTGTAAGTTACTTTTTATATATGGTGAAAGCTTTAGACAAAGTTTTTTTTTTTTTGAGTGGAGGAGTATGGAGGGGAACCTATGAATATTCAATTGCTCTGCTGCTGCTGCTGCTAAGTCGCTTCAGTCGTGTCCGACTCTGTGCGACCCCGTAGACGGCAGGAGAATCCCCAGGGACAGGGATTCTCCAGGCAAGAACACTGGAGTGGGTTGCCATTTCAGTTTTGTCAAAAATCATCTGACCATGTTTGTTTTTATTTACCTCTGAATTCTTATTTTGTTATATTGATCTATTTGTCCTTCCTGACATTTTCTTATTATTTACTGTAGGTTTATAATGTCTTGAAGTCAAATAATGTAAGTCCTCTAATTTTGTCCTTTTTCAAAGTTGCTTTAGTTTCTCTAGGTTCTTTGCATTACCATATGAATTTTACAATAAACTTGTCCATTTGTACAAAAAAAGTCTGCTTAGATTTTTGAACTGGGATTGAATTAAATCTATAAATTAAATTGGAGAGGAATGAATATCTTAACAATATAAGGTCTTTCTATTCATAAACATGGACTCTCTCTCCACTTATTTAGGTGGTTTTAATTTCTTTTTAAGCTTTGTAGCTTTCAGTGAAAAGATTTTGCACGTATTTTGTCTGTTTTTTCCTTAGGTATTTCACATATTTTTATCATAATGTGCTATTTTTATTTCAATTTCTGGTTATTCACTGTTATGTGAAATGAGAATACCTCCTACCGTATTAAGGAACAGGAAATGTCACAGCCATCAGCCATTTCTGGCCTCCAAATGTGAATGCGGGCTCCCAAAACTGCAATCCAGCAGATGCCGCCACGCCCACAGTGATTGCTGAGGAACTGGGGGATGCAAGAAGCCAGGTGCACAAGGAAACAGGATTTGGCCCCATGTAGCTGAAGTGCATATGAGGGAAATGAATTCAGTGAGCCCAGAGGCTTGCATCTTCCCATACACAGAATACTAAATTCCTTAACTTCTACCTGATCTTTGGTGTTCAGACTGCCTACTCCCTTTGTTGCAAACTTGTATATAGCCTGATTTCTCCCCACCTCCCTGAAGCAGTTTTCTCAGAGCTACTGAGATGCTGTCTCCCTGGCTCAGAGTCCTAAACATTCCCACCAAATAAAATAACTCCCTACTTTCAGGTTGCGACTCCATTTTTTAGTCGACAGTTAGTATATTAACATGCAATTATTTTTGTATAGCAATCTCGTCTACTGCTTCTTAGTATTAGTAGCTTCGTGTAAATTTCATAGGATTTTTCTATAAATGTCGAATTTTGAAAACTGCTTTTTTCTGCATCTATTGAAATGATCATATAGTTGGTTTTTTTTTTAGTCTGTTAATATGGTGAATTATGCTGATTGATTTTTGATGGTAAAACAACCTTGCATTCCTTTGGCAAACCAACCCTATCTGATTGGGTGGTTTAGTCCTTTTTTTTTTTTTCAACTGGGTTTACATTTGATTTGCTAAAATCTTGTTACTTTCTCTGTCTCTATGTTAATAAGGGATACTGGTCTATAGCTTCGTTTTCTTGTCTTGTCTTTGTCTGGCTTTGGTGTCAAAACAATGTCCTTATGAAGTGAGAAATAGTCCTTTCTTTTCAACTTTCTGGAGTAGCTTGTGTATAATTTGGTATAATCTTTTCCTTAGACATTTGGTAGAATTCACCAGTGCTCTTTTGTGGGAAGTTTTTTTTTTTTTTTTTGCTCAAGCTTTTAAAACCAACTTTACTGAAGTATAAATTACAAGTAATAAAAATATACCTGTGTTAAGTGTTTAGCTTGATGATTTATATCAAATGTATCTCCCTTGTGACTGCTAGAACATTCTGACCCTGCAATTTCCCTTGTGCCCTTTTACTGTCAGTCGCTACTGGAAAATTTTTAATTCAAAATATAATTTCTCTAACTGATTTAGAGTTTTCAGATTATCTATTTCCTTTTGAATGAATTTTGTCAATTTTTGTTTAAGAGATTTAGTCATGTTATCTATTTTAGAATTTATTGACATAAAGCTTTTTATAATATGTCCTTACTATTTTTTAATACCTGTGGAATTTATAGTAAGGTGACTTTTCATTTCTGATATTGGTAATGTATATCTTCTCCCTTTATTTCGTGTGTAAGTTGGTTAACTTTATCAGTCTTAAAGAATCAGCTTTTTGTTTCATTGGTTCTGTTTTCATTTTTCTATTTCACTCATGTCTGAGCTGACTTTTATTATTTTCCTTCTTCTGTTTACTTTGGGCTTACTTTGTTCTTCTCTTTTCTTGTTTTTCAACATGAAAGGCAAGATCATTAACTTGAAGTCTTTCCTCTTATAATTCGCATATTTAATGCTATACAATTTCCTCTCAGTACTATTTTAGCTACACTCTAAAATTTTTAAAAGTTGTGTTGCAATTTTCTGGATCAAAAGACTTTCTAACTTTCTTTTTGGCTTGCCCTTTGGTTTATGAGTTAGTTATAAGTGGACTTTCCCCGCCCCCTGCCCAAATGTTGGGAGACTTTCAAAAGATCTTTCTGTTATTTCTAATTTTATTCCTCTGTGGTCAAATAGCATGCTTTGCATTACTTAAAAGTTTTTAAACTTATTGAGACTTGTTTTATGGGTCAGTATATGCTCTCTTAGTAAATGCTCCCAGTACACTTGAAAAGAATGGAATCTGAGTGGAATCTGTTGTTGCTTGGAATGTTCTATAATGTCAATTAGGTTAATTGGTGTGACAGTATGATTCAAGTCTTCTATATTTCTACTGATGTTATGGCCACTTGTTTTATCAATTATTAAATGAGTAGTGTTGATGTCTTTGAACATAACTGTAAATTCCTCTATTATTTCTTGTAACTAACAGTTTTGATTCTTTTATTTTGAAAATCTCTTAATAGATGCATAAACATTTAGGACATATCACATCCTCTTCATAAATGCATCATAGCATCACAGAGTGAACTTCTCTGTCCTTGGTGATATTCTTTGCTCTAAAATCTACTTTCAAGTCAATTTAGTCACTTCAACTTTCATTTTATATATATAACATTTCATTTATTTATTTGCTTGCTTTTGGCTGTGCTGGGTCTTCGTGGCTGCAAGGGCTTTTTCTCTAGTTGTGGTGTGTGGGCTTCCCATTACGTGGACTTCTTTTTTTAGTTGAGGAGCCGGCTCTGAGGGGCGCAAGCTCAGTAGTTGTGGCACATGGGCTCAATAGTTGTGGTTCCCGGGCTCTAGAGCTCAATGGTTGTGGCACAGTAGACTTAGTTGCACCTAGGCATGTGGGAGCTTTCTGGATCAGGGAGCAAATCCATGTCTTCTGCGTTGGCAGGATGATTCTTCACCACTTAGCCCCAGGGAGGCCTCAGCTTTCTTTTTACTGGTATAAACAAGGCATTTCTTTTTCTACCACTTCAGTTTTAACCTATTTGTATCTTTATATTTAAAATAAGTTCCTTGCAGATAATATATACTGTTGTTCTTTAGTCGCTAAGTCATGTCCACTCCTGCAACCCCATGGACTGTAGTCTGTTAGGCTCCTGTGTCCATGGGATTTCCCAAGCAAGAATACTGGAGTGGGTTACCATTTCCTTCTCCAGGGGATCTTCACAACCCAGGGATCAAATCCATATCTCCTGTGGCTCCTGCATTGGCCGGCGGATTCTTTACCCACTGAGCGACCAGGGAAGCCCAGATAATATATAAATAGGTCTTTTTTGTTCAACCTGACAATCTCTGTCTTTTAATCAGAGTTTAAATCTACTCTCTTGCTATTTGTTTTCTATGTCCCACATACGTTCTATTTTCTTATGCCTTTGTTTTTCTTTTGCATGGAGTATTTTAAATAATCCCATCACATCTCCTTTGTTGATTTACACTCTATAACTCTGTGTGATTTGGTGGTTATGTTGTGTGTTGTGTTGCACAGATCCTTCACTTGGGATAGTTTATCTTCATATTACATCACTTGACTTACAGTCTCAGAACCTATGAACAATATCCTTTCATTTCTTTATTTCTGACCTATGTGCTTTGGTATGATCCAGTTTTCTTTAACATCTGTTAAAAAACTCAAAATAAATTTCTATCAAGTTTGCTTAGGTTTAAATAATAAGCAAAAGCCTTCTGTTTTTATCTAGGTAGAGTGCTATTTCTTCTTTTGTGTGCATCTTTAAATCCATTTTATATCACTCCTATTCATCCCAAGGGACTATCCGTAACATTCCTTAGAGTTCAGAGTCTGCTGGTGTTAAATTATTTCACCTTTGAAATGTCTGAAAAAGTATTTTATCATCATTCTATAAAGATATTTTACTGGATATAGAATTCCAATGTATACCTAGTTTCTCTTTCAGTGTATTTCCTCTGCCATTTTCTGGCTTGCCGCGTGACAAGTGAGCAATCTGCTTTTACTCTTTTTCCATCTGTAATATGATCTTCTTTGTGCAATGTGTCTGTTTTTCTGTGCCTGTTTTTGTGATTATTTTCTTTATCACCTGCTACAAGCAATTTTATTGTGATGCGATGATATAATTTGTTTCACATTTCTTGTGCTTGAGTTCATTAATATTTTCGTATCTGTATAGAGCCCCTCCACCGCAATTTTTAAATATTTTAGTAATTGCTTGTCTATTTCCTCTTTCTACTCCATCACAGGCACTTCAACTGTGTTTGTATTAGGTTTCTTGATATTTCCCCACAGCTCACTGAAGCTTTATTCTTTTCTCTTTTAAAATTGTCCTTTGGTGTTTCATTTTGGATAATTGCTAAGTGAGATAAGTCTGACAGAAAGACAATACTGAATTTTCTCACTTATATGTGAAAGCTAAAAAAAAATCATGGAGACAGAGTGGAGTGGTGGTTGCTAGGGACTGGGCGGGATGAGGATAGGGGTATCAGAAGGTATTGTTCGGAGGGTATAAGCTCTGGAATTTAATGATATTTGAAAACTGCTAAGAGAGGAGATCTTAAATTACCACACACACAAATAAATGGTAATTATAAGATGGATACATTAACTAAGCTTATTGTAATTATTTTGTAATATATATGTTTATCAAAGTGTCACACTGTACACCTTAAACTTATATGATATATGTCAATTATATCTCAATAGAGCTGGAAAAAAAAAAGAGGAATCATTTCAGTGGCAGAAAACCTAGGAAGGGACAAATTGGGGAGACTCAAATGTGTCTTTAAAATTGTGTGCATACATGCTCAGTCGTGACCAACTCTTTGACACCCTTCTGTCCCTGGGATTCTCCTGGCAAGAATATTGGAGTGGGTTGCCATTGCCTCCTCCAGGGGATCTTCCCAACCCAGGGATTGAACCTGCATCTCCTGCATTGGCAGGCAGGTTCTTTATCACTGAGCCACCTAAGAAGCATCTTTAAAATCCTAATTTCCTCTCCTCTTCACACTAGATCAGTTGCTATTTGATTGGTTAAGCACTGGATGAAGGGGTTGAATTGCATTTAGGAGTCATGGACAAAAATCACAAACTGTGTTTTTAAACTGATATCACGCAGCACAGCACAGAAGAGGTTGCTCCTTGAACTTCAGATTGACTGAATGCTCCTCCTTCCCCACATAAAAATCACACTATACTTACCCTGGCTTCAGCCCCTTTCCCCCTTCCTGCCTCCTGGGAAGGGGCACAGCACAACACCCCCCCCACCCTCCCAACCCCTCACAACCCCACACCCTGCCACCAGAAGGGCTGAGGCCGGCTTGGCTCTAATAGCTCCTAGTGCCTGCAGTAATGCCAGGACTGTCTCTCCTTGTCTCACCCCTAAATGCAGACTTCACTCTTTTGTTTGGCCTTATGGCCAGTTAGCTCCACCTGCTGCTTGGAACTACTTAGAGGCAAGGGTGGAGAATGGCTGGGGGCCCTGTATTGCCATGGAGGACCGGAGTGGAGGACTGAAGCATGAAGCACAGAAACACCACCAAAAAGAGTGAGGGCAGATGCTGGAGGAAAGATGGGTTTCTGGCTTTCCTCTCTAAAGCTTGAGACTATTAATGGAGAGGAAGAAATGTTTACAAAGTCAAATGATCACTAGTGCCAGGAAGAAGGAGAGATGACATGGAGAGGTGAAACTTTGGAATATTTCAATGTCATCCTTTTTCTTGTACAAAACTCCCTGAGTCTTCCATCTGGCCAGCAGCACAGACCCCAGAGTAGAGTCAAGGGCTGGATCTTCAAAAGAAAAGTCTGAAGGTTTCTAAGGTTTGGGGATTCATCCGTTCAGTTCAGTTCCTTCGCTCAGTCGTGTCTGACACTTTGTGACCCATAGACTGCAGCACGCCAGGCTTGCCTGTCCATCACCAAGTCCCAGAGCTTGCTCAAACTCATGTCCATCAAGTCAGTGATGCCATCCAACTATCTCATCCTCTGTCATCCCCTTCTCCTCACACCTTCAATTTTTCCCAGCATCAGGGTCTTTTCCAATGAGTCAGGTCTTCACATCAGGTGGCCAAAGTATTGGAGTTTCAGCTCTAATTGGGGATTCATGGCAGAGATCTAAAATCATATACCTTTCAGAAAGCAAACTTAAAATAATCTGAGGCTAAGAGGAAAAGGGATAGGAGAGGGGATCTTATAATGCTTGAAGCTAAGCCAGAGTTGATTGAGTTTATCTGGATGTGAATGCATTAAGTTTCCTGTCATCAGGAACAGCGACTAGATATTACAGGTTACGTTTATTTATGGGAAAACATATTTGCATCTTTTTGACATAAGTAGACATTACTTCAAGGAGTATTTATGTAAGTGACAGATATACTGGGAATGCTGAGAAACCATGTGCCAAATATGAGGCTTCCCAAGTGGCTCAGAGGTAAAAGAATCTGCCTGCCAATGCAGGACATGCAGGAGAAGCAGCTTTGATCCCTGGGTTGGGAGAACCCCCTAGAGTAGGAAATGACAACCCATACCAGTATTCTTGCCTGGAGAATCCTATGGACAGAGGACCATTGTGAGCTACAGTCCATAGGGTTGCAAAGAATTGAACATGACTGAGTGACTGAGCACTCACACACATGCAAAGTATGGTCCTGAGTATCAGGAAAGTCGAGGAACTAGTGCAGTCAAGAGCTCTCTTCTCATGAACTTATTTTCCTACTGAAGCAAGCACACAAATAAATACCATAAGTTCAAATGATGATGATCACTCTAATGAGATAAATAGCATGGTGGAGTGAGTGGTCTATTTTAGGCAGCATGGCTGGAGGAGCCATCTCAGGGAAGTGACATTTCGAGTAGAAGTCTGAATGAGGTGCAGAATTAAGTCATGAAGTTACTTGCAGAAGAGCTCTACAGGAACAGAGACGAAGTGGAAAAGTCCCACGCTGGATCCAAGCTTCTACAGGCAGGAGCAAAGAGTGAGGAGATGAGGTTGAAATGAGCATGAGCTCGAGAGCAGTCAGGGTAGAGCTGACTTGACTTTGGTCAAGACTCATAGACTTTGGTCTGTCAGTGACAGCTTCCCGGCAAGGGAAGGGCAAAGTCATGAGCAAAGTTCAGAAGAAGCTGGAGGACAGGAATTAGCACTGGCTATTTTCCCATTTATCTGCTCCTCTTCCCTGTAAGATTTTTGGAAAATGCTTTCTATCCTCACTGCTCCTAAGCCCTCTCTTCTCATTTGCTCTTGGAATCACTGCATCTGGTTTTCGTCCTCACCACAGCCCTTGGCTACCTCTGTTAAGGTCATCAATGGATTCCATGTTGCCCAATCAAATAGGCATTCTCAGTTCTCATCTTTACAGCATTTTCCCCAGATGTTCATCCTTTCCAGTCAACAGTGTTTCTGCTCATCTTCCAGGATGCCCTATTTTCCCAGTGAATTTCTTACCTCACCACCTGCTCCTTCTCATTCTGTCCCAGTTTTTTGACTTGTTGCTTCTCATCTGACCCTTTGACACTGGAGTGATTCAGGGGATGGTCCTGGGACCTCTTCTATCTATATTCATTCCCTTGATGACTTAATCCTGGCTCATGACTTCACATGTCATTTATATGCTGATGATTTCCAAATGTATGTCTACAGCATGAAACTCCTTCTGAACTCTCCTTCTAGTATATCTCATCGCCTACTTGACAGTTCTACTTGGGTGTGTCTACTGGGCACCTCAAACAACATGTCTCAAAGCTCACTGTTGACTTTTCCCACAAAGCCAGCCCCTCCTGCGGTCTTCTCTGTCACTGTTAAATGGCAGCTCCATCCTTAAAGTCCTTCAGGCCAAGAACTTTTGA
This sequence comes from Bubalus bubalis, assembly GCF_019923935.1. Classification (NCBI taxonomy): domain Eukaryota; kingdom Metazoa; phylum Chordata; class Mammalia; order Artiodactyla; family Bovidae; genus Bubalus; species Bubalus bubalis. The sequence continues at coordinate 17,912,885 of NC_059162.1, read as the reverse complement.
GTCATTGTTTGCTCTCCCTATACCTTGCATCTAATCTGTTAGGGAATCTCACTGATTCTATTATCAAGACATATCTATCATCTGACCACTTCTCCCTGCCTCTACTGTCTCCCTAGCTCTGGGCAGCTGCTCCATTACTGTGGCTGCCAGCTTCCAAGCTAGCCAGAGAGAGCCTTTTAAGAGTAAGTCAGATGAAGCCACTCCTCTGGGCAGTACTCTGAAGAGGCTTCTCATCTCACTCACCATAAAAGCCCAAGTTGCTTCATGATTTCTCCCACTGCCCAGCATCACCCACTCCTCCACCCTCACCTCTTACAGCTCTTTCCCTCATCCATACATGCCCAGTTATACTGGCTTCCTTGCTGATTTCAGAACATGCCTCCTTGGGACATGGCCCCTGCTGTTCCTTCTCCCCTGCCTATCCTCACCCTGACCCCACTCCTTTGAGTTCTTGCTGTAGGCCTTTCCTGACTATTCCATTTAAAATACACAACATTGGACTTCCCTGGTTGCCCAGTGTTTAAGATTTTATGCTTCCCATGCACAAGGTATGAGTTTGATTCCTGGTTGGGGAACTAAGATCCCACATGGTATGCTGCACAGTCAAAAAAATTAAATAAAATATACAACATCCCATCCCATAGCACTCCCTAGACCTCTTTCCTACCTTCTTTTTTCTACATAGTATTTCTAACATGCTTTATATTCCAGGTATGTGGTTATGTCACTTGCCACCTTCTCTCCACACACTGGAATGAAAGTTTTGGGAGGATGGGGACTTTCACCTGTTTTATTCAAAGCTGTACCCCTAAACGCCTGGAACACAGGTACATGGGAAGCTCTCAATCAGCTCTGAATGATCAAAAAAATCAATAAGGCAGGAGGTGAAAAAGCATTCCAGCAGAGAGAATGGAATGTGCAAAGGCACAGAGGTGAGTAAAGGTGAACTCAGGAGATCCGGAGATCTGGACCTGGCTGGGGCCTGCTGCTGACCCCCTGTGTGACCCCTGCCCTCTGTCCCCTCTCTAGACTGTGTCATCCTTCATGTGATACAAGTCAGGGTTGCATTTGATGACTGTGAAGTCTCCTCCAATGCCAGGTTTCTCAGCTGTGTTCCTAAGCTGGGGAGAGAGGAGGCTTAGGGGTGCCTGGGGCCTGAGGCCCCTCAGAGGAAGACTGCTGGAGGCTGGACCACAGGGTAGAGAGAGGGTGAAGCTATAGCCATGCACGCAAAGACTTGCCTGTAAGAGGAAGCTCTGGGCTCACCTTTCTCCCCCAAAGCCTTCTGACCTCCTTCTCCCCCTCATGTACCAACCCCCCATCCCACTCCAAGCAGGCTTTCTAGTAAAACCTGAGTGGCAGGAAAATAACTTTTCAGCCACTCTCCAGCAATTTCCAGCTCACCTGTCTTCTTTGCAGCTCTCCAGTCCTCCTCTGTCATATTTGGACTCTACCGCTCCAGTATGTCCCATATCTATGGGACTTAATGGGCATCTCTGCCTTCTCTGGTGGAGGGGCTGGCCTGGGAGCAGACACACCCAGACTTGCTCCACTTGCTGACTGGAGAACCCCTGTTCTGAGTCCCAGCTGCTTGCCTGTGAAGTGCAAAGGGTTAAATGAAATGGTAGATGAGGCTTGTTTAGCACCATGTCTGGTAAACAGCAGGCTTTGTAGGTGTCTTTGCCTTTGTATCTCCTTTGCCCACCACCCCCCAGCCCGTCCAGCCGGGAGACTCACAGCTCTGCCTGTTCACATCTGCATCCATGCACACAGACCAGTTAATTGGCTCACATGTCACAGCATTGAATTGCACCCATCGCTCAGTTTCTGTACCCCTCTTCCCATCAGATGGGAGTTTCCTGGGAGCAGGAGTCATGTCTCCCTAATCTGGGTTTTCTGAAATCAGAGGTGGTATCTCCCTCTCAGACTGGGAGGTTAGGGTGATAGCCAAAGTCCTCCCCAGTACCCTGGCCCAGCTGGGATTCTAGAGGCCAGGACTCACCCTGACTCTGTCTTGCTTAATGCAGATAGTAAGCAGGGAGGCACGTTTTAGAAAGGAAGGAATGAAGAGGCACAGTTTCACACTCTGCACCACATCAACCCATGTGGAGGCCTGGAACAACTGGACAGCTTCATGGCAAGCAGTCCACAAATACTGAGAACAGATGAGGTTAGAAATGGCCCATGCTGAGGCTGCTCAGAGGGGTCTGAGCAGGACCCCAGCAAGGCAGTGTGGGCTACTGACTCCTCTTGGTGAAAGCCTCTCATCCAAAATCAGATGATGCTAGTCCTCTGTATGGAATTCTGCAGTGGCTTTTTCTATTGCCCAGATTTCACACACACACACACACACACACACACACACACGTACATGCATGGACTCCACATGGATCTGAGTGGCCTCTGCAACCACATTCAGGAGTAACCTCAAGAGCAATTAGTCCTCTACAGAAGCAGCTGATGCAGGGTCAGGCGTCCCCCAGCATCCTCTAATTAATAGAGGGGAAAGAGGATGGGGAATGATAAACCAAGAGGTCAGCTGAGTCCCAGGAGCACCCTCACCTCCTCTGACTTGTCTGACCATGGACGACATTTCTGGGGGAGTCTGCACAGCTAGACTAGGTCCCACTCTCCTTCTCATTCTGCACCTGCCTCCTCTCTCCTTTGTGAAATCCCTCCCCTATTCCCTCCAGCTCAGGCCCACCACCCTTTCTGTCTGCCCTCTAGTGAGATGTGTCCCTACCATTGCTGCCTTCCACTCCTTGCACACATCCCTGTGAAGATTTTGCCCCCTCTGGTTCTTTACCAGTCAGCCCCCATTCTGTGCAGCTGGCAGAGCCCTTTCCCTGACTGCCTGTGCACTCCTCACTCTATTGCCGGGATTCCTTTGTCCACATCAAAGCTAGATCCAAGCCACTACCTATTTTCTGCCCACACAACCTCCAGGCCCCTTCGTGGACTGTCATGCTCCTGGAATGCAAACCCATTTGGATTCCTCAGTGAGCCTACCACGTGAAAAAACAATCAGTCCATGTGGAGCCTCCTGAGTGCACAAGGGAAAGATGTCACGGGCTGAGCAGGAGCGCTGCCCGAGGCCCACAGCAGGCAGACTAGAGGGAGGAGTCAATGGGACACCAGGATCCCTGGTTTCTCGCCCCACTTCACTCCACGCAGTGTGTGACTTTGGGGTTTCAGATTTCTCATTGGCAAAATGAAAAAGGGAAACCTTGCGTTATTAAGACTCTGTGTATAGGCAGGTAGCACACTGCAGTCTGTCAGCTAACGTTGCCATGACTCCCAACAGGAAACCAGTTTCTGAGCACCATCTATGTGCTAACCACAGATATCACCTCACCAAATCCTCCCAGAAGTCAAAGGAGGTGCAAATATCCATTTAAAAAAAATATAATCACACACATTTATTAAAAATTTGCAAATAATATCTGCATGTTCTAGTTTATTTTATAGTTAACAAATTCATATTTTAAATGTTACCACAGTTAGTTCCTCATTCAGTTCAGTTCAGCCACTCAGTCATGTCCAGCTCTTTTTGACCCCATCGACTGCAGCATGCCAGGCCTCCCTGCCCATGACCAACTCCTGGAGTCTACTCAAACACATGTCCATTTAGTCGGTGATGCCATCCATCCATCTCATCCTCTGTTGTCCCCTCTTCCTCCTCCCACCTTCAATCTTTCCCAGCATCAGGGTCTTTTCCAGTGAGTCAGTTCTTCGCATCAGGTGGCCAAAGTACTGGAGTTTCAGCTTCAGCATCAGTCCTTCCAATGAATATTCAGGACTGATTTCCTTTAGAATGGACTGGTTGGATCTCCTTGCTGTCCAAGGGACTCTCAAGGGACTCTTCTCCAATGCCACAGTTCAAAAGCATCAATTCTTTGGCGCTCAGTTTTCTTTATAGCCCAATTCTCACATCCATACATGACTACTGGAAAAACCATAGCTTTGATTAGGTGGGCCTTTGTTGGAAAAGTAATGTCTCTGCTTTTTAATATGCTGTCTAGGTTGGTCATAGCTTTTCTTCCAAGGAGTAAGCATCTTTTAATTTCATGGCTGCAGCCACCATCTGCAGTGATTTTGGAGACCAAAAAAATAAAGTCTATCACTGTTTCCATTGTTTCCCCATCTATTTGCCATGAAGTGATGGGACCAGATGCCATGATCTTAGTTTTCTGAATGTTGAGCTTTAAGCCAACTTTTGCACTCTCCTCTTTCACTTTCATCAAGAGGCTCTTTAGTTCTTCTTTGCTTTCTGCCATAAGGGTGGTGTCATCTGCATATCTGAGGTTATTGGTATTTCTCCCAGCAGTCTTGATTCCAGCTTATTTCATCCAGCCCAGCATTTCTCATGGCGTATTCTGCATATAAGTTAAATAAGCATGGCAACAATATATAGCCTTGATGCACTCCTTTCCCAATTTAGAACCAGTCTGTTGTTCCATGTCCAGTTCTAAATGTTGCTTCTTGACCTGCATACAGATTTCTCAGGAGGCAGGTAAGGTGTTCTGGTATTCCTATCTCTTGAAGAATTTTCCACAGTTTGTTGTGATCCACACAGTCAAAGGCTTTGGTGTAGTCAATAAAGCAGAAATAGATGCTTTTCTGTAACTCTTTTGCTTTTTTGATGATCCATCGGATGTTGGCAATTTGATCTCTGGTTCCTCTGCCTTTTATAAATCCAGCTTGAACATCTGGAAGTTCACATTTCACGTACTGTTGAAGCCTGGCTTGGAGAATTTTGAGCATTACTTTGCTAGCATGCGAGATGAGTGCAATTGTGCAGTAGTTTGAGCGTTCTTTGGCATTGCCTTTCTTTGGGATTGGAATGAAAACTGATCTTTTCCAGTTCCTCATATGTGAAATTAATTTTCAAAAATAATTTAATCTTTTCATATTCTGTCTTATCTTCAAATGGAAAATTTTTTCTTCCAATTTTTGCTATTAAAATAGAGCTGGGGTGAATATGTTTTACAGATTTTCTCCCTCTTTCTGGGCATTTCATTGGTATGGATGAGAAATTACAAGGTTAAAAATAGTATAAAGAAAGGAGTATAAAAAATAAACTTTTATAGACAAAGAAACTGAGGGTCATGGAGGAAAAGCAGCTCGTTCAGATAACAAGAGGTTCACTGGGATTTAAACCCAGGTCCATCCGACTGCAAAGCCAACAGAACATCAACAATCCTAGGGGTTGGATGAGGCTAATATACATCAGTGCCAGCCAGGAGGGCTTCCCTGGTGGCTCAGATGATAAAGAATCTGTCTGCAATGGGGGAGACCCAGGTTCAGTCCCTGGGTTGGAAGATCTCCCAGAGAAGGGAATGGCAACCCACCCCAGTATTCTTGCCTGGAAAATTCCATGAACAGAGGAGCTTGGCAGGCCCCAGTTCATGGGCTCTCAAAGAGTCAGACACGACTGATGGACTAACATACAAATACACATATACCAGCCAAGAAGTAGAGCTTTCTGTTCCCAGAACAAATGAGGGTTATCCTTAGGGCATTTTGATTGAATCTGAACCAAAGAAGACTGGTCCTTCCTCCAGGAAGCCCAGAACTGATCACATGGGGGTCATCCCGTAGATGGCTGAGTCACACTCAGAAGATGTCCCAGGTTATCTAGTGTAGCCTGTTACCTCTATCAGATGCTCAGGCACCTGGGAAGGCAGCCTGGAGGGTAGAAAGCCCGCTGGACAGAGATCAGCATGTGAGAGCTCTACTCAGCTGTACTGCAGACCCTCTGTAGGGCCTTGGGCTTCTCATGTTCTCTCTTCAGACTTCACTGCCCACTTGTCACAAGACGGCACTGTCCCTAGTGGAGGGGACTGGGAAGTGCCAGGAATCTCCCGGGCACACTGGCCAGGCCCTCCCCATGCATTCTCCAGCTCCCACCACTGCTCCCAGCTCAGAGAGGCTGCTGTAATCAGGTGCAGACAATCAGCTACCAAGGATGTGGTTTCCCAGGGAGCCCATGAGGAGGGCATCCTGCAAGTTGGAGGAGAGGGCACCAAAAAGCTCCTTTTCTCTGCTCCTGATCAACTTTCATGCCTTTGCTCCTCTCACTGCACCAGGAGCAGAGCTGTGTCTGCCTCTCCACAGTGATCAGATTCACAAGCAAGAAATTGGAAACTAGCCACCTCACAGGTCAAGGAGGAGAGGCCAGAGGAAGATAGAAGGGGAGCACCAGGGTACCTCAAACAGGCTAACCCAGGAGCCTGGAGAGGAAGACTCAGCCTCTTGGCCCTTTCTTGGTCTTCTTTCTCTTCCTGGAGCAGCAGATGGACACAAAAGGCAAATGAGGAGCAGAGGCCAGTTTTCAGGAGGCACCATGGACAAGGGCAGTGAGGACTGTGGGCCTGTGGAAAGGTGACCGGTACAGGTTGTGGCCTGTGGGAAGATGTGGGCAACAGTGCCCTGGGCAGAGGAGAAGGCCTCAGGGGATGGAGAAGATGTTCGCGGCCTCAGAGGATGGGGGTTTTGCCTCTTTGGGAGACATCTTAGGCATGGCTACCCTAGATGAGAACGTGAGACCTGGTCCAAGTCAGCGCTCCAGGACCATCTCCCATCGCCCCATCCCACCAACTTACAAAGAGTTATCATCATAACCCTCCTCCCCGGCCCCCAGGGCAGTGAAGTACGTGACCCATTCATCCTGCCCCCACAGCTAAGCAACAGTTCAAGAAGGATGTATCACTCAGAAAGAGAAACCAGCCAGTTTCTGGCTCTGCAAGAGAAAGAGCCAGGGCCTCCTTGGGCTGGGTTCAGGGCCTCTGTATGTGTCATGGGATATGAGCTCATTCCCATGACAGTGGGCGGGTGCTAGACAGTTACCTGGCCTCTTGATTTGGGCCCTGGGGCCCCATGGGATCGCTCACGCAGACACCAAGAGAATCTCCTCCGTGTGCATGCCTGTCCGTGCCCCAGATGGGGCAATCTGAGGGCAGAGCATAGGGCCTCTGAGCCCCATGGGCTGGGGCTGGGGCTCCTCCAATCCTTTCCCTGAGTATACACATACACACACACACACATACACCCTCAACCCCATGCTTCACCCTCCTCACCACACCCTGGCTCTGCCCAGTGGCCAAAGGCTCACACACTGTCTTCCCCCAAAGCTTTCATTATGCTGTGAATCAGAGGGCGGGAAGTAGATCTGGCAGATTCTAGTCCATGGAAACCCATAAGACCGGTGTGACTTCCTGGAGCAGGGTCTGCTGCCCTGGGACTGACAGTCATGAGCTGGGGAGAGGCAGATTCCTCCCCTGTGAGGTCAGCTGCAAAGCACAAGGCATGGGTGCCCCTTTGTGAGGGTGCTGGCTTAGTTCTGCATGGGGGAAAGAGAGGGGGGTGGGGGCGGGGTGCGGAGGGCTTGCCCTGCCCCAGAAGATGGTCGGCCCTGTGCTAATGGGAGATGACGTGAGGTCCCAAGTGAGGCTCAGGGGCCACAGAGGGCATGAGCTGAGGGTATATTCCAGAAACAGGAGTCCTTCCATCTGTCTTTTCAGACTAAGCCCCAGGAGCATGACAAAATTAGCTCATAAATAGATCTATTGGGGGCTTGGAGGGAGATGCCTGTGAGACACCATAGATAAATCAGAACTTCTCAAAATTAGCCCCAGAAATGAGTATTTTCCTTGATTTTATTTTTTCTTTTATGATTAGGTTGTGAAGGAGAGAGATTAGATGATGTCCATAAAATAAGCTGTTAAAGAGAAAGGCAAGTCACAATTCGATTTTGTTTATATGCACACATGCATGACACTAAAATGCACTGTTCCTTCATTCTTTCCACTGATATTTATAGGGTACTGGTTATATCTGATGGTTAGGACAGGTTCTGGGGACATAGTGGAAAACGCACCAGGCAAAACTCCTGCCTTTTACAGCTTATTTTTCAATGGGAGATTTGGAAAATAAACAAGTGAACAAATGCAAATAAAGCAGCCCTCAGCTGTTTTAAGTGAAATGCAGCAAATCGGGGGATAACCCTTTAGATGGTGTCCCAGGGGAGTCCCTCTGGCAGGCTCCAGCATTAACTGTGAAACTGAAAGACACAAAGAGTTAGGGACCCTGGGAGGCCCCAGAGGTGGGGAGCACTGGGCTTGTCTTAGTAACTGAGGACTCTCAGTGAGGATCTTTGAACACTTGGTGGGGAGTTTACATTTTATTCCAGGAGGCTTAGGTCACCATTGTTGCTGGTGACGGACAAGCCAGCTCTAACCCCCACCCTGAAAATTTGCTTAAGCTGCGTTCAGAAAGTAGTTTAGAGAAAGTAGTGGATGATCTAGTTTTGGTCTTTATGTGAGAGTGTTTGTGTGTGTGTGTGTGTGTGTGCATGCGTGCACACACGCTCAGTTACTCGGTCATGTCTGGATCTTGTGACCACACTGACTATAGCCCGCCAGGCTCCTCTGTCTATGGAGTTATTAAAGGCAAGAATACTGGAGTGTGTTGCCATTTCCTACTCCATGGGATCTTCCTGACCCAAGAATTGAACCATGTCTCTTGTGTCTCATTCATTGGCAGGCAGATTCTTTACCACTAGCACCACTTGGAAAGTCCCCTTAATCTTGATCATGAATTTCCCCAAAACATTGTATGAGATGTTTGTTTTCATCACTGTAAAAAATAATCCTTATTATTTTATATATTATAGATTTAATGCCTGGTTTCTTGCCTAAACTGGTCCACGCTTTGGAGTTTTTGTGAGCTTGGCATTCTTGGGAACTTCTGTAACTACAGTCCTCAGCATAGGGCCTGGGTAGCCCCTGACACATGGCAGGAGACTCCTGCAAGCCTTCTGCTTAACCTTTCCAACCCTAAAGTTGTCAGACTGAACCCTCCCCATCCCAGGACAGAGTACTTCTACACAGAATGAAGTTATAGATATGTCTTGAGAGCAGATAGGTTGTGGGTTAGTGGCCAAGAGAATCTCCCAAGAGCTCTGTTTCTTCATGAAGAGTGGTACTCCCACCTTTAACATGTCTCCAGGCTGGACATCCCAGAAAGACATATAATTTTCTCTTCTGTGCCCTTGAAATTGAATCCCTCAGCCTAATAAGGAGGATAAACCCATTTTACAGGTAAAGAAACTGAGATTCAGAAGAAAAGTTTGGCTGAGGCCAACAAAAAAAAAAAAAAAAAAGGAAAGGGGGCCAGTTTCCCAAGATGCCTCCCTCACCTCCCTGTGCCAAGGTGATGAGCCTCATGGGGGTGACTGAACTCCCAGAGCCCACTGGCCAGGCAGGAGCTGTGTGTCTCTGTGAAAAGGGCCCCTTAGGGGTTTTCTGATTAAGGTGCCTATGATGAGTCAGGAAGGGGCTAGAGGAAGTTGACCAACTGGAGTGGTGAAACCAGTCCATCTCCTTCAACTTGGGAAGGAGGCCAGGCTGGGGAACGGTATAAAGGGCACCTCGGCCCCTGCTCAGCTCAGCACTCCACTAGAAGCCTCTCCAGCTGGCCCCACTGTGAGTCTGGTAAGTGTTTGCTGGTAGAACCAGCCTTGGGACCTGGGGCCTCCCACAGGCCAGAACGTGGCTGGGGGTGGCCAGCCTGAGTGGGTGCAGGGGTCACTCGTGTGCAGGATTCAATTGGACCACTGTCCTTCTGGGGGAGCTCAGGTCACTGTGCTGAGGGCTAGGTGCATGGCTGGGAAACAGAACAGACAGCAATCCCCTCCTGCATCATATTTTCTTGGGGCTGTATTTTCAAGTGTGGGGGACAGGGAGGAGAGAAGAGTAAGATAGGGATGCAGGGGAAATATGGTCAGATTCTCTCCTAAAACTGCTTGATTTGGGCTCACTATGTTTTTTGTCTTCTCTAAAGGGGAACAGGATCTGGGGACACACTTGTAATTTTTAGCTGTGCTCCAAAAGGGAGACATGCTGAATTGGGAACACTTTCTATTTGGAGAACTCAGGCAGAGCAGGGGTAGGGAAACCCAGTTTAGAAGTAGGAGACTTGAAACAATCAGCTCCAGCTCTTAGCAACCTTCCAGCCCCCTCCCTCCCACCACCACCAGCCAAAGTTCAGAAGGTCAAGAGAGAAAGAAGCTCTGGAGCTGAATATGCCAACTGGTTCATTTTGCAGAGGAGAAATCTGAGGCCCAGAGGGACTAAATGACCTGCCCAGAACCACACAGCATTTCACTGGGAGATTTAAGCCAAGATCATGTCATGTGACTCCAGTCCAGGGCATGCACCATCACCTCTCAGATCCTCTTGGGATAGGCTACTGATTTTCCAGGATCTGGGGGTCCTCCAGGAGAACTTCCCCCACCCCCCGGCACCTTCCCTCTTCCTGTCATAATCCCAGACCTAATCTCTTCTCTTTGTCAGAGGAGGTCAGGAACAAGGGAGAGACAAGGATAGGCAAGGGCAGGAGACAAGATGGTATCCAGCACACCTGCGCAGAGCAGCTCTGGAGACAGTCCTTGCTGTTGGCTCTTGGGAACAAGAAGCTCCCAGGAGGGCCTTTCCCCACACCTCTCCATCCCTACCTTCACCCTGCTGCTTCTGTGGAATGATAGCCCAGCATGATCAGCAGAGTGCCCCACCCAAGGGAAATGGGAATGCTGAGAAACCAGGTACTGCTACAGATTCTTGGGCTTCATCTGTTTCCTTGCCTTCAGTAACTCCTCTGACCCCTCCTCTTTTTCAGGTTGACCGAAAGCAGCTTCCAAGATGTCCCAGCAACACACTCTGCCAGTGATTCTGCCCCCTGCCCTCTCTCAGGAGTCCCTCAAGCCTGCTTCTCCTCCCACCAATACCCAGCAGGAGCAAGTGAAGCAGCCAACTCCACTGCCTGCCCCATGCCAGAAGGTACACTCGGAGCTCCCAGGGGAGGTCCCCTTGGAGCTTGGGGAGAAACACACAATTGTGAAAGGGGTGGCTGAGCAAAAGTGTGAACCACAGCAACCAGAGCCAGAGCAGCAAGAACAGCATGTGAAACAGCAGCAGCAAGAGTCACAGGTGCAGGAACAGCATGTGGAACAGCAGCAGCAAGAGTCAAAGGTGCAGGAACAGCATGTGGAACAGCAGCAGCAAGAGTCAAAGGTGCAGGAACAGCATGTGGAACAGCAGCAGCAAGAGTCAAAGGTGCAGGAACAGCATGTGGAACAGCAGCAGCAAGAGTCAAAGGTGCAGGAACAGCATGTGGAACAGCAGCAGCAAGAGTCACAGGTGCAGGAACAGCATGTGGAACAGCAGCAGCAAGAGTCAAAGGTGCAGGAACAGCATGTGGAACAGCAGCAGCAAGAGTCAAAGGTGCAGGAACAGCATGTGGAACAGCAGCAGCAAGAGTCAAAGGTGCAGGAACAGCATGTGGAACAGCAGCAGCAAGAGTCAAAGGTGCAGGAACAGCATGTGGAACAGCAGCAGCAAGAGTCACAGGTGCAGGAACAGCATGTGGAACAGCAGCAGCAAGAGTCAAAGGTGCAGGAACAGCATGTGGAACAGCAGCAGCAAGAGTCACAGGTGCAGGAACAGCATGTGGAACAGCAGCAGCAAGAGTCACAGGTGCAGGAACAGCATGTGGAACAGCAGCAGCAAGAGTCACAGGTGCAGGAACAGCATGTGGAACAGCAGCAGCAAGAGTCAAAGGTGCAGGAACAGCATGTGGAACAGCAGCAGCAAGAGTCACAGGTGCAGGAACAACATGTGGAACAGCAGCAGCAAGAATCAAAGGTGCAGGAACAGTATGTGGAACAGCAGCAGCAAGAGTCACAGGTGCAGGAACAGTATGTGGAAGAGCAACACCAAGAGTCACAGGTACAGGAAGTGCATGTGGAGTTGCAGCAGCAAGAGTCTCAGGTGCAGGAACAGCATGTGAAGCAGCAACAGCAAGAATCACAGGTGCCAGAAGTGCATGTGGAGCAGCAGCAACAAGAGTCACAGGTGCCAGAAGTGCATGTGGAGCAGCAGCAACAAGAGTCACAGGTGCCAGAAAAGCATGTGGAGCTGCAGCAGCAAGAATCACAGGTGCCAGAAGTGCATGTCAAAAAGCAACACCAGGAGCTACAGGAGCAGGAAGTGCAGCAGCAAAAAGAACAGCACGTGGAACATCAGGAAGCAGAACACCTGGGGCTGCAGCTGGAACAGGAGAAGAAGGTCTTGGGCCAGCACTTGGGTCAAGAGCCAGCAAAGAGAGAGGAGCAAATGGAAAAGAAAGAGGAGCAGCTGCTGGAGCAGCAGGAGGGGCAGCTGAAACAGCCTGTGTTTGTCCCAGCTCCCGGCCAGGTCCAAGAGACCCACCCAGTCCTGCCACTGAAGGGAAAAGCCTTGCCCTCTGAAGAAGCAGGAGGTGTAGTGCCTTCTAAACAAAAGTAACCATGTGCAGTGTCCCAGAGGCCCCTGGAAATCCCATACAAGTGAAGAGAGAGCCAGTGGCCTCACTTATCTTGGGCCCCCAACCTGGGTGACCCGCCTCATCTGTGAACCTGCCTGACCCTGACCTTCTGCATGTCTCCTTGATAGGGCTGGGGTGGGGGGAGTTACAACCCAGCATCCACCCCTGATGAGCCCAATCCCAACCTCAGGTGGCCAGAGGCTTTACCTGAGGAGAGAGTGACTATAGCTACTCTGAATACATCCCCACTATTATAGCTGAATCTGTGAGTCTGTACAATAATACAGAATAAATCCTGGAAGGCCTGGAATCCTGTATTTTATTTGAATTTTTACCCTCTATCATTCACCATATAAAAACCTGTGTGTGCAGGTTAAAGGTTGAGAATGACTCTCTTGGCCAGTTTCCATAAGTGGACAGATATTCTGACCCCTCTTTGATTCTGTACCCCAAATAACTCAATACATTCAACAGCTTCTAAAAATGAAATGAAAACAATAGCAAAACAAAAGTTCACTCATGTACCTGAAAGTAGCACTCAGCAGTCAGGAAGAGGGAATGGGTTACCTTGGCTGAGGGAAGAGGATCTATTCATCTCAGTTCAGCACTACCTTCCATTATACCCACTGAACCCAATCCTAGCTCAAGGCCACAGGCATGGGTAAGGAGTCGGGGCTCCACCTGGGTTCTGGGACTTGCCCAGATTTTCTCTCCACAGAATGTGCTCATGGTTTCCAAGAGTCATGGTTAAGGAAGAGTTTAGGAAAGTAAAGTAGCAGAATTTGGGGAAATAGGGAGAAGAGGGACTTCTGGGACTGGTCTCGAGAGATAGAGAAAATGTCACTAAGGGAAACAAAGTTTGGGTCAACTGGAATCGGGGGGGCCAAAAGTGTTGAATAGCCTGGAGAAATACCGATCTAAGGTCATTGCAGTGGTTTTCCCCTCCCTGACATTTCTGTAGCCTTTACTACCTACCATCAACCACATCAGAACATGGGGCTCTTTCCTTCCTGGGAATCTCCTTGTGTGTGCACTCAGTCATGTCCAACTCTCTGTGACACTATGGACTGTAGCCCACCAAGTTCCTTGGTCCATGTGATTTTCCAGACAAGAATACTGGAGTGAGTTGCCATTTCCTCCTCCAGGGGGGTCTTCCTGACCCAGGGATCAAACCCACATCTCCTGCATTATAGGCAGATTCATAACTGCTGAGCCACCAAGGAATCACCTGGCTCTGACAATTTAACATCACCTCAGGCAGGTTGTCACAAGTTACCCAAAGCTATTTCATCATAAGCATGAGCATATGTCAGGGACATCTCTCTTGAGAATGCCATAGGCACCCAAAGTCAAAGGGTCCGAAAGGCACTTAGTGTCCCTACTCCCCGCCCAACTCCAGTGACACGCACTGTCATTCCTCTTTAGGGATTCTCTCTCTTGGGTAATGATGCCATCTGTGCATTCACCAAAGCCAGAGAAACCACATCGTTGTCTACCCTCATTTCCTCTTCTTCCCTACCCCCACACCAGAGATCAATCCTTGCTACTCCTACCCACACCCTCCAAGCTTTGGCCGAAGTGGTTTCTCACCTGAATGATTGCAATGGCCCTCAAGCTGTTCTTTGATCCCTGTGTCCACATACCCTGCAATTCATCCATCATAGAGTGAACAGGGTGTTTCATTGAAAATTTTGATCTAAATACTTCACTCCTTGGGTGGCTCTCATTATTTAGAGGATGAGATTGCAGGCTCAAGTTAAAGGACAAGAGTTAAAAGGAAGCTTGGGTAGAACTGGGTGGGAAGATTGGGGGCACAGGGAGAAATAATTAGAAACACCCAGAATGTGTGCAATTTTTTTTGAAGTCCTAGATTTTGATTTTTATTAGACCTTTTTGGTGGTTCTTTTCTTTTTAAAAAAATTTATTTATTTAACTAGAGTAGATATACAATACTGTGTTGGTTTCAGGTGTACAACTTCAGATTCTTTCCCATTGTAGGTTTTTATAAGATATCGAATAGAGCTCCATGCACTATACAACAGAACTTTATAGATTTTATATATAGCAGAATGTATAAAATACCTTTTTTCAGAATAGCTTTTGATTTATGAAAAGGTCAAGAAGATAGTACAGAGAGTTACTTTACACTTCACACCCAGTTTCCCTTATTATTAGCATTGTATATCAGTATGGCACATTTACTATTATAATTAGCAAAACAGTATTGGTACATTATTATTAGCTGAATCTCATGGTTTATTCCAATTATTTTAGTCTTCATCTAATGTCTTGTCCTGTTTCAGCATCCCATCTAGAATACACACTACTGTTGCTTTGTCGCCTTAGGCTCCTCTTGACCGTGATGGTTCCTCGGACTTTCTTTGCTTTTTGATGACCTTGATAGTTTTGAGGCGTCCTGGTCTGGTGTTTTATACCCTATCCTTCAATTCGGGTTTGTCTGATGTTTTCTTCATGGTTAGACTGGAGTTATGGGTTTTTAGGAGGAACACTACAGAGGTAAACTGCCTTTTTCATTACCTTATATAAAGAGTACATATTATTCACATGATTTATTACCTTGATCACCTGGCTGAGGTAGTATATATCTGGCTTCTCCACTGAAAAATTACTGTCTTCACCCTCCCTCCCAACATCCCATCTGACTCTACTGTATTCTTTGGAAGGAAGTCATGATGCAAAGCCCACAATTAAGAAAGAATTGAGGAGTTAAGCTCCCTGTCACTGAAGATGGAGTATCCTCATAAATTATTTTGAGTTATCCATACAGGAAACATATCTATTTTCTCTCCTTATGTATATATGGGTGTGTATATGTTTGGATGTATATATGGGTAGATGTGTTTAATCATTTATTTATGTCAGCATGTACTCATTAATATTTTGTTTTATACTTTGGGTTATACTCCAGTAGTACTTTATTTTCTTTTCTATTGTGGTAAAATACGCATGACATCAAATTTCCTATATTCATCATGTGCAGTTCAAAGGTATTAAGTACATTCATGCTGTTGTGCGACCGTCACCACCGTCCCTCTTGCAAGACTGAAACTCTGTACCTATCAAATGATACTTCCCCATGACCTTCTCCCTGCAGCCCTTAGCAACCACCACTCTCCTTTCTTTCATTTTTTAGAATCTCCCTTTTCCCCCTACACCCTTGCTTCTTATAACCACTATTCTGCTCTATGCTACTATAAATTCAGCTTCTTTGGGGTCACAAATATCAGGATTTCCTCCTTTTCTGAGATTAAATCTGCTGTTGCTGTTTTGTCTCTAAGCCATGTCCAACACTTTTGTGACCCCATGGCCTGTAGCCCTCCAGGCTACTCCATGGGATTTTCTAGATAAGAATACTGGAAGGGGTCCAGTATTCTGGAAGGGGATCTTCTGAACAAAGGGATTAAACCCACATCTCCTGCATTGGCAGGTGGTTTCTTTACCACTGAGCCACCAGGGAAGTCCAAATTTTATATATATATACATTACAATATAACATCATATATCACATTTTCTTTACCCATTCATCCATTGCGATTTAAGTTGTTTCCATACCTTGGTTATCATTAATAATGAATGCTGAAATGAACATGGGATATCTCATCAAGATACTGATTTCATTTCCTTTGTGTATATACCCAGAAGTGGTATTGCTGAATCATATGGGAGTTTTATTTTTAAGTTTTTGCAGAAACTTCATACTGTTTTCCATAATAACTATAGCAATTACATTCTTACCAACAGTGTACAAGGATTCTCTTTTCTTCACATTCTTGCCAACACTTGTTAGCTTTTGACATTTTTATAATAGCAATTCTAACAGGTGTGAGAGGATATCCCATTGTGGTTTGATTTGCATTTCCCTGTTGATAAGTGATGTTGGGAACTTTTTCATATACATGTTGGAAACAGGATGATATTGACATAAAAAGAGACACATGGATCAAAGAAACAGATTAGAGAAACTAGAAATAAATCCATACTTATGTGGTCAATTAATTTTTGACAAAGATGACAAGAATACAAGATGGAGGAAGGATAGTCTCTTCAATAAATGGTGTTGAGAAAGCTGGATCTCCAATGCAAAAAAATAAAATCAGACTCTCAGAATGATACACAAAATCAACTCAACAGGATTAAAGACTTAAAAGCAAGACCTAAAACCAACTTATCTAGAGAATAAGTTCCTTGGCAATGGTCTTGCCTATAATAGTATGGTCTGTCACCAAAAGGAGTTTGTTCACATCCAAAATATATAAGGAACTCTTACAAATAAATTAAAAAAAAATAAAACAAAACAAACAAAAAATAATCTGATTTTAAAATGGGCAAAAGATCCAGATAGTACTTTCTTTATTTTGGGCAAAAGACTTGAACAGTATTTTATTTTGTTGCTTAAATGGTTCCAGCTTTGGCCATTAGGAAATCTTGCAATTGATTCCTGTGTCCTTGGTTAAACATCAAAGTGGAGATTTTAGTTTTTGTTTTTCCTTTGTTCTTTTGATTTTTTGAGCATTCCATCCTTTCTGGTACTACAAGGTACACCAGGCTTATCATGTATATTCCTGCCCCGATCCTAGAGTTAACAAATTTTTTGAGGAGTCCTGGTTGATTATACTGGAGAATACCATTAAAAACCAAGATCTGTCATGCTCACTTTTACTAGTTCATTGTTTCTTTTGGGTCCACTCAATTCACAAAGGAAATATATGTATGTGTACTAACATGTATGTATATGTGTGCATGAGTGTGCATTTCTATATGTAACCACCTGTGTTTATATTAAGCTAAACATTAAAAAAGACGCTTACTCCTTGAAAGGAAAGTTATGACCAACCTAGATAGCATATTGAAAAGCAGAGACATTACTTTGCCAACAAAGGTCCATCTAGTCAAGGCTATGGTTTTTCCAGTAGTCATGTGTGGATGTGAGAGTTGGACTGTGAAGAAAGCTGAGCGCCGAAGAATTGATGGTTTTGAACTGTGGTGTTGGAGAAGACTCTTGAGAGTCCTTTGGACTGCAAGGAGATCCAACCAGTCCATTCTAAAGGAGATCGGTCCTGGGTGTTCCTTGGAAGGAATGATGCTAAAGCTGATACTCCAGTACTTTGGCCACCTCATGCGAAGAGTTGACTCATTGGAAAAGACTCTGATGCTGGGAGGGATTGGAGGCAGGAGGAAAAGGGGACGACAGAGGATGAAATGGCTGGATGGCATCACCGACTCGATGGACGTGAGTTTAAGTGAACTCTGGGAGTTGGTGATGGACAGGAAGGCCTAGTGTGCTGCGATTCACTGGGTCTCAAAGAGTTGGACACGACTGAGCGACTGAACTGAACTGAACTGAAACATAGTTCATACCAACATCTCCAACTATAATCCTTAACCCCATGCATCATTCTAGCCTTTTTCTCATATGTAAATTCCAACTCCCAACAGTGAAAAATGTCACACGTACCATCCACCATCCATTATCTTAATTGTTCATTTCCAGTGTACATTTATAGCAGAATCAGAAGTGACGCTAGTGGTAAAGAATCCACCTGCCAACAAAGGAGATGCACATTCGATCCCTGGGTCAGGAAGATTTCCTGGAGTAGGAATTGGCCACCCACTCCAGTATTCTTGCCTGGAAAATTCCTGAACAGAGGAATGTGGTGGGCTAGAGTCCGGGGGGTCACAAAGAGTCAGACATGACTGAACACAGCATGAAAGTGAAAGTGTTAGTTGCCCAGTCGTGTCTGACTCTTTGCAACCCCTTGGACAGTAGCCTGCCAGGCTTCTCTGTCCATGGGACTTTCCCTAGGCAAGAATACTGGAGTGGGTTGCCATTCCCGTCTCAACGATACCACAATGCTGATGAGCAGTTCTTATGCCTTTAGTCTTACATGTTTCTCTCACTTCCAAAGTTATTTAAGTCAGTTTCTTTTTCTCTCACATCCTCCAATGAGGCAGTTGCATACATTTGTAACACAGATAATATCGTAACAGTCTATATTCCTTTCTAGGATTCCCCAACTTTCTATTTTTTTTTTAATTTTGCATGCATTGTTTCACTCTTTGTGCTGTAAAAATCTATTGTTTTAACAAATGCAAAATTATATATATATATATATATATATATATATATTATCATACAGAGTAGTTTCATTGTCCTAAAACAGAATCATTTATGCTTCATCTATCCAACCCTTCTGTGCTCTCCTTGAACGCTAATCTTTATTCTATTTCTATAGTTTTGCCTTTATAGAATGTCATATAATTAAAATTGTACTGCATATAGCCTTTTCAGACTAGCTTCTTTGACTTAGAAATAGGCATTTTAAAATGCTGCAGAGGATGTGGAGAAAAGGGAACCCTCTTACACTGTTGGTGGGAATGCAAACTAGTACAGCCACTATGGAGAACAGTGTGGAGATTCCTTAAAAAGCTGGAAATAGAACTGCCTTATGACCCAGCATATCCCACTGCTGGGCATACACACCGAGGAAACCAGAATTGAAAGAGACACGTGTACCCCAATGTTCATCGCAGCACTATTTATAATAGCCAGGACATGGAAGCAACCTAGATGCCCATCGGCAGACAAACGGATAAGAAAGCTGTGGTATATATACACAATGGAATATTACTCAGCCATTAAAAAGAATGCATTTGAATCAGTTCTAATGAGGTGGATAAAACTGGAGCCTATTATACAGAGTGAAGTAAGTTAGAAAGAAAAACACCAATACAGTATACTAACACATATATATGGAATTTAGAAAGATGGTAATGATGACCCTATATGTGAGACAGCAAGAGACACAGATGTATAGAACAGTATTTTGGACTCTGTGGGAGAAGGCAAGGGTGGGATGATTTGAGAGGGTAGCGTTGAAACGTGTATATTATATGTGAAGCAGATCGCTGGTCCAAGGTTTGATGCATGAGACAGGGTGCTCTGGGCTGGTACACTGGGAAAACCCTGGGGGATGGGATGGGGAGGGAGGTGGAAGGGGGATTCTGGAGGGGGAACACATGTGTACCCATGGCTGATTCATGTTGATGTTTGGCAAAAATTACTACAATATTGTAAAGTAATTAGCCTCTAATTAAAATAAATATATCAATTTAAAATATAAAAAAAGAAATAAATAGGCATTTACGTTCCATCCCTGTCTTTCTGTGATTTGATAGCTTATTTCTTTTTGTCGCTAATATCCTATTGTATGGAAATATCACAGTTTGCTTATCCATTCATCTATCAAAAGATATCTTGGTTGCTTCCATTTTTTGGTGATTGGGGAATAAAACTTCTATAAATCTTTGTGTGCAGGCTTTTTGTGGCCTTAGATTTTTAAATCAGGTAAATCCCTATAGTTGCTGGGTCATACGGTAGGATTATATTTAGCCTTTTCAGAAACAGGTATCCTCTCTTCCAAAGTGTCTGTACTGTTTTGTATTGCCACCAGCAATGAATGAGAGTTTCTGTTGCCTGGCATCCTCACCAACATTTAATGTTGACTGTTTGTATTTTAGCCATTTTAATAGATGTGTGAAAGTGAAGGTCGCTCAGTCATGTCCAACCCTTTGCCATCCCATGGACTATACAGTCCATGAAATTCTCCAGGCCAGAATACTGGAATGGATAGCTGTTCCCTTCTCCAGGGGATCTTCCCAACCTAGGGATCAAACCTAGGTCTCCCACATTGCAGGTGGATTCTTTATCAGAGGAACCACAAGGGAAGCCCAAGAATACTGGAAGGGGTAGCCTATCCTTTCTCTAGCAGATCTTCCTGACTCAGAAATTGAACCAGGGTTTCCTGCATTGCAGGCAGATTCTTTACCAACTGAGCTATAGATGTATGCTGCTGCCGGCAAGTCGCTTCAGTCGTGTCCGACTCTGTGTGACCCCATAGACAGCAGCCCACCAGGCTCCACCATCCCTGGGATTCTCCAGGCAAGAACACTGGAGTGGATTGCCATTTCCTTCTCCAATGCATGAAAGTGAAAAGTGAAAGTGAAGTCGCTCAGTTGTGTCCGACCTTCTCAACCCCATGGACTGCAGCCTACCAGGCTCCTCTGTCCATGGGATTTTCCAGGCAAGAGTACTGGAGTGGGTTGCCATAGATGTATAGAGGTATCTCATTGTTTTAATTTGTAATTCCCTGATGAAAAATGATGTTGAGTATATTTTCACTATACTTGTTTGTCATCTGTCTTCTTTGGTGAGCAGTTCTCTTATGGAAAGCTATCATATGATCCTTCAATCCCACTCCTGGGCATATATCCTGGGAAAAACATGGTCTGAAAGGATACATGCACCCCGATGTTTATTGCAGCACTGTTTACAATAGCCAAGACATGGAAGTGAGCTAAATGTCCACTGACAAAGAAATGGATAAAGATGAGGCACATATATGTAATGGGATATTACTCAGCCATTAAAAAGAATGAAATAATGCCAATTGCAGCAACATGTATGGACCTAGAGATTGTTTTACTGAATGAAGTAAGTCAGACAGAGAAAGATATTGTATGATATTGCTCATATGAAAAATCTAAAAAAAAATGATACAAATGAACTAATTCATAAAACTGAAACAGACTCACAGATTTAGAGAATGAACTTCTGGTTACCAGGTGGAACAGATGAAGGGAAGCAATAGTTAGGGAGTTTGGGACTTACTTGCACACATTCCTATATTTAAAACAGATAACCAATAAGATCGTACTGTATAGCAAAGGGAACTCTGCTCAGTGTTATATAACAAACTACATGGGAAAAGAATTTGAAAAAGAATAGATGCATGTATATGTGTGTATGTACACCTATACATAGGAGTGGATGTGTATGTATATGTACCTATGTATACACACACACCCATGTATATATGTAGCCGAATCACTTTGCTTACATCTGAAACTATCGCAACATTGCTAATCAACTATACTCTAACATAAAACAAAAAGTTTTTAAAAAATCACAGCTCTGAAGAGAATTAATTATAGAGGTAGGCACCGGTGAAAACAGGGCGGTAGCTGAGAGCTGTTTTGACTAATGACGTGGTAATGGACACCTTTTGTGATTCTAAAAATGTTAATTTCCTTAAAATGCATACATTTTTAATTAAACAAACAAAAATTTTAAAAATTAAAACTCACCAGCTATCTCAAGCAACAGTTAGAACTGGACATGGAACAACAGACTGGTTCCAAATGGGAAAAGGAGTACGTCAAGACTGTATATCGTCACCCTGCTTATTTAACTTATATGCAGAGTACATCATGAGAAACGCTGGGCTGGAAGAAGCACAAGCTGAAATCAAGATTGCCGGGAGAAATATCAATAACCTCAGATATGCAGATGACACCACCCTTATGGCAGAAAGTGAAGAGGAACTCAAAAGCCTCTTGATGAAAGTGAAAGTGGAGAGTGAAAAAGTTGGCTTAAAGCTCAACATTAAGAAAATGAAGATCATGGCATCTGGTCCCATCACTTCATGGGAAATAGATGGGGAAACAGTGGAAACAGTGTCAGACTTTATTTTGGGGGGCTCCAAAATCACTGCAGATGGTGACTTCAGCCATGAAATTAAAAGACGCTTACTCCTTGGAAGGAAAGTTATGACCAACCTAGATAGTATATTGAAAAGCAGAGACATTACTTTGCCAACAAAGGTCCGTCTAGTCAAGGCTATGGTTTTTCCAGTGGTCATGTATGGATGTGAGAGTTGGACTGTGAAGAAAGCTGAGTGCCGAAGAATTGATGCTTTTGAACTGTGGTGTTGGAGAAGACTATTGAGAGTCCCTTGGACTGCAAGGAGATCCAACCAGTCCATTCTAAAAGAGATCACATGTATACCTGTGGCGGATTCATTTTGATATTTGGCAAAACTAATACAATTATGTAAAGTTTAAAAATAAAATAAAATTAAAAAAAAAAAGTGAAAAAGGAAAAAATAAATAAATAAATAAAAGAGATCATCCCTGGGTGTTCTTTGGAAGGAATGATGCTAAAGCTGAAAATCCAGTACTTTGGCCACCTCATGCGAAGAGTTGACTCATTGGAAAAGACTCTGATGCTGGGAGGGATTGGGGGCAGGAGGAGAAGGGGACGACAGAGGATGAGATGGCTGGATGGGATCACCGACTCGATGGACGTGAGTCTGAATGAACTCCGGGAGTTGGTGATGGACAGGGAGGCCTGGAGTGCTGCGATTCATGGGGTCACAAAGAGTCAGACATGACTGAGCGACTGGACTGAACTGAACCTAGGAGAAAATCTAAGTGACCTTGGGATAGTTCAGTTCAGTTCAGTTCAGTCGCTCAGTCGTGTCTGACTATTTTCGACCCCATGAATCGAAGCACGCTAGGCCTCCCTGTCCATCACCAACTCCCGGAGTTCACTCAGACTCACGTCCATCGAGTCGGTGATCCCATCCAGCCATCTCATCCTCTGTCGTCCCCTTCTCCTCCTGCCCCCAATCCCTCCCAGCATCAGAGTCTTTTCCAATGAGTCAACTCTTAGCATGAGGTGGCCAAAGTACTGGAGTTTCAGCTTTAGCATCATTCCTTCCAAAGAAATCCCAGGGCCGATCTCCTTTAGAATGGACTGGTTGGATCTTCTTGCAGTCCAAGGGACTCTCAATAGTCTTTTCCAACACCACAGTTCTAAAGCATCAATTCTTCGGCACTCAGCTTTCTTCACAGTCCAACTCTCACATCCATACATGACCACTGGAAAAACCATAGCCTTGACTAGATGGACCTTTGTTGGCAAAGTAATGTCTCTGCTTTTGAATATGCTATCTAGGTTGGTCATAACTTTTCTTCCAAGGAGTGAGCATCTTTTAATTTCATGGCTGCAGTCACCATATGCAGTGATTTTGGAGCCCCCCAAAATAAAGTCTGACAAACTTTCCACTGTTTCCCCATCTATTTCCCATGAAGTGATGGGACCAGATGCCATGATCTTCGTTTTCTGAATGTTGAGCTTTAAGTCAACTTTTTCACTCTCCACTTTCACTTTCATCAAGAGGCTTTTGAGTTCCTCTTCACTTTCTGCCATAAGGGTGGTGTCATCTGCATATCTGAGGTTATTGATATTTCTCCCGGCAATCTTGATTCCAGCTTGTGCTTCTTCCAGCCCAGCGTTTCTCATGATGTACTCTGCATATAAGTTAAATAAGCAGGGTGACGATATACAGTCTTGACGTACTCCTTTTCCTATTTGGAACCAGTCTGTTGTTCCATGTCCAGTTCTAACTGTTGCTTCCTGACCTGCATAGAAGTTTCTCAAGAGGCAGGTCCGGTGGTCTGGTATTCCCATCTCTTTCAGAATTTTCCACTGTTTATTGTGACCCACACAGTCAAAGGCATTGGCATAGTCAATAAAGCAGAAATAGATATTTCTCCTAGGTTACCCTAGAAAAATTTTATAGATTTTTTTACATGTAGGTCCATGATCAATTTTAAGTTAATTTTTTATGAAAGGTATAAAGTCTGGGTCTCAATTCATTTTTTCTTTTTTTTGGTATGTAAATATCCAATTGCTCCAACATGACTTTTTGAAAAGGCTTTCTCCACTGAAATGCCTTTGCCCCTTTGTCAAAATCAGTTGACTCTGCTTGTGTAGATCTATTTTTGATTGACTATTCAGTTGCATTAAACTACAGATCTATTCTTTCACCAGTATCATGCTGTTTTGATTACTGTGCTTTATATTAAGCCTTAAAATTAGGTAACGTCAGTCTTCTAACTTTGTTCTTTTTCTTTAGTCTTTGGTTGGCTATTGTGAGTCTTTCACCTTCTCACATAAACTTTAGAACCAGTCTGTTGATATTCACAAAACAGCTTGCTGGGATTTTGTTTTGGATTATATTGAATCTGTAGATAAATTTGGGAAAAATTCACGTCTTAACAATATTGAGTGTTTTATTTAGATCTTTGTTCTCTTTCTGCAGACTATTGTAGTTTTCACATAAAGGTCTTGAACAAATTTTGTTATATTTTTACCAAAGTATTTTTTGTAAGTGGTGTTATGATTTTAATATCAAATTCCATATGTTCATTGCTGGGATATAGGAAAACAATTGGCTTTTGTATATTAGCCTTGTGTCCTATTGACCTTGCTATAATTGCTGTTAGTTTGGGAAGATTTATTGTTGATTCTTTGAGAGTTTCTACATAGACAGTCATGACATCTGGTTAGCACTCCTGTGTCCTGGTGCAGATTCCCTGCAGTGAATATTCCATCAGTGAATAATTCTTCCCTCCCTTAGCAGGATCAGCATGAACTCAGTTGGCTTTGCTGAGACTTGAACCAATGGTCAGAAGAGGAGGTGAGGGTGACCTTCAGTTAAATGATAATGCCTTACAAAGCATCTGCTTCAGATGAAGCCTCTTCATATCTTCAGCCAGTAAGAATGTGGGGACTGATGCCGTCTATCCAAGTAGAGTAGCCCGCTTCTGCAGGCTGAGAAAATTCAGGGGATTCTGGAGTTCAGTGTTCTCTAAAACAGCCATGAATATATTCCCATCCCAAGTTTTGAGGTTTCATTCTTTCCCTATTAGGATCTTCCTTTGGTATAAAAAGCATGAAGGCTGCAAATTTGGCTTTCTACAGAGGTTACTATTAGGCTTCCCAGGTGGTGCTAGTGATAAAGAACCCGTCTGCCTATGCATAAGAGACGTAAGAGACATGGGTTCAATTCCAGGATTGGGAAGATCCTCTGAGTAGGAATTGGCAACCCACTCCAGTACCCTTGCCTGGAGAATTCCCATGGAGGAGCCTGGTGAGCTACAGTCCATAGGGTCATAAAGAGTTGGACACAGCTAAAGCAACTTAGCACGCACGCATGCTGAGGTTACTATTAGGTCTTAAGTCTGGCATTTAGCACTATCTGCAGGAGATGAGGGTCTTTTCAAACACTATTATGTACACCTTCTGACTTTCATATCACATCTGAAAGTAATAAGTGGATGACCTGAGCTTTTTTTTCCTCTTTAAAGCATCAATATCAACCAGCAACAACTGAGTTCACCATCCTCAAGCTTATCATTTCCTCTATTTATCTCAAAAAATCAAAGATGTAGCACAAGCCAGGGCATCACCTTCCATTAGATCTTGCACTGATTCACCATGAAAGATAGTGCAATCAGTGAAGGGAGCTTGTTTCCTTCTAGACAGAAAGAAAGTCAACTCCAAATTCCACCACCAGAATCAGCCTTCGGGAACCACAACTGGTATCATCTCACTCCCTGAAATGAGGATTTGTTTGCAAATAATTTACTAAGGCTGTGCTTCCAGACAAAACTAGTAAGGGAGTAGGAGAGACAGGACTGTGAGGAGAAGCCATATAGATGTGTGTTTTCAGGCAAAGATGAGTGGGTAGCATTAACCCCCCCTTTTTCTAGGAAAACTTCAGAGAGTAGAAAAAGACTCAGAGCTGTGCTGGCAGGAGGCAAGAAGGCTGGGCTGCTGTGCTCCTGCGCTTTTAACTCGCTGGCTGAGAGCCACTCTGGGAAGATAGACAATGCCAGGTGCTTCAGGCTTTCTGCCAACTTACCCAAGGGCAGCTGTCTCATGAAGCACTACCATGTGGATAAATGAAAGCAGTACTATACCAAAACCCAGGTGGTGTTGAATGACTCCATGAGGATTCAGTCAGCAAAATCCAGACGAGAAGCACCCTGTATGACAGATAACACACTTTCTTCAGTTAAAAAATTCCAATGAGACAAAAAAATGGACAGGGAGTCTATACACAAAAATAAACTTGAGATAGGTTAACCAATAACAATGTACCTACCTTATTTTGATCTCAATTCAAATAAATTGTTAGAAAAATAACGACTTTTTGGAGATAATTGGAAATGTGAACACTGAGTGGACACTGCATAATAAAAATATTTTTGGTTATTTTTAAGGTGTTATAAGATTTATTTAATTCTATAACTGCTGAGGGAAATTAAACAGTGCTTAATTTAGAGAGATCTGTAGATAAAGTCACTCAGTCGTGACAGACTTTTTGCTACCCCATGGACTGTAAGCCTACCAGGCTCCTCTGTCCATAGAATTCTCCAGGCCAGAATACTGGAATGGGTAGCCTTTCCCTTCTCCAGGGAATCTTCCCAACCCAGGGATCGAATCCAAGTCTCCTACATTGCAGGTGGATTCTTTACCATCTGAGCCACCAGGGAATCCCTCACTTAGTCGTGTCCGACTCTTTGCAACCCATGGACTATACAGTCCATGGAATTCTCCAGGCCAGAATACTGGAATGGGTAGCCATTTCCTTCTCCAGGGAGTCTCCCCAGCCCAGGGATTGAACCCAGGTCTCCTGCATTGCAGGTGGATTCTTTACCAGCTGAGCCACAATTCCCCTATAGCTTAGTGGTAAAGAATCCACCTGCAATGCAGGAGACACCAGTTCAATTCCTGGGTCAGGAAGATCTGCTGGATAAGGGATAGGCTACTCACTCCAGTATTCTTGGGTTTCCCTTGTAGCTCAGCTGGTAAAGAAGTCGTCCACAATGCAAGAGACCTGGGTTTGATCCCTGACTATGTAGTCCATTGGGTCCCAAAGAGTCAGACACGACTGAGCGACTTTCACTTTCATAGATTAAGTGACATGAGCCTGGAATTTGCTTAAAGAACTATTCAAGGGGCCAGTGAGTAGACATGTGAATGAAGAAACAAAATTGACCATAATTTGATTATTATTAAAGCTGGGTGATATACATGGCATTCTTTTTACTACTCTGTCCACTTTTGCATATGTTTAAATTTTCCCATAAAATAGTAAAAATAATTCATTGATAAATGCTAATATATACAATACAGAAATTGTGTCCTTTGTAACTAAACATAGAGGTAAAAAAGATTTTGATTTTAACTTGAAATGTAAAGAGCAGAGCAGAACTTTTAAAACATTTTATAGAGATGTCTTCACCTGGTTCCCCCAAAGAAGCATAATATGAGACCAGTAGTGTTTTTGATAAGTGACCCCAAAGAGCAGAAGTCAAGGGCACTAGAAAGAGTAAAACAAGACAGTAAAGAAAGTCAATCCAAGCATGTTTTGTTGAGCTGGGCATTACTGTGGGCACCTGGGCTGAATCCCACTTAGGAGCTTGCAGGGGCTGTATAGAATGTGGATCAGAATTGCCCATCTGAGATAGGAAAGGATGTTATCTCTCCATGGATTCCCGCCTTCTCCTCATGAACAGTTGTCCTAGGGCATGCTGACTCCCTCAGGCTTCCACACAGCGCTTGCACCCACACGCCGAGGCAGGCTCCTGGGAGTGTACACCCTGGGACAGAGGAAGAAAGCCCTGGCGCAGCTGAAGGGAAGCGCCGCCATACCAGCCCTGAATGTGCGGGGTTGTGGCAGCTGCACAGCCTTAGGCATAAGGTGCGGGGTCAGGAGAGCGGGAGACGGCGCACAGAAGACGTCAGACTGCCAACATCTAGAAACTCTGACAGGAGACACTTGGAGACTTACAGGCAGAGCAGTCTCTCTACTGCAACTGCTCCTCTCCCCCGCAATCATCGCTTTGTATAGTCTCTCCTTAATAATAAAAATATATATAAAAAATAAAGTTTGAAAGCAATTATTTCCCTAGTAATTTCTCTTTTTCATTTAAATTTGCTATAAATTTGTTTTTCTTTGTAGTTTCTGCTCTGACTATAGTCATGATCTGCCTTTTAAAATTCCTAATATTAATTTTTCTCTTTTTCACTCTGGTAAAAAGTAACAGTCTTAACGATCTTTTTTCACCTTCTCAAAGAATCCATTTGCCTCTGTTGATACCTCTTGGTTGTATCTTTGTTTTTTGTTTCATTAATTTCCAATTTTATATTTAGTATGTTCTTACATTCACCATTTTTTTTGGCAATTCCAAATTTTTAAAATTCTAATTTCTCATGATAGACTTTTAGATCATTAATTTCCAGGCTTTTATGTTACTATAAAAATTTTTTAATCTTGAATCCTTTTTCATTTTGTTGCTTTCATTATATATCCAATGAGTTTTTGTATGCAGTCCTTATGTTGCTTAGTTTTAAGCATTTTCTAATTTCCTCCAGAATATCATTCCCAGGCGAAGTTATTTTAATGCCACAATATCATGCAAGGAAGTCAACCTTGGTTCTTGCCTCTCAGAGATAAATATTTGGACCAATATACTAGGTAATAATGGGTTTCCCAGGTGGCGCTAGTGGTAAACAACCTTCCTGCCAATGCGGGAGAGGTGAGAGATGGGGGTTCGATCCCTGCGTAGGGAAGATCCCCTGGAGGAGATACTGGGAACCCACTCCAGTATTCTTGCCTAGAGAATCCCATGGATAGAGGAGCCTGGCAGGCTACGATCCATGGGGCTGCAAAAAAGTCGGACACAACTGAAGCGACTTGGCAGCCATAGGTAATAATAATTATTAAACAAACAAATGAAACCACCTGACCAGGTGAGGCATCACTGTGGAGGTTAAAAGATGCGTGCTATAGTCAGACCCAGCTAGGACTGAAGCCAGCTGCACTATTACATTCTGTGTTATTGTAGGTGAGTTATGTAAGATCTCTGATCTCTCTTTTCATGGTTGTCTAAATCTATTCAGACTGCTACAACAAAAATACTATAGACTAGGGGGTTTAAACATTTATTTCTCACAGTTCTGGAGGGTGGGAAGCCCAAGGTTAAGATGCTGGCAAATTTGGTGTCGGGTAAAAGCCCACTTCCTGGTTCAGAGACAGCCGTCTTCACGCTGCACCCTCACATGGAGAAAGGGAGAAGGGAGATCTCTTTCATAAGGGCAAAAATCCTACCCTGAAAACCTAGTCACCTTCCAAAGACCTCCCACCTCCTGATGCCATCATATTGGGGTTAGGATCTCAACATAAGAATATGGCGGGGGCGGGGGGTGGAGACTCGTTCAGTCTATGACAATGGTGAAAATGCACACAGGGATACTAACCTTTCAGTATTGGTTTGATAATGAAGTAATGTCCAGGAAGTCCTTGGCACTGGGTCTGGCACACTGTCAGTTTAGCAAATGAAACATTGCACATTTGGGGTTTCAAAAGCTTCTCTGCGTTCCTTGTTGCCTTTTTTTCACTTCCCTAATTGGCTCTTTAAAATAGGCTTAATTTCTTTCTTATGTGCCAGGTCATGTTCAAAGCATTTTGCGTTCTTGAAGCCATTTCATCCTTAAAACATGAAGCATAGTAAAGGAGATATAAGTACCAGGATATCCTGGCTGATGTTGATTAATCAATCAACTAAAGCAAACTTGGGCAGTGAGGAGGCCTTCCCAAAAGGACTACAATGATTAGCTCTTGGCTCATGTGCTTTTGGGAGAAAGCAATGGCACCCTACTCCAGTACTCTTGTCTGGAAAATCCCATGGACGGAGGAGCCTGGTAGGCCGCAGTCCATGGGGTTGCTAAGAGTTGGATACGACTGAGCGACTTCACCTTCACTTTCATGCATTGGAGAAGGAAATGGCAACCCAATCCAGTGTTCTTACCTGGAAAATCCCAGGGACAGGGGAGCCTGGTGGGCTACCGTCCCTGGGGTCGCACAGGGTCGGACACGACTGAAGCGACTTAGCAGAAGCAGCATGTGCTTTTGGACTTTTCCTAGCACGAAGGAACGAGAGTATAGTGCAAGCGAGAAGAAAACTACAATAGGTGCCCCATTGCTGGTACAGGCTAACCAAGAGGATGGGCATCCAAGACGACTGGCCTGTCTTAAAGTGTCCGTGGTCTCTTACCGCCCTCTAGTGTCATGATACAGAAGTGCAAGACTGGAAGAGACGGGCTCCACCCAAGGTCCAAAAAGCAAAGCTTGGGTATCCATGGAAGACATCTCCAAAGAAATGGTGTTGAATAGGACAGTTTGTGCCCTTAAGAGTAAGCAGGGACAAAAAACAAATGCTCAGATAACTCTAGTAACAATAGACACCTCCATTTATTTAGCACTGGTCGTATATCAGTCAGAGCGTCGAAGGCTTTACATGCCTGATCTCATTTTTCCAGCACAACAGCACCATAACGCAGGTGTGATTATACCCCTTACCTCACAGTCAAGAAGACTGAGGTTCAGAGAGGACAGACAAGTCATGCATCCAAGGTCACTCAGCTAGTCACTGAGACTCAAACTCAAGTATGTCTGACTCGAGAGCCCATGCTAAAGCTTTGGAGACTCACTGATGGGGAATCTCATGAGGGTTAGTGAACTGGCAGGGACTTCCTGAAGGAGATGACATATGATCTGGGCTTTGAAGAATGAGCGCCAAGGAAGAGATCCCTAAAGGGGACGGAGCAGGGTCTCAGCGGGAACCACCTGAATAAAGGTGTAGACTGGGAAAACACTGTGGGTGTGAATGGAATGAATGCTTCAGGTTGGCTGCAGCGTGGGAAGCAGAGGGAAATAAAATGGAAATGTCAGCCAGCCTTAATGCTGTGTTCTGTGTTCTTCCCATTGTGTTCTTAAGTTCCCTTCTATAGGCATGAGGCAGCTGAAAATGAAATAAGAGGTGTTCTTTCCAACCCTTGTGGGAAAACAGAACCTACCAGCCCTGAGTGACTCTTCCTCATCGGCAGGGATGCCCCAGAGCAGCCAGGTGCTCTGAGGGGCAGAAGTGGAAGGACCAGGTAAAGGCTAAGTTAACAAGTATGGTAGGGTTAGTCTGACATGGTAGTTCTGGCTGGGAGAAGAAGTGTAGGAGCACATTCCTTCTGCAAATTCCACTCAGTATGGGGATCCTCTCCTCTGGACCTCTAATGGGAGTGTGCGGTCCACCAAGGTCAGATATATTCAGATGGACAAAGAACACGCTTTTAAAATTGGATGCTTTCCCAGAAAAGACACAGCATACAATACAATGCAAAGGGTCTTGCACTTGGCAATTGTATCACTGCTACCTTACCAAGGGTTGGTTTCTTCCTGGCTAAATTTAAAATAAACTTCTAGAATGGAAATATGCTCTCTGGTTTCTGATAAGGATCCAAGATAAGAAAGAAGACAGGAGCCACGACTTGTGCCTTGGCTCAGCCTGGCTTGTAAGAATAGCCAAAATGACCCTTCTCAAGCAGAACTTAGGTCAAGTCACTACCAGCTCAGATCCTTTCACAGTCCCCACACCTAATGGAACTCAGTCCCCGCCTGACTCCCTGAATGCACCTGCTCCTGGTCTACCAGGCTCTAGCCATGGGATGCTCACGGAACGTAGCAAGACCATCCCCGTCTCAGGCCTTTGCACTCGCTCTTGCTTCGCTTCTGTCCACAGACTTTTCTCTGACCCTCTTGCCACCCTCCAGGCCCAGCTCTGATGTCTGTACCTCGGAGAAGGCTTCCCTGCCACGCTAATTAAACATCACCATGTCATAATCTCTTCATAGGGCCCATAACTCCCCTGAAATCACATTATTTATTTCTTAGGTGTAGATCTATTATGCTGGCCAAAAAGTTCATTCTGGTTTTTCTGTAATATCTTATAGAAAAACCCAACCCAGTTTCTAGGTCAACCCAATAGTAATCACCTCTTGTTTCCTAGGAGGATGTAAGCTATAAGGGAGAAAACCCCATGTGGGTGTGGCTGTGCTCTGTGAGCTCTCTGGCTAGAAGATGGCCAGTGCATGAGTGTCTGTTGCTATGCACCCATTGGATCTGTGTAGATTGAGTTATCCGCATATGGGGTGTTCTTGGTGATTCCCATCCCTTTCCACTGGATTAAGCCTCACAAAGACCTTGAGGTGTAGTGAGAGTAGGACCCTATCCTATAGCCCATGGACCTAGAGATTGGTTGGTGCCTCAGGCCAACTTCTGGACCCTCTCTCCAGATGCCCAATCCTCAGGCTCTTTTGGACTTTCATTAGAATAGCAGCAGTATGATGGAGTGATCTGATAGAAAGTTGGGTAGAACTAGGGGGAAAGGGGTGAACGAAGATTTCTCTGAGCTAGAGGGATGGGTAGCATTATCTCCCAAACCAGGAAACCTCTAGGAGAAAAAGGAGGGTGTCCTTGACCGCACCCTGCCAGGAGTGCTTTGAGGAGGCAGTGCAGAGCACGGCCTGCCTCCTCTCGGAAGCCTCCAGCTGCTCCTCTGCACGGCTCATGTCCTCCTCTATCTCTGCTACAACGGCTTCCGAATAACTCCACCAAGATGCTCCCCATATAGTGCTGAAGGCATGTGTATGGTCTGCTGCCTCCTCTAGGGTCTGAGGACTTACAGAGTGAAAGCAATGCCTGACTTATCTCTGAATCCTCAGTGCCTAGAACACAGGGGGTGCTCACTAACTGTGGGGTGAATATATTCTGGGCTGTGCCTGGTGAGTTCTCTGTTTCTATGCTGCTCTTGAGGTGGACTTTCCACGCAAACAGCCACTCACCGGTGTGCATCCAAGACCACACTCTGACAGTGGCCCATGGTCTATGGGGATAAATTCCAGACAGCCTCACAACAAAAGGAGGAGTCGAGAGGCAAATCTGGGACTTGCATCATGAAGATACCATTCTACCATTCCTCAAAGACAAACAGACATATCTGTAAATGTGAAAGATCGCCACACACCTAAGTCTGAAACTGTGCACGTGGGGGTTAGGTGTGTGTGTGAACGTGCAAACGTGTGCACGTGCAGGCACGTATGCACAGCACATCTCTTTGTGCTAGAGGTTAAGATGCTGTAGCATACGTATCTCCCTCAGCTTAGCCTCCCATAAACTTCCGTTTGGACTAGTCATTCAACAATATTTATTGTGTTATTATATGTGCATTATATTATATATGTATCTAATATAATATATATTATATAATATATATGTTATATATTATATGTGTATTGTGTTATTATATTGTGTATTATGTAATATAGTATTTATTGTATTATTATATGCATGTGCTCCACATGCATTTGAGCTTGCTAGTAGGCAACCTGGAAAACTTTGTCCCTGAAGACTGCTGCTTAATCTTCCCCAAAGCAAAAAAGTCCATCAGTCATAGGTCTCCTCCATGACACACATGACTTCAGTTGCTGGAATCAGTATGTACTGGTATTTGGGGAGGGCATCTGTGGCTCTGCCTTCCAGGGTTGGACACTGGGGTTAACAAATCATATGTGAAAATATCTCAAGAACCAAGAAGAACATTCTACATTTCCTAGTAAATGTAGGAAAAGCTATAGAAGTAAGAGAGAGTTGTTTCTTTAGACAGAACCTGTGTCTTGGGGATGAAAAAGGCTTCATGAAGAAGATACCAATTGAACTTTTTGCTTCAAAGATATTTTTTTAATACTCTACAGGAAGCTTGAAACAGTAGAAGGTACTCATTTAATATGGATATATGGTTGACTTCTCAAATTCTGGGCTTGTATAAGCTTCATTTCCAAGAGTGTTAGCTTGCTGCTTGGGTTAGTTTTGACTTCCATGCTGACAGTACTTCCATGCATTCTTTGCCACTCTAACTCTGGGCTCTACTGTCTCTGAGAATCATCAATCACATCCCTGTTGTAACCTCTAAAACTTCCACCACTTACCTCCTTCTCCCGCGTGGACCACAGTCTGAACTACCCCACCCCAAGGTTTCCGTCGCTAATAATGCGTTCTTGTTGGCCCCTATGAGGCCTTCAGCCCTAGGTCAGCCCTACACTATAAACCTGCTGCTCTTCCCTCTGGGCCCACAGTGGTGATGGAAGATGCACAGATGCAGCCCTGACTCCCCTCATCCATTCATCCTAACTCGCCACAGTTCTACTCTTCTCTCTAGACCTGATCCTTGAGGCCTTCCCATCTCCTCAGAGAGTCTTACTCCTC
Source organism: Bubalus bubalis (assembly GCF_019923935.1). Taxonomy (NCBI): domain Eukaryota; kingdom Metazoa; phylum Chordata; class Mammalia; order Artiodactyla; family Bovidae; genus Bubalus; species Bubalus bubalis. Next base: position 17,878,710 of record NC_059162.1, on the reverse strand, counting down.
TGTCCATAGGTTGATTCTCAGTAGAAACCTAGGATTCTATGTTATTATAAAAACTGAGCTCCCCTTTTTTCACTTTTTTTTTCCTCTAAGTAAACTCTAAGCATATTAAAAAGCAGAGACATTACTTTGCCAACAAAGGTCTGTGTAGTCAAGGCTATGGTTTTTCCTGTGGTCATGATGGACGTGAGAGTTGGACTGTGAAGAAGGCTGAGCGCCGAAGAATTGATGCTTTTGAACTGTGGTGTTGGAGAAGACTCTTGAGAATCCCTTGGACTGCAAGGAGATCCAACCAGTCCATTCTGAAGGAGATCAGCCCTGGGATTTCTTCGGAAGGAATGATGTTAAAGCTGGAACTCCAGTACTTTGGCCACCTCATGTGAAGAGTTGACTCATTGGAAAAGAGTCTGATGCTGGGAGGGATTGGGGGCAGGAGGAGAAGGGGACAACAGAGGATGAGATGGCTGGATGGCATCACTGACTCGATGGACGTGAGTGTGGGTGAACTCCGGGAGTTGGTGATGGACAGGGAGGCCTGGCATGCTGCAATTCATGGGGTCGCAAAGAGTCAGACATGACTGAGTGACTGAACTGAACTGAACTGAAACTCTAAGCAGCCTGAAAACCTGAATTTTACACTGTTCCATTCTTGTTGGTATCCAGCCCTGTGCTTAGCTACATGATAGATGCTCAGAAAATACCTGGGGAATGCATCTTATTTGTATGTACTTCCTTCAATGTCCATCAAAGGACTCTGCACACAGACAGAGCACCCTGCATAGTAGGGGTGACCAGCTGAGTGTATGTGTGTGTGTGTGTGTGTGTGTGTGTGTAACACAAAATATAGAGAGACCCACCCTCATGGAACTTTGGTATGACTCAGAACTTCAAACACAAATTCTGATCTCTCTACCTAGAAGCAAACATGAGACCTGATTGTCTGGGTTCCACACACCCACTTGCAAGTATCATCCCAATTGAAGGGTGTGCATGGAAAATAAGGAGGAGGCAGGGAGGGGGTCCTCCACTGACTTCATTTGTGCAGGCCCCACCTCACTGTTGAGAGCAGAAAGAAGTTGGCAAGAGAAGAGAAGCTGGGCTGTTGGGACCTGAGGCTCCTGGGACCTCACTCAGGATCTCCTCTTCCATGATCTGTGGCATTGCCTTGTCTCAGCCCCAGAAGTGTTGAGAGACCAGGCCCCAGCCCCTTTGACTGATTCTTTGCCACCTAAAATAGTGTTGTATTTTAAACTGATTACTTAATGAATTTCTCTTTAGGTTTGTTAAGAACCAAGGAGCCAGCCTACATTTTAATATTGTAAGGATGCATTTTCCATAGTTAAGTAGTAATGTGTTTATAGATTTCCTTGTATCTGTAGCTAAAATATGTTAGGTCAACTTTAGAACACTCCACATTGCATTTGAAATGTAATCTTTTTGAAATCTGCATATAATTGGAGTTTTATGGCCTGGTATAAGAGAGCTATCACATCCAAAAAGGTAACTCAGAAAACAATTAAATTTTACTTTTAGATCACTAGAAGAGTACCAAGGAAAGTTTCCATTAACACTCAGAACAAAATTTCTTAAAATTATATGTCTTACTACCCTATCTAGATATAGACAGCTATCAAGATAGATGCGTATATCATTGGCAGAACACGTCCTCTTTAAAAAAAAATCTGTCTCCTTCCTTTCTAAAATTTCATAGAAACTATACCAACACCAGGCACTCAACATGGTGTATTCCTCAGTTCCCTTCCACTGTCTTTTAAGGCTCAGTTCTTTAATACAAAGATCAATTTAAGCTTCTTGTTTTCTTCAGTTTAGTTTTAGTTTTTCTCACTTGCCCGTCTCCTTAATTCTAGACAACATAGAAAGATCAATCAAAGCTCTCCATTTGGAGAGACAAGGTGGTGTAAAGCCACTTATCATATCTTTCCCTAAGTCTGCATCGAATCTAAACCTACCAAGAGGACCTGTGGTTCTCCAAATGCTACAGAGGAAATAGAGGCCTCCAGCTCAATTGCTGCCTCTCAGATCAGAGAAGGTACGAGCAGATGCAGCATCCTATGGATCCAGAATTTTCAGGCCAGCCGATGTCCTTCTACCCAGTCATGGGAGCTCAGCATGGGGAGGGTGTCTCATTCATGCTGGTACAGATGAGATGTACTTTCCGGCTGGCAGCCCTGAAGCTGGGGTGAAGGGAAGGGTGCTTCTAGGAAGGGGAAAGAGGACCTTGTCTGCCTCTGAGCCCTTCCCCCACATGGGTGCACACACAAGGTGAACACACACCTCCCCCTGGCCTCCAGCTTAAACTCCTCTGGTGCACTTTGGAGGGGACTTCCTGGAGGCTTGGAAATGGAGCAGGAATGGAGCAGGGCCAGACTAAATGACAACTGTCCTTTTCCCAAGTGACAAAACATAAAACCAAAGGTCCAGGGGTCGCACTGGGAGACTGTGATCTCACCAAATACATTTCTCAGGTTCCTTTTATCTGTCTTGAGCTTACTTAGAACCATAGGCTGTTCCTCACAAACCTGCGTGCCTGTATTGCAGGGAGAGAGGGGACAACCATAACCATCCGGAGGGGAAAGGTTACGGGAAGGCAGAAAGCTCACCTTGCTCCATCCTCTGTGCTCAGAGCGTGAAGCATTCCTCTGACTTAACCACTTACCCTGTGCCAGGTGAGTGTCAGGGATTCCCGTCAGAATGACTGTGTGAGCAAAGACTTTGCAATGAGAAACAGCAGGTTGTCTGCCAGGAGCTGTAAGCAGGTCCTCGTAGATGGGGCAGAAGCATGAGCCAGGGATGGTGAGATAAAGCTAGAGACAGAGAACTTAGCCTTTAGGCTGTAGGTAGGGGGATGCGGGCCACTTGAGGGATTTTCCGTAGGAGAATAATGTGGGCTAAGTTTTGTTTAAAATATGTTTATTTAGGGAATTTGCTCGTGGTCCAGTGGTTAGGGCTCCACCCTTCCATTGCAGGGGACACGAGTTCAATCCCTGCTCAGGGAACTAAGATAACACAAGCCATGTGGCCTGGCCAAGAAATAAAGAAATAAAAAAAATAAAATTTGTTTAACGTAGTTTCAGACTTATGGAAAAGTGTGAAGAACAGTACATAGAATTTCTGGATATCCTTCATGCAGATTCACCCAGATTTTAAATGTTTCTCTCTCTTTCTATTTACATATAGAGATACACAAATATTTCAGAAAAAAAAAATAAGACATGTATAGAGAGATATATAGATAGATATGCATATATGTATATCTATGTCTATGTATCCATAAATAGAAGGCTGAGGCATATATATATATATATAGTTGTTCAGTTACTAAGTTGTATCAGACTCTTTGTGACCCCAAGGACTACAGCACGGCAGGCTTCCCTGTCCTTTGCTATCTCCCAGAGTTTGCTCAAACTCATGTCCATTGTGTCATGGATGCCACCCAATCATCTCATCCTCTGATGCTCCCTTCTCCTTCTGCATTCAATCTATGTATCTATACATACATATATATATATGTACATACATGAATATGCATATAATCTTTATTTATTTATTTGTTTTATTTTCTCTTTCCTGAACATTTTGAGAGTAACTTGCAGATGTGATGCCCCTTTGCCCCTAAATACATTAGTGTATATTTCCTTAAAACAAGAAATTCTTTTCCATACTTCCCTTTCAAAATTATTATTTCGGCTTCTGTGTAGAAAATGGTTTGCATCTAGACAAACACAGATAGGGAATGCAGTCAAGACAAGAGCTGATGAAGGCCAGACCAGGGGAGGGCCCTTTTCAAATCACAAGCACTTTCTGTGGGGATAGATGTAGATTATTATACATCCAGGCAGTAGACCAGTCCCATCCAGGGAATGGTCAATGGTGGGATATAGTTAAAGGTGGCACTCCTGGGTACATGGTAGCTGGTGTGCTGTGCATGCAAATGGGGAAGGATGACAAGTTCTTTTCTGGGCACTTTGAGATACTAAGGAAGCAACAGGATGTGCCATGGACTGGAAGCATAAGGTAGATGCCTTGGTTGGAAATACAGATTTACGAGTCATTAGTAGAAAGGTGGTTATTAGAAGCACAGGAGTGAGTGAGATCACCAAGGTAGAAGAGGAGCCTGCAGGCAGATCCCTGTGGAAACTCCAGGATTTAGGGACCTCATTCCATATTGTGGGGCCATTGAAGAATGAGATTAAGCCTTAGATCCCTGGGGCAGTAAAGTATCCCAGGACATCCCTATATCATGACAGTGAAACCCTTGATTCTGGGCATGGAGAAGCCAGGTGGCTGAGGAGCCAGCTATGGGGGGCTTGGAGGTAACTTATTCACTTCTTACAACTGGGGGCTTCCTATGAGTCAGGAATGGGGAAGGTGACTTGAAGGGGTTAATCCTTTTGATCTGAGAGGCTGGTTAAAGGCAAGAGAATAGTTTCTATCTTAGTGATGTGACAGTGCAGGCCATAGCCTGTCTCCCAAGGAGAGAAGCAGGCCAAGAGGGGCAAGCCAGAGCCTCACACTGTGACCAAGAGAGCCTGGAAGAAGACTCTTGGGGTGTGGGTGTTGCACAAGCCTGGTCCTGCCACAATTGCAAAGGCCTGGCTTTTAGGGGATAGTGGGGAGGGCCATTCAGGAAGGGAGGAGAATTTTCTAAGGTTTTTGACATCAGCCAAAGTCCTGTTTTCTTTGTATGATGGGTTACTTTTCATTTGGTTTGGTTTTTGATCAGGTGCCTGGAGTTCAAGTCCTCTCCCTGGCATTTGATAAATTGTGACCTCACACAAGTCACTTCCCTTTTCTATTTCACCTTTTCTAAGTTTGTTAGTGATAAAACTCAATGGTATAAGGTCAGATACTGAAAAGCTTCTAGAAGAAAACATAAGCAGAACACTCTCTGACATAAATCAAAGCAAGATCTTTTAGATCTATCTCCTAGAGTAATGGAAATAAAAACAAAAATAAACAAATGGGACCTATTCAAAAGCTTCTGCACAGCAAAGGAAACCATAAAAAAAATTAAAAGACAACCTACAGAATGGGAGAAAATATTTACAAATGATGTGACCAACAAAGAATAATCTCCAAAATACACAAACAGCACATAAAACTCAATATCAAAAAAACCCCTCAATCAAAAAATGGGCAGAAGATGTAAATAGACATTTCTCCAAAGAAGACATACAGCTGGCCAGCTGGTACCTGAAAAAATGCTCAACATTGCTAGTTATTAGAGAAATGCAAACCAGAACTACAATTAGGTATCACCTCATGCAGGTCAGATGGCCATCATCAAAAAATCTGTAAATGATAAATGCTGGAGAGGGTGTATAGAAAAGGGAACCCTCTTACACTGTTGGTGGGGATGTAAATTGGTACAGCCACTATAGAGAACAGTATAGGGGTTCCTTAAAAAACTAAAAATACGGTTACCATATGATCCCGCAATCCCACTCCTGGGCATATACCTGAAGAAAACCATACCTCGAAAAGATGCATGAACCCCAGTGTTCATTGCAGCACTATGTACAATAGCCAAGACCTGGAAGCAACCTAAATGTCCACTGACAGATGAGTGGATAAAGAGGATATGTTACATAAATACAATGGTATATTACTCAGACATAAAAAGGAATGAAACTGGGTCATTTGTAGAGATGTGGATGGACCTAGAGATTATCATACTGAGTAAGTAAGCCAGATAAAGACAAACATCATACTATATCCCTTATATGTGAAATATATATTTAAAAAGATACAAATCAACTTGTTTAAAAAACAAAAATAGATCCACAGGCATAGAAAACTAAACTTTTGATTTTCGATTGGGAAACTGGGGAGAAGGGATAAATTAGGCGGTTGGGATTAACACATACACACCCTTATGAAATAGATAACCAACAAGGACCTACTTGTACAGGAGAACTGTAATCAATATTTCAAAGAATCTGTAAGGGGAAGGAATCTGAAAAAAGTATGTATATTAACAAACATACATATATGTGTGTGTGTGTGTATGAATCATAGTGCCATATACCTGAAACTAATCATGACATTGTAAATCAACTATACTTCAATAAATTAAAAGGGAAGAAGAGAAAGTCAGGAAAAAATAGACTGGATGGACTCACATCAATGGTGCCCAGGCTTTTGGATTTCACTAAAAACTAAAATTACATTTTTAAAAAATGCATTGAGTAAGGAGGGTAATCATTTTATTTTTCTAAGTAAAAGTAAAGGCCTCTTATGGTTGCCACCACTTCAATGCTGCTGCTACTGCTGCTAAGTTGCTTCAGTCGTGTCCGACTCTGTGCAACCCCATAGACGGCAGCCCACCAGGCTCCCCCATCCATGGGATTCTCCAGGCAAGGACACTGGAGTGGGTTGCTATTTCCTTCTCCAATGCATGAAAGTGAAAAAATAAAGCGAAGTTGCTCAATCGTGTCTGACTCCTAGTGACTCCATGGACTGCAGCCCACCAGGCCCCTCCATCCATGGAATTTTCCAGGCAAGAGTACTGGAGTAGGATGGCATCACCTTCTCCGACCACTTCAATACATAAAGGTAATTTTAAAATCAATAACTCTAGAAAGAGTATAGTCTCAAAAAGCAAACAAAAAAGAAGACCTTCCAAAGAAATAAAAGTCAACAACCTTATACCAACCTCTGCAAAATATAGTAACAGTTATCATTTCTCAGTGACTTGTTGAGAGTGATATCATGTGTTGGCAGTCTTTGAACCAGGCATTGGAAGTGTTTTGTCTGATTCCTGGGCTCCTTCCAGTCCTGGCACCCGCTAGTCTAGAGTGCTTTCTTGTTCCCTGAGCAAGCCCTGCCACCAGGAAGGAGCATGGGAGCTCTGGGACCTAGAGCTTCCTTGCTTTGCTTTCTGTGCTTAAGTGCTCAGCACAAACCTGGCTCCCAGCAGGTGAAGTCTCCGTGGTCATATCCCCTCATCACCTCTCCTCTACTGCTGCCCATCAGTGTAGACTCACTTACCTCCAGTGCTCAGACAACAGGGCATATGTACTGTTTCTATATAGCATACACACAGCATAGTGTGTACATGCTGTTTCTATGCAGCGTACACACAACATATAACAGCGTATATAGAGTACACATTACCCAGCAGTTTGTATACAGTGTATGGTAACCACAGCTTGCTGGGGATCCTGCTGTACCAGACACAACGTGTATGAATAGGCATCTTGTCTTCCTTCTCCCTCGCCCCAGTGCTAATCTGCACTGCCCATTTTTGTCACTTAGAAGCAGAAGGGTCCGCTTGACTCCTCCTTCTATCTCCCTCCATCCTCTTAGTCCTCCTGTCCTGCGATTTTTTTAACTCAAAAACCACTTTTAGCTATGTCCCTCTTTTGGCTCCCATCTGCTATGGGAAAATCACACTGCTTACACCTGGAAAGGGCCTTAGGGATTATCATATTCTACAGAGTAAAAAATCTGATCCCAAGAGAGGGGAAGCCAGTTGTCCAAAAGCACACAGTTAATTATTGTCAGAGCCAGAAATATACTCATGCCTTCTAAATACAAGCCAATGACTATCTGCCTCTCTAAGCTAACAAATAGAATTTTTTTAATGTTACAGCATTTGATAAGGGGGTACCTCTGCAGTATTTAGAATCAAAGCTTAGGTCTCCTTATTGCACCTTCTACTCTGTAATTTCAGCTCTCTTGGCCTCAGCTCTTCAGCTCTCCTGAGTATTCCATCTTCCTTGATGTCTGGCCCCCACTTCACTGCCCACAGCTCACTAGCACTGACCATCTACTCTAGCCAAGTTGGTCTCTTTGTCCCCCAAACACACATAGCATCTTCCCACCTTCCACATGGTTTCTCAGTCCATATTCCCTTGCCTAGAATGTCCTCATTCATTTCACAAAAATGTAGTTAGGTCTGAATCTGAGCTGGAACCTTTGCTAGGTACCAGGATACAAAGATGAAGTCAGTGTTTCTGCCCTGAAGGAGTTCACTGCCAAGGAGCTTTTCCTGTCCGCCCTGATGCTTCATGCCAACACTGACCCAGCCCAGAGGGGTGACCACTCCTCTGAGTCCTGAGCCTACTTTGTTCCAGATCATCCCTCCTGACTCATGATGTCTGCCTCCCAGATCCAGTGCTTCTGTCGCATTGGGGTGGATTTGTCTCCCCATGGAGGTCATCTGCTCCTTGAGGGCTGGGCTTGGATGTCACTCAGTTCCCCAGCCTGGGTATGGTGTTTGCTTCCTGTATATTTGATGACTGACTAGATCGCTAGAGAACTCAGCCCCTTGGCCTTCTATGCATCTAGGTCCTGGTCTTTCTCAGGGAGGATGTGCTACCAGGTGCCTAGAACTAGAAATCAAGCAACCAAGTGAGCAAGTGTCTATTTGCAAAACAAAGACATCCTGGAGAGTAAAGTCCCCTACCTACCACCTCTCATCCCTACTGCCTCACCAGCATGTTCATATTCATGCAAGTAAAATGAGGATGAGATGAATACCAAGGGATGCTTGAAGGGGGAAAATGTGCTCAAGAGCCATATGGAGCCTTAGGGTATGGGAGCCATGCAAAGGAAGCAGGGTCATATGCCTGCTAGACATGACCAACAGTAAGTAGTGAGTATGTACATGTGTTTTGGAAATTCGTTAAAAATGCCACCTCCCATCCCATCACCTTTCCTGAGAACTGGTTTTATGCCCCACAAACACTCAGTGCTAGAGTATGGGAGAGACTCACGTGTGTATATGTGAGTGTGTGTGTGTGTGTGTGTGGTGTGAGCCTGTCTGCATGAGAGACAGAGGCTTGGAGAAAGAAAGAATGATGCTAGTGAAAGTCAGTGAACAATACCATTCCAAATGCTCAGGATAAGCATTTAGTTTTATCTGTCTCTTCTGGATTATCCATTCCTTCTGCTCTCTGGTGGTAGAAGCAATACTATGTAATGCGTTCTTGAGATAGCTGACTCCAGCACAAAAAATCTGATCTGGGTAGTGGGGGCCCAATAGAGGAAAATATTGACAGGATATAACACCCCAAACTCACGGATTAGATGATGTTCACAGTTTCTCTAGTTATGCAGTCATTGTCACTGTAACATCTGAATTTGAGTTCTTCAGCTAACCCAAACCAAACAATTGAAAAATACCAAAGAGTTGGAAGGAGAAGGGGGAGAACAGAATGTGATGCAGTGTAGCAACCAGCAAGGGTCTGGCTTTCCTTGTTCACAACCGTTTCTAACACAGGGGTAGCACCCAGTACATGGTGTGAGCATCCTGCTTCTTGATGAATTAATGGTTATCCCAGGGTAGCTGACCCACATGACCTTTTTTCTCTGCTCCTAGGGACCTGAGCCGAAATCCCTCTCCAAGGCTATCTGGGGTTGCTTTCATCAGAATGACACCAGGCAGAAGGGATTCTTCTCCTAGGAAGACCTGGATTCTTCTGAGTACCTCCCTCAGTGCCTCACCCGTGCACAGCCCGCCCTCTCAGTGAGTCCCAGGGTGAGAAACCATTGATTTCCAAGCATGTGTTAGATTTCCTTGTAGTGTTGCAATGTGACTTCCCAAGACTTAGGGATATTCTAAGACTTTCAGCAGAACTGTGGCTAAACGTACTGTCCTCAGGACTAGCTTGCCTATTTTCATTCCTTTCAGTTAAGGGCTTATGACACTGGTAGCAAGCGCCACTCCTTGCCTTCAAATGTTATAACAACCTACTCCTTACTTCTGAGAGTATATTTTGTCCTAGTCTTCATAGCCCTACTCAATGAAACATTCAACATTTGTTGAACACTTATTTTGCACCAAACACTATGCACATACTTTACTTACGTTGCCCATGATAACTTTTACTGCTACTGACATTCAGGCTTCCAGACTTCAGACAATACTACAAAGCTACAGTCATCAAAACAGCATGGTACTGACACAAAAACAGAAATATAGATCAGTGGAACAGGATAGAAAACCCAGAAATAAACCCACACACCTATGGCCAATTAATCTATGACAAAGAAGGCAAGACTATAAAATAGAGGAAAGATAGTCCCTTCAATACATGGTGCTGGGAAAACTGGACACAGACATGTGAAAAAAATGAAATTAGAATATTCTTTAACACCATACTCAAAAATCAACTTAAAATGGATTAAAGACTTAAATGTAAGACTGAATACTGTAAAACTCTTAGAGGAAAATATAGGCAGACACTCTCTGACAGAAATCACAGCAAGATCTTTTTTTATCTACCTCAAAAAGAATGGAAATAGAAACAAAAATAAATAAATGAGGCCTAATTAAACTCAAAATCTTTTGCACAGAAAAGGAAACCGTAAACAAAACCAAAAGACAACCCACAAAATTGGATAAAATATTTGCAAATGACGTGACCAACAAGGGACTAATAACCAAAATAAACAGCTCATGGAGCTCAATATCAAAACAAACAGCATGATCAAAAAATGGGCAGAAGACCTAAATAGATATTTCTCCAAAGAAGGCATACAGATGGACAAGAGACACATGAAAACATGTGTAACATCTCTAACTATTTGAAAAATGCAAATAAAAACTACAATGAGATATTAACCTCATACCAGTCAGAATGGCCATCATCAAAAAATCTGCCAACAGTAAATGCTGGAGAGGGTGTGGAGAAAACATAACCCTCCTACACTGCTGGTGGGAATGTAAGTTGGTACAGACACTATGGAGAACAGTATGGGGGTTCATTAAAAAACTAAAAATAGAACTACCATTAGGATACAGCAGTCTCACTCTTGGGCATATATGTCCAGAAAAAAAAAAAAATAAAACATAGGTCAAAAGGATACAATGCACCCCAATATTCATTGTGGCACTGTTTACAATGGCTAAGATGTGGGAGCAACCTAAATGTCCATCAACAGGTGATTGGGTAAAGAAGATGTGGCATATACAATACATATATGCAATGGAATATTACTCAGTCACTAAAAAGAATGAATAATGCCATTTGCAGTAACAGAGGTGGACCAGGAAGTTATCATACTAACTATATGATATCTGTCTTCCCTGGTGGCTCAGATGGTAAAGCATCTGCCTGCAATGTGGGAGACCCAGGTTGGATCCCTGGGTTGGGAAGATCTGGAGAAGGAAATGGCAACCTACTCCAATACTCTTGCCTGGAGAATCCCACAGACGGAGGAGCCTGGTAGGCTACAGTCCATGGGGTCGCAAAGAGTCAGACATGACTGAGCGACTTTACTTCACTATATGATATCTATATAGAAACTATATAGCTTATATGCAGATTCTGAAAAAAATGACACAAATGAACTTATTTACTAAACAGAAACACTCACAGACTTAGAAAATGAACTTATGGCTACCAGAGGGAAAGTGTGGGGTCGGGGAAGGGATAGATTGGGAGTTTGAGATTGACATGTACACACCTCTATATTTAAAGTAAAATACATTTCCATGAAAAAAAGCAAACAAAAAGAGGATGGTGTTAGCCTCTTTAGCAGATGAGGAAAGTGAGGCTCAAAGATACTAAGAGCCCAAGGTGAAGCTTGGGCTCTGGTGAAGCTCAGAGCTCCAGTCTGGGGGATTTTTGTAAAGATATGTTCCATCCTTTGTCAGATATGAGAATCATTCATGTTTGTGCCCTGTGTCATCCCTCTTCATGCTGCAATCTCTAACTGGAATGGGAAAGAAGAATCAAGACTAAAGCCCTAGGAGCTTAGAATTCAGGAGCCAGCCCAGGTGACTCCTCCAGCAGCTCACTCCAAATCAATGCTTCCCAGCTCCCCCACCTTCTCTACCTATCTAATCATTTTCCTGAGAACCCTGGAGTCTGGGTATCTTATACATATGTAAAAAGATAAAGAGATAGGTACTGTCTATTGTTACCACCCCGTTTCTCTTAATGAAGCCTAATGGTTTTCTCAGTGGTAGGCAGGACAGAGGGCTGCAGCCCCCATTTTTTCCCTTGTATTACCAAAGGTGAAAAGCCAAAGCCACTTGCCCTGTTTTCTCACCAGTTCAGGCTGAATGTGGTTCTGAGCCTAGGTTAAGTCAAGTTCAGAGCTATAATGAGTTTAATGAGTTTCCCAGAGAGCCACTCACCCCTCAGTTGTCATTTCCCTAATGCGCTTCTGTGTACCCTGCCTGGCCCACCCTTCACCCCATCAACCGGAACATCTCAGAACACTGCCCTCACACCCCCTCACACCCAGCACTGTCCTAAATGCTTGGGACCATCCCAGATGCCAAGGTTCTAAGTCAAAAGTCACGAGTGGGTTTGGAAATCTGAGGTAGCCAGGCCTTGTAAAGTGATGGAGAGGTGGGGCCAGGGCCGGAGTGAAGGTACCGTCATCCCCAAGTCCCGCCAAACCAAGAAGGAAGTTGCCAGCCTAGGAGGTGACTAAAACCTGGAATTTGAGGAAGGTACATTCTATTGTGACTAGGGCCTAATTAGGATGCCCCAATCCTAGGCCACCTCATGGCCTCAGACAGGGATTCGAGACGTATAAAAGGTGGACAGGCTCAGAGCATCCCACAGCATCCTTCAGCATCCCCACACTCCAGTGGCTAGAGAACTAAGGTAAGTCTGACAAAGGAGCGCCTCTCTTGGAAGCCTGGCTCCACATGGTGCCAACTCTGCTGGGAACTGAGGCCAGAGATTTGGGTGGTTGGTCAGAGAGGCCTCATTTGGGCATCTCTCTCCTATGTATCATTTGAGACCAACCTATCTTGGGCTGCAAGTCAACAGCTGAAGGGTACTAGAAGTTGGGTTGAGATGGGAGAGGAGGGTCTACCGAGAGGCCCATGTCTGAGGCTACTGGCGGCGTGTGTGGTGTGAGTTTGTGTGTGGCCAGGTGCTGAGCAGGGCTGGGTAAAATGAAAGGGAGGAAACCAGCTCAGGGGTAAAGCTGCCCTTAAATGAATGGTAAATGCAGGGAAGAAGGAGAACGCCTTAGGGATCAGGGGTACAAGGCCCCTGAGAGCTCAGAGCAGCAGGGACAAGACCATGTGGCACAGTGGCCACATCCTGCCCTGAGAGTTGGGGACGGCTGCTTCCAGCCCCCTGTGCAGAGTGCTTATGGAACAATTACCTCCCTCTCTGAGTTTTGCTTTCCTCAACTATGATTAAGTGTTGAGCTAGATTCCCATTTTCTACAAATTCTCTTAGAGAGTGGTTAAGATGCTCCTTGTTAGCCTTTTAAAATTGTTAGAAATTGATTTAATAAGTTGAAATCCTTACAACAGTACTCATCATGTGCTGGTTCTTGTGTGTGTATATGCATGTTTATGTGTGTATGTATGTGTGTTTGTCTGTATGGATTCTTATATATTCATTTAGTGCTTCCAACGACCTTAAGAAAAAGAAGTTAAGTAACTCAAACTCACACAGCTGGTTAATGGTTTAGCCAAGACTCAGCTCCCAGGAAATCCGGTTCCATATTCCACAATTTTTGCTGTGGCAGTGTATTGCTTTTTGTTCTCCTTCTCGCTGTCTTTCCTTCTTACTCTCTACTTCTCTCTCCTCTTTCTCTCCCTTTTTACATCTTTGTTTTCTTCTACCTCGCTCCTTTTCTCTTCTCCCATTTTCCTCCCTTCTCTCTCTCCTTCTTTCCTCCCAGGTTTGTCTCAAAAAAACAAAAAACTTGAAATGGCTTACAAACTGTAGCAACAATTTATATGGACACACACACATGCATACACACACCTTAAATCAGTGAAGCCACCAGGGCAAGGTCAAAGTGGGGTGGGTGTGAACAGGGCAGGAGGTTCTCTGAGGAAGAGTCCCTCTAAGGCTCCAGCCTTCCTCACTTCTGTGTCTTTCTGCTTCCAGTGCACATCCGGCCCAGAATGTCTCAGCAGAAGCAGAAGCAGTGTGCTCCCCCACAGCTGTGCTGCCCCCCAGTGAAGCAGTGCTGCCCCCCACCCCAGCAGTGCTGCCCCCCACCGAAGCAATGCTGCCCCCCACCCCAGCTGTGCTGCCCCCCACCCCAGCAGTGCTGCCCCCCACCGAAGCAATGCTGCCCCCCACCCCAGCTGTGCTGCCCCCCACCAAAGCAGTGCTGCCCCCCACCCCAGAAGTACTGCCCCCCACCAAAGCAGTGCTGCCCCCCACCAAAGCAGTGCTACCCCCCACCGAAGCAGTGCTGAGCCCTGCCTCAGCAGACCAAGGAGCCTTGCCAGCCTCCACCCAAGTGCAAGGAGTCCTATGCCCCCAAGTGCCAACAGAAGCACTCACCCCTTCAGCAGTGCCAGAAGTCCAATAAGGAGTCTGCCCATGCATGAGGCCAAGGGCTAATCCACCAGGAGAACAGAGAGCATGGAGCCCACTCCCCTCTCTCAGTCAGCTGTCAGCCCCACTCAACCCCGGTTCCTGGAGGCAGCCACTGTTCAAGAAAAGGCAGCAACAACAGGATGGCAGCTTCCTGGATCTCAACCTCTTATTAATTAGCAGCTGCAATTTCCATCTCAGATGAGGATCTGGCTCTAAACCGACATCACCTTTGCTGACATGTATCTACATCACCCTGTCGGCTTCTTGGAAACTTGGGCAGCATGCCCAGACACCCTTTTCTTTCACCCTTCATTTGCTACTCCTGTTTTCCAAACAATTAAACACAATTCTTCTGGCATTAATGTCTCGGTTCGATTATTTGCATTCTGTTTGCTAACCCAGAGCCCTAGGAGGGCTAGGTATGTGGATACAGGTGGAGGAGAAGGCATGGGGAGATGCACTTCTGAGCTGAGGAACATTTACTGGGGTCCTGCCAAGGTGAGGAGAAGAGATGGACACTTCTGCACCATGCAAACACATCCCCCATCCACGGACAATGAAAGCACCCCTTAGAAACAGGGGGATATGATGCCCAAGTGCAAAAAAAAAAAAAAATCCTTATCCTTGTAAGGTGCAGAAAGAGTAATGGAATGCTCAGCCAGGAACTACATAATAGAGAAGAGGATTGAAGCAAGTAAGTTGTATTTCAAAGAACACATTCCAAGGGCTGGTGGGCCTGGAGGCTCAGTGGTAAAGAATCCACCTGCTAATGCAGGAGACAAAGTCAATCCCTGATTCAGTTGTATAGCAACTGAGCCCATGTGCCACAACTATTGAGTCTGTTCTCTGGAGCCCTGGAGCTGCAACTACTGAGACCATGTGCAGCAACTACTGAAGCCTGTGCACCCTAGAGCCCGGGCTCAGCAACAAGAGAAGCCGCTGCAATGAGAGGCCTGCACACCGTGATTAGAGAGTAGCCTCCATATGTCACAACTAGAGAAAAGCCTGCACAGCAGTGAAGATGCAGCACAGCCAAGAATAAAGAAATATTATTTTTAAAATGTATTTTAAAAAGTTCTCCCATAAGTAAAAGAAAAGATCAAAGTTTCTTAAAGCTAGCCAAATGTATAATTAGGATATCTACTCCCAATATTTATTAAAATTGTAGCCCCCATTGTTTCCCCTGCAGGGATTCTCTTGGGCTAGTTTTCTCTCACTGCCCTCCAACTTGCAATTCCCTAAATTCTTGGGGTATGCAGATAATCTGATAATTCAGACCCCCAGGTAATCCAAGCTTCTTGTTTCTATTGCTTTCACTATACCCATACCTTTCCATCAAATCCTTCTCTCACAAAATAGTCCACAAATAGGGGTATTTGAATCTCTGTTTTCATGCCTACCTCCCTTTTCATGACAGGGGAGTCACTGAGAACTAACAGAAGTATCCAAAAGGAGCCAGAAAGGAAAATAACATAAACTAAAAGTCTGAATTATCCCAAACATATATTACAGATTCTGTAGAATTCAGAATTAGCTGAATACTGACGCTTTATCTTTGTTTCCCTGGTTGACTTGTCTCTTCTTTCTCTATTGTTCCTTTTCATGCCTTTCGGCTATGTTCCATCTATCCATCACCAAGCCATCTATCCCATCTATCGATCCATCAGTGGCTCCTTGGTAAGCACCTCCCATCCTATTTGCATAGAAAGTGATAGGTGCTGTGAAAACACAGAAGAACATAACTAGGCTTCAAATTTCTTGGTTTGATAATCCCTGTAAGAAGAACAAGCTGAGATCCTCAAGATAACAAAGAACAATTAGATGAGATGGATTCTTACTAATGGATAACTTGGAAACTGTAGATACATCATTTATGTCTTTGGAATTCAGATGAAACAGAGAATACCCAGGGCTAATGCAGGAAGAAAGGAGAACTTGGCCATCTCTGTCATCATGGCATCCACCACAGGGCTCCCAGAAAATGTTTGTTCAAGAGGAACACCTGTACAAGGGGGCTTCAGAATGGGATTTGGGTAGGCAGGGAGGAGCACCTTCCAGAATCAGGTACAGCATGAGCCAATGGTGAGAGTCCAGGTGTATCCAGGAGGCCAGCCCTCCTGGGTCTCAGCCCTGGTCCATGGTGGACCACACCAACTGAACACCACTGAAAGCTGGAGAGTGGCTCCAGTGTAAACATTTCCCCCAGAGTGCTGCATTCAACAGAATTCAAGTATGACCCACAAAAAGCATTGAAAAGCTGTATAAATCTTAACAGAACCCCCTGAAAATAAATGATGAGCAGTTTTAAACATTTCCCCATAGTGAGATATGTTATTCAGCAGAGCCTCCATATATCTACTCTCATGACTCTCATACCTGACCTGCCCCTAAACCTCTCATTTGGGTTTTTACTTCTCTTTCCTCATGCCACCTCACTCAGCAGCTTAACAGAAGGTTTAATTTTGCCTCTTTGGGCTCCACTAATGATCATAATTAGCATGTGTACACATGTGCTTATGTACGGACCACTTTGCAGATTTTCTGTTGTCTCCAGCATACTGGTTTTGGATCCCAGATCCACCCTTAATGCTACTCCAGGTCTCACTTTTCTCATCTGAATAGTGGAGAGAATAGTATCTGCCACCTGGGGTTGAAGGGGAGTGGTGTGCAATTTTTGTTGTTGTTGTTCTGTCCCTCAGTTGTGTCCCACCTTTTGTGACCCCATAGACTGCAGTATGCCAGGATTCCTGTCCTTTATCATCTCCCAGAGATTGCTCAAACTCACATCCATTGAGTCGGTGATACCATCCAACCATCTCGTCCTCTGTCATCCCCTTCTCTTTCTGCCTTCAATCTTTTCCAGTATCAGGGTCTTTTCTAAGGAGTCCAACTCTTCACATCAGTTAGCCAAAGCATTGGAGCTTCAGCTCAGTATTAGTCCTTCCAATGAATATTCAGGGTTGACTTCCTTTAGGATTGACTGGTTTGATCTTGCTGTCCAAGGGACTCTCGAGTCTTCTCCAACACTATAGTTCAAAAGCATCAGTTCTTTGGTGTTCAGCATTCTTTATGGTCCAGCTCTCACATCCATACATGACTACTGGAAAAAACCATCATTTTGACTATATGGACCTGGTCAGCAAAGTAATGTCTCTGCTTTCTAATATGCTAAGTTGGTCTTAGCTTTTCTTCCAAGGAGTAAATGTCTTTGACTTCATGGCTGTGCTCACCATCTGTAGTGATTGTGGAGCCCAAGAAAATAAAGTCTCTCACTGTTTCCATTGTTTCCCCATCTATTTGCCATGAAGTGATGGGACCAGATGCCATGATCTTTGTTTTCTGAATGTTAAGTTTTAAGCCAGCTTTTTCACTCTCTCACTTTCTTTAATAGTTCCTCTTCACTTCTTGCCATAAGGGTGGTGTCATCTGCATATCTGAGGTTATTGATATTTCTCCCAGCAATCTTGATTCCAACTTGTGCTTCATCCACTCCAGTATTTTGCATGATGTACTCTTCATATAAGTTAAATAAGCAGGGTGACAATATATAGCCTTGATGTACTCCTTTCTTGATTTGGAACCAGTCTGTTGTTCCATGTCTAGTTCTAACTTGGCCTACATATAGGTCAAGTTGCTTCTTGACCTGCATATAGGTTTTGCAGGAGGTAGGTAAGGTGGTCTGGTATTCTCATTTCTTTAAGAATTTTCCACATTTTGTTGTGATCCACACAGTCAAAGGCTTTAATGTAGTCAATGAAGCAGAAGTATATGTTTTTCTGGAATTCTCTTTCTTCTTCTATGATCTGGTGGATGTTGGCAATTTCATCTCTGGTTCCTCTGTTTTTTTCTAAATCCAGCTTGAATATCTGGAAGGTCTTGGTTCATGTACTATTGAAGCCTAGCTTGGAGAATTTTGAGCATTATTTTGCTATCATGTAAAATGAGTGTAATTGTTTGGTAGTTTGAACATTCTTTGGCATTGCCTTTCTTTGGGATTGGAATGAAAACTGACCTTTTCCAGTCCTGTGGCCACTGCTGAGTTTTCCAAATTTTCTGGCATATTGAGTGCAACATTTTAACAGCATCATTTTTTAGGATTTGAAATAGCTCATCTGAAATTCCATTATCACCACTAGCTTTATTCGTAGTGATGCTTCCTGAGGCTCACATGGCTTCTCACTCCAACGTGTCTGGCTTTAGATGAGTGATCACACCATTGTGGCTATCTGGGTCATGAAGATCTTTTTTGTATAGTTCTTCTGTGTATTCTTTCCACCTCTTAATATTTTCTGCTTCTGTTAGGTCCATATGGTTTCTGTTCTTTATTGTGCCCATTTTTGCATGAAATATTCCCTTGGTATCTCTAATTTTCTTGAAGAGATATCTAGTCCTTCCCATTCTATTGTTTTCCTCTATTTCTTTGCATTGTTCACTTAGAAAAAGGTGTTAAATAAAACAATGTAAATAAATAATAGGTAGAATGTGACCCATACTACGGAGAAGGCAATGGCACCTCACTCCAGTACTCTTGCCTGGAAAATCCCATGGATGGAGAAGTCTGGTGGGCTGCAGTCCATGGGGTCGCTAAGAGTCGGACACCACTGAGAGACTTCCCTTTCACTTTTCACATTCATGCATTGGAGAAGGAAATGGCAACCCACTCCAGTGTTCTTGCCTGGAGAATCCTAGGGATGGGGGAGCCTGGTGGGCTGCCATCTCTGGGGTTGCACAGAGTCGGACACGACTGAAGTGACTTGGCAGCAGCAGAAGCAACCCATACCAAGAGGTTTTTATATTTTCATTGTATTAAACATAGGATGCAAGGAGATTCAACCAGTCCATTCTGAAGGAGATCAGCCCTGGGATTTCCTTGGAAGGAATGATGCTAAAGCTGAAACTCCAGTACTTTGGCCACCTCATGAGAACAGTTGACTCATTGGAAAAGACTCTGATGCTGGGAGGGATTGGGGACAGGAGGAGAAGGGGACGACAGAGGATGAGATGGCTGGATGGCATCACTGACTCGATGGACATGCGTTTGAGTGAACTCCGGGAGTTGGTGATGGACAGGGAGGCCTGGCGTGCTGTGATTCATGGGGTCGCAAGGAGTCAGACATGACTGAGCGACTGAACTGAACTGAAACATAGGATCACTCTGGTGGCTCAGATGGTAAAGTGTCTGTCTGCAATGCAGAATACCCAGGTTCGACTCCTGGGTTAGGAAGATTCCCTGGAGAAGGAAATGGCAGCCCACTCCAGTATTCTTGCCTGGAAAATCTCATGGATCTCGGAGCCTGGTAGGCTATTTCTTTGCATTGTTCACTTGGAAAAAGGTGTTAAGTAAAACAATGTAAATAAATAATAAGTTGAATGTAACCCATAATAGGAGGTTTTTATATTTTCCATTGTATTAAACACTTAGAATAAATTTTATGTATGGCAGGGATGTCCAAAAGTATCATTTTATGTAAATTATGCTTTTCCTTTCCATCTGACTGGTATTCGGTGAATAGACTATGAGATTTTGATAAAAAATTTGTGACAAAAAATCTAGAGTTGGAGATGTCTTGCCTATGAGAAATATTAGGACCTAGACTTTGCTCAATCCATTCCCTTTTTGGTTCCACATCAGCATTCACCAGTAGCTCACCTGTGTGTGATTTAAAAGCAGAGGTATGGAGAAAGAAGTGGCAACCCACCCCAGTATTCTTGCCTGAGAAATTGCATTAACAGAGGAACTTGGTTGACTACAATCCATGGGGTCACAAAGAGTTGGACATGACTTAGCAACTGAACAATAACCCATAGCAAGTGTTGGGTGAATGTTACTGTTGCTTTTACTATTATTCTCCACTTTCTGAGAGAGCAGCAAGACCCTCCACTTATTTCCACCAATGTGGGGACACAGGCTCCACTCCTGTAGTGAGACAAAGGTGTGAGGGTCAGGATACATCTTAGAGTCAAGGACAAGGACCAGTTGTGTAGAACAAAGGGTCTGAGGGGTGTTCATGGGTGGAAACAATTTACTCCAGGACATAATCACCCCATTTGGTGGTTGCCTTTTCTTCCAGAATCTTCCCTTTTTTAACACATGCCCATGGTGGATTCTGCTCTTGAGGTAGTCCTGGCAGCTCTAGCCCACAGTAATTTTTCTCTGTCAATTTATACAGCCAGCCATGCCTTTTGGAGGCAGGCCCTGCTCCCTGGAGGCAAGAACTGAGGCTGATATGCTGAGGGAGCATGGGCAGAGCAGGGCCACGGTGTGTGCCAAGCACTCCCACACACTGATACCACCCTATTGAAGTAGGTGTTGCTTTTCCCATTAGAGATAGGGGTGAGGTGCAGAGAAGCTCCTTACTGCTCACAGCAGCAAGAGCTTGTAGGTGGTAGAGCTGAAATTCAAACTTGTGATGCTCTGGCTCTCTGGCCTGAATTCTTTGCAACAAAGCAAGTGCTCTGACCCTATTAGTTGCTGGAAGAAGCATAAAGTCTGGATTCCATCTTTCCAGAACTTACAACCCAGCCATTTGTTGGGAAGGCAAAGCCAGCATGTCCACACACTCACACATGTTTATACAGGGGTACCTGCTCATCCATGTTCATACACTCACAGAAATGACACACATTTGTGCATGTGTGCTAAGTCACTTCAGTTGTGTCCAACTCTTTGTGACCCTGTGGTCTGTAGCCTGCCAGATTCCTCTGTCCATGAGATTCTCCAGGCAAGAATACTTGAGTGGGTTTCTTTCTCCAGAGGATCTTCCTGACCCAGGGATCGAACCCATGTCTCTTGCATCTCCTTCATTGGAAGGCAGTTTCTTTACCACTAGCACCACTTGGGAAGCCCACAAATCACACACACACACACACACACACACACACACACACACAGAGTTATTATTCAAAGTGAATTCTGCATATTTGGAGACTGACATTGAGCACTGAGATCCCCCAGTGTCCCAGAGGCCCCAGCTGTGACAGTCATTGGTCAGCAGCTTCCCGATGCTGTAGGACTGAGCTGACTGGAAGTCAGTTAGGGCAGGGGCGCTGGTGGGCAGGGGCCCTGGTGCAGAGGCTATTTGCCACTTGTCACAGAAGTAGTTTTAACATTTTAACTCTGGATTCATCAACACCTATGCATACCTGTTGAATGTCAGCCCTGTGCACACTCACTCTTGCACACTTAAGTTCATCTTCCCACATGTATTCATTCATGAGCCCTCTTGTGAGACAAGGACTCACCACACCCTGACACAAAATCGCATGCTGTCAATCACCCTGAAATCCATGTTCACATACCAACTCACACTCACAGACACCTGAATGCACCAACAGGCATGCTCACATTTCATTCTTGCTTATGTGCATGGCCCCAAAGCACAAAGTCCAGACCTTTCCCCAGGTTTCTGCAACATCCCAACAGGATGTCTGCCCATCAGTCTTGAGTCAATTTCCACAGCACAAAGATCTCAGGATAAACAGTATGATGCTGAGGGCTTGGAAAGAGGTGTGCCTTCCTCTGGGAAGAATATAGTTACATATTCCAAATAAAGAAATTACTTAGAAGGTAGTATGGGACAAGTAAAAAAAAAACAAACACCCATCCTGGAGCCTGGAAGAGCTGAGTTTAAATCCTTTCTTCCCTACATTTTTATTGAGTAACCTTAGCCATAAAAATGTCTAAGCTATAAAATGAGAATGACTCAAACTCCAAGGCTGAGTTAGAAACTCTAGCAGAGGTTCTGCCAGGCAGTGGAGGCTTGCCCTTCCCTCTTCCCTCCTCCCTCCCCCACAATCCCCCTGGGAAAAAGAGGCCATCTCTCAGCCACCCAGCTGCTGGGCACAACCCTGCCATTCCCCAGGGGATACCCAGCTGGTGATGGATTTCAGCAGGTAGACTTCAGATCCAGCCACCAGGAATTCTTTGCAAGGAGCCCTGGGTTTGACCCAATTTGGTAGGCTCTGCCTTCCCCTGCATGTCTGTGCTTGGGCCCGGGCTGATGTTCCTGGGGAATCAAAGATACCTGGCATGGAAGACACATGGGCTTGGCCTGTGCCCAGGTCTGCTGAGATCTCCTGGGTCACTGTGGTACCTTCCATCTCAGTGTGTGTGTGTGTGTGTGTGTGTGTGTGTGTGTGTGTGTAAGCACTGCAGTTGTCTGGGGTGGTCCAGGGCAGAGAATAGTCACCACTGTTGACTCTGACTTTGGGCTCCTGGTATTCAGTCATCTGTCTTCTGGAATTTTTATGCCAGCTGTCAGGTATCAGACAAGGCTGCTTCCAACTTACTCTTTAGCAACATAAAAATGAAACCATTCTGTGTCCTCAGGTCTCCAAGCAACCCCTGGGCTTGAGTCTCCTCTGTCCCCAGGGGCTAATGGAACAAGGAGGTTCACCTTCCATGGGTTTTAGGAGGCACTAAATATAGCTCCACATATAGAGTGTTGGACAGGAGTCATGAGACCCAAGTTGATGCCTAGGTTCTGCCGTGGGCCACCTATTTGATCCTGAGCAAGTCAGTTCCTTTCCCCAGGCCTCACCTGAGCTTCCTTACCTGCCCATGACCATGCTGGGCTTGCAGGAGTTTTTCTCAGCTTCCTTCTGGCTCTGACTCGGTATATGGTGACTCACTCTAATCTTTATTTCTCCTAACAACTCACAGTCACGGAAAACCCTGGAAAGAGGTAACAATGGAATGACAAGATGGGTCCACCCAGGCCCTAGAGCATTCTGTAAGGATTCCTCCCAGAGACTCAGAGCAAGCTTAGCTGGAATCCACAACTATACTTTCAAGTCCCTCAGCCTTAGGACTGTCAACTACAAACTGACACTTGCCAAGAGTATTGCCAGTGACTGGACAACAAAGGCATTTGCCCTCTGCCTCTGCAAAGATTGAACCTTGTGCTGCTGCTGCTGCTGCCCTTCAACACCCACTGAGAGAGTTCAGGGTGGAGTGAGGCACTCTGTGTTCCAGGGAATCTGGCCGGACAAGTCTTTAGATAGTTGAGTGTTTTCAGGACCTGATTTCAGGATTCCATCCTTGCATCTCCTCATATTTAGAAGAGCACTAAATCCCTTCCTGATGACATCAGCTCCTTGTGACTGGCAGAAAACCTTTTGTAAAACGAATGCTTAATTGTATTGAACTCCCTCTTCACCAAAATCTTATATATTGACTTTCCTCCACTGCATCTTTGGAGCAATTTCTCAGAGCTATCTGAGGTACTATCTCCTGGGCTGCAGTCTTCATTTGCCCCAAATAAAACTTAACTCACAACTCTCAAGTTGTGCCTCTTTTATAGTCTACAGGACAAACTTGCCTCCCTCCAGGGAACCAAGACACACACACACAGTCTGAAACCAGTTATATATATATAGTATAGATATGTATTATACTATATATATATAGAAATATTATAATTTCATGTTATAAATATTTTACATTAAGCTATAAACATAATATAATTTAATATATGATTAACCTTAAAATTTAAATTTTATATTTAATTATATTAAATATTTAAACTAAATATTAGATATTTAAAACAAACATAGGTATATATTTGGGGGCTTCCCCAGTGGCTCAGCAGTAAAGAACCTGCCTGCAATGCAGGAGTCACAGGAGGTGCAGGTTTGATCCCTGAGTCATGAAGATCCCCTGGAGGAAGGCATGGCAACCCACTCCAGTATTCTTGCCTGGAGAATCCCATGGACAGAGGAGTCTGGCAGGCTACAGACCATAGGGTCGCAAAGAGTTGTTCACGACTGAAGTGACTTAGCATGCACACACAAATGCATGGATATATTTATATTTTGAAAATGTGTTTTACTACTCTAAGCAAGGCACTAAACTAAGATTTTAATACTCTTGTGCATGCATGCTCGGTAACTTCAGTCATGTCTGACTCTGCAACCCTATGGATTGTAGCCCACCAGGCTCCTCTGTCCCTAAAGAACCTCATGATGAAAGTGAAAGAGGAGAGTGAAAAAGCTGGCTTAAAACTCAACATTCAGAAAACGAAGATCATGGCATCTGATTGCATCACTTCAGGGCAAATAGATGGAGAAACAATGGAAACAGTGAGAAACTTTATTTTGGGGGGTTTTAAAGTCACTGCAGATGGTGACTACAGCCATGAAATTAAAAGACACTTGCTCCTTGGAAGAAAAGCTATGACCAACCTCGACAGCATATTAAAAGCAGAGACATTACTTTGCCAAGAAAGGTCCATCTAATCAAAGCTATGGTTTTTCCAGTAGTCATGTATGGATGTGAGAGCTGGACTCTAAAAAAAGCTGAGTGCTGAAGAATTGATGCTTTTGAACTGTGGTATTGGAGAAGATTCTTGGGAGTTCCTTGGACTGCAAGGAGATTAAACCAGTCAATCCTAAAGGAAATCAATCCTAAATATTCATTGGAAGGACTGATGCTGAAGCTGAAACTCCAATATTTTGGCCATCTGATGTGAAGAACTGACTCACTGGAAAAGACCCTGATGCTGGGAAACATTGAGGGCAGGAGGATAAGGGGATGACAAAGGATTAGGTGGTTGGATTGCATCACCTACTTGATGGACATGAGTTTGAGCAACCTTTGGGAGTTGATGAGGAACAGGGAGACCTGGCATGCCGCAGTCCATGGGGTCACAAAAAGTTGGACACAACTGAGCGACTGGACTGAATTGAACTTGGTAAAGAGAACTGCAGGTGGCTGATGGAATGCTGAGGTATTCCATTCTGGCCTCTGTGGAAATGGCCAGGAGGCCTCTTTCTTGATCATAATGGCCTTGAGGAAAAGGATTGAATGGCAAGATACCTGTGCACAGAACTAGAGCTTCTGTGTTGGGAAAGGATAAAGATTAGCTT
The DNA here is from genome assembly GCF_019923935.1 of Bubalus bubalis. Lineage (NCBI taxonomy): Eukaryota > Metazoa > Chordata > Mammalia > Artiodactyla > Bovidae > Bubalus > Bubalus bubalis. The sequence continues at coordinate 17,853,565 of NC_059162.1, read as the reverse complement.
GTGGTTTTTTAAGGTTGACTGATTACAGTCAGTCACATTCCATTTAAATCTTCACTGAATGCCCTTATTCTATTCTCTGCAGCAAACTAGGTCAGGATGGGGGCTTTGTGACCTGGCTCCCTAAAGACAAAGTGTGTGTGTGCTGTGTACATGCATGCATGTATGCTATTCTCTATGTGGACAACCAGGAAAGTACCACCAGCTTTCATAATCTTAATAAAGTTTCCTACTGGTCACCTACCATGTCTTATATTAGGACTGAGTGCCCTGTGGAGAGAGTTGTAAAATCAGAATCTTGGTTCTAAAGATGCTCATTTTGACACTCCTTAGAACCAATAGTTTGGCCACCTGATGTGAAAAACTCACTCATTGGAAAAGACCCTAATGCTAGGAAAGATTGAAGGCAGGAGCAGAAGGGGATGACAGAGGATGAGATGGTTGGATGGCATTACCAACTCAATGGACATGAGTTTGAGCAGGCTCCGGGAGTTGGTGATGGACAGGGAGACCTGGCGTGTTGCGGTTCATGGGGTCACAAAGAGTTGGACACGACTGAGTGACTGAACTGAACTGAACTGAACGGCTTCCCTTGAGAGTGTTGTCCTTAACTGCCCTGCAGAGTAACACACCAGGCCAGTAACACACACTGTTATAATCATCCAGCCACTTTTCTTCCTGTCCCATTTACTGCCTGTTTGTTCTCTAAACACAGGGTTTGGCACTGATAGTAGCTCCATAAAGCATAAGGACTTGCACGGGTCTCTGAGGCAGTGGTTTCACATGTGACTGGGGCCATCTACAGTCAAGGCTTGCTCCCTGCACTCACCAAGTGCCTGGTCATTAAGCCCTCGTTCTGTAGTCTACAGACTCCTTGAAAGAATCATACCACGTGGCCTGAACATCCTGAACCCTGCCTATCTGCATGCCCTGTGCAGGAAGAATACAGTCAAGAGGCATGGAGAGCCTATAGTTTGGGTGTGATATGGCTTGATGCAATACAAATTTCAGTCTTAGAACCAAACTGACATGGACTTGAATTCTGACACAAACATTTCCCAGCTACATGACTCTGGACAAATCACTTAGACTCTCTGGATTTCAGTTTCTTTGTCTGTTAAAATGAGGTAGTGTTTTTCTGGCAAGGACTATGGGCAAAAATGTAGAGAGCCTTGCATTTTAGGTCGTCACTGTTCAGTTAATGGAAGCCCTTGCAAGAGTCTTCCCTTATCCTCCATCCAGGTTGGTTCTCATGAACCACAGGGTACTCACCTCTTCCCCACCCCATGCACCTACCCAAAACAGCCTGTCTACTTCGAACCTCACTGCCAAGGGAACCTTGGAATTGCACTGGCTATAATGGAGAAGAAGTCAGCCCTTCCCCTGAGGGTAGTGTGGCCCAACTTGAGAGGCCTTCAGAGGGAAACATACTGGCCCAAGTCCTAAGTTTTTTGCCTATAAAGTGAAGTGAAGGGATCACCAGGGTCACCTCAGCATCTGAGGCTTCACTCTGGGTCTGAATCTGCCCGCTGAAGGAGGAGACAGTTCAGTCTCTCAGTTGTGTCTGATTTTGCAGCCCCATGATTGACAGCATGCCAGTTCTTCCTGTCCATCACCAACTCCCAGAGCTTGCTCAAACTCATGTCAATTGAGTCGGTGATGCCATCCAACCATCTCATCCTGTCATCCCCTTCTCCTCCTGCCTTCCATCTTTCCCAACATCAGGGTCTTTTCCAATGAGTCAGTTCTTTGCATCAGGTGGCCAAAGGATTGGAGCTTAAGCTTCAGCTTCAGTCTTTCCAATGAATATTCCGGACTGATTTCCTTTAGGATTGATTGGTTTGATCTCCTTGCAGTCCAAGGGACTTTCAAGAGTCTTCTCAACACCACAGTTTAAAAGCATCAGTTCTTCAGTGCTCAGCTTTCTTTATGGTTCAACTCTCACATCCATACATGACTACTGGAAAATGATAGCTTTGACTAGAAAGACCTTCATCAGGAAAGTAATGCCTCTGCTTTTTAATATGCTGTCAAGGTTGGTCATACCTTCTCTTCCAAGGAGCAAGCGTCTTTCAATTTCATGGCTGCAGTCACCATCTGCAGTGATTTTGGAGCCCCCCAAAATAAAGTCTCTCACTGTTTCCATTGTTTCCCCATCTATTTGCCATGAAGTGATGGGATCAGATGCCATGATCTTCATTTTTGTATGCTGAGTTTTAAGCCAGCTTTTTCATTCTCCTTTTTCACCTTCATCAAGAGGCTCTTTAGTTCCTCTTTGCTTTTTGCCATAAGGGTGGTGTCCTCTGCATATCTGAGGTTATTGATATTTCTTCTGGCAATCTTGATTCCAGCTTGTGCTTCATCCAGCCCAGCATTTCACATGATATGCTCTGCATATAAGTTAAATAAGCAGGTGACAATATACAGCCTTGACGTTCTCCTTTCCAAATTTGGAACCAGTCCATTGTTCCATGTCTGGTTCTAACTGTTGCTCCTTGACCTGCATACAGATTTTGCAGGAGACAGGTAAGGTAGTCTGGTATTCCCATCTCTTGAAGAATTTTCCACAGCTTGTTGTGATCCACACAGTTAAAAGCTGTGGTGTAGTCAATGAAGCAGAAGTAGATGTTTTTTAGGAACTCTCTTGCTTTTTCAGTGATCCAAAGGATGTTGGCAATTTGATCTCTGGTTCCTCTAAATCCAGCTTGAACATCTGGAAGTTTTCTGTCCATGTACTGTTAAAGCCTAGCTTGGAGAATTTTGAGAATTACTTTGCCAGTGTGTGAGATAAGTGAAATTGTGCAGTAGTTTGACCATTACTTGGCATTGCCCTTCTTGAGATTGGAATGAAAACTGACCTTTTCCAGTCCTGTGGTCACTGCTGAGTTTTCCAAATTTCCTGGCATATTGATTGAAGCACCTTCATAGCATCATCTTTTAGGTTTTGGAATTCCATCACCTCCACTAGCTTTGTTTGTAGTGATGCTTCCTAAGGCCCACTTGACTTCACATTCCAGGATGTCTGGCTCTAGTTGAGTGATCACAGCATCGTGATTATCTGGGTCATGAAGATCTTTTTGTACAGTTCTTCTGTGTATACCTGCCACCTCTTCTTAAGATCTTCTGCTTCTGTTAGGTCCATATAGTTTCTGTTCTTTATTGTGTCCATCTTTGCATGAAATGTTCCCTTAGTATCTCTAGTTTTCTTGAAGAGATCTCTAGTCTTTCCCATTCTGTTGTTTTCCTCTATTTATTTGCACTGATCACTGAGGAAGGCTTTCTTACCTCTCCTTGCTGTTCTTTGGAACTCTGCATTCAGATGGGTATATCTTTCCTCTTCTCCTTTGTCTTTTGCTTGTCTTCTTTTCTCAGCTATTTTAAGGCCTCCTCAGACAACCATTTTGCCTTTTTGCATTTATTTTTCTTGGGCATGGTCTTGATCACTGCCTCCTGTACAATGTCATGAACCTCCGTCCCTAGTTCTTCAGGCACTCTGTCTATCAGATAATCCCTTGAATCTATTTGTCACTTCCACTGTATAATTGTAAGGGATTTGATTTAGGTCATGTCTGAATGGTCTAGTGGTTTTCCCTACTTTCTTCAATTTAAGTCTGAATTTGGCAATAAGGAGTTCATGATCTGAGCCACAGTCAGCTCCTGTTCTTGTTTTTGCTGATTATATAGAGCTTCTCCATCTTTGGCTGCAAAGAATATAATCAATCTGATTTTGGTATTGACCACCTGGTGATGTCCATGTGTAGAGTCTTCTCTTGTGTTGTTTGAAGAGGGTATTTGCTATGACCAGTGTGTTCTCTTTTCAAAACTCTGTTAGCCTTTGCCCTGCTTCATTTTGTACTCCAAGTCCAAACTTGCCTGTTACTCCAGGTGTTTCTTGACTTCTTACTTTTGCATTCTAGTCCTCTATGATGAAAAGGTCATCTTTTTTTGGTGTTATTTCCAGAAGGTCTTGTAGGTCATCATAGAACCATTCTTCAGCTTCTTCAGCTTTAGTGGTTGGGGCACAGACTTGGATTACCGTGATATTGAATGGTTTGCCTCGGAAAAGAACAGAGATCATTCTGTCATTTTTGAGATTGCACTCAAGTACTGCATTTCAGACTCCTGTTGGCTATGAGGGCTACTCCATTTCTTCTAAGGGATTCTTGCCGACAGTAGTAGATATAATGATATCTGAATTAAATTCGCTCATTCCTATCCGTTTTAGTTCACTGATTCCTAAAATGTCAGTGTTCACTCTTGCCATCTCCTGTTTGACCACTTCCAAATCATGGACCTAACATTCCAGGTTCCTATGCAATATTGTTCTTTACAGCATTGGATTTTACTTCCATCACCAGTCACATCCACAACTGGGTGTTGTTTTCATTTTAGCTCCATCTTTTCATTCTTTGTGGAGCTATTTCTCCAGTCTTCTCCAGTAGCATGTTGGTCGCCTACTGACTTGGGGAGTTCATCTTTCAGTGTCATATATTTTTGCCTTTTTAATACTATTCTTGGGGCTCTCAAGGCAAGAATACTGAAGTCATTTGCCATTTCCTTCTCCAGTGGACCACATTTTGTCAGAACTCTTCACCACGACCTGTCCATGTTGGGTGGCCCTACATGGCATGGGTCATAGTTTCATTGAGTTAGACAAATCTGTGATCCATGTGATCAGTTTGGTTAGTTTTCTGACTCATTGAAAAAGACCCTGATGCAGGGAAAGACTGAAAGCAAGGGAAGGGGACAAGAGAGGATGAGATGTTTGGATGGTTTCACTGACTTGATGGACATGCGTTTGAGCAAGCCCCGGAATTGGTGATGGACAGGGCAGCCTGGAATGCTACAGTCCATTGTGTTGCAGAGTTGGACATACTGAAAGAGAAACTCAGCTGAAATTGGAAGTGGTTGCACTGACTTGGCAGCTCCAGCAGGTGGCACTCTGTCCTCAGTTCAGCTCAGTGTAAGATATAAGATGTGGTTTGGCACAAAATCCTGTAAGGAAACAGTTTCATTTAGCTTCCCAACCACAGACAGAAAGTCATTTGTAGGCAAATGTCAGTTGCCCACAAGCAGATGGTCCTCTCCCTGTGCTGTATAAGCCCAGGCTTGCTCCTCCGTTCCCCCTCCCCTCCCTTCTCCTGTACCCCACCTCTGCATATAGTCATTTATTCACACTTGTCACACATATCTACACACACCCCACACATGGCACATACACACATACCTGAGTCACTGTCTGACTGCTACTCAGCATGCACTGGACTTAAAAACGTATTTTCCCTTTGGGCAGAGTCAAGCTGAAATAGGAATACATTCTCCTTGAGAGAAGATTCATTATGTCCCTGTGTATCAGTCAGGATAGGCTAAGTTATGCTGCAGTAACAAATGAGCCCCACATTCAGTGCCTTAACACAACAAAGGTTTATTGCTTGCTCACCTTACATGTCTACCAAAGGTCAACTGCAGTCCCGCTACACATTAAGTTGACTTAAGGATGCAGGCTTACAGTGCAGCTTCAATCGGGAACAAGGTCAGTCTTCATGGCAGAGAGGAAAGAGGGCAAAATGAACATGGCTCTTAAGGTTTGCAGTCTTGTAGGCAGCACAAGTCGCATGGCTGGGGCTGCCATCATCAACAAGGCGGGCAAGGATACCCCCTGGGGCAGAGGGGCATCAGCAGCAAAACACTTAGGAGCATAGTGCAGTCTACCTCACCCATGCAAAGAGATTCTCAGATATCTGCCCTTTGGAATTATTGATCTCATTGCTGTCTTTTGAACTTGAGTATCATCCTAGAAAACCTAGCCAGTCTTTATTAAGTTCTCTTGCATGCAAAAGTCTGCCAAGGCCTTGGATAGGAGGAGGAACTGAGTCTGAGAAAGATAGGTACCTGCTCTTTACAGGCTCAATATCCAGCAAGGAATAAAAGCCATAGGCTGAACACGAAGCTCGAAGAAGGCATGCTTGACATAGGCCACACATAGAAGCATGAATACCAGGCGGGGAGAGACCCAATCATGGGGAGGAATTTGGGCTTGCCTTTGTCAGGCAGAGGAGCTAAGAGACTCTCACAGCCACACACCGGGAGAGGCTGGAGTCACATATGCTCCAGACAGACTACATATCTGGTTTGTATGAATGTATATTTGTTGTATATCTATTATGGACAAGACATTCTATAGGAGTCAGAGGAGTAGGTAGTGTTATTTCTGCCTTCCAGGAGCTCGCAGTTTACAAAGGGATGGAGCAGAGGAGACTGTTTCAAATGAGAATCAGCACCAGGACAAGAGTTTCCAGAACAAACACAGATACCAAATGCTACTTGGGTAACACAGATTGGGGGGGGAGGTATTCAGAGAAGAAGGAAATTAGTCGCTGAAGTTCTGAGATCAGTCAGGCACAAGTTAAGGACAGGCACTCCAGGCAGAGGGAGTGGCTTGCTGGGAAAAGGAGAGTGAAAAAGAGAGAATACTCTTTATATATAAAGTCTTAGTCATTAAGTCATGCCCAATTCTTTGCAACCCCATGGCAATTGTAGCCCACCAGGCTCCTCTGTCCATGGGATTCTCAAGGCAAGAATGCTGGAGTGGGTTGCCATTTCCTTCTCCAGGGGATCTTCCCAACCCAGGGACTGAACCTTCATCTCCTGCATTGCAGGCGGATTCTTTACCATCTGAGCTACCAAGTTGTTTTTCTTCATATATATTTATATTTTCCTATATATATTTATGTTTATATATTTTTTATTATGTATTTATAAAATATATAAATCACATATATAATTTTATTTATAAATTGGAGGATAATTACTTTACAATAGTGTGATGATTTTTGCCATACATCAGCATGAGTTGGCACTTGGTATACATATGTCCCCTCCCTCTTGAACCCCATTCCTGCTCCCTCCTCATTCCACACCTCTAGGTTGTCACAGAGCACTGGCTTTGGGTTTCCTGCATCATACATCGAATTTCCACTGGTTATCCATTTTACATATGGCAATGCATATATTTCAAGGCTATTCTCTCAAATCATCCCACTCTCTCCTTCCCCAACTCTGCCCAAAATGTCTGTGTCTCCTTTGCTTCCCTGCAAGTAGGTACATGTATATGTACCACAAGTCCCTTATCTGTTCATCAAGAGAGACTAATTAAAAAAAAAACAACACTGTAAATAGCCATTATGTTCTGTACTAACCTCTATGGGAAAAGAATCTGAAAAAGAATGGATAGTAACTCACTTCAATATTCTTGTCTGGAAAATCCGTGGACAGAGGAGCCTGTCGGCTGCAGTCCATGGGGTCACAAAGAATTGGATACCACAGGGTGACTAAACCACAGCAATATGCATATGTATAATTGAATCACTCAGCTGTGCACCTGAAAACTAATACAACATTGTCAATCAACTACACTCCAGTACAAAACAAAAATTGAATTAAAAATTAAAATTAAATTTAAAAAATAGTTATCATGGCTTATGGTTGAAGCAGTAGAATATTTGTGCATAGAGAAAAAGGCAGGTGGGATGACTGGGGAGAGAGGAGACTAGAAGCCTCTCAGCAAGGGACAAGAGTAGAAAAGGGCCTTTTCACCTCTGTCAGTAACCAGGGACTTTTTCCCGAGGCCTCTGGGGAACCATTGAAGGGTTTGGGCATGGAGTGGCTTGGTTACTATGGAAACAAGCTACCTGTATCCAGGTTATTGTCCTGCGCCTTCCTTCTCATCCAGGTCAGGAGTGATGGCTGTGGCAGGGTACTGTAATTGCCTGTCAGTCAGCTGAGTAGATGCAGGGTTGGTCACCACATAGCACTATGAGCCCTGCTCTACCCTGGGGGCTTCAGTCATCACCAGGCACTGTCTGAAGCCGAGTCTGGCAGCCCTTGCTTGCTGCCTGTATATCACTTTCCCAAGGAAGGTCTCTGTGGTCAGAGAGCAGGGTATCGACAGGACAAACTGGCCCAGCTTGTGCATCCACTAACTTGTCTGTTTGATTCGGTTCCCTATCTTGGCCACCATCACAGAGGCCCTTTCCCCAACCTGAAAGATGATCTGAGCCCCAGAACCCCACTCCCAGAGCCTAAGACCCAGGGAACAATCAGGCTCCCCAGTGAACAAGTGTCCTCTGGTCCCAAATACCTTCTTACAGGAAGAGAGCCACTATCTGACCATGACTGCCTCTGGCTGGTGTTCCCTTGAAGTCACATCCACTGACCTCAGTTGGCAGGGAATGAAAATCACAGAGAACTCCTAAGAAAAAGAAAGAAAACTAGGAAATGGTTTTCCAGTTCATAGCATACACTCCTCAAGGGCTCCTATACCAAGGATCCTCTTTTGTGCCATTTGTCCCATGTTCCCAAGAAAACTTCCTTTGCTATACAAAGATCTGCTTTTGAAAATTAGCCATCAGCTTGGTGGCCAGCCAGGCAGCCAGTCAGTAAATCAGTTTGTCAACCACTCAGCAGTCAGTCAGTCAGCTGTTCAGTGAACTAGCCAGTCAGTCAGCTAGTTTGTTGGCTCATTTCTTATTTATACATTTGCTTACTCACTCCCTCCATCTTTTAGCTCACTCACTCACTCACTCATTCAACAGCATCCTTTAGTAATTGGGCCACCCACTCAACAACTAGATAGTCTATCCAAGTACCAATTTTTACCAGATGTAAGGTCTTTCCTGAACATCTCTCCTCCTCTGAGGAAGCTCACTGTTTGGGTATAAAGAAGCACCCCGTTTACCATGCACGTGCACGCGCTCACACACACACACATCCAGGCACCTGGGCCTCTTACAGGTAATGGGAGATTTCAGCATCAATCTTCAAGTTTGAGGGAATAGAAAGACAATGTGTATGGTTGATATGGGTTTCCCAGGTGGTGCAGTGGTAAAGAAACCACCTTCCAAATGCAGGGGATGTAAGAAATGCAGATTTGATCCTTAGGTTGAGAAGATCCAAGGGATCTTCTCAACCCACTCCAGTATTCTTGCCGGGAGAATCCCTTGGACAGAGGAACATGGAGGGCTACAGTCTAAAGAGTCATAAAGAGTCGGACTTGACTGAGCATGCTCACCATGTGGTTAGGATAAACAAGGAGAGCTATTTAGAGAGGGCAAGTATCTCTGAACTTGGAAAGATGGTTTAGTCCAAAACATACCTTGGCACTTCATTGGTTCTGACTGTTTAGCCAAAGTGTCTAACCTTGTGTTTACCATTCACTTCAATTCATTCATTTAAATATCATTCATCTTTTCTTTTGTGCATTTATTTGTTTCTATTTCTGAAGTGGATATAATATGTGTTTGGCTAGTATGGGGGTAGATGACAAACACATGAATATATGATGAGGGAGAAACTTATTCCTCATCCTATCAAGGAACTTATATTGATGCTGAGATAAATAACATATATTTTATAATTTATATGTATACCAAGTAAAAACATTAGATAAAAAGTGCTCCAAATAGTTATAAATAAAAAATTGTGGGGGGTTGAGCAAAAGAGGAAAACACTTCTTCAGGGAGAGAATAAGTACAGAGGTCATGGAGAACGTAATGTTACCAACTGGGGTGGAAACCAAACTCAAGTTGGCCATTTGTCATTCAAAAGTCAATGTTCAAGAGACAGGGATTGGTGGAAAAGAAAGATGCTTTATTCAGAAAGCCAGCAACCTGGAAAGATGGTGGAATAGCATCCTAAAAAGGATCTCGCAATTGCTGGCCAGAGGGCAAAAGTTTTCAAAGGAATGCTCCTATATTTTCTCTGTGGATTGGCAGACTGGTAGGAAGAGAAGCCAAATTTCTAGTGACTACAGAGGAAATGAGTGAGCAGGATTTAGGAGCAGTCATTTAAATAGCTTTTGTGGAATGGAATTAGCTCAATATTAGCATTAGGAGCAATAGAGGGTTGCGATGTCCAGACATTCAGATTCTCCATCAGTTATTTTTGTTATCCATAGGAAGATGATTCAACTGTTTATAATAGCACTTTTATGTGAAAGACAGCATATTAAAAAGCAGAGACATTACTTTGCCAACAAAGGTCTGTCTAGTCAAGGTTATGGTTTTTCCAGTAGTCATGTATGGATGTGGGCTATAGAGTAGAGTTGGGCTATAAAGAAAGCCGAGTGCTGAAGAACTGATGCTTTTGAACTGTGGTGTTGGAGAAGACTCTTGAGAATCCCTTGGATGCAAGATCCAACCAGTCAATCCTAAATGAAATCAGTCCTGAATATTCATTGGAAGGACTGATGTTGAAGCTAAAACTCCAATACTTTGGCCACCTGATATGAAGAGCTGACTCATTTGAAAAGACCCTGATGCTGCAAAAGATTGAAGGTGGGAGGAGAAAGGGATGACAGAGGATGAGATGGTTGGATGGCATAAGTGACTTAATGGACATGAGTTTGAGTAAACTCTGGGAGTTGGTGATGGATAGGGAGGCCTGGCGTTCTGCAGTCCATGGGGTCGAAAAGAATCAGACACAACTGAGCAACTAAACTGAACTAATGTGAAATGTTTGTATTTTACATTTCTTTATTTTGATATTTTGAAGACAGTGCTGTCAACAGATAGAGTATATTTTTAAGGAAATAAATCATACTGGACCCTTCCAAAAGATTTTGAAATTTTGGTTGATGACCCAAAGAGCTTGAAGCAGTCTTTGCAAAATATGTTAATAAAAGAAATAATGGAAATACTTGAAAGACAAACCTGGCTTCTTCTTCAAGAGTTAATATACCAATAAATTATTGGGACAAAAAATAGTAATTAATTAAATAAAAATAAAGAAAATCTTCAAGGATGTGCCACTGAGGGCTACGTGCAGAACAATACAACTGACTCCCATAATCATGTTGAAAACATGCTGGTCGGTGTCATCTTGGTTGTTTTAAGAACAGTTAATCTTCAACTCCAGTGTCAATTTATTCTTTTTCTTGAGGCCAGTTCTTTGAAAGGTGAAAATTACAGATTCAGTACAGCTCAAGGCAGAGCAGCTGATGTCATGACTACAGTCTGATCATCACGTAGTTAGTTTTTCTATCTAGTAGCAGTTACTGTACCTGCAAAACAAGTCAGGAATGTGTCTCAGACACTGTTATCTATGTACTTTAGGGAGGAAATAAACACCCTATGACTGCTATATGACTGATTTACTGTGTAAATTGTAACCAGTTCTCCTGCCCCAACTGCTATTTTTTTCACTGCATGTCCACATCCTTTCAATCATTAATTCTTGAGCCAGTCATTTGTGACTCAGGAGAGGCCTCTAGCAGACTGAAGTTTTTTCTGTACAGAAAGGTACGGAAGAGCTTCTGTACCTGTGAGGGCCCAGCAAGGTCCTGTTCAGTTTTAGCAATATTTTGAATGGTTCTTGGAGATTACCTTGAATTTTGCTGGGATGTTTGACAGTAGAGGATCATCACAGTTCAAATGGTTTGAGGCAAGTTTTGGAAACAGCAGTCCTCTTAACAGCTGTGTTAAGGAAAGGTGGGAGCTCAGATGGGGATTCTAGGTGGTAATGGCACCCCACTCCAGTACTCTTGCCTGGAAAATCTCATGGATGGAGGAGCCTGGTAGGCTGCAGTCCATGGAGTCACTAAGAGTTGGACACGACTGAGCGACTTCACTTTCACTTTTCACTTTCATGCATTGGAGAAGGAAATGGAAACCCACTCCAGTGTTCTTGACGGGGGAGCCTGGTGGGCTGCTGTCTATGGGGTTGCACAGAGTCGGACACGACTGAAGTGACTTAGCAGCATATCTTTTCTCCTTCTTTAAGCGCTTCAGTTATCCTCACTCATACGTCCTAGTACCGTATACCAGTCCCTGCTTTAGACTAAGCCAGGGATGCAACTGCCTGCACACGTGGCCACTTCTGCCTCTCACGGCAGACATCTCTAGTCAATATGTTCATGCTTTCAACTCAAGCTGAAACTCAACCTCAGTCCTCTCAATTCACTATTGATTTCAAAGGGATGAAAAGCAGTTTGCTTTCCCAGACCTAATGTATGTTTATAGAATCTTAGCCCTTAATGGGACTTTAGAGGTGGGGCTTTGGGGCTTTCCAGGTGGCTCTAGTGTTGAAGAATCTACCTGTCAATGCAGGAGACATGAGTTTGACCCGTGGGTTGGGAAGATCCCTTGGAGGCAGAAATGGTGCCCCACTCCAGTATTCTTGCCTGAAAAGTCCCATGGGCAGAGGAACCTGGCAGGCTATAGTCTATGGGGTGGCAGAATCAGATACCACTGACCACAGCACAGCACAGAGGAAATTTTAGCCAATCAGCTCATATTGGAGAACAAAAATGTTGAGGCCCAGACAAGTTAAGGAATGTGCTCAGTATCTCAAATGCAGTGAGGGGCAAGTATCAATAGAATTATTTCTTAACTGCCCTGGCTCCTTCCCTACGTCTCTAAGGATACTGTGCTACACCCAAGTGGTATTTCAGCACCACTCGACTTCCAAGAGGCTGACCTTGGATCTCTTCTCAGATGGATGCTTTGCCTACTCATCCCCTCTGCTTCCACAGCCAGCTTCAACTTCACAGGTGAGTCCACGGGTGTTACATTGGAACTAGCCTCTCACCATGTCCAGGAATTTATTTCCCCTTTATATAACTCCCAGGACCATGGAGGGTCTTCTAGAAATATCATATAGGGATAAGGGATGGAGGAAAGAGATAAACTAATCACACATTTTTGGAAACTCATCCTCTTACTCTCCTCTCTCCATGGGCCTGCTTTGAATGATACAAAGTATCTAATATTAGGATCTGAGCATCTCATTTGCAAACAGATAAATTAGAGGATGAAATGATTCATGTTGCAAATGGATTTCCCACATTAAAAAAAAAAAGGTCACAAGGTCTCTTTAAGTGGCATCTTCTAAAGTGTTTGTTGATAGATTATTAAGTAATTAGTGGAGGTAAACCCGAAACTAAAATGTTCTAAGCCATGACTACTGGTTAAGTATCATGCAGAAATTAAGCTAATGCAAATATCACATGATTATGATTTTTAAAATAAGATGCAATTTGCTTAGTTTTAAATTTGCATTTTACTGGATAAACAGCTAAAATACAGGAATGATGGCAGCTCCAAACCTCCACTGTCCTCTCTACTGGTAACTCAGAATTCCCCTTTTTGGTTTTCTTTGTTTAATTCCTGGAAATAACATGACAAGTATGTTTCACGCGTCTCCAGATGGAAACATCAACAACTCTTCTTCTCCCCCAAAACCCAGAGGCAAAAGTGCCCTCGTGAAGATGTGTCTAGATAGAGAGTTAGGTGATTAGCATGGCCTCTGACAAGATCCCCTCCCAGTGTCAGACCTCTGCTGCCCGGTCCCCGCATTGTTTGTCTGCGGGGTGGGGCTGGGGTTTCTCAAGCTTTGACTCACCTTCAGAAATGAGTCTTACCTCTGCCCTCCCCTTTCTAATGGAGTCATGGGTACACACCTGCTCTCAGATGTCTGCTCCCTAGAGAGGCAAGATGCAAAGCCTGGCTTCCTGATTTCAGCGCAACATGGTGCTTTGAAGATGACAGAGAAGATGTAGGACTCATGATCGATTGATCATGGCCATGCTGGAGCAGTGTGGGTGGCAGCGGGTGCTACAGAGTCATCATTCCACATAGCTTCTCAGGACCCACCTCATCTGGAGGAGGTGTTTACGTGAGGTGATTTGAGGGGGTGCCAGGAAGTCTCCACTCCTCCTTTAAAAGAACATTCATTCTCCCAGCCATGTGGGGTGCCTGGAAATGAGTCATTGCTGATCTAAGAGACTTAGGTAGGCCACCCTTTCTGGGTTCCAGATCTAGCCACCATCAGAGCCATAATTTTTTCATCTATAAAATTAGAAATACAATTAGCTTTCTTCATAGAGTCTTGTGAAAACTGTATATAGAGGTGCTTTATAAGGTTTAATGACCAAAAATATGTGCCTGTGTCTGGCAGTGCAGGGGAGGGGGATCAGTTAGGGCTTCTTAGAGCAGTAGTCTCCAGCCATTTTGGTACCAGAGACCAGTTTTGTGGAAGACAATTTTCACACAGACTGGGGCAGTGGAGGGTGGTTTGGGGATGATTCAAGCACATTTTTTGTGTACTTTGTTTCTATTGTTGTTACATCAGCTTCATCTCAGATCAATAGGCATTAGATCCCAACGGTTGGGGATTCCTGTTTTAGAGGAAGAAGGGTGGACAGGTTTGATGGGAAAGAGAGCATCTGTCAACCAGGGAGGAAAGAGGATAGGGATCTGGTTCAAATGATGGAGACCACCAGAATCAGCTTCCTAATTCTGTCATTAACATAGCATGCACTAGATTTCAGCCCAGGGACACAGGCACTTCAGCCAACTGTAAATTACTGTGAAGTCAAGAGACCTGTGATCCTACACTGGCTTTGACATGAACTCTGTGTGACCTTGGGTCAAGCATGTCCTCATTACAAGTCTCAATTTCTCCTTCTGTGAAATAGGGATAATGTGGCCAAGATGGAAGTTGAATGCCAAAGTTTTGAAAAGTTTAACATGTGAGATGTGTATGAGCTTGAATGACTCTTAGAGATTTATGACCCAGAGGACACAGCCACCTCAAGTCCAGCCATGTTCTCTATAAAGGCCATCCCCAGAGTATCATCCTCTGAGATGATAATTGTGTTATAAGCCAGAGTCTATTATTAGATAGAGTTCTCCAAAGTAAGCAGGAGTTGTTGATAGACAAAGTAAGAGGTCAATGAGCAGACTGAGGAAAATAGGAAGTAACATTTATCCCAGAGAGGCTGTGTGGGTGACAGGGACATGAAGAATGGAAAACCCACCCCTTCCTGAGCAGCACACATAGATTGATGCCTTCTAGGTGCCAGATGTGGGAGAACACCTTGATATGCGTCTACACCAATTCATCCTGCCACATGCTTCCCTTCTGGAGAATTTGCATCACGATGAACTAATAGAACAATAAGTTCTTGAGCTACTTGAACAAGGCAAATTTGACCTTGGAGTATAAAATGAAGCAGGGCAATGCTAACAGAGTTTTGCCAAGACAACACACTGGTTATAGCAAACACCCTCTTCCAACAACACAAGAGAAGATTCTACATATGAACATCACCAGATGGTCAATACCAAAACCAGACTGATTATATTCTTTGCAGCTGAAGATGGAGAACTCTATACAATCAGCAAAAACAAGACCAGGAGCTGACTGTGGCTCAGATCATGAACTCCTTATTGCCAAATTGTCTTATTACTTAAATTTAAGAAAGTAGGGAAAACCACTAGACCATTCAGACATGACCTAAATCAAATCTCTTATGATTATACAGTAGAAGTGAGAAATAGATTCAAGGGATTAGATCTGATAGACAGAGTGCCTGAAGAACTAGGGACGGAGGTTCATGACATTGTATAGGAGGCAGTGATCAAGACCATGCCCAAGAAAAAGAAATGCAAAAAGGCAAAATGGTTGTCTGAGGAGGCCTTAAAATAGCTGAGAAAAGAAGACAAGCAAAAGGCAAAGGAGAAGAGGAAAGATATACCCATCTGAATGCAGAGTTCCAAAGAACAGCAAGGAGAGATAAGAAAGCCTTCCTCAGTGATCAGTGCACAGAAAGCCTTCCTCAGTGCACAGAAACAGAGGAAAGCAATAGAATGGGAAAGACTAGAGATCTCTTCAAGAAAATTAGAGATACCAAGGGAACATTTCATGCAAAGATGGGTTCAATAAAGGACAGAAATGATATGGACCTAACAGAAGCAGAAGATCTTAAGAAGAGGTGGCAGGAATACACAGAAGAACTATACAAAAAAGATCTTCATGACCCAGATAACTACGATGGTGTGATAACTCACCTAGAGCCAGACAGCATGGAATGTGAAGTCAAGTGGGCCTTAGGAAGAAGCATCACTATGAACAAAGCTAGTGGAGGTGATGGAATTCCAGTGGAGCTATTTCAAATCCTAAAAGAAGATGCTGTGAAAGTGTTGCACTCAATATGCCAGCAAATTTGGAAAATTCAGCAGTGGCCACAGGACTGGAAAATGTCAGTTTTCGTTCCAATCCCTAAAAAGGCAATGCCAAAGAAGGTTCAAACTACCACACAATTGCTCTCATCCCTGCACTAGCAAAGTAATGCTCAAAATTCTCCATGCCAGGCTTCAACAGTACATGAACTGTGAGTTTCCAGACATAAGGCAGAGGAACCGGAGATCAAATTGCCAACATCCATTGGATCATCAAAAAAAACAAGAGAATTCCAGAAAAACATCTCCTTCTGCTTTATTGATTATGCCAAAGCCTTTGACTGTGTAGATCACAACAAACTGCAGAAGATTCTTAAAGAGATGGGAATACCAAACCACCTTACCTGCCTCCTGAGAAATCTGTATGCAGGTCAAGAAGCAACAGTCAAAACTGGACATGGAACAACAGACTGGTTTCAAATTGAGAAAGGAGTACATGAAGGCTGTATATTGTCACCATGCTTATTTAACTTATATGTAGAGTACTTCACGCAAAATGCCAGGCTGGATGAAGCACAAGCTAGAATCAAGATTGCCAGGAGAAATATCAATAACTTCAGATATGCAGATGACACCACCCTTATGGCAAAAAGTGAAGAGGAACTAAAGAGCCTCTTGACAAAAGTGAAAGAGGAGAGTGGAAAAGCTGACTTAAAACTCAACATTCAAAAAATGAAGATCATGGCATCTGGTCCCATCACTTCATGGCAAATAAATGGGGAAACAACAGAAACAGTAAGAGACTTTATTTTCTTGGGCTCCAAAATCACTGCAGATGGCGGCTGCAGCCATGAAATTTAAAAAACGCTTGCTTTTTCAAAGATAAGCTATGACCAACCTAGACAGCATATTAAAAAGCAGAGATATTACTTTGCTGACAAAGACCCATCTAGTCAAAGCTATGGTTTTTCCAGTAGTCAGGCATGGATGTGAGAGTTGGACTATGAAGAAAACTGAGCACCAAAGAATCGATGCTTTTGAACTGTGGTGTTGGAGAAGACTCTTGAGAGTCTTGGAAGGCAAGGAAATCAAACCAGTCAATCCTAAAGGAAATCAGTCCTGAATATTTGTTGGAAGGACTGATGCTGAATACTTTGGCTACGTAATGTTAAGAACTGACTCATTGGAAAAGCCCCTGATGCTGGGAAAGATTGAAAGGCCAGAGAGAAGGGGACAACAGAGGATGAGATGGTTGGATGGCATCATTGATTGATGGAGATGAATTTGAGCAAGCTCTGGGAGTTGGTGTGGACAGAGAAATTTGGCGTGTTGCAGTCCATAGGGTTGCAAAGAGTCAGACACTACTGAGTGACTGAAGTGAACTGAACCGAACTCGTAGAGTAGGGGCAGGGAAGAGAGGGGTGTAGGTGGAGAAGGTGTTCATCCTGAAGATGGAAGGCAGGACCTGGCATCTGGAACTCAGGGTATTACATTCTTAAAGTTAGGCAAGAGAAGAGGTGGAGGAGGAAACCCTGCTTACCTGGGAAATATGGAAAGGATTACCTATTAAGTGAGGCTGACCCCTCAAAATGACCAATGTTCAGTTTATAGATGACAGGAAGCTCAGAAAAGTTATTAATCATGGCCTCCACCCACTGACAGTCACTTGCCTATGGCAGGGACACCAGCCTCTGTGATGCAGTGGAAATGAGCCTCGGGCCAGGGCCTCTGCCCAGCTCCATGCCTATTAGCTTTTTCTTGTTGAGCAAGTCAGTGAACTTCTTTGGATCTACATTTTTAAACTATAAAATCAGATTTGCACAACTAACAGAATTGCCACAATGCTTAAATAGGGCAAGGGGTATGCTTTGCTCTAATACTGACAGAAATTACTTCATCAACGGCCTCTAGTCAGCAGGATCCTAAGGTTTGGGGCAGTGGTCTAAAACTGGACCCACTCCCTCCTAGGAAGGTTTTCCTATCCCAGGAGGCCAAGTAGGGGGGTAGGAATGGGGACCAGGATACCTTTCTCCCATCTGAATTAGCTTTTGAGTAAAGTTGCCAGATTTAGCAAATAAAAATACAGTATGCCCCGTTACATTTAAATTTCAGATAAACAACAAATTCTGTAGTGTCCTGCAATATTTGGGACATATTAATATTGAAAAATTCTGCTTATATGAAATTCAAATGTAGTTAATGGCCTTATATTTTATCTGGAAACTCTACCCAGAAGCCAATTTTTTTCCCACTCTCTTTCACCACCTCTAATACCCAAAGCAGCCTGACTCCTGGTGGGTAGGTGGGGGACAGCACCACCATGTTCTACGTGTGATCAAAAGGAAACCTCATAGAATGCCATGTAAGCAGTCTCTTCTGGATTGGGCAAATCTTAAGCACCATGTCAGGTGTCCATTTATAATGCTTAAGGGTCTGGATTCTTTGAATCCACTAGATCGGAGTTCAAATTCAATCTCTGCACTTTACTTCCTATGTGATCTTTGCCAGCCTTACTTTTCTCACATGCAAAATAGTAACAATGGCATCATCTTACAGGGATTATAAAGGTAAAATAAAACAATGGGCATGAAGGGTGATCTCAGGCTGGGCACCAGTGAATGCTCAAAAACTGGCAGCAATAGCAGAAAAGGTTATGCTCCTTTTTTTTTGGCTGTACCTCATGGCATGAAGAACTTTGCCCACCAGGAATCAAACCCACCCCCCTTACAGTGGAAGCCCGGAGTCCTAACCACTGGACTGCCAGGAAAGCCCTACGTTCCTATTTTTGTTGGACGTGCCCCCAGCCCATATTCCTTCCCGCTTTGCCTCTTCCTTCCTTCCTGTTTCTTATAACTCTCAGTCTACATGCAGAGCTTCACATAAGTCCTATTTTCCAAAGACTTTGAGTCCTTGAGTTTGAGTAGACACCTTAGTGGATGAAGTCAGCTCGGGTAGCCAGGAAACAGAATGCTGGAGTATCTAGTGGGTGGTTTTCATTAAAACAGGCCCGTAAAGCAAGTCTCTGGAGGAAGTGCAGGTGGGAGAAGTGGGTTAGGAATCCTTTGGAAGATGGTAATGAAGGCCACACCAGGTGCCTGGGGCAGGCTGGGGGCCTTTAAAGGTTCCCAGGAGTAGCTGATGTGAACCTGTGCTCAGCTGAATCTCCTAGGGTCTGGCTCGTGCCTCTGGTAAGTAGTGAGGGATTTGTCCTCCTGGGATCTGCTGGGCCCTTTTCTACTCCTTGAACTGTCTTAAGCCGCTAGGCCAAGCTCCTCTCCTGTTCTTGGGTAACCAGAGAAGTAACATAAGTCTTGCGACAATTAAGAAAATGTCACGCTAATTACTACTTAAGAAATTCAATCTCCCACACCAATGCTAGGTCCAAGTAATTTCCTAGTTCTCAGTGTGATTCCCTAGTAAGAGGAATTTTGTCATTAAGGGGAGATATTTAGAGCTACAGCATTTTGTGGCCTCCTCCAAAGCTTTCTCCTGCCTTTTCAGTCCTACCAGCAAGCTCTCTCAAACTTTCCTTTTAGGTTTATAGAAGCTGGTCTATTAAATATTGTATTTTATACTCTGTAGCCACCACGCCTCTCTATCATGATTGCCATCTGGAAACTATACTTCCTATATATAGTCATGAGCTTAAAAGATGAGGGACACACCTACAAAGAGAACCAGAGACACGTGTCAGAGTTGGGAAGGCCTCAGAGCCCTTTCAGATCAATAACCCCCAAACCGAGGCATGGAGGTCTAGAGAAGGCAGATTTCCCAGGGATGAGCCTGGCCAGCAAGTGGCAAGGTTGGCTATAGAACTTCCACCTGTGCCTTCTTGACCATTGCTCTTTCCTCTGGACCAGGGTGTATGCATGCTTGCGTGCTAAGTCGCTTTAGTCATGTCCGACTCTTTGCAACCCTGTGGGCCGCCAGGCTCTTCTGTCCATGGGATTCTCCAGGCAAGAATACTAGAGTGGGTTGCCATACCCTCCTCCAGGGGATCTTCCCAACCCAGGGATTGTACCCGCGTCTCTTATGTCTCCTGCATTGGCAGGCAGGATTTTTGGACCAGGGTGTCTCTTGGTAAAATATCCTCCTATAGGCCCTTACCTCCAGCCATCTATTTAACCTTCAATTCCCCAGTTCTCCGTGGAGGGCCAGAACCACTATCCCCCAACTGCATTAAATGACTTGTGTTTACATACCATGGTAAATTAGGGGTAGAGCCAGGATTAGAACTGAGCTCCCACAACAGGTGTACTCCAGCCCCATCACTCATACACCACAGCCTTCTGTGTTCCCTCTAAGACAGAATCTGCTCCTGATATTTTCCTCATGCCTTTCCACCTTCACCCACACTCATTACCACTTCTGAAAGTAGAGGTTGGCATTGCCAACCCATCGGCCAAGATCTCATGCCTTGATCTAGTGAAATATCTGGACCATCTTTTCATCCTCAGCTCAGCACCCTGTCTTATTTCCTGTTAAGACTAAGAAATACACCATATATTCAATTGGGTCAGGCATCCATGGGAAGATGGAGGGAGATTAGAAATCAGAGTATCAGAGACAAAGGGAGAAAGAAAGAGAGCGATTGCAATGAGTGTGTGTGAATCAACTCACTAGTCAACTTGAAGCTATTAATTACTTATCATTTGCTAGAGGAGAAAACACTCTTTAGGAGTCAGAGGGAGAAGAGATGGAGGGAGCTGCTCTCATAATGTCCCCATCTGGGTTTCTTCCAGGCTCACCTGTTCCTGCAGCCATGTCTTCCCAGCAGCAGCAGCAGCAGCAGCAGCAGCAGCAGTGCCTGCCCCAGCAGATCCAACAGCAGCAGGTGAAGCAGCCCTGTCAGCCGCCCCCTGTCAAATGTCAAGAGACGTGTGCACCTAAAACCAAGGATCCATGTGCTCCGCAGGCCAAGAAGCAATGTCCACCCAAGGGCACAGCCATCCCAGCCCAGCAGAAGTGTCCCGCAACCCAGCAAGCCCCCAAGAGTAAATAGAAGTAAGGATGGACTGAGATATACCTGCCTGCCATCCCGGCTACCAGACGCAGCCTTCTCTTCCTCCTGTTTCTCCTCTGATCCTCAGCTCCAGGATTTGCCCTCCTCTCCCACATCCTCCTGCTCAGGGTCCAAGGAAGCATTGTCAGTATTTCTTCCCACAGAACCCCTTGTCTCACACATCCCCTTGCTCCCAGTATTCTTCTATTCCCCACTCTGATTCTCTCCTAGATGAACATGAGTGAGTTCCCAGCCTCTCCAGCTTCCATTTTGGCCACAGCTATGGCCCCATCCATGTTCTAAAGCAAGAAATATATCTGGCCTCATGGGGACACCAGAGGCTGATGCATAGCTTCTGTCTCATTCCCTTTCCCAATTCCCCATCCCTGAGCTTCCCTCCTATTTCTTCCTCTAATAAATCTGCGCTTCATATCATTGCCTGTGTCCTGGCCCCAGTCTGTGATGTGGAGGCAATATTGGGGAAAGTGAGTATGTGAATACACAGGTTCTTATCAATACATCCTTAGGGGGCATGGGCATGGCTGCTCTCTAGTAACTAATGATGCAGGATGTCAGATGCTGACACATGTCTGGTAAAGGACGGGGAGAGAAATTCCAGGACTGGTTGACAGAAGTCTGAGAAACTCTTGCAAGCCAATTGACTCTAAGAACGGACAAAGAGTGGAGAAGTCTGGAAATCCCCAGCCTACTAGATGAATGTTTTTTGCCTATTGGAAGTTATTCTGAAAAAGCAGAAAGAACATACATAAATGACATGAGCATTACCAACCACTTCATGAACATGTGTGAATGAATTTTTCGTGTATTTATTTACTGTCCATCATTTATTCATTAACCCACACTCACTCATTCACTTGCTTATTTACTCACCCACTGAATATCTAGCAGATTCTAGCATGAAAATATTTCCCTCTCTGCCATGCTGCTTTTCCAGTGCTCTCCTGAGAGTCTATCCTGAATTTCAGTCTATTTTCTCATATAGGGAAAAGCTGTCCCAGGGATAGCCAAGTACAGAGTCCGTGCAGTTTTACAATTGATTTTTGTCAGTTAGTCCAATTTTATGCAGCTGTGAAAGAAGTCTTGATTTTACAGCTGGATTCCTAACTCTAGCAAGTCCTTTCACTCAGATTTTTGGGTTCCAGAGATGACAGACTTCCTTAGACTTCCATTAAGAGGAGTGACTGAAACAATGAGTTCTGCTGTAGCCTGAATCCCCAGTCATTAGTTCAGTAAGAGGGAGAGACATCCATGCCTTGGACACCAGTGGCCAAGGACAAAGTCTTAGCCCTCTGTGAATATGAAGGACCCATCTCCTCCATAAGGAAACAAGTTTTTAATTTAATGCCACCAAGCAGAGATTCACAAAGTAACAATGTCTTAAATATGAAAATCTCATTCATATATGTGGTGGAAGAAAGGTAATTTGTTCATTCCCGGATTCCCTTCACACCAGTTCAGTTCAGTCACTCAGTAATGTCTGACTCTTTGCAACCCCATGGACTGTAGCATGCCAGGCTTCCCTGTCCTTCACCAACTCCCAGAGCTTGCTCAAACTCATGTCCATCCATCAGTGATGCCATCAAACCCTCTCAACCTCTGTCATCCCTTCTCCTTCTACCTTCAATCTTTCCCAGCAACAGGGTCTTTTCCAATGAGTCAGTTCTTCACATCAGGTGGCCAAATGATTGGAGCTTCAACTTCAGCCTCAGTCCTTGCAATGAATATCCAGGACTGATATCCTTTAGGATTGACTGGTTTGATTTCCTTGCTGTCCAAGGGATTCTCAAGAGTCTTCTCCAACACCACAGTTCAAAAGCATCAATTCTTTCATACTCAGCTTTCTTTATCGTCCAACCCTCACATCCATGCATGACTACTGGAAAAACCATAGGTTTGACTAGATGGGCCTTTGTCAGCAAAGTAACATCTCTGCTTTTTAATATACTGTCTAGGTTGGTCATAGCTTTTCTTCCAAGGAGCAAGTGTCTGTTAAATTCATGGCTGAAGTCACCATCTGCAGTGATTTTGAGCCCAAGAAAATTAAATCTCTCACTGTTTCTGTTGTTTCCCCACCTATTTGCCATGAAGTGATGGGACCAGATGCCATGATCTTCTTTTATTGAATGTTGAGTTTTAAGCCAGCTTTTCCACTCTCTTCTTTCACTTTCATCAAGAGGCTCTTTAGTTTCTTTTTGCTTTCTGCCATAAGGGTGGTGTGTATCTGAGGTTATTGATATTTCTCCCAGCAATCTTGATTCCAGCTTGTGCTTCATCCAGCCCAGCATTTCGCTTGATGTACTCTGCACAGAAGTTAAATAAGCAGGGTGACAATATACAGCCTTGATGTACTCCTTTCCCATTTTGAACCAGTCCATTGTTCCATGTCCATTTCTAACTGTTGCTCCTTGACTGGCATACAGATTTTTCAGGAAGGCAGGTAAGGTGATCTGGTATTCCCATCTCTTGAAGAGTTTTCCATAGTTTGTTGTGATCTGCAGCCAAAGACTTTAATGTAGTCAATGCAGCAGAAGTAGATGTTTTTCTGAAATTCTCTTACTTTTTCTATGATCCCCTTCACATAAAGTAACATAACATCAGAACACAAAGGGACATTATGCATCATTTGGCTCAATACCAGGGACCAATGTAAAAGCTCTCCCATAATTCCTATATACTCTGAAATATAAAAAATACTGGAATACTCCAAACTCCCCCTACAAGACTCAGAATATACCACAATGCTGCAGCATGAGGTAATTATATTTCCCAAATGCATCATTCAGCTACGATGCCTCTGTTTTTTGGTTTACACTACTCCTTCTGCCTAGAGTACCAGTTCTTCACTTTGTCCTGTAGGAGATCCTTTGGTCTTACAGTCTGGTTCAGATTTTTCCATGGAACCTCACTCAACATCTAGAAAGAACTGAAACCTCCCACAAGCTCTTACGACACTTAGGTTTCTATTATTAAGTAATATAATTATTATAATTATTTTATGAATCATGCATATAATTGTTTTTTGCATTGTAGTTCACTTCTACGTGTTTCTTTCCCCTATTATATTATGAAATCTTCAAGTCTAGGATCTTACTATTCCTAATATTTCCCAATTGCACAATGACTGGCTTTTCCAAATAAAGCTAGAACTTCTGATTCTGAGTGAAATGGGGTTGCTTGTGGCCAACCAGCAGTCTAATATAAGCTAAAAGAAATTTATAAATATCTGAAGTTGGCTGGGGTCCCAAAAACTCCAGAGAGAAGAGAACTTAAGAGCTGAGCTGTACTTTGTAACCCTGGTATCATTTGTGAATTCTGGGCATGAGTAGAAGAATGTAAACCTGGACTTTCTACTATGGAAGACTCGCGGGGAGACAGAGAAACCAAAAGAAGTTGTAGATGCTTTGAGAGGCTTCAAGCTTCAATTTTCCATATTGTGAAAATTTAGTGAATTGGGGAATGTACAGGTCAAGATACTAAAAACCTCAGCAGAAAGTTTCTGAAAAGAAGAGTAGAGTTTTCAGTAGTTTTATTAAACAGTGATTGGGGTGTGCGAACTGCCAAGAAGAAGGGTTTTGGGGAATACACCAGATTGAAAGTTTAAAACTGTAAGGCCAGGGCAAACCAATCTGTTGTGATAGGAAATAGAATAGTGGTCATCCTTGGAGAGACTACTGCCTGGAGGGGACGTATTGGAGCTTTCCTGGCTTCCAGAAGTGTTCTCTCTCCTGTGGGTGATGGTTATGTGGGTGCATATGCAAAACTCATTGAGCTATACTGAAAATCTGTGCACTTTTCATTTTGTTAGTTTTTAACTTCAATGAAAATAGAGACAAATATCTCATAATATATGTGTGTGTGTCAAATCATATTGTATACCTTAAACTTATACAATATTATATATCATTTGTATCTCAATAAAGCTGGGGAGTAGGAAAGAAACAAAAGGCATCAATTGCCTTAAATAAATTTAAAATAAATAATAATTTATATAATAAACAATTCATTGAAAGACATATTAGGCCTCTATACTAAAAACATAAAACATTATTGAAATAAAAGAACTAAAAAATGAAGATACATGCCATGCCATGTGCTGGAAGACTCTATTACCGCCTAACAGATTCATACAAACAATCATCTGACTCATTACAAAAAGTAAATAGCATTACAAAAATTAGAAGAGTATTTTTTAATAAATGGTGATGTGTTAAATGGATATTCATATGTCCATAACATTCAGATATTAATGTTAGTCCCCACCTTACACATTTACAAGAGTAATCCTTGATAAACTGTAGATCTGAATTTGAAAATTAAAAATATATGATTTTGGAAGAAAACATATAAGAGCTTGGTGTAAGCAAAAATTTACTAAACAGCACAAAAGTGTCATCCTTTAAAAACTTAATTTGGTTACATTAAAATTAAGAACTTCAGTTCACCAAAATACACACAAAGACACAGACTTGGAAAATTGTATACACACACACATATATATATACACACATATGTATATTCACGTGTATGCATGTATATGTGTATGGGTGTTTGTATGCAATATAGATATAAAATATAATTATGTTCACTTATATAAATATAAGATATAAAATAAATATTGTATTCAGAATATATAAAGGACTCCTAGATCAATAAAAACTACTATTTTTTTAGGTAGCCTACTAAAAAAATGGGCAAAGATTTGAACAGGTCATGAAAGAGAATGAGCAATAACTGTATAAAAAGATGCTGAACACTATCCCTGATATCTCCAGGGATATGCAAATTATAATGAAAGCATGGTACCACTACACAATCCAACATATTAGCTAAAACTAAAAACACAGACAATACTAGGTTCTCATAAGAAATGGATAAATCAGAACTCCCATACACTGTTGATGGGACCTACACGGGACAGCCACTTGGAAAACTATTGCACAGTACTTTCTAACATTGAGCACACACATCTCATCCCAGCAAGTCCATTCTTTAGGGTATACACAACAGAAATGTGTACACGTGACACTAAAGCACATGTATGAAGATGTTCATAGCAGCAGAATTTGTAATAAGTCCAAGCCAAAAATATTCTAAATACCCATTTAATCATACAATGAGATGCTACAAAACGATGACATTGGACACATTATCCTACATAGCATGGGCAAATCTCATAAACACAGTCTTGAGGGAAAGAATGCAGACATTAAAAGCACATATTGAATGATTCTATTTACAGAGTCAGAATGACAAGAAGGTGAGAGGAAGGCTGTAGTAGGGGAAACTGGTCAAATTCTATGTCTTTATCTGGGTCCTAGGTAAATGGATGCAGCCACTTTGTGAAATTTCACTGAACTGCATGCAGTTTCCTGTATGGGTCTTCCCTCGTGGCTCTGTGGTAAAGAATCTGCCTGCAATGCAGGAGATGCAGGTTTGATCCCTGGGTCAGGAAGATCTCCTGGAAGAGGAAATGGGAACCCACTCCAGTACTCTTGCCTGGAGAGTCCCATGGACAAAGGAGCCTGGCAGGCTACAGTCCATGAAGTCACAAATTGTTGGACACGACTGAAGTGACAGCACACACACAGTTTCCAATATAATATCCTGCTTCCAATTTTTTAAAGGTTATATTTCCAACCTTAATTTACTTGAAAAATGATGCTTTTTTTCCCCAATGTTCCTTGTGTGTACTTCACTAATTTCATCTCCCATCATGTCTTCAAACCCCGTTCAAAATAAATCAATAAGATTAAAACAATATTTCTGTTCTTCTGTAGAAAGGAAAGTGTACTTAGAACTCTAAATACTACAGAAATGGAGGGAAGGCTCATTGCCATTTTCTCTTGCTATCCCTCTTCCTCGACTTGCCAGGAAAATTCTCTCCACCCCAGAGCAAAACAATGCCCTACCTGAGCCACTTGCCCAACTGGGTGAACACAAACCTGGTCGGTTTCTATTCTCTGCCACTGCCTCTTCTGGCCAAGAGCCCCTTAGAGGCCACGTGCCCAGGCATGGGTGTCTGCACTGGAGATGTTCTGACAGTTCCTTTGGAGAAAGGGGCATGGGTTCTGTAGTCAGACTGAACAGCATTGAATCTCAGGATCTCTTGTTTCCTAGCTGTCCACCTGCATCCAGTCACTTAGATCCCGAGATTTAGTTTTCTCATATGTGAAAAATTGTAATGGTTTAAGAACCCTTATTTGCAGAATTTTTGTGGTGATAATATCTGTAAATTGACTGGATATTGTATATGCTCAATAAATGGTTGGTCTTACAACCATCTTTTACAACTGGGGAAGGTAGCTCCAAAACATTAGCATAAGGATACCCCTCTGCCTAGAGAGTGGCCATATGGAAGTCTCTTTTCTGGCTCAGGAATCTATGCTAATTGTAAATTGTCTTTTTCCCAGCTTGGAAAGCACTTGGGTCCAGGAAAGAAGGGACAGGGATCCTCGTTCTAGCTCTGCTACTAAAAAGACCTATGATTTTCAGTATGTCCCTTAACCTGGGTCCTTTGTCCATAAAATGAGAAGTTGGATTGGATGTTTTCTTTCTGCCCAACAATTAGGTGGATCCATACATTGGGGTAGGGCTTCCTCAATGGCTCAGCAAGTAAAGAATCTGCCTGCAATGCAGGAGACACAGGAGATGTGAGTTCAATCCCTGAGTCGGGAAGAGCCCCTGGAGAAGGAAATGGCATATTCTTGCCTGGAAAACCCCATGGACAATTGGGGTGAGGGGCGCTTTGTACTTTTGTAAGTGCTATTCCCTACCCCACCCTCCCTATTCCCATAAGAGGTGCATCTACTGATCTAATATGTAAAGTCCACATGTTCTGGGCATGGGCAAAGCCCAGAAAATGAGAGAATAAACAAATGAAAGGAGGTCAGGGGGCTTCCCTGGCAGTCCAGTGGTTAGGACTTCATCTTCCAATGCAGGGGGTGCAGGTTCAAACCCTGGTCCGGAAACTAAGATCCCACATGTCTCATGGCCAAAAAAAAAAAAAAAACACCCAAAACATAAAACAGAAGCAATATTGTAACAAATTCAATAAAGACTTGGAAAAAAAAAAAAGAAAGAATGTCAGATTTATGAACAATTTCAGATGAAAGTAAACCAGAAAATATTTTTTAAAAGCTACAATTGTGCATTTTAGGTTTTGAAAAATAAAGATTTATTTTGAATTGGCAGAGGAAGGAGGGAGGTGGAAAGCTATAATTTTCAGTACTTTGGGACTCCAAAGTTCATAATTTGGCCCTGCCAGAAGCTTCCTGGAGGTGGGAGGCATAGACCTCTAATCCACTGAAGGAAATAAGAATATGTCACCCCAGATATGCCTCTTTGACATAAAAAATTATTTCAAGCTGAAGGCAATTAAGAAACAGCAAACACAGAAAAATCCACCCCCTGCCCATCCCCTTTTGGCCTAAACACAGAATATAAATTCTAGTACTGGAGATAGAATCTCATCAGACCAGTGATGGCAGGAGAGGAATCTGCAAACCAATCTTCCTCCTTTAGTTCTCACCCATTTATTTACCTTCCCACAGTCTGCTGCCCTTGGAAGCCTAAAATTGCTTTCTTTTGTCCTGTCATTTCTCTATATATGTATTGGTCTTTGTTGAAGATGCTATACAAGCCACAGTCCTGGGCCACAGTTCTGAGTTACTTTTTGTTTTAGAGTGAAGTACACTGCACACATTAATAAACTGATTTTCTCTTGTTGATCTTTTTTGTTTGTTTGTTTTTTAAAGGAGTCCTAGGCAAAATCCTAAAATGGGTAGAGGTAAAATCTTGCTTCCCTTACACCACCAAAAATTCTCACTATCATGAGCATGATGGTATACAGGTAGGTGACACAGAACCATCTCTTCGCTCCAGGCCACCGAGTCCAAAACCAGCCCAGGCAAACCAGCTTGAGCCTGTGTTTTGATGATTCCCTGGAGGGAAGGTGGGGGGTTCAAGGGTATGTGGAAGTACTTAGCCTTCTTTCAATGAGACTTAATTGCTTTCCAAGGTTCCCAATATCCTTAGGCCAAACACTCACATCCACAGGCACTTAGTTGCATCAACATCAACATCAACAAGTGCCCCAGTAAATTAGCACCACCCTGTACCTCCTTCCACCTGAAGGAGTTATGGGACTGGGGATTCTTGTCTGCATTCAAGTCCTAAGAGTTGAGATATTCTGTTGGAGCAATGATTTTCAAACCTGCTTGCCTCTGAGGACTTTTTTTTTTTTTAATCAACTGATTAAATAAATCTCAAGTGGAGTCCACAGGGATATTTTTAAAGATACCAGATAATGTCCATTTCAATCAAGGTAGAAAAACCATTGGGTTTAGAATCTAGTGTTTCCTAACTTATCTGATCACAAAAGCCACCTGATGAGCACTTTAGAAATACAGATCCCCAGGTGTCCTCTGGCTACTCGTATTACATGAAGATGAATAGGTTGTTGCTGTATTTTAACAAGCACCCCAAGTGACTCTTACGCTTAGGTCAGTTAGGGGAACATTCCTCACTGATGGATACTGAGTCCCAGAAGCTCACAGAAGGCTGCCCGTTTCTCTACCAGACTTCATATAGGCTGGGACTCCATGCTTGACATGTGGTTGTCATTCAGCAACTATGTGTTAAATAAATGGTTGACTACTTCACAAATGAAGAAAATTATGGAATGTTCTGAGTCACTAGAGATGAGTTTCTAACAACAGATGCACTTGAGACTTTCAGGAGAAGAAATGTACTTGATATCTAGACTCTATCTGCTATGCTCTGCTCACTACAATAGTCACTTAACATATATAATCTCACTGAACCGTAGCTCTGGAAGCAAATCTTATCGTTCCTAACTTACTGGTAAGATAAGTTGAGATTGATTAAGGTCTCAAAGTCACAACGCTAAATTTGTTTCTTGGCCCTTCCACCTATTTACCACGTAAACTTGGGCAGGGGACATTCTCTGTGCTTCAGCATCTGTAAATGGCTTTCATGACCTACTCCTAGCAGTGATATTGTAGGGATTAGTGTCAAGTGCCTAGAACAAAGTTTAACACTGTGTAGATGTCATGTCTTCTCCAAGGGATCTTCCCAAATCAGGAATTGAACCCAGGGTCTCATGGGTCTCCTGCATTGGCCAGCAAATTCTTCACCACTGAGCCACCAGGGAAGCCCTAATCAAATAGGAGCTATTATTATTAAGAAACTTTTCTAATCTCTCTCTTTCTCTCTCTCTCTCTCTCTCACACACACACAGCTAGTAAGGAGCAGAGCTAGAACTTGAACACAAGACTTTATGTTTTCAAATCTGTGATCTATATTTTTAAATTTATTGTTGTTTTTAAAAAAGTATTTATTTATTTGGTTGTGCCAGGTCTGAGTCGTGGTGCATGAGATCTTTAGTTGCAGCACTGGGATCTAGTTCCCTGACCAGGAATTGAAACTGGGCCCGAGCATTGGGAGAGGAGAGTCTTAGCCACTGGACCACCATGGAAGACCCCTCAAATCTGTGACATCTAGAAGCCATTCTGCACTCTGGAGGTGTTTTCTGTAGAGGTGGATCAGTGATGAAGCAGGCACAGCTGAACAAACAAGAGGGAACCAACAACTACAAACAACAGTCACCTCCAACAGGGTTTTGGATTCTCTGTCCAAAGATGCTTTTAGTCATGTGGTTATCAGTCTGCCCCTTCAACAGCCCAAGGGGCAATGAGTGATCAGTGGTGGAGCATTTATCTATGATATAAATCTGAACCATTCCTGATTCCATTTCAAAACTCAGTAGCCTCTCTTTCTCTCTGTGTATGTCTTTGATCATCTATATCCTATCCTACTTCTATTTCAAGATAGAGAAACTCTGTCTAGAAAAGACAACAGATAGGCAAATGCTTGTTCAGCTGTGTGAGAATGTCAGGACCCAACCAGGATTCCCCCTCCTCCCTCCGCTCCCTCTTCTTCTCCTTGTCCTATTCCTTGTCCTAGCCACCCTCTCCTCCTTCTAAGAGTAGCTCTCCAGCATATAGAATATCCCACAAGTATTGAGAAGCAATATGGCAAAGTTGTTAAGGGACTGTGTCCTGGCACATCCTACTTTTATGATCTCTTGGGAGAGTTCCTTTACATTTTTCTGCCTCCATTTCCTTACCTAGGGCATGTCCACATCATTGCATGATCACCAACTTTAGCCACCCCCTGCACTCCAACCTGAATAAAGTATGGGCTGTGTGGTCATTGCCACTATCCAATAACTTGTATATAATCTGACAAACATGTGCATCTGAAAGTGTCATAGAAAAAATGAGAGGAGATAAAGCAACCATAAAGCCCGAGCATGTGGTCCCACTCTAGAAGGGCACCCTGTCCTTGGGTCCCTTCTCTCTCTTTCACATACACACACACACACTGAGAGAAGAAAAGGAAAAACACACAGAACAGAGAAAGAAGATTCATGAGATTTGAAGTGAAAGGAAACAGACAAATTACCAAGAATGACTATGTACAACATTCATTCATCCTAATAGTGTTTGAAGCATCATTTCATTTAATCTTTACAGTAATCTTGTGAAATACAATTAAAGTTCCTATTATAAAAAAAATAGGATGTTGAAGTGTAGAAAGGTTCGGTAACTTGCTCAAGGTCATCTGACTAACAAGAGCATAACAACTGGGCCAGACACTAAACCTTGGCCCTTTCTTTCTTCCTACCTCGAGTAAAAGAGGCCAGATTTAAATTTTTATCCATCCTTTCAGGGGAAAGAAAAGAGGGAGGGTAAAGAACTCTGTTCTTAGGAAGACAGGTTTCTATCTGATTCTTCCACTAAAGAAGCCACGAAGCACTATTCATAATAGCCGAGACATGAAAGCAACCTAGATGTTCATCAACAGAGAGGTGAATAAAGAATATGTGGTATATATAGCTATATATATAGATATAGATATATACAATGTATATAGATAGATATAGGCAATGAAATATCACTCAGTCATAAAAAAGAACAAAATGATGCCATTTGCAGCAACATGGATGGACCTAGAGGTTGTCATGAAGGAAGCAAGTAAGAAAAAAAAAGACAAATATCATATGATATCATTTATATGAGAAATCTTTTTAAAATGTTACAAATGAACTTATCTATAAAAACACAAACAGAGTCACAGATACAGAAAACAAACTTTTGTTACCAGAGGGGGAAAGGAGATCAGTTCAGTACAGTTCAGTCGCTCAGTCATGTCCGACTCTTTGCGACACCATGAATCGCAACATGCCAGATGGGGAGGGGTAAATTGGGAGACTGAGATTGACATATACACACTACTGTATATAAAATAGATACCTAATAATGATCTACTGGATAGCACAGAGAGCTGTACTCAGAAGTCAGTAATGATCTACATGGGAAAAGAATCTGGAAAAAAAAAGTGGATATATGTATTACTGATTCACTTTGCTGTATACCTGAAACTAACCATCCTGGCCGGCTGCAGTCCATGGGGTCACAATGAGTGGGACAGAACTGAGTGACTAACACGCTGAAACTAGCACACCACTGTAAATCAGCTATATCCCAATAACGAAAGAAGCTGTGCTGCCTGGACCGTGCCCCTTCCATATTTCACCTCTCTCTCTTGCTCCCTGGGGACTGGGCTGGGTAGAAGCTCTCCAGCACTAGAACTTCCATGCTCTCTCCAGCTCAGCATTCATGCCGGCAACCACTGCTTCTCTTGCCTCCTATGCCAAAGCATCCAGGAGGCTTCTAAACACCTAGGTCTGGTGTTTCCTCTCCTCCTCTTCTTTTATAGATGGGGGCACCGTGTGTTATAGACTTTGTTTTCCTTTAAACATCCAAGCCTGAAGTGTACGGTGGGGGTCAACATTCTGGTCTCCTGAGCTCCCCACAGTGCTCAGGGGGAGGTGGCAGTAAAACTCTCACTTGTTTCTAGATGTTACCATATTTTAAATATGGGTTACTGTGCTAAAATGATGGGCTTTCGAATCTGGCAAGTCAGTCCCTGTGTGCTCTGGGCCTTGGGGAAGTAAAGGAGGAGGGAGTGTCCTCAGTCAGCAAAGGAAGAGTGTGATCACTGTGTTCACAAGTGTGAGGGTCCCCCTCCTTGCTCTGTGCACGAGTGAGGAACTAGCTCCACACTCGGAGCGAGCTAGTGGAGGAAAGATTCCCCAGCTGGCCCAGAGGGGAGCTGGGTTTTGACTAGGGAGGAGCAGCAGCTCCTCTCAGAAATGGTCAATTCCTTGACTCCTGTGAAAGGTCAAGGAATTGACCATTTCTGAGAGATGCATTCACCATCAGAAACAACCCAGTTTGCCCTTTCTTTGTGTGGGAAGTGTATGGGGCCAGGTTCACTGGCTAACGCCACCCTGATGGTAAAAAGCAGACCTTCTTTGAAAGGGAGAACTGACTTAATGCTAACCACTGGTGAGCTTCAGACGAACAAATGGGGAAAATGATGTCAGGGGTCAAGGGAAAGTTACAGAGTCAGGATCCAGAGCAGTGTGGGGTGGAGTACAGGAAGCACAAGTCAAGACAGGCAGGAGAACCCAGCCAAGGTGGGGTACTGGGTGACAGGGAAATTCTTTGACATCCAGAGCCAAGACCCAGACCTGGGTTCAGATCCTCCAGAGCCTGAGACAAGCTGGCTGATACCACAGGACAGAGGGCAGGAAGCAGGTTTCTCATGCCTGAGAATCTTACCAAATGTAGCAACAGATTCTGCCCCAAGCCCCCTATGTCAGGAGTCTGTGAGAAGGAGTTTGGGTAAAGAGAGGGACCTAGCCCAAGCCCAGAGGGGTGTTAAAGTGAGGTGAGAGGCTAGGAGCTCGGCTGTCATCATGGTGCTGGTAGCAGCCCAGAGGGAGACGGATCATTAAACCCGCTGACCATGAACACTGGGTGGAGAAGGCAGCGGAAGCTGCCTGTCCCTAAGCTTTGCTGAACCCTTACTCTCCCTTTCAACTCATTTCAAAAGAAGAGAGACTTCTCAGAAATCA
Organism: Bubalus bubalis; assembly: GCF_019923935.1. NCBI lineage: Eukaryota > Metazoa > Chordata > Mammalia > Artiodactyla > Bovidae > Bubalus > Bubalus bubalis. The sequence goes on along the minus strand of NC_059162.1, from coordinate 17,819,580 downwards.
GATTATGCCATTCATTCATTCACCCATTCACTGAGTCAGTCAGTCATTCTATAATTGCCAAGTCACCGAGCAGCTACTACTTACCAGGCACCATGGATGGATGTGAACCAAGCGTGATGGGCTCACAGTGGGAGGCCCTTCTAGGACTCGGGGTCATAAGAGGTGACCACCTGTGGAGCCAGCATGTGCTCCATAAACATTTAGGTATGTGTTTGGGGGTAGAGGAAGGAGGAGCTATCTATACATCTGGGTTTAAGGGTGACTAGGATTCTCCAAAGGCCACACCTAGTAACATCTTGTGTTTTGAGGGCAGCTCTGAAGCAGTGACTTCAGTTTCATGTTGCGTACATCAGAGGAAATTTTCAGTGTAAGGACCTTCAGGGAATCCCTACTCTTATGTCCCCAGAAAGAGAAGCCCATAGTGAGGAGACTCTCCAGGATCCAACCATCGTGGAGGGAAGCTATCCCTGTTCAGATGGCTCAGAAGTATCTTCTGCTATCCTCAATGCTATTACTGATAAGGGCACCTAGGCTCTGTCATTTTACCCCTGGGACTTCCTCCAATGTGAAAACAACTCTGCTTCAAAACAGACATTTTAGCATTTCAGCCTTTCTCTCCCTCTCTCAGACCCAGTCCACTGAGCGATGATAAACTAGATGAGCCCCTTACTTTGCCCTATGCTAACTCATGCCCCTTCTACTTTCAGAAGTGCTGGAAATACCTTCTGTTTATCCCCAGAGCCACTTTAAACATTCAGTAACTTTTTTCCTACTTAAGAGGATTTATCTTAGCAAATATTAAGGGCTCACCCAAAAGGCAAGGCTCTTCCTGACCTCACACTGCCACTCACATGATGCTTTCCCAGGACTCTGAGTGGGCTCAGCTCCAAGCCAGGAAGGCTGAGTTCCCCCTTTCCACCTTTAGTCATTTTCCTGCCTGAGCTTAATTTGCTCTGTAGGCATTAGGAGCAAGGATGGACTAGTACGAAGATGAACACAGGATTTCTGTGTGGAATTCCTTTTCTCATGGGGTCTCTTGTTTGGTCTTCGGTGAGTTATTTCACCTCTCACAGCCTCAAACTGTTATCACTTGAGAAGCATGGATCTAGTGAAGATCTCAGAGTTCCATTAAACTAGTGGCTCTGAACTAGGCTGTGTCCCTCACCCTAGGGAATTCTTACTCTGAGGGGAAGGGGTTTTCATACTGGGAAAGCTCCTGGAATGAGACATAACAGGTATATATTAAGCACTTGTTCAACGTTTGCCGAATGAATGAGGATACAGAAATTACTATGGGAACACTGTTGAATTGATGCTTTTGAACTGTGATGTTGGAGAAGACTTTTGAGGGTCCTTTGGACTGCAAAGAGATCCAACCAGTCTATCCTAAAGGAAATCAGTCCTGAATATTCATTGGAAGGACTGATGCTGAAGCTGAAGCCCCAATACTTTGGCCACCTGACGCAAAGAGCTGACTCATTAGAAAAGACCCTGATGCTGGGAAAGATTGAAGGCAGGAGGAGAAGGGGATGACAAAGGATGAAACGGTTAAATGGCATAAGCAGCTGATTGGACATGAGTTTGAGCAAGCTCTGGGAGATGGTGAAGGATAGGGAAGTCTGGTGTGCTGCAGTCCATGGGGTCGCAAAGAGTCGGATACGGCTGAGAGACTGAACAACAACAACTGTTGTTTTGAGCAGACACATTTTTGATGCACAGAAAGCACCCCTCCTCCACCCGCCCAAAGATACAGAGCCAGAGAGGAAGGAAACCATTGCAGCCAGCAAGATTCTCAAGGTGCTGGGTCTGGAGTAGGAAGTGGGCAAGAGGTGGGAAAGTGTTCATCCTGCAGGACTCCATGAATGGGTTGTGGGTAAAGGTGGTTAGAAAAGACTGCCAGGTTTTCAGGTGGGGGTGGTATAGAGTTGTGTTAGGAAAGAGGGCAGGGCCATGTCCCGAAGGCTGGGTGGAGTGAAGAGAAAAGTTTATCCCAGAAAAGGAATTAGCTCTTGAAAATCTCTGAAATAGGAGAGGGGTGAAGGTGTGGTTGGTGAAAGCAAAGCAGGTTTACCCAGATTAGCAACCAGTCAGAGAGGGGTGAGGTTGGTGGTGGTGGTGGGGGGTGATAATTAAGTAATTCCAAATGTGTGTAGTTTAATGGAGTTAGGAGAAAGACAGGGGGATGAACATAAGGGTGTAGGACATTTCAGACAAGGACTCTATAACCAGTCAATTCCATGCTCTCTAGCATCTAGCATTATAAGGCAGATGGCACGTGCCCACTTCAGCTCATCTGATCCCCTTCCTTTCCCACTTGTTCATCTGTTCAAATGTGCTCTATCCCACAGCACATGAGGAACAACCATCCCAAGGAAAAAGGCAGCAGGAAAGTGGCACTACCGCAAAAGGACTCAATCCTTTCTTCAGAATTAGCTCATTAAACACTCCAGGAAGCCTGTGGGTCCCCCCTCCCCAGATAAGCCCTATTCTGGGTCTGCGGGGGAGGGGCAATTGGAACTAGGCCCAGGTGACATCACTGACATACAGCCAGTGCCAAAGAATATCAAGTGGGTGGTTTTCATCACAAAAGCTGAGCCAACTGATAATTGAGGGGAATCAGGTGAATCGTGCTTGACAGGTAAGGAAGGAAAACAGAGGGGGCCCCCGATGATTGTATTTCCTTGAGGCAGGGCTCATTCATTGTATAAAAAGCCAGCTGGCCCGTTGACTTCACAACTGACTGGAGCAACCAGACAACCTGTTCTTCTCTGTGGACCAGGTGAGTCTCTGATTAGAATCCATTTGAAATTTTTATTTTATCATTGTTGGAAAATGGACAGAGGCAAACACGTGTAAGAGGTCTGAAGAGAGAATACTGGGGTATCTTTATTTTAAATGAAACCTGGTTTGGGTTTGAAAGGATATTAGAGCTGGTGAAGATAGCCCCTCCAGTGGACAGCTATGGAACTGGGGGTCAAAAAGGAGGACAATCTTCGTAAGTTCTCAAGGTAAATTAGTGGTCGTGTTACCACTAGAACTCAGGAAACACTCAGCAACACCATTATTCTCTGTTTCTGATAACTTATTATACAAATTTTAATTCATAAGATGGACCTCTACTGAATATTTATTATACTTAAGGCACAGTGCTAGACACTGTGGAGGGGATCAAATGGTCACAGAACTTCCTCAGCAAACTTACAACCTAGCAGAGAAGAAAATGCATGTACACACACGTAGCTGAAATCTAAAGTAGATAGTGACTGGTATCAGAGAAGGGTCAAGGAAAGCCAGTGGCAGTTTGGGGAGCTCAAGAAGAGCTGCTGGTGATGACGCATGATGTGAGCTATGATGGAGGAGTATTTGGACACACAGAGATGGGAAGGGAAGCATTTCAGAGAGGCCTATGTACACAAAGGCCAGAGTAAAGTCAGAGGAGCTTAGACTCTAGACTCATCCAATAAGTCACAAGGTGTTCTGTGTGATACTAGAGGTGTGTACTGTGCAGCTCTTTCTACATCACTTTCTAAATGACTTAATATGTGGTTTTGGGTTTTGTCGATAAGGGACGTGACATGTCTGAGGAAGAAATGGAGCCGAGGAATGAATCCCCCTGATATGGCACAGAAATGAGTTGCCTTTAAGCTCCTCCTCTTGCAAAAGCTCAGAAATTATCAAAGCATGTTTTAACTATCAAATTTAGCTAGGAGGAACAGAGACTGTCTCCTCTAAAGGGCCCTGAAGTGAAACTGTTTGGCATTTAACTTGATTTCTTCTCTGTTTAGTCAAATCATTGAGTCAGCTTTTCTGTCTCTAAGTTCAGCCTCCTTTGAAGCATGAGTTCCCACCAGCAGAAGCAGCCCTGCATCCCACCTCCACAGCTTCAGCAGCATCAGGTGAAACAGCCCTGCCAGCCTCCTCCCCAGGAACCATGCATCCCCCAAACCAAGGAGCCGTGCCACACCAAGGTGCCAGAGCCCTGCCACCCCAAGGTGCCGGAGCCCTGCCACCCCAAGGTGCCGGAGCCCTGCCACCCCAAGGTTCCGGAGCCCTGCCACCCCAAGGTTCCGGAGCCCTGCCACCCCAAGGTTCCGGAGCCATGCCACCCCAAGGTTCCGGAGCCGTGCCACCCCAAGGTTCCGGAGCCGTGCCACCCCAAGGTTCCGGAGCCCTGCCACCCCAAGATTCCGGAGCCCTGCCACCCCAAGGTTCCAGAGCCATGTCCTTCACCAGTCGTCCCAGGGCCAGCTCAGCAGAAGACCAAGCAGAAGTAATGTGGTCCACAGCCATGCCTTTGAGGAACTGAGCACCAGCTGCTGAATCTCCTCCATCTGCTTCTGTTGTCCCACTTGCAATGAGTGTGCTGTCACCCTGAATCATAACCCCTCCTTCTTTGTACCCTGTAAAAAGCTTCCCTCACATTCAGTCTGGAGGGTTCCTGAGCTTCTGAATCAGGTTGAAAAGCTCACTGGCTGAGCTAGTCTTCCTGCTGCTCAGGGCTCATCTGAAGAAGGATGTTGGGGTTGGGGGTATCGAGTGAATCTTCCCTGCTCTGCCCCCATTAAATATGTTTAACTCGATAGCAGACTGTATGTGTCACTGGCTGATAGCTTCCTTCATGGTTCTTTCACGTGAAGCAGAAACTGCCCACAGTAAGGGCTGGTTGTGAGAGCTGCAGTCAGAAAGGATCTAGACATTGGGAACACGCGTGTGTGTGTCTGTGTCTGTGTGACTATACTCACAAGCATTGCTAGGCTGGCATTGGGAGAGCAGGCAAGACTGCCAGAGTCTGTTACTTTGGGCAGCTAGAGTAGGACTTTCTTCTTGAAAGAGTAAATTATTCATATCTAAGTGTAGATGGTGTCTGCTTCATGCCATCTCTGACTCTACCCACACTGCCTTAATTCTTATTTCTTTATTCCTGTTCCATCATGATTATCTATTCTTCACTCATTCTCCCTGCCAAGCTCTTAAACACATTCACAGACACAAACACACACACACATCTTCATCCACACATACGTACCCATACACTCATACACAGACACACACACAGATCCCCCAAATTACAAAATACACACACAGGGTACTTCTCAGAGTAGAACATAAGAGCAAATGCAGTAAATAAAAATGGAAAAGAAAAGTTTAGGCACATTTAAGAAGGAAAAGAGGTTAATACATATGAGGCCAAAATTAAGATAAAGTTGAGGGAGAGCAGATAATCAAGATACAAAAGGCAACCTAGGTGTCCATTGATCGATGTGTGGATAGAGATGATGTGATATATACACACACAATGGAATATTAATAAGCCATAATAAAGAAGGGAATCTTGCCATTTGCAGCAACATGTATGGGCACAGAGGGTATTATGCTAAGTGAGATAAGTCACATAGAGAAAGACAAATACTGTATGATTTCACTTATATGTGGAGTCTTTAAAAAACAAATACCAAAAAACAGAAACAGATTCAAAGATACAGAGAATGAACAGGAGGTCACCAAAGGGCAGGGTTTGAGGTAATGGGTTTCCCTTGTGCCTCAGCTGGTAAAGAATCCACCTGCAACATGGGAGACCTGGGTTCGATCCCTGGGATGGGAAGATCCCCTGGAGAAGGCAACGGCTACCCACTTCAGTATTCTGGCCTGGAGAATTCCATGGACTATATAGTCCATGGCGTCGCAAAGAGTCAGACATGTCTGAGCAACTTTCACTTTGAAGTAATGGGCCAAATAAATTAAGGGAATTAACAGGCAAAAAGTTCCAGTTATAAAGTAAATGTCACAGGGATATAATGAACAGCAAATACTGTCAATAATATTGCAGTACTTAATGGTGACAGATGATTACTAGACTTATTGTGGTGATCAATTAATGTATATATAAAAGGTGAATCTTTGGCCACCTGATGAGAAGAACTGACTCATTTGAAAAGACCCTGATGCTGGGAAGGATTGAAGGCCAGAGAGAAGGGGATGACAGAGAATGATATAGTTGGATTGCATCACCGACTCAATGGACATGAGTTTGAGTAAACTCCGGGAGTTGGTGACGGACAGGGAGGCCTGGCATGCTGCAGTCCATGGAGTCGCAAAGAGTCAGACACGACTGAACTGAACTGAAAAGTTGAATCACTATGTTGTACACCTGAAAGCAATATATTCTTTGTCAACTACACTTCCATAAAAAAATAAAAGGAAGAAGTCAATTGACAAAAAAAAATTTTAAACATTTTCTCCAGGGACGGCAGAGCCTGGTGGGCTGCCGTCTATGGGATCACACAGAGTAGGACACGACTGAAGTGACTTAGCAGCAGCAGCACACCATAAATTGAAATTACATTTATTTACAGCAGTTCTTTAGCATGTTTCAAAAAAGCAAAGCAGTCCAAGATATTGATGAGCTAGAGGCAAGATTTTTTCAGAACCTTCCTAAATCCCTGCAGCAGTTTCCAAAAGAACCACAGCCCCAAAAGACAGGAAAGGTGGTACAGTTACATCTTGTGTGCATGTGTGATCCCACATAAACCCCCTATGCAATACTAAATCTTTTTGGGAAAGCCCTCCACGCTGTCCACCCCATTCACTACCAAGGACTGCAGTCTTGCCCACTGACTTTGAACCTACGGCCACCAAGGATTAAATGAGGTTATCAGGCCGAGGTGGAGTTCTCCCCACCTCAGCTACTCCTCTTCTTTCAGCCCCTTTCCTCTCCAGGAAGTAGAATGTCAGATCACCCAGCCAACACTAGAGGGCAGGGTCCTGCTTGTAGGTGAGAGATATGAAATGCAAACTATGCACAGGTTGGTGAACTGCTGGTTCACAGCTTGGTTGCAGATCTCATCAGTGCAGATAAAGAAATGGATGTTTGGCTCTCTTCACGGATGTGTCTTGGTTTCCTCACCTTCACACTCTTCCTGTCCTAGGAGCACCATGAGTCTCCATGTGTCCTGAAGGAAAAAGAAGACAATTTGGTTTGGATGAAGACTGTTCTCTAAGGGAGTTCCCACAGGACAACAGGCTGTTTCCTCCTTTCTCTGACTCGGAAGAAACACTCTCCAACCACTTTTCCAGTGGCTTCCAGCATCTCCCCACATAGTGCACTCAATTCTCTTTAACATTGGTTATCCTGTTCCTCCATCTCTGCCTTCTGCCTCTTTTCTGTTGTATGTCCAACATTCCACCCCCAATCTCGGCCGCCCCCACACCAACTACCTGCCACATGATGGGAGTCTATGTGATGTCTGCTGAAATGACGAGTGGGCTATACCTCCCAGACAATGCTGTGGATTTGACAATGCTCTTTTTTGTTTTTATTCTCAATTTGAGGATAATTGCTTTACAATGTTGTGCTGGTTTCTCTGTACAACGTGAATCAGCCTTAAGTATACATATGTCCCACCCTCTTGAAACTTACCCCCTCCCCATTCTACCCCTCTAGAATGTCACAGAGCACCAGCTTGAGCTCCCTGTATTATACAACAACTTCCCATTGGCTATCTAGTTTTCATATGGTAATGTATGTTTCAAGGCTACTTTCTCAATTCTTCCCAGCCTCTTCTTCCCCTGCTGTGTCCAAAAGTTCATTCTCTACATCTGCATCTCTATTCCTGTCATGCAAATAGGTTGATCAGTACCATTTTTCTAGATGACATATATATGTGTTAATATACAATATTTGTTTTTCTCTTTCTGACTTACTTCACTCTGTATAACAGGATCTAGGTTCATCCACCTCAGTTCAAGTGACTCAGATTTGTTCCTTTTATGGCTGAGTAATATTCCACTTATATACATACCAAAATTTCTTTACCTATTCATCTCTCAGTGGACATCTAGGTTGCTTCCATGTGCTGGCTATTGTAAATAGTGCTGCAATGAACATTGGAGTAAATGTGTCTTATTCAATTATGGTTTTCTTAAGATATATACCCAATAGTGAGACTGCTGGGTCATATGGCAGTTTTATTCCTAGTCTTTTTTTTTTTTTAAAGGAATCTCCATATTGACAAAGGATTAACCTACAAAGTATACAATAAACTCATTCAATTCAGTGTCAGAAAAACAATCAAAAAATGAGCAGAAGACCTAAACAGATATCTCTCCAGAGACATACAGATGGCCAATAAACATGAAAAGATGCTCAACATCTCTCATTATTAGAGAAAAGCAAATAAAACTACAATGAAATATCACCTCATATTCTTCAGAATAGTCATCATCAAAAAATCTACAAATAATAAATGCTGGAAAGGATGTGGAGAAAAGGGAACCCTCTTGCCATGTTGATGAGAATGTAAACTGATACAGCCACTATGGAGAGAGGAACATTCTGAACCCCACTCTTTTAACACTAAGTTGCCACTGTCATTCAAACTGCCAGCTGATACAGGGTGCCAATTTTAGCAGCATGGCTGCCCAATTGTTCTAGGAATTTCAGGGGGCTTATGTATTAGTTGGGAGATAACGTCCCACTGCTCCACTTCTCTATTACTGGGACTGCGTGGTTGCTAAGTCGCTTCAGTCATGTCCAGCTGTTTGTGACCCTATGGACTATAGCCTGCCAGGTTCTTCTGCCCATGGGATTTTCCAGGCAAGAATACAGGCATGGGTTGCCATGCTCTCCTCCAGGGGATCTTCCTGACCCAGAGATCAAAACTGCATCTCTTGCATCTCCCGCATTGGCGGGCGGGTTGTTTACCACTAATGTCGCCTGGGAAGCCCGTGACTAGGACCACTTGATCCTATAAATAACTATGCATCATAATTGCCACTCTTTTAAACTTTTCATCTCAATCCATATTAGAGGATCACATGAGTTAGAATTCTTGATATTCATGTCTTTTTTTCCAAGAAAACATATGACATAGGTAATGATCTTTTGGAACAGTATCTGCTTTATTTTCTAAACCACTTTGGTTTCACAGTACATAATAATGACAACTTCTTAACACAATTTAGAAGTTGAATCCTGGGGTTACTTATTGCTTTCAACCAACATTTGCTGTTGCACAAAAGGAGAATTTTCTTTGAATGATGATGTAAGAATGGAGAATCTTTGCAAGACAGGGAAAATTACTGAAAGGAAAAAAATGTAAAAAAAAAAAGAAGAAATAAAAAGCCATTTATTATAATTATAGGTTTAGGTGATCAAAGTATGTCTTCACAGATAAGATAGAGAATTTTACCAACTCATTATATGAGCATGCATTCTCTTATCTCTACTGACACCTTCACTTGTTTCCTCAAACTTTCCTAAGTTTGAATAAAAGTAAACATAGTGCATCCTTTTTTGCTACCATCTGTGATTGTACTATGTGTTCTGAGCCGTGTCCCCTCTAGGGCTAGAGACGTGGACCCCAAAGCCATGCCTGTGACTAAATTGCATAGAACTATACACACACACACATACACACACACACACACACACACACACACAATACACACAACACACACAAATGAATGCATACATGACTGGTGAAATCTTAATAAGCTCAGTGTATTGTACCAATATTGATTTTGATATTGTGCTACAATTATGTGTGATGTTAACATAGGGGAGATGGGAGCAAAGATGTGTATTTCCTTGCACCTCTTGTGAATCTACAGAAACTGCAAAATTAAAAGTTAAAAAATACATATAGGACCGAGTGAATCCAGAAACTGATGCGAAAATCTAATTACTAGAAATCTTCAAAAATGGAAAAAAATAAAAATCAATTACAAATTATTAAGGAGGTATTAAATGTGGAATTGATACAAAACTTCAACATAAAGGCTTTTCAAACTTTTTTTTTTTTAATCATTGGTCTATCTTAATTTTGCAGTTTCTGTAGATTCACAGGAAGGTGCAAGGAAATACACATCTTTGCCCCCATCTCCCCTATGTTAACATCACACATAATTGTAGCACAATATCAAAATCAATATTGGTACTTTTACCTATCATCTATACATGATTTTCTAGCATCAAAAATTGGTCATATTGAAAATATTGGTTCATTGATTTATGCAGATCTTATAAATGTTAGCATATTTCATTATATATTATAGAAATCACATTCATTAATATCCCCACTATATTATGAGAAAAGGCATTAAGTGTTGGAAGCTGTAAAGCTCATAGTGTAATCAAGTAACCAAGAGAGCATAAGTCTTTCAAAACTATAATTTTGCTAAAAGTTCACATTTAATCATTGGCAATAAATACTATTGTTGTTTAACAAGTGGCAACAAACCTAGCATCTGAAAATAATGCATATTTGTTGTCTCATAGCTACCAGGGATTAGAAGACTAAGGCACAGTTTAGCTGGGTCCTCTGCTCAGGGTCTCATAGACTGTGATCCAGATGTCCACCAGGCTGTAGCTAACTTCCAAGCTCATTCAGCTTGTTGACAACATTCATTTCCTGTGGTTCCAGCTTTTTGCTAGCTGTCCAGTGGAATCCTCTCTCAGTTCTTAGAATCCACCTGCAATTCCTAGGGCTCCAAAATTCCATGCCTAGTGAATTTCTCCAACATGGGCACATAGGCTCTTGCTTCATCAAGCCTGGAAAGGGAGTGTCTAGCTCTAGTCTGCTAGTCAGTCATACACATAACAAAATCACAGGAATGGTAATACCATATCCTTTTCTGTAATCCCTAGGTCAGAAGCAGGTAACATCACAGGTCCACATTCAAGGGGAGGGGATTACATGAAGTATAAATGCCAGGAAGGGAACTGTTGGGAGTAGTACCTTAGGGTCTGAGCTGTTTTCCTTAAAATGACAGGCTCATTTAATTCATTGTTGAAGAAATGTCTGCTGAATACCCATCTAACTAACCACAGTTTGGCTATCAATTATTCTTTCAAGTAAAAATAAAGCTTATGCTTCATGAAGAACAGCTAGTTCAGATCAAAATTCAGTGGCCCAAAGGCTTTTTCTTTAGATAATTATCATGCTTTGAAAGGCAGGAGAAATGACGTGTATATTACCCATTTTGTCACATGGAATTTCCAAATAAAGCAGATACTGAAGAGTGGAGATGTATTTAAAGGACATTCTTAACTGGAACTGGCACTGCTCTTTCCAAGTGGATGATAGGTGAAGAATGCAATGATTGCTCCTTTTCAGAGAAGGCAAGTCAGAAGACAAGAGTGAGTAATTTTCACAAAGGGTAAGGAATCCCTCACCTCTGATGCTCTTGATTCTGAGACCCAAAACTTTTTTGAAGCTGCCTTCCCTATTTAAAGATATTTTTGTTTTTGTTGACCCCTCTGTAGATAACAGATTTCTACTTTAAAAAAACAAAAACAAAAACAAAACAACAACAAAAAAAAAAACAACTTTACACATAAATAACAAATTTTCCAATTTCTGTGAGAAGTGGGCATACAAATGGAAAGTAGCCTGAGCTTTTTTTCTTTTAATAGTTTGATCTTATTTCTCAAATCCTTCAGAAGCTGTTTAGCCCTCCTTAAACCTGACCCTTCTTCAGCATATGACAGCCCTGAAAGGCTACTTTTATTGAGATGGTAAATTTGTGAGGTTTGGGTTTTTTTTTTTATTAATTTGTTTAACTGTGAGGTTTTAAATCTTCCCCATCTCATGGCTTTGTAAGTTGCCTTGCCTCAGGGGCCAATGCAGCTGGGCCGAGAAAGGAGTTGCCTTATTTTTGCAAATCTAGTCACATTATGGATAGGATGCTAGACCAGAAATTCTCAAAGTATGACCTGCAGGTCCCTTGTCAGGGCGAGGTGGGGGGGATCCCCGAGATTTTATCAGGGAGTCAAGACATTGCAAAATAATAAGACTTTTTACTGAGCTATTATTACATAAATGATTCAATATAAATGAAGGCAAAGAGTACAATTCCTGGTACTTTAGCAAGAATCAAGGCAGTGGCACCAAGCTGTGTTAGTAAATAAGTTATGAAGTTATTTCATCCATATCTGATTTACAAATTTTACAGAGTAAGCCATAAGAGAAACATTCAAATGATTGATATAATCCACTAAGTCATTGCCTGCTATTCAGGGTCTATTAAGCTCTGATATGTGAAATCCTGTAGACATAGCATCTCATAAAGGATGTGTTATCATCTTTATGGGGCAATAATTTGCTAAGTGGAATCCTTCTAGGTGGTGGTGACCAAGTTAGCTAGAAACAGTAGCAGGATGCTGATGGTAACAAAGATAGGATCTTAGAACACCAAAGTATGTTCCTGGAGTGCCAGAGCCAACACCTGACTCACTGCGACAGCCCTCATGCTCAGAATTCCCTGTGCAGCCCCTAAACCTGAGGCTGCCAGTGCTCTATCTCCCTCTCGTATTGGGATATTAGGTTGCACTGCCTCTATGGGGCCAGTAAGAGGGTTAAAATCCCACAAAAATGAATCAGGAACAGAATCTGTGTGTAGAGAAGCAGTCATAAATATGCCAGTGTAGGGAATGCACCAGAGTTCTAATCGCTCAGCCATGGGTATGTGTCTGTCTTACCATGCTTCTTTTCCATATTCTGGGTCCCAAAGGCTTACATTTAGATTTAAATATCCAGGTATGACTAGTAGCTACTGTATTGAACAGCCTAATTCCAGAGCCAGTTCTAGGGCCTCTAAAATGGTGCTTTAGGCTTCCCTGGTGGCTCAGAGGGTAAAGCGTCTGCCTGCAATGCAGGAAACCCGGGTTTGATCCCTGGGTCGGGAAGATCCCCTGGAGAAGGAAATGGCAACTCACTCCAGTATTCTTGCCTGGAGAACCCCATGGACAGAGGAGCCTGGTGGGTCTACAGTCCATGGGGTCACAAAGAGTTGGACATGACTGAGCGACTTCACTTTCACTTTCTTTCACTTTAGGTCAATTTCAAGTTTCCTACACTGATCCATCACATGATTTCTCTGACCTAGGCACTAATTTCCATCATGGGGCAGTCTTCTCTCTCTTTTTGCATCTCGTGACATGTCCCAGCCTGAATCCCCACAGAACAGAATCTACAATAAAGTCTTATGTGCAACTAATTTCTTCTTTGAGAATGTAGTCCTACAGAGGAGGAAGAAGGAATTAAGGAAGAGTGAAACTAGGCCAAAGAAAACACAAATTTGTAACAAAGTAAACAGTCATCAAGGGCATTTCCCTGATAATTTTTTTGATTTGCATTTATCTGATAGTTAATTATGTTAAGCATCTTTTACATATCTGTTGACCATTTGTATGTCTTGGTCAGAGAAATGTCTGTTCAAGTCCTTTGCTTATTTTTTAAATTAGGCTATTTGTTTTTCTACTGAATTGTAAGAGTTCCTTATATATTTTGGGAATTAATCCCTTATAAGATATATGGTTTCCCTTCTGTAGGCTGCCTTTTCACTCTGTTGATCCTTTGGCGTATAGAAGTTTTTTAATTTGGTGTAGTTTCTCATGACTATCTTTGCTTTTGTTGCCTGTGCTTTTGGCTTCAAATCCATGAAACCATTGTCAATACCAGTGTATTCCCCTATGTTTTCTTGTAAGTAGTGGAAAGTAGGAGTCCAAAGTCCAAATTTTTATTTATTTATTTATTTATTTTTGCATGTAGATAGCCCTTTTTCCCATTACCATTTGTTGAAGAGGCTATTCTTTCCATATTATGTGTCCTTAGCACCCTTTGTCAAAGATTGGTTGGCTGTATACATGTGAATTTATTTCTGGGCTTTCTATTCTATTCCATTGGTCTATAAGTCTTTATAGAAGTACAATACTGTTTTAATTATTGTAGCTTTGTAATATATTTTGAAATTGGAAAGTGTGTTGCCTCCAGCCTTTTTTTTTTTTTCCCCTCAAGATCATTTCTGGCAATTCTGGCTCTTTTGTGGTTCCAAATGGATATTATTAAAAGAATAAAGGATAAGTGTTGAGGTTAAGGAGAAATTAGAATCCTTATACGTCATTGGTGGGAATGCAAAATAAACAGCTGTGGAAAAAGTATAGAGATACCTCAGAAAAACAAAAATAGAGCTACCATATGATCTGATTTCACATTTGTGGGAATATATTCAAAGAATTTAATCAAATTTTCTGTTGATGGGCAGGGCTATGTTCCCTTCCTTTTGTTTGACCTGAGAACAAACTATGGTGGAGGTAATGAAGATAATGCAACCTCCTTCAAAAGGCCCCATGCACACAGTGCTGCACTCAGTGCCCCTGACCCTGCAGCAGGCCACCACTAACCCATGCCTCTGCCGGATACTCCTGGACACTCACAGGCAAGTCTGGGTCAATATCTTGTAGGGTCACTGCTCCTTTCTCATGGGTCCTGGTGCACACAAGGTTTTGTTTGTGCCCTCCGTGAGTCTGTTTCCCCAGTCATGTGTAAGTCTGGCAGCTGTGTGTGGTTAATGGTGCCCTCCTCCAAAAGGGCTTATGCCACACCCAGGTCTGCTGCACCCAGAGCCCCTGCCCCTGTGGCAGGCCACTGTGGAGGCATACCTCCACAAGAGACACTCAAACACTCAAAGGCAGGTCTGACTCAGTCTCTGTAGGGTCTCCTGGTGCACACAAGGTTTTGTTTGAGCCCTCCAAACATCTCTAGCAGGTATGGGGTATGATTCTAAATGCAATATTGCCTCTCCTACCATCATGTTGGGGTTTCTCCTTTGCTCTTGGATGTGGGGTTTCTTTTTTGGGGGGAAGCCAGCATTCTCTTGTCAATGGTTGTTCAGCAGCAAGTTTTACTTTTGGAGTTCTTTAGAGTTCTTGCAGGAGAAGATGAGCACATGACCTTCTACTCTGCCATCTTGTTAAAAATTGAATTAAAGATTTACTGTATATGGCCCCACCCATCAGAACAGGACCCAGTTTCCCCCACAGTCAGTTTCTCCCATCAGGAAGCTTCCATAAGCCTCTTCCATGAGGGCAGACAGAATGAAAACCACAATCACAGAAAACTAATCAAACTGATCACATGGATCACAGCCTTGTCTAACTCAGTGAAACTATGAGCCATGCTGTGTAGGGTCACCCAAGAAGGAAGGGTCATGTGGAGAGTTCTGACAAAATGTGGTCCACTGCAGAAGGGAATGGCAAACCACTTTAGTACTCTTGCCTTGAGAACCCCATGAACAGTATAAAAAGGCAAAAAGATATGATACTGAAAGATGAACTCCTCAGGTCAGTAGGTGCCTAATATACTACTGGAGAAGAGTGGAAAAATAACTCCAGAAAAAATGAAGAGATGGAGCCAAGAAAAAACACCACCCAGTTGTGGACATGACTGGTGATGGAAATAAAGTCTGATGCTGTAAAGAACAATATTGCACATGAACCTGAAATGTTAGGTCCATGGATTAAGGTAAATTGAAAGTGGTCAAACAGCAGATGGCAAGAGTGAACATCGACATTTTAGGAATCAGTGAACTAAAATGGACTAGAATGGGTGAATTTAACTCAGATGACCATTATATCTACTACTGTGGGCAAGAATCACTTAGAAGAAATGGAGTAACCCTCATAGTCAACAAAAGAGTCTGAAATGCAGTACTTGGGTGCAATCTCAAGAATGACAGAATGATTGCTGTTCATTTCCAAGGCAAACCATTCAATATCACAGTAATCCAAGTTTATGCCCCAACCACTAATGCTAAAGAAACTGAAGTTGAATGGTTCTATGAAAACCTACAAGACCTTCTAGAAATAACTCTCAAAAAAGATGTCTTCTTCATTATAAGGGACTGGAATGTAAAAGTTGGAAATCAAGAGATACATGGAGTAATAGGCAAATTTGGCCTTGGAGTACAAAATGAAGCAGGGCAAGGCTAACAGAGTTTTGCCAAGAGAATGTGCTGGTCATAGCAAACACCCTCTTCCAAAAACACAAGAGAAGATTCTACACATGGACATAACCAGATGGTCAATACTGAAATCAAATGGATTATAATCTTTGCAGCTAAAGATGGAAAAGCTCTATACAGTCAGCAAAAAAAAGACCAGGAGCTGACTGTGACTCAGATCATGAACTCATTACTATCAAATTCAGACTTAAATTGAAGAAAGCAGGGAAAACCTCTAGACCATTCAGGTATACCCTAAATCAAATCCCTTATGATTATAAGGGAATTGACAGATAGATTACAGGGATTAGATTATAGTGGAAGTGACAGACAGATTCCAGGGATTAGATCTGAGAGACAGAGGGCCTGAAGAACTGGACAGAGGTTCATGACATTGTACAGGAGGCATGATCAAGACCATCCCCAAGAAAAAGAAATGCAAAGAGGCAAAATGGTTGTCTGAAGAGTCCTTACAAATAGCTGAGAAAAGAGAAGTGAAAGGCAAAGGAAAAAAGGAGAGATACACCCATCTGACTGTAGAGTTCCAAGGAATAGCAAAGAGAGATAAGAAATCCTTCCTCAGTGATCAATGCAAAGAAATAAAGGAAAACAATAGAATGGGAAAGACTAGAGATCTCGTCAAGAAAATTAAA
This sequence comes from Bubalus bubalis, assembly GCF_019923935.1. Classification (NCBI taxonomy): domain Eukaryota; kingdom Metazoa; phylum Chordata; class Mammalia; order Artiodactyla; family Bovidae; genus Bubalus; species Bubalus bubalis. The sequence continues at coordinate 17,803,147 of NC_059162.1, read as the reverse complement.
GATACCAAGGGAACATTTCATGCAAAGATGGACACAATAAAGGAGAGAAATGGTATGGACCTAACAGAAGCAGAAGATATTAAGAAGAGGTGGTGAGAATACACAGAAGAACTACACAAAAAAGATCTTCATGATCCAGATAACCACGATGGTGTGATCACTCACCTAGAGCCAGATATCCTGGATTGTGAAATCAAGTGAGCCTTAGGAAGCATCACTACTAACAAAGCTATTGGAGGTTATAGACTTCCAGTTGAGCTACTTCAAATCCTAAAACATGATGCTATGAAACTGCTGCACTCAATATGCCAGGAAATTTGGAAAATTCAGCAGTGGCCACAGGACTGGAAAAGATCAGTTTTTGTTCCAATCCCAAAGAAAGGCAATTCCAAAGAATGTTCAAACTACTACACATTTGCATTCATCTCACACACTAGCAAAGTAATGTTCAAAATTCTCCAAGCCAGGCTTCAACTTTACATGAGCCATGAACTTCCAGATGTTCAAGCTGGATTTATAAAGGGCAAAGGAACCAGAGATCAAATTGCCAACATCCATTGGATCGTCAAGAAAGCAAGAGAGTTCCAAAAATAAAAAACATCTACTTCTGCTTTATTGACTACACCAAAGCCTTTGACTGTGTGAATCACAACAAACTGTGGGAAATTCTTAAAGATATGAGAGTACCAGACCACCTCACCTGCCTCCTGAGAAATCTGTATGCAGGTCAAGAAGCAACTTTTAGAACTGGACATGGAACAACAGACTAGCTCCATATTGGAAAAGGAGTACATCAAGGTTGTATATTGTCACCCTGCTTATTTAACTTATATGCAGAGTACATCATGTGAAATGCCAGGCTAGATGAAGCACACGCTGGAATCAAAATTGCAGGGAGAAATATCAATAACCTCAGATACATAGAGGACACCACCCTTATTATAGAAAGGGAAGAGGAACTAAAGAGCCTCTTGATGAAAGTGAAAGAGGAGAGTTAAAAAGTTGGCATAATACTCAACATTCATAAAACTAAAAGCATGGCTTCTGATCCCACCATTTCATGGCAAATAGATGGGGAAAAAATGGAAATAGTGATAGGCTTTTTTTCTCTTGGGCATCAAAATCACTGCAGATGGTAACTGCAGCCATGAAATTAAAAGACAGTTGCTCCTTGGAAGAAAAGCTATAGCCAACCTAGACAGCCTATTAAAAAGCAGAGACATTACTTTGCCAACTAAGGTCCATCTAGTGAAGGCTATGCTTTTTCCAATTGTCATGTATCGTGTGAAAGTTGGATGATAAGGAAAGCTGAGCACCAAAGAGTTGATGTTTTTGAACTGTGCTTTTGGAGGAGACTCTTGAGAGATCAAACCAGTCCATCCTAAAGGAAATCAGTCCTGACTATTCATTGTAAGGACTGATGCTGAAGCTGAAGCTCCAATACATTGGCCACCCAATGCGAAGAACTGACTCATTGGTAGAGACCCTGATGATGGGAAAGATTGAAGGCAGGAAGAGAAGAGGATAAGAGAAGATGAGTTGGTTGGATGGCATCACCAACGCTATGGACATGAGTTTGAGCAAGCTCTGGGAGTTAGTGAAGGACAGGGAAGCCTGGCATGCTTCAGTCCATGGGACTGCAAAGAGTCGGACACAACTGAGTGACTGAACTGAACTGAACCAAAAGAATTTAGATCATCATCTCCAGGAGGTAGCTACACACCCATATTCTTTTTAGCACTATTTATAGTAGCCAAGATATGGAAACAATACAATGGTCCATTAGCAGATTAATAGACAGAGAAAATATGGACCTAAACAAAACGGGAGAATAGTTGCCCTTTAAAATGAAAGTAATCTTGCCATTCTCAACAACATGGATGAACCTGGAGAACATTACGCTAAGTGAAATAAGCCAGTTACATGAAGACAAATACTGTATGTTTCCATTTATAGAAGGCATTTAAAATAGACTCAGAAGCAGAGAGTATAATGGTGTTTTCTATGAGTGAAGTAGTAGGGCAAACAGAGCATTGTTATTCAATGGATATCAAGTTTCAGTTATGCTATATGATTAAAGTCTAGAGATCAGTTCTCCAACATAATAACTCTACTTAACAATAGTGTACTTAAAATTTAAGAGAATACATAAATTTCTCACCACAAAATAGTGTGAGTGGGGAACACACTGGAAGTGTTGGATATGTTCCCTTCTGTAGAGATGATGTTACAGGTGTTTGCACATGTCCAAACTCATATTTAGTTATGCATATTAAATATGAAAAAAAATGTGTTTCAGAAGGGTTTTCTCTGGGAATGAAAGGGGGAAGCGTTGTCTATCAACTCATGCTTTCCAGTGGTAAGGCATGGCTGTGAAGCATTAACTATTCAAGCCTGCATTTCTACAAATGCATTAAAAATGGCCACAGACATCTCATGTTGTGGCATTCTGGAACCTAGGATCAAGAAAGGAAAGGCATCACCCGAGGGAATGTGTGGGAATTTCATACAATCGTGGCTGAGAAAAGGCAAGACCAGAAGATTTGGAGAGTGTTTAAAGTGCCCCAAACCACACATATAAAGATCCCAAGCAAGACACAGACCATTGATATGGAAAGAGTTGCAGCCTTCTGCCCCTGGAAAGTGGTCCAGTGGAAAAGATCAAGGTACCTCTGGAGGTGGAGGAGTCGAGGGGTACTGGGAAAATGAGAAATGCACACATTTTCAATAAGCTTTTTCTACATTTGCTTCTTTTTGTCCCCCTTCTCTACAAGGATGGTGTTTAAAAAAAGTAATGCACATTTAAGTGCATCACAATCAGAAGCAATGCTGTTGCAAGAAAGGGGACCCCTTCCAGGGCCTGAAAGTGGGCTCTTGTGAGGAGAAACACCAGAGATGATATTGGGGAGACAAAGCAAGAGATGTTATTGGGAGGGGGGCACCCAGGGGGAAAGAAGGGGGGTAAGGAAACCCAGGAGGATTGCTCTGCCACGTGGCTCAAAGTCTTGGGTCTTATGGTGATGGGATTAATTTCTGGGTTGTCTTTGGCCAATCACTGCGTGTTTCCCCTAACAATGTGACTCTATAGGGGTCAGTTTCCTTAATGCATATAGCACTGGTGGAGAAACCAAACTTCTCTGAAGGATAGAAAGCGCGTCAACACCAAGCCAGTGAATACGCTTGTCCAAACAGAAACAACAGTGTGGGTAAATTAGAAGGGCTGGTGGCTGATGCCAGAGAGGCTTTTGTTAAGGTGAAAAGGCATGGATTAGGAGAAAGCAAAAGAGAGCCCACCAGGGAAGGGAGTCAGGAAATGAGAAGGGAATTTCTTCTAGAACCAAAGTCAATAATCAGTTTAGGACATGAGGAAGACCCAGATTCACGCAGAGGAGCAGAAAGCAGTTTCTCTGGAAGTAAGAATCCCAGGGAGAGCAGCAGGATCTGGGCAAAGATTCCTGTGTCAAGGGCTCTGAGAGGTGGTTTTAGGAAGGGGAGGGACCTGGACAATCCTGAGAGGAGACCTGAAGTGACACCAGACGCTGCAGCTTGGATGTGACAGTGACACTGGCACCGCCTTAGAGGGTCACGCTGGCCAGACAGTAGCCGAGCGGGAAGGACACGGGTGGGGAAGGAAGCAGGGCAAGAGCACGACGAGCCCCACCTTTCAGCTCATACTGTTAAGCCTGTCATAAGATAGTGAATCATTTCTAAGAAGTCACCTTATTATGGTTGTTCAAGCAGTTCATGGGATTCCCAGGCGGCACTAGTGGTAAAGAACCTGCCTGCCAATGCAAGAGATGCAGTTTCGATCTCTGGGTCAGGAAGATCCCCTGGAGGAGGGGATGGCAACCCATTCCAATATTCTTGCCAAGAGAATCTCCATGGACAGCAGAGCCTGGCATGCTACAGTCCATAGGGTCTCAAAGAGTCGGACATGGGTGAAGCAATTTAGCATGCACGCAAGCAGTTCATGTATATCTTTCTAAAATAATGCTTTCTTCTCTTTCTCTCTCTCTCCCCTTCCTTCCTTCTTCCTTCACTTCTCCCTTTCTTCCTTCGCTCCCTTCTTCTCTCCCTCTTTCCTTCAATCTTTCTTTCCTCCTTCTCTTCTATGAACATATGCATCTATCAAGGAAAACAATAATTGCACATTGACTGAGCATCTTCCAGACAATGGATGAGGCTAAAGTGTAATTAGAGTTTTGGAGAACTAAATAAAGGAGATCCCAGTGGTGGCTTCAACTTCAACTTCCTCAGCTTCTTTCAGAGAAGGCAATGGCAACCCACTCCAGTGCTCTTGCCTGGAAAATCCCAGGGATGGAGGAGCCTGGTAGGCTGCAGTCCATGGGGTCGCTAAGAGTCGGACACGACTGAGTGACTTCACTTTCACTTTTCACTTTCATGCATTGGAGAAGGAAAAGGCAACCGACTCCAGTGTTCTTGCTGGAGAATCCCAGGGACAGCAGAGCCTGGTGGGCTGCCGTCTATGGGGTCACACAGAGTCAGACACGACTGAAGCGACTTAGCAGCAGCAGGGGTGGCTGTGCCTGGGACTCAGGTTAATGTGAGATAAGAGAGGTAAAGCAGTGGGAAGGGAGGAGCCATCCACATACCTGAATTTTAAGAATGTTTGAATTTCCTAAGGGCCACACCTAGTAAGAGATTGTGCATTGAGGTCAAGCCTGGGTTAGTGACCTCTATTTCACCTTATCCTGATCAGAGGATGTGGCTGGTTTATGAACTCAAAGAATCAGGCTTTCTTATTCTTTGTTGCCCACAAAAAGACAGATCCCATGAGAAGCAGAGTCTTAGGGCTTTTTCAACATGCTGGACAGATCCAGTCTTAACTGTCCATCCCCAGTGACATGCACAGCATGGTCAATGTGGCATCTTAAGGCCCTTCAGAGGAAAGCATTTCCAAAGCAGATATTTTAACTTTTCCTTTCCTTTCCCAGGTTTGGATTTACTAAGAGATGGAATATCAGATGCTTCACTTATTACTACCATTCCCATGGCCTCCCAGGAGACACAGTAATGCCTATTGTTCATCTCCACATTCACTTAGGAAATTAAAATGTTCAACAAAATTAATCTGAACTAAATATTAGGGTCCTGTTAAACAGGCATGGTTATTTCTGGTCCCAGGAGCCTGGAGTTTCACTCTGATTTAACTTATCACCACCCAAGAACCCTGTTTCCCATAGCAACCACAGTACAAACGGTAGACTGTGAGAACAGACCCGTCAAACAAAGTGACATCACCGTCAAACAATGAGTGCCCCACAAAATGTTAAGCCAGAGATTTTCACTACTAAAGCTGGAATGAAGACAGTTTAGCACCCCCAAATCCCACTTCCTTAAGGCAAGGCTCATATTCTATATAAAATGCCAGCTGGCCAGAGATTTCTCACCAGACCCAGGAGATCAGAAAACTCAAACGTTTCTTCACATCAGGTGAGGCTCCTCACATGGATTTTCTTAATATTTGCCCAGTGATATTGTTTTTTGATTAAGATCTCTTTGCCATGATGTGATATATTTATTTTAAATGCAAAGTAATTTATGTTTAAGGTGACTATAGATCTTTCTGACTTCTCACTTAGATTACAGCTGTGGAATTTGGGGTCAGAAAAGGGGAATAGTTTCTGTTGACCATCTGTTCAGTTGGCAGGAGGATATAGACTGCAGCTCATGTTCAGGGCAATTTTAGTGACATTTTAATATTCTCATTAATTTTTAGACTCTGCAAAATCGAGGGGCACTGCATTGGCACTTTGGATGTACAAAAGATAACACTTTTCTTTACTCCTTGAACCTATGATCCATCAGAGAATGTAATACATAGGAGTAATTTACAAAAAAAATACTGCACGTAGAATAGAGAGGATGAGGCAGGTATTGTGCTGAGTCAGAATGAGAAAGATGACTTGGGATCCGGGAGGAGAGCCATGAGGGGTGAGCGTGTATGGACAAGCAGAATGGAAAGACTTCCAGAAACAAGCACCAAGAAGACAATGTGAACAGAGGCTCATAGATTGAATTGAGTGGGCTTACGGATTTTCCTATGAGAACTGAGGCACTCTATGTGAGGGATATGAGAGGGTAGACACCAGATTTTGAACTTTACCACTTTTTCAATTGATTGTAAACCAAGGGCTTCAATCAATCACAGGAACCTGAAGTTATGTTATGTGGCTAATGTAGGTTTTCAGAAAAGAATAGGAAGAAAGGAAGCAAAGAGAAAGGCTCCACTCCCATGGGAGCAAAATAAACCACCTTTAAACTTTTCCTCTTGAAAGTGTACAGGAATCCTCAGTTTCCTTTGATTCTCAAATTCAAGGAAACAAAAATAAAGAGAAGAGAAGCTTTTGTTTCTTAAGGGGCATGAAATTAAGATATTTGTCATTAGACTTGGCTTCCTCCTTGTTTTACTAAACTACTAAGTCTGCTTTTCTGTCTCTAGGTCCAGCCTTCTTTAAAGCATGAGTTCATATCAGCAGAAACAGCCCTTCACTCCACCCCCTGAGCCTGAGCAGCAGCAGGTGAAACAGCCCTGCCAGCCTCCACCTCCACCTCAGAAACCATTTGTTCCCATAATTGAGGAGCCATGCCTTCCAAAGGTTCCACAAACGGACAACACCAAGGTTCCCGAGCAAGGCTATTCCACACTTCCGGAGCCATGTTCCATCAGAGATCCGGAGCCAGTCTACACCAACGTCCCTCAGCCTGGAAATACCAAGGTGCCTGAGGTGTACCCCTCAGTGGTCATTCCAGGCCCAAACCAGCAGAAGGACAACCAGAAGTAACGTGGTCCACTGCTATGCCCTTGAGGAACCAACCTCCAGATATTGAATACCTTCCTCCCTTTTGTTTCTGTCTTCATTGTGTAGATCTTGCAATGAGTATTTGCTCTCCCTGAGTCACAGCCTCTCTTGTTTGCATCCTAAAAATATGTGCTATGAGGTTTTCCTTACTCTGAACAGTCCTCTGAGCTCTGCATTCTGCAGAAGGCCTTAGCAGCTTTACGGGTTCTCAGTTGCTTGGGGTTCATTGGAGGGGAGAACCTGGATTTGAAGAAATATCTCTTTCCCTTTCTACCTCTATTAAAACACCTTTAAGCACACTTCTGGATGTTGGTGTCATTGGCTGACTGCCCCATTCTTTGCTGTCCCATAATGAATAGGACTTGCAGTTAGAGAGGAGTTGGTATAGATAACATCTGTCTAATTCTGGTACCCTGGGCTTCTATAGGTGTGTGTGTGTGTGTGTGTGTGTGTGTGTGATTACATTTAGGGGGCATCCTTGGGATGGCAATAGCTATAGTGTAATAGAGGTCAGAGCCTGTCACTCAGGCAGCCATACCTGGAGCAGATTTCTTCTCTGGCAGTGGACTGAGTTCTGCTTGTTCCAAGCCACTTCCAAGCCCGTGTGCACTCCCTCCAAGACTCCAGTTTATTCCAGAAAACATCACTCCTAAATGTGTCTCCTTTGCTGTCTTTCAAGTAGGATCATCAGTACTATTCTAGATTCCATACATATGTGTTAATATATGATATTTGTCTTTCACAGTGGGGGAAGGAGAGGGTGGGATGGTATGAGAGAATAGCATTGAAACATATGCATTATAATATGTAAAATAGATAGCCAGTGGGAGTTCAATGCATGATGCAGGGAACTCAAAGCCAGTGCTCTCTGACAACCTAGAGGGGTGGGATTGGGGAGGGGCGGGGAGTGAGAGAAGGGCTCAAGAGGGAGGGGACATATGTATACCTAATGTGGATTCATGTTGATGTATGGCAAAAACCATCACAATATTCTAAAGTAATTGTCTTATAAAGTAAAAATAAAAAATTTTTAAAAACATCATTCCTACATTCTTGAACCTGATATTCTGGTTTTCTTCACTAATTTTTACTTTACAGATACCCACACAAGGAGGCATTTGATTATAAGCAGCTACATGCTCATATGATCTGACACATGGGCCTCGTGTGATTAACCCTTCTACTCAAGTCCTTCTTCATCTGCCCCCTTCTAACTATAAATAACAGTAATGATCAGAGGGGTTCTAGTTTCTTGAAGTGATTCTTCTATTTTGATACACTCTGTAAAGGCTTTCTGACTCATATTCTGTTTTTAAATTTGTATTGGAGTATAGTTGATTTGCAATCTTGTGTTTTTTCCAGGTATACAGCAAAGTGAATCATCTAACTGATGTGTGTGTGTGTGTGTGTGTGTGTACACTCTTTTTATAGATTCTTTTCCCATATAGGCCATTACAGAGAGGACTGAGTAGATTTCCCTGTGCTATACAGTAGGTCCTTTCCAGTTATCTATTTTATATATAGAACTGACTTAGGGGCACAACACGGAGAGAAGAGGGTGGGACTAATTGAGCGGGTAGCACTGACATCTGTACAGTACAGTGCATAAGATAGGTAACCAAGGGGGAGCTGGTGTATAACACAGGGTACCCAGCCCAGTGCTCTGTGACAGCCTAGAGAGATAGGATGGAGCGTGGGTGGTGGCAGGGAGGCTCAAAAGGGAGGGGATATGTGTATACTTATGACTGATTGAGCACAAACCAATATAACATAGTAAAGCAATTATCCTCCACTTAAAAATATATATATTTTAAAGTAATGTGTATATGTCTATTCCAATTTCCCAATTTAATCCTCCCCCTTCATTACTCCCAGGTAACTATAAGTTTGTTTTTTACTTCTGTTTTGTAAACAAGTTCATTTGTACCCTTTTTTCAGATTCCACATATAAACAGTATCATATGATATTTGTCTTTTTTTTGGTCAGACTTCCTTCACTCAATATGAAAATCTCTAGGTCCATTCACGTTGTTCCAAATGACATTATTTCATTCTTTTTATGCTGAGTAATATTCCATTGCATTTATGTACCACATCTTTATCCATTCCTCTGTTGATGGACATTTATATTGCTTCTATGCCTTGGCTATAGTAAATGGTGCTGCAATGAACTTTGGCATGCATGCATCTTTTCAATTTACAGTTTTTTCCAAGTATATGCACAAGGAATGGGACTGCTGAGTCATATCGTGTTTCCATTTCTAGTTTTTTTTTAAGGAACCTCTATACTATTCTCCATAGTGGCTGTACCAATTTACTTTCCCACAAACAGTGCAAGAGGGTTCCCTTCTCTCTACACCCTGTCCAGTATTTATTGTTCATAGATTTTCTTATGATGGCTGATTTGACCAATGTGAGATGATAGATTTTGTAGCTTTGTGTCATTGTAGCTTTGATCTGCATTTCTTTAAGTATTAGTGATATTGAGCATCTTTTCACGTGCTCTTTGCCCATTTGTATGTCTTTTTTTTTTTTTTTTTTTTTTGAGAAATATCTATTCGGATCTTCCACCCAATTTTTGATTAGGCTGTTTACTATTTTGATACTGAGTTCTATGAGCTGTTTGTATGTTTTGGAAATTAATGCCATGTTGGTTGCCTCATTTGCAAATATTTCCTCCCATTCTGAGAGTTGTCTTTTCATTTTGTTTATGGTTTCCTTTGCTGAGCAAAGGCTTTTAAGTGTATCCCATAAGTTTATTTTTGTTTTTATTTCATTACTCTAAGATGCAAGACAAAAAAGACCTCGCTGTGATTTATTCTGTCACATATTCTTGATACATATACATTCCAGAGGTTACAAGTTGATCTTGAACTGTCTTTTTTGTCTTTTTCCTTCTCCTGATGCTTCCAAAAGTTTTGGAAGGGTGATGATTTTGGCATGCTACTTTGTTTGCTGAGCCGTCTCACTAACAATTCATAAAATTCCACCGTGGCCCATGCTACTTGAACAATGGCCATTTGGATTTCACTTTCCATTAGGTCTGAAGCTTTACAAATGAGTTCAGAGAATTAGGGACACTTCGTTTATAATGATATCCAAGGCCCAATTTGGAGTATACAGGGGTCTGTAACATTTTCTGGAAGCAGCAGCATGCTTCAGGCCTGATTGCCCACAGATTCTATTTATCCCAGAAGAAACATTTGGTCCAATGTCTTAGATGAATTGTGCCTTTACCCATTTGGCAAAATTTGGCTTTGGAGTGAATGCAGCTGCATTGTGTAATATTTGCACTAGTCCTCTGTATAAATGAGAATGGACAGAGGGGAAGGTACTTGCTAGACTGGTATTTCTCTTTGAAGTCTGGACCAGCACAGTGGCTAGACCTAATGCTCCTTCCAAAGTTGGAAAGGTTTAGGTTCAAATCAGTGACAAATGGAGAGAAGAAGATATAGTAGCTGAGGACAAAAGAATGAATAAATGGATTGTGCCTAGAGGGAAATTCAACATTACCTGGGTTCCTTTAATGCAGCTCAAAGCAAAAACTAATATTGTTTCTTAGCCCAGTTACACTATATTCTCCATGTAGTCATAGCTATGGTTTTTCCAGTGTCATGTATGATGTCGGAGTTGGACCATAAGAAAGGCTGAGCACCAAATAATTGATGCTTTTGAATTGTGGTACTAGAGAAGACTTTTGAGAGTCCCTTGAACTGCAAGGAGATTAAACCAGTCAATCCTAAGGAAATAAACCCTGACTATACATTGGAAGGACTGTTGCTGAAGCTGAACTTTTGCCATTTGAAGAGCTGACTCATTGGAAAAGATCCTGATGCTAGGAAAGATTGAAGGCAAAAAGAGAATGGGGTAGCAGAGGATGAGATGGTTAGATAGCATTACCAACTCAATGGACATGAATTTGATGTTCAGAGTTTTCTGGGAGATAGTGGAGGACAGAGGAGACTGACATGCTACAGTCCATGGGGTTGCAAAATCAGACACAACTTAGTGACTAAACAGCAACAACCAGATGCCAAAGAAGGTGAAGTTGTATGTTGACTGAGACCACTCCTGCATTCAGAATCTTATAAGGTTAAACAGAATTTTTAAAATCTGAGTGGCATCATCTGGAAGACCTTCTGATTGTACAATATGATGAGGAACTGTACCAATTGTTAATGACTGAGCAGAACTGTAATAAAAGGATAGTAAATTTTAACTCATCTTCCAGGATACATATACTCTAAAAATATTATTTGGGATGGAATTTCTGAGAAATACTCCCTACAGGGCAACTTAACAATGTGGCGTATGACTCCCTGTAGGCAGGTCACTATGTAACTATAAACCCTGATGATTGAATGGAAGAAAGGAGTTTTAAATGACAAAATGCAGCAGTTGGTTGGCTGAAAAAAATACAGTCATACAATTATCACCCTTTTTTGTCATGGATGGAAAACTAAGAAACAGAGTTTTTTTAAAGATGGGTTTTTGATGAGATTAAATAAGTAGGCATATTGTGGCGAATCAAATTACCCTGAGGATTGGACCACTGAGATGAGAGAGCCTATGGAAGTCCTTAGGGCATGAAAGTGAAAGTGAAGTCGCTCAGTCGTGTCCGACTCTTTGCGACCCCATGGACTGTAGCCCACCATGCTCCTCTGTCCATGGGATTTTACAGGCAAGAGTACTAGAGTGGGTTGCCATTTCCTTCTCCAGAGGATCTTCCTGACCCAGGGATTGAACCCAGGTCTCCCACATTGTAAGCAAGATGCTTTGCCATCTGAGCCACCAGGGAAGTCCCTGGTGGGCATACTTAGGCATACTCAGATGAAATCACAGGTAGGTGTGACTACTACTGTCTAATCCTACTAGATGGATCCCCATATATTGAGTACAAAACATATATTCTAACTGCATTCAGATGATATATATATAGTGGCAACTGTAATAGTTTACACGAACCATCTGGCGATGATACTGCTTATAGACACCAATCCTGAAGGTGCTCTAGTGATGACTCTCGCCCTGGATGGTCCAGGCCAATGGTAATCATGGGCAAAATCTCTTCCCTACTGACAGGAGAAATGACAGTTCAGGGAACTGTCTACCTGATGTGATGATGGGTTGATTCAGTGATACTTTATTTGCTGGAGCATAGCTGGTACCTCTGTCACAGGTTTCAAGTATCTCCACTTCCTCTTCCTCCTCATTCTCCTATTCTTCCTCCTTTTCCATTTACCAAACCACATCCTTGAAAAATTCCTGATCAAGACAAGGAAAGAAGATCTAGGAACATCACGTTAAACATTTAATTGGCAACAATTAGTCAGCACTTACGGAGAAGGCAATGGCACCCCACTCCAGTACTCTTGCCTGGAAAATCCCATGGACTGGAGGAGCCTGGTAGGCTGCAGTCCATGGGGTCGCACAGAGTTGGACATGACTGAAGTGACTTAGCAGCAGCAGCACTCAGCACTTAAAAAAGATAGGAAAGTTCTATTCATTAATGCATAGACGACATGTCAATGCACCAAGTTGGATAGTTAAGAGGTGTACATTGGGGAGCAAAGTGAAATATGGGTCTGGAAAAAGTGTAAAAGGGGTCTGGAAGGTTGAAGGAAAAGATAGAGAATAAACATTAAAATAATTTTTTAAAAAATAACTGTCTTTAGAGACCTAAAACATGTTTGGAAAGAGTAGAAGAAGGCAAATATATCAGATCAGTCCTAAGTTTCTTTTTTTTTTTAATTTTATTTTTAAACTTTACATAATTGTATTAGTTTTGCCAAATATCAAAATGAATCCGCCACAGGTATACATGTGTTCCCCATCCTGAACCCTCCTCCCTCCTCCCTCCCCATACCATCCCTCTGGGTCGTCCCAGTGCACCAGCCCCAAGCATCCAGTTTCTATGTTGCCTAGACTTCTATGCCAACTGGATTTCAGAACTTTGGTTCTCTCATCTTTTCTTCCCTCCCACACCTACTCTCAACCACTTATATGTGACGGTGTGAGTCTTAAATGGTATCTTACATTTATTTCTGGTTTCATGAAATTTAAATCTGATATTTCATTATGGAATAAAAAGATTTATTTCCTGATGAAAGAATTTTAAGTACATGACAGTAGTCTAAGGAAATGATGGGGTGACGAGAGATGGGTTATCCTGATTTCATTAGAAATGTGTTGCCACATTCTACAGTAACATGGACTTCCGTGGTGACTCACATGGTGAAGAAACTGTCCGAAAAATCCAGTTTGATCCCTGGGTCAGGAAGGCCCCCTGGAGAAGGAAATGGCTCGGTTCAGTCACTCAGTTGTGTCTGACAATTTGTGACCACATGGACTGAAGCAAGCCAGGCTTCCCTGTCCATCACCAGCTCATGGAGCTTGCTCAAACTCATGTCCATTGAGTCAGTGCTGCCATCCAGCCATCTCATCCTCTGTTGTCCCCTTCTCCTCCCTTCAATCTTTCCCAGCACCAGGGTCTTTTACAGTGAGTCAGTGGACTCTAAAGAGTCTTCCCCAACACCACAGGTCAAAAGATTCAATACTTCAGCGCTCAGCTTTCTTTATAGTCCAACTCTCACATTCATACATGACTACTGGAAAGACCATAGCTTTGACTAGATGGACCTTTGTTGACAAAGTAATGTCTCTGCTTTTGAATATGCTATCTATGTTGGTCATAACTTTCTTTCTGCCATAACATATCTTTCTTTCATAACATATGCTTTCTGCCATAAACGTGGTGTCATCTGCATATCTGAGGTTACTGATATTTCTTGCAGAAATATTGATTCCAGCTTGTGCTTCATCCATGCTGGCGTTTCACGTCATGTACGTTGCATACAAGTTAAATAAGCAAGGTGACAACATACAGTCTTGACATACTCCTTTCCCAATTTGGAACCAGTCTGTTGTTTCATGTCCGATTCTAACTGTTGCTTCTTGACCTGCATACAGATTTCTCAGGAGGCAGGTGAGGTGGTCTGGTACTCTCATATCTTTAAGAATTTTCCACATTTTGTTGTGATTGACACAGTCAAAGTCTTTGGTGTATTCAATAAAGCAGAAGTAGATATTTTTTTGGAACTCTTTCGCTTTTTTGATGATCCAATGGATATTGGCAATTTGATCTTTGGTTCCTCTGCCTTTTCTAAATCCAGCTTGAACATCTGGATTTTCATGGTTCATGTACTGTTGAAGCCTGGCTTGGAGAATTTTGAGAATTATTTTGCTAGCATGTGAGATGAGTGCAATTGTGTGGTAGTTTGAACATTCTCTGGCATTGTCTTTCTTTGGGATTGGAATGAAAGCTGACATTTTCCAGTCCTATGAGTTTTTCAAATTTGCTGGCATAGTGAGTGGAGCACTTTCACAGCATCATCTTTCAGGATTTGAAAAAATAGCTCAACTGGAATTCCATCACCTTCACTAGTTGTGTTTGTAGTGATGCTTCCTAAGGCCTACTTCACTTCACACTCCATGTTGTCTGGCTCTAAGTGAGGGATCACACCATTGTGGTTATCTGGGTCATGAAGATTTTTTTTTTTTTTTTGTATAGCTCTTCTGTGTGTTCCTGCCACCTCTTCTTAATATCTTCTGCTTCTGTTAGGTCCATACCATTTCTGTCCTTTATTGTGCTCATCTTTGCATGAAATGTTCCCTTGGTATCTCTAATTTTCTTGAAGAGATCTCTAGTCTTTCCCATTCTATTGTTTTCCTCTATTTCTTTGCATTGATCACTGAGAAAGGCTTTCTTATCTCTCCTTGCTATCCCTTGGAACTCTGCATTCAAATGGGTATGTCTTTCCTTTTTTTCTTTGCCTTTCACTTCCCTCTTCTCAGCTATTTGTAAGCCCTCCTCAGACAACCATTTTGCATTTCTGCATTACTTTTTCTTGGGAATGGTCTTGGTTACTGCCTCCTGTACAATGTTACAAACCTGACCTAAATCAAATCCCTCATGATTATACAGTGGAAGTGACAAAAAAGATTCAAGGGATTAGATCTGATGGACAGAGTGCCTGAAGAACTATGTATGGAGGGAATGGCTACCCACTCCAGTCTCCTTGCCTGGAGAATTCAATGGACAGAAGAGCTCTGTGGGCTACAGTCCATGGGGTTGCAAAAGAGTCATACGTGACTGGACGACTAACACTTTCACACTTTCATAGTAACAGAAAGCCAGCATTGTAACTTTATTCCTAGAACAGACAGGGTGCCTAACCAGCCATGGGTTATAATGAAAAAGTTCCGTGTCTAATGGGACAATACAGAAAAATGAAAGAACAGAGAAACTATAGAATTGTTGAAAGCTAAATGTCTGAAGGAAATGGCAATCCATTCCAGTGTTCTTGCCTGGGAAATCCCATGGACAGAGGAACCTGGAGGACTATAGTCCATGGGGCCACAAAGAGTTGGACACAACTTAGTGACTAAACAACAAAAATCTCTGAAAAGGCAGAAATGAAATCTTTTGCCAAGGTTGGAAAATGTACTAAGTCATTGTTTCCAGAACTTTAGTTATCCTCTAAATGCTCATTATATTTGTCATAATTACACATCATATGTGTTATGTATTATCAATATCTTTTGCTTTAAATTCACTTTATACTAACTTTTTGAAGTTTTAATTTAATTGGATGTAGGCAATCGTACATATAAATAGGCAGGTAAAATGTTCAAATTATATACTACAATATAGTAAGAAACACAGAGATAAAAATGAGGAAGAGAGAGAGGGATTATGAAGGTTGGCAAATTCAAAATCTGCAGAGCCAAAACCCTAGTGGAAGGCCATGAGGCAGAGGTATTAGTTCTTACCTGGAGGATAGACAGCCTTGTTCTTTTCAGGCTTTCAATGGATGAAATGAAGACTACCCACTTTATAGGGGGCAGCCTCCTTTACTCAGACCACTGATTTAAGTATCAATCTCATGCAAAACATCTTTAGAGAAACACCCAGAATAATGTTTGATCAAATATCTGGGCACCCTGTGCCAGTCAAGTCAGCCCATATTAACCACCAAATGTAGTGTCCAGCATACTGACAAACTGTGTGAAGAAAGCAGAGCAGGAAATATTTATAAGTTTATTTGACATATATTCCACTTTGACCAATATGGAAAATCTAAAAAGTGGGTTAAAAGTAGATAAAATTAGTATTAATAATTGAGGAGTCATGTATGAATGGCAGCTTGTGTTAATGACTAAACTATTAATAAAGTATTTTAACTTTCATATAAAATTACTTGTTTGAATCACATTGCTTATTAGATTACATTTCCCAATAATTTCAAAGGGGTAGGAAGCCAGAAAATTTGAACTGTTTTCTGAGCTTTCTTCAAAAGTGGAAGAATTTAAAATGTCAGTTGGGAGGCATTCTGTAGGAGAAGATAGTATATCATGTTGGGAATTATGAGCAAATAGCTTACTTTCGGTTACAGGCCTAGGGTCTGAAGTGCCAGAACATCTAAATTATGGTAGGTGATACTAAGCTCCTAGTGAATTCCCTGTGGCCAGAGTTGAAACAGAATTATTAAGGTCACTGGAACCTGCTTGATGTCCTTTATTCCAAGGAGGAAAACAGTGCAAGGAGGATCCTAGAGGTCACCACTTTACCGAACAGATCTAAGTGTTATGACGGGATGGCCAGTAAGATGATCTGCAACCTGCCCTCAGTCCATTTTAGAAGAAGAAAGGAGGCTTAGAGTAGCAGGCTGGTGATCAGGGGAGAGAGCATTATAAGAAGGGCTGGAGGTAAAGAGAAAAGTGTCACCAGGTAGCCAGGCGCTTTGCAACCTAGTATGTACAGCAAAATGGTGACCAGTTCAACTGGAACAAGACAGGAAATTTTATAATTCATGGAAGGTGAAAGATAGAAAAGGGTCATATTCCCCAATCAAGAAAGGGAGCTTTTGAGTACAAATTAGAGAACTTTCCAAATCCTCCCTCTGTCATAAACCCTTGAAACTGAGAACTAAGGCAGGGACTTTTTGAGTCATGAGAACCTAATCCACTGAGGAGATCTTGGAGCAGGATGTTTCCTCTTTTCAGAGTCCCTGTCAAGCCAGTTATGGATGGATTTGCCTTTTGGTTGGGAAATGACTGGACCAGTTTTGGCAGCTCCACCTCCCCTGGGTGGGGCAGCAAGCCCCGATAAAAAGGCCCTCTGTTGCACCAGTGCCATCCTCCTGCTACTCAAGTCCTGATAGACTTTGGAGAAACTGGTGAGTCTGATTCTTCAGTTCAACTTTGTTCTTGGGCTCCAGAATATTGAATTTATGCTGGAGGCAGCAAATTCGGTGGGTCCAAAGTTATGATCAAGTGTTTAATGGTACTTATTGGATGGGATGGTTTCCCTGGTGGCTCAGATGGCAAAGAATCTGCCTGCAGTGTGAGAGACCTGGGTTCCATCCCCAGGTCAGGAAGATCCCCTGGAGAAGGGAACAGTACTCCAGCATTCTTGCCTGGAGAATTCCATAGACAGAGGAACCTGGCAGGCTACAGTTCATGGGGTCACAAAAAGTCAGACACTACTGAGCGAATTTCACTTTTCACTTTCACTGGATGGGAATTTGGGCACAGTGGTATACTATATTTATTAAGTTTCTGGTACATAGTTTGAATTATCCTACTGAACTGATAAATTAATAGGAAATCTTTGACATGAAAAGGGAAATAAAGTATTTTTTCTGTTTTTGCATCTTCCTGGTGTCCTTCTGCAGTAATTTCAGAAGCATTTATTTTAAAAGGTATGAGGTCCTGTGTCCTTCCTGATGACCCTTTGTGCTGTACACAAGTTATCCTGTTGGGACCTCACGAGAGATAATAAAGATAAGAATTGCTTGTGAGCTTGCCCAGGATTTTAGAACTTGTGATGGCTTTTCCTGAAAATGCTGTTTTCCTGAAAACAAAATAAAACAAAACAAAACATCACTTGTGTGTTTTAAACAAAACTATTTTTTTAAAATATTGTATGATAAAGTGAAGACTTTCTCTGGGCTAATGAAGCAATTTTCTAAGGAGGGAGTAGCCAGAAATTTGTTAAAAGAAGTTGAAGAGTTTAAAGGGCGTTGGAGATTGGAGAGGTTCTGTCTGATGGTATTACACAATTTTTGCCATGTCCCTCTGTAGGAGTTCCTTGTTGTGAACACTGTCGTGTAATTTCTTTCAGATTCTAAGACTCCAGAAAGATGTCTTATCAGCAGCAGCAGTGCAAGCAGCCCTGCCAGCCACCTCCAGTAGTGTGCCCTCCCAAGTGCCCTGAGCCCTGCCCACCTCCAAAGTGCCCTGAGCCCTGCCCACCTCCAAAGTGTCCTGAGCCTTGCCCACCTCCAAAGTGCCAGCAGAAATGCCCTCCTGTGCCACCTCCCCAACAATGCCAGCAGAAGTGCCCACCCAAAAACAAGTAGGAGCACCAGCTTTTATCTGGATCAGGAAAGGATGAGGACAGTTGACTCACCTAGCTCCACAGCTCCACCTTCATCTTCTCTTTAAAGCCTATCGTGGATACAGAAGAAGGTTTTCCATTCTTCAGCCGGCAGTATGCCTGTGGTGATTCCTGACTGCCAGAGATATTGCCTTCCTGAGGCTGCTGCACCACTTCCCTCTGGGAGGACAACTGAGAAAGCATCACAGCACTTCAGAGGGAAGAGCAACAGCTCTCCTCCTGGGCACCATCAAGGGACTCTCTCCCTGTATTCTGTGTCTGTCACCTGGGGACGGGTTTCTATCAGCTGGGCAATTGTTACTTATTCTCCACTTCCTGAGTAAACTACAATTCCTTTGTGTAGTAGTAAAAATGCTTTCTTTCTTTTAAAGCCTGCCTTTAACAGTATCATATCATCATCTTGGTTTGTTTACACCCTTATTTGATGCCAAGTTTTAGGCTCTCACAATCAGTATTATCTGAATCTTGCCATGCTGTTAACAATCATTTCTACATAATTTCAATCCATATTATTTTCTTAGTTATTACTTGATTGATTTTATGATCAAATTCTTTTAACTCCTTAGGTTTACAGCCCCTTTGCAAAAATGTAGGGAAAATCTTATTTACATTGCAAACTTGTCTGAGGCATAAAAATTAAATGAATTGTTTAGTTGGCACAAGCTAGTCACAAAAATGGCACTTTTTTTGGGTGAGGCAATTCACCATTGTCTCCCTCATCACCACAAGCACCACCACCACCGCATTTGCTCCACAGGAAAGTGGCTCAGACATAACTAGTATAGCAAGCAAGGAGATTCTTAGGTTTCATTACTCTTTCCCATTCTGTTATCCCATTATTCTTCTAATTTGACCTTGGGTTTAATGTGATATTGCTGATGAAGTGTTTTTTGGAAATTAATGGGATGTTCCACATAAGTAGAGCAGTTCTTGGACTTCCTGGTGGTCCAATGGTTAAGAATCACCTGTGCCAATGCAGGGAACACGAATTCATTCCCTGCTCTTGGAAGATTCCACATGCTGGGGGACAACTAAGCTTGTATGCTGTTGAGGTCCTTTCATGGACCGGAACCTGGTGGTCCAGAGTTGACGATGAGAAAGTGAAAGAAGGAGAGAGGCTAATATTTCCTGGGTTACGCAGCCGGCTTTCGCGTTCCAGGAAATCAGCCAAAAATAGAGAGAGAGAGAAAGAAAGACACGGGGACCCAAGCTCTGATGGAGCAAAGGTGTTTTAATCAACATGGTGTGGGCATATTCTCAGCAAAGATAAAGATTAAAATTCCAGACTTACAAAACATAGGTGATCCATATTAAAGAGAGAGAGAGTTACCGTATTGAAAAACTAATGAAGGAAATGCCTGGATCCCTCAGCCCCGGGAGAGGCTGCCTCTCCTCTTAATTCCTGAATATTCAGGAATTAATAAGGAACAGAGGATTCCTGACAGATCCAAAACAGCACACAGGAAGCCTCCTGTTAAATGCTTCCTGACAGTCTGCCACAGCTACTCAACCTGCCCACTCTAGAGCCTGTGCTCCTGAACAAGAAAAGCCACTGGAATGAGAAGCCTGTGCACCCCAAAAGAGAGTGACCCCTGTTGGCTGGAACCAGAGAAAGCCCGCTTGTTCTAATAAGGACCCAGTACGGCCAAAAAATAAGTGAATAAATAAATAGAATTTTTTAAAAAGAGAATAACTTTATTTTTTAAAAAATATAGTAGTTATTAAAACATGGGTAGTACAGAAGAAAGGGAAACTAAAAGAGTCCTTACCAGGCAAAGTGTTGCCTCCTCTCCATGTATAGCCCCTGCTCTTCTTTCTCCAACAACACATCAATCTCAGGGTTTTTATTTTTTTCACTTCTGGATTTACTTTACAGATTGTTTTGACCCCACCTTTGAAGAACATTAAGGTTAATAATATTTGTTTAGATTTACAAAGTCTCTGTTCCTATGCAGTTTGCTAAGTGCTTAACTTACTAGTGAAGTCATTGTGAAAGCAGATATGTTCTTTAAGCATAGATCTTATTTTTTTTAACATTTTATTTTATATTGGAGCATAGTTGATTAGCAATATCTTAGTTTCAGGTGGACAGCAGAGTGAATCAGTTATACATATATATGTATCCTTTATCAAATTCTTTTCCCATTAAGGTTGTTACATAATATTGAGCAGACCTACCCTATGCAGTGGGCCCTTAGGGGTTATCTATTTTAAATATAGCAGTTTGTACATGTCAGTCTCAAACCCCTAATTTTGCCTGTGCCCTACCCAACCCACCTGGTAACCATAAGTTCATTATCTAAGTCTGTGAGTCTGTTTCTGTTTTGCTCATAAGTTCATTTGTATAGCTTCTTTTTAGATTCCACACATACAGTGATATCATACAATGTTTCTCTTTCTCTGCCTGACTTCCTTCACACAGTGGTACAGGTTCTATGTCCATCCATGCTTCAAATGGTGTAATTTCATTCTTTTTAATGACTTAGTAATAGTCCACTGCATTTTTGTACACCAATTTCTCTATTCATTCCTCTGTTGATGGACATTTAGATTGTTCCTGTGTCCTGGCTTTTGTAAATAGTGTTGCAATGAAGGCTGTATTGTATGTATCTTTTTGAATTATGGTTTTCTGCCAGCAGCCGGCATATTGCATATTGAATGCATATTGCATATTGCATATTGAGTGCAGCACTTTCCACAGCATCATCTTTCAGGATCTGGAATAGCTCAACTGGAATTCTATCACTGCCGGGAGCCAGCGTGAGGAACTCTGCCCATGGCAAAGGTCATGAGGAAGGAGGCTCTGCATACGCAAAGAAGGGATTGAGCCTCAGGAGTCCCCCTGGAAATTCTCGAGCATCTACCCCCAAAACCAGAGTCTGCCTACTTTCTGCTTTGTGCTTTCACCTACATCTCTGACTTTATGGGGGGCTATCCCCCACTACCTCTCTCTGAAAAAAGAGTTAGCTTACAGCTCCAGTTAATAATTCCTGGGTGTGACAGTGTTTCAACCTACAAACTCCTTTGGAAATCCTCTAGCCTGCCTGAATAGGTTTTTCCGGCCACATGTGATTGTTCAGAGCCTCCCAACTGTGAGAGGCAGGAGATGTTCTAAACTGTCTAAACACAGATTCGTTTGAGTAGTTAAAAGATTGATTAGAAATTGTATTGGTGAAGGGTTTTTCACTTATTGGGCCAATGTTTGCTGCTAAGTCTCCATACCTCTTACCTGCTGTGTCCTTGGCAGTGTATTGATTGATATAATGGGTGTATAGAA
Source organism: Bubalus bubalis (assembly GCF_019923935.1). NCBI lineage: Eukaryota > Metazoa > Chordata > Mammalia > Artiodactyla > Bovidae > Bubalus > Bubalus bubalis. Next base: position 17,781,585 of record NC_059162.1, on the reverse strand, counting down.
ATGTAAGTAGTAGCCTCAATGTTTGTAACCTTGGACCCTTGAGTTAATTCTTTTCTTGATTGAGCCCACCTCACCTTTGCCCTATAGGAATGCAGCTTTGTCCAATGCTTTTTTGGAGGCTGGCGCCTGACTTTAGAATAATCACCTTTAGAGAAAAATAAGTTTCTTAAAATGTTAACAGGCCTCCTGGCCAGAAGATGATGTAAATCACCTGAACTTTAGCATATGATAAGTTTGAAAGCCTGGCTTCGATTAGGACCAGGAACTGCTGTCCTTGCATGACTCCACCCCTTCCCCCATTATCCTCTATGCACAACTTAAGGTATAAAACTACTTTGGAAAATAAAGTACGCCCCTTTTCTTGTTCACCGAAACTTGGTCTCCCCATGTCATTCTTTCTCTCACCTTCTGGCTGAATTATTCAGCCTCTTTTCTCCACTGAATTTCCTCACTGAACTATCCTTATTTCAGCCTCTTTTCTCCACTGAATTTCCTCACTGAGCTATCCTCATCCTATTACTCTTTGTATCTTTGATAAATATTTAAATAAATAGGTCACCTATGCCGTCTCTCCTTCGAATACCCTGGATCAGCCAGGGCTGGACCCTGGCAGTTTTCTCTGGGTACATGCCCAGGAGTGGGATTGCTGGGTCATAAGGTAGTTCTCTATTGAGATTTTTCCCTTTGCTGTGCAAAAACTTTTAAGTTTTATTAGATTCAATTTATTTTTGTTTCTTATTTTCTTTATTCTAAGAGTTGGATGACAAAAAGATCTTGCTGTGGTTTATTCTGACCTATATTCTTGTTACATGTTCAATGCATTAGAGAGGCTGCAAGGCGATCTCAGACTGTCTCCTTTGTGTTTCCTGCTTCTGGTGCTTCAAAGACCTTTGGAAGTGTGCTGATCTTGGCATGCCACCTTGTTTGCTAAGTCATCTCACAGTTTTTTCATAAAATTCAAACTTAGACCTTGCTATTTGAACACTGGCCAATTGGATTTCAATTTTCATAGGCCAGAAGCTTTGTAAGTAAGTTCCAAATATTAGGGGCACTTCATTTGGATTGTTCAGTTCAGTAAGTTCAGTTGCTCAGTCATGTCTGATTCTTTGTGACCCCATGGACTGCAGCACACCAGGCTTCCCTGTCCATCACCAACTCCCAGAACTTGCTCAAACCCATGTCCATCAAGTCGGTAATGCCATCCAACCAGCTCATCCTCTGTTGCCCCCTTTTCCTGCCTTCACTCTTTCCCAGGATCAGGGGTTTTTTCCAATGAGTCACTTGTTTGCATCAGGTGGCCAAAATATTGGAACTTCAGCTTCAGCGTCAGTCCTTCCAATGAATATTCAAGACTGACTTCCTGTGGGATTGACTGGTATGATCACCTTACAGTCCAAGGGACTCTTAAGAGTCTTCTCTAGTACCACAATTTAAAAGCATCAATTCTTCAGTGTTCAGCTTTCCTTATGGTCCAACTCTCACATCCATACATGACTATTGGAAAAACCATAGCTTTGACTAGATGGACCTTTTTTGGTAAATTAATGTCTCTGCTTTTTAATATGCTGTCTAGGTTGGTCATAGATTTCTTCCAAGGAGCAAGAGTCTTTTAATTTCATGGCTGCAGTCACCATCTGCAATGATTTTGGAGACCAAGAAAATAAAGTCTGTCACTGTTTCCATTGTTTCCCCATCTATTTGCCATGAAGTGATGGGACCAGATGCCATGATCTTCATTTTTCTGAATGTCGAGTTTTAAGCCAGCTTTTTCACTCTCCTCTTTCACTTTCATCAAGAGGCTCTTTAGTTCTTCTTCACTTTCTGCCATAAGGGTGGTGTCATCTACATATCTGAGGTTATAGATATTTCTCCTGGCAATCTTGATTCCAGCTGTGCTTCCTCCAGCCCAGTGTTTCTCATGATGTACTCTGCATATATGTTAAATAAGTAGTTACAGCTCAGTTTTATTTGGCAAGCAAAGGAAAATATATCCTCCAGGTTAAGGGCTGGCTAACTCAAATGATGTGAAGAGAAGACAGCCCCCAGGCTCAACTTTGGCTCCTCTTTTTATATGGTTTTTCCCCTCCCCTTGAGCCTGCCCTATGTAAATTGGGCTAGCCAGGAGGGCTGTTTGTTTTACCTGAGGTTCTCACTCTGGTCCACAGGCCTTCCTTTGTTCTATTTTCACAGGCTTTTCCCTTCTTTGTTTTTTAGCCACTGCCATTCTGGACTCCTTTTTCGTATTCTAACTAGCTAACAGATGGAATCTAGGAAACACTCCCTACAGAGCTACATAATAATGTGGCATATGAATCCACATTATTCATGTGGTGGATCAATATGTAACTATAAGCCTTGAAGACTGAATGGAGGAAAAATCTTGAGTTATAATGGACAAAATGTAGTGGTAGGTTGCCTGATGAAATGTAGGGTACAATTATCATCTTTTTTTTTGCTATAGATGGAAAACCAATAAACAGAATAGATAAGAGCATGCTTTTTTGATGGGATTAAAGCAGTAGGTTTATCATGGATCAAATTACCCTGAGGATCGGCCCCACCCTGAGATGAGAGAGGCTATGAAAGTCCTTATGGCATACTCAGGGGAAATGACATCAAAGTGTGGCTACTACTGTCTGTCTCATCTTACTATATCAGTTCAGGTCAGTCGCTCAGTCGTGTCCGACTCTTTGCGACCCCATGAATCGCAGCACATCAGGCCTCTCTGTCCATCACCAACTCCTGGAGTTCACCCAGATTCACGTCCATCGAGTCAGTGATGCCATACAGCCATCTCATCCTCTGTCATCCCCTTCACCTTTTGCCCCCAATCCCTCCCAGCATCAGAGTCTTTTTGAATGAGTCAACTCTTCGCATGAGGTGGCCAAAGTACTGGAGTTTCAGCTTCAGCATCATTCCTTCCAAAGAAATCCCAGGGCTGATCTCCTTCAGAATGGACTGGTTGGATCTCCTTGCAGTCCAAGGGACTCTCAAGAGTCTTCTCCAACACCACAGTTCAACAGCATCAATTCTTCAGCGCTCAGCCTTCTTCACAGTCCAACTCTCACATCCATACATGGCCACAGGAAAAACCATAGCCTTGACTAGACGAACCTTTGTTGGCAAAGTAATGTCTCTGCTTTTGAATATGCTGTCTAGGTTGGTCATAACGTTCCTTCCAAGGAGTAAGTGTCTTTTAATTTCATGGCTGCAGTCACCATCTGCAGTGATTTTGGAGCCCAGAAAAATAAAGTCTGACACTGTTTCCACTGTTTCCCCATCTATTTCCCATGAAGTGGTGGGACCAGATGCCATGATCTTTGTTTTCTGAATGTTGAGCTTTAAGCCTACTTTTTCACTCTCCACTTTCACTTTCATCAAGAGGCTTTTTAGTTCCTCTTCACTTTCTGGGTCCCCATTATTGAGTACAAAACGTGTATTCTGACTGCACTCACGTAGTTAGTACACAGTAGCAACTGCAGGAGTTTACATGAAGCGTTTGGTGATGACACTGCTTGTAGACACTAATCTGAAGATGCTGTAGTGACGGCTCTGTTCCGGGATGGTCATGCTCTGTGGTAACCGTGGTCAAAACCTGTTCCTTATTGACAGGAACAGTGACAGTTCAGGGAGCCTAACCTGTTTAACCGATGTGATGATGGGTTGATTCAGTAATCCTTTATTTGCTGGAGCATAGCTGGTGACTCTGTCACAGGTTTCACATATCTCCACCTCCTCTTCCTCCTCATTCTCCTATTAACCACATTCTTGAAAAGCATCCTGATAATTTGGCCAAGACAAGGAAGGGAGATCTACCAATATTACTTTAGACGTTTAATTGGCAACAATTAGTCAGCCCTCCTGACCACAGGAAGAATTTGAAAAGATATGAAAGGACTATTCAGTAAATGTATTGACAACATGTCAGCGTATCAATGTTGGAGAGTTAAGAGGTATACATTGGGGAGCAAAGTGTAATACAGCAAGCTCGGGTGTCTGGACAATTGAAGGAGAAGACAGAGAATAAACATTAAGATAATTTTAAAATTATTGTCTCTTAGAAGCCCAAAACATCTTGGGAAAGAGTAGAAGAAAGCAAATGTATCAGATCAGCCCTAAGTTCATAATTTCCCTAGATTTCAGATCTTTAGTGCTCTGATTCTCTCTCCCCTCACAAACCTGCTTTCAATCATTTGTATGTAATGGTGTGAGTCTTACACAGTATCTTACATTTATTATTGTTTCACACAATTTAAACTTGAAGTTTAATTGGAATACAAAGATTTATTTCCTGATAAAGAATTTAAAGCACTTCATACCAGTCTAAGGAAGCATAAGAGTGAGAAATACAGGGAACATCCTGAGTTCATTAAAAATGTGTTTCCACATTCTACAGTAACATAAACCCAGCATTATAACTTATTTCTAAACTAGACAGGAACCCTCAAAAGCCAAGGCTCACCATAAAAAGCCTGAGTGCCCAAGGAACAGCACAGAAAAGAGGACTGTTCAGCTCCGGGAAAGAACAGGGAACTGTAGAAGCGTCATTGAGGGATAAATCTATGAAAGGCAGAAACAAAATCTTTGGTCAGGGTTGGAAAACATACTACGGTGTTGTTCACAGAACGTTAGTTATTCCCTGAAGACTCATTATATTTGCCAAAATTACAGATCACATGTATCGCATAATATTAATAGTTTAACTTCAATTTATACTAACTTTTTGAATTTCTAATTTAATTGGCCACAGAAAATCATGTACATGAAATTGTATATTACAGTGCATATATTGTATATATATTTTATAAAGAAAGAGTGAGAGACACACAGAGTGACAGAGAAAAAGAGAGAAATAACTAAAGCTGGAAAAGTCAAACCCTACTGAGCCAAAAACCCTGCTGAAGGCCAACAGGCAGGGGAATTATCTCTTACCAGGAGAGGGTGAGTCTTGTTCTATTCAGGTCTTCAAGGCACTACAATTATTCCAAAATTTGTTTTTTATTTGAAAGAACCAAGCAATCTTTTGAGTTGTTACTTTGATTTTATGAAAATAGCATCTTTAAGAAAACCCATCATAAGTTCTGAAATTCTGTATAAGCTCACAAGCAATTCCCATCATCATTATCTCTCATGAAGTCCGAACAGGACAAGAAGAAAGGAGACTTAGATTAGCAGGCCATGGATCAAGGGGGAAACCATTATAAGAAGAACTTGCGGTAAAGAGAAGGCTGTCACCAGGTAGCCAGGCCCTTTTCAACTCAGTATGTACTGCAAAATGGCAGCCAGTTGAAGTGGAACAACATAGGAAGTTTTATAACTCAAAGAAGATGAAAGATAGAAAAGAGCCATCTTCCTCAAACAAGAAGGGGAGCCTTTGAGTACAAGTTAGAGAACCTGCCAAATCCTCCCACTGCTGAAAATCCCTGAGAGCTAAGGCAGAGACTCTGTGAGTCATGAGAACATAATCCAGTAAGGAGATCCTGGAGCAGGATGTTTCCTCTTTTCAGAGTCCCTGTCAAGCCACTTATGGATGGATTTGCATTTTGCTTGGGAAATGACTGAACCAGGCCAGTTTTTGCATCTCCACTTCCCCTGGGAGGGGCAGCAAGCCCTATAAAAAGGCCCTCTGCTGCACCACCACCATCCTCCTGCTACTCAAGCTCCGATTGATTTTGGAGAACTGGTGAGTCTGATCCTTCGGTTCTACTTTGTTCTGGGGCTCCCAATGTTGAATTTATGCTGGAGAGAGCAAATATGCTGTGTCCAAAGTTATGATCGTGTTTAATGCTACTTTGTTGATGGTTGATAGGAACTTGAAATTTAAGCCCAATGATATATTGTATTTATTAAGTTTCTGGTACAGAGTTTGAATTGTCTTATTGAAAAATAAAATAAATATGAAGTTTTTGACATGAAGAGGTAAGGACAAAAGTACTTTTCCGTTTTCTGTATTTTTTGGTATCCCTCTGCTCTGGTAGAGAAGGATTTATCTTAGAAGGTGTAGAGCCCTTGTATCCTTCTTGGTGAACCTTTGCTCTGTACACAAGTCATCCAGTTTGGACTTCATGAGAGACAATGATGATGGAAATTGCTTGTGAGCTTACACAGAATTTCAGAACTTATGATGGGTTTTCTTAAAGATGCTATTTTCATAAAATCAAAGTAACAATTAAAAATATTGCTTGGTTCTCTCAAACAAAAAACAAATTTTGGAATAATTGTATGAGAGAAGGTTTTCTTTTGACTAATTAAAAACTCTCTTAATGAGGGAGAAGTCAGAAATTTGTTAAAAAGAGTAGAAGAAATTAAGCACGTTAGAGACTAGAGAGATTCTATCTGATAGTATTACATAAGCTCAGACTTTTCTCCTTGTAGCAGTTCCTTGTTGTGAACACTGTTGTGTAATTTCTTTCAGATTCTAAGACTCCAGAAAGATGTCTTATCAGCAGCAGCAGTGCAAGCAGCCCTGCCAGCCACCTCCAGTAGTGTGCCCTCCCAAGTGCCCTGAGCCCTGCCCACCTCCAAAGTGCCCTGAGCCCTGCCCACCTCCAAAGTGTCCCGAGCCTTGCCCACCTCCAAAGTGCCAGCAGAAATGCCCTCCTGTGCCAACTCCCCAACAATGCCAAGAGAAGTGCCCACCCAAGTGCAAGTAACAGCATCAGCTTTTATCTGGATCAGGAAAGGATGAGGACAACTGACTCACCTAGCTCCACAGCTCCACCTTCATCTTCTCTTTAAAGCCTATCATGGATACAGAAGAAGCTTCTCCACCCTTCAGCCGGCAGTATGCCTGTGGTGATTCCTGTCAGCCAGAGGTTTCTTTCCTGAGGCTGCTGTTCTGCTCTCCTCTGGAAGGAGAGCTGAGAAAGCATCCCAGAGCTTCACATGGAACAGCAGCAACTTTTTTCCCGGGCACCATCAGAGGATTCTCTCCCTCTCTTGGGTCTGTCTGTCACCTGGGCAGGGGTTTCTACCAGCTGGTCAACTGTTGCTTATCCTCCTTTACTCAAATAAACTAGAGTACCTTTGTGTGCTGTAAAAAATGTTTCCTTTCTTTCAAAATTGTTTTTAGTAATACTATACCATCATCAAGTTTTGTTTCTATCCTTTGATGCCAAGATTCAAGCTCTCACAATCAGAGTTGTCTAAATTTTGAGTCTTATCAAAGAATCAGTACAGTTCAGTCCCTCAGTTGTGTCTGACTCTTTGCGACCCCATGAATTGCAGCACGCCAGGCCTCCCTGTCCATTACCAACTCCTGGAGTTCACTCAGACTCACGTCCATCGAGTCGGTGATGCCATCCCGCCATCTCACCCTCTGTCATCCCCTTCTCCTCCTGCCCCCAACCCCTCCCAGCATCACAGTCTTTTCCAATGAGTCAACTCTTCGCATGAGGTGGCCAAAGTACTGGAGTTTCAACTTCAGCATCATTCCCTCTAAAGAAATCCCAGGGCTGATCTCCTTCAGAATGGACTGGTTGGATCTCCTTGCAGTCCAAGGGACTCTCAAGAGTCTTCTCCAACACCACAGTTCAAAAGCATCAATTCTTCGGTGCTCAGCTTTCTTTATAGTTCAACTCTCACATCCATACATGGCCACAGGAAAAACCATAGCCTTGACTAGACGGACCTTTGTTGGCAAAGTAATGTCTCTGCTTTTGAATATGCTATCTAGGTTGGTCAGAAGTTTCCTTCCAAGGAGTAAGCATCTTTTAATTTCATGGCTGCAGTCACCATCTGCAGTGATTTTGGAGCCCAGAAAAATAAAGTCTGACCCTGTTTCCACTGTTTCCCCATCTATTTCCCATGAAGTGATGGGACCGGATGCCATGATCTTCATTTTCTGAATGTTGAGCTTTAAGCCAACTTTTTCATTCTCCACTTTCACTTTCATCAAGAGGCTTTTGAGTTCCTCTTCACTTTCTGCCATAAGGGTGGTGTCATCTGCATATCTGAGATGATTGATATTTCTCCCAGCAATCTTGATACCAGCTTGTGTTTCTTCCAGTCCAGCATTTCTCATGATGTACTCTGCATATAAGTTAAATAAGCAGGGAATACTTCTACATAATTTTAATTCCATGTTATTTCCTTAATTATCACTTGGTGGCTTGAGGAACAAAATATTTGCCTCTCCTGGTTTTCAGTCCCTTTAGTAAAATGTCAGGAAAATTGTATTTTCATTTCAAACTTCTGAGGAATCAATATTCAATGAATGTGTATAATTCAGGTGGCACATGCCAGACTCATACATAGCACTTGGAAGACAGCAGGTCATCACTGTCTCCATCATCACCACCATAATGACCACCCCTGTTCTCCTCACCACCATATTGCAGTTGACTCATTTGGCTCCACATTCCACCTTCATCTTCTCTTCAAAGCAGGTCATGAATACAGAAGAAGCTTCTGCATCCTTCAGCCTGCAATATGCCAGTGGGGACTTCTGACAGCCAGAGGTTTCCTTCCTGAGGCTGCTACACCACTTGCCTCTGGGAAGACAGCTGAGAAAATACAGTGCTTCAGAGGGAAGAGCAGCAGCTCTCCTCCCGGGCACCATCAGAAGATTCTCTCCATCTTCTGTGACTGTCTGTCACCTGAGTAGGGGATTCTACCAACTAGACAATCGTTACTTGTTCTCCACTTCCTGAATAAGCTACAATTCTCTTTTGTGATGGTAAAAATGTTATGTTTTTGTTTTTTTTTCTTTTCTATTAAAAGCACTTATACCGATAGCATATTGTGTTTGGGTTTATTGTTATCCTTCTTTGATCCTAAAGTTACAGCTCCCACAATCGATGCTGTCTGAATTTTCAGTAATATCAGAGATTCTTTCTGATCTTCCCTGATGGGTCAGTGGTAAAGAATCAGCCTGCCAATGCAGGAGACATGAATTCGTTCCCTGGACCGGGAAGATCCCACGTTCCGCGGAGCAACTAAGCCCATGTAACACAACTATTGAGCCTGTGCTCTAGAGCCCAGAAACCGCAACTACGGAGCCCACATGCTGCAGCTACTGAAGTCCAAGCGCCCTAGAGCCTGTGCTCCACAACAAGAGAAGTCAGTTCAGCGTGAAGTCCGCACACCACAACCAGATAGAAGCCCTGCCTCATGGAAACTAGAGGAAAGCCCATGTAGCAATGAAGACTCAGCATTGCCAAAATAAATTAATAAATACACTGTTTAAAAAAGAAAGAAAGCTCTTTTTTAAAAAGATTATTTCTATATAATTTAGAATCATGTTAATTATTGCTTGACTAATATGAGTAAAAAATTATTTAACTCCTCAGAATTAAAATCCCTTTACTGAAATGGGGAAAACAGTGTTAACTGCAAAATATCTGAGGCATAAAAATTACATGGTTGTGTGTACTTTAATTTGCACATGTTGGGGCACAGAAATGGCACTGGGAAGACAGCACATCATCATTGCCTCCATCATCACCACCATCACCATCATCGCCTCACCACCATGCCTGCTCCAGCAGGCAAGTGACACAGACATAACCAGCACAGCAACCAAGAAGATTCTTAGGCTCCGTTGCCCCTTCACTTTCTCGTTGTTCTTTTTCTCTTCTAATGTAATCTTATGTTTAATGTGATACTGCAGATCAAGGACTTTTGGAATGTAGTGGCACATTCTGCATGAAATTATAGTAGCTCTGAAAACATGGGTAGTGCAGAAGGATGGAAATTTAAAGGATCCTTACCAGGTAAAGTTTTGCCACCTCTCCATGTGTACTACTTGCTCTTCTTACTCCAACAACTCATTACCCTCAGAGCCTTAAATGTTTTTTCATGTCTGAAATTGCTTCTCTGTTTTGACACCAACTTTGAAGAACATTGAGGTTTACAATGTTTATTTAGATTTACAATGTCACTGTAGCTAGGCAACTTTTTTCTAATGTTTAGCTTACTAGTCAAGTAAGCTGTGAAAAAGGATATATTCTTAACCAAACTATTCTTTATTTTAACTTTTTTTGTATATTGGAGTATTGTTGGTTAACAACATGTTAATCTCAGACATACAGCAAAATCATTCAGTTCTACATATACATGTATCAATTCTTAAAAAACTAATAGAGTTTTGCCAAGAAAATGCACTGGTCATAACAAACACCCTTTTCCAACAGCATAAGAGAAGACTCTATACATGGACATCACTAGATGGTCAATGCCAAAATCAGATTGATTATATTCTTTTCAGCCAAAGATGGAGAAGCTCTATACAGTCAGCAAAAACAAGACAGAGAGCTGACTGTGGCTAAGACCATGAATTCCTTATTGCCGAATTCAGACTTAAATTGAAGAAAGTAGGGAAAACCACTAGACCATTCAGGTATGACCTAAATCAAATTCCTTATGATTATACAGTGGAAGTGAGAAATACATTTAAGGGATTAGATCTGATAGATAGAGTGCCTGATGAACTATGGAATGAGGTTCATGACATTGTACAGGAGACAGGGATCAAGACCATCCCCATGGAAAAGAAACACAAAAAAGCAAAATGGTTGTCTGGGGAGGACTTACAAATAGCTGTGAAAAGAAGAAAAGCGAAAAGCAAAAGAGAAAAGGAAAGATATAAACATCTGAATGCAGAGTTCCAAAGAATAGCAAGAAGAGATAAGAAAGCCTTCTTCAGTGATCAATGCAAAGAAATAGAAGAAAACATCATAATGGGAAAGACTAGGGATCTCTTCAAGAAAATCAGATGTCCATCAGCAGATGAATGGATAAGAAAGCTATGGTACATATACACAATGGAGTATTACTCAGGCATTAAAAAGAATACATTTGAATCAGTTCTAATGAGGTGGATGTACTGGAGCCTATTATACAGAGTGAAGTAAGCCAGAAAGAAAAACACCAATACAGTATACTAATGCATATATATGGAATTTAGAAAGATGGTAACAATAACCCTGTACACGAGACAGCAAAAGAGACACTGATGTATAGAACAGTCTTATGGACTCTGTGAGAGAGGGAGAGGGTGGGAAGATTTGGGAGAATGGCATTGAAACATGTAAATATCATGTATGAAACGAGTTGCCAGTCCAGGTTCAATGCACGATACTGGATGCTTGGGGCTGGTGCACTGGGACGACCCAGAGGGATGGAACGGGGAGGGAGGAGGGAGGAGGGTTCAGGATGGGGAACACATGTATACCTGTGGCGGATTCATTTTGATATTTGGCAAAACTAATACAGTTATGTAAAGTTTAAAAATAAAATAAAATTAAAAAAATAATATAAAACAATGTAAAATAGTAGAATAAAAAGAGAAAATTATAAATAAATAAATAAAACTGTTTAAAAAAAAAAAAGAAAATCAGAGATACCAAAGGAATATTTCATGCAAAGATGGGCTCGATAAAGGACAGAAATGGTATGGACCTAACAGAAGCAGAAGATATTAAGAAGAGATGGCAAGAATACACAGAAGAACTGTACAAAAAAGATCTTCACGATCAAGAGAATCACGATGGTGTGATCACTGACCTAGAGCCAGACATCCTGGAATGTGAAGTCAAGTGGGCCTTAGAAACCATCACTACAAACAAAGCTAGTGGAGGTGATGGAATTCCAGTTGAGCTATTTCAAATCCTGAAAGATGATGCTGTGAAAGTGCTGCACTCAATATGACAGCACATTTGGAAAACTCAGCAGTGGCCACAGGACTGGAAAAGGTCAGTTTTTATTCCAATCCCAAAGAAAGGCAATGCCAAAGAATGCTCAAACTACCACACAATTGCACTCATCTCACACGCTAGTAAAGTAATGCTCGAAATTCTCCAAGCCAGGCTTCAGCAATATGTGAACCGTGAACTTCCTGATGTTCAAGCTGGTTTTAGAAAAGGCAGAGGAACCAGAGATCAAATTGACAATATCCGCTGGATCATGGAAAAAGCAAGAGAGTTCCAGAAAAACATCTATTTCTGCTTTATTGACTATGCCAAAGCTTTTGACTGTGTGGATCACAATCAACTGTGGAAAATTCTGAAAGACATGGGAATACCAGACCACCTGATCTGCCTCTTGAGAAATTTGTATGCAGGTCAGGAAGCAACAGTTAGAACTGGACATGGAACAACAGTCTGGTTCCAAATAGGAAAAGGAGTACATCAAGGCTGTATATTGTCACCCTGCTTATTTAACTTCTATGCAGAGTACATCATGAGAAACGCTGGACTGGAAGAAGCACAAGCTGGAATCAAGATTGCTGGGAGAAATATCAATCATCTCAGATATGCAGATGACACCACTCTTATGGCAGAAAGTGAAGAAGAACTAAAGAGCCTCTTGATGAAAGTGAAAGTGGAGAATGAAAAAGTTGGCTTGAAGCTCAACATTCAGAAAACTAAGATCATGGCATCTGGTCCCATCACTTCATGGGAAATAGATGGGGAAACAGTGGAAACAGTGTCAGACTTTATTTTTCTGGGCTCCAAAATCACTGCAGATGGTGACTGCAGCCATGAAATTAAAAGACGCTTACTCCTTGGAAGGAAACTTCTGACCAACCTAGATAGCATATTCAAAAGCAGAGACATTACTTTGCCAACAAAGGTTCGTCTAGCCAAGGCTATGGTTTTTCCTGTGGTCATGTATGGATGTGAGTGTTGGACTAAAAGAAAGCTGAGCACCAAAGAATTGATGCTTTTCAACTGTGGTGTTGGAGAAGATTCTTGGGAGTTCCTTGGACTGCAAGGAGATCCAACCAGTCCTTCCTAAAGGAGATCAGTCCTGGTGTTCTTTGGAAGGACTGATGCTGTAGCTGAAACTCCAATACTTTGGCCACCTGATGCTAAGTGCTGACTCATTTGAAAAGACCCTGATGCTGGGAAAGTTTGAGGGAGGAGGAGAAGGGGCTGACAGAGGAGAAGATGGTTGGATGACATCACTGACTCAATGGACATGGGTTTGGATGGACTCCGGGTGTTGGTGATGGACATGGAAGCCTGGAGTGCTTTGGTTTATGGGGTCACAAAGAGTCAGACACAGCTGAGCGACTGAACTGAACTGGTTCCATTTTTAGTTTATTTTTGTGTATGGTGTCAGGGAGTGTTCTAATTTCATTCTTTTACATATAACTGCCCAATTTTCACAGCACCACTCATTGATGAGACTGTGTTTTCTCCATTGTATACTCTTGCCTCCTTTGTCATAGATGAGGTGATCTTAGTTGCATGGGCTAAATCTCTGCACTTTCTATCCTGTTCCATTTATCTATATTTCAGTTTTTATGCCAGTACCAAACTATTTTGATGACTGTAACTTCATAGCATATTCTGATATGAGGAAGCCTGATTCCTCAAGCTCCATTTTTCTTTCTTCCAAAACTATGTTGAATAATAGTGATGACAGTGGACATCCCTGTCTTGTTCCTGATCTTAGAGGAAGTGCTCTCAGTTTTTCACTATTGAAAATTACATTTGCTTTGAGTTTGTCATATATGATCTTTTCTCTGTTGAGATAGGTTCCCTCTATCTACCCACTTTCTGGAGAATTCTTAATCATGACTGGGTGTTGAATTTTGTCAAAAGATTTTTCTGTATCTATTGAGATGACCATATGGTTTTTTTATTCTTCAGTTTTTTGATGTGGTGTATCACACTGATTGATTCATTTCATTTCATTTCAGTTCAGTTGCTCAGTCGTGTCCGACTCTTTGCAGCACGCCAGGCCTCCCTGTCCATCACCAATTCCTGGAGTCCATCCAAACGCATGTCCATTGAGTCAATGATGCCAGGCAACCATCTCATCTTTTGTCGTCCCCTTCTTCTCCTGCCCTCAATCTTTTCCAGCATCAGGGTCTTTTCAAATGAGTCAGCTCTTCACATCAGGTGGCCAAAGTATTAGAGTTTCAGCTTCAACATCAGTCCTTCCAATGAACACCCAGGACTGATCTCCTTTAGGATGGACTGGTTGGATCTCCTTGCAGTCCAAGGGACTCTCAAGAGTCTTCTCCAACACCACAGTTCAAAAGCATCAATTCTTCGGTGCTCAGCTTTCTTTATAGTTCAACTCTCACATCCATACATGACCACAGGAAAAACCATAGCCTTGACTAGACGGACCTTTGTTGGCAAAGTAATGTCTCTGCTTTTGAATATGCTGTCTAGGTTGGTCATAACTTTCCTTCCAAGGAGTAAGCATCTTTTAATTTCATGGCTGCAATCACCATCTGCAATGATGTGGGAGCCCATAAAATAAAGTCTGACACTGTTTCCACTGTCTCCTGATCTCTTTGCCATGGAGTGATGGGACCAGATGTCATGATCTTCGTTTTCTGAATGTTGAGCTTTAAGCCAACTTTTTCACTCTCCTCTTTCACTTTCATCAAGAAGCTCTTTAATTCTTCTTCACTTTCTGCCATAGGGGTGGTGTCATCTGCATATCTGAGATGATTGATATTTCTCCTGGAAATCTTGATTCCAGCTTGTGCTTTCTCCAGCCCAACTTTTTTTTTTTTTTTTTTCCCAGCATTTCTCATGATGTACTCTGCATAGAAGTTAAATAAGCAGGGTGACAATATACAGCCTTGACATACTCCTTTTCCTATTTGGAACCAGTCTGTTGTTCCATGTCCAGTTCTAACTGTTGCTTCCTGACCTGCATACAGGATTCTCAAGAGGCAGGTCAGGTGGTCTGGTATTCCCATGTCTTTCAGAATTTTCCACAGTTGATTGTGATCCACACACTCAAAGGCTTTGGCATAGTCAATATAGCAGAAGTAGATGTTTTTCTGGAACTCTCTTCTTTTGTTGATCCAACAGATGTTGGCAAGTTGATATCTGGTTCTGCCCTTTCTAAAACCAGTTTTAACATCTGGAAGTTCATGGCTCCCATACTGCTGAACCCTACTTGGAGAATTTTAAGCATCACTTTACTAGCGTGTGAGATGAGTGCAGTTGTGCGGTAGTTTGAGCATTCTTTGGCCTTGCCTTTCTTTGGGATTGGAATGAAAACTGACTTTTGCCAGTCCTGTGGCCACTGCTGAGGTTTCCAAAATTGCTGGCATATTGAGTGCAGCACTTTCACAGCATCATCTTTCAGGATTTGAAATAGCTCAACTGGAATTCCATTACCTCCACTAGCTTTGTTCATAGTGATGCTTCCTAAGGCCCACTTGACTTCACATTCCAGAATGTTTGGCTCTAGGTGAGTGATCACACCATCGTAATTGTCTGGGTCCTGAAGATCTTTTTTGTATAGTTCTTCTGTGTATTCTTGCCACCTCTTCTTAATATCTTCTGCTTCTGTTAGGTCCATACCATTTCTGTCCTTTATTGAGCCCGTCTTTGCGTTAAATGTTACCTTGATCTCTCTGATTTTCTTGAAGGGATCTCTAGTCTTTTCCGTTCTATTGTTTTCCTCTATTCCTTTGCACTGATCACTGAGGAAGGCTTTCTTATCTCTCCTTGCTATTCTTTGGAAGTCTGCATTCAAATGGATATATCTTTCCTTTTCACCTTTGCTTTTCACTTCCTTTCTTTTCACAGCTATTTGTAAGGCCTCCTCAGGCAGCCATTTTGCTTTTTTGCATTTCTTTTTCTTGGGGGCGGTCTTGCTCCCTGTCTCCTGTATAATGTCACAAACCTCCATCCATAGCTCATCAGGCACTCTATCAGATCTAGTCCCTTAAATCTATTTCTCACTTCCACTGATTGATTAGGAGATAGCAAAAAATCCTTGCATCCTTGAGATAAATTTCACTTGATCATGGTGTGTGTTCCTTTTACTGTGTTGTTGGTTTCTGTCTGCTAGTAGTTTGTTGAGGACTTTTGTGTCTATGAATATCAGTGATATTGACCTCTATTTTTCTCTTTTTGGGGTCTTTTGTTTTTCCATACTCGTTTTTTTATCAGGGTGATCTTGGTCTCATATAAAGAGTTTGGGAGTGTTCCTCTCTCTGCAATTTTTGGAAGAGCTTGAGGAGGATAGATGTTAGCTCTCCTCAAAATGTTTGATAGCACTTGCCTGTGATTCCATTTGGTCCTGG
Organism: Bubalus bubalis; assembly: GCF_019923935.1. NCBI lineage: Eukaryota > Metazoa > Chordata > Mammalia > Artiodactyla > Bovidae > Bubalus > Bubalus bubalis. The sequence goes on along the minus strand of NC_059162.1, from coordinate 17,765,576 downwards.
ACTTTTGTTTGTTGGAAGATTTTTAATCATAGTTTCTATTTCAGTGCTTGTGAGTTGTCTGTTCATATTTTCTATTTCTTTCTGGTTCAGTCTTGAGAAGTTTGACTTTTCTAAGTATTTATACATTTCTTCCAGGTGACCATTTTATTGACATATCATTGCGTGTAGTAGTCTCTTATAATCTTTTGTATTTTTATGGCGTCCATTGTAACTTCTCCTTTTTCTTTTCTAATTTTATTGATTTGAGTCCTTTCCTTTTTTTTCTTGATGAGTTGTGCTAAATTTATCAACTGTGTTTATCGTCACAAAGAACCACCTTTTAGTTTCATTAATCTTTGCTACTGTTTTCTTTGTTTCTATCTCTGATCTCCACGATTCCTTTTCATAATGTTCAGGGGGTTCTCAAGGCAAGAATGTTGGTGGTTTACCATTCCCTTCTCCAGTGAACACATTCTGTCAGAATTCTCCACCATCTCTGTCTTGGGTGGCGCTACATGGCGTGGCTCATGGTTTCATCGAGTTAGACAAGGCTGTGATCCATGTGATCAGTTTGCTTAGTTTTCTGTGGTTGTGGTTTTCATTCTTTCTCCCCTTGATGGATGAGGATATAAGGCTTGTGGAAGCTTCCTAATGGGAGGGACTGGCTGTGAGGAAAACTGGTTCTTGCTCTGGTGGGCAAGGCCATGCTCGGTAAGTCTTTAGTCCAACTTTCTGCTGATGGATGGGGCTGTGTTCCCTCCCTGTAATTTGACCTGAGGCCAAACTATGATAAGGGTAATGGCAGTAATTCTGACTGCCATAGATAAAGCAAGAGAATTCCAGAAAAATATTTATTTCTGTCTTTTGACTACCCGAAAACTTTGACTCTGTGGATCACAACAAAGTGTGGAAAGTTTTTCAAGAGATGGGAATACCAGATCACCATATCTGCCTCCTGAGAAATCTGTATGCAGATCAAGAAGCAACAGTTAGAACCAGACATGGAACAACAGTTCAGTTCAGTTCAGTTCAGTCACTCAGTCATGTCTGATTCTTTGCAACCCCATGGACTGCAGCACACCTGGCTTCCCTGTCCTGAGGTTGCTCAAACTCATGTCCATTGAGTCGGTTATGCCATCCAGCCATCTCATCCTCTGTCATCCCTTCTCCTCTTGCCTTCAATCTTTCCCAGCATCAGGGTCTTTTCAAATGAGTCACTTCTTCGCATCAAGTGGCCAAAGTATTGAAGTGTCAGCTTCAACATCAGTCCTCCCAACGAATCCTCAGGACTGATTTCATTTAGGATGCACTGGTTTGATCTCCTTGAAGTTTGAGGGACTCTCAAGAGTCTTATTCAACACCATAGTTCAAAAGCATCAATTCTTCAGTGCTTAGCTTTCTTATATTCCAACACTCACTTTCATATGACTGTTGGAAAAACCATACCTTTGACTTGACAGACCTTTGTTGGCAAAGTAATGTCTCTGCTTTTTAATATGCTGTCTAGGTTGGAACAACAAACCAGATGAAAATTGGCAAAGGAGGAAGTCAAGGCTGTATATTGTCCCCCTGCTTATTTAACTTATATGTAGAGTAAATCATGTGAAATGCTGGGCTGGATGAAGCACAAGCTGAAATCAAGATTGCTGGGAGAAATGTCAGTAACCTCAGGTATACAGATGATACCACACTTCTGGAACAAAGTGAAGAGGAACTAAAGAGCCTCTTTAGAAGGTAAAAGAGGAGATTGAAAAAGCTGGCTTAAAACTCAACATTCAAAAAACTAAAATCATGGCATCTGGTCCCATCAGTTTAGTTCACTTCAGTTCAGTCGCTCAGTCGTGTCCGACTCTTTGCGACCCCATGAATCGAAGCATGCCAGGCCTCCCTGTCCATCACCAACTCCCGGAGTTCACTCAAACTCACATTCATTGAGTCAGTGATGCCATCCAGCCATCTCATCCTCTGTTGTCCCCTTCTCCTCCTGCCCCCAATCCCTCCTAGCATCAGAGTATTTTCCAATGAGCCAACTCTTCGCATGAGTGGCCAAAGTATTGGAGTTTCAGCCTCAGCATCATCACTTCATGACAAATAGATGGGGAAACATTGGGAACAGAATTCTGAATACTCTGAATTCTTTATCAGATAAATTGCCTGTTTCTTCTTCATTTATTTGGTCCTTTGGGTTTTTACTTTGCTTCTCCATCTGCAACATATTTCTCTGTCATTTCATTTTGTCTATCTTACTGCTTTTATGGTCTCCTTTTCACAGGTGGCAGGGTGTTATTTCCGTTTGCTTCTGTTGTCAGTCCCCTGGTAGGTGAGACTGGTCCAGGGGCTTGTGTAAGCTTCCTGGTGGGAAGGCTTAGTGACTGCGCTCTGGCGATTGAAACTGGATCTTTTCCCTCTGATGAGCAGGGATTGTTTTGGGATGTCTGTGAGCCTAGAATTACTATGCAGCCTATCTACTGGTGGGCGGGGCTGTATTTCTGTCTTGCTGCTTGTTTGGCATGGAGTCTATAGGCACTGGAGTCTATAGGCAGTTGGGTGGAGTGAGGGCTTGGTGTTGAAATACACACTTCCAGGATAGCACATGTGAATTAATAGTCTATGGACCCCAGATTCTCTGGCAGTACAGCATCCTGGACTCAGTGCTCCCACCACAGAGGTACAGAAGTATGATTCCCGCTGGGGAGCCAAGAGTCCACAAGCCACAGAGTGGCTTTCTCTGTGGCCAGAGAAAAGAAGAAAAATAAATAAAATAAAAAAAAGAAAAATAAATAAAAGGAAAAGAAAAACAAAACAAAACCCAAGTCAAAGAGTAAAAATGTAAAATGACAGCAACAACAACAAAATACAGACGCACACACACACAAAGAAAACAGACACACTAAACACAACACAAATGATAGCAAGGAAACCAAACTTACAGAAACAAAGAAGCAGAGAGAATAGACAAAAAAGAAACAAAACAAACAAGATAACAAACAATGAACTCAAAAATGAGGCTAATAAATAAAGACTAAGCTAACAAAAAGTAAAAAATAAATCAAACAATAGGAAGCAATCTAAAAACATAAATGCAAAGAAAACATACAGCAAACACATAAAAACAATCAAAAATAAAAGATAATTAAAAAAAAACTTTAAAAAATGAATCAAAGCAAAGCTGAACAATAGTAATAAAAACATTTTCCTGGAGCTTCCTCTGTCAGTGTCCTTCCTCCTACAGATAGCCAGAGCCAACCCCTGCCTCCCCAAGAGGCCTGCCAAAACTTCTGTGCAACTCTCTGGATCTGCTGTGGGCACTGCAGAACCAGCTCAGACTCTGAACTGCCCCAACTTCCATGTGTACTTGCCCCCAAAGTTCACTGCTACTAAAGCTGGACTAGTCTCAGTGGTAACACTAATTATCTATTCAGATATTCCACAGACACAGGATTTACCAATCTGATCACAGGGATTTAACCCACAGCTTGTGCAGTTGCATGAAGAGATTTCTCCACCTCTTCCTTAGTTGCAGTGCCTCTGAGGTTCAGCTTTGGTTTGGGCCCCACTTGTGTGGCATCAGAGGGCAGACACACTGAAACTATACTCACAGAAAATTAGTCAATCTAATCACACTAGGACCACAGCCTTGTCTAACTCAATGAAACTAAGCCATGCCCGTGGGGCAACCCAAGACGGGCGGGTCATGGTGGAGAGATTTGACAGAATGTGGTCCACTGGAGAAGGAATGGCAAACCACTTCAGTATTCTTGCCTTGAGAACCCCATGAACAAACAGTATGAAAAGGCAAAATGATAGGATACTGAAAGAGAAACTCCCCAGGTCAGTAGGTGCCCAATATGCTACTGGAGATCAGCAGAGAAATAACTCCAGAAAGAATGAAGGAATGGAGCCAAAGCAAAGACAATACCCAGCTGTGGATGTGACTGGTGATAGAAGCAAGGTCCGATGTTGTAAAGGGCAATATTGCATAGGAACCTGGAATATCAGTTCCGTGAATCAAGGCAAACTGGAAGTGGTCAAAGAAGAGATGGCAAGAGTGAATGTCGACATTCTAGGAATCAGCAAACTCAAATGGACTGGAATGGGTGAATTTAACTCAGATGACCATTATATCTACTACTTCGGGCAGGAATCCCTCAGAGGAAATGGAGTGGCCATCATGGTCAACAAGAGTCCAAAAGGCAGTACTTGGATGCAATCTCAAAAACTAACGAATGATCTCTGTTCATTTCCAAGGCAAACCATTCAATATCACAGTAATCCAAGTCTATGCCCCAACCAGTAACACTGAAGAAGCTGAAATTGAACGGTTCTATGAAGACCTACAAGATCTTTTAGAACTAACACCCAAAAAAGATGTCCTTTTCATTATAGGAGACTGGAATGCAAAAGTAGGAAGTCAAGAAACACCTGGAGTAACAGGCAAATTTGGCCTTGGAATATGCAATGAAGCAGGGCAAAGACTAATAGAGTTTTGCCAAGAAAATGCACTGGTCATAACAAACACCCTCTTCAAACAACACAGGAGAAGACTCTATACATGGACATCACTAGATGGTCAACACCAAAATGAGATTGATTATATTCTTTGCAGCCAAAATGGAGACGCTCTATACAGTCAGCAAAAACAAGACAGGGAGCTGACTGTGGCTCAGACCATGAACTCCTTATTGCCAAATTCAGACTTAAATTGAAGAAAGTAGGGAAAACCACTAGACCATTCAGGTATGACCTAAATCAAATCCCTTATGATTATACAGTGGAAGTGAGAAATACATTTAAGGGCCTAGATCTGATGGATAGAGTGCCTGATGAACTATGGACGGAGGTTCGTGACATTGTACAGGAGACAGGGATCAAGACCATTCCCACAGAAAAGAAATGCAAAAAAGCAAAATGGCTGTCTGGGGAGGCCTTACAAATAGCTGTGAAAAGAAGAGAAGCAAAAAGCAAAAGAGAAAAGGAAAGATATAAACATCTGAATTCAGAGTTCCAAAGAATAGCAAGAAGAGATAAGAAAGCCTTCTTCAGTGATCAATGCAAAGAAATAGAGGAAAATAACAGAATGGGAAAGACTAGGAATCTCTTCAAGAAAATCAGAGATACCAAAGGAAAATTTCATGCAAAGATGAGCTCAATAAAGGACAGAAATGGTATGGACCTAACAGAAGCAGAAGATATTAAGAAGAGATGGCAAGAATACACAGAAGAACTGTATAAAAAAGATCTTCACAACCAAGATAATCACGATGGTGTGATCAGTGACCTAGAGCCAGACATCCTGGAATGTGAAGTCAAGTGGGCCTTAGGAAGCATCACTACAAACAAAGTTAGTGGGGTGATGGAATTCCAGTTGAGCTATTCCAAATGCTGAAAGATGATGCTGTGAAAGTGCTGCACTCAATATGACAGCACTTTTGGAAAACTCAGCAGTGGCCACAGGACTGGAAATGGTCAGTTTTCATTCCAATCCCAAAGAAAGGCAAGGCCAAAGAATGCTCAAACTACCACACAATTGCACTCATCTCACACACTAGTAAAGTAATGCTCAAAATTCTCCAAGCCAGGCTTCAGCAATATGTGAACCGTGAACTTCCTGATGTTCAAGCTGGTTTTAGAAAAGGCAGAGGAACCAGAGATCAAATTGCAAACATCTACTGGATCATAGAAAAAGCAAGATAGAGTTCCAGAAAAACATCTATTTCTGCTTTCTTGACTATGCCAAAGCCTTTGACTGTGTGGATCACAATCAACTGTGGAAAATTCTGAAAGACAGGGGAATAGCAGACCACCCAATCTGCCTCTTGAGAAATTTGTATGCAGGTCAAGGAAGCAACAGTTAGAACTGGACATGGAACAACAGACTGGTTCCAAATAGGAAAAGGAGTTCGTCAAGGCTGTATATTGTCACCCTGCTTATTTAACTTCTATGCAGAGTACATCATGAGAAACGCTGGACTGGAAGAAACACAAGCTGGAATCAAGATTGCTGGGAGAAATATCAATCATCTCAGATATGCAGATGACACCACCCTTATGGCAGAAAGTGAAGAGGAACTCAAAAGCCTCTTGATGAAAGTGAAAGTGGAGAGTGAAAAAGTTGGCTTAAAGCTCAACATTTAGAAAATGAAGATCATGGCATCTGGTCCCACCACTTCATGGGAAATAGATGGGGAAACAGTGGAAACAGTGTCAGACTTTATTTTTCTGGGCTCCAAAATCACTGCAAATGGTGACTACAGCCATGAAATTAAAAGACGCTTACTCCTTGGAAGGAAAGTTATGACCAACCTAGATAGCATATTCAAAAGCAGAGACATTACTTTGCCAACAAAGGTCCTTCTAGCCAAGGCTATGGTTTTTCCAGTGGTCATGTATGGATGTGAGAGTTGGACTGTGAAGAAGGCTGAGTGCTGAAAAATTGATGCTTTTGAACTGTGGTGTTGGAGAAGACTCTTGAGAGTCCCTTGGACTGCAAGGAGATCCAACCAGTCCATTCTGAAGGAGATCAGCCCTGGGATTTCTTTGGAAGGAATGATGCTAAAGCTGAAACTCCAGTACTTTGGCCACCTCATGCGAAGAGTTGACTCGTTGGAAAAGACTCTGATGCTGGGAGGGATTGGGGGCAAGAGGAGAAGGGGACAACAGAGGATGAGATGGCTGGATGGCATCACTGACTCGATGGACGTGAGGTTGAGTGAACTCCGGGAGTTGGTGAGGGACGGAGGCCTGGCGTGCTGCGATTCATGGGGTCACAAAGAGTCGGACACAACTGAGCGACTGATCTGATCTGTGTGTGTGTGTGTGTGTGTGTGTGCTACCCTCAGACATCTGTTCCGCACCCAGATTAGAGAGAGTGCAAATAGTGTCTGAGTGGCACACACTTACTCAGACCATCGGCCACAATTGGAGTGTGCACAAATTGCCTGTGGTGATGTAGACCAGCAGGCAGTTGCAACAGATGGGGGCACACTTGCCCTGGAGGGACACCCTCCCAGTGCCCAGAGAGGCAGGGGCTGGTATGTAGTGTGGGGGCTGTAGTGGCCCTACCCTTTGCATGTGACTTAACAATGGTGCCTCGTTTCCTAGGCAGAACACACTTCCTCCAGTTGGCATTCCCAGCCTCAGAGCCTCTCACTCCTGTCCTCTCTGTTGTATCTGTGAAGCCAACAGTGATCCTCTCCCAGGATCCACTCTTAATCCCACACTTTAGCATTCTGCCCCTGGCAGCGCAAAGACTCTCAGAGCTAATTCCAAATGTGGTTTTAAGATGGGCAATCCTCAGGACCACTGAGCCTACTTGTGTAGAAGAGGCCTTGGCTTGAGAGATGGGCAAGATGACTCAATGGGAGCCCCTCCCAGTGCCTCTGAAGGCCAAAGAAGTTGGCAGGTGGGAAAGGGGTTATGATGGCCACCCTGCCCCTTCACGCCACTCAAAGACACCTAGCTTCTATGGTGTCCCAGGCTTTATCTGCAAACTTTCCCAGCTGTAGAACTCCTTACTCCTGTCCCTTCAGGCTGTCTTTTCAGAACAACAACTGTTCCCTCCCTGAGTCTTCACTCCAAACCCCATGTTCCAGCACCCAATCCCTCTGCAACAGGAGACACAGGATTCAGGCTAGGATGAGCAGGGCTGTGGCACAGACCATGCATGCAGTTCTTAGTCTTGCCTTTCACAGACCGTCCTCTGCTTTGATCCCCTGAAGGCCCATTTCTGTCCCAGCTGATTTCCCCACTGTGATGGGCTTTTCCCCTCCATCTTCAGCCTCATGTCAGGGTTGCTAGTCCCTGTTTTGATTCCTCTTTTCTGTTTTACATTTTTCATTTTGCCTGATTATCAGTGCATTTTTCTTGTCCTTTTAGGTGTCCAAAGACCTCCACTATTGTTCACCAAGTTCTGTTGAGAATTATTCCATTTGTAGATGTATACTTTATATATATATATATATATATATATATATATATATATATGGAAGGACAAATTTCACAACCCCTTATTCTACCAACTTGACTTCTCCTCTTTATTATAATATTTAAACAATATACAGTAGTCAGTGGAGATGCTGCTGAGCTAGAGGAAAATGTTATGTCCTGACTTCTGGAACATGCATACCTGGTGACTGTTTCAAAGCTTTCAGGCATTTCCTCTTTCTCTTTCTCTTCCTCTTCATTCTTCTCTTCTTCTTCCTTTCCCATTTATAAAACTGCATTCTTGAAAAGTTTCCTGATTATTTGGCCAAGACAAGTTAGTAGGTCAATTATTCACACTGATTGCAGGAAGAAACAAGAATGATATGCAAAGACTATTACTAAACACATTGCCAACACATCAGTGTACTAAATTGGACAATTAGGAGTTATTTGATACATTAGGAAGTGAAGAGTAATATGGCAGGATGAGAGGTCTGAAGGGTTGAAGGAGAAGACAGAGAATAACCATTAAAAACATTTAAAACTACTCTCTTTTAAAGATCTAAAACATGCTGGGATAGAGTAGAAGAAAACAAACTCATCAGATAAACTCTAAGCATTTATTTAACTATTTCAGACGTTTAGTTTTCTGATCCTCCTCCCTTCCCATACCTACTCTCAATCACTTGTATGTGGCAGTGTGAGTCTTAAATGGTATCTTACATTCATTTTTGTTTTTATGCAATTTAAACCTGATATTTACTATTGGAATAAAAATGATTTATTTCCTGGTAAAGTAATCTTCAGCACGAGACAGCATTCTAGGGGATTGTAGGGGTCTGGTGAAATGGGACATCCAGATTCCATTAACTGTGTTCCCACAGTCTACAGTAATATAAAGCCAGCGTTGTAACTTTTCTCCTAAACCAGACATGATTCCTCACCAGCCACAGCCTATTATGAAAATCTTCAGTGCCCAAGAGGACAGTACAGAAAAGAGGACAGTTCAGCTCCAGCTGAACAGAGAAACTGTAGATGAATTATTGAGAGCTAAATCTCTGAAAAGGCATAATGAAATATTATGCCAGGGCTGGGGAACATGCTAGGGCATTCTCTCTTGAACTTCAGTTATTCTCTAAAAATTCATTCCATTTGTCATATTTACACTTCACACGTATCATGTAATATTTATATTTTTACTTTAATCACTTTACACAAACGTCTTGAATTTTTAATTTGATTGAACACATGAAATGGCAGATGAAATTTTCAAATTATAATATAATACATGTTATATATTTTTTTATATGAGAGAGTGACAGACACAGAGAGAAACAGGAAAGAAAGAGAAAGAGAGATTACAAAGGCTGGAAAATTCAAAATCTGTGAAACTGAAAACCCATGGAAGGCCATCAGGCAAGAGGATTATCTGTTACCCAAGAAAGGCTTAGACTTTTGCTCTGTTCAGGCCTTCAGTGGATGAAGGAATACCCACCTTTTGGGGGGAAACCTCCTTTACCCAGACCACTGATTTTTATATTGAAAGGTGAAAGTCTGTCGCCAAGCTGTGTGCGACTCTTTGTGACCCCACGGAATGTAGCCCTCTCTCTTTGGGATTCTCCAGGCAAGAATACTTGAGTGGGTTGCCATTTCCTTATCCAGGGGATTTTCCTGATCCAGTGATCAAACAGGCATCTCCTGCTTGTTAGGCTGATACTTCACCAGTGAGCCACCAGGGAAGCCCATCTCATTCAAAAACATCCTTAGAGAAATACATGGAGTTTGACCAATTATCCGGGCACCCTGTGCCAGTCAAGATGACTTCTAAATTATCCATGCTTCCTTCCAGCACACTGACAAATTATGTGAAGAAAGTGACCAGGAAAGAGGTTTATTTAACATATATTCCATGTAATCAGTAAGGTAAATTTAAAAAATGGGTTTATATTACAGTGAAATTCTCATTATTGATTGAGAATTGTATATGAATGGCAATTAACTTCAATGACTGAATGGCTTATAGTGATTTCAACTTTCATTAAAAAATAGTTGCTTTATGGCATTACTGACCAGATTGGACCTTTCAATATTTCAAAGGGGAAGGATGTCAGAAAATTTGAACAATGCTCTGAGCTTTTATTTAACAGAGTGAAGTAGTACAAAGAGAACAGTCGGGAGATATCATGTAGGAGTAGGTGGTGGGTTATGTGGGTAGTTATGTGCAAAAAGCTTGCTTTCTGTTGTTGGTCTAGAGTCTGAGCTGCGCAACACCTGAATTACAGTAGATGATGCTAAACTCTTAGTGAATTCCCTGTGACCCAAGGTGAAACAGGTTTCTAAAGGCTGCAAGAATCAGCTTGATGTCTTTTATCTGAGGGAGAAAAGCAGTGAAAGGAGGCTCCTAGAGGTCACCACTTTACTGAACATATCTGAGTATTATAATGGGAAGGCTGGAGAGATGATCTGAAACCTGCCCTCGGTCCATTTTAGAAGAAGAAAGGAGACAGATTAGGAGGTCATGGATCAAAGGGGAAAGCATTATAAGAAGGACTTGAGGTAAAGAGAAAGGTGTCACTAGATAGCCAGGCTCTTTTCAACCCAGGATGTACAACAAAATGGCAACCAGTTCAAGTGGAACAAGGCAGGCACTTTGATAATTCATAGAAGGTGAAAGGTATCAAAGAGGAGTCTTCTTCAATCAAGAAAGCGAGGCTTTGACTCCAAGTTAAGGAACCCCCCCAAATCCTCCCACTGCCATAAACCCCTGAAACTGAGAGCTTAAGACAAGGGATGCTGTGAGTCATGGGGAGATAATCCAGTGAGGAGATCCTGGAGCAGGACATTTCCTCTTTCTGGAGTCCCTGTCAAGCCACTTATGGATGGATTTGCATTTCGGTTGGGAAATGACTGAACCGGGCCTGTTTTGGCAGCTCTGCTTCCTCCTGGGTGGGGCAGCAAGTCCCTATAAAAAGGCCCTCTGCTGCATCACTGCCATCCTCCTGCTACTCAAGTCTGGATAGACTTTGGAGAACCTGGTGAGTCTGAGTCTTCAGTTCAGCTTTATTCTTGGGCTCTCTACTTATGAATTAATTCTGGCTATAGCAAATTTGGTGTGTCCAAAGTTATTGTCATGACTTAGTGCTCCTTAGTGGATGGGAGCTTGGAATTTGAACACAGTGATATACAGTATTTATTAAGTTTCTGGTACAGAGTTTGAATTCCTTTAAGGAAGAGATTAAAACAAAATCTGTGACAAGAAGAGGTAAAGAACACAGCACTTTTCCTCTTTCTGTTTCTTTCTTCTGTCCTTCTGCTGTTATTTAAGAGGCATTTATCTTTGAAGGTGCGGGGCCCTTGTATCCTTCCTGGTGGCCATTTGCTCTGTACACAGGTCATACTTCTGGGACCTCATGAGAGATAATGATGATGAGAATTTCTTGTGAGCTTACCCAGGATTTTGGAACTTATGATGGACTTATTGAAGATGCTGTTTTTAGAAAAATAAAGAGTAGGACAACATTGATTGGTTTTCTGAAAAAAAATTTTTTTTGAAAAGTTGTATGTTAAAAGAAATTTTCTCTGAGCCAATAATACAATTTGTTGAAGAGGGAGAGAGAGGCCAGAAGTTCATTAAAAGGGATTAAAGAGATCAAGCCACATTCTTAGAGACTGGAGAGAGTCTATCTGATATTATTACATGAGCTCAGACATTTCTCCCTGTAGCAGTCCCTTCTTGTGAACACTGTCATGTAATTTCTTTCAGATTCTAAGACTCCAGAAAGATGTCTTATCAGCAGCAGCAGTGCAAACAGCCCTGCCAGCCACCTCCAGTAGTGTGCCCTCCCAAGTGCCCTGAGCCTTGCCCACCTCCAAAGTGTCCCGAGCCTTGCCCACCTCCAAAGTGTCCTGAACCTTGCCCACCTCCAAAGTGCCAGCAGAAATGCCCTCCTGTGCCACCTCCCCAACAATGCCAAGAGAAGTGCCCACCCAAGTGCAAGTAACAGCATCAGCTTTTATCCGGATCAGGAAAGGATGAGGACAACTGACTCACCTAGCTCCACAGCTCCACCTTCATCTTCTCTTTAAAGCCTATCATGGATACAGAAGAAGCTTCTCCACCCTTCAGCCGGCAGTATGCCTGTGGTGATTCCTGACTGCCAGAGGTTTCCTTCCTGAGGCTGCTGTTCTGCTCTCCTCTGGGAGGACAGCTGAGAAAACATCCCAGAGCTTCAGATGGAAGAGCAGCAGCTTTTCTCCCGGGCACCATGGGAGGATTCTCTCCCTCCCTTGGGTCTCTCTGTCACCTGGGCAGGGGTTTCTACCAGCTGGTCAACTGTTGCTTAGCCTCCTCTTCTCAAATAAACTGCAGTTCCTTTGTGTGATGTCAAAAATGTTTCCTTTCTTTCAAAATTGTTTTTAGTAATACTATACCATCATCAAGTTTTGTTTCTATCCTTTGATGCCAAGTTTCAAGCTCGCACAACCAGCATTGTCTAAATTTTGAGTCTTATCAAAGAATAATTCTACATAATTTCAATGTCATGTTATTTCCTTAATTATCACTTGATGGTTTGAGGAACAAAATATTTGCCTCTTCAGGCTTTCAGTCCTTTTAGTAAAATGTAGGGAAAATTGTATTTTCATTTCAAACTTCTGAGAAATCAATATTCATTGAATGTGTATAATTTAGTTGGCACATGCCAGACCCATACATAGCACTTGGAAGACAGCAGGTCATCATTGTCTCCATCATCACCACCATCACCACCACCCCTGTTCTCCTCACCACCATATTTGCAGTTGACTCATTTGGCTCCACATTCCACCTTCATCTTCTCTTCAAAGCAGGTCATGAATACAGAAGAAGCTTCTGCATCCTTCAGCCAGCAATATGCCCGTGGGGACTTCTGACAGCCAGAGGTTTCCTTCCTGAGGCTGCTACACCACTTGCCTCTGGGAAGACAGCTGAGAAAACACAGTGCTTCAGAGGGAAGAGCAGCAGCTCTCCTCCCGGGCACCATCAGAAGATTCTCTCCATCTTCTGTTGACTGTCTGTCACCTGAGCAGGGGTTTCTACCAACTAGACAATTGTTACTTGATCTCCACTTCCTGAATAAACTACAATTCTCTTTTGTGATGGTAAAAATGTTTTGCTTTGTTTTGTTTTCCTATTAAAAGCACATAGCAATAGCATATTGTGTTTGGGTTTATTGTTATCCTACTTTGATCCTAAAGTTACAGCTCCCACAATCGACGTTGTCTGAATTTTGAGTAATATCAGAGATCCTTTCTGATCTTCCCTAATGCGTCAGTGGTAACGAATCAGCCTGCCAATGCAGGAGACATGGGTTCATTCCCTGGACCGGGAAGATCCCACATTCCATGGAGCAGCTAAGCCCATGTGACACAACTATTGAGCCTGTGCTCTAGAGCCCAGAAACCGCAACTACGGAGCCCACATGCTGCAACTACTGAAGTCCAAGCGCCCTAGAGCCTGTGCTCCACAACAAGAGAAGTCAGTTCAGTGTGAAGTCCGCACACCACAACCAGATAGAAGCCCTGCCTCATGGCTATTAGAGAAAAGCCCATGTAGCAATGAAGACCCAGCATTGCCAAAATAAATTAATACACTGTTTAAAAAAGAAAGCTCTTTAAAAAAAAGATTATTTCTATATAATTTAGAATCATGTTAATTATTGCTTGACTAATTTGAGTAAAAAATTATTTAACTCCTCAGAATTAAAATCCCTTTACTGAAATGGGGAAAACAGTGTTCCCCGGCAAAATATCTGAGGCATAAAAATTACATGGTTGTGTGTACTTTAATTTGCACATGTTGGGGCACAGAAATGGCACTGGGAAGACAGCACATCATCATTGCCTCCATCATCACCACCATCACCATCATCGCCTCACCACCATGCCTGCTCCAGCAGGCAAGTGACACAGACATAACTAGCACAGCAACCAAGAAGATTCTTAGGCTCCGTTGCCCCTTCACTTTCTTGCTGTTCTTTTTCTTTCCTAATGTAATCTTATATTTAATGTGATACTGCAGATCAAGGACTTTTGGAATGTAGTGGCACATTCTGCATGAAATTATAGTAGCTCTGAAAACATGGGTAGTGCAGAAGGATGGAAATTTAAAGGATCCTTACCAGGTAAAGTTTTGCCACCTCTCCATGTGTACTACTTGCTCTTCTTACTCCAACAACTCATTACCCTCAGAGCCTTAAATGTTTTTTCACGTCTGAAATTACTTCTCTGTTTTGACACCAACTTTGAAGAACATTGAGGTTTACAATGTTTATTTAGATTTACAATGTCACTGTAGCTAGGCAACTTTTTTCTAATGTTTAGCTTGCTAGTCAAGTATGCTGTGAAAAAGGATATATTCTTAACCAACCTATTGTTTATTTTAACTTTTTTTGTATATTGGAGTATCGTTGGTTAACAACGTGTTAATGTCAGGTGTACAGCAAGGTCATGCAATTCTACATATACATGTATCAATTCTTATTCAAATCTTTTTCCCATTTAGGATGTTACATGATTATTGAGCAGAATTCCATGTTTTATACAGTAGGTCTTTGTTGGTTATCCATTTTATTTTTATTGGGTTGTTTTACAACACTGTGTTAGTATCTTTTCTAAAATGAAGTGAATCAGTTATTTATATGCCTATTTCCCCTCCTTTTTGGATTTTCCTCTCATCACCCCCCCACCCCATTTCACCCATATTGGTCACAACAAAGCAGTGAGCTGAGTTCCTGGGTTATCTGGCAGGTTCCCACTAGCTATTTTACACAAGGTAGTATATGTATGTCAATCTTAATCTCCCAAATCACCCCACCCCCTCTTACCAGCCCACTCTGTATCCACATGTCCTTTCTCTATGTCTGCATCTCTATTTCTGTGCTGCAAATAAGTTCATCTGTTCCACTTTTCTAGATTCCACATATATACACTAATATATGACATCAGTTTCTCTCTTTCTGACTTCACTTTCTATGATAGACTCTAGATCTATCCATGTCTCTACAAATGACCCAGTTTCAATCATTTTTATAGTTGAGTAATATCTGTATGTAGGTCAAAAAACAAGAGTTAGAATCAGACATGGAAAAACAGACTGGTTCCAAATTGGGAAGGGTGTACGCCAAGGCTGTATATTGCTTATTTAACTTCTATGCAGAATACATCATGCGAAATGCCAGGCTGATTGAAGCATAAGCTGGAATCAAAATTGCTGGGAGAAATATCAATGACCTCAGATATGTAGACGACACCCCCCTTATGGCAGAAAGTGCAAAGGAACTAAAGAGCCTCTTGATGAAATTGAGAGTGAGTGAGAAATCTGGCTTAAAACTCAACTTTCAGAAAACGAAGATCATGGCATGTGGTTCCATCACTTCATGGCAAATAGATGGGGAAACAATGGAAACAGTAAGATACTTTATTTTGGGGGGATCCAAAATCATTGCAGATGGTGACTGTAGCCATGAAATTGAAAGACTCTTGCTCCTTGGAAGAAAAGCTATGACCAATCTAGACAGCATATTAAAAAGCAGATACATTACTTTGCCTACAAAGGTCCATCTAGTCAAAGCTATGGTTTTTCCAGCAGTTATGTATGGATGTGAGAATTGGATGATAAAGAAAGCTGAGCACCAAAGAATTGACGCTTTTGAACTGTGGTATTTGAGAAGAATCTTGAGAGTCCCTCGGACTACAAGGAGATCAAACCAGTAAATCCTAAAGGAAATCAGTCCTGAATATGCCTTGGAAACACTGATGCTGAAGCTGAAACTCCAATCCTTTGACCACCTGATGCGAAGAACTGACTCACTGGAAAATACCCTGATGCTGGGAAAGATTGCAGGCAAGAAGAGAAGGCAACAACAGAGGATGAGAGGGTTGGATGGCATCACCGACTCAATGGACATGAGTTTGAGTTTCAGCAAGCTCTGGGAGTTGATGGACAGGGAAGGCTGGTGTGCTGCAGTCTATGGAGTTGATGTTGGGAAAGACTGAGGGCAGGAGGAGAAGGGGACAACAGAGAATGAGATGGTTGGATGGCATCACTGACTATGGACATGAGTTTGAACAAGCTCCAGGAGTTGATGGACAGGGAAGCGTGGCATGCTGTATGCAGTCAATGTGGTTGCAAAGAGTCGATCATGACAGTGACTAAACTGGACTGAGTATTCCATTGCATATATGTACCATGTCTTCTTTATCCATTCATTCACTGATGAACATTTAGGCTGCATCCAAGTACCTAAATCAAATCCCTTATGATTATACAGTGGAAGTGAGAAATAGATTTAAGGGCCTAAATCTGATACATAGACTGCCTGATGATCTATGGAATGAGGTTCGTGACATTGTACAGGAGACAGGGATCAAGACCATCCCCATGGAAAAGAAATGCAAAAAAAAAAAAACAAAAAACAAATGGCTGTCTGGGGAGGCCTTACAAATAGCTGTGAAAAGAAGAGAAGTGAAAAGCAAAAGAGAAAAGGAAAGATATAAACATCTGAATTCAGAGTTCCAAAGAATAGCAAGAAGAGATAAGAAAGCCTTCTTCAGTGATCAATGCAAAGAAACAGAGGAAAACAACAGAATGGGAAAGACTAGAGATCTCTTCAAGAAAATCAGAGATACAAAAGGAACATTTCATGCAAAGATGGGCTCGATAAAGGACAGATATGGTATGGACCTAACAGAAGCAGAAGATATTAAGAAGAGATGGCAAGAATACACAGAAGAACTGTATAAAAAAGATCTTCACAATCAAGAGAATCACGATGGTGTGATCACTGACCTAGAGCCAGACATCCTGGAATGTGAAGTCAAGTGGGCCTTAGAAAGCATCACTGCAAACAAAGCTAGTGGAGGTGATAGAATTCCAGTTGAGCTATTCCAAATGCTGAAAGATGATGCTGTGAAAGGGCTGCACTCAATATAACAGCACATTTGGAAAACTCAGCAGTGGCCACAGGACTGGAAAAGGTCAGTTTTCATTCCAATCCCAAAGAAAGGCAATGCCAAAGAATGCTCAAACTACCACACAATTGCACTCATCTCACACGCTAGTAAAGTAATGCTCAAAATTCTCCAAGCCAGGCCTCAGCAATATGTGAACCGTGAACTTCCTGATGTTCAAGCTGGTTTTAGAAAAGGCAGAGGAACCAGAGATCAAATTGCCAACATCCGCTGGATCATGGAAAAAGCAAGAGAGTTCCAGAAAAACATCTATTTCTGCTTTCTTGACTATGCCAAAGCTTTTGACTGTGTGGATCATAATAAACTGTGGAAAATTCTGAAAGAAATGGGAATACCAGACCACCTGATCTGCCTCTTGAGAAATTTGTATGCAGGTCAGGAAGCAACAGTTAGAACTGGACATGGAACAACAGACTGGTTCCAAATAGGAAAAGGAGTTCGTCAAGGCTGTATATTGTCACCCTGTTTATTTAACCTATATGCAGAGTACATCATGAGAAACGCTGGACTGGAAGAAGCACAAGCTGGAATCAAGATTGCCAGGAGAAATATCAATAACCTCAGATATGCAGATGACACCACCCTTATGGCAGAAAGTGAAGAGGAACTCAAAAGCCTCTTGATGAAAGTGAAAGTGGAGAGTGAAAAACTGGGCTTAAAGCTCAACATTCAGAAAATGAAGATCATGGCACCTGTTCTCATCACTTCATGGGAAATAGATGGGGAAACAGTGGAAACAGTGTCAGACTTTATTTTTCTGGGCTCCAAAATCACTGCAAATGGTGACTGCAGCCATGAAATTAAAAGACGCTTACTCCTTGGAAGGAAACTTATGACCAACCTAGATAGCATATTCAAAAGCAGAGACATTACTTTGCCAACAAAGGTTCGTCTAGTCAAGGCTATGGTTTTTCCTGTGGTCATGTATGGATGTGAGAGTTGGACTGTGAAGAAGACTGAGTGCCGAAGAATTGATGCTTTTGAACTGTGGTGTTGGAGAAGACTCTTGAGAGTCCCTTTGACTGCAAGAAGATCCAACCAGTTCATTCTGAAGGAGATCAGCCCTGGGATTTCTTTGGAAGAAATGATGCTAAAGCTGAAACTCCAGTACTTTGGCCACCTCATGCGAAGAGTTGACTCGTTGGAAAAGACTCTGATGCTGGGAGGGATTGGGGGCAAGAGGAGAAGGGGACAACAGAGGATGAGATGGCTGGATGGCATCACTGACTCAATAGACGTGAGTCTGAGTGACCTCCGGGAGCTGGTGATGGACAGGGAAACCTGGCGTGCTGCGATTCATGGGGTCACAAAGTGTCAGACACAACTGAGTGACTGATCTGATCCGAAGTCCTGGCTATTGTAAATAGTGATGCAATGACCATTATTGATTTCCAGGGAATATGCCCAGTAGTGTGCTTTCTGGGTCATATAGTAAGTCTATTTTTATTTTTCTAAGGAACTTCCATACCAGTCTCCATATTGGCTGCATCAGTTAACATTCCTACCACTGGTATGGGTTGCCATTCCCTTCTCCAGAGGATCTTCCCTACACAGAGATCAAACCTGGGTTTTGTGCACTGTAGGCCAATTTTTTACCATCTAAGCCATCAGGGAAACCACAACAGTGCATGAGGGTTCCTTTTTCTCTGCACCCATCCAGCATTTATTGTGTGTAGCTTTTTTTCATGATGACCATCCTGACCAGTGTGAGGTGATACCTCGTTGTAGTTTTGATCTGCATTTCTCTAATAATTAGTAATTTTGGGCATCTATCCATGTTGCTCTTGGCCATCTATATGTCTTTGGAGAAATGTCTATTTATGTTTTCTACCCATTTTTTTTTTTTGCTAGAGTTGCTTATTTTTTATATCAAGCTTCATGAGCTCTTTGCATATATTTTGGAGATTAATCTCTTATCAGTTGCTTTATTTAAAAAAATTTCCTGGGCGGAAGAGCTAAGATAGCAGAAGAATAGGACAGGAGACCACTTTCTCCCCCACAGATTCATCAAAAGAACATTTAAATGCCGAGTAAATTCCACAAAACACTTCTGAAAGCCGGCAGAGGACATCAGGTACCCAGAAAAGCAGCCCATTGTCTTCAAAAGGAGGTATGAAAAAATATAAATCCAAAAAAAGAGACAAAAGTGGGAGGGATGGAACTCAGTCCCAGGAGTCTTAAAAAGAGAGAAGTTTCCAAACACCAGGAAACACTCTCACTGCTGAGTCTGTGAAGCGCCTTGGAAGCACAGAGGGCAACATAACAGGGAGGAAAAATAAATAAACAATTAAAATCCACAGATTACGAGCCCAACAGTAACTCCCCCAGCGGAGAAGCAGTGCAGACACCTGCACCTACCACTAGCAAGCGGGAGCTGGGCAGGGAGGCGCGGGCTGCATCGCTTCGAGTAAGGATCTGGCCTGAATGCCCCGAGTGCTATATGAGCGAACTAACTTGGGCTAGCAAACCAGACTGTGAGAGAACTACCACGCGAAAAGCCAGCCCTAACCTAAGACACTTCCAGGCCCATGCACAGAACAAAGGACTGAACAGAGATAGCCGGCTGCAGACCATCCCCCTCCAGTGACAGGCAGCCAGAGCCAGAAGGGGGCAATTGCAGCCCCAGAGAGACATTATCTACAAAACTGTAAGCATGCTTCTTTGCTAACTAAGACTTCTTGGGGTTCTGGACGGTCAACATTCACCTGAGAAGGTGCGCCGGTTGTACACCCAGCAAACCGAGTGGCAGGGACGGGGAAGGCGATAAGTCACAGTGAATGCGCTCACCAAACACCTCATCACCTGAGCTGCTTGGACCTGGGAAGGGTACAAAACGCAGGCCCAACCGAGTCTGTGCCTCTGAGGATTACCCAAGTGCCTGAACCTGAGTGGCTTAGACCTGGGAGGTGCATGCAGCCCAGGGCCGGCCTCGGATGGTTCCTGGCAGAGCAACCTAGAGCCTGAGCAGTGTGGGCAGGGAGGGTACACGCGCTGTGAGTGGGGAAGGCCCAGTGTGGCTGAAGCACTGAGAACACACACCAGTGCTTTTTGTTTGCAGCGTCCCTCCCTCCCCACAGCGTGACTGAACAAGTGAGCCTAAAAAAAAAAAAAAAGTGTCCACCACCGCCCCCTTTGTGTCAGGGCGGAAATCAGACGCTGAAGAGACCAGCAAACAGAAGAAGCTAAAACAGAGGGAACCGCCTTGGAAGCGACAGGTGCAATAGATTAAAACCCTGTTGTTAGTACCGACTACATAGGAAGGGGCCTATAGATCTTGAGAAATATAAGCTGGACCAAGGAACTATCCAAAAATGAACCGACCCCACAATACCCACAACACCAGAGAAAGTCCTAGATATATTTTTACTATTTTTATGATCCTTCTTTCTTTTTTCTTTCTTTTTTAAATTTTCAAGTCCTCTATTATTCCTTTAATTTTCACTTTTATAACCTACTATTACTTTGCAAAAGAAAAAAAGACCTTATTTTTTTAAAAGCAAACTTCATATATATACTTTTTATAATTTCTGTGACTTTGTTTTTTTTTTTTTTTCTTTCTCTTTCTTCTTTTTCTCTTTAACATTGTATTTTTGAAATTCCAAACTCTACTCTAGATTTTTAATTTTTGCTTTTTGGTATTTGTTATCAATTTTGTACCTTTTTTTAATTTTATTTTATTTTTAAATTTTACAATATTGTATTGGTTCTGCCATATATCGAAATGAATCTGCCACAGGCATACATGTGTTCCCCATCCTGAATCCTCCTCACTCCTCCCTCCTCCCTCCCCGTACCCTCCCTCTGGGTCGTCCCAGTGCACCAGACCCAAGCATCCAGTACCGTGCATCGAACCTGGACTGGCGACTCTTTTCATATATAATATTATACATATTTCAATGCCATTCTCCTAAATCATCCCACCCTCTCCCTCTCCCTCTCCCACAGAGTCCAAAAGACTGTTCTATACATCAGTGTCTCTTTTGCTGTCTCGTATACAGGGTTATTGCTACCATTTTTTTAAATTCCATATATATGCGTTAGAATACTGTATTGGTGTTTTTCTTTCTGGATTACTTCACTCTGTATAATAGGCTCCAGTTTCATCCACCTCATTAGAACTGATTCAAATGTATTCTTTTTAATGGCTGAGTAATACTCCATTGTGTATATGTACCACTGCTTTCTTATCCATTCATCTGCTGATGGACATCTAGGTTGCTTCCATGTCCTGGCTATTATAAACAGTGCTGCAATGAACATTTGGGTACACGTGTCTCTTTCAATTCTGGTTTCCTCAGTGTGTATGCTCAGCAGTGGGATTGCTGGATCATAAGGCAGTTCTATTTCCAGTTTTTAAAGGAATCTCCACACTGTGCTCCATAGTGGCTGTATTAGTTTGCGTTTCCACCAACAGTGTAAGAGGGTTCCCTTTTCTCCACACCCTCTCCAGCATTTATTACTTGTAGACTTTTGGATCGCAGCCATTTTGACTGGCATGAAATGGTACCTCATAGTGGTTTTGATTTGCATTTCTCTGATAATGAGTGATGTTGAGCATCTTTTCATGTGTTTGTTAGCCATCTGTATGTCTTCTTTGGAGCAATGTCTATTTAGTTCTTTGGCCCATTTTTTGATTGGGTCATTTATTTTTCTGGAGTTGAGCTGTAGGAGTTGCTTGTATATTTTTGAGATTATTTGTTTGTCAGTTGCTTCATTTGCTATTATTTTCTCCCATTCTGAAGGCTGTCTTTTTACCTTGCTTAGAGTTTCCTTTGTCGTGCACAAGCTTTTAAGTTTAATTAGGTCCCATTTGTTTAATTTTGCTTTTATTTCCAATATTCTGGGAGGTGGGTCATAGAGGATCCTGCTGTGATGTATGTCGGAGAGTGTTTTGCCTATGTTCTCCTCTAGGAGTTTTATAGTTTCTGGTCTTACGTTTAGATCTTTAATCCATTTTGAGTTTATTTTTGTTAATGGTGTTAGAAAGTGGTCTAGTTTCATTCTTTTACAAGTGGTTGACCAGTTTTCCCAGCACCACTTGTTAAAGAGATTGTCTTTAATCCATTGTATATTCTTGCCTCCTTTGGCAAAGATAAGGTGTCCATAGGTGCATGCATTTATCTCTGGGCTTTCTCTTTTGTTCCATTGATCTATATTTCTTTGTGCCAGTACCATACTGTCTTGATAACTGTGGCTTTATAGTAAAGCCTGAAGTCAGGCATGTTGATTCCTCCAGTTCCATTCTTCTTTCTCAAGATTGCTTTGGCTATTCGAGGTTTTTTTTTGTATTTCCATAGAAATTGTGAAACTATTTGTTCTAGCTCTGTGAAGAATACTGTTGGTAGCTTGATAGGGATTGCATTGAATCTATAATTGCTTTGGGTAGTATACTTTTCACTATATTGATTCTTCCAATCCATGAACATGGTATATTTCTCCATCTATTAGTGTCCTCTTTGATTTCTTTCACCAGTGTTTTATAGTTTTCTATATATAGGTCTTTAGTTTCTTTAGGTAGATATATTCCTAAGTATTTTATTCTTTTCATTGCAATGGTGAATGGAATTGTTTCCTTAATTTCTCTTTCCATTTTCTCATTATTAGTGTATAGGAATGCCAGGGATATCTGTGTGTTGATTTTATATCCTGAAACTTTACTATAATCATTGGTTAGTTCTAGTAATTTTCTGGTGGAGTCTTTAGGGTTTTCTGTGTAGAGGATCATGTCATCTGCAAACAGTGAGAGTTTTACTTCTTCTTTTCCAACTTGGATTCCTTTTATTTCTTTTTCTCCTCTGATTGCTGTGGCCAAAACTTCCAAAACTATGTTGAATAGTAAAGGTGAAAGTGGGTACCCTTGTCTTGTTCCTGACTTTAGAGGAAATGCTTTCAATTTTTCACCATTGAGGATAATGTTTGCTGTGTTTGTCATATATAGCTTTTATTATATTGAGGTATGTTTCTTCTATTCCTGATCTCTGGAGAGTTTTTATCATAAATGGATGTTGAATTTTGTCAAAGGCTTTCTCTGCATCTATTGAGATAATCATATGGTGTTTTTTTTTTTCAATTTGTTAATGTGATGTATTACATTGATTGATTTGCGAATATTGAAGAATCCTTGCATCCCTGGGATAAAGCCCACTTGGTCATTGTGTGTGATCTTTTTAATGTGTTGTTGGATTCTCTTTGCTAGAATTTTGTTAAGGATTTTTGCATTTATGTTCATCAGTGACATTGGCCTGTAGTTTCTTTTTTTGTGGCATCTTTGTCAGGTTTTGGTATTAGGGTGATGGTGGCCTCATAGAATGAGTTTGGAAGTTTACCTTCCTCTGAAATTTTCTGGAAGAGTTTGAGTAGGATAGGTGTTAGCTCTTCCCTAAATTTTTGGTAGACTTCATCTGTGAAGCCGTCTGGACCTGGGCTTTTGTTTGCTGGAAGATTTCTGATTACAGGTTCAATTTCCGTGCTTGTGATGGGTCTGTTAAGATTTTCTATTTCTTCCTGGTCCAGTTTTGGAAAGTTGTACTTTTCTAAGAATTTGTCCATTTCTTCCACGTTGTCCATTTCATTGACATATAATTGCTGATAGTAGTCTCTTATGACCCTTTGTATTTCTGTGTTGTCTGTTGTGATCTCTCCATTTTCATTTCTAATTTTATTGATTTGATTTTTCTCCCTTTGTTTCTTGATGAGTCCGGCTAATGGTTTGTCAATTTTATTTACCCTTTCAAAGAACTAGCTTTTGGCTTTGTTGATTTTTGCTATGGTCTCTTTTGTTTCTTTTGCATTTATTTCTGCCCTAATTTTTAAGATTTCTTTCCTCCTACTAACCCTGGGGTTCTTCATTTATTCCTTTTCTAGTTTAGGTGTAGAGTTAGGTTATTTATTTGACTTTTTTCTTGTTTCTTGAGGTATGCCTGTATTGCTATGAACTTTCCCCTGAGGACTGCTTTTACAGTGTCCCACAGGTTTTGGGTTGTTGTGTTTTCATTTTCATTCGTTTCTATGCAAATTTTGATTTCTTTTATGATTTCTTCTGTGATTTGTTGGTTATTCAGCAGCATGTTGTTCAGCCTCCATATGTTGGAATTTTTAATAATTTTTCTCCTGTAATTGAGATCTAATCTTACTGCATTTTGCTCAGAAAAGATGCTTGGAATGATTTCTATTTTTTTGAATTTACCAAGGCTAGATTTATGGCTCAGGATGTGATCTATTCTGGAGAAGGTTTCATGTGTGCTTGAGAAAAAGGTGAAATTCATTGTTTTGGGATGAAATGTCCTATAGATATCCATTAGGTCTAACTGGTGTATTCTATCGTTTAAAGTTTGTGTTTCCTTGTTAATTTTCTGTTTAGTTGATCTATCCATAGGTGTGAGTGGGGTATTAAAGTCTCCCATTATTACTGTGCTATTGTTAATTTCTCCTTTCATACTTGTTAGCATTTGCCTTACATACTGCGGTGCTCCCATGTTGGGTGCATATATATTTATAATTGTTATATCTTCTTCTTGGATTGATCCTTTGATCATTATGTAGTGTCCTTCTTTGTCTCTTTTCACAGACTTTGTTTTAAAGTTTATTTTGCCTGATATGAGTATTGCTACTCCTGCTTTCTTTTGGTCTCTATTTGCATGAAAAATCTTTTTCCAGCCCTTCACTTTCAGTCCGTATGTGTCCCCTGTTTTGAGGTGGGTCTCTTGTAGACAGCATATGTAGGGGTCTTGTTTTTGTATCCATTCAGCCAGTCTTTGTCTTTTGATTGGGGCATTCAACCCATTTATGTTTAAGGTAATTATTGATAGGTATCATCCCGTTGCCATTTACTTTATTGTTTTGGGTTTGAATTTATACACCATTTTTGTTTCCTGTCTAGAGAATATCCTTTAGTATTTGTTGAAGAGCTGGATTGGTGGTGTTGAATTCTCTCAGCTTTTGCTTGTCTGAAAAGCTTTTCATTTCTCCTTCATATTTGAATGAGATCTTTGCTGGGTACAATAGTCTGGGCTGTAGGTTATTTTCTTTCATCACTTTAAGTATGTCTTGCCATTCCCTCCTGGCTTGAAGAGTTTCTATTGAAAGATCAGCTGTTATCCTTATGGGAATTCCCTTGTGTGTTTTTTGTGGTTTTTCCCTTGCTGCTTTTAATATTTGTTCTTTGTGTTTGATCTTTGTTAATTTGATTAATGAGTCTTGGGGTGTTTCGCCTTGGGTTTATCCTGTTTGGGACTCTCTGGGTTTCTTGGACTTGGGTGATTATTTCCTTCCCCATTTTAGGGAGGTTTTCAACTATTATCTCCTCAAGTATTTTCTCATGGTCTTTCTTTTTGTCTTCTTCTTCTGGGACTCCTATGATTCGAATGTTGTAGTGTTTAATATTGTCCTGGAGGTCTCTGAGTTTGTCCTCATTTCTTTTCATTTGTTTTTTCTTTTTTCCTCTCTGATTCATTTATTTCTACCATTCTATCTTCTAATTCACTAATCCTATCTTCTGCCTCTCTTATTCTACTATTTGTTGCCTCCAGAGTGTTTTTTATTTCATTAATTGCATTATTCATTATATATTGACTCTTTTTTATTTCTTCTAGGTCCTTGTTAAACCTTCTTGCATCTTCTCAATCTTGTCTCCAGGCTATTAATCTGTGATTCCATTTTGATTTGAAAATTTTGGATCAATTTCACTATCATTATTTGGAATTTTTTATCAGGTAGATTCCCTATCTCTTCCTCTTTTGTTTTGTTTGGTGGGCATTTATCCTGTTCCTTTACCTGCTGGGTATTCCTCTGTCTTTTCATCTTGTTTAAATTGCTGAGTTTCGGGTGTCCTTTCTGTATTCTGGCAGTTTGTGGAGTTCTCTCTATTGTGGCGTTTCCTCACTGTGGGTGGGTTTGTACAGGTGGCTTGTCAAGGTTTTTTGGTTAGGGAAGCTTGTGTCGGTGTTCTGGTGGGTGGAGCTGGATTTCTTCTCTCTGGAGTGCAATGAAGTATCCAGTAATGAGTTACGAGATGTCTATGGTTTTGGGGTGACTTTGGGCAGCCTGTATCTTGGAGCTCAGGGCTGTGTTCCTGTGTTGCTGGAGAATTTGCTTGGTATGTCTTGCCCTGGAACTTGTTGGCCCTTGTGTGGTGCTTGGTTTCAGTATGAGTATGGAGGCATTTGATGAGCTCCTGTCAATTAAGATTCCCTGGAGTCAGGAGTTCCCTGGAGTTAGGGTTTGGACTTAAGCCTCCTGCTTCCAGTTATCAGTCTTATTTTTACAGGAGTTTCAAAAGTTCTCCTTCTATACAGCACCATTGATAAAACATCTATGTTAAACATGAATAGTTTCTCCACCATGAGGGCCACCCAGAGAGGTTCACAGCATTACATGGAGAAGAGAAGAGGGAGGAGGGAGTTGCAGGTGACCCAAATGAGATGAGGTGGAATCAATAGAGGAGAGAGCGGGCTAGCCAGTAATCACTTTCTTATGTGCACTCCACAATTGGACCGCTCAGAGATGTTCACGGAATTATACAGAGAAGAGAAGAAGGAGGAAGGAGACAGAAGTGGCCGGGAGGATAAAAGGGGGAATGAAAAGGAAGGAGACAGATCCAGCCAGTAATCAGTTCCCTAAGTGTTCTCCACCATCTGGAACACACAGAAATTCACAGAGTTGCATAGAGTAGAGAGGGGTTAGGGAGGAGACACAGGTGACATGGTGCAGAAAAAGGAGAGTCCAAAGAGTGAGAGAGCAGTCAAGCCAGTAATCTCACTCCCTAGTGAAAAATGGGTACTGAAGACTGGGTTCTTAAAGGCACAAAATTGATAACAAACACATAAAAGCAAAAATTAAAAATCTAGAGTAGAGTTTGGAATTTCAAAAATACAATGTTAAAGAAAAGAAGAAGGAAAAGAAAGAGAGAGAGAGAAAAAAAAAAAACAAAATCAAACCAAGTTGCAAAAATTATAAAGAAAATATAGGTTCAAAATTGATAACAAATACCAAAAAGCAAAAGTTAAAAATCTAGAGTAGAGTCTGGAATTTCAAAAATACAATGTTAAAAAAAAGAAGAAGAAAAATAAAGAGAGAGAGAGAGAAAAAAAAAAACAAAATCAAACCAAGTTGCAAAAATTATAAAGAAAATATAGGTTCAAAATTGATAACAAATACCAAAAAGCAAAAGTTAAAAATCTAGAGTCTGGAATTTCAAAAATACAATGTTAAAAAAAAAGAAGAAGAAAAAGAAAGAGAGAAAAAGCCAACAAATACAAACCAAGTTGCAAAAATTGTAAAGAAAATATAGGTACAAAATTGATAACAAATACCAAAAAGCATAAATTAAAAATCTAGAGTAGAGTTTGGAATTTCAGATATACAATGTTATATAAAAGAAGAAGAGAAATAAAGAGAGAGAAAAAAAGTCACAAAAATTATATTTAAAATATATATATATGTACAAAATTGATAACAAATACCAAAAAGCTAAAATTAAAAAACTAGAGTAGAGTTTGGAATTTCTAAAATACAATGTTAAAGAAAAGAAGAAAAAAAAACAAGGTCACAAAAATTATAAAAAATATATATATGAAGTTTGCTTTTTAAAAAAAAAGGGTCTTTTTTTTTTTTCAAAGTAATAGTAGGTTATAAAACTGAAAATTAAAGGAATAATAGAGGACTTAAAAATTTTTTTTAATAAAAAAAAAGAAAGAATGATCGTAAAAATAGTAAAAATATATCTAGGACTTTCTCTGGTTTTGTTTTGGGTATTGTGGGGTCAGTTAATTTTCAGCTAGTTTCTTGGTCCAACTTGTATTTCTCAAGATCTATAGGCCCCTTCCTATGGATTCTAACCACAGGGTTTGAATCTATTGCCTGTAGCTTCCAAGGCGGTTCCCTCTGTTATAGTTTCTTCTGTTTGCTGGTCTCTTCAGTGTCTGGTTTCTGCCCTGACACAAAGGGGATGGTGGTGGACACTTTTTTTTTTTTTTTTTTAGGCTCACTTGTTCAGTCGTGCTGTGGGGAGGGAGGGACGCTGCAAACAAATAACACTGGCATGTGCTCTCAGTGCCTCAGCCACACTGGGTCTGTCTCCACTCACGGCGCATGTAGCCTCCCTGCCCACACTGCTCAGGCTCTAGGTTGCTCTGCCAGGAACCATCCGTGGCCGGCCCTGGGCTGCATGCACCTCCCAGGTCTAAGCCGCTCAGGTTCAGGCACTCGGGTAGTCCTCAGAGGCGCAGACTCTGTTGGGCCTGCGTTTTGTACCCTTCCCAGGTCCGAGCAGCTCAGGTGATGAGGTGTTTGGCGAGCACGTTCACTGTGACTTATCAACTCCCCACCACTCGGTTATCAAGGTGTACAACTGGCGCACCTTCTCAGGCGGATGTTGACCGTCCAGACCCCCAAGAAGTCTTAGTTAGCAAAGAAGCCTGCTTACAGTTTTGTAGATAATGTCTCTCTGGGGCTGCGATTGCCCCCTTCCAGCTCTGGCTGCCTGTGACCAGAGGGGAACGGTCTGCAGCCAGCTATCTCTGTACAGTCCTTTGTTCCGTGCATGGGCCTGGCAGTGTCTTAGGTTAGGGCTGGCTTTTGGCGTGGTAGATATCCCACAGTCTGGTTTGCTAGCCCAAATTATTTCACTCAGATAACGCTCAGGGTATTCAGGCCAGATCCTTATTCTAAGCTATGCAGCCTGCGCCGCACCTCCCTGCCCAGCCCCCGCTTGCTAATGGCGGATGCAGGTGTCTGCGCTGCTTCTCCGCTGGAGGAGTTACCGTAGAGCTCGTAATCTGCGGGTTTTAATTGTTTATTTATTTTTCCTCCCTGTTATGTTGCCCTCTGTGCTTCCAAGGCTCGGCACAGATTCAGCAGTGAGAAGGTTTCCTGGTGTTTGGAAACTTCTCTCTTATCAAGATTCCCTTCCTGGGACGGAGCTCCATCCCTCCCTCTTTTGTCTCTTTTTTTGTCTTATATATTTTTTCCTACCTTCTTTCGGAGACATGGGTTGCTTTTCTGGGTGCCTGATGTCCTCTGCCGGCATTCAGAAGTTGTTTTGTGGAATTTACTCGGTGTTTAAACGTTCTTTTAATGAATTTGTGGGGGAGAAAGTGTTCTCCCCGTCCTACTCCTCCGCCATCTTAGCTCCTCCTGTACCTTTTTTTTAATATAATTTTTATGACTTTCTTTTTTTCTCTTTCTTTTTCTTCTTCTTTTCTTTAATATTGTATTTTTGAAATTCCAAACTCTACTCTAGACTTCTAATTTTTGCTTTTTGGTATTTGTTATCTATTTTGTACCTATTTTTTAAAATAATTTTTGTGACTTTGTTTTTTTTTTTTCTCTTTATTTTTCTTCTTATTTTCTTTAACATTGTATTTTTTAAATTCCAAACTGTACTTTAGATTTTTAATTTTGCTTTTTGGTATTTGTTATCAATTTTGTACCTTTAAGAACCCAATCTTCAGTACCCATTTTTACTTGGGACTGAGATTACTGGCTTGACTGCTGTCTCCCTCTTTGGACTCTCCTTTTTCTCCACCAGGTCGCCTGTGTCTCCTCCCTAAACCCTCTCTGCTCTACCCAACTCTGTGAATTTCTCTGTGTTCCAGATGGTGGAGAACACTTACGGAACTGATTACTGGCTGGATCTGTCTCTCTCCTTTTGATTCCCCCCCCCCTTTTATCCTTCTGGCCACCTCTGTCTTCTTCCTTCCTCTTTTCTTCTCTGTATAATTCCATGAACATATCTAAGCGGTCCAGACTGTGGACTGCACATAAGGAAGTGATTACTGGCTAGCCTGCTCTCTCCTCTACTGGTTCCACCTCATGCCATTCGGGCCACCTCTAACTCCCTCCTCCCTCTTTTCTTGTCCATGTAACTCTGTGAACCTCTCTGGGTGTCACTCACTGTGGAGAAACTTTTCATCTTTAACCTAGATGTTTTATCAATGGTGCTGTATAGAAGGAGAAGTTTTGAGACTACTGTAAAAATAAGACTGAAAACCTGAAGCAGGGGGCTTAAGTCCAAACCTTGACTCCAGGGAACTCCTGACTCCAGGGAACATTATTGACAGGAGCTCATCAAATGCCTCCATACATACACTGAAACCAAGCACCACCCAAGGGCCAACAAGTTCCAGGGCAAGACATACCATGCAAATTCTCCAGCAACACAGGAACACAGCCCTGAGCTCCAAGATACAGGCTGCCCAAAGTTACTAAAAAACCATTGACATCTCATAACTCATTACTGGACACTTCACTGCACTCCAGAGAGAAGAAATCCAGCTCCACCCACCAGAACACCAACACAAGCTTCCCTAACCAAGAAACCTTGACAAGCCACCTGTACAAACCCACCCACAGTGAGGAAACGCCACAATAGAGAGAACTCCACAAACTGCCAGAATACAGAAAGGCCACCCCAAACTCAGCAATATAAATAAGATGAAGAGACAGAGGAATACCCAGCAGGTAAAGGAACAGGATAAATGCCCACCAAACCAAACCAAAGAGGAAAGGATAGGGAATCTACCTGATAAAGAATTCCGAATAATGATAGTGAAAATGATCCAAAATCTTCAAATCAAAATGGAATCACAGATAAATAGCCTGGAGATAAGGATTGAGAAGACACAAGATAGGTTTAACAAGGACCTAGAAGAAATAAAAAAAGGGACAATAAACAATGAATAATGCAATAAATGAGATCAAAAACACTCTGGAGGCAACAAATAGTAGAATGACAGAGGCAGAAGATAAGATTAGTGAATTAGAAGATAGAACGGTAGAAATAAATGAATCAGAGAGGAAAAAAGAAAAAACAAATTAAAAGAAATGAGGACAAACTCAGAGACCTCCAGGACAATATTAAATGCTCCAACATTCGAATCATAGGAGTCCCAGAAGAAGAAGACAAAAAGAAAGACCATGAGAAAATACTTGAGGAGATAATAGTTGAAAACTTCCCTAAAATGGGGAAGGAAATAATCGCTCAAGTCCAAGAAACCCAGAGAGTCCCAAACAGGATAAACCCAAGGTGAAACACCCCAAGACACATATTAATCAAATTAACAAAGATCAAACACAAAGAATAAATATTAAAAGCAGCAAGAGAAAAACAACAAATAACACACAAGGGGATGCCTATAAGGATAACAGCTGATCTTTCAATAGAAACTCTTCAAGCCAGGACGGAATGGCAAGACATACTTAAACTGATGAAAGAAAATAACCTACAGCCCAGACTATTGTACCCAGCAAAGATCTCATTCAAATATGAAGGAGAAATGAAAAGCTTTTCAGACAAGCAAAAGCTGAGAGAATTCAACACCACCAATCCAGCTCTCCAACAAATACTAAAGAATATTCTCTAGACAGGAGACACAAAAACGGTGTATAAACTAGAACCCAAAACAATAAAGTAAATGGCAACAGGATCATACCTATCAATAATTACCTTAAACATAAATGGGTTGAATGCCCCAACCAAAAGACAAAGACTGGCTGAATGGATACAAAAACAAAACCCCTATATATGTTGTGTACAAGAGACCCACCTCAAAACAGGGGACACATACAGACTGAAAGTGAAGGGCTGGAAAAAGATTTTCCATGCAAATAGAGACCAAAAGAAAGCAGGAGTAGCAATACTCATATCAGACAAAATAGACTTTAAAACAAAGGCTGTGAAAAGAGACAAAGACGGTCACTACATAATGATCAAAGGATCAATCCAAGAAGAAGATATAACAATTATAAATATATATGCACCCAACATAGAAGCACCACAATATGTAAGACAAATGCTAACAAGTAAGAAAGGGGAAATTAACAATAACACAATAATAGTGGGAGACTTTAATACCCCACTCACATCTATGGATAGATCAACTAAACAGAAAATTAATAAGGGAACACAAACTTTAAACAATACAATAGACCAGTTAGACCTAATTGATATCTATAGGACATTTCACCCCAAAACAATGAATTTCACCTTTTTCTCAAGTGCACACAGAACCTTCTCCAGGATAGATCACATCCTGGGCCATAAATCTAGCCTTGGTAAATTCAAAAAAATTGAAATCATTCTAAGCATCTTTTCTGACCACAATGCAGTAAGATTAGATCTCAATTACAGGAGAAAAACTATTAAAAATTCCAACATATGGAGGCTGAACAACACGCTGCTCAATAAGCAACAAATCACAGAATAAATCAAAAAAGAAATCAAAATTTGCATAGAAATGAAAGAAAACGAAAACACAACAACCCAAAACCTGTGGGACACTGTAAAAGCAGTCCTCAGGGGAAAGTTCATAGCAATACAGGCATACCTCAAGAAACAAGAAAAAAGTCAAATAAATAACCTAACTCTACACCTAAACTAGAAAAGGAATAAATGAAGAACCCCAGGGTTAGTAGAAGGAAAGAAATCTTAAAAATTAGGGCAGAAATAAATGCAAAAGAAACAAAAGAGACCATAGCAAAAATCAACAAAGCCAAAAGCTGGTTCTTTGAAAGGATAAATAAAATTGACAAACCATTAGCCGGACTCATCAAGAAACAAAGAGAGAAAAATCAAATCAATAAAATTAGAAATGAAAATGGAGAGATCACAACAGACAACACAGAAATACAAAGGGTCATAAGAGACTACTATCAGCAATTATATGCCAATAAAATGGACAACATGGAAGAAATGGACAAATTCTTAGAAAAGTACAACTTTCCAAAACTGGACCAGGAAGAAATAGAAAATCTTAACAGACCCATCACAAGCATGGAAATTGAACCTGTAATCAGAAATCTTCCAGCAAACAAAAGCCCAGGTCCAGATGGCTTCACAGATGAAGTCTACCAAAAATTTAGGGAAGAGCTAACACCTATCCTACTCAAACTCTTCCAGAAAATTGCAGAGGAAGGTAAACTTCCAAACTCATTCTATGAGGCCACCATCACCCTAATACCAAAACCTGACAAAGATGCCACAAAAAAATAGAAAACTACAGGCCAATGTCACTGATGAACATAGATGCAAAAATCCTTAACAAAATTCTAGCAATCAGAATCCAACAACACATTAAAAAGATCATACACTATGACCAAGTGTGCTTTATCCCAGGGATGCAAGGATTCTTCAATATTCACAAATCAATCAATGTAATATACCACAGAAAATAAAAACCATATGATTATCTCAATAGACGCAGAGAAAGCCTTTGTCAAAATTCAACATCCATTTATGATAAAAACTCTCCAGAAACCAGGAATAGAAGGAACATACCTCAATATAATAAAAGCTATATATGACAAACCCTCAGCAAACATTATCCTCAGTGGTGAAAAATTGAAAGCATTTGCCCTAAAGTCAGGAACAAGACAAGGGTACCCACTTTCACCTTTACTATTCAACATAGTTTTGGAAGTTTTGGCCACAGCAATCAGAGGAGAAAAAGAAATAAAAGGAATCCAAGTTGGAAAAGAAGAAGCAAAACTCTCACTGTTTGCAGATGACATGATCCTCTACATAGAAAACCCTAAAGACTCCACCAGAAAATTACTAGAACTAACCAATGATTATAGTAAAGTTTCAGGATATAAAATCAACACACAGATATCCCTGGCATTCCTATACACTAATAATGAGAAAATGGAAAGAGAAATTAAGGAAACAATTCCATTCACCATTGCAATGAAAAGAATAAAATACTTAGGAATATATCTACCTAAAGAAACTAAAGACCTATATATAGAAAACTATAAAACACTGGTGAAAGAAATCAAAGAGGACACTAATAGATAGAGAAATATACCATGTTCATGGATTGGAAGAATCAATATAGTGAAAATGAGTATACTACCCAAAGCAATTTATAGATTCAATGCAATCCCTATCAAGCTACCAACGGTATTCTTCACAGCGCTAGAACAAATAATTTCACAATTTCTATGGAAATACAAAAAACCTCGAATAGCCAAAGCAATCTTGAGAAAGTAGAATGGAACTGGAGGAATCAACCTGCCTGACTCAGGCTGTACTACAAAGCCACAGTCATCAAGACAGTATGGTACTGGCACAAAGACAGAAATACAGATCTATGGAACAAAAGAGAAAGCCCAGAGATAAATGCACGCACCTATGGACACCTTATCTTTGCCAAAGGAGGCAAGAATATACAATGAATTAAAGACAATCTCTTTAACAAGTGGTGCTGGGAAAACTGGTCAACCACTTGTAAAAGAATGAGACTAGAACACTTTCTAACACCATTAACAAAAATAAACTCAAAATGGATTAAAGATCTAAACATAAGACCAGAAACTATAAAACTCCTAGAGGAGAACATAGGCAAAACACTCTCTGACATACATCACAGCAGGATCCTCTATGACCCACCTCCCAGAATATTGGAAATAAAAGCAAAAATAAACAAATGGACCTAATTAAATTTAAAAGCTTCTGCACAACAAAGGAAACTATTAGCAAGGAGAAAAGGCAGCCTTCATAATGGGAGAAAATAATAGCAAATGAAGCAACTGACAAACAACTAATCTCAAAAACATACAAGCAATTCCTACAGCTCAATTCCAGAAAAATAAATGACCCAATCAAAAAATTGGCCAAAGATCTAAATAGACATTTCTCCAAAGAAGACATATAGATGGCTAACAAATACATGAAAAGATGCTCAACATCACTCATTATCAGAGAAATGCAAATCAAAACCACTATGAGGTACCATTTCATGTCTTTCAGAATGGCTGTGATCCAAAAGTCTACAAGCAATAAATGCTGGAGAGGGTGTGGAGAAAAGGGAAACCTCTTACACTGTTGGTGGGAATGAAAACTAGTACAGCCACTATGGAGAACAGTGTGGAGATTCCTTAAAAAACTGGAAATAGAACTGCCTTATGACCCAGCAATCCCACTGCTGGGCATACACACTGAGGAAACCAGAATTGAAAGAGACACGTGTACCCCCAATGTTCATCGCAGCACTGTTTATAATAGCCAGGACATGGAAGCAACCTAGATGTCCATCAGCAGATGAATGGATAAGAAAGCAGTGGTACATATACACAATGGAGTATTACTCAGCCATTAAAAAGAATACATTTGAATCAGTTCTAATGAGGTGGATGAAACTGGAGCCTATTATACAGAGTGAAGTAAGCCAGAAAGAAAAACACTAATACAGTATACTAACGCATATATATGGAATTTAGAAAGATGGTAACAATAACCCTGTGTACAAGACAGCAAAAGAGACACTGATGTATAGAACAGTCCTTGGACTCTGTGGGAGAGGGAGAGGGTGGGATAATTTGGGAGAATGGCATTGAAATATGTATAATATCATATATGAAAAGAGTCGCAAGTCCAGGTTCGATGCACGATGCTGGATGCTTGGGGCTGGTGCACTGGAACGACCCAGAGGGATGATACGGGGAGGGAGGAGGGAGGAGGGTTCAGGATGGGGGGCACGTGTATACCTGTGGTGGATTCATGTTGATATATGGCAAAACCAATACAATATTGTAAAGTTAAAAAATTAAATTAAATTAAATTAAAAAATTATTAAAAAATTTAAAAGGAGAAATCAGGAAGATAATCAGGAATTTAGCAAGAGTAACCTTGTTTCTATTCTTGTATACGTATAAGGTATACACACAAACTATTGCAACACATCTATTAGACAAAATGCTCTGTATGTGCACATTATGCCTTTTTAAATATTAAAATAAAATTGACATGCATTGTTAAAAAAAAAAAATTTCCTTCCTGTCTGATGTTTCTTCTGTTGTGGTTTCCTTTGTGGTGCAAAACTTTTAAGTTTAATTAGCTCTCATTTGTTTATTTTTGTTTTTATTTTTGTTACTCTAGGAGGAGGCAGTTCAATATAGATCTTGCTTTAATTTATGCCAAAGAGTGTTCTTCCTGTGTTTTCCTCTAGGAGCTTTATAGTCTAATTTCATTCTTTTCCATATAACTGTCTAGTTTTCACAGCACCACTCATTGATGAGACTGTGTTTTCTCCACTGTATTTTTTGCCTCTTTTGTCATAGACGAGGTGACCATAGTTGTATGGGTTTAATCTCTGCACTCTCTATCCTATTCCATTTATCTATATTTCAAGTTTTATTTCAGTACCATACCGTTTTGATGACTGTAACTTCATAGCATATTCTGATGTTAGGAAGCCTGTTTCCTCAAGCTCCATTTTTCTTTTTCAAGATTCCTTTGGCTGCTTGGGGTCTTTTGTGTTTCCATACAAATTGTAAATTTTTTCTTCTAATTCTGTGGAAAATGCCATTGGTAATTTGAGAAGGATTACACTGAATCTGTAGATTGCTTCAGGTACTATAGTCATTTCACAATACTGATTCTTCTAATTCATGAATGTTGTATATCTCTCCATCTGTTTGTGTCCTGTTTTATTTCTCTCATCAGTGTCTTATAGTTTCCTGTGTATAGATCTTTTACCTCAGTAGGTAGCTTTAGCCCTTGGTATTTTATTATTTTTGTTGCAGTGGTAAATGGGATTGTTTCCTTAATTTCTCTTCCTAATCTTTCATAGCTAGTGTATAGGAATGCAAGGGATTTCTGTGCATTAATTTTGTATCTTGCAACTTTACCAGATTCACTGATTACCCCTAGTACTTTTCTTGCAACCTCTTTACAATTTCCTATGTATAGTATCATATCATCTGCAAACAGTGACAGTTTTACCTCTTCCTTTCCAGTTAAGATTTCATTTATTTTTCTACTCTGATCACCAAGGCTAGGACTTCCAAAACTATGTTGAATAATAGTGGTGAGAGTGGACATCCCTGTCTTGTTCCTGATCTTAGAGGAAGTGCTCTCAGTTTTTCACTATTGAAAATTACATTTGCTTTGAGTTTGTCATACGTGACCTTTTCCTGTTGAGGTAGGTTCCCTGTACCTACCCACTTTCTGGAGAATTTTTAATCATGAATCGTTGTTAAATTTTATCAAAAGCTTTTTCTACATCTATTGAAATTACCATATGGTTTTTATTCTTCAGTTTTTTGATGTGGTGCATCATACTGATTGATTGCTGCTGCTGCTGCTGCTGCTGCTGCTTCTAAGTCGTTTTAGTCGTGTCCGACTCTGTGCGACCCCAGAGAGGGCAGCCCACCAGGCTCCCCCGTCCCTGGGATTCTCTAGGCAAGAACACTGGAGTGGGCTGTCATTTCCTTCTCCAATGCAGGAAAGTGAAAAGTGAAAGTGAAGTCGCTCAGTCGTGTCCGGCTCCTAGAGACCCCATGGACTGCAGCCTACCAGGCTCCTCCGTTCATGGGATTTGCCAGGCAAGAGTACTGGAGTAGGGTGCCATTGCCTTCTAGGACATAGCAAAAAATCCTTGCATCCTTGAGATCACTTAATCATGGTGTGTGTTCCTTTTACTGTGTTGTTGGTTTCTGTCTGCTAGTAGTTTGTTGAGGACTTTTGTGTCTATGTATATCAGTGACATAGATCTCTATTTTTCTCTTTTTGGGGTCTTTTGTGTTCCCATACTAGTTTTTTTTATCAGGGTGATCTTGGTCTCATATAATGAGTTTGGGAGTGTTCCTCTCTCTGCAATTTTTGGAAGAGCTTGAGAAGGATAGGTGTTAGCTCTTCTCTAAATGTTTGATAGAACTTGCCTGTGAGGCCATCTGGTCCTGGACATTTGTTTGTTGGAATTTTTTAATCACAGTTCCTATTTCAGTGTTTGTGAGTGGTCTGTTCATATTTTCTGTTCCTCTGGTTCAGTCTTGAAAAGTTGTACTTTTCTAAGTGTTTATCCATATTTTCCAGGTTGTCCATTTTATTGACATATCATTGCTTGTAGTAGTCTCTTATTATCTTTTGTATTTCTATGATGTCAATTGTAACTTCTTTTTCTTTTCTAATTTTATTGATTTGAGTCTCCTCCCTTTTTTACTTGATGAGTTGTGCTAAATATTTATCAATTGTGTTTATCTTCACAAAGTACCACCTTTTAGTTTCATTAATCTTTGCTACTGTTTTCTTCCTTTCTATCTCTGATCTCT
Organism: Bubalus bubalis; assembly: GCF_019923935.1. Taxonomy (NCBI): domain Eukaryota; kingdom Metazoa; phylum Chordata; class Mammalia; order Artiodactyla; family Bovidae; genus Bubalus; species Bubalus bubalis. The sequence goes on along the minus strand of NC_059162.1, from coordinate 17,727,617 downwards.
ACGATTCCTTTTCATAATGTTCAGGAGGTTCTCAAGGCAAGAACGTTGGTGGTTTACCATTCCCTTCTCCAGTGAACACATTCTGTCAGAATTCTCCACCATCTCTGTCTTGGGTGGCGCTATATGGCGTGGCTCATGGTTTCATCGAGTTAGACGAGGCTGTGATCCATGTGATCAATTTGCTTAGTTTTCTGTGGTTGTGGTTTTCATTCTGTTTACCCTTGATGGATGAGGATATGAGACTTGTGGAAGCTTCCTAATGGGAGAGACTGGCTGTGGATAAAACTGGTTCTTGCTCTGGTGGGCAAGGCCATGCTCAGTAAGTCTTTAGTCCATCTTTCTGCTGATGGATGGGGCCGTGTTTCCTCCCTGTAATATGACCTGAGGCCAAACTATGATAAGGGTAATGGCAGTAATTCTGACTGCCATAGATAAAGCAAGAGAATTCCAGAAAAAAAAAATTTATTTCTGTGTCTTTGACTACCCTAAAACCTTTGACTGTGTGGGTCTCAACAAAGTGTGGAAAATTCTTAAAGAGATAATAATACCAGACCACCATACCTGCCTCCTGAGAAATCTGTATGCATATCAAGAAGCAACAGTTAGAACCAGACATGGAACAACAGTTGAGTTCAGTACATTTCAGTCGCTCAGTCATGTCTGATTCTGCGCGACCCCATGGACTGTAGCACACCTGGCTTCCTGGTCAGAGGTTGCTCAAACTCATGTCCATCGAATTGGTTATGCCATCCAACCAGCTCATCCTCTGTTGTTCCTTCTCCTCTTGACTTAAATCTTTCCCAGCCTCAGGGTCTTTTCAAATGAGTCACTTCTTCGCATTAAGTGGTCAAAGTATTGAAGTGTCAGCTTCAGCATCAGTCCTCCCAATGAATCCTCAGGACTGATTTCCTTTAGGATGAACTGGTTTGATCTCCTTGCAGTTTGAGGGACTCTCAAGAGTCTTATTCAACACCATAGTTCAAAAGCATCAATTCTTTGGTGGTCAGCTTTTTTATAGTCCAACTCTCACATTCATACATGACTGTTGGAAAAACCATAGCTTTGTCTGGACGGACTTTTGTTGGCAAAGTAATGTCTCTGCTTTTTAATATGCTGTCTAGGTAGGCACCCCACTCCAGTACTCTTGCCTGGAAAAATCCCATGGATGGATGAGCCTGGAGGGCTGCAGTCCATGGGGTCGCTGAGGGTCGGACATGACTGAGCGACTTCACTTTCACTTTTCTCTTTTATGCATTGGAGAAGGAAATGGCAACCCACTCCAGTGTTCTTGCCTGGAGAATCCTGGGGATGGGGAAGCCTGGTGGGCTGCCGCCTATGGGGTCGCACAGAGTCGGACACAACTGAAGTAACTTAGCAAAGGTGGGAACAACAGACCAGTTCAAAATTGGGAAAAGAGGAAGTCAAGGCTGTATATGCAGAGTAAATCATGAGAAATGCCGATCTGGTTGAAACACAAGCTGGAATCAAGATTGCCGGAGAAACGTCAATAACCTCAGGTATAGAGATGATACCACCCTTCTGGAACAAAGTAAAGAGGAACTAAAGAGCCTCTTAAGAAGGAGAAAGAGGAGATTGAAAAAGCTGGCTTAAAACTCAACATTCAAAAAACTAAAATCATGGCATCTGGTCCCATCACTTCATGGCAAATAAATGGGGAAACAATGGAAACAGAATTCTGAATAAATACTCTGAATCCTTTATCAGATAGATTACCTATTTCTACTTCATTTGTTTGGTCTTCTGGCTTGATATTTTGCTTCTCCATCTGCCACATAATTCTCTGTCCTTATATTTTGGATATTTTACTGTTTTTATGGTCTCCTTTTCACAGGTGGCAGGGTTGTAGTTCCGTTTGCTTCTGTTATCTGTCCCCTGGTAGGTGAGATTGGTCCAGAGGCTTGTGTAAGCTTCCTGGTGGAAGGGCTTAGTGCCTGCACTCTGGCGATTGGAACTGAGTCTTTTCCCTCTGATAAGCAGGGTGTTTGGGGATGTCTGTGAGCATAGAATTACTAGGCAGCCTTTCTACTGATGGGCAGGGCTGTATTTCTGTCTTGCTGCTTGTTTGGCATGGAGTCTATAGGCACTGGAGTCTATAGGCAGTTGGGTGGAGTGAGGGCTTGGTGTTGAAATACACACTTCCAGGATAGCACATGTGAATTAATATTCTATGGACCCCAGATTCTCTGGCAGTACAGCGTCCTGGACTCAGTGCTCCCATCACAGAGGTACAGAGGTCTGATTCCTGCTGGGGAGCCAAGAGTCCACAAGCCACAACTGTGGCCAGAGAAAAGAATAAAAATAAATAAAAGGAAAGAAAACAAACAAAACCCAAGACAAATAGTAAAAATATAAATAGACAGCAATAAGAACAAAATACACACACACGCACACAAAGAAAACAGACACACTAAACCCAACACAAATGATAGCAACAAAACCAAACTTACAGAAACAAAGAAGCAGAGAAAATAGACAAAAAAGAAACAAAACTAAGAAGATAACAAAAAAAAATAAGGAACTAAAAAATGAGGCTAATAAATAAAGACTAAGATAGCAACAAGTAGAACTGGACATTGAACAACAGACTGATTCCAAATAGAAAAGAGGTATGTCAAGGCTGTATATTGTCACCCTGTTTATTTAACTTATATGCAGAGTACATCATGAGCAACGCTGGGATGGCAGAAGCACAAGCTGGAATCAAGATTGCCAGGAGAAATATCAATAACCTCAGATATGCAGATGACACCACCCTTATGGCAGAAAGTGAAGAAGAACTAAAGAGCTTCTTGATGAAAGAGAGAGCAGAGTGAATATGTTGGCTTAAAACTCAACATCCAGAAAACTAAGATCATGGCTTCCGGTCCCATCAGTCCATGGCAAATAGATGGGGAAACAGTGGCTGACTTTAGTTTTCTGGGCTCCAAAATCACTGCAAATGGTGATTGCAGCCATGAAGTTAAAAGACGTTTACTGCTTGGAAGGAAACTTATGACCAACCTAGATAGCATATTCAAAAGCAGAGACATTACTTTGTCAACAAAGATCCATCTAGTCGAGGCTATGGTTTTTCCAGTAGTCATGTATGGATGTGAAAGTTGGACTATAAAGAAAGCTGAGTGCCAAAGAATTGATGCTTTTGAACGTTGGTGTTGAAGAAGACTCTTGAGAGTCCCTTGGTCTGCAAGGAGATCCAACCAGTCCATCCTAAAGGAGATCAGTCCTGGGTGTTCTTTGGAAGGACTGATGTTGAAGCTGAAAGTAAGACCCTAATGCTGGGAACAATTGAGGGCAGGAGGAAAAGGGGACGACAGAGGATGAGATGGCATCAAAGACTCAACGGACATGAGTTTGGTAAACTCTGGGAGTTGGTGATGGACAGGGAGGCCTGGCATGCTGCGGTTCATGAGGTCGCAAAGATTCGGACATGACTGAGTAACCGAACTGACTAAGTGAACCTTATACAAAGTGAAAAATAAAGCAAACAATAAAAGCAATCTAAAAAAATAAATGCAAAGAAAACGTAAAGCAAACACATAAAAGCAATCAAAAATAAATAATAATAAAAACAACTGAACATAATGAAACAAAGCAAAGCAGAACAATACTAATAAAAACATTTTCCTGGAGCTTCTCTGTCAGTGTCCTTCCTCCTACAGGGAGCCAGAGCCAACCCCTGCCTCCTCAAGAGACCTTTCAAAACTTCTAGGTAAGTCTCTGGATCTGCTGTGGGCACTGCAGAACCAGCTCAGACTCTGACCTGCCCCAGCTCCCATATGTACTTGCCCCCAAAGTTCACTGCTGCTAAAGCTGGACTAGTATCAGCGGTAACACTCATTATCTATTCAGATATTCCACAGACACAGGATATACTGAGCCAATCACAGGGAATTAACCCGTAGCCTGTACAGCTGCAGGGAGACATTTCTGTGCCTCTTCCTTAGTTGCAGCCCCCCTGGGGTTCAGCTTTGGTTTGAGTCCCATGTGTGTGTGTGTGTGTGTGTGCCACCCTCAGACATCTGTTTCGCACCCAGTTGAGACAGAGAGAGATAAAATAGTGTCTGAGTGGCACACACTTACTCAGACCAGCGGCCACAATGAGAGTGTGCACAAATTGCCTGTGGTGATGTAGACCAGCAGGCTGTTGCAACAGATGGGGGCACACTTGCCCTGGAGGGACGCCCTCCCAGTGCCCAGAGAGGCAGGGGCTGGTATGTGGTGTGTGGACTGTAGTGGCCCTACCCTTTGCATGTGACTTAACAATGGTGCCTTGTTTCCTAGGCAGAACACATTTCCTCCAGTTGGCATTCCCAGCATCAGAGCCTCTCACTCCCGTCCTCTCTGTTGTATCTGTGAAGCCAACAGTGATCCTCTCCTAGGACCCACTCTCTTAGCCCTACACTTTAGCATTCAGCCCCTGGCAGCACAAAGACTCTCAGAGCTAATTCCAAACATGGCTTTAAGATGGATGGCACTCAGGACCACTAAGCCTACTTGTGTAGAAGAGGCCTTGGCTGGAGGGATGGGCAAGATGACTCAATGGGAGCCCCTCCCAGTGCCTCTGAAGGCCAAAGAAGTTGGCAGGTGGGAAAGGGGTTATGATGGCCACCCTGCCCCTTGCTTGCCACTCAACAATGACACCTAGCTTCTATGGTGTCCCAGGCTTTATCTGCAAACTCTCCCTGCTGTAGAACTCCTTACTCCTGTCCCTTCAGGTTGTCTTTTCACAACAACAACTGTTCCCTCCCTGATTCTTCACTCAAAACTCCATGTTCCAACACCCAGACCCCTCTGCAATAGGAGACACATGATTTAGGCTAGGATGAGCAAGGCTGTGGCACAGACCATGCATGCAGTTCTTATCTTGCCTTTCACAGACCATCCTCTGCTTTGATCCCCTGAAGGCCCATTTCTGTCCCAGCTGATTTGCCCACTGTGATGGGCTTTTCCCTTCCATCTTCAGCTTCCTGTCAGGGTTGCTGGTCCCTGTTTTGATTGTCTGTTTTAATTTTTTCATTTTGCCTGATTATGAGTGGATTTTTCTTGTCCTTTTAGGTGTCCAAAGACTTCCACTAATGTTCACCAAGTAGTCTGTTGATAATTACTTCATTTGTAGATGTATACTTGAAATATGTATGTGAGGAAGGATGAGTTTGAAATCCTTATATTATATCAACTTGACTTTTCCCATTTATTATAATATTTTAAATATATATATAGTAGTCAGTGGAGATGCTGCTGAGCTAGACAAAAATGTTATGTCCTGACTTCTGGAACATGCATACCTGGTGACTGTATAAGAACTTTCAAGTGCTTCCTCTTTCTCTTCCTCATCTTTCTTCTCTTCTTCTTCCCTTCCCATTTATAAAACCACATTCTTGAAAAGTTTCCTGATTATTTGGCCAATACAAGTTAGTAGGTCATTATTCACAGTGATTGCAGGGAGGAATAAGAAAGATATGCAAAGACTATTACTAAATGCATTGCCAACACATCAGTGTACTAAATTGGACAGTTAGGAGATATATTGATACATTAGGAAGTGAAGAGTAATATGGCAGGATGAGCAGTCTGAAGGGTTGAAGGAGAAGACAGAGAATAACCATTAAAAACATTTAAAACTCCACTTTTTTAAAGATCTAAAACATGTTGGGATAGAGTAGAAGAAAACAAACTCATCAGATAAACTCTAAGCATTTATTTAACTGTTACAGACGTTTAGTTTTCTGATCCTCTCTCCCTTCCCAAACCTACTCTCAATCACTTGTATGTGGCGGTGTGAGTCTTAAATGGTATCTTATATTCATTTTTATTTTTTATGCAATTTAAACCGATATTTACTATTGGAATAAAAATGATTTATTTCCTGGTAAAGTAATCTTCAGCATGAGACAGCATTCTAGGGGATTGTAGGGGTCTGGTAAAATGGGACATCCAGATTCCATTAACTGTGTTCCCACAGTCTACAGTAATATAAAGCCAGCGTTATAACTTTTCTCCTAAACCAGACATGATTCCTCACCAGCCACAGCCTATTATGAAAATCTTCAGTGCCCAAGAGGACAGTACAAAAAAGAGGACAGTTCAGCTCCAGCTGAACAGAGGAAATGTAGACGAATTATTGAGAGCTAAATCTCTGAAAAGGCATAATGAAATATTATGCCAGGGCTGGGGAACATGCTAGGGCATTCTCTCTTGAACTTCAGTTATTCTCTAAAAATTCATTCCATTTGTCATATTTACACTTCACATGTATCATGTAATATTTATATTTTTACTTTAATCGCTTTACACAAACGTCTTGAATTTTTAATTTGATTGAACATAGAAAATAATGTACATGAAATGGCAGATGAAATTTTAAAATTATAATATACTACATATTATATATATTTTTTATATGAGAGAGTGACAGACACAGAGAGAAACAGGAAAGAAAGAGAGATTATAAAGGCTGGAAAATTAAAAATCTGTGAAACTGAAAACCCGTGGAAGGCCATCAGGCAAAAGGATTATCTGTTACCCAAGAAAGGCTTAGACTTTTGCTCTGTTCAGGCCTTCAGTGGATGAAGGACTACCCACCTTATAGAGGGAAACCTTCTTAGTGGGTAGGAGGTTTCCTACCTCAGTGGGTAGACCACTGATTTATATAGTGAAAGGTGAAAGTCTGTCACTAAGTTGTGTGTGACTCTTTGTGACCCCACGGAATGTAGCCCTCTCTCTTTGGGATTCTCCAGTCAAGAATATTTGAGTGGGTTGCCATTTCCTTATCCAGGGGATTTTTTCTGATCCAGTGATCAAACTGGCATCTCCTGCTTGTTAGGCAGACACTTGACCGCTGAGCCACCAGGGAAGCCCATCTCATTCAAAAACATCCTTAGAGAAATACATGGAATAATATTTGACCAATTATCTGGGCACCGTGTGCTAGTCAAAATGACTCATAAATTAACTATGCTTCCTTCCAGCATACCGACAAATTATATGAAGGAAATGACCAGGAAAGAGGTTTATTTAACATATATTCCATGCAACCCGTAGGGTAAATCTAAAAAATTGGTTTAAATTACAGTGAAATTCTTCTTAATGATTGACAAGTTGTATATGAATGGCAATTAACTTCAATGACTGAATGGCTCATAGTGATTTCAACCTTCATTTAAAAAAAAAGTTGCTTTATGGCATTATTTACCAGATTGGGCCTTTCGATATTTCAAAGGAAAAGGACGTCAGAAAATTTGAACAATACTATAAGCTTATTTCATAGAGTGAAATAGTACAAAGAAGACAGTTGGGAGAAATTATGTAGGAGTAGGTGGTACATCACATTGGGGAGTTATGTGCAAAAATCTTGCTTTCTGTTGTTGGTCTAGAGTCTGAGCTGCGCAATACCTGAATTACAGTAGATGATGCTAACTCTTAGTGAATTCCCTGTGACCCAAGGTGAAACAGGTTTCTAAAGGCTGCAAGAATCAGCTTGACATCTTTTATCTGAGGGAGAAAAGCAGTGAAAGGAGGCTCCTAGAGGTCACCACTTTACTGAACATATCTAAGTATTATGATGGGAAGGCTGGAGACATGATCTGCAACCTGCCCTCGGTCCATTTTAGAAGAAGAAAGGAGACAGATTAGGAGGTCATGGATCAAAGGGGAAATCATTATAAGAAGGACCTGAGGTAAAGAGAAAGGTGTCACTAGATAGCCAGGCTCTTTTCAACCCAGGATGTACAACAAAATGGCAACCAGTTCAAGTGGAACAAGGCAGGCACTTTGATAATTCATTGAAGGTGAAAGGTATCAAAGAGGAGTCTTCTCCAATCAAGAAAGGGAGGCTTTGACTCCAAGTTAAAGAACCCTCCCAAATCCTCCCACTGCCATAAATCCCTGAAACTGAGAGCTTAAGGCAGGGATTGTGTGAGTCATGGGGAGATAATCCAGTGAGAAGATCCTGGAGCAGGACATTTCCTCTTTCTGGAGTCCCTGTCAAGCCACTTATGGATGGATTTGCATTTCGGTTGGGAAATGACTGAACCGGGCCTGTTTTGGCAGCTCTGCTTCCTCCTGGGTGGGGCAGCAAGTCCCTATAAAAAGGCCCTCTGCTGCATCACTGCCATCCTCCTGCTACTCAAGTCCGGATAGACTTTGGAGAACCTGGTGAGTCTGAGTCTTCAGTTCAGCTTTATTCTTGGGCTCTCTACTTATGAATTAATTCTGGCTATAGCAAATTTGGTGTGTCCAAAGTTATTGTCATGACTTAGTGCTCCTTAGTGGATGGGAGCTTGGAATTTGAACACAGTGATATACAGTATTTATTAAGTTTCTGGTACAGAGTTTGAATTCCTTTAAGGAAGAGATTAAAACAAAATCTGTGACAAGAAGAGGTAAAGAACGGAGCACTTTTCCTCTTTCTGTTTCTTTCTTCTGTCCTTCTGCTGTTATTTAAGAGGCATTTATCTTTGAAGGTGCGGGGTCCTTGTATCCTTCCTGGTGGCCATTTGCTCTGTACACAGGTCATACTTCTGGGACCTCATGAGAGATAATGATGATGAGAATTGCTTGTGAGTTTACCCAGGATTTTGGAACTTGATGGCCTTATTGAAGATGCTGTTTTCAGAAAAAAATAAAAAAGAATAGAACATACTGGATGCTTGGGGCTGGTGCACTGGGACGACCCAGAGGGATGGAATGGGGAGGGAGGAGGGAGGAGGGTTAGGATGGGGAACACATGTATACCTGTGGCGGATTCATTTTGATATTTGGCAAAACTAATACAATTATGTAAAGTTTAAAAATAAAATAAATAAAAAAAAAAAGAACAACATTGATTGGTTTTCTGAAAAAAAATTTTTTTTCTTAATGTTGTATGTTAAAAGAAAAGATTTTCTCTGAGCCAATAATACAATTTGTTGAAGAGGGAGAGAGAGGCCAGAAGGTCATTGAAAGGGATTAAAGGGATCAAACCACATTCTTAGAGACTGGAGAGAGTCTATCTGATATTATTACATGAGCTCAGACTTCTCTCCCTGTAGCAGTCCCTTCTTGTGAACACTGTCATGTAATTTCTTTCAGATTCTAAGACTCCAGAAAGATGTCTCAGCAGCAGCAGCAGTGCAAGCAGCCCTGCCAGGCACCTCCAGTAGTGTGCCCACCCAAGTGCCCTGAGCCCTGCCCACCTCCAAAGTGCCCTGAGCCATGCCCACCTCAGCAGTGCCAGCAGAAATGCCCTCCTGTGCCACCTCCCCAACAATGCCAGGAGAAGTGCCCACCCAAGTGCAAGTAACAGCATCAGCTTTTATCCGGATCAGGAAAGGATGAGGACAACTGGCTCACCTAGCTCCACAGCTCCACCTTCATCTTCTCTTTAAAGCCTATCCTGGATACAGAATAGGCTTCTCCACCCTTCAGCCAGCAGTATGCCTGTGGTGATTCCTGACTGCCAGAGGTTTCCTTCCTGAGGCTGCTACACCACTTGCCTCTGGGAAGACAGCTGAGAAAACAGTGCTTCAGAGGGAAGAGCAACAGCTCTCCTCCTGGACACCATCAGAAGATTCTTTCCCTGTCTTTTGTGTCTGTCTGTCACCTGGGCAGGGGTTTCTACCAACTAAACAACTGTTACTTGTTCTCCACTTTCTGAATAAGCTACAATTTTCTTTTGTGATGGTAAAAAAAAATTTTTTTCCTATTAAAAGCACTTGCAGCCATAGCATATTGTGTTTGGGTTTATTGTTATCCTTCTTTGATCCTAAAGTTACAGCTCCCACAATCGATGTTGTCTGAATTTTGAGTAATATCAGAGATCCTTTCTGATCTTCCCTGATGGGTCAGTGGTAAAGAATCAGCCTGCCAATGCAGGAGACATGGGTTCGATCCCTGATCCAGGAAGATCCCACGTTCCATGGAGCAACTAAGCCCATGTGACACAACTATTGAGCCTGTGCTCTAGAGCCCAGAAACCGCAACTACTGGAGCCCACATGCTGCAACTACTGAAGTCCAAGCGCCCTAGAGCGTGTGCTCCACAACAAGAGAAGTCAGTTCAGCGTGAAGTCCGCACACCACAACCAGATAGAAGCCCTGCCTCATGGCAATTAGAGAAAAGCCCATGTAGCAATGAAGACCCAGCATTGCCAATATAAATTAATAAATAAATACACTGTTTAAAACAGAAAGAAAGCTCTTTTTAAAAAAGATTATTTCTGGCAGAGGAGCTAAGATGGTGGAGGAATAGGACGGGGAGACCACTCTCTCCACCACAAATTCATCAAAAGAACATTTAAATGCCGAGTAAATTTCACAAAACAACTTCTGAAAGCTGGCAGAGGACATCAGGTACCTGGAGAAGCAGCCCATTGTCTTCGAAAGGAGTAGCAAAAAATATAAAAGACAAAAAAAGAGACAAAAGAGGGAGGGATGGAGCTCCGTCCTGGGAAGTTAGTCTTAAAAAAAGAGAAGTTTCCAAACACCAGGAAACACTCTCACTGCAGAGTCTGTGCCGAGCCTTGGAAGCACAGAGGGCAACATAACAGGGAGGAAAAATAAATAAACAATTAAAATCCACAGATTACGAGCCCAGCAGTAATTCCCCCAGTGGAGAAGCAGCGCAGACGCCTACACCCACCACTAGCAAGCGGGAGCTGGGCAGGGAGGCGCGGGCTGCATCGCTTCGAGTAAGGATCTGGCCTGAATGCCCCGAGTGCTATATGAGTGAACTAACTTGGGCTAGCAAACCAGACTGTGAGATAACTACCACGCGAAAAGCCAGCCCTAACCTAAGACACCTCCAGGCCCGTGCACAGAACAAAGGACGAACAGAGATAGCCGGCTGCAGACCATCCCCCTCTGGTGACAGGCAGCCAGAGCCAGAAGGGGGCAATTGCAGCCTCAGAGAGACATTATCTATAAAACTGTAAGCAGGCTTCTTTGCTAACTAAGACTTCTTGGGGTTCTGGACGGTCAACATCTGCCTGAGAAGGTGCGCCGGTTGTACACCCAGAAAACCGAGTGGCAGGGACTGGGGAGGTGATAAGTCGCAGTGACCACGCTCGCCAAACACTTCATCACCTGAGCTGCTCAGACCTGGGAAGGGCACAAAACGCAGGCCCAACCAAGTCTGCGCCTCTGAGGACTACCCAAGTGCCTGAACCTGAGTGGCTTAGACCTGGGAGGTGCATGCAGCCCAGGGCCGGCCTCGGATGGTTCCCAGCGGAGCAACCTAGAGCCTGAGCAGTGCGGGCAGGGAGGGTACATGCACCGTGAGTGGGGAAGACCCAGTGTGGCTGAGGCACTGAGAGCACATACCTGTGTTATTTGTTTGCAGCGTCCCTCCCTCCCCACAGTGCGACTGAACAAGTGAACCTAAAAGAAAGTGTCCACCACCGCCCCCTTTGTCTCAGGGTGGAAACCAGACACTGAAGAGACCAGCAAACAAAAGAAGTTATAACAGAGGGAACCGCCTTGGAAGTGACAGGTGCAATAGATTAAAACCCTGTTGTTAGTACCGACTACATAGGAAGGGGCCTATAGATCTTGAGAAATATAAGCAGGACCAAGGAACTATCCGAAAATGAACCGACCCCACAATACCCACAACAACAGCAGAGAAAGTCCTTGATATATTTTTACTATCTTTACGATCATTTTTTCTTCTTTTTTCAAATTTTTTTAAAAAATTTAAGTCCTCTATTACTCCTTTAATTTTCACTTTTATAACCTACTATTACTTTGCAAAAAAAAAAAAAAAAAGACCCAATTTTTTAAAAAGCCATCTTGATATATATTTTTTAAACAATTTTTGTGACTTGTTTTTTTCTTTCTCTTTCTTTTTTTCCCCCCTTCTTTTCTTTAACATTGTATTTTTGAAATTCCAAACTCTACACTAGATTTTTAATTTTTGCTTTTTGGTATTTGTTATCAACTTTGTACCTATATTTTCTTTATAATTTTTGTGACATTTTTTCCCCTCTCTTTCTTTTTCTTCTTCTTTTCTTTAACATTGTATTTTTGAAATTCCAAACTCTACTCTAGATTTTTGATTTTTGCTTTTTGGTATTTGTTATTAATTTTGTACCTTTAAGAACCCAATCTTCAGTACCCATTTTTACTTGGGAGCGAGATTACTGGCTTGACTGCTGTCTCCCTCTTTGGACTCTCCTTTTTCTCCACCAGGTCGCCTGTGTCTCCTCCCTAACCCCTCTCTGCTCTACCCAACTCTGTGAATTTCTGTGTGTTCCAGATGATGGAGAACACTTAGAGAACTGATTACTGGCTGGATCTATCTCTCTCCTTTTCATTCCCCACTTTTATCCTCCTGACCACCTCTGTCTCCTTCCTCCCTCACCTCTTCTCTGTATAACTGCGTGAACATCTCTGAGTGGTGCACATAAGGAAGTGATTACTGGCTAGCCTGCTCTCTCCTCTTTTGATTCCACCTCATCTCATTCGGGTCACCTCTAACTCCCTCCTCCCTCTTCTGTTGTCCATGTAACTCTGTGAACCTCTCTGGGTGTCACTCACTGTGGAGAAACTTTTCATCTTTAACCTAGATGTTTTATCAATGGTGCTGTATAGAAGGAGAAGTTTTGAGACTACTGTAAAAATAAGACTAAAAACCTGAAGCAGGGGGCTTAAGTCCAAACCTTGACTCCAGGGAACTCCTGACTCCAGGGAACATTAATTGACAGGAGTTCATCAAATGCCTCCATACCTACACTGAAACCAAGTACCACACAAGGGCCAACAAGTTCCAGAGCAAGACATACCATGCAAATTCTCCAGCAACACAGGAACACAGCCCTGAGCTCCAATATACAGCCTGCCAAAAGTTACCACAAAACTATAGACAGCTCATAACTCATTACTGGACACTTCATTGCACTCCAGAGAGAAGAAATCCAGCTCCACCCACCAGAACATCGACACAAGCTTCCCTAACCAAGAAACCTTGACAAGCCACCTGTACAAACCCACACACAGTGAGGAAGCTCCACAATAAAGAGAACTCCACAAACTGCCAGAATACAGAAAGGACACCCCAAACTCAGCAATTTAAACAAGATGGAGAGACAGAGGAATAGCCAGCAGGTAAAGGAACAGGATAAATGCCCACCAAACCAAACAAAAGAGGAAGAGATAGGGAATCTACCTGATAAAGAATTCCGAATAATGATAGTGAAATTGATCCAAAATCTTCAAATCAAAATGGAATCACAGATTAATAGCCTGGAGACAAGGATTGAGAAGATGCAAGAAAGGTTTAACAAGGACCTAGAATAAATTAAAAAGAGACAATATATAATGAATAATGCAATAAATGAGATTAAAAAAAACTCTGGAGGCAACAAATAGTAGAATAAGAGAGGCAGAAGATAGGATTAGTGAATTAGAAGATAGAATGGTAGAAATAAATGAATCAGAGAGGAAAAAAGAAAAACGAATTAAAAGAAATGAGGACAATCTCAGAGACCTCCAGGACAATATTAAACACTACAACATTCGAATCATAGGGGTCCCAGAAGAAGAAGACAAAAAGAAAGACCATGAGAAAATACTTGAGGAGATAATAGTTGAAAACTTCCCTAAAATGGGGAAGGAAATAATCGCTCAAGTCCAAGAAACCCAGAGAGTCCCAAACAGGATAAACCCAAGGCAAAACACCCCAAGACACATATTAATCAAATTAACAAAGATCAAACACAAAGAACAAATATTAAAAGCAGCAAGGGAAAAACAACAAATATCACACAAGGGAATTCCTATAAGGATAACAGCTGATATTTCAATAGAAACTCTTCAAGCCAGGACGGAATGGCAAGACATACTTAAACTGATGAAAGAAAATAACCTACAGCCCAGATTACTGTACCCAGCAAGGATCTCATTCAAATATGAAGGAGAAATCAAAAGCTTTACAGACAAGCAAAAGCTGAGAGAATTTAGCACCACCAAACCAGCTCTCCAACAAATACTAAAGGATATTCTCTAGACAGGAAACACAAAAGGGTGTATAAACTCAAACCCCAAACAATAAAGTAAATGGCAACGGGATGATACCTATCAATAATTACCTTAAATGTAAATGGGTAGAATGCCCCAACCAAAAGACAAGACTGGCTGAATGGATACAAAAACAAGATGCCTATATATGTTGTCTACAAGAGACCCACCTCAAAACAGGGGACACATACAGACTGAAAGTGAAGGGCTGGAAAAAGATTTTCCATGCAAATAGAGACCAAAAGAAAGCAGGAGTAACGATACTCATATCAGATAAAATAGACTTTAAAACAAAGGCTGTGAAAAGAGACAAAGAAGGACACTACATAATGATCAAAGGATCAATCCAAAAAGAAGATATAACAATTATAAATACATATGCACCCAACATAGGAACACCGCAATATGGAAGACAAATGCTAAAAAGTATGAAGGGGGGAATTAACAATAACACAATAATATTGGAAGACTTTAATACCCTACTTACACCTATGGATAGATCAACTAAACAGAAAATTAACAAGGAAACACAAACTTTAAACGAAACAATAGACCAGTTAGACCTAATTGATATCTATAGGACATTTCACCCCAAAACAATGAATTAAATCTTTTTCTCAAGTGCACACGGAACCTTCTCCAGGATAGATCACATCCTGGGCCATAAATCTAGCCTTGGTAAATTCAAAAAAAATGAAATCATTCCAAGCATCTTTTCTGACCACAATGCAGTAAGATTAGATCTCAATTACAGGAGAAAAACTATTAAAAATTCCAATGCAGGGAGGCTGAACAACACGCGGCTGAATAACCACAAATCAGAGAAGAAATCAAAAAAGAAATAAAAATTTTCATAGAAACAAATGAAAATGAAAACAACAACCCAAAACCTGTGGGACACTGTAAAAGCAGTCCTAAGGGGAAAGTTCATAGCAATACAGGCATACCTCAAGAAAGAAGAAAAAAGTCAAATAAATAACCTAACTCAACACCTAAAGCAACTAGAAAAGGAAGAAGTGAAGAACCCCAGGGTTAGTAGAAGGAAAGATATCTTAAAAATTAGGGCAGAAATAATTGCAAAAGAAACAAAAGAGACCATAGCAAAAATCAACAAAGCCAAAAGCTGGTTCTTTGAAAGGATAAATAAAATTGACAAACCATTAGCCAGACTCATCAAGAAACAAAGGGAGAAAAATCAAACCAATAAAATTAGAAATGAAAATGGAGAGATTACAACAGACAATACAGAAATACAAAGGATCATAAGAGACTACTATCAACAATTATATGCCAATAAAATGGACAATGTGAAAGAAATGGACAAATTCTTAGAAAAGTACAACTTTCCAAAACTGGACCAGGAAGAAATAGAAAATTTTAACAGACCCGTCACAAGCACAGAAATTGAAACTGTAATCAGAAATCTTCCAGCAAACAAAAGCCCAGGTCCAGATGGCTTCACAGCTGAATTCTATCAAAAATTTAGAGAAGAGCTAACACCTATCCTACTCAAACTCTTCCAGAAAATTTCAGAGGAAGGTAAACTTCCAAACTCATTCTATGAGTTTGAAACTCAGTTTCAAACTCTCCCTAATACCAAAACCTGACAAAGATGTCACAAAAAAAGAAAACTACAGACCAATATCACTGATGAATGTAGATGCAAAAATCCTTAACAAAATTCTAGCAATCAGAATCCAACAACACATTAAAAAAATCATACATGATGACCAAGTGGGCTTTATCCCAGGGATGCAAGGATTCTTCAATATCCGCAAATCAATCAATGTAGTATACCACATTAACAAATTGAAAAATAAAAACCATATGATTATCTCAATAGATGCAGAGAAAGCCTTTCACAAAATTCAATATCCATTTATGATAAAAAAAAAAAAAAACTCTCCAGAGGTCAGGAATAGAAGGAACATACCTCAATATAATAAAAGCTATATATGACAAACCCACAGCAAACATTATCCTCAGTGGTGAAAAATTGAAAGCATTTCCCCTAAAGTCAGGAACAAGACAAGGGTGCCCACTTTCACCTTTACTATTCAACATAGTTTTGGAAGTTTTGGCCGCAGCAATCAGAGCAGAAAAAGAAATAAAAGGAATCCAAGTTGGAAAAGAAGAAGCAAAACTCTCACTGTTTGCAGATGACATGATCCTCTACATAGAAAACCCTAAAGACTCCACCAGAAAATTACTAGAACTAATCAATGATTATAGTAAAGTTTCAGGATATAAAATCAACACACAGAAATCCCTGGCATTCCTATACACTAATAATGAGAAAATGGAAAGAGAAATTAAGGAAACAATTCCATTCACCATTGCAACGGAAAGAAAAAAATACTTAGGAATATATCTACCTAAAGAAACTAAAGACCTATATATAGAAAACTATAAAACACTGGTGAAAGAAATCAAAGAGGACACTAATAGATGGAAAAATATACCATGTACATGGATTGGAAGAATCAATAGAGTGAAAATGAGTATACTACCCAAAGCAATTTATAGATTCAGTGCAATCCTTATGAAGCTACCAATGGTATTCTTCACAGAGCTAGAACAAATAATTTCACAATTTGTATGGAAATACAAAAAACCTCGAATAGCCAAAGCAATCTTGAGAAAGAAGAATGGAACTGGAGGAATCAACCTACCTGAATTCAGGCTCTACTACAAAGCCACGGTCATCAAGACAGTATGGTACTGTCACAAAGACAGAAATATTGATCAATGGAACAAAATAGAAAGCCCAGAGATAAATGCACGCACCTATGGACACCTTATCTTTGCCAAAGGAGGCAAGAATATACAATGGATTAAAGACAACCTCTTTAACAAGTGGTGCTGGGAAAACTGGTCAACCACTTGTAAAAGAATGAAACTAGAACACTTTCTAACACCATTAACAAAAATAAACTCAAAATGGATTAAAGATCTCAACGTAAGACCACAGACTATAAAACTCCTAGAGGAGAACATAAGCAAAACACTCTCCAACATACATCACAGCAGGATCCTCTATGACCCACCTCCCAGAATATTGGAAATAAAAGCAAAATTAAACAAATGGGACCTAATTAAACTTAAAAGCTTCTGCACAACAAAGGAAACTCTAAGCAAGGTGAAAAAACAGCCTTCAGAATGGGAGAAAATAATAGCAAATGAAGCAACTGACAAACAACTAATCTCAAAAATATACAAGCAACTCCTACAGCTCAATTCCAGAAAAATAAATGACCCAATCAAAAAATGGGCCAAAGAACTAAATAGACATTGCTCCAAAGAAGACATACAGATGGCTAACAAACACAAGAAAAGATGCTCAACATCACTCATTATCAATGAAATGCAAATCAAAACCACAGTGAGGTACCATTTCACACCAGTCAGAATGGCTGCAATCCAAAAGTCTACAAGTAATAAATGCTGGAGAGGGTGTGGAGAAAAGGGAACCCTCTTACACTCTTGGAGGGAATGCAAACTGGTACAGCAACTATGGAGCACAGTGTGGAGATTCCTTAAAAAACTGGAAATAGAACTGCCTTATGATCCAGCAATCCCACTGCTGGGCATACACACTGAGCAAATGAGAATCGAAAGAGACACGTGTACCCCAATGATTATCACAGCACTGTTTATAATAGCCAGGACATGGAAGCAACCTAGATGTCCATCAGCAGATGAATGGATAAGAAAGCTGTGGTACATATACACAATGGAGTATTACTCAGCTATTAAAAAGAATACATTTGAGTCAGTTCTAATGAGATGGATGAAACTGGAGTCTATTATACAGAGTGAAGTAAGCCAGAAAGAAAACCACCAATACAGTATACTAACACGTATATATGGAATTTAGAAAGATGGTAATGATAACCTTGTATGTGAGAAAGCAAAAGAGACACTGATGTATAGAACAGTCTTTTGCACTCTGTGAGAGAGGGAGAAGGTGGGATGATTTGGGAGAAGGACATTGAAACATGTATAATATCATATATGAAACAGATTGCCAGTCCAGGTTAAATGCATGATACTGGATGCTTGGGCCTGGTGCATTGGGAAGACCCAGAGAGATGTTACGGGGAGGGAGGAGGGAGGGGGGTTCAGGATGGGGAACACCTGTATACCTGTGGCAGATTCATGTTGATGTATGGCAAAACCAATACAATATTGTAAAGTAATTAACCTCCAATTAAAATAAATAAATTTATATTTAAAAAAAAGAAAAAGAAAATCTAACTTACCTTGCCAAAAAAAAAAAAAACTTAACTCACAACTCTCAAGTTGTACATCCTTTTTAGTCGACAGCTTAATTCTTAATTTTGGCCTATCACACTGGCAAAAATATAAATATCCATTGTTAGGAGGGTACAGGAAAAGTGTATGAGAGAGTATACTCTCATACACAGTGGAATTGCTCACTCAAAGCCTTAAAAAGTTGTGGAAAATGAAGTATTTCCTGCTATATCAGTGGACAAGAAATGTCATAGCTATTGCAATTCTGGCCCTCCAAATGTGAATTTCTGAGCCATGCTAACAAGAGGAACTCCCTACAAGAGGAACTTAAGGATGTCACAGTCATCAGTGGTTACAGCTGTCCAGTGTGACCTAAGGGAATTCATGAAGAGAAGAATATATCTGTAAAAATGCAGGGTACTGGTCCTAGATAGGCGAGATGCAGGTGAAAGGAATGACTTTAATAGTCCGATTCTTGCATCTTCCCATACAGGCAAGAACCCTAAATTTCTTAACTTGATATCTAGTTTTCCTTACTTAACAATAATCTTTGATGTTCAGACTGCCTGCCTGCTTTGCTGCAAACTTGTATATAGCCTGACTCCCTCTCCTGCCTCTGGGAAGCAGTTCCTCAGGGCTACTGAGATGCTGTCTCCCAGGGAGTCCTAAACATTCCCACCAAATAAAACATTTCTCAACTTTCAAAAAACAAAAAAAGAAGGTGAAAGAGGAGATTGAAAATGCTGGCTTAAAACTGAACATTCAAAAAACTAAAATCATGGCATCTGGTCCCATCAGTTCAATTCAGTTCAGTTCAGTCGCTCAGTCGTGTCTGACTCTTTGCAACCCCATGAATCGTAGCACGCCAGGCTTCCCTGTCCATCACCAACTCCAGGAGTTCACCCAAACTCATGTACATCGAGTCAGTGATGCCATCCAGCCATCTCATCCTCTGTCATCCCCTTCTCCTCCTGCCCCCAATCCCTCCCAGCATCAGAGTCTTCCAATGAGTCAACTCTTCACATGAGATGGCCAAAGTATTGGAGTTTCAGCCTCAGCATCATCACTTCATGGCAAATAGATGGGGAAACATTGGAAACAGAATTCTGAATACTCTGAATTCTTTATCAGATAAATTGCCTGTTTCTTCTTCATTTATTTGGTCTTCTGGGTTTTTACTTTGCTTCTCCATCTGCAACATATTTCTCTGTCATTTCATTTTGTCTATCTTACTGTTTTTATGGTCTCCTTTTCACAGGTGGCAGGGTGTTTTTTCCGTTTGCTTCTGTTGTCAGTCCCCTGGTAGGTGAGACTGGTCCAGGGGCTTGTGTAAGCTTCCTGGTGAGAGGGCTTAGTGCCTGTGCTCTGGCGATTGGAACTGAGCCTTTTCCCTCTGATAAGTAGGGTGTTTGGGGATGTCTGTGAGCATAGAATTACTAGGCAGCCTATCTACTGGTGGGAGAGGCTGTATTTCTGTCTTGTGCTTTTTTGGCATGGAGTCTATAGGCACTGGAGTCTATAGGCAGTTGGGTGGAGTGAGGGCTTGGTGTTGAAATACACACTTCCAGGATAGCACATGTGAATTAATATTCTATGGACCCCAGATTCTCTGGCAGTACGGCGTCCTGGACTCAGTGCTCCCATCACAGAGGTACAGAGGTCTGATTCCCACTGGGGAACCAAGAGTCCACAAGCCACAACTGTGGCCAGAGAAAAGAAGAAAAATAAATAAAAGGAAAGAAAAAAAAACAAAACCCAAGACAAACAGTAAAAATATAAAAAGACAGCAACAACAACAAAATACTGACACACACACACAAAGAAAACAGACACACTAAACACAACACAAATGATAGCAGCAAAACCAAACTTACAGAAACAAAGAAGCAGAGATAATAGACAAAAAAGAAACAAAACTAAGAAGATAACAAACAATGAACTCAAAAATGAGGCTAATAAATAAAGACTAAGCTAACAAAAAGTGAAAAGTAAATCAAACAATAGAAAGCAATCTAAAAAAAATAAATGGAAAGAAAACATACAGCAAACACATAAAAGCAATCAAAAATAAAAGACGATAAAAACAACAACTGAACAAAATGAAACAAAGCAAAGCAGAACAATAGCAATAAAAATATTTTCCTGGAGCTTCCTCTGTCAGTGTCCTTCCTCCTACAGGGAGCCAGAGCCAACCCCTGCCTCCCCAAGAATCCTTCCAAAACTTCTAGATAAGTCTCTGGATCTGCTGTGGGCACTGCAGAACCAGCTCAGACCCAACTGCCCAAACTCCAATGTGTCCATGCCCCCAAAGTTCACTGCTGCTAAAGCTGGACTAGTCTCAGAGGTAACACTCATTATCTATTCAGATATTCCACAGACACAGGATGTACAATCACAGAGAATTAACCCACAGCCTGTACAGATGCAGGGAGACATTTCTGCCCCTCTTCCTTAGTTGCAGTGCCCCAGGGGTTCAGCTTTGGTTTGGGCCCCACTTGTGTGTGTGTGTGTGTGTGTGTGTGTGTGTGTGTGTGTGTGCCACCCTCAGACATCTGTTCTGCATCCAGATGAGAGAGAGAGAAAATAGTGTCTGAGTGGCACACACTTACTCAGACCAGCAGCCACAATTGGAGTGTGCACAAATTGCCTGTGGTGATGTAGACCAGCAGGCAGTTGCAACAAATGGGGGCACACTTGCCCTGGAGGGATGCCCTCCCAGTTCCCAGAGGGGCAGGGGCTGGTATGTGGTGTGTGGACTGTAGTGGCCCTACCCTTTGCATGTGACTTAACAATGGTGCCTGGTTTCCTAGGCAGAACACACTTCCTCCAGTTGGCATTCCTAGCCTCAGAGCCTCTCACTCCTGTCCTCTGTTGTATCTGTGAAGCCAACAGTGATCCTCTCCCAGGATCCACTCTCTTAACCCCACACTTTAGCATTCAGCCCCCGGCAGCGCAAAGGCTCTCAAAGCTAATTCAAAACGTCGTTTTAAGAATGGCAACCCTCAGGACCACTGAGTCTACTTGTGTAGAAGAGGCCTTGGCTGGAGGGATGGGCAAGATGATTCAATGGGAGCCCCTCCCAGTGCCTCTGAAGGCCAAAGAAGTTGGCAGGTGGGAAAGGGGTTATGATGGCAGCCCTGCCCCTTGCATGCCACTCAACAATGACACCTAGCTTCTATGGTGTCCCAGGCTTTATCTGCAAACTTTCCCAGCTGTAGAACTCCTTACTCGTGTCCCTTCAGGCTGTCTTTTCACAACAACAACTGTTCCCTCCCTGAGTCTTCACTCCAAACCCCATGTTCCAGCACCCAGGCCCATCTGCAACAGGAGACACATGATTCAGGCTAGGATGAGCAGGGCTGTGGCACAGACCATGCATGAAATTCTTGGTTTTGCCTTTCACAGATCATCCTCTGCTTTGATCTCCTGAAGGCCCATTTCTGTCCCAGCTGATTTCCCCACTGTGATGGGCTTTTTCTGAGTTTTGGAGACCTCCCTCCATCTTCAGCTTCCTGTCAGTGTTGCTGGTCCCTGTTTGATTCCTCTTTTCTGTTTTACGTTTTTCATTTTGCCTGATTATGAGTGGATTTTTCTTGTACTTTTAGGTGTCCAAAGACCTCCTCTATTGTTCACCAAGTATTCTGTTGAGAATTATTCCATTTCTAGATGTATACTTTATATATATATATGTGTGTGTGTGTGTGTATGTGTGTGTGTGGAAGGACAAATTTCACAACCTCCTATTCTACCAACTTGACTTCTCCTCTTTATTATAATATTTTAAAAATATACAGTAGTCAGTGGAGATGTTGCTGAGCTAAAGGAAAATGTTGTGTCCTGACTTCTGGAACATGCATACCTGGTGACTTGTTTCAAGCTTTCAAAGTAATACTTTTCAAATATTTCTTCTTTCTCTTCCTCTACTTTCTTCTCTTTTTCTTCCCTTCCAATTTATAAAACTACATTCTTGAAAAGTTCGCTTATTATTTGGCAAGACAAGTTAGTAGGTCATTATTCGCACTGATTGCAGGAAGAAATAAGAAAGATATGCAAAGACTATTACTAAATGCATTGCCAACACATCAGTGTACTAAACTGGACAGTGAGGAGATATATTGATACATTAGCAAGTGAAGAGTAATATGGCAGAATGAAAGGTCTGAAGGGTTGAAGGAGAAGACAGAGAATAAACATTAAAAACTCTCAAAACTACTCTCTTTTAAAGATCTAAAACATGTTGGGATAGAGTAGAAGAAAACAAACTCATCAGATAAACCCTAAGCATGTATTTAACTATTTCAGACGTTTAGTTTTCTGATCCTCTCTCCCTTCCCAAACCTACTCTTAATCACTTGTATGTGGTGGTGTGAGTCTTAAATGATATCTTACATTCATTTTTGTTTTTATGCAATTTAAACCTGATATTTACTATTGGAATAAAAATGACTTAATCCTGGTAAAGTAATCTTCAGCATGAGACAGCATTCTAGGGGATTGTAGGGGTCTGGTAAAATGGGACATCCAGATTCCATTAACTGTGTTCCCACAGTCTACAGTAATATAAAGCCAGCGTTGTAACTTTTCTCCTAAACCAGACATGATTCCTCACCAGCCACAGCCTATTATGAAAATCTTCAGTGCCCAAGAGGACAGTACAGAAAAGAGGACAGTTCAGCTCCAGCTGAACAGAGGAACTGCAGACGACTTATTGAGAGCTAAATCTCTGAAAAGGCATAATGAAATATTATGCCAGGGCTGGGGAACATGCTAGGGCATTCTCTCTTGAACTTCAGTTATTCTCTAAAAATTCATTCTATTTGTCATATTTACACTTCACATGTATCATGTAATATTTATATTTTTACTTTAATCACTTTACACAAATGTCTTAAATTTTTAATTTGATTGAACATAGGAAATAATGTACATGAAATGGCAGGTGAAATTTTAAAATTATAATATAATACATGTTATATATTTTTTTATATGAGAGAGTGACAGACACAGAGAGAAACAGGAAAGAGAGATAAAGAGAGATTATAAATGCTGGAAAATTAAAAATCTGTGAAACTGAAAACCCGTGGAAGGCCATCAGGCAAGAGGATTATATGTTACCCAAGAAAGGCTTAGACTTTTGCTCTGTTCAGGCCTTCAGTGGATGAAGGACTACCCACCTTATAGAGGGAAACCTCCTTTACCCAGACCACTGATTTATATATTGAAAGGTGAAAGTGGCTAAGTTGTGTGTGACTCTTTGTGACCCCACGGAATGTAGCCCTCTCTCTTTGGGATTCTCCAGTCAAGAATACTTGAGTGGGTTACCATTTCCTTATCCAGGGGATTTTCCTGATCCAGTGAACAAACTGGCATTTCCTGCTTGTTAGGCAGACACTTGACCGCTGAGCCACCAGGGAAGCCCATCTCATTCAAAAACATCCTTAGAGAAATACATGGAATAATATTTGACCAATTATCTGGGCACCGTGTGCTAGTTTAAATGACTCATAAATTAACTATGCTTCCTTCCAGCATACCGACAAATTATATGAAGGAAGTGACCAGGAAAGAGGTTTATTTAACATATATTCCATGTAACCAGTAGGGTAAACCTAAAAAATTGGTTTATATTACAGTGAAATTCTTCTTAATGATTGAGAAGTTGTATATGAATGGCAATTAACTTCAATGACTGAATGGCTCATAGTGATTTCAACTTTCATTAAAAAATAATTGCTTTATGGCATTACTTACCAGATTGGGCTTTCGATATTTCAAAGGAGAAGGACATCAGAAAATTTGAACAATGCTCTGAGCTTACTTCATAGAGTGAAGTAGTACAAAGAGGACAGTTGGGAGATATCATGTAGGAGTAGGTGGTGGGTCATGTGGGTAGTTATGTGCAAAAATCTTGCTTTCTGTTGTTGGTCTAGAGTCTGAGCTGCGCAATACCTGAATTACAGTAGATGATGCTAACTCTTAGTGAATTCCCTGTGACCCAAGGTGAAACAGGTTTCTAAAGGCTGCAAGAATCAGCTTGACATCTTTTATCTGAGGGAGAAAAGCAGTGAAAGGAGGCTCCTAGAGGTCACCACTTTACTGAACATATCTAAGTATTATGATGGGAAGGCTGGAGACATGATCTGCAACCTGCCCTCGGTCCATTTTAGAAGAAGAAAGGAGACAGATTAGGAGGTCATGGATCAAAGGGGAAAGCATTATAAGAAGGACCTGAGGTAAAGAGAAAGGTGTCACTAGATAGCCAGGCTCTTTTCAACCCAGAATGTACAACAAAATGGCAACCAGTTCAAGTGGAACAAGGCAGGCACTTTGATAATTCATTGAAGGTGAAAGGTATCAAAGAGGAGTCTTCTCCAATCAAGAAAGGGAGGCTTTGACTCCAAGTTAAAGAACACTCCCAAAACCTCCCACTGCCATAAATCCCTGAAACTGAGAGCTTAAGGCAGGGATTGTGTGAGTCATGGGGAGATAATCCAGTGAGGAGATCCTGGAGCAGGACATTTCCTCTTTCTGGAGTCCCTGTCAAGCCACTTATGGATGGATTTGCATTTCGGTTGGGAAATGACTGAACCGGGCCTGTTTTGGCAGCTCTGCTTCCTCCTGGGTGGGGCAGCAAGTCCCTATAAAAAGGCCCTCTGCTGCATCACTGCCATCCTCCTGCTACTCAAGTCCGGATAGACTTTGGAGAACCTGGTGAGTCTGAGTCTTCAGTTCAGCTTTATTCTTGGGCTCTCTACTTATGAATTAATTCTGGCTATAGCAAATTTGGTGTGTCCAAAGTTATTGTCATGACTTAGTGCTCCTTAGTGGATGGGAGCTTGGAATTTGAACACAGTGATATACAGTATTTATTAAGTTTCTGGTACAGAGTTTGAATTCCTTTAAGGAAGAGATTAAAACAAAATCTGTGACAAGAAGAGGTAAAGAACGGAGCACTTTTCCTCTTTCTGTTTCTTTCGTCTGTCCTTCTGCTGTTATTTAAGAGGCATTTATCTTTGAAGGTGCGGGGTCCTTGTATCCTTCCTGGTGGCCATTTGCTCTGTACACAGGTCATACTTCTGGGACCTCATGAGAGATAATGATGATGAGAATTGCTTGTGAGCTTATCCAGGATTTTGGAACTTATGATGGCCTTATTGAAGATTCTGTTTTCAGAAAAAAAAAAAAGAATAGAACAACATTGATTTGTTTTCTGAAAAAAAAATTTTTTTAAGTTGTATGTTAAAAGAAAAGATTTTCTCTGAGCCAATAATACAATTTGTTGAAGAGGGAGAGAGAGGCCAGAAGGTCATTGAAAGGGATTAAAGGGATCAAACCACATTCTTAGAGACTGGAGAGAGTCTATCTGATATTATTACATGAGCTCAGACTTCTCTCCCTGTAGCAGTCCCTTCTTGTGAACACTGTCATGTAATTTCTTTCAGATTCTAAGACTCCAGAAAGATGTCTCAGCAGCAGCAGCAGCAGTGCAAGCAGCCCTGCCAGGCACCTCCAGTAGTGTGCCCACCCAAGTGCCCTGAGCCCTGCCCACCTCCAAAGTGCCCTGAGCCTTGCCCACCTCCAAAGTGCCAGCAGAAATGCCCTCCTGTGCCACCTCCCCAACAATGCCAAGAGAAGTGCCCACCCAAGTGCAAGTAACAGCATCAGCTTTTATCCGGATCAGGAAAGGATGAGGACAACTGACTCACCTAGCTCCACAGCTCCACCTTCATCTTCTCTTTAAAGCCTATCATGGATACAGAAGAAGCTTCTCCACCCTTCAGCCGGCAGTATGCCTGTGGTGAATCCTGACTGCCAGAGGTTTCCTTCCTGAGGCTGCTGTTCTGCTCTCCTCTGGGAAGACAGCTGAGAAAACATCCCAGAGCTTCAGATGGAAGAGCAGCAGCTTTTCTCCGGGGCACCATGGGAGGATTCTCTCCCTCCCTTGGGTCTGTCTGTCACCTGGGCAGGGGTTTCTACCAGCTGGTCAACTGTTGCTTATCTTCCTCTTCATGAATAAACTACAGTTCCTTTGGGTGATGTCAAAAAGTTTCCTTTCTTTAAAAACTGTTTTTAGTAATACTATACCATCATCAGATTTTGTTTCTATCCTTTGATGCCAAGGTTCAAGCTCTCACAATCAGCATTGTCTAAATTTTGAGTCATATCAAAGAATACTTCTATGTAATTTCAATTCCATGTTATTTCCTTGATTATCTCTTGATGGTTGAGGAACAAAATATTTACCTCTCCTAGTGTTCAGTCCCTTTAGTAAAATGTAGGGAAAATTGTATTTTCATTTCAAACTTCTGAGGAATCAATCTTCAATGAATGTGTATAATTTAGTTGGCACATGCCGGACTCACAATAGCACTTGGAAGACAGTTCAGCTCAGTTCAAGTCAGTCACTCATTCATGTCTGACTCTTTAGGACCCCATGGACTGCAGCATGCCAGGTTTCCCTCTCCAGGTCATCACTGTCTCCATCATCACCACCATTACCACCACCACTGTTAACCCTCACCACCATATTAGCTCCAGAAGGATAGTAGCCCAGAAATAATTTGTGTTTTGAACAAATTTTTTACACTGTGCTGTACTTTCATTTTTTTTTTCTTTTCTAATTTAGCCATATTTTTAGATGTTATTGCTGATAGAGGGCTTTTGGAAATTAATGAAATAGTGTGCATAAGATTATAGTAGTTCTTAAAAGATGGGTAGTACCAAAGAAAGGTAAATATTAAGAGTACTTACCAGATAAGGTGCTGCCTCCTACCCATGTGTACCACCTTATATATTTTTTCACATCTGAAATTGCTTTCCTGATTATCTTGATCCCACCTTTGAAGAAATTTGAGGTTCACAGTGTTCATTGAGATTTACCAAGTCACTATTGCTAGGCAGCTTAGTGTCTAAGTGCTTAGGTGTGAAAGTGAGCTGTGCAAAAAGGCAATCTTTGTTATTTCTTCTTTTGGTCTTAAGTGTCCACAAGTCAAATAGTTAATTCAGATCAAATACACAGAAGCACACACACACACACACTAAAAATAACATCATTCTTAAATGTAACCAAGTCTTCGAATCAAATCATGCTCTACCTATACACAAGATAGATTCAATCTTTCTCTTTCTACAGTCTTCATTCACAAACCTAGAAGTAAAGGACTCTAAAAAGATAGAACTGTAGATGGAAAAAGATACCCAGATTACTGCTCAATCCTCATTTTAGTATGATATGAATAAAAAATAAACATTGATATTTGGGATCTGTCTCTACTGTAGCTAGTGTTATTTGACATAACACAAAAATTAGTTTTCTGAGGTGGAATGCTACTGTAACAAATCTTAAAAATGTAGCCTTGGCTTAGAAATCTGCCCAGATTGGTGGTTCACAAAGAAACTGATATTGCAGACCATAAATATGATTATATGTGTTATTCAATGGCAAAACATTTTAAAAATGACTTGGGAGGTTGAGCATATGTTGGTTATTTATTGTATTGATCAGGGTATTTTGATACACATATGCTCAGGAAATAGTTGTCTGGTTTGTAAACCAGAAATGAACAAAATGGAAATAAAAAATGTAGCCCAGATATTAAAAAAACTTGTTGAAGTAGAACACTCACCGGTTATAATCCCCAAAGAGGAAGAGATGTGACTTTACATGGTTCTGATGTTTGCATCCACTTGCATTTGACTGTAGCAACATAGAAAAGAGAGAAAAATTGTAGTCTTTCCATCTGTGTGCCAAGGAGCCCCAGTGGTAACTCTATTGTGTTCAGAGGAAAAGGCAGCAAAATAAATCATCTTGTTTTGTTTCTATCTTTTGACACCAAGATTCAAGCTCTCACAATCAGCGTTGTCTGAATTTTGAGTCTTATCAAAGAATACTTCTATATAATTTCAATTCCATGTTATTAAATCATCAAATTCCTCTAAAACTTATTAGACATCTAATGTATTTCATTCCTCCAACCATTCTATCTTCAAGAGACCACACTCAGGTCCTTTCCTAGAATTAATTTTCTGGCTTGATTTAACCTATAAAATGAGTACTATTATTATTCCCACTTTAAAGTGAAGAAAATGAGACTTTAAAATGAGACGCAGAGATCTTAAGCAAATTACCCAATATCATACAGTTGTTAAGCAGCAGAACCATGGAGCGAACTCAGGAAGGCTGGCTATAGAATCTGTGATCTCAGAAACATAATTGTGGTCACTTCTAATGGAGAAGGTATGAGATGCAAATTAATTAGGAAACTTGGGTCTTTTGAAGGGTTGGTATTGTTCTTTTTCTTATCTTCATGTTTCTTGACAATAAAGAGATCAATCTCTAATTAACCACTTCATACAGCAAAGCTTTATGAACTTTCTGAATGTGTTGATCATGTTCTCCTAAAATCAAACAAAATTTTATTTTTTATTTTCCTTTTTCTTGTATTTCTTCAAGACAAAATTGTGGAGGGAATCGTGTCAATAATATTAGGCCAGAATCCTATCTAAGAGTACAAAGTCAACCCTCCTAAAAATAAAATCACTTCTTCTTAGTGTTGGAAGCACAGCAACAGTAAATATCTCTACGTATTTTGTTGCCTATACGGTGATGGAAATTAATGGAGCCAACTTCCCTATAATATGGGAACATTGTTAATCATAGATCTACTTTTCATATAGTCACTCTCATAAAATAAATTTTTGTTTTGCAAAAGAATTAATTTGTTCCTCAGCCCTTTTAACCATTTTCAAAAAAATGTCTTCAAAAGATCATAGGTACTTTCAGTTAAAAGAAAATAGATCTAATAGTAGAGAATTACATAGAAAGTTGAGACTCTGAACAGTATAGAATGGCTGGAAAGCTGTGAATAAACTATCAAAATCTCTGATACGTCTTTCAGATCCAATGTCTTCAACCCCATTTGGAGACATTGTCTCTCTGATGACTGATCTCCCTGCAGTTACTCTGCCCTGCTTCAGCACTCGCCATCTCCTCTCACTGGTACAGTGTACCCCAGATACTCAAGACTCACTCTTCTCTTCACTCAAGTCTTTGCTCTAAAAGTCAATTTGAAGAGCTTTTCTACACAGTTGTCTCTAACATACCCCCTGCATCACTATTATTTGCCTTGTATGTGCACATGTGTGAGTGTGTGTTTGTGCAAAATCCCTTTAAGAGTTTAGATGGAAAAAGGACTTTTGTCACCATCCTCATGTCCGTAGCACATAAGAGACTGCCTGGCATGTGTTAATAATTGGGAAACATTTGTGATTACATTAATTTGTATAAGTACACTGAGTTGAATAGAGTCTGCCTACTGGTTTTATAAATAAGGAACCGGAGACTGAGCGAATTCAACTCTTTTCAGGGCCTTCAAGATAGACAAAGATAGAAACAAGACTGAAACCGATGAAGGAATTCTTTGATGGATCCAGTCCAAAAGACATATTTCAGACAAAGCTGAACTTAAAGATGGAAAAGTCTAATTCTGATAATGCAATGGGAATGAAAAAGAACACTCAGAAGAATACTTGTAGTTGACAGAAGAGATGAAAAACACTATATGCAAAAGAAAAATTAAACAAAAGAAAGAAATACATAATGGGCTATGAATATGCTTTATTGGAGAAGCAAAAGAATAGACACACTAATTGCACACGGGGTAGAGATCACAACGTGAATTACAGACGGGCACATGGCAAAGAGAGATCAAGCAATGATCCTGCTGCTCTTCTTCCAACAACATGATGTCAGCTTCAGGAAGCAAGCCTTTCCTCTGTCAGCTGTTGGTTGAGGAGGGAGATTAAGGAAGATGCAGTCCATCACCATGGCCTAAGGGAGGACAATGCAAGAGCCTGGATCATGTTGTTTCTTGGTCCAGATGAAATCTGGTGCTGTTACTTCCACTTGGGTGGACACTTCTGCTTGCATGGTGGGCATGGTGGCCCAGGAGGGCATTTCTTCTGGCTCACTGGAGGTGGGCATGGATGAGGTGGGCAAGGCTCATGGCACTTTGGTTGGCACACTATTGGAGGTGGATGGCAGGGCTCCTTGAACTGATGCTGATGCTGATGTGGATGCTGGTGCGGATGCTGGTGGTGAGACATCCTTCCTGGGTCTCAAGGAATCTGAAATAGAAACAGACAACATTCTTTATAACTGAGAGTCACATTGGTAGAACATTTAGCTGTGCCAACAACTGTCCCATCACTAAAGACTCCTCTTGATTCTTAATACAGTCTTTATGGTATTTTTATAGTTTCTTCACCCTTCTTTTTTAGTATCTCTTGCCCTCAGATCTTTAGTCTTTTGTGGTTAGTCTCTCCTTCTACCACATTCTAAAACAAAATTACCTACGCGGTGTTGTACAAACACAAACATACTCTGAGAAGAATCTGGATAGTAAACTTGTAGCCCATCCCCAAACAAATCTCTACTTATTTCTCCCATGAGGTCTTGGTTGCTGGCCAAGCTGACCTGACAGTCGGCTTCTGAGGAGAAATGCAAGGCCCAAACTAGGCACTCAATGGGACTGAATGCTGAGAAGGGGGCATCTGGAACTAATGTGTGCTGTGCTGTAGCACAGTATCTCATCCCCCCTACTCTCTCTCAGGTTAAGACTGTGCCTCTGACTCCATTTTCTCCTCACACTTAAGATCGCATTCATGACCAAATACCAAAAATTTCCCCCTAAACCCTCATTATCTTCTTTTTCCCATTAAGAGCTCTAATTGCTTCAATTAAAGCCACTTCAATCCCCAAACTAAACCCTCCCACCTAAGTCCCAAAAAGATCTCTACGAGTTGTGCTCACCAGAAGCTCCAAAGAAGACCTACGACGGTCACGACAATGACAGCACTGTGAAGGAGGCTCCTTTTATAAGGACCCGGCAGCCCCACCAGGGGGAGCATCCCAAGACTGGCACGGTGCACTGGTTTCCCACCCCAAACACCACGTGCTTGCAATCTCAAAAATAAATTGCCACACTCATGCTGATATCTCAAATCTCCCTTGTCCATGGACTTCTTTATCCTTCACTAAGGAAGTGCAGAGTGATTCACTGGAGACCTGGTCACATACTCCCTGTGCCTTTGTTATGCACCGGTTAGGAAATATGAGGAATTCTTTGACAATAGTGTTGCTCCTCCATTGTCACAGTTGGTGATTCTTCCACTCCCAAGCCCCCAAGAATCTGCTATGTAAAACTTCCTCCCTATTCCATTTCACCTGCCAGCACCCAGCTTTGTTTCCCTTGATGGTTGAGACTAGGATTTACTAACCTCACATATCTTAACCACTACCCACAGTTTTTTAAACTCACCTTCCTTACACCATGCCTCACTGGTCTCTAGCCTTTTCTTGACAATTAAATGACTTGGGACTACAAAGTTGAATCTTGTTTTTCTAACTTTCTAGTTTCTGGTGTTGGCGGTCTCATGCCAGGTGTGTTTTCACATGGCTCCATTCAGGGACTTCGACAGGAAAACTTGATCCTTCAGTTTTCCAGGCCATAAGGTCACAAGTTGAGATGCTTTACTGAAGCTCTACTTTTGCAGATGTATACACTGATCTGGTCTCTGCAGCCACATGACCATGAGCAACTTGTAGTCTTCTAGAAACCCAAATTCCTCTCTTCTCATTATCTTCAAAATTGACTCAATGTCTGGGCTGTATCCATTAAGAAGCTTTTCCACTAGAAGTCCCCAAATATCCTCTGCCACTTTACCCTACAACAGTTAATTCAATTGACTATATCCTGTCATTTTTTTTTTTTTTGAAATGACATTTAGTGTGTTTTCAGACATTCTTAGTATACTCAGGGAATGAAGCTCCAGGAGTCATTGACCCCACCATTCAATCCATGGATATTCCTCTCTAAACAAATAAACTAAGGGTGACATAGAACCCATCAGGAATTTATTAGTATAATTTGCTGAAATGCAGCAACCCTTCAGCTAACACTACACACTAAGCTTTCCATGGGGGACCTTGAGTGCCCTGGGTATGCAGACATCTATAGGCACCGATACTTTGTGACATTAAATGTTTCCAAGCGCTCTGAAGATCAGCTTACTAACACCGCTGTAAATTAGAGAAAAAAGCTGTACTTGCCTCAAAATTTTGCCATGGAACAACAAAATGTCTACTATAAGGCACGTGACATAGTCTGTTACTAAGTCCAAGCTTGCTCCACTCTCTGAAGTGAATCTGAGATGAGGTGTATAGACTAGGAAAAGGAAAAAATGAAATGAAAATTTTCATCTTTCACCCAGAAATCAAATCCGAGTCTCCTGCATTGCAGGCAGATTCTTTACCAACTGAGCTATTAGGGAAGCCCATCTAGACCAGAAAGGGACTTTATTCAAGAACCCGCTGGCTGAGACAATGACAATCTAGTGCCTCAAAATGATCATCTTGCTGGGGCTTGGTTGCCAGGTTCTTTTATGGGTCAGAAATGGGGTGCAGGTAAGGAAACAAAGTAAAACACTACTTAATCCTTGCAAATTTCCCCTAGTATGGCAAGCCTCAGGCGGAGGAATGTGTTAGATTTGCTTCTTTACAGTCATTCACAGTTTGGCAGCTCAGGTTATCTCCCAAAGGCAGTCCATTATATATGCTTACAATAGCAAAAGTGGCAAGATGAGGGTTAAAATCACAGAAGCTGATCCAGCACAAATTCAAAATTAACTCTTCCTGGTTACAAGGCTTAAGGAAATATGAGCCCCATATATATGATAAGGGGTTAATTTCCAAAGTATGTAAGAAGCTCCTACAATATAATAGAAAAAGATTTTAACAACCTTAATTTTAAATAGGTAAGGGACTTGAATAGAGCTTTCTTTAGAGAAGACATATATATATATATATATATATATATATATATATATATATATGTATATAACCACAGGGACATGAAAAGGAGTTTAATATCACTACTAATCACCAGGGAAATGCAAATCAAAACCACAATGATGTATCACTTCACACCTGAAGAATGACTATAATCAAAAAAGCAGACTAACAAATGTTGGTGAGATTATGGAGAAAAAAAGAAACTTTGTACCTGGTAGTGGGAAGGCAAATGGTGTAACCATTATGAAGAATATGAAGGTCACTCAAAAAGTTAAAAATAGAAAAAATAGAATTATCATAGGTTTTACCCATTCTACATCTAAATCATTGACCCAAAATAATTTAAATCCAAGTCTCAAAGACATATTAGCACTCCCAAGTTCACTGCCTCAGTACTCACAGTAGCCAAAGTGTGGTAACAACCTAAATGTCCGTCAACAGATGAGTGGATAAAGAAACTGTAGTATATACACACAAAGGATTATTATTCCTTCTTAAAAAGAAGGAAATCCTGTCCTATGACACAACACGAACTCACCTGGAAGACATTATGCCAAGAGAAATAAGCCAGAAACAGACGGACAAGTACCACATGAATCCCCTTCTATGAGGTATCAAAAAGAGTCAAGCTCATGGAATAAAGAATAGAATAGTAGTTGCCAGGAACTGAGGGAGGGTGGCATGGAGTAAAAGAGTACTGCTAATCAACAGGCATTTTCAAATGAAAAGCTCTACTGCCAAATCAATAAACAAGAAATGTCACAACCATCAGCGATTTCTGGCCTCCAAATGTGAGTGCGGGCTCCCAAAGCTCAATCCAGCAGATTCCGCCACCCGCCACGGTGATCCACCCGCCATGGTGATTGCTGAGGAGCTGGGGGAACTCAAGGGGCAGCCATCTGCCACAGCTCCCACTGCTTAAGGTGAACAAGGAGACAGGATTTGGCCCAGATAGCTGAGGTACATATGAAAGCAATGAATTCAGTGAGCCCAGAGGCTTGAATCTTCCCATATAATGCTAAATTCCTTAATTTGATATCTGATCTTTGATGTTCAGACTGCCTGCTCCCTTTGCTGTAAATCTGTGTGTAGCCTGACTCCCACTGCCATGTTCCAAGGGGGACACTTTTCTCAGAGCTACTGAGATGCTGTCGCCTGGGCTTGGAGTCCTAAACTTTCCCACCAGATAAAATAAAAGTCTCCTTTCAGGTTGTGACTATATTTTTTAGTCGAAGCATAAAATTTCAGCCCTGAAAGGTATATCAGTTCTAGGGATCTGATTGTAACATCAAGCCTGTATAACAACACTGTGTTATACACTTAAAATGCAGTTAAGAGAATACACCTCATGTTAGGTGTTCCTAACACAATAAAACTTTTTTAAAAAAGTAAATTGATACAGCTACCATGGAGAACAATATGGAAATTCATTAAAAAACTAGGAGTAAAACTACCAAATGTCCCAGCATATGCCCTGAGAAAATCATGATTCAAAAAAGTCATGTGTACCTAGTGTTCATTGCAGCACTATAGCCAGAACATGGAAGCAACCTAGATGTCCATCGACAGATGAGTGGATAAAGATGTGGCACATGTATACAATGAAATATTACTCATCCAATAAAAAGGAACAAATCTGAGTCAGTTGAACTGAGGGGGACAGATTTAGAGCCTTTTACACAGAGTGAGGTAAGTCAGAAAGAGAAAAACAAATATTGTATATTAACACATATGTTTGAAATTTAGAAAAGTAGCCCCAATGAACCTCTTTCAAGGGCAGGAATAGAAATGCAAATGTAGAAAACAAACTTGTGAGCACACTGAGGGAAGGAGAGGGTGGAACAAATTGAGAGAGTAGCATTGAAATACTGGCATTGCCATGTGTAGAATAGATGACTGATGGAAAGTTGTTTTATAGCTCAGGGAGTTCAGCCTCGTGTTCTGTGACAACCTCGAGGGGAGGGATGGGGGCAGTGGGGTGGAAGTGAGGCTCACGGTGGAGGAGATATATGTGTACTTAGAGCTGATCCACCTTGTTACATGGTAGAAACCCATAGAACATAGTAAAGCAATTATCTTCCAATTAAAAATAAATTTAAAAATTATATATTTCAGCTCTAAAGGCTAGAAAAACTGATAATTATGAATAACTACTCAAAATAACTGATCAATAATGTCAAAAATGCTCTAGATCTTATAAAGAATCCCATTGTGTAGACTAAGGTCTCCCTCGCTAAGACCCCTGTCCTGCTCCTCTCTTTCTTCTAGCTGTATCACTGCTAGTTAGAAGGAGTCAGTTGGAAGGCACTTGAAGAATCCACATCTTTGTACTAGTAACAGAGGTCTTCCTTCTCCACTGCCTGAGGGAAGATTTCACAGTCTGTGCTCTTTCCTGAAAGAAGACCGTGTAGCATCTGCTGTGTTTCTACCTTGACTGGGCTGATGTGGTTCAGAAAAAGATCAGTGGCATAACCTGGGTGTTTGAAGAGGTAGGAGCTTCTTTAGACGGAGTCCTGCTCCTGATCTCTTTCTCAGTCTCTCAGAGAACCAAAATGAGGACCGCTGTTCCCGCCCAGTCCTCTGAGATTCCACAATGGAGTAACCAGGATCACCATTAACAGACACCCTTCAGGAATCCTGGAAGGAACAGCAATGTCTGGGGATGGATTAGGTGCTTTCACAACATTCTTTTCATGATGAAGTCTTAGGAACTAGGTGGTACCTGCTGGAGTAAGAGAATTATCTATGGAATACATGACATAGAACAGTTCTGCCAACATAATTTTATACCTGCTTTTCTTTCTCCATGAATTACTTATGGATTCCAAGATATTTTTACCAATAAATTCCATGGGTTGTCACTTATGTTTTGTAATTTGAAGGATGATTAGTCGTTCTTAAGAAAAAGGTGCTTAATGAGGTTGCGGACTTAGCAAGAGGGATAATTAGTTCTTGATAACAGAGAAAGTGACTCAAGGACAAATGGTCCTCATTTGTTTGAAATAATGGATATATTTTCATATAATGGATATTTTCCCTTTTACAAATGAAAGCATTTGTAGCACACTGAATCTCTGAATCTCTCTGAAAATTGTGTAATATCTGCATAATAGTTTGCTAGATTTTACTTAGAAAGTAGTGATAGTGGTTATCTAGGAGAGAAGCTGACTGTCTGGGGAATGAGTAGAAGAGAGGCTAAGTAAGCCATGAGGCAGAAAAGAAATCATCAGCAAATATGCATGCTCGAAGAGTTAAAGAGCACTGACTCTAAAATTCCAAAGGAAAATATTTTTTGAACCCACAGTGTTACATGTAGCCAAACTATTATTCAAATATGAATAAAATAATATAATTTACACAAATATATTTTCTGATAGCTTCTTGAGGTTTTGCTCCAACAAAACAAAGGTAAAAACCCAAATTGAGAAAGGCTCAAAATGCAAAAAAAAAAAAAAAAAGAAAGAAAGAGAAAAAAGCTTTGGACATAATTGAGAGTAATAAGAGAATGAAAACCCTAGGGTGACAAGTGTTGGGGAAACCTACAGATCAACAAGATTCTACTGAGACACTTTTTCAAGGGTACCAGAAATTATATTTCCAATTGGAAACTGTATCTAATATAAAGACAGAAAGAATGACAGGCCAGTTAATTTAAAGATATACAGTAGTCAATACTGTGGTGGTAATTGATTATCACTCTACTCTCTGGAAAGGAAAAAATGTATGTGTAGACATTGCTATTCACGGCATAACAACTACACATACTATACATTCATTACATTGAACTTTTAAAAAATTTATTTAGTTTTATTTTTTGATGGTCATATTTTCTTTTATTTATTTTATTTATTTAGTTTTTTACTTTACAATATTGTATTGGTTTTGCCATACATCAACATGCATCCGCCACGGGTGTACACGTGTTCCCCATCCTGAAACCCCCTCCCACCTCCCTCCCCATACCATCCCTCTGGGTCATCCTGGTGCACCAGCACCAAGCTTCCTGTATCCTGCATCGAAACTGGACTGGTGATTTGTTTCTTATATGATATTATACATGTTTCAATGCCATTCTCCCAAATCATCCTCCCCCCCTCCCACAGAGTCCAAAAGTATACATCTGTGTCTCTTTTGCTGTCTCGCATACAGGGTTGTCTTTACCATCTTTCTAAATTCCATATATATGCATTAGTATACTGTATTGGTGTTTTTCTTTCTGGCTTACTTCACTCAGTATGATAGGCTCCAGTTTCATCCATCTCATTAGAACTGATTCAAATGTATTCTTTTTAATGGCTCAGTAATACTCCATTGTGTATATGTACCACAGCGTTCTTATGCATTCATTTGCTGATGGACATCTAGGTTGCTTCCATGCCCTGGCTATTATAAACAGTGCTGCGATGAACATTATTTTTAGTTGGAGGGTCATTGCTTTACAGTGTTGTGCTGGCTTCATACTGTAACATCAATCAGCCCCAGGTATCCATATGTCTCCTCCCTCTTTAACCTCCCTGCCACCTCCCACACCATCCCATCTCTCTAGGTTGTCACAGAGCACCAGGTTACGTTCCTTGTGTCATACAGCAAATTCTCACTTTCTTTCTATTTTAGGTATGGAAATGTATGTTTCCATGTTCCTCTCTCTATTCATCCCATCCTCTCCTTTCCCCACTGTGACAAGTCTGTTCTCTATGTCTGCATCTCTCTTGCTACCTTGCAACTAGGTTCATCAATGTCATTTTTCTAGATTCCATATATATGCATCAATATATGTATTTGTTTTTCTCTTTCAGACTTACTTCACTCTGTATAACAGGCTCTAGGCTCATCCACATCACAGCATTGACTTAAATTTGTTCCTTTTAATATTGAGTAATATTTCATCATATACATGTACCTCAACTTCTTTATCCATTCATCTATGTTGCTTCCATGTCCTGACTATTGTCAGTATTGCTGCGATGCATATTGGGATACATGTGTCCTTTTCAGTTATGGTTTCCTCAGAGTATGTGCCCAGTGGTGGGATTGCTGGGTCATTTGGTAGTTTTATTCCCTAATTTCTTAAGGAATCTCAATACTCTTCTCCATAATGATTGTATCAGGTTACATTCCCACCAATAGTGCAAGAAGTTTCCCTTTTCCCTTTTCTCTTTTAAGGCTGAGCTCTGAAGAATTGATGTTTTGAACTGTGGTGTTGGAGAAGACTCTTGAGAGTCCCATGGACTGCAAGGAGATCCAACTACTCAATCCCAAAGGAAATCAACCCTGAATATTCACTGGAAGGACTGAAGCTGAAGCTGAAACTCCAATACTTTGGCTACCTGAGGCAGAGAGCCAACTCAATGGGAAAGGCCCTGATGCTAGGAAAGATTGAAGGCAGGAGGAGAAGGGGGCAACAGAAGATGAGATAGTTGGATAGCATCCCCTATTCAATGGACATGAGTTTCTGCAAACTGCAGACTATAGTTAAGGAGTGAGAAGCCTGGCCTGCTGCAGTCCACTGAGTTGCAAAGTTGGGACATCGCTTAATGACTGAACCACAACAACATCAAAGAGTGTTCTTTCTATGTTTTCCTCTTAAAATTTTAGGGTTATGTTCTTACATTTAGATCTTTAATCCATTTTGAGTTTATCTTTGTGTATGGTGTTATCTTTGTGTATCGGCTTCCTTGGTAGCTCAGATGGTAAAGT
Organism: Bubalus bubalis; assembly: GCF_019923935.1. NCBI lineage: Eukaryota > Metazoa > Chordata > Mammalia > Artiodactyla > Bovidae > Bubalus > Bubalus bubalis. The sequence goes on along the minus strand of NC_059162.1, from coordinate 17,688,803 downwards.
GTCTGCCTGCAGTGTGTGAGACCCAGGTTCAGTCCCTGGGTTGGGAAGATCCCCTGGAGAAGGAAATGGCAACCCACTCCAGTACTCTTGCCTAGAAAATTCCCTGGATGTAGGAGCCTGGTAGGCTACAGTCGATGGGGTAGCAAAGAGTCGGACATGACTGAGTGACTTCACTTTCACTTTTCACTTTCATGCATTGGAAAACAAATGGCAACCCACTCCAGTTTTCTTGCCTGGAGAATCCCAGGGATGGGGGAGCCTGATGGGCTGCCGTCTATGGGGTCGCACAGAGTCGGACACGATGCGACTTCACTTTGTATGGTGTATAGGGAGTTTTCTAATTTCATTCTTTTACATATAGCAGACCAGTTTTCCCAGCACCACTTATTGAAGAGACTATCTTTTCTCCTATGTATAGTCTTGCCTCCTTTGTCAAACATAAGGTGTCCGTAGGTGTATGGGTTTATCTGGGCTTCTATCTTGTACCATTGATCTATATTTCCGGGTTTGTACCAGTACCATACTGGCTTGATGACTGTAGCTTTGTGATACTACACATTTTTAAATTAATCTTCATTATTAACATTTTAAATCACTTTCTCAAGTCCAGACAGTCCACCAACATTTAATCAAGTCCTGATTTGTAGCATTGTCCAACAATTGTCCCTCATAAGCTTGAAAGAACACACAACTGGTAGTGCTAGCAGACTGTAAACTCCCAAAAGAATGAGGAAAAGAGGAACAGGAAGAAGAGAAAAAGAAGATAGAGGAACAGAAGAAAGGGAGGACGAGGAGTGCGAAGAGGAGACAACTTAAGATGCCAAAGCAAAAATCTAATACAGGAGAGATATAGGCTAAATATGCTGCAAACTATGAGATTATCACAACTTTAATGTGAAAACTACTGCTTCTTTAAGTGGCATAGGAGCCAAGGCATTAAATTCATAGATTAAAAAGTAACCACACTGACAAGGTATGCTTATGGGCTGAGCAGTTCTGATGCACTGGCAGTAACATCTGATCCTCGTTGTGCTTTCTGTGAGCTGACACAGTTCTAAGTGCTTTATATATACGTATAAATACAAGGCTCACAGCTAACCTATAAAATGAGTACTATTATTATTCCCACTTTTAAAGTGAAGAAAATGAGACCTTAAAATGAGACACAGAGACCTTAAGCAAATTACCCAAGATCATACAGTTGTTAAGCAGAACCATGGGGTGAAGTCAGAAAGGCTGGCTATAGGATCTGTGATCTCAGAAATATGATTGTGGTCACCTCTAGTGGAGAAGGTATGAGATGCAATTTATTTAGGAAACTTGGGTCTTTTGAAGTGTTGGTAATGTTCTTTTTCTTATCTTCATGTTTCTTGACAATAAAGAGATCAATCTCTAGTTATCCACTTCATACAGCAAAACTTTATGGACTTTCTGAATGTGTTGATCATGTTCTCCTAAAATCAAACAAAATTTTATTTTTTGTTTTTTTTTTCTTGTTTTTCTTCAAGACCAAATTGGGGAGGGAATCGTGTCAATAATATTAGGCCAGAGCCCTGTCCAAGAGTACAAAGTCAACCCTCCTAAAAATAAAATCACTTCTTCTTAGTGTTGGAAGCACAACAACAGTAAAATTCTCTACGCGTTTGTTACCTATAAGGTGATGGAAATTAATGGAGTCAACTTCCCTCTAATATAAGAACATTTTTAATAATAGACCTGCTTTTCATACAGTCACTTTCATGAAATACATTATTTTTTGCCAAAGAATTAATATATTCCTCAGCCCTTTTAACCATTAAAAAAAAGTCTTCAAAAGATCATATGTACTTTCAGTTAAAAGACAACAGATGTGATAGTAGAGAATTACATAGAAAGTTGAGACTCTGAACTTCAGCATAGTATGGCTGGAAAACTGTGAATAAATTATCAAAATCTTTGATACATCTTTCAGATCCAATGTCTTCAACCCCATTTGGAGATATTGTCTCTCTGATGACTGATCTCCCTGCAGTTACTCTGCCCTGCCTCAGCACTCGCCATCTGCTCTCACTGGTACAGTGTACCCCAGATACTCAAGGGTCACTCTTCTCTTCACTCAAGTCTTTGCCTTAAAAGCCACTTTGGAAGAGTTTTTCTACACAGTGTCTCTAACATTCCCCCTGCATCACTATTATTTGCCTTGTATGTGCACATGTGTGTGTGTGTGTGCAAAATCCCTTCAAGAGTTTTGATGGAAAAAGGACTTTTGGCAGCATCCTCATGTCCGTAGCACATAAGAGACTGCCTGGCATGTGTTAATAATTGGGAAATATTTGTGAATAAATTTATCTCTATGAGTACACTGAGTTGAATAGATTCTTGCCTACTGGTTTTACAAATAAGGAACCCGAGACTGATAGGATTCAATTCTTTTCAGGGTCTTCAAGTTAGAAAAAGATAGAAACAAGTCAGAAGCCAATGAAGGAAATCTTTGATGGATCCAGTGCAAAAGACATATTTCAGGCAAAGCTGAACTCAATGATGGAAAGTCTAATTCTGATAATCCAAAGGGAATGAAAAGGAATACTCAGAACAATACTTGTAGCTGACAGAAGAGATGAAATACACTATATGCAAAAAGAAAGAAAGAAAGAAATACATAATGTGCTATGAATATGCTTTATTGGAGAAGCAAAAGAATAGACCCACTAATTGCTCACGGGATAGAGATCACAATGAGGATTACAGACAGGCACATGGCACAGATAGTACAAGCGATAATCCTGCTGCTCTTCTTCCAACAACGTGGTGTCAGCTTCAGGAAGCAAGCCTTTCCTCTGTCTGCTGCTGGTTGAGGAGGGAGATTAAGGAAGATGGAATCTGTCACGATGGCCAAAGGGAGGACAAGGGAAGAGCCTGGACCTTTTTTCTTGGTCCAGATGAAATCTGGTGCTGTTACTTCCACTTGGGTGGACACTTCTGCTTGCATGGTGGGCATGGTGGCCCAGGAGGGCATTTCTTCTGGCCCAGTGGAGGTGAGCATGGATGAGGTGGGCAAGGCTCATGGCACTTGGGTGGGCACACTATTGGAGGTGGATGGCAGGGCTCCTTGCACTGATGGTGATGCTGATGCTGATGTGGATGCTCATGGGGATGTGGATGAGGATGTGGATGCCAGTGCTGAGACATCCTTCCTGGGTCTCAAGGATTCTGAAATACAAACAGACAACTTTCTTAATAATGATGAGTCCAAGTGGTAGAACATTTAGCTGAGCCAACAACCCTCTCATCACTAAGGATGCTTCTGTATTTCTAATATAGACTTTATGTTTTTTTAGAGCTTCTTCACCCTTCTTTTTTAGTATCTCTTGCCCTCAGATCTTCAGTCTTTTCTGTTTAATTTCTCCTTTTACCACATTCTAAACCAAAATTACCTACAAGGTGTTGTACGAACACAAACATACTCTGAAGAAGAATCTGGATAATAAACTTGTAGCCAATCCCCAAACAAATCTCTACTTATTTCTCCCATGAAGTCTTGGTTGCTGGCCAAGCTGACCTGACTGTGGGCTTCTGAGGAGAAATGCAAAGGCCCAAACTAGGCACTCAATGGGACTGAATGCTGAGAAGGGGGCATCTGGAACTAATGTGTGCTGTGCTGTAGCACAGTAGCTCATCCCCCCTACTCTCTCTCAGGTTAAGACTGTGCCTCTGACTCCATTTTCTCCTCACATTTATGATCACATACATGACCAAATACCAAAACTTTACCCCTAAATCCTCATTATCTTCTTTTCCCCGTACTGATCTCTAATTGCTTCAATTAAAGCCACTTCTACCTCTGGATTAAACCCAACACCCAAGATCCAAAAAGATCTCTAAGAGTTGTGCTCACCAGAGGCTCCAAATAAGACCTATGACTGTCACGACAATGACAGCACTGTGAAGGAGGCTCCTTTTATAAGGACCCGGCAGCCCCACCAGGGGGAGCATCCCAGGACTGGCACCATGCACTGGTTTCCCACCCCAAATACCACGTGCTTGCAATCTCAAAAGTCAATGCCCCAGTCATACTGATATCACACAGTTCCCTTGTCCATGGACTTGCTCACCCTTCAGTGAGGAATTACAGAGTGATTCATTTGAGACTTTGTCTCATACTTCCTCTACCAGTGCATGCACCATAGGAAATATGAGGGATGCTTGAGAATGGTGCTATTCTTCCATACTTAGAGATGTTGCTTCCCCCTCTTGCCAGCTCCCAAGCATTGGCACATAAAACTTACTACCCCATTCCATTTCTTGTGTCAGCACCCAGCTTTTTTTTCCATTGATGACAGTCCAGAGTTTGTGCTCATATTTTAACTCCTACCTCCAGCTTTTCTAAACTCGCCTTGTATCATATACTGCTTCTTGACATTTAAGTGACTTAAACCTGGCCACAAAATCTACCTTGATTTTTAAGTGCAAGCAGTCTCATGTCAGATGTGCTTTCACATGGCTCCATACATGGAGTTGAACAGGACAACGTGATTCCTCAGTTTCTTAGGCCATAAATCACAAGCTCTGATCCCTTCCTGAAGTTCTACTTTTGCAGGTTTATACACTGATCTGAACTCTGCAGACCCATGATCTGAGTCATTTGTGGTCTACTAGAAACCCAAATTCCTCTCCTCTCATTATCTTCAAAATGAACTCAGTGTCTGGGCTATATGCCTTTAGAAGCTTTCCCACTAATACTCCCTAAATATCTTGCACTTCTTTCCCCTACAGCAGTTAATTCAACTGACTCGATCAGGTCCTTTATTTTAAATGACACTTAGTGTGTTTTCAGACATTCTTAGTACACTCAGGGGATGAACCTCCATGAATCATTGATTCAGCCATTCAATCCATGGGTATTTTTCCTTAAATGAATAAAATAGGGGTGACATAGAACCCATTGATAATTTATTAGTGTAATTTTGTGACCGACAGTAACACTTCAGCTAATAATATTTACTATGCCTTTCAGGGGAAAACTTGAGTACCTTGACTATCAGTTCAGTTCAGTTCAGTTCAGTCCAGTCACTCAGTTATGTCTGACTCTTTGCGACCTCATGAAACTGCAGTACCCCAGACTTCCCTGTCCATCACCACCTCCCAGAACTTGCTCAGACGCATGTCCATCGGGTTGGTGATGCCATTCAAATATCTCATCTTCTATCATTCCCTTTCCTCCTGCTTCAATCTTTCCCGGCATCAGATCTTTTTCAATAAGTCACCTCTTCACATTAAGGGGCCAAATTATTGGCACTTCAGCCTCAGCATCAGTCCTGCCTTGTGAGAAACCTATATGAAGGTCAGGAGGCAAGTTAGAACTGCACATGGAACAACAGACTGGTTCCAAATCGGAAAAGGAGTACGTCAAGGCTGTATATTGTCACCCTGCTTATTTACCTTTTATGCAGAGTACATCATGAGAAACGCTGGGCTGGAAGAAGCACAAGCTGGAATCAAGATTGTCGGGAGAAATATCAATAACCTCATTTATGCAGATGACATTACCCTTATGACAGAAAGTAAAGAGGAACTAAAAAGCCCCTTGATGAACGTGAAAGAGGAGAGTGAAAAAGTTGGCTTAAAGCTCAACATTCAGAAAACAAAGATCATGGCATCTGGTCCCATCACTTCATGGGAAATAGATGGGGAAACAGTGGAAACAGTGTCAGACTTCACTTTTTTGGGCTCCAAAATCACTGCAGATGGTGACTGCAGCCATGAAATTAAAAGAAGGTTAGTCCTTGGAAGGAAAGTTATGACTAACCTAGACAGCATATTCAAAAGCAGAGACATTACTTTGCCAACAAAGGTCCATCTAGTCAAGGCTATGGTTTTAGTCATGCATGGATGTGAGAGTTGGACTGTGAAGAAAACTGAGCATTGAAGAATTGATGCTTTTGAACTGTGGTGTTGGAGCAGACTCTTGAGAGTCCCTTGGACTGCAAGGAGATCCAACCAGTCCATCCTAAAGGAGATCAGTCCTGGGTGTTCATTAGAAGGACTGATGCTGAAGCTGAAACTCCAGTACTTTGGCCACCTCATGGGAAGAGTTGACTCATTGGAGAAGACTCTGATGCTGGGAGGGATTGGGGGCAGGAGGAAAAGGGGACAACAGAGGATGAGATGTCTGGATGGCATCACCGATTCGATGCACATGAGTTTGGGTGAACTCCGGGAGCTGGTGATGGACAGGGAGGCCTGGCGTGCTGCAATTCACAGGGTCGCAAAGAGTCGGACACGACTGAGTGACTGAACTGAAGTGAACTGAACTGAGTGGAAAAACTTCTAAATGGAACAGTCCAGATATTGAGACAATTTTGAAGACAATGAGATGAGAGAAGTTTGGGTTTCAAGCAGACCGAGAAGCAGCAGACCAACAAGCAACAGTAAGAACCGGACATGGAAAAATGAACTGGTTCAAAATAGGGAAAGGAGTAAGTAAAGGCAGTATATTATCACCCCGCTTATTTAACTTATATGCGGAGTACATCATGCAAAATTCTGGACTGGATGAAGCACAAGTTGGAATCAAGACTGCCAGAGAAATATCAATAGCCTCAAGTATGAAGATGACGCCACCATTAGGGCAGAAAGCAAAGATGAACTAAAGATCCTCTTGATGAAAGTGGAAGAGGAGAGTGAAAAAGTTGGCTTCAAACTCCACATTCAAAAACCTAAGATCATAGCATTCGATCCCATCACTTAATGGGAAATAGATGGGGGAAAAATGAACACAGTGACAGACTTTATTTTCTTGAGCTCCAAAATCACTGAGGACTGAGACTGCAGTCACGAAATTAAAAGATGTTTGCTCATGGGAAGAAAACTATACCAAATCTAGACAGTGTATCAAAAAGCAGAGACATCACTTTGCTGACAAAGGTCCCTATACTCAAAGTGTGGTTTTTCCAGTAGTTATGTATGGATGTGAGAGTTGGACCATAAAGAAGGCTGAGCACTGAAGAACTGATGCTTTTGAACTGTGGTGCTGGAGAAGACACATGAGAGCTCCTTGGACACCAAGGAGAGCAAACCAGTCAATCCTAAAGGAAATCAACTCTGAATATTCATTGGAAGAACTGAAATTGGAGCCTCAGCTCCAATATATCGGCCTCCTGATGTGAAAAACCAACTCATTGGAAAAGACATTGATGTTGGGAAATATTGAAGGCAGGAGGAGAAGGGGTCGACAGAGGATGAAGTGGTTGGATGAAAACATCCAACCATCACTGAGTCAATGGACATGAGTTTGAGCAAACTCTGGGAGATAGTGAAGGACAAGGAAGTCTGGTGTGCTGCAGTCCATGGGGTCGCAAAGAGACGGACATGAATGAGCAACTGCACAGCATCAAACAAACGAGACTACCAATGACTCATGGTCAAGGGGCAGCAAAAGTAGAGTTTCATGAAGTGGCCCCAGTCTATGAGCTTATGGCTGAGAAACCTGAGGGATCATGTTGTCCTGTTCAAGTCCATTATGGAGCCATGTGAAAATACAACTGAAATGAGGCTGTTTGTACTGGAAAATCATGATAGACTTTGTGGCCATGGTTAAGTCATTTAATTGTCAAGACAAGCCCAGAGATCAGTAGTATGTGGTATAAGAGGAATTTAGAAAAACTATGGGTGGGGGTTAAGAAATGTGTGTTTAGTAAACCCTAGTCATTACCATTGAGGGAGACAAAGCTGGGTGCTGGAGCTGAAATGGAAAGGGGTAGTAAGTTTTCCATACCAGATGCGTAGGGAGCTGGGGAATGTGGCAAGCACAATCTTAACCATGGAGGAGCAGTGCCATTGTCAAAGAGTTCCTCATATTTCCTAACTGGGGCATGATATTGGCACTGGGGCTTTGAGACAATGTATTGAGTGACTCACTCTGCACTGCCTCAGTGAAGGGTGAGGAAGTCCATGGGCAATGGAGCTTTGTGATATCAGCATGAGTGTGACAATTTATTTTTGAGATTGCAAGCACATGGTATTTGGGGTGGGAAACAAGTGCATCATGCCAGATCTGGGATGTTCCCTCTGGGTGGAGCTGCCTGGTCCTTATAAAAGGAGTCTCTACCACAGTGCTGCTATCTTCGTGCTACTCAGTCATAGGTCTTCTTTGGAGCCTCTGGTGAGTACAATTTTAGAGGTTTTTAGCACTCGTGTGGTAGGGTATAATCTTAGGGTAGAAGTGGCTGTATTTTAACAAATTAGTGCTCTCTATGGGAATAAGAAGATAATGAGAATTTAGGGGTAGTTTTCAGTACTTCTTGACGTCTTTATGCTCTTAAATGAGACTAAAGGAATGGAGTCAGCGGCACAATCTTAACCTAGGGAGAGTAAGGGAGATGAGATGCCGTGTTTCAGTGCACCCTGCATTCATTGCAAATGAAGCCTTCTCAGCCTGCAGTCCCACTGAGTGCTGAGTGTGGGCCTTTGAGTTTCTCCTTGAAGCCAACAGTCAAGTCAGTTAGACCAGCAACCAGAACCTCAAGGGAGAAATTAGCAGCGATGTGTCTTGAGATAGGCTACAAATTTCACATCCTGATTATTATTCTTCAGAGTGTGCTTGTATTCACACAGCACTTGTGTAAGTAATATTTTCTTTGGAAAGTGGTAGAAGAGGGCTCCCTATTAATGGAAGAATAGGACTTTCAGAAAAGAACAATGCTGTCTGTTTGTATTTCAGATTCCTTGAGACCCAGGGAAGGATGTCTTCCCATCCGCATCCGCATCCACATCCACATCCACATCCGCATCAGCATCAGCATCAGCATCAACATGAGCATCAGCATCACCATCAGTGCAAGGAGCCCTGCCATCCACCTCCAAAAGTGTGCCTACCCAAGTGCCATGAGCCTTGCCCACCTCATCCATGCCCACCTCCCGTGAGCCAGCAGAAATGCCCTCCTAAGCCACCATGCCCACCGTGCGAGCAGAAGTGTCCACCCAAGTGGAAGTAACAGCACCAGATTTCATCTAGACCAAGAAACAACAAGATCCAGGCTCTCCCGTTGTCCACCCTTCGGCCATGGTGACGGATTTCATCTTCCTTAACCTCCCTCCTCAACCAACAGCTGACAGAGAAAAGGCTTGCTTCCTGAGGCTGACACCACCTTGTTGGATAAAGAGCAGCAGGATCATCGCCTGGTTGTTCTTCGCCATGCGCCCGTCTGTAATCCGAGTGTGATCTCCACCCTGTGAGCATTTAGTGTGGCTATTCGTTGCTTCTCCAATAAAGCCTGTGTCATAGTTGAGTGCACATTTCTTCTTATGTTTTTCTTTTGCACTTTGTGTTTTTAATGTCTCCTGTCAACTACAAGTATTCTTCTGTGTGTTCCTTTTACTCCCGTTGGATTTTCGGAGTTAGATTTTTCCTTCATTGAGTTCAGCTTTGCCTGAAATATGTCTTTTTTTTTTTTAATTTTATTTTATTTTTAAACTTTACAAATTGTATTAGTTTTGCCAAATATCAAAATGAATCCGCCACAGGTATACATGTGTTCCCCATCCTGAACCCTCCTCCCTCCTCCATCCCCATATCATCCCTCTGGGTCGTCCCAGTGCACTAGCCCCAAGCACCAGTATCGTGAATGGAACCTGGACTGGCAACTCATTTCATACATGATATTTTACATGTTTCTATGCCATTCTCCCAAATCTTCCCACCCTCTCCCTCTGCAACAGAGTCCATAAGACTGTTCTATACATCAGTGTCTCTTTTGCTGTCTCGTACACAGGGTTATTGTTACCATCTTTCTAAATTCCATATATATGCGTTAGTATACTATATTGGTGTTTTTCTTTCTGGCTTACTTCACTCTGTATAATAGGCTCTAGTTTCATCCACCTCTTTAGAACTGATTCAAATGTATTCTTTTTAATGGCTGAGTAATACTCCATTGTGTATATGTACCACAGCTTTCTTATCCATTCATCTGCTGATGGACATCTAGGTTGCTTCCGTGTCCTGGCTATTATAAACAGTGCTGCGATGAACATTGGGGTACACGTATCTCTTTTCCTTCTGGTTTCCTCAGTGTGTATGCCCAGCAGTGGGATTGCTGGATCCCACTGCTGGTAAGGCAGTTCTATTTCCAGTTTTTTAAGGAATCTCCACACTGTTCTCCATAGTGGCTGTACTAGTTTGCATTCCCACCAACAGTGCAAGAGGGTTCCCTTTTCTCCACACCCTCTCCAGCATTTATTGCTTGTAGACGTTTGGATTGCAGCCATTCTGACTGGTGTGAAATGGTACCTCACTGTGGTTTTGATTTGCATTTCTCTGATAATGAATGATGTTGAGCATCTTTTCATGTGTTTGTTAGCCATCTGGATGTCTTCTTTGGAGAAATGTCTATTTAGTTCTTTGGCCCATTTTTTGATTGGGTCATTTATTTTTCTGGAGTTGAGCTGTAGGAGTTGCTTGTATATTTTTGAGATTAGTTGTTTGTCAGTTGCTTCATTTGCTACTATTTTCTCCCATTCTGAAGGCTGCCTTTTCACCTTGCTTGTAGTTTCCTTTGATGTGCAGAAGCTTTTAAGTTTAATTAGGTCCCATTTGTTTGTTTTTGCTTTTATTTCCAATATTCTGGGAGGTGGGTCATAGAGGATCCTGCTGTGATGTATTTCGGAGAGTGTTTTGCCTATGTTCTCCTCTAGGAGTTTTATAGTTTCTGGTCTTACGTTTAGATCTTGAATCCATTTTGAGTTTATTTTTGTGTATGGTGTTAGAAAGTGTTCTAGTTTCGTTCTTTTACAAGTGGTTGACCAGATTTCCCAGCACCACTTGTTAAACAGATTGTCTTTAATTCATTGTATATTCTTGCCTTCTTTGTCAAAGATAAGGTGTCCATACATGTGTGGATTTATCTCTGGGCTTTCTATTTTGTTCCATTGATCTATATTTCTGTCTTTGTGCCAGTACCATACTGTCTTGATAACTGTGGCTTTGTAGTAGAGCCTGAAGTCAGGTAGGTTGATTCCTCCAGTTCCATTCTTCTTTCTCAAGATTGCTTTGGCTATTCGAGGTTTTTTGTATTTCCATACAAATTGTGAAATTATTTGTTGTAGCGCTGTGAAGAATACCGTTGGTAGCTTGATAGGGATTGCATTGAATCTATAAATTGCTTTGGGTAGTATACTCATTTTCACTCTATTGATTCTTCCAATCCATGAACATGGTATATTTCTCCATCTGTTAGTGTCCTCTTTGATTTCTTTCACCAGTGTTTTATAGTTTTCTATATATAGGTCTTTAGTTTCTTTAGGTAGATATATTCCTAAGTATTTTATTCTTTCCGTTGCAATGGTGAATGGAATAGTTTCCTTAATTTCTCTTTCTGTTTTCTCATTATTAGTGTATAGGAATGCAAGGGATTTCTGTGTATTGATTTTATATCCTGCAACTTTACTATAGTCATTGATTAGTTCTAGTAATTTTCTGGTGGAGTCTTTAGGGTTTTCTATGTAGAGGATCATGTCATCTGCAAACAGTGAGAGTTTTACTTCTTCTTTTCCAATTTGGATTCCTTTTATTTCTTTTTCTGCTCTGATTGCTGTGGCCAAAACTTCCAAAACTATGTTGAATAGTAAAGGTGAAAGTGGGCACCCTTGTCTTGTTCCTGACTTTAGAGGAAATGCTTTCAATTTTTCACCATTGAGGATAATGTTTGCTGTGGGTTTGTCATATATAGCTTTTCTTATGTTGAGGTATGTTCCTTCTATTCCTGCTTTCTGGAGAGTTTTTATCATAAATGGATGTTGAATTTTGTCAAAGGCTTTCTCTGCATCTATTGAGATAATCATATGGTTTTTATTTTTCAATTTGTTAATGTGGTGTATTACATTGATTGATTTGTGGATATTGAAGAATCCTTGCATCCCTGGGATAAAGCCCACTTGGTCATGGTGTATGATCTTTTTAATGTGTTGTTGGATTCTGATTGCTAGAATTTTGTTAAGGATTTTTGCATCTATGTTCATCAGTGATATTGGCCTGTAGTTTTCTTTTTTTGTGGGATCTTTGTCAGGTTTTGGTATTAGGGTGATGGTGGCCTCATAGAATGAGTTTGGAAGTTTACCTTCCTCTGCAATTTTCTGGAAGAGTTTGAGCAGGATAGGTGTTAACTCTTCTCTAAATTTTTGGTAGAATTCAGCTGTGAAGCCGTCTGGACCTGGGCTTTTGTTTGCTGGAAGATTTTTGATTACAGTTTCAATTTCCGTGCTTGTGATGGGTCTGTTAAGATTTTCTATTTCTTCCTGGTCGAGTTTTGGAAAGTTGTACTTTTCTAAGAATTTGTCCATTTCTTTCACGTTGTCCATTTTATTGGCATATAATTGCTGATAGTAGTCTCTTATGATCCTTTGCATTTCTGTGTTGTCCGTTGTGATCTCTCCATTTCCATTTATAATTTTATTGATTTGATTTTTCTCCCTTTGTTTCTTGGTGAGTCTGGCTAATGGTTTGTCAATTTTATTTATCCTTTCAAAGAACCAGCTTTTGGCTTTATTGATTTTTGCTATGGTCTCTTTTGTTTCTTTTGCATTTATTTCTGCTCTAATTTTTAAGATGTCTTTCCTTCTACTAACCCTGGGGTTCTTCATTTCTTCCTTTTCTAGTTGCTTTAGGTGTAGAGTTAGGTTATTTATTTGACTTTTTTCTTGTTTCTTGAGGTGTGCCTGTATTGCTATGAACTTTCCCCTTAGGACTGCGTTTACAGTGTCCCACAGGTTTTGGGTTGTTGTGTTTTCATTTTCATTCGTTTCTATGCAAATTTTGATTTCTTTTTTTATTTCTTCTGTGATTTGTTGGTTATTCAGCAGCGTGTTGTTCAGCCTCCATATGTTGGAATTTTTAATAGTTTTTCTCCTGTAATTGCGATCTAATCTTACTGCATTGTGCTCAGAAAAGATGCTTGGAATGATTTCTATTTTTTTGAATTTACCTAGGCTAGCTTTATGGCTCAGGATGTGATCTATCCTGGAGAAGGTTCCATGTGCGCTTGAGAAAAAGGTGAAATTCATTGTTTTGGGATGAAATGTCCTATAGATATCAATTAGGTCTAACTGGTCTATTGTATCATTTAAAGTTTGTGTTTCCTTGTTAGTTTTCTGTTTAGTTGGATTTGCAGAGTTAGACTTTTCCTTCACTGAGTTCAGCTTTGCCTGAAATATGTCTTTTGGATTGGATCCATCAAGGAATTCTTTCACTGGTTTCAAACGTGTCTATCTCTCTTCCTTGTAGGACCCTGAAAAGAACTGAATTCTCTCAGCCTGTTTCCTTACCTGAGAAAATTAGGAGAGAACGTATTCAACTCAGTGTACTCATAGAAATTAATATATGCACAAATGTTTCTTAATTATTGATACATGCCTGGCCATCTCTTATATGTTAGGGACATGATAATGGTGACCTACGTCCTTGTCCATCTACATTCTTGAGGGCATTTTACACACACACGCACATATGAAGAAGACAAATAATAGTCCTGTGTGTGTATACATTATAGAAAATTTGGAGAAGAGCTCTTCCAAAGTGGCTTTTTGGGCAATGACCTGAGTGACGAAATGAGTGAGCTTTGAGTGTATCTGGGATACATTGTACCATGAGAGGTGAGGGCAAGTGCTAAGGCAGAGAAAATTAACCACAGAAAGGACAGTGATCAAGGAGACACTGCCTCCAAATGGGATCAAAGAGGTTGGGATCCAAAGATTTAGTAATGATTTTCATTATTTATTCACAGTTTGACAGCCATACTATGCTGATGGCCTAACGGTCTCAAATTTCATACCTATGCAATTCTCAACTATAAATGAAAGATAAATCAAAATTGCTGAATGAATTGTAGGATTGCATGATAGAGCTGCACTAATTAAGACAGGATGCTATGCCATAAGAAAAGACACAGAGATCAATGCAATAATAGAACATCCAGACATAGATCCACACCATACATGGTCAACTGATTTTCAACAAGGGTGTCTGGGTAATTCAACAGATGAAAATTAACCTTGTCAATAAATGGTACTCAAACTGTTGGATACTGATACAGGAATAATTGTAGCTTGGCCTTTACCTAACACCATATAAATATTAACTCAAATGGTATCACAGACTACAACATAAGATCTAAGATTCTACACTTTCTAGAGGAAAACACAGGAGAAAATCTTAGTTGCCATGTGTTAGCCTAACTGTTATTAAAAATCAGTATCCAAAATACATAAATAACTCATAAAGTCAGTCATAAACAGACACTGAATAGAAAACTGGACAACAGTCACTTTACAAAGAAAATGCCTTCATATGGTCAACAAAAGTGTTTTTAGAGCTTCTGAAAGTCACTAACATTTAAGAAAAAGTATTCAAAATGCAAACCTGATGGGTACAGCCTTCAAAAGTGTGGAAATGACAAACTAATTTAATTAAGACACAAGACAAGCAGCAAATACACAACACCTCTGGGAGGAGTCTGGAATTGTTGCCAGTGCTTTGGAGCACAGTTTGGCATTATCTGTAAAAGCAGAAGTGGGATACTTCTGGGAACATCCGCTACAGAAGTGTGTGAACATGTGCACTCACAGACATGAGGAAAATGTCCTAGTGTTCCTCACAGCTCCAGAAAGGAAACAACTTTGAGGTCAACCAACAGTACAACAAGGAGAGAAATGAAGTGCTGTGTAGTCATACAATGATATACTAAAATTCACTAGTGGATAAACCAAAGCTACATAGTGTCAACAGAAAAGTGAGACAAAAATATGATATACAGTATAATTCCATTTATATAGTGAAAAAGCTAGTAACTTAAGTATAATTTTTAGGATATTCCTACACCGGTGGTGAAAAACCATAAAGTAAAAGCAAGAAAGTGATTATTAGGAGTCATGATTGTGGTCACTTCTAGTGGAGAAGGTATGGGATGCAATTTAATAAGAAAACTTGGGTCTATTGAAGGGTTGGTAGTGTTCTTTTTCATAACTTCATGTTTCTTGACAATAAAAAGATCATGATTAATATGTCTATGATTACCCACTTCATACAGCAAAGCTTTATGAACTTTTTGGATGTGTAGATCATGTTCTAAAATCAAAAAATTTTATTTTTTCTTTTCCTTTTTCTTGTTTTTCTTCAAGACAAAATTGGGGAGGGAATCATGTCAATAATATTAGGCCAGAGCCCTATCCAAGAGTAGAAAGTCAACACCACTAAAAATAAAATCAGGTGTTTTTAGTGTTGGAAGCACAACAACAGTAAAATTCTCTATGCATTTTGTTACCTATAAGGTGATGGAACTTAATGGAGTCCACTTCCCTATAAGATGGAAACACTCTTAATAACAGAGCTTCCTTTCCTATCATCACTCTCATCAAATAAATTTTTGCTTTGCAAAAGAATTAATTTCTTAAATTAATTTAATTTTTATTGAAGAAGACTTGCTTTACAGGATTTTGCTGTTTTCTGACAAACCTCAACGTGAATCAGCCATCAGTTCAGTTCAGTTCAGTCCCTCAGTCGTGCCCGACTCTTTGCCACCCCATGAATTGCAGCACGCCAGGCCTCCCTGTCCATCGTCAACTCCCAGAGTTCAACCAAACTCATGTGCATCGAGTCGGTGATGCCATTCAGCCATATCATCCTCTGTCGACCCCTTCTCCTCCTGCCTTCAATCCCTCCCAGCATCACGGTCTTTTCCAATGAGTCAACTCTTCGCATGAGGTGGCCAACGTATTGAAGTTTCAGCCTCAGTATCAGTCCTTTCAATGAACACCCAGGACTGATCTCCTTTAGGATGGACTGGTTGGATTTCCTTGCAGTCCAAGGGACTCTCAAGAGTCTTCTTCAACACCAGAGTTCAAAAGCATCAATTCTTCAGCCATCAGCCATAGGTATACATATATTCCTTAGTCCTTTTCACCATTTTTAAAAACTGTCTTTAAAAGATCATATGTACTTTCAGTTAAAAGAAAATAGATGTGATAGTAGAGAATTACATAAAGTTGCGACTTTGAACTTCAGCCTAGTATGACTGGAAAACTGAATAAATTATCAAAATCTTTGACACATCTTTCAGATCCAATGTCTTCAACCCCATTTGGAGACATCATCTCTTTGATGACTGTTCTCCCTGCAGTTACTCTGCCCTGCCTCAGCACTCGCCATCGCCTCTCACTGGTACAGTGTACCCCAGATACTCAAGGCTCACTCTTCTCTTCACTCAAGTCTTTGCCGTAAAAGTCACTTTGGAAAACCTGTTCTACACAGTTGTCTCTAAAATACCCTCAGGCATCACTATTATTTGCCTTGTATCTGCACGTGTGTGTGTGTGCGTGTGTTTGTGCAAACTCCTTTCAAGAGTTTAGATGGAAAAAAGTCTTTAGTCACCATCCTCATGTCCCTAGCACATAAGAGACTGCCTGGCATGTGTTAATAATTGGGAAACATTTATGAATAAATTAATTTCTATGAGTACACTGAGTTGAATAGAGTCTGCCTACTGGTTTTACCAATAAGGGACCTGAGACTGAGAGAATTCAATTCTTTTCAGGGTCTTCAAGGTAGACAAAGATAGAAAGAAGTCTGAACCCAAAGAAGGAATTCTTTGATGGATCCAGTCCAAACATACGTACTTCAGGCAAAGCTGAACTCAATGATGGAAAAGTCTAATTCTGATAATCCAATGGGAATGAAATGGAAAACTCAGAAGAAACTTGTAGTTGACAGAAGAGATGAAAAACACTATATGCAAAAAAAAAAAAAAAAAACCCAGAAAGATAGGAATACATAATGGGCTATGAATATGCTTTATTGGAGAAGCAAAGAATAGACACGCTAATTGCTCAGGGGGTAGAGATCACAATTCAGATACAGACACACAGATGGCAAAGAGAGGTCAAGGGATGATCCTGCTGCTCTTCCAACAATGTGGTGTCAGCTTCAGGAAGCAAGCCTTTTCTCTGCCAGCTGTCAGTCCAGGATGGAGATTAAAGAAGATGCAATCCATCACCATGGCCAAAGGGAGGACAATGGAAGAGCCTGGATCTTGTTTCTTGGTCCAGATGAAATCTGGTGCTGTTACTTCCACTTGGGTGGACACTTCTGCTCGCATGGTGGGCATGGTGGCCCAGGAGGGCATTTCTTCTGGCCCAGTGGAGGTGGGCATGGATGAGGTGGACAAGGCTTATGGCACTTGGGTGGGCACACTATTGGAGGTGGATGGCAGGGCTCCTTGCACTGATGGTGATGCTGGTGCTGATGTGGATGCGGATGTGGATGCTGGTGAGACATCCTTCCTGGGTCTCAAGGAATCTGAAATACAAACAGACAACTTTCTTCATAGCAGAGAGTCCGATTGGTAGACCATTTAGCTGTGCCAACAGCCCTCCCGTCACTAAGGACACTTCTTGATTCCTAATACAGTCTTGATGGTTTTTTATATCTTCGTCACCATTCTTTTTTTAGTATCTCTTGCCCTCATCTTCAGTCTTTTCTGATTAGTGTCTCCTTCTACCATTTTCTAAAACAAAATTACCTACACAGGTGTTGTACAAATACAAACATACCCTGAAGAAGAATCTGGATAATAAACTCTTAGCCAATCCCCAAACAAATTTCTAGTTATTTGTCCCATGATGTCTTGATTGCTGGCCAAGCTGACCTGACTGTGGGCTTCTGAGGAGAAATGCAAAGGCCCAAAGTAGGCACTCAATGGGATTGGATGCTGAGAAGGGTGCATCTGGAACTAATGTGTGCTGTGCTGTAGCACAGTATCTCATCCCCCCTACTCTCTCTCAGGTTAAGACTGTGCCTCTGACTCCATTTTCTCCTCACATTTAAGATCTCATACATGACCAAATACCAAAAATTTCCCCCTTAATCCTCATTATCTTCTTTTTCCCATACGGAGGAGTAATTGTTTCAATTAAAGCCACTTCTACCCCCAAATTAAACCCAACACCCAAGTTCCGTAAAGATCTCTAAGAGTTGTGCTCACCAGAGGCTCCAAAGATCCCTACGACGGTCACGACAATGACAGCACTGTGAAGGAGGCTCCTTTTATAAGGACCCGGCAGCCCCACCAGGGGGAGCATCCCAGGACTGGCACGGTGCACTGGTTTCCCACCCCAAATTCCACACGCTTGCAATCTCAAAAATAAATTGCCACACTCATGCTGATATCACAAATCTCCCTTGTCCATGGACTTCTTTATCCTTCACTCAGGAAGTGCAGAGTGATTCACTGGAGACCTGGTCACATACTCCCTGTGCCATTGTTATGCACCGGTTAGGAAATATGAGGAATTCTTTGACAATAGTGTTGCTCCTCTATTGTCACAGTTGGTGATTCTTTCACTCCCCAGCCCCCATGAATCTGCTATGTAAAACTTCCTCCCTATTCCATTTCACCTGCCAGCACCCAGCTTTGTTTCCCTTGATGGTCGAGACTAGGGTTTACTAACCTCACATATCTTAACCCCTACCCACAGTTTTTTTAAACTCACCTTCCTTTCACCATGCCCCACTGGTCTCTAGCCTTTTCTTGACAATTAAATGACTTGGGGCCACAAAGTTGAATCTTGTTTTTCTAACTTTCTAGGTTCTGGTGTTGGCGGTCTCATGCCAGGTGTGTTTTCACACGCTCCATTCATGATCTTCGACAGGAAAACTTGATCTTTCAGTTTTCCAGGCCATAAGGTCACAAGTTGAGATGCTTTGCTGAAGCTCTACTTTTGCAGATGTATACACTGATCTGGTCTCTGCAGCCACATGACCATGAGCAACTTGTAGTCTACTAGAAACCCAAATTCCTCTCTTCTCATTATTTTCAAAATTGACTCAATGTTTAGGCTGTATCCATTAAGAAGCTTTTCCACTAATACTCCCCAAATATCCTTTGCCACTTCACCCTACAACAGTTAATTCAATTGACTCTATCCTGCCTTTTTTTTTTTTTGGAATGACATTTAGTGTGTTTTCAGACATTCTTAGTATATTCAAGGAATGAAGCTCCACGAGTCATTGACCCCGCCATTCAATCCACGGATATTTTTCTCTAAACAAATAAACTAAGGGTGACATAGAACCCATCAGGAATTTATTAGTATAATTTGTTGAAACGCAGCAACGCTTCAGCTAATACTATGCACTAAGCCTTCCGTGGGGGACCTTGAGTGCCCTGGGTATGCAGACATCTATAGGCACCAGTATTCTGTGACTTTAAATGTTTCCCAACTGCTCTGAAGATCAGCTTCCTAACACTGCTATAAATTAGAGACAAGAGCTATATTTGCCTCAAAATTTTGCTATGGAGACAATAAAATGTCTAATATAAGGCATGTGACATAGCCTGTTACCAAGTCCAAGCTTGTTCTGCTTGCTGCGGTGAATCTGAGATGAGGTATCTAGACTAGGAAAAGGAAAAAATGAAACGAAAAATTTCATTTTTCACCCAGGAATCAAACCTGAGTCTCCTGCATTGAAGGCAGATTCTTTTTGTGTGTGTGTGTGTGGTTTTATCTATTTATTTCTTTTTTTTTTAAATTTTATTTTATTTTTAAACTTTACATAACTGTATTAGTTTTGCCAACTATCAAAATGAATCCGCCACAGGTATACATGTGTTCCCCATCCTGAATCCTCCTCCCTCCTCCCTCCCCATTCCATCCCTCTGGGTCGTCCCAGTGCAGCAGCCCCGAGCATCCAGTATCGTGCATCGAACCTGGACTGGCAACTCATTTCATACATGATATTTTACATGTTTCAATGCCATTCTCCCAAATCTTCCCACCCTCTCCCTCTCTCACAGAGTCCATAAGACTGTTCTATACATCAGTGTCTCTTTTGCTGTCTCGTACACAGGGTTATTGTTACCATCATTCTAAATTCCATATATATGCGTTAGTATACTGTATTGGTGTTTTTCTTTCTGGCTTACTTCACTCTGTATAATAGGCTCCAGTTTCATCCACCTCATTAGAACTGATTCAAATGTATTCTTTTTAATGGCTGAATAATACTCCATTGTGTATGTGTACCACAGCTTTCTTATCCATTCATCTGCTGATGGACATCTAGGTTGTTTCCATGTCCTGGCTATTATAAACAGTGCTGCGATGAACATTGGGGTACTCGTGTCTCTTTCCCTTCTGGTTTCCTCAGTGTGTATGCCCAGCAGTGGGATTGCTGGATCATAAGGCAGTTCTATTTCCAGTTTTTTAAGGAATCTCCACACTGCGCTCCATAGTGGCTGTACTAGTTTGCATTCCCACCAACAGTGTAAGAGGGTTCCCTTTTCTCCACACCCTCTCCAGCATTTATTACTTGTAGACTTTTGGATCGCAGCCATTCTGACTGGTGTGAAATGGTACCTCACTGTGGTTTTGATTTGCATTTCTCTGATAATGAGTGATGTTGAGCATCTTTTCATGTGTTTGTTAGCCATCTGGATGTCTTCTTTGGAGAAATGTCTATTTAGTTCTTTGGCCCATTTTTTGATTGGGTCATTTATTTTTCTGGAGTTGAGCTGTAGGAGTTGCTTGTATATTCTCGAGATTAGTTGTTTGTCAGTTGCTTCATTTGCTATTATCTTCTCCCATTCTGAAGGCTGTCTTTTCACCTTGCTAATAGTTTCCTTTGATGTGCAGAAGCTTTTAAGGTTAATTAGGTCCCATTTGTTTATTTTTGCTTTTATTTCCAATATTCTGGGAGGTGGGTCATAGAGGATCCTGCTGTGATGTATGTCAGAGAGTGTTTTGCCTATGTTCTCCTCTAGGAGTTTTATAGTTTCTGATCTTATGTTGAGATCTTTAATCCATTTTGAGTTTTTTTTTTTTTTTTAAGAGAGCATATTTATTTATTTATTTTTGTGGCTAAATTCTTTTTTTTTTTAATTTAAAGTTATTTACTTTAATTAGAGGCTAATTACTTTACAATATTGTATTGGTATTGCCATACATCAACATGAATCTGCCACGGGTGTACATGTGTTCCCAATCCTGAACCCCCCTCCCACGTCTCTCCCCATACCATCCCTCTGGGTCATCCCAGTGCACCAGCCCCAAGCTTCCTGTATCCTGCAGTGAACCTGGACTGGCGATACATTTCTTGAAGGCAGATTCTTTACTGACTGAGCTATGAGGGAAGCCCGTCTAGACTAGAAAGGGACTTTGTTCAGGAACCCACTGGCTGAGATAATGACAAGCTAGTGCCACCAAATAATCATCTTGCTGGGGCCTGGTTGCCAGGTTCTTTTATGGGTCGGGAATGGGGTGGAGGTAAGGAAACAAAGTAAAAGATTACTCAATCCTTGCAGATTTCCCCTAGTATGGAAAGCCATGAAATTAAAAGATGCTTACTCCTTGGAAGGAAAGTTATGACCAACCTAGATAGCATATTGAAAAACAGAGACATTACTTTGCCAACAAAGGTCTGTCTAGTCAAGGCTATGGTTTTTCCAGTGGTCATGTATGGATGTGAGAGTTGGACTGTGAAGAAGGCTGAGCACCGAAGAATTGATGCTTTTGAACTGTGGTGTTGGAGAAGACTCTTGAGAGTCCTTGGACTACAAGATCCAACCAATCCATTCTAAAGGAGATCAGCCCTGGGTGTTCTTTGGAAGGAATGATGCTAAAGCTGAAACTCCAGTACTTTGGCCACCTCATGCGAAGAGTTGAGTCATTGGAAAAGACACTGATGCTGGGAGGGATTGAGGGGAGGAGGAAAAGGGGACGACGGAGGATGAGATGGCTGGATGGCATCACTGACTCGATGGACGTGAGTCTGAGTGAACTCCAGGATATGGTGATGGACGGGGAGGTCTGGCGTGCTGTGATTCATGGGGTTGCAAAGAGTTGGACACGACTGAGCGACTGAACTGAACTGAACTGATGGCAAGCCTCAGGCAGGGGAATCTGTTAGATTTGCTTCCTTCCAGTCCCTCACAGGTGGACAGCTCAGGTTATCTCCCAAAATAAGTCCATTGTGTATGCTACAATAACATAAGTGGCAAGATGAGGGTTAAAATCACAGAAGCTGATCCAGCATAAATTCAAAATTAACTCTTCCTGGTTGCAATGCTTAAGGAAATATGAGCCCCATATATATGATAAAGGGTTAATTTCCAAAGTATGTAAGAAGCTCCTACAACATAATAGAAAAAAATTTAAGAACCTTAATTTTAAATAGGTAAGGGACTTCAATAGAGCTTTCTTTAAAGAAGACATATATATAAAACCACAGGGACATGAAAAGGAGTTTAATATCACTACGAATCATCAGGGAAATGCAAATCAAAACCACAATGATGTATCACTTCACACCTGAAAAATGACTATAATCAAAATAGCAAAATAGCAAGTGTTGGTAAAATTATGGAGGAAAAAGAACCATTGTACCTGGTAGTTTAGGGTACAATGGTGTGACCA
Organism: Bubalus bubalis; assembly: GCF_019923935.1. Classification (NCBI taxonomy): domain Eukaryota; kingdom Metazoa; phylum Chordata; class Mammalia; order Artiodactyla; family Bovidae; genus Bubalus; species Bubalus bubalis. The sequence continues at coordinate 17,666,369 of NC_059162.1, read as the reverse complement.
TTATGAAGAATATGAAGGTCACTCAAAAAGTTAAAAACAGAAAAAACAGAACTATCATAGGTTTCACCCATTCTACATCTAAATCATTGACCCAAAATAAATTAAATCCAAGTCTCAAAGACATATTAGCACTCCCAAGTTCACTGCCGCAGTACTCACAGTAGCCAAAGTGTGGTAACAACCTAAATGTCCGTCAACAGATGAGTGGATAAGTAAACTGTAGTATATACATACAAAGGATTATTATCCCTTCTTAAAAAGAAGGAAATCCTGTCCTATGACACAACATGAACTCACCTGGAAGACATTATGCCAAGAGAAATAAGCCAGAAACAGACGGACAAGTACCACATGAATCCCCTTCTATGAGGTATCAAAAAGAGTCAAGCTCATGGAATAAAGAATAGAATAGTAGTTGCCAGGAACTGAGGGAGGGTGGCATGGAGTAAAAGAGCACTGCTAATCAACAGGCATTTTCAAATGAAAAGCTCTACTGCCAAATCAATAAACAAGAAATGTCACAGCCATCAGCGATTTCTGGCCTCCAAATGTGAGTGCGGGCTCCCAAAGCTCAATCCAGCAGATGCCACCACCCGCCATGGTGATCCACCCGCCAAGGTGATTGCTGAGGAGCTGGGGGAACTCAAGGGTCAGCCATCTGCCACAGCTGCCACTGCTTAAGGTGAACAAGGAAACAGGATTTGGCCCAGATAGCTGAGGTGCATACGAAAACAATGAATTCAGTGAGCCCAGAGGCTTGAATCTTCCATACAGAAAATGCTAAATTCCTTAATTTGATATCTGATCTTTGATGTTCAGACTGCCTGCTCCCTTTGCTGTAAATCTGTACGTAGCCTGACTCCCACTGCCATGTTCCAAGGGGAACACTTTTCTCAGAGCTACTGAGATGCTGTCTCCTGGGCTTGGAGTCCTAAACTTTCCCACCAGATAAAATAAAAGTCTCCTTTCAGGTTGTGACTATAGTTTTTAGTCGAAGCATAAAATTTCAGCCCTGAAAGGTATATCAGTTCTAGGGATCTGATTGTAACATCAAGCCTGTATAACAACACTGTATTATACATTTAAAATGCAGTTAAGAGAATACACCTCATGTTAGGTGTTCCTAACACAATAAAACTTTTTTTAAAAAGTAAATTGATACAGCTACTATGGAGAACAATATGGAAATTCATTAAAAAACTAGGAGTAAAACTACCAAATGTCCCAGCATATGCCCTGAGAAAATCATGATTCAAAAAAGTCATGTGTACCTAGTGTTCATTGCAGCACTATAGCCAGAACATGGAAGCAACCTAGATGTCCATCGACAGATGAGTGGATAAAGATGTTGTGGCACATGTATACAATGAAATATTACTCATCTAATAAAAAGGAACAAATCTGAGTCAGTTGAACTGAGGGGGACAAATTTAGAGCCTTTTACACAGAGTGAGGTAAGTCAGAAAGAGAAAAACAAATATTGTATATTAACACATATGTTTGAAATTTAGAAAAGTAGCCCCAATGAACCTCTTTCAAGGGCAGGAATAGAAATGCTGATTTAGAAAACAAACTTGTGAGCACACTGAGGGAAGGAGAGGGTGGAACAAATTGAGAGAGTAGCATTGAAATACCGGCATTGCCATGTGTAGAAGAGACGACTGATGGAAAATTGTTTTATAGCTCAGGGAGTTCAGCCTCGTGTTCTGTGACAACCTCGAGGGGAGGGATGGGGGCAGTGGGGTGGAAGTGAGGCTCACGGTGGAGGAGATATATGTGTACTTAGAGCTGATCCACCTTGTTACATGGTAGAAACCCATAGAACATAGTAAAGCAATTATCTTCCAATTAAAAATAAATTTAAAAATTATATATTTCAGCTCTAAAGGCTAGAAAAACTGATAATTATGAATAACTACTCAAAATAACTGATCAATAATGTCAAAAATGCTCTAGATCTTATAAAGAATCCCATTGTGTAGACTAAGGTCTCCCTCGCTAAGACCCTTGTCCTGCTCCTCTCTTTCTTCTAGCTGTATCACTGCTAGTTAGAAGGAGTCAGTTGGAAGGCACTTGAAGAATCCACATCTTTGTACTAGTAACAGAGGTCTTCCTTCTCCACTGCCTGAGGGAAGATTTCACAGTGTGTGCTCTTTCCTGAAAGAAGACCGTGTAGCATCTGCTGTGTTTCTACCTTGACTGGGCTGATGTGGTTCAGAAAAAGATCAGTGGCATAACCTGGGTGTTTGAAGAGGTAGGAGCTTCTTTAGACGGAGTCCTGCTCCTGATCTCTTTCTCAGTCTCTCAGAGAACCAAAATGAGGACCGCTGTTCCCGCCCAGTCCTCTGAGATTCCACAATGGAGTAACCAGGATCACCATTAACAGACACCCTTCAGGAATCCTGGAAGGAACAGCAATGTCTGGGGATGGATTAGGTGCTTTCACAACATTCTTTTCATGATGAAGTCTTAGGAACTAGGTGGTACCTGCTGGAGTAAGAGAATTATCTATGGAATACATGACATAGAACAGTTCTGCCAACATAATTTTATACCTGCTTTTCTTTCTCCATGAATTACTTATGGATTCCAAGATATTTTTACCAATAAATTCCATGGGTTGTCACTTATGTTTTGTAATTTGAAGGATGATTAGTCGTTCTTAAGAAAAAGGTGCTTAATGAGGTTGCGGACTTAGCAAGAGGGATAATTAGTTCTTGATAACAGAGAAAGTGACTCAAGGACAAATGGTCCTCATTTGTTTGAAATAATGGATATATTTTCATATAATGGATATTTTCCCTTTTACAAATGAAAGCATTTGTAGCACACTGAATCTCTGAATCTCTCTGAAAATTGTGTAATATCTGCATAATAGTTTGCTAGATTTTACTTAGAAAGTAGTGATAGTGGTTATCTAGGAGAGAAGCTGACTGTCTGGGGAATGAGTAGAAGAGAGGCTAAGTAAGCCATGAGGCAGAAAAGAAATCATCAGCAAATATGCATGCTCGAAGAGTTAAAGAGCACTGACTCTAAAATTCCAAAGGAAAATATTTTTTGAACCCACAGTGTTACATGTAGCCAAACTATTATTCAAATATGAATAAAATAATATAATTTACACAAATATATTTTCTGATAGCTTCTTGAGGTTTTGCTCCAACAAAACAAAGGTAAAAACCCAAATTGAGAAAGGCTCAAAATGCAAAAAAAAAAAAAAAAGAAAGAAAGAGAAAAAAGCTTTGGACATAATTGAGAGTAATAAGAGAATGAAAACCCTAGGGTGACAAGTGTTGGGGAAACCTACAGATCAACAAGATTCTACTGAGACACTTTTTCAAGGGTACCGGAAATTATATTTCCAATTGGAAACTGTATCTAATATAAAGAAAGAAAGAATGACAGGCCAGTTAATTTAAAGATATACAGTAGTCAATACTGTGGTGGTAATTGATTATCACTCTACTCTCTGGAAAGGAAAAAATGTATGTGTAGACATTGCTATTCACGGCATAACAACTACACATACTATACATTCATTACATTGAACTTTTAAAAAATTTATTTAGTTTTATTTTTTGATGGTCATATTTTCTTTTATTTATTTTATTTATTTAGTTTTTTACTTTACAATATTGTATTGGTTTTGCCATACATCAACATGCATCCGCCACGGGTGTACACGTGTTCCCCATTCTGAAACCCCCTCCCACCTCCCTCCCCATACCATCCCTCTGGGTCATCCTGGTGCACCAGCACCAAGCTTCCTGTATCCTGCATCGAAACTGGACTGGTGATTTGTTTCTTGTATTATATTATACATGTTTCAATGCCATTCTCCCAAATCATCCTCCCCCCCCTCCCACAGAGTCCAAAAGTATACATCTGTGTCTCTTTTGCTGTCTCGCATACAGGGTTGTCTTTACCATCTTTCTAAATTCCATATATATGCATTAGTATACTGTATTGGTGTTTTTCTTTCTGGCTTACTTCACTCAGTATGATAGGCTCCAGTTTCATCCATCTCATGAGAACTGATTCAAATGTATTCTTTTTAATGGCTCAGTAATACTCCATTGTGTATATGTACCACAGCGTTCTTATGCATTCATTTGCTGATGGACATCTAGGTTGCTTCCATGTCCTGGCTATTATAAACAGTGCTGCGATGAACATTATTTTTAGTTGGAGGGTCATTGCTTTACAGTGTTGTGCTGGCTTCATACAGTAACATCAATCAGCCCCAGGTATCCATATGTCTCCTCCCTCTTTAACCTCCCTGCCACCTCCCACACCATCCCATCTCTCTAGGTTGTCACAGAGCACCAGGTTGCGTTCCTTGTGTCATACAGCAAATTCTCACTTTCTTTCTATTTTAGGTATGGAAATGTATGTTTCCATGTTCCTCTCTCTATTCATCCCATCCTCTCCTTTCCCCACTGTGACAAGTCTGTTCTCTATGTCTGCATCTCTCTTGCTACCTTGCAACTAGGTTCATCAATGTCATTTTTCTAGATTCCATATATATGCGTCAATATATGTATTTGTTTTTCTCTTTCAGACTTACTTCACTCTGTATAACAGGCTCTACGCTCATCCACATCACAGCATTGACTTAAATTTGTTCCTTTTAATGTTGAGTAATATTTCATTGTATACATGTACCTCAACTTCTTTATCCATTCATCTATGTTGCTTCCATGTCCTGACTATTGTCAATATTGCTGTGATGCATATTGGGATACATGTGTCCTTTTCAGTTATGGTTTCCTCAGAGTATGTGCCCTGTAGTGGGATTGCTGGGTCATTTGGTAGTTTTATTCTCTAGTTTCTTAAGGAATCTTGATACTCGTCTCCATAATGACTGTATCAGTTTACATTCCCACCAATAGTGCAAGAAGGTTCCCTTTTCCCTTTTCTCTTTGAAGGCTGAGCTCTGAAGAATTGATGCTTTTGAACTGTGGTGTTGGAGAAGACTCTTGAGAGTCCCATGGACTGCAAGGAGATCCAACTACTCAATCCCAAAGGAAATCAACCCTGAATATTCACTGGAAGGACTGATGCTGAAGCTGAAACTCCAATACTTTGGCTACCTGAGGCAGAGAGCCAACTCAATGGGAAAGGCCCTGATGCTAGGAAAGATTGAAGGCAGGAGGAGAAGGGGGCAACAGAAGATGAGATGGTTGGATAGCATCCCCTATTCAATGGACATGAGTTTCTGCAAACTTCAGACGATATTGAAGGAGTGAGAAGCCTGGCCTGCTGCAGTCCACTGAGTTGCAAAGTGTGGGACATCGCTTAATGACTGAACCACAACAACGTCAACGAGTGTTCTTTCTATGTTTTCCTCTTAAAATTTTAGGGTTTATGTTCTTACATTTAGATCTTTAATCCATTTTGAGTTTATCTTTGTGTATGGTGTTATCTTTGTGTATCAGCTTCCTTGGTAGCTCAGATGGTAAAGTGTCTGCCTGCAGTGTGTGAGACCCAGGTTCAGTCCCTGGGTTGGGAAGATCCCCTGGAGAAGGAAATGGCAACCCACTCCAGTACTCTTGCCTAGAAAATTCCCTGGATGTAGGAGCCTGGTAGGCTACAGTCGATGGGGTAGCAAAGAGTCGGACATGACTGAGTGACTTCACTTTCACTTTTCACGCATTGGAAAACAAATGGCAACCCACTCCAGTTTTCTTGCCTGGAGAATCCCAGAGATGGGGGAGCCTGATGGGCTGCCGTCTATGGGGTCGCACAGAGTCGGACACGACGCGACTTCACTTTGTATGGTGTTAGGGAGTTTTCTAATTTCATTCTTTTACATATAGCTGACCAGTTTTCCCAGCACCACTTATTGAAGAGACTATCTTTTCTCCTATGTATATTCTTGCCTCCTTTGTCAAACATAAGGTGTCCGTAGGTGTATGGGTTTATCTGGGCTTCTATCTTGTTCCATTGGTCTGTATTTCTGGGTTTGTACCAGTACCATACTGGCTTGATGGCTGTAGCTTTGTGATACTACACATTTTTAAATTAATCTTCGTTATTAACATTTTAAATCACTTTCTCAAGTCCAGACAGTCCACCAACATTTAATCAAGTCCTGATTTGTAGCATTGTCCAACAATTGTCCCTCATAAGCTTGAAAGAACACACAACTTGTAGTGCTAGCAGACTGTAAATTCCCAAAAGAATGAGGAAAAGAGGAACAGGAAGAAGAGAAAAAGAAGATAGAGGAACAGAAGAAAGGGAGGACGAGGAGTGCGAAGAGGAGACAACTTAAGATGCCAAAGCAAAAATCTAATACAGGAGAGATATAGGCTAAATATGCTGCAAACTATGAGATTATCACAACTTTAATGTGAAAACTACTGCTTCTTTAAGTGGCATAGGGGCCAAGGCAATAAATTCATAGATTAAAAACTAACCACACTGACAAGGTATGCTTATGGGCTGAGCAGTTCTGATGCACTGGCAGTAACATCTGATCCTCGTTGTGCTTTCTGTGAGCTGACACAGTTCTAAGTGCTTTATATATACGTATAAATGTAAGGCTCACAGCTAACCTCTAAAATGAGTACTATTATTATTCCCACTTTTAAAGTGAAGAAAATGAGACCTTAAAATGAGACACAGAGACCTTAAGCAAATTACCCAAGATCATACAGTTGTTAAGCAGCAGAACCATGGCATGAAGTCAGGAAGGCTGGCTATAGGATCTGTGATCTCAGAAATATGACTGTGGTCACCTCTAGTGGAGAAGGTATGAGATGCCATTTATTAAGGAAACTTGGGTCTTTTGAAGTGTTGGTAATGTTCTTTTTCTTATCTTCATGTTTCTTGACAATAAAGAGATCAACCTCTAATTATCCACTTCATACAGCAAAGCTTTATGGACTTTCTGAATGTGTTGATTATGTTCTCCTAAAATCAAACAAAATTTTATTTTTTGTTTTCTTTTTTCTTGTTTTTCTTCAAGACCAATTTGGGGAGGGAATCGTGTCAATAATATTAGGCCAGAGCCCTGTCCAAGAGTACAAAGTCAACCCTCCTAAAAATAAAATCACTTCTTCTTAGTGTTGGAAGCACAACAACAGTAAAATTCTCTACGTGTTTGTTACCTATAAGGTGATGGAAATTAATGGAGTCAACTTCCCTCTAATATAAGAACATTTTTAATAATAGACCTGCTTTTCATACAGTCACTCTCATGAAATACATTATTTTTTGCCAAAGAATTAATATATTCCTCAGCCCTTTTAACCATTAAAAAAAAGTCTTCAAAAGATCATATGTACTTTCAGTTAAAAGAAAACAGATGTGATAGTAGAGAATTACATAGAAAGTTGAGACTCTGAACTTCAGCATAGTATGGCTGGAAAACTGTGAATAAATTATCAAAATCTTTGATACATCTTTCAGATCCAATGTCTTCAACCCCATTTCGAGACATTGTCTGTCTGATGACTGATCTCCCTGCAGTTACTCTGCCCTGCCTCAGCACTCGCCATCTGCTCTCACTGGTACAGTGTACCCCAGATACTCAAGGGTCACTCTTCTCTTCACTCAAGTCTTTGCCTTAAAAGCCACTTTGGAAGAGTTTTTCTACACAGTGTCTCTAACATTCCCCCTGCATCACTATTATTTGCCTTGTATGTGCACATGTGTGTGTGTGTGTGCAAAATCCCTTCAAGAGTTTTGATGGAAAAAGGACTTTTGGCAGCATCCTCATGTCCGTAGCACATAAGAGACTGCCTGGCATGTGTTAATAATTGGGAAATATTTGTGAATAAATTTATCTCTATGAGTACACGGAGTTGAATAGATTCTTGCCTACTGGTTTTACAAATAAGGAACCTGAGACTGACAGGATTCAATTCTTTTCAGGGTCTTCAAGTTAGAAAAAGATAGAAACAAGTCAGAAGCCAATGAAGGAAATCTTTGATGGATCCAGTGCAAAAGACATATTTCAGGCAAAGCTGAACTCAATGATGGAAAGTCTAATTCTGATAATCCAAAGGGAATGAAAAGGAATACTCAGAACAATACTTGTAGCTGACAGAAGAGATGAAATACACTATATGCAAAAAGAAAGAAAGAAAGAAATACATAATGTGCTATGAATATGCTTTATTGGAGAAGCAAAAGAATAGACCCACTAATTGCTCACGGGATAGAGATCACAATGAGGATTACAGACAGGCACATGGCACAGATAGTACAAGCGATAATCCTGCTGCTCTTCTTCCAACAACGTGGTGTCAGCTTCAGGAAGCAAGCCTTTCCTCTGTCTGCTGCTGGTTGAGGAGGGAGATTAAGGAAGATGGAATCTGTTACCATGGCCAAAGGGAGGACAAGGGAAGAGCCTGGACCTTTTTTCTTGGTCCAGATGAAATCTGGTGCTGTTACTTCCACTTGGGTGGACACTTCTGCTCACATGGTGGGCATGGTGGCCCAGGAGGGCATTTCTTCTGGCCCAGTGGAGGTGGGCATGGATGAGGTGGGCAAGGCTCATGGCACTTGGGTGGGCACACTATTGGAGGTGGATGGCAGGGCTCCTTGCACTGATGGTGATGCTGATGCTGATGCTGATGCTGATGGGGATGTGGATGTGGATGCCAGTGCTGAGACATCCTTCCTGGGTCTCAAGGATTCTGAAATACAAACAGACAACTTTCTTAATAATGATGAGTCCAAGTGGTAGAACATTTAGCTGGGCCAACAAGCCTCTCATCACTAAGGACGCTTCTGTATTCCTAATACAGACTTGATGTTTTTTTAGAGCTTCTTCACCCTTCTTTTTTAGTATCTCTTGCCCTCAGATCTTCAGTCTTTTCTGTTTAATTTCTCCTTTTACCACATTCTAAAACAAAATTACCTACAAGGTGTTGTACGAACACAAACATACTCTGAAGAAGAATCTGGATAATAAACTTGTAGCCAATCCCCAAACAAATCTCTACTTATTTCTCCCATGAGGTCTTGGTTGCTGGCCAAGCTGACTTGACTGTGGGCTTCTGAGGAGAAATGCAAAGGCCCAAACTAGGCACTCAATGGGACTGAATGCTGAGAAGGGGGCATCTGGAACTAATGTGTACTGTGTTGTAGCACAGTAGCTCATCCCCCCTACTCTCTCTCAGGTTAAGACTGTGCCTCTGACTCCATTTTCTCCTCACATTTATGATCACATTCATGACCAAATACCAAAAATTTACCCCTGAACCCTCATTATCTTCTTTTCCCCATACTGATCTCTAATTGCTTCAATTAAAGCCACTTCTACCTCTGGATTAAACCCAACACCCAAGATCCAAAAAGATCTCTAAGAGTTGTGCTCACCAGAGGCTCCAAATAAGACCTATGACCGTCACGACAACGACAGCACTGTGAAGGAGGCTCCTTTTATCAGGACCCGGCAGCCCCACCCAGGGGGAGCATCCCAGGACTGGCACGATGCACTGGTTTCCCACCCCAAATTCCACACGCTTGCAATCTCAAAAATCAATGCCCCAGTCATACTGGTATCACACACTTTCCTTGTCTGTGGACTTGCTCACCCTTCAGTGAGGAATTACAGAGTGATTCATTTGAGACTTTGTCTCATACTTCCTCTACCAGTGTCATGCACCATAGGAAATATGAAGGATGCTTGAGAATGGTGCTATTCTTCCATAGTTAGACATGTTGCTTCCCCCTCTTGCCAGCTCCCCAAGCATCTGGTACATAAAACTTACTGCCCCATTCCATTCCATCTGTCAGCACCCGGCTTTTAGTCCATTGATGACAGAGACCAGGGTTTACTTAGTGCATATATTTTAACTCCTACCTACAGTTTTTCTAAACTTGGCTTGTACCATATACTACTTCTTGACAATTAAGTGACTTAAACCTGACCACAATGTCTATCTTGATTTTTTAGTGCAAGCAGTCTCGTGTCAGATGTGCTGTCATATGGCATACATGGACTTGAACAGGACAACATGATTCCTCAGTTTCTTAGGCCATAAATCACAAGCTCTGATCCCTTCCTGAAGCTCTATTTTTGCAGATTTGTACACTGATCTGAACTCTGCAGACCCATGATCTGAGTCATTTGTGGTCTACTAGAAACCCAAATTCCTCTCCTCTCATTATCTTCAAAATGAACTCAGTGTCTGGGCTATATGCATTTAGAAGCTTTCCCACTAATACTCCCTAAATATCTTGCACTTCTTTCCCCTACAGCAGTTAATTCAACTGACTCGATCAGGTCCTTTATTTTAAATGACACTTAGTGTGTTTTCAGACATTCTTAGTACACTCAGGGGATGAACCTCCATGAATCGATTCAGCCATTCAATCCATGGGTATTTTTCCTTAAATAAATAAAATAGGGGTGACACAGAACCCATTGATAATTTATTAGTGTAATTTGTTGGCCGACAGTAACACTTCAGCTAATATTATTTACTATGCCTTTCAGGGGAAAACTTGAGTACCTTGACTATCAGTTCAGTTCAGTTCAGTTCAGTCCAGTCACTCATTCATGTCTGACACTTTGCAACCCCATGAAACTGCAGTACCCCAGACTTCCCTGTCCACCACCTCCAAGAACTTGCTCTCATGTCCATCGAGTTGGTGATGCCATCCAAACATCTCATCTTCTATCATTCCCTTTCCTCCTGCTTCAATCTTTCCCGGCATCAAGATCTTTTTCAAGAGTCACTTCTTCACATTAAGTGGCCAAATTATTGCGCTTCAGCCTCAACATCAGTTTCCAATGAATATTCAGGACTGATTATCTTTACTATTGACTGGTTGGATCTCCTTGCAATCCAAGGGACTCTCATGAGACTTCTCCAACACCACAGTTCAAAAACATCAATTATCTGGCACTCAGCTTTCTTTATGGTCCAACTCTCACCCATACATGAATGACTACTGGAAAAACCATAGTTTTGACTAGATGGGCCTTTGTTGGCAAAGTAATGTCTCTGTTTTTAATATGCTGTCTAGGGTCATAACTTTTCTTCCGAGGAGCAAGTGTCTTTTAATTTCATGGCTGCAGTCACCATCTGCAGTGATTTGGAGACCCAGAAAATAAAGTCTCTTACTGTTTCCCCATCTTTTCACCATGAAGTGATGGGACCAGATGCCATGATCTTAGTTCTCCGAATGTTGTTTTAAGCCAACATTTTCACTCTCCTCTTCACTCATTAAGAGGCTCTTTAGTTCTTCTTCACTTCCTGCCATAAGGGTGCTCTCATCTGCATATCTGAAGTTATTGTTATATTTCTTCTGGGAATCCTGAGTCCAGCTTGTGCTTCATCCAGCCCAGCATTTCTCATGATGTACTCTGCATATACAATAAGCAGTGTGACAATATACGGTTTGATGCACTGCTTTCCCAATTTTGAGCCAGTCCATTGTCCATGTCTGGTTCTAACTGTTGTTTCTTGA